>NC_065582.1:65609344-66859344 GCF_024542745.1 Macaca thibetana thibetana
ACTTCTTGAAAAATGGGCTCCCAGTTTTAGAGTTTAGATTCTGTGTCTTGTCATCACTCTTTCCTTTGTATAAAAGTTTTGACACTTATCATTACACAGACAACCTATGGCATAAAAATGTAGTTACCAGGACCTTATTTGTGTCTAATTAAAATAATTAACTTGGATTAAACTAGCCTTCATCACAATGTCTCGTAATTTTTAAAGCCTTGGCCATTATTGAAAGCAAGGCTGTGCCACCATTTAAACTGCTGTAACAAAGGGAAAGCCGTTGGGTAGAAAATGTTTTTTCTGGTTGCCAGTGGCAATGGAAAACCGTCCGACTGTGCCCTGTGTGTCCTGCCCAGCAGGTGGCCTGGCCTAAGGCCTCTTGTCTTCCAGACATTCTGTTTTCAAAGAGAGCAATCCTGTTTTGCAAAAGGCCCCAAACTAGCAGAATTTGTCTCCTTTGATGCACCTATTTCCTCTGGGTTATATTTACCTAAGAAATTTTATGCACAGAAAGAAAAGAATGAAAAGGATATTCAGCTAGAGACAGGAATGAGATTTGTGTTGTCACTTCCTTTTAAGTACCTTGAAAACAAGGCTGAATGAAGAAGGATTATAGGGCAGTGAAATACTGTTTAAAATATTCCATGTCTGAATAGTATGAGACGTTTATCATGAAAGTAACAGTGAGCCAAAGAAACACTCCTTCACTGAATGCAGCTTTACCCATCCTTAATTCCTCATCAGATATATTGCTGTGAGCAGTCTTCTAATAAATGATGTTGTCATAGTCATAAACCTTTTTACTGTTGCTGACTTGGACCTTCCGTGCATTAGTGCAAAAATTATTTGCCACTAGAATTTTATTGTTAACATTTTTAGTAATTTTTTAGAAATAAGTCATTGTAGTTTAGTCATCTATTTTGAATTTCTATTATGGTCAATTTAGTTTTTACAGTCTAAACTCTGAACATGTTGATTTTATTCATTAGGTCCAGAAAAAAAAATTATTTTTGTTATAATATTCTAACTTGCAGAGTCATGTCTGGATAAGGTATGGGTATTATTTGGATTAATTAGATTATTAGTCAACAGAAAAAAGAAGAAAGAAGCAGGTTGGTTTGTAATTCTTCTTCTTTTTTAAGTGAGATCTAGAGTTAAAAAAATTAAATTCTGGTCCCAATACAATTACTACTGATTATATGACATTGGAGAAGTCACTTTACCTCTTTGAATGTTCTTCACTGTCCATTGACAAGCTTCTAAGATTGTAGTGTGAATCTGTAAAAACTTATTTTTAGTGTTTTCCACATAGGAGAAAGACCCAATAAAATGCTTGTTGGTGGAATGAGGTCTATGCTGTCAAGGAGCAGGTGGGAGAGGCCTCCATCTTGGATCAAGAAGATGAGAATTTGATGAGGCAAAGTCACTAAAATGCTTCTGCATGCACAACGAAGGAATCTTTCCAGAAAGAATCCCTCCTACAAGAGGAGAGAATGAGGCATCTGAGCCAGGGTGAATCATCTCTCATATGTCAGAGGAGGCAGGTTCTAAGTATATCCTGCCTCTCTCATGACCTTACATCTAAATCCTAACTAAACAATGGGCTATGTGTGAAAAACTGATAAAAAAAAAAAAAAAAAAAGAAAACATAAGTAATGTTTTCTCTGAAATTCTTGTAAAATATTTGGAGATTAAATGGTGGTTTCAGTGAAACAGGTACTGTATGGACCAACCTCACAGGGCCGGTAGGTTTTTTTCCCTGTGTGCGGAGAGGAGGGATTGTAGAAATAAAGACATAAGACAAAGAGATAAGAGAAAAGACAGCTGGGCCCGGGGGACCACTACCACCAAGACACGGAGAACGGTAGTGGCCCTGAATACCAGGCTGTGCTGATATCTATTGGATATAAGACAAAGGGGCAGGGTAAGGAGTGTGAGCCATCGCCAATGATAGGTAAGGTCACGTGGGTCACATGTCCACTGGACAGGGCGCCCTTCCCTGCCTGGCAGCTGAGACAGAGAGAGAGAGAGAGAGAGAGAGAGAGAGTTTACGCCATTATTCTGAATATCAGAGACTTTTAGTACTTTCACTAATTTTGCTACTGCTATCTAAAAGGCAGAGCCAGGTGTACAGGATGGAACATGAAAGCAGACTAGGAGCGTGACCACTGAAGCACAGCATCACAGGGAGACGGTTAGGCCTCCGGTTAACTGCAGGCGGGCCTGACCTCCACAAGAGGTGGAGGTGTACAGTCTTCTCTAAACCACCCCCGGGGAAGGGGAGACTCCCTTTCCCGGTCTGCTAAGTAGGAGGTGTTTTTCCTTGGCACTGACACTGCTGCTAGATCCCAATCGTCTTGGCAATGGGCGTCTTCCGAGACGCTGGCATTACCGCTAGACCAAGGGGCCCTCTGGTGGTCCTGCCTGGGCATAACAGAAGGCTCACACTCTTGTCTTCTGGTCACTTCTCACTATGTCCCTTCAGCTCCTATCTCTGTATGGCCTGTTTTTCCTAGGTTATAATTATAGAGCAAGGATTATTATAATATTGGAATAAAAAGTAATTGCTACAAACTAATGATTAATGATATTCATATATAATCATGTCTATGATCTAGATCTAGTATAACTCTTGTTGTTTTATATATTTTACTACACTGGAACATCTCGTGTCCTTGGTCTCTTGTGTCGGCACCTGGATGGTTTGCCGCCCACAAGGTACAACATATTTTCAATTAGGAGAAGGAGGCATTTTCCCCAACTCTGCATAGAAAGTATCACAGTGTCAGTGCATGGATGGCTCTGGCAATAAAAAGGGGCTTAGTGCACCCAAGGTTCTGCTTCCCCAATAGCAGGAATGGAGATGAGACTCATCCCCATGAGAACACAGTTCCCTCAGCACAGACATCAAGTTCTCATGGTAGACCCTGACAGAATTGACACCCTCAGACCAGTTTAGACCCACAAATAAAACACTTCAGACAAGTGGACACAGAAATAGCATTGGTAATAGAATATGTTATATAGTGTAGTTTCTCGGGTGTTTATTAATTCAGAGTATCAGAGAATCAGGCCAGGCGGGGGGTTTGGTGAGGCATATTCTGCCTCAATAGAGCAAGCATGTTTGATAGTTCTATTTCTCAAACTTTATTCTATGGAGCATTAATTTCCCACAAGATGTTATCAGGTGCTCTACAAGGAAAATAAAAGTTTTGAATTCACAATATATATTAGCATATGTCAACTCTAAGATGTTTGAGGTAAAGAAACTTGTTCAAGTCAGTTTGTCACAGTGATTACTAAAACTGCTTCTCAATGGACTGCTTCCTTCCCCTCCTTTTAAAACCTGTTTTATTATCATCTTACAGAAGAAGAATGTTTTGGGGAAAAACAAAGCTTGGGAACCATTCTTCAGGAATAATTCCTTCTGTAGGGAGGAATTATTGAGTTAGCACTGCATTTCTGAAGAAAATAGAATGATTTCCCAAATGGACAGAGAGAAATGGGTGCAATTCATTCATTGCCCACTAGCAAGCATCAAGTATGGCTTATCTGGCAGGTATGGATTTTGCCATGTTTGAAGTGAGTAAGGAAGAAATAAAATTGAAAGAAAGAAAAAGGAAATCATCTTGAGATAAGTAAGAAGCATAAATAATTATTTACTTCAGGATATGGAAAGTATTCTAAGAAACTGCCATTTCAAAATAATTTCAGCCAGCAACCTCTGTAAAATAAGAATACTAACCTTTAGAGAATACTAATAGGGTGGGCTTAACAGGAGTATACATTAAATAAGAAAGGACTCAAGAAAATAAAAATAAAATAGGAGAATTAAAATACACAATGAAGGTAGTGAAGAGCAAAATGAATACAACTGAAAATAAAATCATTGAATTTGAAGGCAAATTTGAGAAACTTCCCCAGCATGTTAGGAAAGATGAGGTGGAAAAGGTTGAAATAGATGATAACCCTAAAGGACAAAAGAATGGAGAGAAAACTGAGAATTATAGCTATTCCTTAGTGGAGAAATCAGAATAATTTGAACAGAAGAAATAAAAAATAATGAAGGAAAGCTTATCTGAATGAAAAAAAAAAAAAAAACATAGCCTTTTGATATGCGCTCTTACCAGGCATCCTGAATTATCTCATTTAATTTCTTAAATAATCCTCTGATCTAGTACATATTAGTCTCACTTAGAGAGGAGAAAACTGAGCCTTAGAATGGTTAAGTATTTGTTAAACTGTTCCTAGGATAGTATGACAGAAAACAATATGTCCTTAATGACTACATACTATTTTATGCATGTATATTGAAAGAGCTTTCCATGGACTCCAGAAACAAATAATTACACCAAGAAATAGGCCAGTCAAATTTTTGTATTATTACACATAAAAGTATTAAAAGCATCCAGGCAGAGCTAGCTAATTGATTATAAAGTAAAAATATCAAGCTTTCTAAGACATCTTCTATAAAACACAAAATACTGGCCAGGCATGGTGGCTCACACCTGTAATTCCAGCATTTTGGGAGACCAAGGCAGGTGGATCACCTGAAATCGGGAGTTCAAGACCAGACTGACCAACATGGAGAAACCTCGTCTCTACTAAAAATACAAAATTACCTGGGCATGGTGGCACATGCCTGTAATACCAGCTATTCGGGAGGCTGAGTTAGGAGAATCATTTGGACCCAGTAGGCGGAGGTTGTGGTGAGCCAAGATCGTGCCATTGCACTCCAGCTAGAGCTACAAGAGTGAAAGTCCGTCTCCCTGCCAAAAAAAACCGCAGACACAATACTGAAAAACAAATGGATGGAGCAATGACTACCTAGTCATAAAACATATGGTACAGGTGGTCATTCAAAATATGAGGACCTAGAGATGAATAAAAATTAAGAACTGAAGGATGTGGATGACATAATTTAATGGAAAACAGTTAATCATACTGTTAAAACTAAACAACTGTAAATATAGCTACAAAACTAAAGTCAAAGTTTTTAAAAGTTAAAGAAAATACATAATTCCAAATTCAACAATTTAGTGTATTCATCTGGATTTAAAATAGCAATATTTTTCATATTACATGAAAGAAAGTCTAACATTAATTTTTTACAACACAGATTCCTCAAAGGTTATAGAAAGTGGTTAAAAATACAAGCTAGAGACAGATTTATTAAGCAAAGGCAAAGGTTATAATAGCAGTTCAGACAAAAGTGATTTCAAGGTAAAAAAAACTCATTAAAAAGAAAAAAAGAGTTATCTAATATTGATAAGAAGAAATAACAGCTATGAAACTTTATTAGCAGGATAATATTTTATAGAGATATACAAAGTCAAAATTGTTAAAACATGAATATCTCCACTAATATTGTGATGGGGACTTTGACATATATTTAAATACCTTTGTGACCTACATAGGCCCAAAATAAATGAAAATATAGATCTCTTTATCTTCTGATTAAGATAGCTTAATAATAGATATGCATAGGATTTAGTACATTCTGAATTGAGTAAACTATTTACTGAGGTCCTATGGTATATTTAAAAATGTTATTTTGTCATAAAAGATCTCAGTTAATGCTCAAATGTTGAAAATATATATACTACATTTTCAAGTAATACTGAAAAAAATCAAAAAGTTAAATATAAAACATCCACAACAATAACATAAGAGCCAACATACATAGACTGGAAAATAGTCCCTAACTTAATTTTGTGCCAGTGAGGTATATACAATTGCAACTAAAGAACATTTACACACTGGAGTTAGAGTGCTACATATCAAACCCATGGGTTGCCCTGAAGCCATGGGCAGAGAAGAAGTCATAACTGTAAATGTGTTGGCCATTAAAGAAGCCTTTGAACAGGCAACTATAACCCTATTTTTGAACTGCTCTTACTCCCTCCTCCTCCTTGACTATGTAATTTTTCATCATTATAACTAATTCCTTAGCATCGGTTAGATTCCTGCTCAAATGTCATTTTCTCAAGGAAGCCTGACCTACTGAAATGTGATAGTTCCCTTGACCCCTGAAAAGGAGTTGGCTCATTTACTCAGCTCAAAGCTCTTAACCCTCTATGGGAGGGGGAGCATGCAGGTGAGCGGGTGCAGAGGCCAGGATGAGCACTTTTGGCAGTAGCAGAACTCTGTGCAGGCCCATGGCAGTATCCTGGGGTTGCATGCGACCCCTGGAACACCAGAGAGTATGTGTGTTCTTTTAGCTTTGCCACCCATGGATGGCTTAGGTGTTACCTCAGTGGAGGGTCAGTGTGACAACCTCTTGAACCCACACTCAGGTCTTCATCTGGCATTCAGGATGAATCAGGTCATGCAAACAAGTTGAAGGGTGGTAAATGTGGAAGATTTTATTGAATGGTGGAAATGGCTCTCAGTGGGATGGGGAGTTGGAAAGGGGATGGAGTGAGAAGGTGGTCTTCCATGGACTTTGGCCATCCCTGGCCAAACTTCTCCAAGGTCCCACCATCAAGCCATCCCTCTGAATTCAACCTGCTTCTCTCCAATATCCAACTGCTTCTTCTCTCCTTCTTGATCATTTTGCTGCTCTGCTGGTGGGGACTGGGGTTTTCATGGATACAGGATTGGGGGTGGGGCGGGCTGGGTGGTTTTGGAAAAGGCAACATTTGAGCAGGAAAAAAAGAATTTATGTTCTCACTTTGGGCCATGAGTCCAGGCTTGATGGCGTGGTCCTCGCCCAGGACCTCCCTCTTCTACCCAGTATTTCCCTGACTCCTGTCCATATCATTACCTCCCAAACTTTATCAATTCCTAATTTTATATATTTTCATACTATTATTTGCAATATATTTTATTTATTTTGATTCCTGATATATTAAGTAAAAGTAGGTTGCTATTTAAAAAGGAGCAGGGAAAAAGGAATTGATGGAAATTAAAACTACACTTGCCAATCCTTAAAAGTAAAAACAAGAGCTAGAAGATATCATTTAGAGAAACTCCCTTGCAACAAAGGACAAAAAGACAAGACAGAAACATAAACATAAGACAATTCAACTCAGAAGACCCAAAGCCTAACAATTAAGTGTTCCTGAAAGAGGGAAAAGAAAAAGAATGGGACGAAGTGGCTTGACAAAAGAAAAAATGTAATGAAATTTTCCAAAACTGAACAGGATAACCAATCGTACACTAAAACTTTTAGATGTTTATCTCTGAGGAAGGAAGCTTGAGTGAGGGGAAAATATTAGTTTTTACTTGTATCCTTTTGTATAGCTTGATATTTTTAGTCCACAAACAGGATTACATTTTAAAGTTGATTTTATATAAATTTGAAAACAATATGAATGAGAACATTAAAGATGTGATGAAGAATTATGTACACCTGTTTTCTTTTCTTTTTTCTTTTTACTTTGTATATTTCCAAAGACAGTGCTTGGAAACGTCTGCCCTGTTCTCCTGCCTCCAATCTAAACACTAGTTATTCCCCTGAGTTAGGAGAGTCCCCAGAGCAGCCACAGCAGGAAGGATCTGCAGGAAAGAGCTGGGACAAGGATGAGGCAAGTGGGGCACTCTCCTTGGATACAAAAGTTGAGTGGTGCTACAAATCTCAGGAAGCAGGATAAACAATATTTTAATGCAATATTTTAAAAAACCAAAATTAATGAAAAGTCCATGATTAACAAAATAAAATTTTGAAATAAAGGAATGATCACTATTACTGAATATTATTTTTTGCCTCAGTTTCCAGGATGATTCAGCATACTCCAGCTAATGCACATGAGCAAATTTCAGAATCCATTGTATTCTTTCCCCTTCTTAGAAGCAACCAACGCAGACTTGAGGTGAGGATCAGAACAGAGTGTGTCCTGGAAAAAGATGCTCTGAGGGGAATTATGTTCCCATGAAAAGAAGAAGGCATGCTGTTTCTCATGAGAGTTTTTTTTTTAAAGAATCAGCCCTTATCTCTGCCTCCACAGATTCTTTCACTAGGGGTCTGGGTAGGTTGATTGAGGCCAGGAGAGTGCTAGCACTTGAAGTTGTAGTGAAAAAGGAATACGGAGACATCCTCAAGGGACCTCAACAGGATACTGACTACTTCTTGACCAGTACATCACCTTCCCCAGTAGAAAAAACTGACACCTTTACCACTATCCACACGGTGGCTGCCACTTCTGCTTTCAGCGCTAAGCCCGATGAATAGGTAAAAAATAACTGTAAAGACCCTAAGGGGACAGTACTTAGCAAAAGAAAAACAATCACCAGACCCAGAGGAGGCATCTCACAGTGAAACAGCACTGTAGGGGAAAGAGAAGAAAAGGGGTCCATGAAATAATAACAAAAATACAGAAGTTCATGGTAGCACATGCATATACACATGCATACACATTACAACTTTTCTAAACTTAAAAAAAAGATTATTTTTAAATTAAAAAGAAATCATGGTGTATTGAAGAGGAAGGAATTACAGTGAAACTGAATGATCAGGTAGTTCAAAGGTCTGGTAATACAGAATAAGAAATACATATA
Organism: Macaca thibetana thibetana; assembly: GCF_024542745.1. Lineage (NCBI taxonomy): Eukaryota > Metazoa > Chordata > Mammalia > Primates > Cercopithecidae > Macaca > Macaca thibetana. The sequence goes on from NC_065582.1 coordinate 65,617,835, forward strand.
AATGTCAAACATACCAAAAACATATTAGAATTGTAGGACAGATTCAGGAGGGCATGCAGACTATTGGTAAATATCCACAACTGGTACGACTGACAGGAAGATAAGGCACAGAAGCCAAAACTGTTTGGATAAATCAAATAAGTTGTTTCCATCTAAAGTGTTCAGAAAAAAGGCAGAAGAATTCAAATACGCAGCAGCAAGATCAATTACACTCTCCAAGGGAGGTGCAACTCTTCTGGCCTCTAAGGTCTACGGAGTTGCAGTTAACAGCCTCCAAGTAAATCACATTTATTGTCCAAGATCATACCTGTTCCCTTTTAAGTCAGCCTTATGTACATAAGCCTAGAACATTCCAGGATGGAATCTTGTCTGGAAAACTGATTGGGAACTCTCACCTAGGCCAAGTGTAATGTCATCAGTCTGGAGGTATGCAATGCACAATATGATTGCTAGGGTACAATAAAGAGTTTGTCATGCATCAGGTGCAAGCTCCACAGCCTAACAGAGCTTGATCCTATTATCTTCTTGCTATAGGGCCTATCTTGCAAAGAGATCTAAACTAGGAATATAGGAGTTCCAGAAGAAGGAAAAATGACAGATGTTGGAGAGGAAATCGTTGAAAATATAACATTTTACAATTCCTTTGAGTAGCCTCTTAAAATAAAAACTTCAGACAAATTAAATTTAAGAATTTATTTGAGCAAATAACAATTCATGATTCAAACAGTGCTCAGAACCAAGAGAGTTTCAGAGAGCTCCACCAAGGAACATGGGCAGGCAGTATTTATAGACAAAGGAAGTGACTTAAAGAAACAGCCTGATTGGTTACAGCTCCATGTTTGCCTTATTTGAGCATGGTGTGACATTTGTCTGACATGGACATGGTCTAACCAGCTGGCAGCCTATGATTGGCTGAAGCTCAGCTGCTGTGATTGGCTGGGACTAAACTATTTGTTACAAGAATATACTCAAGTTAGATTGCAGGTTGTTTGCCTACTAGGTTAGGTTGCAGGTTACATTACAACAGCAGCTTTAGGCCAAATTTAGTTATTTAACAGCAGGGACGACTTGAATTTTCAAATTAGAAAGGCTCACTGAGTTCCAGGAAGGTTTCTGAAAAAAAAGACACCTGTTAATATTGCATATATCCTGATAAAACCCTCAATTCCAAGGAAACATGGTAATATGCCTCCAAACATAAAGAAGTGGTTATTTACAAAGGGAAACAGAAAATAACCTTTCACATTGACCTTCTTACCCGCAACACAGGAAGTGAGAAGAGAATTGATCATTTGCCAGCATGAAAAAAAAAAAAAAAAAAAAAAAAAAAGATAGGTATCGATATCCAAGGATTCAAAAATGTTTTTAAAAGAGTGTACTCCATTGGAGATAATTGCTAGATAAAGGGTTCTAACCAAACAAAAATAATAAGTAGAACAGAAACCTCAATACAGGAGAAAATAAGATGAGAAATTACTGAGAGCACAGACTTTGAAATTAGGGACAACCATATTTAACTAATTTGGGGCCACTGGGATATAAACAAATGAAATGTGTTCAACTTTTCTCTTAACTCTTTTTAGAGAAATATGTTTGCCCTGGGCTACATCTTTCACTCTGCTAAATGGCTATAAAATGGGAAAAATTAGAGAAACTTTGAAAGTCTTATGTTGAGGATAAGAGAGTTGTCTCATAAGCCATAAGCTAATCACATCTGGACTATTACTTGAAAGATAACTAAACTATACTGTTTGATCTCTGTATTTAAGGTCTCTTTGAAACAGCAGCTCAGCTCAAGTAATATACTATGTTGAAGCACATAAAATTGCTGATGTTCAATGTGTTAACCTTGGCAAAATGGCAATTTAAATTTCTATATAGTAAACTTGAAAAGCTCCTGTATCTGTTCTGGTCTCACTGTTTTCCTCAAAGAGACTTTGAATGAGGCCCTACATTATTCTTTCAATACAGGATGGTTTCTTTGTAAACAAGAAGTGTGTAAACAAAAGTCATGGTGGAAAGGAGAAATAACACAATCTATTATATTCTGTCAGAGCGTATAAGGAAGGTGGGGCTTTGAATATTCAGAGGACTTTGTTTTCTCATATTTGCTTCAAAAATAGGAGAAATTTTTTGCAGGTATCTTTGTGTTGTCTGTTCTTTCTTCTTGTTCTGCTCTTGTGGTTTTTTTCTCTTTGTATGCTTTGATTATTTTTTCAAGGTGTTGTGGGGTACTTATTTGTAACAAACTTTGAAGCCTAGGGTGAAGGCAGATTCCTCCAAAAAACATTCATGTATGTTTCTGCCAGGTACCTGGAAACACTACCAATCATTTAAGTAATTAAGGAATTGCTTAAAATTAAATCACAGTTTGCACTGCATGATTAATACAGATAGTGTTAATTGTTGTTATAAATCCATGAGACAGCTAGCAGTGGTTACAACATCTCAGGAAGTTGTTTTTTCCTCTCGCTTGGCTCAGGGTTGAGGCCAATTTCTTTGCACTCTTCTGGGGTGAGAGGGATGGGGATAGTTTAATTCCTGTTCACCTTTATCCTGAGGATATAGCTTTTTGCTACTTCAGCTTTCAGGGAAGAGCTGCTACTTGACTCCTCACCCTGGGCAGACCCTAAGCCTTGACTTCAGAACTTTATGTTCTGGTGGAGACCTCGAAACTGAAGGTCAAGTTTACTGAGTTCAACAAAGGCTTTCAGGATAAAAGTGGCTTCAGTAATTGCCTTACTGCTCCAGGTTCCCGCTTTTTGTTAGAAGTTGTCCAGTGAAGTCTTTTAATGTTTCCAGTTATTTGGTACTTTCAAGAATTTTTCGAAAATTTTTACCCAGTATTTTTTATTTGTTTCCAGTGGGAATGTTGATTAAGATAACCTAATCAGCTATATTACTAGAAATAAAAATCATCAGTAAACGTAAAATAAGTATTTTCAACTATTACATTTGCAAAAGTATTGTGGAAGTTAGAGATGGAAGTCTCTGCCACATAGATGTTTACAGCACTTCACCTGACCATGCCCTTCATTATTTTATTTATATCATCTGATTGACATGGAGACTCATGAGCCAACTTGAACATGTCCACAAGGTTCAAATAGTATTTTTGAAATTAAAATTCCTGGGTAAGTACTCAATGGCTCTTGATTTCCAGACATTTTATTGGATACTCGAACACCTCTACTCTACATCAAGACATTTCTTTATTTCATATCAAGCCAAACCTCCAAAATTTGTCTCAAATACATTTTGATTGATGACTGAAATCTTTCAAAGACACAAATTTGAAAAATCGTACAAGGTAATTATAACAGGAAGAATCATAAAATGAGTACACATCTCAAACTGTAAGTACAAAGGAATGTGGATCCTTGTCTCAAAAATATGTAGTACAAAGTTCAAATATTAGTCAAAGATCAGGAATGCAAAACAATCCCGTTGTTTCTGTGAGTACAATGTGAAAGTTAGTCTTTGCGTAGCCTTTTTCTTTCCTTTTTCATTAGTTCTTACTTTGAGAGAAGGTACAAAAGAAATTCTTTGTTCATGATGTCTACTTCAGGAACTGTTAAGAGCATTGGCATCACAGAGGCAAAATGTACCATAAAACATTCCTTTGTATTTTACATAGTTCCACGGGAAGGAACTTATGCAAATAATAGTCACAGACAAAACATATCCTGGTGACATCATGATTTCACTGAAAACTTTCCAACACTAAAAAAAAAAAAAAAAAAAAAAACATTGTTTTTCTTCCATCATTACCATCCCCACCAGTGGCAACAGGCACATCCAGCTGTTGTTTGTACAGAAAGAAGGTTGTTGAAGCCCCGCCCTATTTTTGCTGGTCTCATCCTTCAGCATATTTTCAGAATGCTAAAATTATTTCCTCGTGTTATGACCAAGGCTGGAGTTCTTTGTTCTATAACTTCTTTCTGATTAAGATTTTTCAAGAAGTTATTAAGAATAAAAAACAAAGAATTCAGAGCAAATATTAAGGAATACACATATCTTTGCTTGCCATCCTGACAAAATACTAATCAGTTGCAAGCTGTTATAAAAATGGACACGTAATTAAAATCATAAGACAAATAAATTAAAGTCAATAAGAATTTCATCATCATAATCTATATCAAATTCAAAACAAGATTTTTAACTGATTTTGGTAGGAAAACCAAAGATGTCATACCTACTAGCTTCATCATTGTGGTTTTAAGCAGAAATTATTTTGGCCAGGCAGGTTAAATATAGTGAATGCAATTACTTTCTTCTTAGAAGAAAATATTGGCACTAGTGCCATCATTATTATAGTGCCTAGTAACAAAATCTTCACTACTTATGCCGAAAATACTGAAGAAAGGTAATGGAAATGCAGAAAAGTGCTTTCTGAGTATATATAGGGCTGGTATTTGGCACTATACCCTCCAGGCACAGAAAGTTTCTGAGATCCCTAAAGCAGGAGCCACAAGTGCCTAATATAGTGTTGGATAATATTGTTTTACAATATATCTTGTCACATGGATAAATCATTCACCCTTACTTTGAATATGTAGGCTTATTGGAGAAATAGGTAAAACGTAGGTACATGTTACCTCATAGCAATCTTTTTGCATAGCCAAAATCTCTATCTGAAAAAAAATCATGAGTCTGATGCCAAAATATATTTTTCACTAGACATGTATTACATAGCAATGAATTGGGCTAAAATTCAGAAAGTGAATTTCTATTCCAAGCCTCTTAATTTGTTAATTTCTTTAAATAACCATCACAGTGATAATGTGTTGAAGCTGAGTTAGAAGATGACTGGCGGAAATACTAAAATATAAAATAAATAAAAGCAAGGCTTAATCCCTGGTGTTCCTTTGGGCCTTGGGTCAATCTTTTTAACTTTTATTTGGTTTCTTTTTCTGTAAAATTAGAGAATTAGACTTAATATGGTGGCTTTCCAATTCTTTTGGAACAACAACCGTTCAACGTGCCCTGATAGAAATGCTCCAACAGTAGAGCTGCTGTGGTTGAAAGGGAGTGGCTATCAAAGCCCGGCTGTGGGTCCTGCTTCCCTGCGGCAGCTGCTGAGGATGCTCTTGAGCACAGTTTGATAAATAATGTGCTAGGCAACAAAAAGACTCTGGACCCATTCATAATGTTACAAGCAGAAAAGAAGTACGGAAGGGAGGGGGTAAGAAGAGAAAGAATAAAAAAGATGTCTAATTAGTGCTTATCTCAAAGTGTAAAACGCTTTCTTAAATTTACTCATTCCATTATTTTGAAACAGTGGTTGAAATTTTTTCAGTGCCATTTTTTCCAAGTTATTTTCTCGTAAAATAGAGTTGGAACGCTTTTATTTTCTCTGTGCTGTAAGTATTTTCATTATATCTATCCCAGGGAGGCAGTTGTGGTAACACTACTTGGTGCGAGCCAACATCTTTTTCTCCCTCTTTCTTTCTAGCAAAGCTGAGTTTTTTCAACATGGCTATGTGCCCAGTTCAAACTAATCACTTCCCCAGGCACTTCAGCACGTTGAGATAGTCACGAGGCAGATTTCTGGCCAATCAGATGAAAGTAGAAGACTACTAGATGAAGTTTCCGGAAAGCTATTGTGTGCTTAATTTTTTAAAAGATCCATTTTTTTGTGTGTTAATTTGTTGAGTAAATTGTTGGCACAAATCTTTGCCCTTCATCCTTCCTACTTATTTCTGCATAGACTATGGGCATGATTCCAGAAGCAGAAGAAAATGTTTATTTACATATACAACATACATACACGGGGGTGCTCAATGATGAGTAACTTAGAAAGGTGGTTAGAATTGGGGGTTTATGTACCTAACTTAGTAGGAAAAAGGAGGAAGGAAGGCTTCTATGTTTCTTTAGTTAAGACAAACGAGTTTTTATATTTTACTGATTTGGATTTGCTTCCTGTCATCACTATTCTTTTTATATACACCATCATTATAACACATACGATATTGCTTTTGAGCCAAAGAAGAAATTTGGAATTTATCTCTAGCAGCTTTGAAAAACCGGGTAACAAAATGGAAGAGTTACGGAAAGAGGCAGGGTGTTCTCTGTCTTGTATCTACTTGACACTGGCTTCCTTGGAAAGGAAGTAAAGATATAGAAAGTCAATAACTAACTCTGAAAAACAACCACTGAATTTCTGGACAATGCTTTTACAAACTAGGGCAGTGAGTTCCTAGCTAGGAATCATCATCATCTCATAAGACCTATGAAAATCATGTTGGACTGAGGAATCTCCAACCTACCTGAACTCAAAGTTTTAAATTAAATTTAAAAAGAAAGAAGTTAACTTATAGATGTGAAATAAAGTTAATAGAGTGAAGGACATATAATAATTCTCAAAAGAAAACAATATGAAAAAATACAAAATGACGTTACGTGTTTTTTGTTGATATACCAATGTAAAGTGTATTGATAAGAAGCAAAAATACTTGATATTTTAATGCAAAGTATTAAATACAATGAATTTGGTGATAAGAAACAGATCATATTTCTCTAAAATGTTCAGAGACTAGAATATTTTTCTGAAAGTCTGTACTTTTTTTAAATAAACAAATTGGATTGAAAGAGTAGGAAGAAATACTCTATGTCTAGAAAATATATAATTGAGTGGATATCCACACCATAGAAAACATTTGGGTGATAATTTTTAAAAGTGAAATTTTTATTAGCATATATCCTGTCCAACCAGATTGACAACTGTGGATAATGCAAAATTTTCACAGAGACAAGATAATTTAGGAACTTAAATACTGAAACCTCTGCCAAAAGTCTCATTCTGCTATCAGGAAAGCATGAGATATACTTAATGTTGATAATTTCAGTATAAAGATACTCAGAAAGTCATCTGATACCAAGTCAACCATAAGAAAATCTGGCGAATTATTTCCAGTTTTTTAATATTACTGATACAGACAGGAGGCTAGGAACCACTGGGTAGAAAAGGGAGGTTCCCCAGCAAAACTCCCACCCTCAAGCCTGGAAACTGTGGCCCTAAATGAAAACAGTTATCCCTGTTTACCTGCCCAAATGTTTTTTTCATAATCACCCTGGCCCATCATGCCCCTGCATCCTGTACCCACAAAAACCCCAAAGTCCACTGGCAGAGGAGCAGAGCTGTGAGGTAGAAGAGAGAAGGGAAGAAACATCTGACTGTCGAAGAGGCAGCTGGACTGCTGGAGAGGAGTTTGACTGGTGACAGCTGAACTACAGGGGAGGATAATCTTCCCACTCCATCCCTTTTCTAGCTCCCCATCCTGCTGAGAGCCACTCCACACTCAAAAAAACCTCCACATTCACCATCCTTCAAGCCCATGTCACCTGATTCTTCCCAGATGCCAGACAGGGACCCCGGTACCAAGAGGGATGAATGTAAAAGACTGTCACCCTGACTCTCTGCCGATCTGGTTAACACTTAGCCATTGGCAACTGCTAAAAGAGCATTAATTGTAACTCATGTTCTCTGCTGTAATCATGGAATATATATATATTGCAATACATATTCTATATATATACTATATATCATAATATATATTCATACTCTGCTTTTTCATGTAATTTGCTATATGTTTTTCCTAGTAAATAGAAACAGTGAATAGATTCATACCTAGCAATATGGGTAAATATTTAAACAATGTGTAATGAAAAAGGAACAGATATTTAATATGCTATTTATAAAATGTAGATAAAATATAACAACTCATTTACATAAATTAAAAATACTCAGAAAGCAGCATACTTTATAAAAATACACAGAATCAAAAATGTACATTACATAAAATTGAATGTTAAGACAAATGGGCTTTTATATTTGTAGTGCATGTAGTGGGGATACTATGAAGATGGAAGTGGAGTATAGGAATAAAAAGGAATAAACTTTCAGTAAAGAGAGAAAACCAATGATGATAGTATGGAATAAACAGGGTGATTAACTTAACCCTTTGTATCTAAGATCCAAGAACACTCTGTTAATGATTTTTAATAAATATAGTTTAATAAATCATGATTTTAATAATCATGATTTTTATAATACTGTTTTTAAGGCGGTATAATATTAAACTAAATGGATGTGACATAAATTCTTTAACCTTCTTCTACTGCTGAACATATACTTGATTTATTGTTTTTATCTATGTAAGTTGTGCTACTCTGAACACTTTTTTATGAACATATATTTTTCCCCTATTTTGGATGGTTACTTTTTGATATATTATCCACAATAAAACCAACTTGTTGAAAGCATATGACATCATTACCGCTCTTTGTATAAATTCAAAAAGATTGCTTGAATTTACAATGTCAAAAGCAACCAACAGAAATGCCAATTTCTACATACCCTGAGGACCAGTAGGTCATGTTGTCTCTGGCTATATTTATATTTTTTATCTATCCATATTTCTGCCCATTTGAAAGGCAAAAATCTTGTCTCACTGTTGTTCTGCTTCTTTGTTAATCTAATCAATGTCTATGGACTATCAACTAGTTTCCAAAATTATTCTTAGTATTAAGTTGCATTTATTTGAGTATAAGATTATACATGGTCCACTTTTTCTTTTTTTACTAACTTCATTTCCTCCTTCGAATCAGACAACATTTTTACTTTTTTTGTTGACAGTTACTATGAATGTGGGTTTATTCTGACTAATGAAATAAAGTCATGGTCATCTTGAAGGAAAACTCATTATGTGATCTTAGCATCAATAAGTAGGAGAGGAAATGGAAATTCAGCATGGTTCCATGCATTTTATTGCTATCTATGCCCACAAGGATTATAGCAGTTCTGAATATAAAATACATCCTCAACAAATATGTCATTTGCTTTCGTCATAACCCTCTGTAATCCACTTTTTCCCTGTTCTGAGCCTCATTTTCTTATTCATATAATGTGGATAAAAATAATGCCTGTCTCAAGAGGAAGCATCAAGGACAAAATGGGAATATTCATTTTATCACCTAAACTGCATTTCAGGAATGTGAGTGATGAATAGCAGGAAGTTGTGTTCATATTTTTATTCTCAATGCCTGAATAGATGATGGTGTCTGAAAGCCTTGCCAGTTTTCTCGCTGGATTTTTTTATTGAATAAAATAGTCTACATGGTGGAAGAGTAGGCATTTCCCGGAGTGAATTAAAAAAAAAAAAAAGAATTTGATAAACATTTTTATTTTCCCAGAATTTGGTCTCACACAAAAAACAGATGTCCTACATTGGATCAAAAGGATAAAAAGAACAACAGGTAACAACATGAATTACTGGAAATGACAGATAAGTCTGTACCAGGCACCTGACAATGGTAATTTGAAACAATAAAAGACTAAGCATTAATTTAAACTGTTTCCATGAAGTAAGTCTTCCATAAGCATACATAATTCATACTGATCCTGCTTGATCATTTTGTATTATGCTTTTATTGTGGGATTTGACATGGTACTATTTTGTTAAGAATTTTATGAAATAAATCAGTCTACAATTTTCCTTTCTTGCAATGTTTTTGTCAAGTATCACAATTACACTGACTTCACAAGATGAATTGGAAAGTGTGATTCCTTTTTCCATTTTTGAAAAAAATTTGTATGATTGGTATAATATCTTCTTAGACTTGAGGTAATTTACTACAAAAATGATGTAGGCCTACAATTTTCTTGGTGTAAAGGTTTCTGAAAGAAATTTTTCTTTTCTTTTTTTGAGATAGAGTCTTGCTCTTGTTGCCCAAGCTGGAGTGCAATGGCACGATCTCAGCTTACTGCAACCTCCACGTCCCGGGTTCAGGCAATACTCCTGCCTCACCCTCCTGAGTAGCTGGGATTACAGGCGTGCACCACCACACCCAGCTAATTTTTTGTATTTTTAGTAGAGATGGGGTTTCACCATGTTGGCCAGGATGGTCTCAAACTCCTGACCTCAGGTGATCTGCCCACCTCTGCCTCCCAAAGTGCTGGGATTACAGGCATGAGCCACCACACCTGGCCGAAATTCAACATTTCTGATATATAAGGCACTTAAATGTTGTGTTTCACCGGGTATCAGATTTGGTAAGTTGTGTGTTTCAATGAATTTGATCATTTCATCTATGTTGGCAGAGTCATACACATAAAGCTGTTCAAAATATCTCTTCAAAATCCTTTTGATTTTTCTAAGATCTAGAGTAATATCCCATTTTTCAACCCCGATATTAGATTTTTGTGATTTCTTTCTTCTATCTTCATCTGTCTTGCTAGAGTTTATAAATTTTATAAATTTTATTAACCTTTTCAAAAGCCACCTTTTGGTTTTGCAAATATTTTCAATCATGTCTGTTTTCTACTTCTTTTATTTCTGCTGTTACCATTATTACTTCTATCTATTAGATTTAACTTTCTCACCTTTTGCTAATTTCTTAAATATTCTTATGATTATCTTAGTGTAATTACAATGGCTTATTACAGTAGAAACTTAGATCATTAATCTTAAGGCTTCCTTTGCTTCTGACAAAATCATTTAAAGCTATAAGTGTTCTTCTAAGTACCATGTTAGCTGCATACCACAAATTTTGATATGCTGTGTTTTTTATCAGCCTTCAGTTCAAAATTCTTTCTGATTTCTTAATGATTTCTTCATTTATTCATTGGTTATTCAGAAGCAGATTTGTCAATTTTCAAATGTTAGAACTTTTCTACATATCTTATTGAGGTAAAACTTAAATTTTTATGGTCACAGAGGGTAAACACTAGTACTATCTAGTCCTTTGAAATTCTCTGAGACTTGTTTTATGGTCCAGTATAATCTATCTTGATTCATAGTTCATGTGCACTTCAAAATAATGTATATTCTGCACTTGTTTGGTGGGGGTCTCAGTAAGCGTCTGTGAGGTAAAAAATGGTTGACAGTATTATTTATATTTTCACTTTTCTTGCTTTATTTTTAATTTTACTATCCATTATTGAAGGTGTGTGTTAATATCTCGAAATATGGTTATGGATTTTTCTATGTCTTGTTTTTATCTATCAGTTGTTATTTTATCTGTCAGTTGTTTCATGTATCTTAAAACTGTTTTAGGCACATTCACATTTAAATGAAGTCTTTTTAATGTAGTCACTATTGTTACTGATAGCATATAGCTATTTAGTTTTATTGTAAATAGCATTTGCAAAGTACAGCATTTTTTATCCTTTTTACTTTCAAGTTATTTGTGCCTTTTTAGCTAAAAATGTATCTTTTGAAGACAGCATATGTACCTTGGTCTTGCTGTTTTATACAGATTAACACTGTTTGCCTTTTTACTGAAAAATTTTGTCCATTTACATTTAATGAACTGATTGTTGTGGTTGAATGTAGGCCTGCCCATTTTTTCTTTATTTTTTTTCTTTGTTTTAATTCTGTTATTGTTGTTGCTTATTCATTTCTCCTTTCCTGACTTCTTTTGGTTTAATCAATTACTTTTTGAATTCTATTTTGATTTCTTCATTGACTTTTCAATATATATCTCTGCATTTTTGGCAGATGCTCTAAAAATTACAATACCTATTTTTACAAACTTACAATATATGTAGAGTACTACTTTATATGAAATATATAAGAATCTTTAAAAATGTAATTCAGTTTTCTACCCCATATTCTCTATGCTTTCTTGGTAAATACATGCATTTGTAGATAATATATTATATGTATATATTATATTACATATGTGTGTGCATGTATGTGTGTGTGCGTGTGTATGTGTATAAACCCTGGTCTACAGGGTTTTAATTTTTTTTAATATGATCACACAGTTTTTAAAAGTTGTTCCCTAGCATAAATAGTATATGTTTTAATGCTTCTATGTATTCATGTGTTTACTTGTTGTGCAATGGATAACATCCATTGTCAATAGCTTTATTTGGGGTTACAATTATATAAGAAATTGTCACTTTTTACTTTATATGCTTATATGGTTTGAATATTTAATAAAAACCATCACAGGTCCTAAAAAAAGTACATAAATAAATAAACAGTTGTTCTCAACCAAGGCCAATTTTGCCCTCTGGGAGAAATTTGGCAATCTCTAGAGACATTTTTGATTGGAGGAGGAGGGGTGCTGCTGACAACTAATGGGTAGGGGCCAAGAGTGCTGCCAAAAATCTTACAATGTATAGGACAGTCCCCCAAACAAAGAATTATCTTCTGCAAAATGTCTGTATTGACAAAACAATGAAATGTAAATGTGTAGGTCTTAGTCCAGTTTACTTACTTTCAGCTAATTAAGGACATTTGTTAAACATGTTCAAAGTTCCAAAGTCCCTTCAAATACAGCATTTATATTCAAACCTAAAGAGCTAAACTCTCTAAGCTCATTTGAAGTACTTATTAGCTGATGATGAGTCACTGAGTTTGTTAAGTGAATTAATCATGCTGTGTGATTCCACATGAGGGATTTAAAGGCCACTGGAAAGAAGTCAGAGCTCCAAACAAGGGAGTCTCCACTACCAGCTGTTTTCTTTTCCCTCTGTTTCTCCTGGCATGCAAATATCATCAAAGTCATCATTATTGGGTTATCTTTGTTTAGAAGTATGAGAGAAAGAGGTTAAAAGATAATTCAAGCACAATTATATTTGCCTATTAAATAAATCCTAATAATTCAAATCCCTTCAGACAAAATTATCACACATTTCTTAAAGTACAATATCTGGTTTCCATTTTCAAAGGATCTTTTTAAACTTTATAAAACACACTGTTAAAATGATAATAAAGCCAACTTTGGCAAAGAACACAGGATTTCAAGCTACAGTTGGTGTGAATCTCAGTATTCACTACTTCCTAAATTTGTGATTACTGTCCTCTGAGACCTCCTTCAAGTCTCATTACTATATTTTTTTAATCCGTAAAATATAGATAATACTGATCTCAGATGATTGAGAAACACTTTGCACCAAATCGAACACAAATAAGGTGTTTAATCCAAAGCTTTATTCTATCTTGAGAAACTGATGTGTCAACTCTGTGACGGCCTCGGTGGATGAGCAATATATCCCCAGTAAATTGGCATTTGTGCTGAGCTATCTACTACAGGTGACTACATCTGCGCCCCTGGAGACACAGATGCAGTCTGTCACAGATCATTCATTTTAATTATGCCTACAGTGAGTAAGGGAAATAAATGGTGGCTGCAACACTCTTTTACTATCTTCCCAGGGAAACGCAGTGAATTCATCTTGGAAAAGACTGGTTTAGTAGTAACCTTCAGTGAGTGATCTCTTTACCCAGAAGTCTTTGAGGCCTGCAGCTCACAAACCTGATTTGCTCAAGGAAGTCCTGACTTACTGGGTATTCTGAAACCCATGAAAAAAGAAGGGTCCAGACAATACACCCAGAATTTTACAGGACAGTCTCAAAATTGCCAGCAATACTAAAGTCACTTTCATACCACCCTCAAAGATTTACTACAGAGGCCCCTGTAGTCCTCCAAGAACAATCAAATCAAATGTATGCACACACACATACACAGACACAGACACACACACACACACAGATACTCTAACGAATGGCATATCTTCCACCTTATGCATTGACTGCCACAGCTGCTCTCCCGACAGGGTATTCAATCATGCAAATGTCTTCTGTTTGAAGGCTGTTTCCACTTCCAGTCAGGCACGTTGTTTTCAGCACATCTGACAAAATAGGCCAGATCTGCCCAGCAACTTTTGAGAGGAAGTGCAACAAAAGACATCCAGCTGTGCTGAATTAAAAGGTCTTCATTCATCACCTTCCATCAGTCAAAAAGCAAAAAGAGGCTGACGTTATTTGTAAGAAATTTAAGGGTGTTATTATTCACCTGTAATTAAACAGAATGGTTTGATTTGGCTTTTAGCCTAGAGAAGTATGAATGCTTATATTTTGCCAGGTTATGAATTTTTCCAAGTACTGAACAGGTCTGAGAATGAGGCAATAAGATGGAGGGACTTTGAAAAGTAGAATTTTCCTCAACCTGTATTCATTTGCATTTTGTTTGTTTGTTTGTTTTTTAATTGATTCTTTATCTTTGCTTTTCTACTTTAGAGAAGTACTCCCAGAAAATAAAAATCAAATGGAATTTTGAGCCTATCAACATGAAAAGTCAATGTTAAAGGCTTTAGATTTCCCAAAAAGACAAAATCTGAGAAAATGTATTACAAACGAAGTTGCTTTTTCTTGATATGCTACATATTCAGAAACAGTAGAGAGATAATGGTTTTTGTGGTATAAAGTAAAAAAATATGCATGGCAAGCATAGTAGAGATAGATAATTTTTAAATATTTTTATGTATCTGAAGTTCTGGAAGATGAATATAAGAATTTGCCAAGAGATTTTTAAAATGAATTCTCTTTCAGCTCTTCCTTTTATTCCAGGAAGAGCTTAGGGTGACTTGAAGACACATTAAAGCACAATGTTAATATTAATTGGATGAGAAAAACAGAACAAAAGAAAAAGCAAGAAGAAAACATAAGATGAAGCTAAGATTGAGGCACATAAACCTAACATATATCAATGTATTTACTAGAGCTAAACTACACATGTAGCCCTGAGTTTTCTAGCAGCCAATTCAAAGAGGGAGCTGAGATTAGTTATGTGTAATGCCCACAAAGTTAAAACAGAAGAGGCACATGTATTATTTGGGTATGTTAATGAGCATGGTCTCATAGGTCTGGAATTTGGCAGTAAACGTGTTTTCTAAAAATATGTGCTGGGAAAGTTAACAATTTTCAGTAACAATTATAAATTTTTTATTTTTTCAGAGCATTCATGTGTTTTTCTGACACCAATAAGAATAAAAACAAACAAAAACATCCTTCAGCATTACCAAAATTGTTATTGCAGGCTAATAGAGAGTATATGCACTCCATGCAGGTCTTGGTCAATGTCTTTATCTGTTTGGGCTGCTATGCTAATACCATGGACTAAGTGGCTCATGAACAACAACAAAATATATTTCTCAACAGTTCTGGAGGCTGCCAAGTCCAAGATCAAGCCACCAGCAGTTTCGGTGTCTGGCGAGAGATTGCTTCCTGGTTCATAGATGGATGGCCATCTTTTCACTGTGTCCTCACATGGTAGAAGGAGCCAGGGAGCTGTCTTCACTAATTTTGTATAAAGGCACTAGTTCTATTCATAGGGGCTTTGCCCTCATGACCTAAGCACATCCAAAGACCTCATTTCCTCATACCATCACACTGGGAATTAAGATTTAACATATGAATTGGGGTGGGGGCAGGGACACAGATATTCAGCCTATAGCAGCCAGTATGAGCAGCACAAAAGAGCAGTTTCAGGTAAAGGGTTTGAAGCCCTGAGATCTTGGTTTTATTATGACTCATTGCATTCAGTAGTACACTGAAGTGCAGGAAGGAAAGGAATGGAGGCCACTGAAATTTAAGCTACTTGGATGCCCTATATAATATTTGGTATTCTGAAAACACTTTACACTTGCCAGTAAGTGAATCCAGATGGTATTCAAATAAGTTTAGACAACATGATTATCTGGACTTGCTGATGTGGAAAGTCAGGCCCTGACTGGTTTGCCCAAGGCCTTTCAATTCCTAAGGAGCCACCATACAGCTTTTACCACTTCCTGTACATCCAGTAGGCCAAAGAGAGTCCTGGAAGAAAACACAGACTTTCATATTTCTTGTTCTTGGCTTGGCTCAGCAGATCACAGACGCTTCTATACAAAGGGGAAAATTTCTATCATAACTTGCCTGGCCATTTTTTCAAGGATTTCCTGCAAAGCAACCAATAGCCAGTTTTTCAGATCTACTGCCTGATTCATTTAGGTCCATTTTTATTAGTACTCAAGTTATTTTCCTGAATAATTACAAAGAAAACCTTTTCCCACTTACTCATCAGAAGGAGAGCTGTATAAGAATAGCTGGAACCCAGAAAAGAAAATATACAATTGCAAGTTTGCATAGATGCATTCTCATTTCTAAACAATACAAAAAATTATTATTAAATTTTGCTATTTTCAGGATGGACATTGTACATTTATTCTCTGGGGCAAGTTTTCCAAACTTTCCGACTGAGGAAAATTACCTCATCTTCCCTACTTGTTTCAAAAAGTAGATTCCCCAGCCCCACTCAGACTTGCTGAATCAGAATCTTTCAAGAAGCTAAAGGCTTATTCAGGGAAATTATGTCAACAAAGACTCTGGACCCTGGTCGAGATTCAATTAAAATCTCACTTCTGCCGCCTATGAGCTGTGTGAATTTGGCCAAGTGGCTTACCCTCCCTGTATCTCTATTTCTTCATATGTGAAATGAAAATCTAGCTCCTCATGGAGCCCAAATTTAAAGACAGATTAGTAAATGAAAATTCAGCCAAGGAAATCAAAGAGAAGTCAAAGACAATCTTTGAATCAGTCTATTTCTAAAGAACTCAATGATGTTGAGAAAAGTCACCTGACTTCCCAAGGTTCTACTTTCTGTTAGATTCATTCAAGCTCTACAATTGGTGAGAATGAGAATAATTTTCAGGACAAGGATGCATTCTCATACTTTTAGATATTAGATGAAAGTGAACAATCCAAATCACCTTAAAATTGGAGTACAATTTAGAAAGAATAAATTACAAATATGTCATTTTGTCATTATACACTATTCATGCTTCCAAATATTTCTGATTTTAAATCCAAACATATATCTAGCAATGAGACTTTATAAAATGTCTTAAGTAACACATCTTTAAATAGCTTACCAAATTGCAGAAAAAGCAGACATTCATTTTTTATGAAAAGAATTTTCTACTCAAATTAACTGCAAAATTATCTTAAGAAAAACCTTCTCAGAAATGACGTGCTCAAGAAGACACAGGCAGGATCTTGATCTTGACTAATCAGTGGAAACATTGGGAAATATATATTAGAATGAATAACAGATAGAGCCAAAATACATAAATAATGACTACATTTCTTAATTACTCCACTAAAACTGGTTGCTGACAAGCCAGATGGCACAGGTCATTAGTGCCTTTTGGCTCTGGCATCCCTACCAAAGAAACCCAGGACTGGAATAGCACCACTATTGTTAGAGCCCCTCAAAGCACAATACTCTAAAAAGCCCTCCTCATTGCTGGGGAACAATGCCTTAAAATTCTTTTGTTATTCTGCAATGCTTCAAAATTTGTTAAGTCTTGTCCTCTTTTACCCTAAGGGACTTTGGAGACTTAATTAATTTATCCCATGTTTGCAGACATGGGATAAATTCAGTCACATCACAAAAGAAACAACACAGTTCCAAATGTTAATACACACTTCCCTCTAAACTGTGAATCAAGACTCAAGCCATAACCGGAAAGAGTAATGTAACTGCGTTTCTTTCTAAATAAAGGGGACACCGTAATAATATTAAAAGAACAAGGATTTATAAGCTGTTAATTGTATTATGCAATGTGTTCACCAAACTCTGATGCTTTTGTTTAAAGTATAAAAGCAGTTGATGCTTTTACGTAATTATTAATAAACTATAAGAAAGTTAAATACTAAGGGTAAATCTTGAGAGTAGGGCATTCCATCTTTCTGAAGCCTCTCTCCCTAATATCCAGCCCCATTCTTTTGAATGTCCTCCAGAACCTCTGGTGGCTGGTGAAGATGTTGCTGCTAAGAAGCTCTAAAATTGATCAAATAACTTCAGTAACTAAATCATAGTCAAGATTTTATTAACAATTCAATGAAAGAAACAGGAGCCTTGACCATATTGGTCAAAAAAGATATTAATAAAGTTTTAATAACTTATTAATCAAGTTTACCACTTTTACTTGAAGGAAGTCATAATCAGTGTCATGAAAAATCTGGTGTCATGGTTAGGGTTTATGTAATGGACCAATCTGGAGCAACGTGGAACCTTACAGTAGGAAGTGATACACGGACCAGCAAAGGCCTCGTGAATTCCGGGTTATGCTTTTCCCGTTTTCTTTCTTGGCTCCAAAAACAGAGAAAACAATGGTAAAACAGTGTTTCTTTCCTAGATTTGACACTAAGAGTGTCCTGAAGATGTGCCCCAAAACATGGCAAACACAGCCAATGGTGACTCTGTCCCTTAATATCTGTGCATAGCAATTCTCTTTATGAAGCCCATAACTGCTCATGGACAGCCACATAGGTAGCATTTGAAAACAAGCTTACATCTTGGCTAAGGTCTATAAGCTCCTTGCACACTTTCTAAGGCTGTCCTAGCCCTCTCAGTTTTAGATGCTGAAGCTTTTAAGACCCACCTTTAATAAGGCTTGCTTCTTTGCTTAAGGCTCACTGCCTCTGCAGAAACTGATACTTGCCTGTAATCATTACCATAAACTGCAATGATCTGTCTAAGTGAAACTCCCACAGGGCTTATTCCTAAATCCTAAAGCCACATGCAAACCCAGCCACATTCCACCACATAGGTCATAACACACTGTCCAACTTAAAGGTACGAATCCACCTACTAAAATCCATGGTTGAAAGCCCTGACCCCACCCCCAAGTTTCTTCATGCATATTTTTCTCTGAAATTATATGCCCGTCTTCAAATTAACAAGGTTCTCAATAAATGAACCAAACATCTCAAGATGAGCATGAAGGGACCTAATAAATATTACCCTTCTCATCCACATAGGTTCTGTACCAATTGGAAAATAAGACGAGAATCAGCAAATGGAGCCTCAAACTAATATTTTATACATGTTAAGTTGGAAAAGATAGCTTTTTGAAGTAAAACTAGCTCCCAACTTTTTGCTTTGGTCTTGAAAAACTTACCCAAAGAAGATTTTGAATTTGCAAACACTTATCCAGGTCATTGCCTCTCTCTGGACCTGGTGGAGAGAGAAGAAACAAGAGACCCAATCCCCATCCATGAGAATCTGACAGATTAGTCCTATCCAACTGAGAAGCAATATTCCAATGTCAGATGCGCCTAACGGCAGGTTACCAAAGACAGGCAATTCCTTTTACCTCCCTTGCAGTAGTAAGGGATTAAGAGTAGTAGCTAAGGGATTAGGAGTGCTTCACCAATGTGTGTCCCTCCACACAGATAGAAACATTAGGCATCAGAGTTAAGCATTTCAATCCAAACACTTAAGACCTATAAAAAAGTATTTCTTTGCTTCTTATAATAAATTAGTCATGTAAATATATTTTTCTTTTTTCCAGAGCTTTGGAAAAGCTTAAAGCTGAGTATGTTACTCAGCTATAACAGTCTTCTCTATTAAAGCTATTTGCACTTAAATACAAAGAACATATCAAATAAAATAGCAATTCCTTTGTTTTATAAAATTTAAGCTTTCCACATTTCAATGAATTCTAAGACTTGCTTTACTCTAAGTCATCAATTTAATGTGATTTACCGTGACACATTTCAGAACAACACTTTTGGGCATAGGTATCCCAGCAATACAAAAACAACCCACTGATTTTACAAAAATACTATTGTCAAATCCTAAAAACAGACAGATGCATATGTTTTTTTAAAGTTTACACCTCGTGTTGTCATAAATCAGGGCTATAGGTAAATGGAAAGTTGGAAGAAATGATCAATAGTTTTGAGTTAAAAGCTAAATCAGTTTCACAAGTGTTTTTCTCTGTAAAGTTTCTTTGGAGATTATAAGAAAATCACAGGTGAATTAAAGATATAAAACTCCTTCCTCTTTCACTGCAGGACTATTTTTTTTTTTCACATCATTAAGTTCATTCCTTTCTGAAAATGACTCAAAATTATTTTATTAAAATCAGTGATTTTTCCAAACCGAGGGGATGGACAGGAAATTATCTTTAAATAAGTATACTCTATTTAGTGCTCTCTGTTGGTTAAATCTCAGTGTGGGAAACAATATTTAGTCTTTCCAAAATTCTTCACAGTTTGATCCACTGACACGATAGTTTTCTTAATTTCCTGACCAACGGCATTGTATGCAATTTTTGTACATGGTCAACAGCTGGTGCCTTTAACCCAGCAGATGTTTTTGTGTCTGAGCTGTAATCACTGTACAGGCAGAGTCCAGGATTTTGTTTTCTTTCACACTCTTCTCCCATATGCAGAAACTTCATTTAGAAGACAAAAGGAATGTGCATAAAAACACACCACAGGGTGTGGATGGGTTTAATAGATGCAGTCCCCAGTGTATAAAGAGCCTAAATCTTTCCCAGTACAGTGGGATTACACAACAACCACTGAAGTCATTTGAAATGGCTTCTAAAAGACCAAAGCCCACAGCCAGTGGAATCACAAAATCATAGAACACTGAACTTAGATGGGACCAGTGCATTGTGTATCAAAGCTGAGTAATGGGTATTTTTAAAGGAAAAAAATGACTTAAGCTTAGCCTCCCACCATGTTGATTTAAACTGTTTTTATCATAGTGTTACTTAAATGTGTGCAATCATAAAACAAGGTGCAAGCTTCTCATGCCTCTAGTTTTCATTCTTCCTGGTGGTGGGAGAGACTCTGGTGTCATGATGCCTTGGCGTGGTCCCACCTCCACTGCTCGCTAGCCATGTCACGTCAGACGGGTTACTAAGTTTTCAAATGCTTCATCAATAACAACATAATCCACCTTACACATTGTGTGAGTATATGAAATATATATATAATAATACATACCACATAACACTCAGTAAATGATAGCTATTGTTCTCCTTATTATTTGTTTTCAAAACCAAGTAACCACCAAAATTCAAAGTTTACTTAATTTAATGTGATGCATGTGATTTAAATGAAAATATAGGTATAGAGCATTTTTGAATGGAATAATCAATCAGCCCTCATGTGTAACTGAAACTCTTCCTGTTAGCATTTTTAAAACCAATTTTAATAAAAGTGTGTGTTTTTTTTAGATGAAGTCTCGCTCTTGTCCCCCAGTCTGGAGTGCAATGGCAAAATCTCGGCTCACTGCAACCTCCGCCTGTCAGGTTCAAGAGATTCTCCTGCCTCAGCCTCCTGAGTAGCTGGGATTACAGGTGCCCACCACGTCCAGCTAATTTTTGTATTTTTAGTAGAGACAGGGTTTCACCATGTTGGCCAGACTGGTCTTGAACTCCTGACCTCAGGTGATCCACCTGCCTTGGCCTCCCAAAGTGCTGGGATTACAAGCGTGAGCCATCACACCTGGCCAAAAGTGATATTCTTAAGTTGTCTTAATCACTTCAGGGTAAGGTAAATATTGTAACATTATTGAAATCTGTAAGTGCATAGCTAGCTTAACCACTTCTGCATTGATGAGGAAAAACCTTTTTACTCTATTTGAACTACTTTAAAATATTAATTTCCAATGAAGAATATGTCTTTCCACCTTTACTTGAAAGCTAAAATTGTTTTTTTAGTATTTGGATGAACAAGAATATGTTTATATTCATTTTTAAGTGAATGCTCTTAAATGAAAAAACAATTGTAGAAATTCCTAGAGAAAGTCTTCAGACTTCTGACAATATATCCATAAACCAGTCTGAAAATCTCTATACACTTAACCTTTATGTATCCATGTAGATACAGATTCTGTCTTATTTATACATATTATGCTCAGTATTTATTTGCATTTACAACCAAAAGAAAATGTCAGCACAATAAACTTTAATATTTGCATACAGTATTTTTAAAATATTATATATTTCACTACACAATGTATTTTTATGATCTGCATTTATGTGTTCTCTGCCAAGTTAGTTGGCTGATGAGGACAATGGTTATTGTTTTCTAATTTCCTGCTGCATAAATTTTACCCAAAATGGGCATCTTAATTTTAATGGTGGTGGTTGGAGAAAAGGTGTTGGTGAAAGGTGATGCACAAAAAGCAAACAAAGAGAGAAGTGAATAATGGAAAGGGATGGGAGAAATTATCAGTGAGCCATCATTCCCAGAGGTTAGAACTTCTAGTTAGAACAAATCATTTTTGTGAATGGAACATTCTGAAAAGAAAATTTAATAAAATATTTTTAAAAGGAGCACGTTGCAACAATATCTTCCCTAAAAAAAGTCATCAAATATTCTGAGGTTTTTGAAAGAGTAGTCTAAAGAAAGAAAACTATTTTACAAAGAGAACTCACAGATAATAGAAATTTTAAAGCTCGTCTCTCTTTTTCATTGAAAAGGAAAACTCAGTGCTTTGAAGTTGGGCAAGTTCAACCTGATAACACAACTTTCCTCTCTCAGTAGTACTAAGAGCTAAGAAATGTTTAAAACATATCTTTTCTTTTCATTTTGACCAATTTACAGCAGTCATAATTGTGCAATTATGGATGTTATTCTCCGTAATTATTATTATTATCTTTTTGGGGTTTTTTTTGAGACAGGGTCTTGCTCTGTGGCCCAGGCTGGAGTGCAGTGGTGCGATTTCTTCTCACTGCAAGCTCCACCTCCTGGGTTCAAGCCATGCTCCTGCCTCAGTCTCCCGAGTAGCTAGGACCACAGGCGCCCGCCACCATGCCCGGCCAATTTTTTTGTATTCTTACTGGAGACAGGGTTTCACAGCGTTAACCAGGATGGTCTCGATCTCCTGATCTCGTGATCCACCCGCCTCGGCCTCCCAAAGTGCTGGGACTACAGGCGTGAGCCACAGCGCCCGGCCTATTCTCCGTAATTCTTATTGATATTTTGTTTAAATGACTTCCTTTAATAGATTTGTCAATAAGATTTTAATAGTATGAAACTATCTATCAACGAGTTCAATATCTGTGACCTTATAAAATCACAAAGAAGTTTCAGAGCATCTGATACTCAGTTCCCTTTCTAAATGTGAAGTGCTTGTATTGTGTGAAAGGCTGAAAAATCTGCACATCACAAAAAGAAATAGCAGTTTGATAACTTTGTGAAGTGTTTTAAAATAACCAGGTTGGCTTTCTACGAGTGATAAAGAAAACGTTTTTACCTACCACAAAAGTAATAATATATATTTTAAAATAAATACCCAAAGCTGTGTCTAATATTTTCTTCGTCTAAATTTTATTGGATAGTAAGCTATTCACTTATCCTAATCACAGCAACTGACTGATATGATACTAGATCTATCAGAAAGAGATTTCAGAAGACCGAATTTTCTCTTTTATTTCTATGTGATCTAAAATTAACTTAATATAAACACAAAGCCTTTTCTTGAATTCAGATAAAGCATCCCTTACATTTTCAGAAGTTTCCATCATGTGAAGTAGTTGTATTACAATGTTCGCATTTACAAGTGAATGTTTTTAATAACAACAGTGGATCATATGCATCAAGGATCCTCACATCAAATCTTTTCCACAATGAAATCTTTCCCTAGCTACTTAAACACATATATTGTTCACATTTCAAATGCATTTTCCAAATTCCCAATCACTAATATTTACATCTAGTTTATTTAATGCTCTCTAAGAATAATTTTAAAACCCTAGATTTAGGACAATAAATTGCAACAAATAAAAGGTGAATTTGAAAATAAACCTTTGAAAGAGAAGCTTCTTAGGCTAACGGAATTGATGTTTATAAAATGGACTGTTAATTAGATAGAGTTAAATGTGAATTAAACAGGGATGAGAGGAGACAGAGCTTATACTTTGTGGCTCTTCATGTAATGTGAGCGTGTGTGTGTGTGTATGTGTGTGTGTGTACACATTTAAGTATCAATTGTATTTATTTCATAGACTTCTCTCTCTTTTACTCATGGTATCAGTTAGCATTTGCTGAGTAACAAACCACTCCACAATATAATGTAGTTAGGCAACAACCATTTATTTAGTTCAAAATGCAGGAGGTCAGCAATTTGGGCTGTTTTCAGCCTGGCAGGCCTTCTGATATGGTCTGTGATGGCTGTTATCAGCAAAGCTCTTTCAGGGGTCTTGGCTAGCGCAGCTGTACCAATGAAAGCTTTTCTCCACGTGGTTTCTCATTCTCCAGCCGGCCAGCCTGGTTGTTCGCAGAGTGCTGTTTCATGCTCAGTGAGAGAGATCCCCAATGTGCAAATGCTTTTCAGACCTCAATCTTCTGCTGTCCCATTGACCAAAGCTGGCCACAAGGCCGGTCCCCAATCAATAGGGCAATGAAAAGCTTCACCTCTAACTGAGAGGACCTGCAAATATTGTCACCTTTTTGCCATCCACCACATCCACAATATTTTCCCATCTATGTTCTTCCCATTTTCTGCCTAAATATCTATCAGATTCATCCACTTCTCCCTCCAGGGTGACTTCGTAGAAGAAGCTTTCATTGTCTCCCATGTGCTACTGCAACAGTCTTCTAAAGGATTTCCCTCGACCATGCTTACTGCCTTACAAGAAGGCACCCGGGCAATCTTTTAAAAACATAGATAGTATTAAAACCTTTCAATTGGCTTTCAGTTATTTAAAGAGAAAAACCCAAGTCCTCACTATGACCTATAAGGCTCTCCATGATCTAGAGTATATGCTTCAAACATAGCTTGTGGCATCCCATAATGATGAGTGAGAACATGTTCAATAACACAAGGGTGCATGGCCAGAGACCTGACCTAGTCTGAAGGTATTCTAAGAAAGGAGATTTGAGCTGAGGTTTAAAAGATCTGTAAGAGGTACCTGCAATTAGTTTGAAAAAGGGAATGAGTATTTACAAATTAACATTTGTAATTTCATAATTATTTTTATGATTATATCAGTTTTCCTCACTGCAAAATCCTTTGTGCCTATCAAAGTGACTGAAAAGTGGCTTCCTCCAATAAGAAACTTTAAAACAATAAAGTTTTGGATACCTAAGCAAAGACTAAAATTTTAGACTTATATGAACCCTCCCACTTTCAGAATCAACCTTCATTAATGTTTTAAACCATTATGTTTAATACATATGGTATGTTTCTGGACTTCATGTAAATAATAAGGAAATCTGGATTCTAGGACTAATTCAGGCATTACCTGTGTGGTAAACATTCTTGGTCTCAGTTTTCTTGTTGGAAAGTGAGAAAGTCTGTGAACATGATATTTAAAGTTCTTTCTGATTTTTTAAAATATTATGTGATTCCACCATTCTGAGACTCAAAAGAAGCAGAAAGTTTTAGCACAGGGATAGCCTCCTGTTGTAAGTGAACACACTATCTATTTATTTTTCTTAATTTGATTTACATATATAATGTGTCTTCAGTTTAAATAGCCAAAGGATATAATTATATATAAAAAGTAAATTGCTCAAAATGTTAAACTGTAGTGACTTTTAATAATTCAGACAAATGAAAAAAATAAAGCATAGAATAGGGAATAGATTAAACATGTAATATGTAAACAATGGAATTTAATAGAATTAATCAACTTATCCCAGTTAATAGACTAATTGCCTTAAATTTGTGAACTACTTAGATGCCTCACATTGAGAAACATACTGAATTTCCACAAGTTTTAACACATGGGACCTAATTATGAAGCATCTGGAAAATCCCAAAATCAAAACATGCATTTCAACAGGACAGTTTCAAAAGAATATAACCTAGAGGCTATGTCCTCCAAGCGAGTACAGCAGGAAATAGTTGGGCCCCCACATGTCAGGACAAAATTTTTGCAGCATTTCTCAAAAGGGCATTTAGAAAGAGAAAAGCAAATAGACAACACAGCAGTGGGTATTTTTTAATATATTTCAGATTTCGCTTAAACAAAAACAACATATGAGATTCTGAAGTAATTCTATAGTGAATCAAATATGGGATTTTGAGCTTCTTAATACACAAAGTAATGGATTTTATTCTCCTAATTTTCCGAGGCTTCTGATGTAAGTTCCAGTTTATTTAGGAATGTACCTGATCCAGGGTGATAGAAAAGTATTGTTCAACTTCAGTTATATGATGTGAGCTTAATTTCTCAGTCTGCAATGAAAACGGAAACAGGTGTTAAAAGAATAAACTCTGGAGGTTTACCATCCAGGCTTTAATTCCAAATCCCCTTCAGAAAAATGTCTTAAGTTACTTTGGGTTTGATAAATTAAGTGTCATGTATTTTGTAGCATACCTACTAAAGAATAAGAAGTTATGAATTTCAACTACCTGATAGAAGAATATGCAATGACAAGAATTAACACAAACACAAAAAAGGGCAGACAAAAATAAGAAAAAAGCAATATAGAACAGGTCATACAAATATAGCAAAAATGTTAGTAGAATTTAAGCCAAGATGTATCAAAAATTATATTAAACACGAATGGGCCATATGTTATAATTAAAAGGCAGAGGTAGACGAAAATGCAGACACCCAACAAACACTTTTTATTAATAATGCATATAAAAATAAGAATACAGAGATTATAAATTTTAAAATTGGAAATAGATTTACCTCATAAATATTAACACTTTGTCCTTAAAAATAGAATTTTAGTTATAGCAATAGCAAAGAGAGAGAGATGTTACAGCAAAAAGTATTATTGTATTTCAACAGGGTCATTTTATGAGAAAAGATGAAATAGACAACTGATAACCAATTACTTTTATTTTTAAAATTTTAGCATATTTAGTAAAATAGCAAATATCGATAAAACCAGAAGGATAAAAATATACATAAAACATCAGGGTCAGAGATTTTTCTCTATAAGGATATAATAGAAGGAAAAAACAATAAAGATGTAAAAAACTTGAATAGCAGAATTTAAAAATTGACCTAGTAGGCTTCTATAAACTACTCCATTCAACAACTACAGAATTCATGTTCTTTTACAATGTGCATATTTATAAAAACTTACTACATCCTGGGCTAAAAAGTAAATTTAACAATTTTTAAATAAGTTAAATCACATAGACCATTTTCTATGACTAGAAATTAGAAATCAATTCAAGAAACTGGAAATTTTCTGTAAGTTTGGAAATTAAGAAATTTTTCTAATTATCAGTAACGTTAAGCATTTTTTTATATGTTTGTTGGCCACATAAATTTCTTCTTTAAAGAAGTGTCTGTTCATGTCCTTTGCCTACTTTTTAATGGGGTTGTTTGGTTTTTCTTGAAAATTTGTTTAAGTTTCTTGTAGATTCCAGATATTAGATCTTTGTCAGATGGATAGCTTACAAGCTTGTCTGTTCACTCTGATGATAGTTTCTTCTGCTGTGCAGAAGCTCTTCAGTTTAATTAGATCCTATTTGTCAATTTTTGCTTTTGTTGCACTTGCTTTTGAATTTTCGTCATGAAATCCATTCCCGTGCCTATGTCCTGAACAGTATTGCCTAGATTTTATTCTGGGATTTGTATAGTTTTGGGTTTTACATTTAAGTTTTTAATCCATCTTGAGTTAATTTTTATGTAAGATTTAAGGGAGGGGCCCAGTTTCAATTTTCTGCATATGGCTAGCCAGTTTTCCCAGCACCATTTATTAAATAGGGAATCCTTTCCCCATTGCTTGTTTTTGTCAGGTTTGTCGAAGATCAGATGGTTGTAGATGTGTAGCCTTATTTCTGAGATCTCTATTCTGTTCCTTTGACCCATGTGTCTGTTTTTGTACCAATACCATGGTGTTTTGGTTACTGAAAACTTGTAGTATAGTTTGAAATCAGGTAGCATGATGCCTTCAGCTTTGTTCTTTGTGTTTAGGATTGCCTTGGCTATGTGGCCTCTATTTTGGTTCCATATGAATTTTCTTTTTTTTGAGACGAAGTCTTGCTCTGCCACCCAGAATGAAGTGCAATGGCACAATCTTGGCTCACTGCAACCTCCACCTTCCAGGTTCAAGCTATTCTCCTGCCTCAGCCCCCTAAGTAGCTGGGATTACAGGCACCCACCACCACACCTAGCTAATTTTTGTATTTTTAGTAGAGACAGGGTTTCACCATGTTGGCCCAGCTGGTCTCAAACTCCTGACCTCAGGTGATCCCCCTG
Organism: Macaca thibetana thibetana; assembly: GCF_024542745.1. Taxonomy (NCBI): domain Eukaryota; kingdom Metazoa; phylum Chordata; class Mammalia; order Primates; family Cercopithecidae; genus Macaca; species Macaca thibetana. Next base: position 65,645,592 of record NC_065582.1, read on the forward strand.
CATCGGCCTCCCAAAGTGCTGGGATTACAGGTGTGAGCCACCATGCCTGGCCCCATATTAATTTTAAAGTAATTTTTTTCTTATTTTTGAAGAATGTCAATGGTAGTTTAATGGGAATAGCATTGAATCTATGAAGTACTTTGGGCAGTCTGGCCATTTTCACAACATTGATTCTTCCTATCCATGGTCATGGAATGTGTTTCCATTTGTTTGTGTCCTGCCTGATTTCCTTCAGCAGTGGTTTGTAGTTCTCCTCAAAGAGGTCCTTCACTTCCTTTGTTAGCTGTAGGTATTTTGTTCTCTTTGTAGCAATTGTGAATAGAAGTTCATTCATTATTTGGCTCTCTGCTTTTCTATTTTTGGTGTATATGAATGGTTGTGACTTTTGCACACTTATTTTATATCCTGAGATTTTGCTGCAGTTGCTTATTAGATTAAGAAACTTTTCGGCTGAGACAATTGGGTTTTCTAGATATAGGGTCATGTCACCTACAAACAGAAACAGTTTGACTTTCTCTCTTCCTATTTGAATACGATTTATTTCTTTCTCTTGACTGATTGCCCTGGCCAGAACTTCCAATACTATGTTGAACAGGAGCGGTGAGAGAGGGTATAATTGCTTTGTGCCAGATTTCAAGAAGAATGCTTCCAGCCTTTGTCCATTTAGCATGGTACTGGTTGTAGGTTTGTCATAAATGGCTCTTACTCTTTTGAGGTATGTTTCATCAGTACTGAGTTTATTGAGAGTTTTTAACATGAAGTGATGTTGAATTTTATTGAGGGCCTTTTCTCCGCCTGTTGAGATAATAATGTAGTTTTTGTCTTTAGTTCTGTTTATGTAATGAATTATTTTCATTGATTTGCATATGTTGAACCAGCCTTGCATCCCAGGATTGAAGCCAACTTGATCGTGGTGGATAAGCTTTTTGATGTGCTGCTGGATTTGGTTTCCCAGTTTTTTATTGAGAATTTTTGCATCAATGTTCATAAGGGATATTGGCCTGAAGTTTTCTTTTTTTTGATATATCTCTGCCAGGTTTTGGCATCAGATGATGCTAGCTTCATAAAATGAGTTAGGGAGAAGTTCCTTCTTTTCAATTGTTTGGAATAGTCTCAGAAGAAATGGTACCAACTCCTCTTTGTACCTTTGATAGAATTCAGCTGTAAATCTGTCTGGTCCTGGGCTTTTTTTGGTTGGTAGGTTATTTATTACTGCCTCAATTTCAGAACTTGTTATTGATCTATTCAGGGATTCAACTTCTTTCTGTTTCAGTCTTGGGAGGGTGTATGTGTCCAGGAAGTTATCCATTTCTTACAGATTTTCTAGTTCATTTGCATAGAGTTTTTTGTAGTATTCTCTGATGGTTATTTGTATTTCTGTGGCATCAATGGTGATGTTTCCTTTAATATACTGTATTGTGTCTATTTGATTCTTCTCTCTTTTCTTCTTTATTAATCTAGCTAATGGTCTATGTATTTTATTTTATTATATTTTATTTTTTCAAAAAAAAATCCTGATTCATTGATTTTTTTGGAAAGGGGTTTTTGTGTCTCTATTTCCTTCAGTTCCATTCTGATCTTGGTTATTTCTTGTCTTCTGCTAGCTTTATTGTTTGCTTGCTTTGGGTTCACTAGTTCTTTTAGTTGTGATGTTAAGGTGTTGGTTTGAGATATTTCTAGCTTTTCTATGTAGGCATTTAGTACTCTTAATTTCCCTCTTAACACTGCTTTAGCTGAGTCTCAGAGATTCTGGTACTTTGTGTCTTTGTTCTCACTGGTTTCAAAGAACTTCTTGATTTCAATTAGTGAAATTCACTATATTAATATATTTAAGATAACATATATTATCATCTCATGAATGCAGAAAATATATTTGACAATATTTAACATCCACTTTTATAAACTTAACATAATACATAGTATTTATGAGAAACATAAAGATAATTTACTTTAATGAGGAAAAATTGAAGTGTTGCTTTTGTGATCAGAAAGATGACTGAAACAAAAAATATATGTTTTATCCAAGATTTTACATGTGCATTACATAATAAATGATGAAAAAATATACCAGTCATAGACTAGATGAAAGTATTTGTGGCTGGCACAGTGACTCAGGACTGTAATCCCAGCATTTTGGGAGGCCGGGGCGGGTGGCTCACAAGGTCAGGAGATCGAGACCATCCTGGATAATATGGTGAAACCTCGTCTCTACTAAAAATACAAAAAAAAAAAATTAGCCAAACGTGGTGGCACACCCCTGTAGTCCCAGCTACTCGGGAGGCTGAGGCAGGAGAATCGCTTGAACCTGGGAGGTGGAGGTTGCAGTGAGCTGAGATTGTGCCCCTGCACTCCAGAGGGGTGACAGAGTGAGACTCCGCCTCAAAAAAAAAAAAAAAAAGAAAGAAAGTATTTGCAACGACTATAACAAACAAATGAATATTATCTACAATATAGAGAGCTCTTGTACATGACAATCAACAGAAAAATGGCTGAGAACATAAACAGACAAGTCACAAAATAGGTAAACTAAATGGTTAAAAACATGTAAAGATTTTTAACCTCAGCAATAATCAAAGAAATTCCAATTAACATAATGACAGTATAGTATTCCCATTTCCATCAAATGAGAAAAAATATCTTATTTTTTAAAGGCAAAAAAAAAAAAAAAACAATGACCTATAGCAAACATGGTAAAAAGTTAATAGCTTTTAAATCTTGGAGGTCTATATTGAATGCTTATGTATTTCGAGGTATATGTGTTGGATGCTTATATATTTTGTCTTATTTCCTGGGTTTGAAATGATTCCTAGTCTAAAATTTAAAACTATTTCAATATAACCTTACAAAATGTTTTGTTATTTGAGGTGAGAGAGACTTAATTGTGACTCTATATTCACTATATGTGTAAACTTTTACAAATTTTATACCTTCTCTAAACCTTCATTTTCTCATTTATTGAATTGGATACACAGCTGTCTTATACGATTATTTGTAAGCATTAAAAAGAAATTAAAATGCTAACCGTGACAGGCCCCAAGAGGAATATCTGTCAAAAAGTGACATTCTACAAATATTTTCATTTCTTTTTCATAAGAAATTATTTGAAAGCAGATTATTTTTCATGCCCCCTCAATTTTCAGCATCTCTTCATTTCTTGATCTACAAAATGGAGTGATAATATTTTATTCACCTACACTAGGTAGCTGTGTGAACCTGCTATGAGAACAGGCTTTGGCTGCTCATTTCATTCAGAGTAGAAGTGATGCAGGATTTTTCTCAGTCCCTTTTCTGGAGTCCCAGCAAGGGTACCCTGCCTACTTGGCCCATCATACTCAGCCTCTTCAAGAGGAGGCACATGAGTGAGTGAGTACGGGATTCGGCCGGCCACTCAGCTGACACAGGAGCAAACTCCAAGCAGGGCCTGCAGCCAGACCAGGCATGTCATCTTGAGGGGAACACAGTGGCACTCAGGCAAGAGTGCCTGTGATCCCAAAGCCCCAGAGCGGGTGTTAGTCTGCTGATTAGCTCTTTTAGTTTCACTGTCCACAGACCAATGAACAGCGGTATGTTAGCAGCTCAGTCAGCCCCTGACCCTGTTGCATGAGGTAGCTGCCCTCCACCAGCAAAGGCAAAGGGCCAGTGTGACAGTCTTTCTGAGTACTCATACTTGGTGGGACCCAAGCTCTTGTCCAGCATCCAAGAAGAATGAGGTCACACTTGATTACTGAAGAATGGCGAGGGCAGATAATTTTGTTGAGCAATGAAAACAGCTCTCCACAGAGAGGGGAGCTGGAGAGGGGATGGGAAAGGCAGGTCACCTTCCCCTGAAGTCAGGAGGTCTCTTCCCTGAAATCAGACCATCTCCTTTCCACCAGACCATCTCCACTCTACCAACTGAGTCTGGGTCTTTACAGGCACAGGGTGGGAGTAGGGTGGGCCATAGGTAGTATTGGAAAAGGCAACATTCAATTTGTTAAAAGGCGTTATTCAGAAAGAACCAATCAAGAGAGAGTGAGCAAACAGGAATAGAAGTTCTTACTCTGGTCTGCAGGTTTCAGCATGTTTTGGGCTTTAAAGTGGGGTTTCACCAGGGACTTGCCCATGTCTGCCTAGGATTTCTCTGTCTTCTGCCTCTATTAGAAGTGGGTCCTCAGAATGGCTGACAAATCCCTCCCTGAGCTGCCCTCTCCTCCACACTGTTAATCTGCCAACCTCTTCTCCTCCTCCTCTCTGCACTTGGTCCCAGCCACACTGGCCTTCTTGCTGCCCTTTGTACATTTCAGGCAAGTTGTTACTTAAAACTATTTCACTGCTGTTATCTCTGCCTACAACACTTCTCAAACTGTCCACATGGCCAACCCTCTCACCTCTTTCAAGTCTTTGCTCTAATGCCAACTTTTCTAGTACACTTATCCAAATCAGCCTATTCAAATTACAACACTGCCCAACCAGCTATTCACTGTTTTGATTCCACTTACATGCTCTGCTTGATGTTTTTTCCACAGCACCTATCACTCTCTAACAGACTGTATGACTTGCTTATTTATTATGTTTATTGTTTATAGTCATCCTTTCCATGCTACTACATAACCTCAATAAAAGCGGAGGCTTTTGTTTTCCCAATAATGTATTTCATGTAACCTGAACACTTCCCGACACATGAGAGGCACTTGATAAATATTTGATAAATATTTGTTGAATGAGTAAACGTATGTGAAAAGCATATTCTTTGCGGGAAAAAAAACATGACCTTGGAGCTTTAAGCAATTTGAACTTTTATTGGACGAATAAATATCTCTTGTCTGTCTTTATGATTTATGGAATTGCAGATAATTTTGTAAATAGAAATACAAAAAATATTCACAGAAAGTTCCTACAAATACATACCATCAACGTATATAATTCTTTAATTTGACTCTAACTACAGAAATAACACTTGTGGAAGAAGATGAAGTATTCTTAAGGAACTGTGATATGTGCCAGTAAGTAGTCCTGTCAGAATCCTATGCTATCAAGAACAGAGAAAGGTGGTTTGGGTGTGTATAGGAAAAGATGTAAATAACATGTCAAGTGACAAATCCTCAAAATACTGTCCCAAGTTTCCAAAAATAATTGTTACCTACATTTGACTGCATCTGTCAGAAGTGTTTGAACCAGAGCAACTCCATCTTGAACAGGTGCTGAGTAAAATAAGACAGAGACTTACTGGACTGCATTTCCGGGAGGTTAGACATTCTAAGTCACAGGATGAGATAGGAAGTCAGCACAAAATACAGATTGCAAAACCCTTGCTGATAAGATAGATTGCAGTAAAGAAGCTGGCCAAAATCCACCAAAACCAAGATGGCGGCAAAAGTGACCTCTGGTTGTCCTCACTGCTCATTATACGCAATTATAATGCATTAGTATGCTACAAGACACTCCCAGCCATGCCATGACAGTTTACAAATGCCATGGCATTGTTAGGAAGTTACCCTGTATGGTCTAAAAAGGGAAGAAACCCTCAGTTTTGGGAACTGCCCACCCCTTTCCCAGAACACCCATGAATAATCCACCCTTTGTTTAGCATATAATCAAGAAATAACTGTTAAGTATTCTTAGTCCAGGAGCCCAAGCTGCTGCTCTGCCTATGGAGTAGCCATTCTTTCATTCCTTCACTTTCTTAATAAACTTGCTTTCACTTTACTCTATGGACTCTCTTTGATTCTTTCTTGCAGGAGATTCAAGAACCCTCTCTTGGGGTCTGGAATGGGACCCCTTTCTGGTAACATTTTAAAATTGCATTTCCAAAAGATTTTCTAGATAATTGCTGCAACAAGTAATTGGAATTGTGTTCTATAACCAGCCAGTGGGAAAAATGCGCTCACAGATGTTTATTTGTTTGCCAAAGTGTTGTACCCTTTTCTGTTTGTTCAATTTACTTAAAATATATATAACTACTTTGCATGTCAAATTACATTATAAAATGCCGGTATAAAAATAAATTTAAATAGGACAGTCTACTATAATTTTAAACAAGTGTTTGAATCCCATGCCAAGCTTGAAGTAAGGACAAAGCTGTAAATGATTACTTGGTCACATCGCTTGCAGTGTGGCAGGGAGTCCCAAGCCATCCCCAGCACACATGTGGTCATTCAGGCATCACTCTACTGTGTCCTGCTTTTTCTGTGTTCCAGCAAAAAGTCCAAGCATCTTGATCTTATTCATTTTTTCTGCTTCTACCAGCTGTGACAATTAGAGATGCCCTCATGGTCGAATCAGAAGATTTTCCAGCCAACAAAGTATACATCTTTGCTGCAGTTTGTCCAGAAAACTTTTTTGTCTGAGGTATATGTTTTCTACATTCAGGCATCTGAGAAGGACACTGATAATTTGGAATCAAAGCAAACTATAACACAGTGGGCATTTTAGAAAGAATTGACTGACTACAAGGCTCTAATTTGGCTATGATTTTCCACTCCATATGGTTCTCTGTAAATACACTTAGTGAAAATTAAGTATCCCACGAACTGATATATATAGAGAAAAAGGAAGTAAAAGATGTTTCTTTCTACCTTCAGTGCATTTGCAATCTTGTTTAAGAGAAATTACATGAGCACTTATATTTTTAAGAAGACAGCATCTGATTAATAATTTCTAAATAAATCACAGAGGTAGTCAACAGAAAGATACACCAAAATGGAGTAGCATGCTTTGTGAAGGAGCTAGATTGGAAAGGAGGTAGCAGAAAACAAGCTATTTCACTGCCGGTGTTGGAGGGAAGACAAGCATACATTTTTAGCCTTACCTCACCATAAAGGAATGTAGCATCCTGCCAGCAGTTCTTTGGTTTGTATTGTATATGCACATACATGCAAATTTCAGCTGGCTCTTCTCCATAGTAAACTGACCTCATCTTGCCTATCTCTCATCAAATGTCTTTAATACCTGCTATCTATCTCATGATTAGCACCTCCCAGTCCCACATCCTCACTGCACCTTTTAAGCCATATCTAGGCCCCACAATTAGAAATATTAGTGCGCTGTACTACTCATGAGAACCAGTTTAGCACACTGGTTTTTCTCATAAAATAGAAAACATAGGGTCACTATAACAATGGGTTTCATCTTACCAGCTTATCAAGGAGCCAAGGAAGAGACAGCCAGTGTAGTGGTTAACTGCCTGGTTGCTTAAGCCAGCAAGTCATACTCCCTGGGTTAGTATGCTGGGTATACCATTTCCTGGAGCTCTGACACAGCAAATTTCCAAACCTCAATGTGCTGATTTATAAAGTGGAGGTACTAATGGTACCTCACAAGGTAATTTTGAAGATTTAATTGGTTAACACCTCTAAAATGCTTTGAGCAGGGCCCTATCTAAGCAGTTTTACTATTTCTATTAATAATTTTATTACTGAGTGAACTGAGAAAAGAGTCATCTGGCTTACTTAAAACATCAACCTCCTTTCATAGAAACATTTTCAGTTTTTAAAATGTATAATGTCAGTTTAATTTGTCAAAACTAAGTACTTTAACATAAATCTTCAGCCCATACCAACCAATGGAGAATTCAGGGATACCTTAAGGCCACTGAAAAACCAAACAGCACCCTCAACCTATAGGTCTGCCATACTTGAAGGCTGGAACTCTGGTCGCTGTCTCCAGGCCTGGCCAATGCTGAAGGCAGAATGTGCTCAGAGGTTATAGGGATCTCCAAAGCCATTAGACTAGTGGGAATTTGAAGATTTTTCTTTTCACTGTCCCTAAAACACTGGGAGTTAACAAAATGTTTTTGGAGCTCTCCTCGCTGCCTAAAATGGAAAGCCCACTGAAGATTGGAGACTTATTTCCATGGCAGTTTTTCATTCAGACACACATGTCATAAGCAACTGTAGCTCCAGCAAAGTGTTATGCAGAGGCTGTGACAGAGACTGCTAGCTGGCCACCAAATATCTCTGCTTTTCTTTCCCAGTATGTATTAGTTGCTGAGAAGGAGCCTCTTCCCCTCCCCCAGGAAGGAACATTTTCCAAGACCATTTACATCTGGGTCGAGACATGAGACTAAATCCTGGAGAATGGAAAGTTGGCAGAAGTGATATTTTAACAATATTTTCCCATGAGATTTCCACTCTCTCTATTCCCATCGGCAGGCTGGATTTCGAGGCTGAGTGATCTTGGACGCTGAGTGTTTCATAAAACTGGGTCCCTATGAGCTGCAGAGAGTAGAGCCCCAGCTGCCACTTCAGTTTGATATGAGTGAGAAATAAATTTATATTATGTTAAGCCACAAGGAATTTGGGGTTTATTTGTTTCAGCATCTAGCATTACATTGTTGTTAATAAAGGGGTATAACTTAGAGAACAGACTTTGCCCAGTAGCAATGACGGCCAAAGCACAGGCATAACTTGACATTCACCACAGCCTTAAAAAACAAAATACATGTACATATCTCATTAGACAGTACAATGAGAAAATCTCAGACTACTATAAAATGTTACCAAGAAGTCTGGTTTCATTGTCTTCCAAAGGGATCCAGAGCTACAAATTGTGCAACCGTTCATGAATTTAAGCATTTTCCAGACCAATGAGGTTCAGATATGTTTTGAATAAACATCTAATTGCCTGGGTGCTTATTTAAAAACAAAATAAATCTCCATCCTTTTAAAGGCCTTTATATGAATAATAACTATTATCATAGTAGTTATTGGATGAAATCATCTATAACTAGAGGAATATGAAACAGTAGCTATACAATTTCTTAGCAGAGGGTGAAGTTTTTTGGGTCTTCCCCAGGCCAATTTCTCATCGTAATTATTTCTAAATCATTACCTTATGGTGACTTTCACCACAACAGAAACCCAATTCTGTATGATGTTTAAAAGAGATACAGAAGAGTATCTGTCAAAAATAATTATTATGGCTGAGAAAGAGTGAATGTCTGACTTTAGTCAAAGAAAATGTTTATGTAAAGGGAAAATGTCTGTAAGAACTTAATAGATTTAGTGCCATTATAAAGAATTATTATACGAGATTGATGTCGGTAAATTCCAGTAAAAACCATGCAGTCCACCTTCCTTAGTAGACCCTGTCTCCAAATAAATGCTTAGTAAAAAGGCAAATCCCTTGAAAGGAAGGATTTTACTGTCCTCCTGCTAAATCAGCTTTATGAGCCATTTGCTTAACTTGTCCTGTGTCTTGTCAGGTGTGTCTTATGTTTACCATACTTGTCAGCATTTGTTCTCACCTTTTGCTCAGCTGTACCTTTTAATGTATTGACAGATTCCTTCATCAAATTTAATGGGCTCTTTCAGACAAAGGAATAATTAACTAATCAGATCTTATTTGCAATAATCCTAAGAAACCAATTTCCCTGGGGGTTCCCCAGACTGTTAAAAGCATGCTCCAGGCCTATAAATAATGGAGGCCTACATCACGGGGTATTTGTCATGCCCATGAAGTGGAGGCTTTCACACAGGGATACACTTTCCTTGAAAATGTTCACTTCAAGTTCTTCCTCTTCTTTTCTTTTCCTGGTTATTTTTAACTAATACAAATTGCTTGGTGTAAATACTCAAACATTTAATTTTAATGTAAAGTTAGAAAAAAGGTAGCATTCTTACAAATATTTTGTCAATGTATCCATTGAGAAACATTTCAAACATAAAGCTCTGTGATCTTTTATTTCTAGAGCACGAGAAGAGCTCCAATTTTCTGACAATAAAATACAGAATCAGACCTTCACCACTGCATTGAGTGACCATTTGTTTTAAACTCCTTCATTCTGCTAACAACCTACCCAAGGCATTTTAGAGGAATTATACTCTTTCGCTGACTGTCCATTCATAGAATTCACATATAATTGACATCAGCCAACTTCAAGGAAGGTCAATCAAAGTACTGTATCTCTCTAGTAATAAAAATTGGTTAAGACAGCACTTCCCAATCTTATCCTTAGCATGGTCCACATAAAATTGATATTAATTAGAATGTCACATGAAGCTGCTGATGGACACAGGTGGCTAGTCAGGGGACTCTGGCTACCTCAGATTCTGCTTGCCTGCTCTGAAGGCTGAAGATATTCTTTTTTTTTTTTTAAGATGGAATCTTGCTCTGTCACCCATGCTGGAGTGCAGTGGTGTGATCTCCGCTCACTCCATGCTCCACCTCCCAGGTTCACACCAGTCTCCTGCCTCAGCCTCTGGAGTAGTGGGGACTACAGGCGCCTGCCACCACGCTCGGCTAATTTTTTGTATTTTTAGTAGAGACGGGGTTTCACCGTGTTAGCCAGGACAGTCTCGATCTCCTGACCTCGTGATCTGCCCGCCTTGGCCACCCAAAGTGCTGGGATTACAGGCATGAGCCACCGGCGCCGGGCCCGAAGGCTGAAGACACTCTATACTCAGCACATACATGACTCATTCAAGGCATTTCAGTATTACTGCAATACTCCAGTGTGCTTGGTCACAGTAATAAAAGTAGTAGGTTAAGGCAGATGTTAACAAGACAAATAAGACCGATTCAAGATGATGAGATTCGATTCCAGTTTGAATTAGAGAGAAAGCTAGAATCTATTTTCCTAAACATTTGGTGGGCTAACAATATGAGCCTGGCAAAGCCAGGGCTCCTCTGTGGGGCCTAAAGATAGTGACTTTATGTGAATGCATTAGTGCCTCAGAGAAAAGGAAGCATACCCCTGAATGTTTCATTTATATGAGCCAATAAATGCCATTTTGTACTTAAGCCACTTTCTGTGATACACAATTGTAGTTGTAACTGATAAATGTCTACATGGATCACATTATTCTGAAATATCTGTTCAGCTGTTTTCTCCCCATCTGCACTATAAATTTGCTAAGGATAGGAGCTACGTAATTAGCCAAATTTATATGCCCAGCAAAGTACATAGGCCATATAACGAAGTGGTACTCCATCAAGATATACGATTGTGAAACTGAATTTATGTATGTGTATTTTAATTAAGAACTATGAATGTAATGGAATCAAATTTTGGTCTGTTTATCCCATAGATTTCTGAGCAACTTTATAAACAAGACCTTAAGTATTTGGATGCCTTAGAATATAGCCTATAAGAGGAAAAGATAAAGAGCTACATGACTTCACTTAAAAATTATATTACTGAATTTATTATTTGGTCATTCAAAGCTGTAAACTTCCTCACCCAAATCGAACGGCCTTGAGGTTAAAATAAACAAACAGTATCAACAAAAATCCAAAAACTCCTACTTTTCAATTCTGTTCTCTGGCATTTTTTTATTCTACCCTCTCTTCCTAAATCATGTAATCTAATTGCTCTTCCTCTTCTTTTTTCTTCTCTCTCCCATAAGAGAAGTCAATTATCAATTCTAAAACTTGAAAGTGGTGGACATATGGTCATGATGACCAAAACCAACCAACACACAAACAAGCTGGGTGTATTGATTTTCAGGTATTCCTTTTAGCAAATCTCTATTATTGATTAACGGTAAAAGTATAATTACGTTTGCTCTGGCTACTTTAAAGTTTATTCAAAGGGAAATTTGGATAAATTAGTGTGGTCTTTCTTCCACAAATGATATATTAAAGTTCAAGTAAGAATTTGGGAACTGGAGTTACACTGGAAGAAATTCATAGTGTTTTGAGTAAAACAGGATTTTACTTAAAGTGATCTCACTATACAGGTTGAACAGCAGACTAAAGGTGAAAAGGAGAAAGATAAATGATAATTTTTCAAAATTTCTCTCTACATGGCCCACAAACCAAGCCCCATGACTTTCCCCTTAGAACTATATGAGACATTCCCTGAATTGTCTTGGGGCGGTATCCACTGGAAAATTGTTTAAAACCCTTAAGCTTCAGCTCTTTAGTAAAGGGATCTAAGACTGTAGTGAGCACAGTGGGGAGGCAATCCAGTTTAAACAGGACAATCTTTAAAATGCTCAGGATGCAGTTGCATTGGGAAATTTGGAATTGGAGTGAAGGATGTTGTGCTACAATAAAGTGAAAGATGAAGAGAAGATGTTTAAGGAGTCATTAGATCCTTAAGGCCCTAGATGCCTTCTCCTGCTTTATGACTTTAGGTAGCTACTTTTTTCTGCATCCTTGAAGAAATACTAAGGTTTAATGTCTGGAGAAGGTAAAAGGGATATTGTCTGGACAAAAGGATTCCAGGCATAGTTAAACAACTGAGTACCTAATGAAAATAGGGAATTACATGACATGTATGCCGTCATTAGCCCTTCCTGATCACCCTGAAATGAAGTCAAAGTCCTCAATCTCAACCACATGTCAATGCTTCCAATCAATTTTTACTCCCCCAGCCTTAGTCATTAGCAGAGATCCCAGTATTGTCATCTGAGAAAAGCTTCTTCCATATAAGATAGAGACTAAACAAACCAAAAAGAATAAAAGAAATTTGGAAGAAATAGAAACTACGCAGAGACATTTTTTAAAGGTAGTTACTAAAAAAAAAAAGATATCAACAGAAGATAAGAAAATAAATTGCAGCCCTGAAGCCAGATGGGCATCCTCCAAGGAAAGAAATATGTCGAGAACAAAAAGTAGCTCTTAAAATGTAAAAGAAAAAAGAAAACAATTTAAATATTTAAAAATAAGATATTTAAAGGAAACAAAATAAGTACAATAAAATAAAACATGTTTTAAAATGTTAAAGTAAATTTAAAAGCATATAAAACATAAAGTTATGGAAATTATCCTAGAATATAGAACAAAAGAACACAGAGATTAAGACAGAAAGGTAAGAAACTTGGAAGTACATTCTAGGAGGTTCACCATCAGAATAATAGGAACTTCAAAGAGGAAAAAGAAATATAGAAAATGAGGTGATCAGAGGGAGAAAATTATTAATAAAATAATTCAAGAGAGTATCACAAGATTGAAGGACATGATTTTCTATAATGGAAGGGTATACTTAGCTCCCAACACAATGTCAAAAGTAGATCTACAGCAAAGTACATTCATGTAAAATTTCAAAAACATGCAAAGAGGAGATTTTAATAGATTCCAGATAAAAATGGAAAAAACAAACTAACCAACAAAGGGAAAAGCTGGTTACATGCAAATTGCTGGGAATCAGAATTGCTTTCATTCACTAACATCACCACAAGAAATTAACAAAATGATTTGAAAATGCCTTCAAAACACAGAAGGAAACTTATTTCCAACCTAGATTCCTGACACAAAAATGACAGTCAAATAGAAGATTAGAATAAACACATTTTACATATAAATTATCTTTGAAAAGTTATCTCTCACCTTTCTTTCTCTCTCGAGAAGTAGCTGTGAGCTGCTCTAACAAAAAGAGGAGCTTGGCCACTAAGCAGAATACACAAGAAGAGAGAGAAAGGAAGGGAATTTCCTTGACTGTAAAGGGAGCGACAAGTCCAGATTGCATGGCAAGGCCTCTTTCCTTTTCCTATGTGCCAACATTCAGGAACAGTGAGAGGAGATGGAGACATCATTGTTATTGATGCAATTAATATTGGTGATGTCTTATGACTGAGACTACAAAGTAGAAGAATAAAAAAGAATGTTCCTAACATGAATGATTGCAGCGATGTTTGATATCTTTCTGACAACTTGACAAAACCTTTTGATCTCCATAGACTACAACAGAGAATACACAAATCTTTCCATAGAAGGAAATTCCCTTATATAGCGTATGTCATCAAAGGTAAGAGCTTTTCATTTTAATTCGCAATTTTTATTTGCAATTTATCCCAAGGATAAACTTGAGAATCTAATTAAGTATCCATACATACAGCTGAGTCACCAAATGGCTACATTCTCAAAAAAAGGGCAAATGGAAACCAAACCTATCATGCAGAGAGATAGCAGGAAAACTGGCTGGTCTCAAACTTGACATTGACACTACTTGGAGAGAAAAAGAATCTCCCCCAAGAATTTGAAGCACAAACCATTACTCACATGGGTTTGTGAAGCGAATTCACCTTATCAATGAGGCTCAAAAAACAACAGATTTTTAACCTCTCTGATTTAACTTAGAGAGTGCTCAAGCAGATAATTTAAGAATAATCTCAGGTTGGTAGCATTTCTAGTGACTGACAAAAGCAAATGCAAATCTTCTTAAGGAGAACTCAAGTCTAAGAACTCGTGATTGTAAGGTGCATCCAAATTTCACAGTTGTGAAAAAAGGAAAAAATAAGCTCCCTAGAATCCCTGACATATGATATGTAAGTGCTTGTAAAGGCATGGAATATATCTGAAAGCAGGCATAAAAAAGTGGGGAAAGGCTACATCTGCTGAGAGACATCAGTTTACTTTGGGAAGGGGTATATGGAGATTTACTCTTCCCTATTTCCCCCTTTATTCATTGTGTATGCTCCTGTAACAAATTACCACATACTTTGGGGTTCAAAGCAACACAGGCTTATTACCTTAAATTTCTGGAGGTCAGAAGTCTGACAAGTGTCTCCTTGAGCTAAGATCAAGGTGTCAGGAGAGCTGCGTATCTTCCTGACAGCTTTAAGGGAAAATCCGTCTCCTTGCCTTTTTCAGCTTGTAAAGACCACTCATATACCTTGACTTGTGGCCCCTTTCCTTCATCTTTAAAACAAGAAGATCATGATTCTCTGACTTTGCATCTATTCTCACATCTCTCTGTAACTGCAGCCAGGAAGTGTTCTCCAATTTCAGGATTTATGTGATTAGATCAGTCCACTAAATAATCCGGGATAATCTCTCCATTCCAGGACCTTAACCTTAATAGCATCTGCCAAGTATGTGCAAGGTCCTTTTTCCATGTAATGTGACATACTCTCAAGTTCTAGGAATTAGAGTATTGACAGCTTTGGCTGAGATGGGGGAAAGGGGCATTAGTCTGCCCCTACTCTATTGTCTTCTTTGATTTTATAATATGTGGTGCATTATCTACTCAATAACTGAAAAAATTAAAATACATTCTCTAAAAAGGAAATTACAAATGCCCCTGATCTTGCATCTCCAGTTCTAAGATTTTATATATATAGTAAAAATGTAAAAAATGAATGGGGTGTGCATAAGATTATTCACTGAAAAATTTTAATATCAGAAGATTGAAAACATCCTAACCATACATAAAGAGAATAATGAAATAAATTGAGTCCACATACAAAATGGAATCCTATGCAGCCACTTAAAAAGACGAAACACATTATGTGCTCATATGGAACAATCTACATGGTTAATTGTTAAGAAAAAAAGGCAAGATGCAGGAACTCTTTGGGTGTGTGTATGTGTGCATGCACGTACTGTGCACACACACAAAATGTGTGCATTTATTCACTCAATTATATAGCCATAAATTACTGCTGAAAGGATACACAGGAAATTGATAACAGTAGTTTCTTCTGGAAGGGAAGAAACAGATCCAGGAGAAAGTTATATGAGAAAGGTTCTTTACTATATGTCACTTTGTATCTTTCAGAGTTTAAGCCATTTATTCAAATTTCTCACTTAAAATATGTTTTAAAAACACATAACACTCAGGTTAGTGTTTAAAACAAAATCCAACTATTAATTACTTAAAATACTCAGACCTCAAAAATATACACAAATAGTTACCAATAAAAGTATAGTATTATATTTATGAGGTAAAAGGTAAGGAAACTAAGGAGTAGTAAATTAGACAAGGTAAAAATTCAAGGCCAAATTTAATAATCAAGAATAAAAGACAGTTATTTCACATTGTTGAAGGGTATAATCCTCAAGGAAACTGTGAATGGAGAAACAATGTATTGAGTAACAAAGCATTATATGTGTGCACTTTTGGATTGTATAGGTCTTTATCCATGAAACAAAAAGAGTTTGAAAATAAGAAAAAATTGACATTAAGACCATGGTTGAGACAGGTTTAAAGACCTAAAGCACTGTGTAGCAAGTAAATAAGTTGAATATAAACTAGTTTTTGTAATAAATTGATAAGATTTGTTACACATACAAACACAATTCCAAAAATATTTTCATTCTCTAAACTTGGAAAAAACCTGTCTAATATAATTTACTTCACCAAATATAATATCGCATAACTGAGGATATTTCATAACTCTTAACACTTAAGGAGAATTGTGGTGGATCTGCCATCCCTGAGACAGCCACCAACTATATTGAAGTAGGAATATTCAATGGACAACTAGAACTATTGACTTGCTGATTACCCCTTTCTTGTTCTCTAGTTTTATAACACATTAACTTCCAGTGTGAACCTCAGAAAAATAGAAAAAGATTACACGTACGTAACTTCAGGGTAACTCATAAATGTTAATACCATAAATATTAAATATGAGTATGTCAAGAATCTGCTGAATAATAAAAATGTTATGCAACAGAGAGCAAATAAATGTATAGGACAGAAAAGAACCCTCAAATAAATGACCTAAAATGAAATATGTCCAGGCTTCCTCCTCTTGACACAATGGTTTAAAAGATAAAATCAAACTAAAACATAAGGAAAGTAAAAACACTTTAATAAAATTTAAGTAGGCAGGGCTTAGCTAATCTTAAATACAAAGTCACAGTTTTAAAATGTTTCATGATTAAATGAGAAAGAATGACCATAAGTAAATTGCATTAACTTTAGAATTTTTTTTTTTTTTTTTTTTTTTTTTGAGATGGAGTCTCGCTCTGTCACCCAGGCTGGAGTGCAGTGGCATGATCTCGGCTCATTGCAACCTCTGCCTCCAGGGGTTCACATCATTCTCCTGCCTCAGCCTCCCGAGGAGCTGCGACTACAGGCATCCACCACCACGCCTGGCTAATTTTTTGTATTTTTAGTAGAGACAGGGTTTCACCATGTTAGGCACGATGGTCTCAATCTCCTGACCTCGTGATCCGCCTGCCTCGGCCTCCCAAAGTGCTGGTATTACAGGTGTAAGCCTGCGTGCCTGGCCCAACTTTAGAAACTTTATAAGCAACAATGAGCAATTTTCAGAGAAGAAAGGAAATAATAAAATTAAAGGAAATATTGACAAATTAGAAAGCAGAAATACATAAAAATTCAAACTGTTAATTCTTAAAACTAAGCTAATAAAATGCATATGCTGACAAATTGAGTGAAAAAAGGAAAAAACAAATAAATCTGAAAATGAGAAATATGTACATATATTTATATCATCAAGTTAGAATGAATAGACTATGCATGTAGTATTTATATTTTCACACTATAATATACAGAATACTGACACAGGATTCTTTCCATGCCACTTCGGCAGCCACAAATCTCCACAGCCAGCAGTGCCCTGCCTGAGCCTTGCTGGGCTCTGGGCTCACCACTGGGCTCACTCCAACCACTCGGGCCAGAAGGAAGCACTCTGCTGGCACTACCACCTTGGAGTCCACACCTGCCATGGCTCTGTGCTGATTTGGGCATGATGGAACTGTCTTCTGCCTTGGGTACTGACATCTGGACAAGGAGAATGTGGTGGCACCCAACCCAGAGATGCCAGCAACCATGGAACCCCAAGGAGTATTATGGCTCCTGCCCAGGGAGTCCCAAGACCTGAGCCCCCAAGGACTTATACAGCTCCTTCTCTTTTGTGCTGCCTTCAGTGCAGCAAACAGGGCAGGGACAGCGTGTTACAGCTCATTTGTGTTACAGCTCACATTTGTTTCCACCACCTACAAAGCAGTATATGGGGGCAGGGGCGGGGGCATGTTTCAGCTTGTTCACTCCTGCACACTTTGGAAAATGCGGGGCATGGCACAGCTCAATTGTTCCTACCATCCACTCTGGCCAGCGGCTCCTGGACTGACCTGGTCCTGCCCTCCGCTGGGTCCCATCATGTGAGGCAGCAGCCCAGTGCCGGCAGAGGGTGGGAGGGCTACAGTGTTACAGCTCCTTTCACACCTGCCATTTGGCAGGTCTCAGGTTCTTGTCCCATGTCAAAGAAGAACAAGGTTATGTCAATACCAGAGAGTGAGCAAGGTGGAGAATGACTTTATTGGGCAATAGAGCAACTCTCGACATGAGTGGGGACCCAAAGTGGGCAGTTCTTTGTGTGAGACAGGGCCCAAAGGCAGGTAGTCTCATGTATATCTGAGTCCAGTGTTTTTATGGGCTCAGAATGGGGGAGTTCATGCTGATTGGTCCATGGGTGGGCCTGGAAAAAGCACCATTCAATTTACTAAAAGGCATTGAGTAAGTTCTCACTGTCGTCATGAACTCTATATGGAACTGGCAGCCCAGTTTTCAGGCTTCTGGTTGTCTTTGGCTTGAAGGTTGGGTTTCACAGGGGACTCACCCTTGTCTGCCTAGGAATTTGTCTGTCTCCTGCTGCTGTCAATACTGTGCTAGTCACCATGTAGATACAGGCTGGGAAGATATCTTTCTGCTTATTTAGGAAAATAATTTGCATACATATGAAACATAATACTTCAAATTATTACTAAAGTAATATGTATGTATTGCAGTAGTCAATAGTATGTAAATTAGGAAAAGACAGAGAAATGTCCCTTGGTGTGATAAGGGAAAGTATCACAGTTTCCAGCCAGAAATGAACTGAAACTTGAAGTAAACGGAAACTGAGGAGGTACCGAAATACCAAGGATTCTAAAGCTTTTCTTGTTCCTCCTCTGACTAAGCTCAAGGGCCAAGAGTTAAAGGAAAGACATTAAAATTTCACCACTTCCTTAGCCAGCCTGTTCAAGGTTTCAGACAAGGATTCTCTTGAATTTCACCTCCTGCCTCTCTTTTCCACTCTGAATCATACATGGAATATAGATAATTGTCAAGAAGAGAAAATAGCTGGTATTCCCACCCACTCCCTCATGTCACATGACATAAACATTCAAACACTGAATTAGGAAAACTGATTGGGGAAAGAAGTTGAGAAAGAAAGTCATTAGTGTATCTGAATTTATCTTTAGAAGTGTGAACTTAACAATCCAAACCTAATTAATTCAGGAACTCTATTAAGTGTTCTTAAAAGTCTACTGTGTGTCCAATGATGTGGACAAAAGCTTACCAGAAGTCCTGAGATTCATGCCAAAAGTAATGTAGGCAAGGTATCTATCAAATATTGAGTACCTCTTATAGTGCAGACAAAATTATAATAGCTTTTCATATATTATCTCATTTAATTTTCACGAAAATGTTTGAGTTCATTTGATAATTGAGAAAATGTATATTGGGATACATTGAAATAATTTACCTGAATTTACGAAGGAAAAGAGAGCTAGAGATTCTAACCCAATCCTGTTTAACTTCAAATACCGCATTTTTCCTTCTCGAATCAATCTCATATTTATTGTCATTTTAAATGTGTGTTGCTTTTTCCATCTGTCTTCTCCTTCTCCTTTTTTATCTAGAAGAGCTTCTAATTTTCTTATTTATTTTTTCATTCTATAGACCTTAGGCTCAAGATCACGCTTTTATCTCTCAACTGTAACTAAAGTTTATCTCGAATCAGAAAAGCAGAGACAAATGTTGGAAGGCTTCTGTGTGTTGCACACCAGCTATTTCCTCAGGAAAACAATTACTGAGTATCTTTGTAATGCATTTCACGTCTGTTTATAAATGTAAAATTGCAATTATTCTTGTTTTTAATGACTTTCTTCCAACAAAAGATGTGTTTTATTCTATTTTTTCTTTCCTGACTTTGAATGATCACATCCTTCAAGAAACCAATGTAGAATTATGCCTCAACCTTCATTTCCAAGTTTAAGGCCAACCTCTCTGCCTTTTCTTCAACACTATAAAAAAGTTAATGTGTTCTCCACAAATCCTCAAACCATCTCTACATAGAGAGTATCCAGAATAAAGTATGAATGATAGATGAACAGGACAGATGGATGGATGGATGGATGGATGGATGGATGGATGGATGGATGGATGGATGGAAAAACAGATGGATGGAAGGATTCAGTATGCATTCACAAACTAATTTTGACTATTATCAAAAATGAGGTTATTCATAATAATTTGGCAACTTCATGTATTGAGTATCAATACAGGAAATATTATACATTTTCATCTCATTTAAGTCTGGAAAATATATGGACTATTAACATAGTGTAATAACACAGAAACAAGATATATGATATATTGAACCATAGGTTCCATTTTCAGTGGGGTATGCCCATGAAAAATTTTTACTACAGTAAGTAACGTTAGTAACAAAGTAAAATTAAATATTTAGATGAGACTACAAGTAATTTTGGCTTTATAACAATCTCTCTCCCATTTGAAAGAAATGTTTCCTCATTTAATGTAGAGACAAGAATCTCATTTTCAAGGATTGCTTTGAAACTATTTCCTCAACAGCTTGGTACAGGTATTAACAGGAAAAAAGAATATTGGTGGGATCAATCCTCTACTGAACAAGGGAGGATGTAACAGGACTACTGGTAAAATATGGTCTTCATCCAGAAGCAGGAAAAGACAGATGAATCATCAAAACCATGGGAGAGAAAACTGGATATTGCGCATTAAGTTGCTGAAAGTGACATCATCATATAACCCAGCTATCTCATTGCAAAATATATAGATTTTTAAAGAGTATTATTGGTACTTTAATTCCAGCTAAAGTCAGCAAGTGATGTTATGAATTTCCACTCATTTGGGGCAACAACTGAAAGTAATTGAAGTTTTAAAAAAAACATATGCAATTGTGAAATGGTACTTCAGGGAATTAGACATCGTTAATTATTTTTAGAGTGGTGTTCTCACGAAGCTGGGATGAGGAAGATTCTATTTGTTTCAAAATAAATGTTTACAGTCTTGTAGTATATTGAAGTAAAAACAATGGAAATCAATATAACATGTCTAAGAAATGCAGGTGTGACATAATTAATGAACCTCCTGACACTGGCTGTATTTGACTATTTTTACCTACAAAAATGACAATTTCTATAGTATCCCAATATATCCTGCAGTAGATTTTACAAATTTAGAAAATTTCTAAAAATTCTAGAAATTTCTAAATTCACTTTTAAAATTACGCATCTTGTTATTTCAATTTTTGGTGGAAATTGTGTATCATTGCTCCCATACCCAACATCCAGGCAGGCACTAAGTAGGGATAAATCTGTCATTCTAAGATAAGATATGATAAAAGTTACAGTCATTCTGCTAACTTAGAAATAAAAATTTTTTTAAAGGGGAGAAGGAAGCAAGAAAATCAGAGGAAACGATGCTCTGAAAAGTAACTGCATCTTAAATATATACATATTTTTATAAATATAGGCAAGGAAGCACTCATGAGTGATATTGATTTTAAAGGAGACCCAAAAGGAAGCCAAAAACTTTGAAACAGTCGAGGACACAGGATGAAACCTAAATGTTGTGTGCAGTGATTCCTTTCAAATTGTTCTCTGCTTGTTCTTAGGGGAGATCGGGGCTTGTTATTTAAAGCTATTATTTTTTTTTATAAGCCCCATGAAGTTCAAATAAAGTAGAGTTCAAGAAATAGCCTGAAAGACAGACACAGGTACTTATTCCCCGGTTTTGTTCAGGTAGAAGAGCACCTGGACGCTGTGAGCCATTTTATAGAACACCATGAAATGTGGAATTATTAAACCAAATAATTATTAAACTCAAATAAACTAAATGTATGTCTGTGCCAAATCAAATATTGCATTATATTTGGGTGTAGGAAAATGTTTTAAGTTATTTTTTTTTTTTTTTAATTTATTTATTATTATTATACTTTAAGTTGTAGGGTACATGTGCATAACGTGCAGGTTTGTTACATATGTATACTTGTGGCATGTTGCTGTGCTGCACCCATCAACTCGTCATTTACATCAGGTATAACTCCCAATGCAATCCCTCCCCCCTCCCCCCTCCCCATGATAGGCCCCGGTGTGTGATGTTCCCCTTCCTGAGTCCGAGTGATCTCATTGTTCAGTTCCCACCTATGAGTGAGAACATGCGGTGTTTGGTTTTCTGTTCTTGTGATAGTTTGCTAAGAATGATGGATTCCAGCTGCATC
The DNA here is from genome assembly GCF_024542745.1 of Macaca thibetana thibetana. Lineage (NCBI taxonomy): Eukaryota > Metazoa > Chordata > Mammalia > Primates > Cercopithecidae > Macaca > Macaca thibetana. The sequence continues at coordinate 65,667,515 of NC_065582.1, forward strand.
CAAGTCCCTACAAAGGACTCAAACTCATCCTTTTTTATGGCTACATAGTATTCCATGGTGTATATGTGCCACATTTTCTTAATCCAATCTGTCACTGATGGACATTTGGGTTGATTCCAAGTCTTTGCTATTGTGAATAGTGCTGCAATAAACATACGTGTGCATGTGTCTTTATAGCAGCATAATTTATAATCCTTTGGGTATATACCCAGTAATGCGATGGCTGGGTCATATGGTACATCTAGTTCTAGATCCTTGAGGAATCGCCATACTGTTTTCCATAATGGTTGAACTAGTTTACAATCCCACCAACAGTGTAAAAGTGTTCCTATTTCTCCACATCCTCTCCAGCACCTGTTGTTTCCTGACTTTTTAATGATTGCCATTCTAACTGGTGTGAGATGGTATCTCATTGTGGTTTTGATTTGCATTTCTCTGATGGCCAGTGATGATGAGCATTTTTTCATGTGTCTGTTGGCTGTATGAATGTCTTCTTTTGAGAAATGTCTGTTCATGTCCTTTGCCCACTTTTTGATGGGGTTGTTTGTTTTTTTCTTGTAAATTTGTTTGAGTTCTTTGTAGGTTCTGGATATTAGCCCTTTGTCAGATGAGTAGATTGCAAAAATTTTCTCCCATTCTGTAGGTTGCCTGTTCACTCTGATGGTAGTGTCTTTTGCTGTGCAGAAGCTCTTTAGTTTAATGAGATCCCATTTGTCAATTTTGGCTTTTGCTGCCGTTGCTTTTGGTGTTTTAGACATGAAATCTTTGCCCATGCCTATGTCCTGAATGGTACTACCTAGGTTTTCCTCTAGGATTTTTATGGTATTAGGTCTAACATTTAAGTCTCTAATCCATCTTGAATTAATTTTCGTATAAGGAGTAAGGAAAGGATCCAGTTTCAGCTTTCTACTTATGGCTAGCCAATTTTCCCAGCACCATTTATTAAATAGGGAATCCTTTCCCCATTTCTTGTTTCTCTCAGGTTTGTCAAAGATCAGATGGCTGTAGATGTGTGGTATTATTTCTGAGGACTCTGTTCTGTTCCATTGGTCTATATCTCTGTTTTGGTACCAGTACCATGCTGTTTTGGTTACTGTAGCCTTGTAGTATAGTTTGAAGTCAGGTAGCGTGATGCCTCCAGCTTTGTTCTTTTGACTTAGGATTGTCTTGGAGATGCGGGCTCTTTTTTGGTTCCATATGAACTTTAAAGCAGTTTTTTCCAATTCTGTGAAGAAACTCATTGGTAGCTTGATGGGGATGGCATTGAATCTATAAATTACCTTGGGCAGTATGGCCATTTTCACAATATTGATTCTTCCTATCCATGAGCATGGTATGTTCTTCCATTTGTTTGTGTCCTCTTTGATTTCACTGAGCAGTGGTTTGTAGTTCTCCTTGAAGAGGTCCTTTACATCCCTTGTAAGTTGGATTCCTAGGTATTTTATTCTCTTTGAAGCAATTGTGAATGGAAGTTCATTCCTGATTTGGCTCTCTGTTTGTCTGTTACTGGTGTATAAGAATGCTTGTGATTTTTGCACATTAATTTTGTATCCTGAGACTTTGCTGAAGTTGCTTATCAGCTTAAGGAGATTTTGGGCTGAGACAATGGGGTTTTCTAAATATACAATCATGTCATCTGCAAACAGGGACAGTTTGACTTCTTCTTTTCCTAACTGAATACCCTTGATTTCTTTCTCTTGCCTGATTGCCCTAGCCAGAACTTCCAACACTATGTTGAATAGGAGTGGTGAGAGAGGGCATCCCTGTCTTGTGCCAGTTTTCAAAGGGAATTTTTCCAGTTTTTGCCCATTCAGTATGATATTGGCTGTGGGTTTGTCATAAATACCTCTTATTATTTTGAGGTACGTTCCATCAATACCGAATTTATTGAGCGTTTTTAGCATGAAGGGCTGTTGAATTTTGTCAAAAGCCTTTTCTGCATCAATTGAGATAATCATGTGGTTCTTGTCTTTGGTTCTGTTTATATGCTGGATTATGTTTATTGATTTGCGAATGTTGAACCAGCCTTGCATCCCAGGGATGAAGCCCACTTGATCATGGTGGATAAGCTTTTTGATGTGTTGCTGAATCCGGTTTGCCAGTATTTTATTGAGGATTTTTGCATCGATGTTCATCAAGGATATTGGTCTAAAATTCTCTTTTTTTGTTGTGTCTCTGCCAGGCTTTGGTATCAGGATGATGTTGGCCTCATAAAATGAGTTAGGGAGGATTCCCTCTTTTTCTATTGATTGGAATAGTTTCAGAAGGAATGGTACCAACTCCTCTTTGTACCTCTGGTAGAATTCAGCTGTGAATCCATCTGGTCCTGGACTTTTTTTGGTTGGTAGGCTATTAATTGTTGCCTCAATTTCAGAGCCTGCTATTGGTTTATTCAGGGATTCAACTTCTTCCTGGTTTAGTCTTGGAAGAGTGTAAGTGTCCAGGAAATTATCCATTTCTTCTAGATTTTCCAGTTTATTTGCGTAGAGGTGTTTATAGTATTCTCTGATGGTAGTTTGTATTTCTGTGGGGTCGGTGGTGATATCCCCTTGATCATTTTTAATTGCGTCGATTTGATTCTTCTCTCTTTTCTTCTTTATTAGTCTGGCTAGTGGTCTGTCAATTTTGTTGATCTTTTCAAAAAACCAACTCCTGGATTCATTGATTTTTTGGAGGGTTTTTTGTGTCTCTATCTCCTTCAGTTCTGCTCTGATCTTAGTTATTTCTTGCCTTCTGCTAGCTTTCGAATGTGTTTGCTCTTGCTTCTCTAGTTCTTTTAATTGCGATGTTAGAGTGTCAATTTTACATCTTTCCTGCTTTCTCTTGTGGGCATTTAGTGCTATAAATTTCCCTCTACACACTGCTTTAAATGTGTCCCAGAGATTCTGGTATGTTGTATCTTTGTTCTCATTGGTTTCAAAGAACATCTTTATTTCTGCCTTCATTTCGTTATGTACCCAGTAGTCATTCAGGAGCAGGTTGTTCAGTTTCCATGTAGTTGAGCAGTTTTGAGTGAGTTTCTTAGTCCTGAGTTCTAGTTTGATTGCACTGTGGTCTGAGAGACAGTTTGTTATAATTTCTGTTCTTGTACATTTGCTGAGGAGTGCTTTACTTCCAATTACGTGGTCAATTTTGGAGTAAGTATGATGTGGTGCTGAGAAGAATGTATATTCTGTTGATTTGGGGTGGAGAGTTCTATAGATGTCTATTAGGTCTGCTTGCTGCAGAGATGAGTTCAATTCCTGGATATCCTTGTTAACTTTCTGTCTCGTTGATCTGTCTAATGTTGACAGTGGAGTGTTGAAGTCTCCCATTATTATTGTATGGGAGTCTAAGTCTCTTTGTAAGTCTCTAAGGACTTGCTTGATGAATCTGGGTGCTCCTGTATTGGGTGCATATATATTTAGGATAGTTAGCTCTTCCTGTTGAATTGATCCCTTTACCATGATGTAATGGCCTTCTTTGTCTCTTTTGATCTTTGATGGTTTAAAGTCTGTTTTATCAGAGACTAGTATTGCAACCCCTGCTTTTTTTTGTTCTCCATTTGCTTGGTAAATCTTCCTCCATCCCTTTATTTTGAGCCTATGTATGTCTCTGCGTGTGAGATGGGTCTCCTGAATACAGCAGACTGATGGGTCTTGACTCTTTATCCAGTTTGCCAGTCTGTGTCTTTTAATTGGAGCATTTAGTCCATTTACATTTAAGGTTAATATTGTTATGTGTGAACTTGATCCTGCCATTATGATATTAACTGGTTATTTTGCTCGTTAGTTGATGCAGTTTCTTCCTAGCCTCGATGGTCTTTACATTTTGGCATGTTTTTGCAATGGCTGGTACCGGTTGTTCCTTTCCATGTTTAGTGCTTCCTTCAGGATCTCTTGTAAGGCAGGCCTAGTGGTGACAAAATCTCTAAGCATTTGCTTATCTGTAAAGGATTTTATTTCTCCTTCACTTATGAAACTTAGTTTGGTTGGATATGAAATTCTGGGTTTAAAATTCTTTTCTTTAAGAATGTTGAATATTGGCCCCCACTCTCTTCTGGCTTGTAGAGTTTCTGCTGAGAGATCTGCTGTTAGTCTGATGGGCTTCCCTTTGTGGGTAACCCGACCTTTCTCTCTGGCTGCCCTTAAGATTTTTTCCTTCATTTCAACTTTGGTGAATCTGGCAATTATGTGTCTTGGAGTTGCTCTTCTCGAGGAGTATCTTTGTGGTGTTCTCTGTATTTCCTGGATTTGAATGTTGGCCTGCCCTACTAGGTTGGGGAAGTTCTCCTGGATGATATCCTGAAGAGTGTTTTCCAACTTGGTTCCATTTTCCCCCTCACTTTCAGGCACCCCAATCAGACATAGATTTGGTCTTTTTACATAATCCCATACTTCTTGCAGGCTTTGTTCGTTTCTTTTTCTCTCTTTTTTCTTTTGGTTTCTCTTCTCGCTTCATTTCATTCATTTGATCCTCAATCGCTGATACTCTTTCTTCCAGTTGATCGAGTCGGTTACTGAAGCTTGTGCATTTGTCACGTATTTCTCGTGTCATGGTTTTCATCTCTTTCATTTCGTTTAGGACCTTCTCTGCATTAATTACTCTAGCCATCAATTCTTCCACTTTTTTTTCAAGATTTTTAGTTTCTTTGCGCTGGGTACGTAATTCCTCCTTTAGCTCTGAGAAATTTGATGGACTGAAGCCTTCTTCTCTCATCTCGTCAAAGTCATTCTCCGTCCAGCTTTGATCCGTTGCTGGCGATGAGCTGCGCTCCTTTGCCGGGGGAGATGCGCTCTTATTTTTTGAATTTCCAGCTTTTCTGCCCTGCTTTTTCCCCATCTTTGTGGTTTTATCTGCCTCTGGTCTTTGATGATGGTGATGTACTGATGGGGTTTTGGTGTAGGTGTCCTTCCTGTTTGATAGTTTCCTTCCTTCTAACAGTCAGGACCCTCAGCTGTAGGTCTGTTGGAGATTGCTTGAGGTCCACTCCAGACCCTGTTTGCCTGGGTATCAGCAGCAGAGGCTGCAGAAGATAGAATATTTCTGAACAGCGAGTGTACCTGTCTGATTCTTGCTTTGGAAGCTTCCTCTCAGGGGTGTACTCCTCCCTGTGAGGTGTGGGGTGTCAGACTGCCCCTAGTGGGGGATGTCTCCCAGTTAGGCTACTCAGGGGTCAGGGACCCGCTTGAGCAGGGAGTCTGTCCCTTCTCAGATCTCAACCTCCGTGTTGGGAGATCCACTGCTCTCTTCAAAGCTGTCAGACAGAGTCGTTTGCGTCTGTGCAGAGGTGTCTGTGTGTCTTAGTTTACTGTGCCCTGTCCCCAGAGGTGGAGTCTACAGAGACAGGCAGGTTTCCTTGAGCTGCTGTGAGCTCCACCCAGTTCGAGCTTCCCAGCAGCTTTGTTTACCTACTTAAGCCTCAGCAATGGCGGGCGCCCCTCCCCCAGCCTCGCTGCTGCCTTGCCGGTAGATCACAGACTGCTGCGCTAGCAATGAGGGAGGCTCCGTGGGTGTGGGACCCTCCCGGCCAGGTGTGGGATATGATCTCCTGGTGTGCCTGTTTCCTAAAGCGCAGTATTGGGGTGGGAGTTACCGATTTTCCAGGTGTTGTGTGTCTCAGTTCCCCTGGCTAGGAAAAGGGACTCCCTTCCCCCTTGCGCTTCCCAGGTGAGGCAATGCCTCGCCCTGCTTCAGCTCTCGCTGGTCGGGCTGCAGCAGCTGACCAGCTCCGATCGTCTGGCACTCCCCAGTGAGATGAACCCAGTACCTCAGTTGAAAATGCAGAAATCACCGGTCTTCTGTGTCGCTCGCGCTGGGAGTTGGAGACTGGAGCTGCTCCTATTCGGCCATCTTGCTCCGCCCCCCCAAGTTATTTTTAAAAAAAAGAAAAATTGAAAAAGGTAGGTCCATTTTATATATTTTCTCTTCAAAAATTGCCATCATTTGACTTTCATGGTAAAATAACTTGACTTGGTTTATGAAACAGTTGAGTTTTATGGCAACTGCATTTCAAAATAACTATTCTGAACTATTCCGCCTCTTTCAAAGAATTGTATGAAAATATAAAATAATAATTTGCTTAAAGAAAGCAAAAAAAAGTCCTATCTTTAATTTCTTTTCAAAATTTTATTTAGGGTTTTTCAATTTTTGTTTTAATTGGAAAAAAGATCCCCATCTAAAAATATTCCCCTTTCAACAAGAATTGAGTTCTAAACCAATATTAGTCATCATAGAGGTAGTTTGATAGCTAACTCTAAGATATATCTCTCCCCTTTATAAACTTTAAATTGGATAGGAAGGTTTATTTCAACTTAGAAGCTTCATATCATTTTCTCCTTTCTTCTTTTCCTAATTTATAACCCTACTCTGTAAAGCTGGCTGCTCAACTGGCTATTTTTAATGTGAAAGAAACTAAACAAAAGCCCTTACAGTGCTGCTCAAATATCTAATATGTTAAACAAATGTCTACTGACACAGAAAAATAACCAAACAACTGCTAATGATTTTCCTATAATTTCCGTATTTTTATCCAGTTTTTCCTGAAGGTCTCGCCAAATTCCAGGGGATGTTTTGGTTTTCTCACTCTGGACATTAGAGCCATTCCTAGTGTGCAGCTGCAGCTCATTTGCAGCAAGGGTGTCCGTAAAGCCTAGCAGACCCTGTGCCTGGGCACTCCTCCTCCCTGACTTTTCTTAAACTGGTTTAATCTGTATATGAAAAAGAAGCCCTCCTAAGGTGGTTTTTATTGAACAGAATGGTAGTGGCTTAAAATGGAATAGAAATAGTGTTCAAGTGGGAAATTATATGAGACATGTATAGATAACACTTAATTAAAATTATCTCCTTAGTTCTGTCCAACAGAGGCTTGCTATTAGTGGACAAAGAGAACAGCCTGTCCCATGAGTCTAATCTAATATATAGCAAATGAAAATAATTTTCTTGTATTTAAGGTCAGAAAACAATCACACTGCAAAGTCCTGAAATGAACACCAAGATATCTTGATCTGGAAGATATAATCATTCATATTTCTAATTAAGAACTTTCAGGATTATCAAGGCTCTTGCCTTGAACCTAACCCTGATCTTTCCTTACTTCAAATCTCTTACGTGCCATACCTAAACGTTTGCTATTCTGCTATTCTAATTTAGAACATTAAATGCTTCTCTGTATGGATAAGGGTCTGGATTTAAATGTGCCATACAGAAAAAAACAATCCTCCTATTGTTACTTGAGTATGGACTGACACTCTCTGTACATTGTTTTGACTATATTGCTGTTAGGCTAAATCACTATTTTCAATACATTGGACAATAATGGAGAAGAGATAGTGCAGACAAATCAAGACTGTTGGCATAATACTGCTTCCTAGCTCAGTCTGCCCTCCCTCCAGCCCCCAGCCTCTGCCCCAGCCCTTGTAATTCAGCAGTTAACACAGAATCACATTAATAGTGTCTTGGGCTATGGCAGCACAAGTCTTTGCTAAGGCTTTTATGACCTATGTTTGCAAGTCTGTGGATTGTAGTCATGTTAATGGTAAACACTTGGTGCCCTCAGAGAAATTTCGCATTAATAAAACCTACAAAGCACAGTACTGTTTCTTTGAAGTTGCTGCTAAACATGTAATATTAGCTTGTGAAGCATTAGATGAGGAAATGAGCTCGATAAGGACTCCTGCAGTAATAGCTCTAAATTGATTATTTCCTTCCCAAAATAAACTTGTCAGGCAGCCCTGTGGGCTTACTTCCGAAGACTTGCTCTGCCCAGGAATTTTATCACAAGGAAATGAACAGCAAAAACCCAGACAAATATGATAAGGCACATTCACAAGATATTAATACAGTTATGAGATTCAACTTTTTCTTAATGAAACTAAGATCTCTTGAGAACGGCCATGAGTTAGATATTCATTAATTGCATCCCAAACATGAAGGAAGAAAGAATGGTGTCTTTTAATGCTATTATATTACATAGTCAAGCACAGAAAATTCCAAGTTAAGTAGAAAAGAAAGCAAATGCAAACCTGTGTGCATTGTGATGTGAACATTTTCACATTTATAAGTCCTATATAAAAACTTATGTAAAGAACAATTTTTCAAAATATGTCCAAAGAACACACCCTTGAATTTAATAATACTTTATTTAGGTGTCATTCACTTGCATCTTCTGTTTGAAACTAGAGGCAAAAATTTGAATTTTCTGTGGATAACCAGTTTTTAAAATTCTTTATTAAGATCTTTTGGCAATGTATCTATATCAAAAAATATTTCTTTAAAATAAAAAAAGAAGCTGATTCAGGAAACGCATTTTCAGTATTCCTCAGACTTCTTCAATCGGTATTAGCCACACACAGAAAAGAAGGAATTTGGAAGTGGGAATTCTTGTGGTTTGGGTTTCAATAAAGAAGAGACCCCTTTTTACCCAGAATGACAATGTGACAAGGATAGCTCTGTTTAAACACATTGTTGCTGCAATTGTTTTCAGATTAGTGTATAAATATTGACTTTTATAATTTGGAATGGTTAATTTTCCACCTAAATTTGTAGTTCTTCCCACATTCATTCTGGTCCAAAATTGAATCCAATTATTTCTTAGGATATTTAAAGAAAAGTGTTAATCTAATAATAGAACAGAGTTAAGACCACGGGAATTATTATTACTCTCTTTTCCTTTCAGAAAATACAATTATAAGTGTCTGGAAACATACTTTTTATTGTAGAAAGCGCGTTTAAATAAAGTAAACCTAGATCTCAAATGCCACAATTCCCATTTACAAGACTGACAATTGCCATGGCTTTCCCTTTGCGTACTACCTGTGAAGAAGAAGTAAGACGTCAAAGCCATGGTTTTGTTGTGCTGTATATTTTTGTAATTTCTTCTGTAGACCTTAAAACATACAGGTTGCCAAGGCAGTAGATATAAAATATTTTTATTCAATTAGCATGTACGTCAATAAATGTATATGCAAAGAATCTTTTTGCCTTCTTACTTTCTAGCGCCATAACCATGTTTATGTATAAGTTCGGTTATACATAAATGAGCAACTAAAAAGAAAAAAGCACTGCTCCTCAAAGAGCTTCCTATTTCTGAAGCGACTTAGATAAACTAGACAGGTAGATACATACATACCTACATACATACACACACATTCATAGTACATACATACATACATAGGTGATTAATAGATAAATACATAGATAGGTTACATTGGCAATAGATAAACAACAGTAAGGAGACAAATTTAAGCACAGAAGAGATTAGGTAGAAAATTTAAACAGGATCACTTAGGAATGCTATGGACTGAATTTTTTGTCCCCCACCCCCAAAATCAAATGTTGAAGCCAAATCCCCAATGTGATGTTATTTGGAGGCAAGGCCTTTGGTCATGAGGATGGAGCCATCATGAATGGGATTAGTGTCCTCATAAGAAGAGACGTGAGAGAGCTTGCTTCCTCCCTCTCTGCTGTCCACCAGGTGAGATACAATGAGAAGATGGCTATCTCTAAACTGAGAATCCAACCAGGCTGGTACCCTGATCTCCGACTTCCCAGCCTCTAGAACTGTGAGAAATAAATTTCTGCTGCTTAAGCTACTCAGTCTACAGTATTTTTGTTAGAGAAGCCCAAACTGAGTAAGACAAGGAAGGTCTCACTGAGAAAATGACATTTTTTAAACGAGATGAAAGAGCTGAGGGAGGTAGGATGAAGACACTGAGAGGAAGAGCATTTCAGGAGGGAAAGCAGAAGTGCAAAGACTCCACAGAGAGCACGTGCCTGTGTGTGTCAGGAGTGAGGAGGCTGGAAATGCTGGAGCAGCCCATGGGTGAAATGAGGCACCTGATCCCTTAAGAGCTTCTTCTCTGGCTGAGGTGTAATGCCATTGGGCGCCTTTGAAAAAAGAAGTGACATGGTCAGAATTATATTGTTAGAGGCCATCCCCTAATGGTATTCAGTACCACAGGCAGACAATCGTAAACAAGGCCAAAAATCACCGTTATCATTTTTTCAAGACAAAAAGAAAAATCGTCATTATCATATGTTGCTCCTGCAACATACGTGTCTCTTCTTTACCTTCCAAATTATCGTCAGTAGGAAGATAAGGGGCAGAGAAAAAGAAAAACACCCAGTGGCTGTTAGAAAAAGCTGGGGGTTAGAATGACATCCATGCACAGCTGCAATGCATTTTTCAAGTGTGAAAATTGCATAGAAGCAAAAATGACTATGTCAAATGTAATTGCTTTGCATTCTCTTTCCTAGGTTTAAAGAATCTATAAATTCGTATTCAGAAGTTAAGCTTACATTTGGAAAGTGACTAGAATGTTTGGCTTTACAGAAATTTTCTAACCTTTTAAACTGATACAGAATGCAATTAACAAGGCTATTTCAGATCAAAATCCTCTACCCAATAGGCCATGTGTCATGGCCATATTCAGCCACTCTGTTCACCACAATATTCATTATTAAGTGATGAGCTACCCAAATCTCAAGAAATGAGATTTGAATGTCTATTGTTAAATCTTATAATGATGTTATCGCCCTTGCTGAGGTTTATTCAAGTTAAATATGAGAATTTGTGACTGAAAATTCCACAGTACTTTCTCTTATTGTGAAGCCTTTCCAAACTATTGCCTTGGTCCTGCAGTGTACAAAATTATTTCTTCAAGTACTGAACCCTGTTCTCCACATACGAATTCCCAATGTTTGTCCCTACAAATATCCAGCATCTTCAAAGAGTAAGGCAGATAATACCACTGGGTAGGAACAAGGATCTCTCAAGGGAGCGAAAAGAGGCCTCTCACGCAGGTGCCCTGGAACTTTGGGCAGATGGCAATAAGCACTAAAACATTGCCGTAATGAGCAATTGCTGCTTTCAGAAAGATGTCCCTAGTTACTCTGTCTGCCCAATGGGCAAACCATTGACAGCCTTGTTATGCAACCAGTGTATTGTACCTAATGTGACCTGAGTGTCAACTTGTTAGCAACATTCTGTTGACCTTTCCAAAGACAGAAGAGGGGATAGAAAGGGAGAAAGAAAGAAACAAAAACAGAGAGGGAATGAAAGAGGGAGAGGGACATACTAAAAAGTTTTTTTTTTTTTTTTAATTTGGGGGAAAATAGCCTTTTAATAATCCCAATTAGCATCGGTATACCAATTATTGGTTTAGTTTCAGAATAAGTTGGTTATCTTAAGAAAGTCAATAAATAACACATTTCATGTTGTAGAATTAGTCTTTTTATAATTAGGGTCACCCTAAGCCAAGAGTGAAGTCCATGACTGTGTCTTTTATAAGTCTTCCATATCTGCTGGCAACTGCCACATTGGGTGTCCACTTCCCAGGTTCCTTGTTTGAGTGAGAAGCCCACAGCTGACAGACAACTCATAAGTTCTATTGCTTTGCTGACCTAGTTGTGTATAGCTTCTTCTCTAGCCAGTTTCACAATTTAGCTATTTTACTTAATTCACTCAGGTTCAGGCTTCCGATGCTTTCAAATTAATCTGATAAATTAGTCTGTGCTAATGGGTTGGGATTATGGCTAAAAGACTCTAAGTTTCTTCATGTAAAAAAGAAAGGCAGAATTTTTTGAATTTTTATTTTTATATTTCCATAAGTTATTGGGGTACAGGTGGTATTTGTAAGTCCTTTAGTGGTGATTTGTGAGATTTTGATGCACCCATCACCTGAGTAGTATACACTGCACCATATTTGTAGTCTTTATTCCTCTTCCTCCTCCCAACCTTCCCCCAGAGTCTCCAAAACCCATTGTATCATTCTCATGCCTTTGTGTCCTCATAGCTTAGCTCCCACATATCAGTGAGAACACACAATGTTTGGTTTTCTATTCCTGAGTCACTTCACTTAGAATAATAATCTCTGATCTCACCCAAGTCACTGCAAATGCTGTTAATTCATTCCTTTTTATGGCTGAGTAGTAGTCCATCATATATACATTCCAGTTTCTTTATCCACTCATTGATTGATGGGCATTTGGGTTGGTTCCACGATTTTGCAATTGTGAATTGTGCTGCTATAAACATGCGTGTGCAAGTATCTTTTTTGCATAATGACTTCTTTTCCTCTGTGTAGATAACCAGTAGTGGGATTGCTGGATAGAATGGTAGTTCTACTTTAAGTTCTTTAAAGAATCTCCACACTGTTTTCTATAGTGGCTATACTAGTTTACATTCCCACCAGCAGTGTAGAAGTGTTCCCTGGTCACCACATCCATGCCAACATCTATTGTTTTTTTGATTTTTTTATTACGACCATTCTTACAGCAGTAAGGTGGTATCGTATTGTGGTTTTGCTTTGCATTTCCCTGATCATTAATTATGTTGAGCATTTTTTCGTATGTTGGTTGGCCATTTGTTTATTTTATTTTGAGAATTGTCTATTCATGTCTTTAGCCCACTTTACCTACCTATCACAATGGTTTCAGCCCAATTAGACCAACAGATATTTTATAATTCTGCATTCACTGTTTGGAAATTAAACCTGTAGGTAACATAAACTACCTATGCATGTTATTTCAAAAAGGGAATGCAATGTATTAGTTATAATATAAAGAAAATAAGAGAGGGTCATTTATATAAAACTAAATGTTTCTCTATGTAAAGCTCTGTACTCTAAAAGACAAAGTGAAGTAGTCAGATGTTTGCATTTTTATGTGGATTCATGGTGACTAGAGCATCTGTAAGTGTAGACTGCTATAAGAAGTGCTACTGGTAAACTCATTCTTCAAAATGGTGAACAACTTTAAGTAGAGTTCATGCAAAGCAAAATTCAATCTTTCCTTGATTTATGCAATGGTTGTTACTGCAGACACACTCAAGTGTGACTCCCAATTAGTTATACCTCTTTACAATCCCCTCCTCTTGAGTGTAGGTGGAACCTGAGACTTGCTTCTAACCAATAGACTACGACAAAGTTGATGAGATATTAATCCAGTGATTATTGCCCACCAGGTGGCAAAAATGAAAGTATTTAATACATGTCATTAGGGTTTCTCAAAGTTGATTTTGAGTTCATTAAGAAAGATATGATCTTGACTTGGCCTGACCTCATCAGGCCAGCCCTTTAGATGAGAGTCTAGAGATCAGAGAGTCTGGAAGCAGCAGTTATCTCTATTGCTGGCCTTGAAGAAGCAAGTTGCTATGAGTTCTACAGCTGCAAGGATATGAATTCTGCCACCAACCATGTGAACTCAGAAGAGAACCTAATCCTTAGATGAGACCATATCTCTGGTCAATATCTTAATAGCAGCTATGTGAGACTTTGAGCAGAGGACTCAGCTAAGTGTGTCCAAACTAGTGGCCTATAACCCATAGAAAATGTGAGATAATAAATGCGTGTTTTTTCAAGCTGCTAAGTGCCTATGATTTGTTATACAACAATAGAAAACAAACAGTTACATTTTTCAAATAGTGAAAAAATAAAGCATACAAAGCTCACTTCATGTATATATATGTAAAACACAGGTTGAGATTCACATGATTCCAAAGTTTTCACCGGTAATAGCATCCAATGTTAGTCAGAACATGTGAGAATTCTTCCTTGTATAGGCTATCCCTCTCACTGCAAGATGTCTGGCATTTCTGGATCCTAACCACTAACTACCTGTAGCATCCCACCAATCACTATGTCAAAAGAAAAAAAAAAAGATTCCAAAGCATTTCAAATTCCCACTTTGGAGGCTCTATTTCGTTAGGTAAGCCTCAATGGCAGATGAAGATATTGAAAGTCTTTATTACTGGAGCCAAGGTTCTGATTCTAAGATTTAGGCAAAGTCCTTCCATTTTGGGATGAGGGGAGATTAATAACAACCTTCAGAAACTGATAAACAGCATGAGATCCATTTCCCTAGAGGGCAAAATGGACAGAAAACAACAACAACAAAGTTTTAGGTAAAATTGTAGGGCGTACTGGATTTCCTGAAGGAAGTTATTGTTCCTTATGAACACGTACGTCTTACCCTAAGGGTGACAACATCAGAGATGACTGAAGAAGGTAAGGCAATGGTAAACAATTTGGGAAAGTTTTTTTTGGAAAGTGAAGGACTTTAGAGTTTGTGTTCTTCAAACGCTGTCTTCTAGGTTATTAAATCAGCTAGCCAGACACCAGATAATAAGACGTCATCTTTCTTGTTTGTTTGTTGCCCAAGAATTATCTGAGAAACTGAGGAAACTTGAGTAGATTCTTGAAGATAACAAAAGAGTAATTACAATCATCTCAGTTTTACCAAACATTTAATTAAAAACAGATATAGAAAAACATGTGTTTCTTATCCTTCAGTTGTTTTATAATCAGCAAGGAAAATGAGAAAGTAGCAACTCAAAAAATTAAGAAAGCAAGGACATTTTAAAGAAAGCATTCTGAGGTGCAAAGGAAAATCTTGGGTGCATAAACTGGAAAATAAAGGTGAAAACAATAAAAATCAACATTATTAACATTTTTAGGGACTTTTTGTTTCCATGGTCTATGACTATTTTGTTGAATATATATCCCTAATTTTTTCCTCATTTAAATGATCTGATTTGGACTGCCATGATATTGTTTGACCTTTTTTAAAATCAAGGAAAGCTTCTGCCAGAAGTATTGCAATTTTTCCCCAAAAAAATGTCAGTTGTGTTTACTTTGTTGGTGATTCTTTTCATTTATGTTTTCTAATAAGCTATTGTTTATATATGGAAAAACATTTTCCTTATTAAAAGTTTTAAAAAGAGCTGTGACTCTGAATTTTCCCAGCATCTGATTTTTTTCTTTTTGTTTTTTAAATTTCAGGAGTACATGTGCAGGTTGGCTCTATAAATAAATTGCATGTTGTGTAGGTTTGGTGCACATATTATTTTGTAAACCAGGTGATACCCATAGTATGCAATAGGTAATGTTTTGATCCTCAGCCTCCTCTTACCCTCCACACTTAAGTCTCTTTGTGGGTCTCTAAGAACTTGTTTCATAAATCTATGTGCTCCTGTGTTTGGTGCATATATATTTAGGACAGTTAAATCTTGTTAAATTGAAACATTTACCACAATGTAATGCCCTTCTTTGTCTTTTTTGATTGTTGTTCGTTTAAAGTCTGTTTTGTCTAAAATTAAAATAGCAACTCCTGCTTTTTGTTTTGTTTTGTTTTCTGTTTGCTTGTTAGATTTTTCTTCATTTCTTTACTTTGAACCTATGGGTGTGGCTGCATGTGAGGTGGGTCTCTTGAAGACTGCATAGCATTGGGTCATGTTTCTTTATCCAACTTGCTACTCTGTGCCATTTATTTGCAGCATTTAGCCCATTTACATTCAAGGTTAATATTGATAGTGCAGATTTGATTCTGTCATCATGATGTTACCTGATTATTATGCAGACTTGATTGTGCAGTTGCTTTATAATGCCAACAGTATAGGTACCTAATTGTGTTCTTGTGAAGGCCAATAATGGTCTTTCATTTCCATGTTTAGCACTCCATGAAGGACCTCTTGTAAAATAGGTCTGGTGGTAATTAATTCCTTAGTATTTGCTTGTCTGAAAAGAATTTTACATCTCTTTCTCTTACAAAGTTTAGTTTGACTGCATATTAAATTATCAGTTGGAGTTTCTTTTGTTTAAGCATGCTAAATACCGGCTCTAATCTCTTTTGGCTTGTATGGTTTATGCTAAAAGGTCCATTGTTAGTCTGATCGGCTTCCCTTTGTAGGTGACCTGCCCCTTCTCTCTAGCTGCCTTTAACATTTTTTCTTTCATTTTGACCTTGGAGAATCTGATGAGTGTGTGTCTTGGGGATGGTCATCCTGTATAGGATCTCACAGGGGTTCTCTGAACTTCCTGTATTTGAATGTTGGCCTCTCTAGCGAGGTTGGGGAAATTTTCATTGATATCCTCAAATATGTTTTTCAAGTTGTTTGCTTTCTCTCCCTCTTTCAGGGACACCAGTGAGTCTTAGATTTGCTTTTCTACATAGTCTCATATTTCTCAGAGATGTTGTTCACTCTTTTTTATTTTTTCTTTATCTTTGTCTGACTGATTTAGTTCAGAGAAGCAGGCTTTGAGCTCTGAGAATTGTTTCTCAGCTTGGTGTGTTCTGCTGTTAATATTTGCAAATTGTATTATGAAATTCTTATAGTGTGTTTCCAGCTCTATCACATCAGTTTGATTCTTTCCTAAAATGGCTATTTCGTCTTTCAGTTCCTGTATCATTTTATTGCAGTCCTTAGATTCTCTGGATTGGGTTTCAACTTTCTCCTAAGTCTTAATGATCTCCATTCCTATCCATATTCTGAATTCTGTCATTCTAGCCACTTTAGCTGGGTTAAGAACCACTGCTAGGAAACTAGTGTGGTCATTTGCAGGAAAGAAGACACCCTAGCTTTCTGTTTCCAGAGTTCTTGCCCTCATTCATTCTCATCTGTGTAGGCTAATGTTCCTTTAACTGTGGAGTAATTTTAGTATGGTCTTTGTTGACTTTGTTTCTGGATGTTTTTAGAGGGACAAGGTTTTGTGCTGGGACTTTATTTGTAGCTGAAGTCTTGTCTTTGGTTTCATGGGGTGAGGGAATAATATTAGCAAAGTAACTTTGGAGCTGATTTTTTGGCCCTGATTTTTTGGCTGTGATCCAGTAAATGGTGTTTAGGTGCACCATCCAATAGGGAAGCTGCTGCTCAGCCACTTGGCTCCTCTGTATTTCCTCATGTTTGTAGCCATGCTTCCTCTCAGTTCTCTGAGAGTGTGGCCTCCTCTCCCACTCGAGTGCTGGAGGCAGATTTTGGCTTGGTGTTCCTGGGCTGCATACCACAGTCGTAAGGTAAGCTCAGGTTTTATGTTCCCTTCCTAGCTTGCAGGAAAAGGAGAAGGAAACTTGGCAGTGTCAATGGCAGAGGGTCTTTCACTTATCTCCTGGTGCTCCACCCCAGAGAAATGCAGAGCCACTACCAATCAGATCAATCAGCCTTGGGTGGAGTGACTACACTGTGGCCCAAGCTATAGGACCCTGCCTGGTGACAAGCAGGGGAGGTGGGGGCTCACAGGGAAGACAGATTGGTCTCTTCTCCTTAGGATGCCTGTGGTGGGATGGAGGTGTGAGTAAAGCAATCAGAGTCTTTGCTCCTTCCCCAGCCCAAGGGCAGCAAGGGCAGTACCAGCACAGTGGCAGTGGCAGAGAGGCCTTCACTTGCGTCCGTGAGATCCACCCCAGAAACACAGAGCTGCTGTCAATGGGAATGTTCAGCTTGGGGCTGGGGAGTGGCTGCACTCCTGACCCAAGCTGGGGGCCCTGCCTGATGAAGAGTAGGGAGTCAGAGACTCACAGGGAAGAGAGACTGAACTCCTCCGTGTATGGTGACTGTGGCATGCTGGAGGCACAGGTAAAGATCTCAGGCTCTTTATTCTTTCCCCAGTTTAGGTCAGCAAGGGTAGAACTGCTGCAGTGGTAATGGCAAAGAGGCTGTCAGTTGTCTCTGGAATCTCTACTCCAGGGAAACACAGAGCCACTACCAGCAGGAATGCTCAGTCGGGAGTGAAGTGGCTGCTCTGCAGTTATGATCTGGGGGCCCTATCTGGTGAAGAGTAGTGTGTGGGGGTTCACAGAGAAGAGGGTCTGTGGCTGTGGTGTGCTGGAGGTAGCGGTGACAGGTCCAGGCCCTTTGTTCTTTCCCCAGCCCATGAGCGGTAAGGGTGGTACCACTGCAGCTGCAATGTCAGAGGGGCTGTGGTTTGTCTCCGGGATTTCCTCCCCAAAGAAACACAGAGCTGCCACCAACTCAAGTGTTCAGGATGGGATAGGGAGGTTGTGCTGAGGGCCTGCTCACTGAAGAGCAGGAACCCATGTGGAAAACAGTTTGGCCACTTTTCTGTAAGGCAGCTGCTCTGTGCTGGGGGCCTGAATTAGTCCTTTATCACTTCACTTCCTCCGGAGCCTGAGGGCAGTAGGGGCAGGAGCTGCAAAGCAGCATAACTGACAGGTCTGCCTACTCCCTCTGGGAGCTTCACCCCAGGAAAGTGCCAGGCTGCTACCAGTCAGTGAGCTCAGGCAGGGCTGACCTGGCCATGCTAGAGTCCCAGGCCCTTGTCTAGTGAGGTGCAGTGGAGGTGAGGCCGGCAGTCAATTCATTCGTCAGTCTTGTGGATTCAGCCCCTATCCTGGACATATGCAAGGGACTTTGACCTCCCCCATTGCCAGAGCTGCAGGTGCTGGTGCCGGGTACCTGGGGATCCAAGGCCCCTGAGATTCCACATGTGCCTGAGCAGCAGCTCTGCCCAGATTCCAAGTATCTCTCTGTCAATGTGGAGGTCCCAGTGGGTGACATCATGGGGGAATCTCCTGACACTATGGTTACAAAGGTCTGTGGAGGAAGTTGTGTTCGGGGCAGGGAGGGGGTCTCATTCAATCAGAGTTTCCCCACAGTGGGGAGTCTTCCCCTGACGCCATGCCAATCCCAACTGGGCGGCTGTCCTGACTCACTCTTCTTTGTTCTCCATGGATTGCCTTACTTCCTTTAAGAATCCCAGTGTGTCCACCTGGACCATCCAGTTGAGGAGCTAGTGTTTACGCACCACTCGCTGCTCTCCATGAGAGCAGTGCACACTAGCCACTTCTAGTCAGCTACCTTGACCTCCTCTCCCCTAAGTTTTTAAATTCATTCTTTTAGATTTTCTGGGTTAACAATCTAATCTTAGAATCTGGACTTCATGCATATATATCTTACATCTTATACTCTTTTTCCTTTTGCTTTTTTCTAATTGTATTGCCAAGTATCATCACACAAGTTAAAATATGCTTTTCAGTGAATGAACGTTAAGCAGAATGTTAGCTTTCCTTTGAGGCAAAACTGTTTTTAGTATGTTAAAACCATGTCCATCCACTCCTATTATATTACATTTAAATCGGGTTGTCAATAAGCTAATATTTACTAATAAATGTTAATTTAAATGATACTTTTTACATCTACTGAAATGTTTTCTTTCACTTCTGTTCTATTAATATGATATACTGTAAGTTGTACACTTGCTGTGGAAACAGTTGTGTTTTAATAATATACACGTGGAGTTTAAATGAGAATATTTTAATTACTTGTCATTTAATAATTATTATGTTCTACCATAAAGCTAATTCATGAAAATGTCAGTTATAAAGTCTGCCAACATGGGAAGCTTCAGCATTGCGTACTCATCTGAGTGTAAGTTCAAACAGCCCAGAACCTTCCATGTCACTTTTAGTTGCCTGTTTGTGTCTCCAATTCCTTGGCTGCATAGTTCCTTGTCTCAATAGCAGATTCAAAATAAATAATAATTAGTGAAGTGAAAATGAAAAAAACACTTTGAATTACTTCAATTATGTCATTCTATGGGAACACTTAGTATTTTTGTGCTTAAAAATTAAAACACCAAAACTAATGATTTGTTAGTACAAATGAATAAAATTTTGACTTTTAATGTCTTTCCACTTTATCCATTTTAATTGCTATGTGTTTGCTTTTTTAACAACTTTATTGAGGTACAATTTGCACAGCAAAAGAATCATTCATTTTAAGAATACAATGAGTTTTCACAAATTTAGAGTTGTGAAACCATCACCACAACCTAGTTTTAGAGCATTTCTACCAGCCCTAAAAGATCTCCTGTGCCCTTCTTCAATCAGTCTTCATTCCTACCCGCAACCAGGGGCAATCATTGATCTGCATTCCAACTCTACAGATTTGCCTTTTTTAAACTTTTCAAATAAGGGGAATTATACACTATGTAATATTTTGCATCTCACTTCTTTCAGTTAGCATGATGTTTTTGAGGTTTATCCATGTCATGGCATGTATCAGTACATCATTCCTTCTTATTGCCAAATAATATTCCACATATAGATATACCACATTTGTTAATTCCTCTACCAACTGATGGGCATTAAACTGCTTTCACTTTTTGGCTATTATTAAAAACGCTGCTATGAAGATTGGTGCACAAGTCTTTGAATGGACATGTGTTTTCATTTATTCTTGCATAAATACCTCAGAGTGAAATTGCTGTGTCAGATAATAAATTTATGGTTAACTTTTTAAGAAACTACCTTGTTTTTAAAATAATAAACAAATCATAATAATAAAATGGTGCATCAGGGCTATGACCTAGTTGCCTAAATTTTAGCCTTTATAGATATTTTGCTTCTCTTATAATTCATTTATTAATTGCCAATTATATAGATAACTTATATTAGACTGTAACCAAAAGTTCAAAGTTTCATTGCTATGTAGCTATTAAAATTATTGAATTAATTGTACTTTGTTCTTTTTATACCATTTAATTACTTTATTTTTCCTTCTATTTTTTCTTTTTTCATTCTTGTTTTATTTATTTTTGTTTTAATTGGTTTGTTTTAAATTTTTTTGTATTTCTAAGCTATATGATTATACATAAAAAGCATAATTTAAAAATCTATCCATTACTATTACTCATTTCATTTTATGAAATTTACTAAAATAATTTTCTAGAATAGAGGGAAGATATTTGAAAATGATTTACTTCAAGTGTCAAATACATTAGGTATACCAATAAAATTTGATAACTAAAAGAAACCAACAGCCCTTTACGTAATTATTTGGTGATCAAAAGTTATTTGTCTCAAGCTGCCTCTTCTTCTCTGCACAGACATTGAGCGCTGCCAATTTCTTTTAATAAAAAAAAAATAGAGAACTGTTAGGAGTCATACCAAACATTTTCATGGAGGAGAAAAACAGTATATTAGAAAAAAAATGGAAGAAAAAACTAGTGTGTGAGAGGAAATGTAAGATTAACTAGAATTTGGTAGAAGTCACTGCCTAGTCACCAAGAGTATGGTCAGTCAGCAGATAGCGCCCCCAGTTGGTTCCCAAATGGCCATCTTCAACTGTAGAGATCTGGCTAAGATCACACCCATGTATGAGTGCCCATTGTGGTGACTGAGCAAGGCAGGAATATCAAGAACTGATTTTCAGCCCTGCAGAGGACAAAAACTCAGCCATTTGGGCCCAAAATGGGACCCCGGCTCTGTATATCAGTACTCACTCCAGAGCACCCTGCCATTTTGGTGCATCACAGTTGTACTTCCTTTGCCCCATCCCACTTCTGCCACCTTCCTTTCACATTAATTGATCCAGAGACATCAGAATCTGAACTAAACAGGGTGTGTGAGTGTAAGTGGTAGGAGCACTACACAAAAATAACTGGACACTGCCTTGTGGTAGCAGTTAGCAGAAAATGGAGAGATTAAGGTTAAATTCAAAGATGGTCATGTTGAAAGACCTAACATACAGTCTGATTTAATAGTAAAGGTGAGTAATACTCTTTGCCATAGTCTAGATCTCTCTGAATTTGATCTTCACCACAAGTATAGTTACTTTGTTTAACTGAAGAATCTTACAAAATCTCTGCTTTTTCAATAATTGTTAAAGTTTATTGCGTACTACAGTGGGTCAGATGCAATCCTTAGTTATTGGACTTTCTCCATTTTCTTTAGCCTCTGTTGGAAAGTTGGGAATTGTTCATAGAAAGTTTTTATGAGCCAGACCTGGAAATAACAATATCACTTCTATTCACATTGTATTCCTGAGAAATCAATCACATGGCCACAGGCAGAGGAAACAAAAATATAGGTTAGCTGAATGTCTAAGAGGGAGATGAAGTGAGATTTGTGAGCAGTTGGCTAGTCTCTTTCAAGGATATCAAGCAAATAAAATGCCTTGAACCATGCTGACAATTTTCCCCAAAGCAGCAGATAACTTCTTTAGAAGTGCAGGAAGCAGGACAAGTAATAAGCCAGTTAGAATTGGGACATTTGCTTTTGAAGGGTTCAAGGCACAAAACAAAACCCCGAAGAATCTCTTCTTTGAAAACATGAACAGCTGGCACAGGAAGATATTGTCACACTGGATCTGCTTACCTGCGGGGCAAGTTTGCCAAACAAGCAAAATAAACCATGCAGGGATGAAGTTCTGATTTGGGTCTGGCTCACTCCACAATCCCATCAGGTTGCTGGGCTTCCGAGAAAGCATCTAATCTTCTCACCTGTGATCTTCAAAGAGGAAGTCTCATCGCTATTTAAAGACAGATGAATTAGGAAAAAAAAAAACTATGAATCTTTTTTCAATGAGGAATTCAAGACAAAGAAGAATAACGTTTTAAAAGTAAGATTTACAAAAAGTTTTATTAAGCAAGAAGCACAGAAAGAATTACTTTTGAAAATGATTTACCAGAGAAAATATTTTAAGATGTATTGTGTTGGTTACTTATTGCTATGTAACAAATCACTCCAATAAGTGTAAACTTTTCTTACTGCTCATGCATCTGTGAACCTACTAGAATCTGATTGACATAGGCTAGGCTCAACTGGGAAGCTCTTTTTGTCACTGCATATCTATTAATTACCTAGGGTGGCTCTGCTGACCAGCAGACTACCCACAGTTATATTATTTCCATGATCTGCCAGAAAGAAAATAAAACAAGCAAGAACATGTGAGATCTTCAAGGCTTGCGCTTAGAATGCAAACTGTGACTTTTGCTCATGTGTCATCAGCCAAAGCAAGTCACATAGCCAAGCCCAGATGAAATGAGTACATGCCATCTGTGATGGCGAGGCCATAGCAAAGGAACAGATGCAAGAAGAGGTGAAGAAATGAGGAAAATAATGCAATAAACCACAATTTATTTTAACAAAATTTAAGTAATAACTTCAAAACAAAAGACAGACATGATAAAGAGATTGTCTTCTTTCTTTTTTCATCAGGGTATAACCAGATGTTTAAATCTTTGGACTCAGTTCAAAAATTAATTTCTATCAATGTGTCTTTTCAGTGTGAGATCAGTATATTCAAAGTGATAAGAAAAAAGAAGAATGGGCAAATAGGAAAAAATTTAAATGGAATTGAACATGAAAAAAAATCCTATAATTATAAATTTTATAAAATCAATTTAAAATTAATTATAACAATACAGAGAAAACCCATTAATGTAGAAGATTGAGTCAGACATCTGCGACCCACCTTGAAGCACTCTGCCACGTTCCAGAAGAAAGAAAACAAAACAGCAACAGAGAAGGTATTAAATTGGAGGACAGCACACAGAGATCCAAATTTGATCAATAATTCTGAAAAATAGAACAGAAAAAATACTGAAATAAAGTATTAGTAGAAAAAAAATTGAATTGAATCTAAACATTTAAAGAGGTTACATCCGAAGAGTAAAAACCAAACCAGATATACCCTGTTGAGAAGTGAAAGACAACCAGCCTAGAGGTGGTAAAAAACGTAACCTAGCACAGGAGAACACTTACACTGAGGCAGGACTTCTGCACCACACCAAATGCCAGAATATGGGGAAAACGGCTACAAATGCATCAGGGAACAAATTTTAAGCCAGATGCTCTATGTTCACCAAAGTTTTGCTTCATGTGTAAAAGTAGCTGAAAGAATATCATCTATTTATTTATCCTGGAAAAAGTAAACCAAGAAAGTATTCTATTAAGGTTTATCTGTACATATAAAAGGGGAAATTATGGCCTAAGAACAGTAGAAGTGAGTCTCAGAAAATACGTAAACACAGCATTGAGTATAAGTAATTGTTTAACAACATTATATCAGAAAGTACATTTTAACACTATTTGAAAGAAAAGTAAATTAATTCTCACATGCTAACAAAATAATACTTTAAAATAAGAAGCTGGGTAAAAAATTGTAGATTGTGTATTTTTAAAAGAATATGATGGGAAAGAACAAAATAAGTTTATGACACAAAATTATAACTCATGAATCTTCAAGCTGAATCATAATAAAATACAGGATCACATAATTAAAAACTAGTTTTTCCAAAAAAAAACAGAAACAACAGTAGGAGGGTATTTTCATAGCTCTCTGTCCCTGTTACATCAAGCAAAACACAAATGAAGAAAGATATGGGTAGCGAATCAGTTAAAATGCCTTGGCCAATAATAGAAAACAGAATTCAAAAGTTTAAAAATTGGGGAAAATATTTATTTCCTTTTTCCTTTTTTTATTTTTAATGTTTTTGGTCTTTAATAAGAGGAAGTTGGATGAAAGGCTGTGACTTTGTGATATCAGAAAAGACCACCATATCTTTAATCATCTGCTCTGTAATTTTCCCTATGACTAACTCCCTTCCTGGTTGTAAGATTAAAATCACACTCTTCATCCACACATGCAGACATGGCAAAGTCCTGGGGAAGGAAATGGATAATTAACTCCTTATTTCTTTCCCTGTGTGTCTCTGTCTCTCTCTTTCTCTGAATGAAAAAATATTTTATACTCAATATCTCTCCAGCAGATTTCTCCTGGATTTATGTTGCTCACTCCATCAGCAGAGACAATTTACTCTTAAACAATAATCAATTAGGTAAGCACTCTGCTAATGAAGATTGAAAAATAAGCTTGAGGAAAGCTAAAAACGAATAAGTATGAAAGAAGAAAATATTAATTTTTGAAACAATAGAATTAATAAATAATTTTCATAGATATTTTGCTAGAAATTAAACCAATAACAGACAAATTCTTAGTGTAATAAATAATGTATAAATATACAAAATTAGAAATAAAGGTGGAGATATTATCATAGTTTTAGAGCATTTTTTTAGAAAAATAAGATACTTAGCAAAATATATAAAATGAACATACAGGAAAAAAATACATTTTTCCATTTTATTAACACTTATCAGTTAAAAAACACAAGAGCAAAATGTTCCAGAGCAACAAGAACTCTCAGAAACTGCAGTGAAAAGTGGGAAAGGATGAAGTCACTTTGGAAATCTGGGAATCTATACTAAAACTAAGCATATGTCTTCCCAGCTATTCCACTCCTAAGTACATACCTGATAGAAATTTACATGCCAACAAATATGAAAAAGTATGTTTATAGTAACATTATTTAAATAATCCCAAACTGAAAACAACTCAAATGCCACCTACTATAGAATACATAAATAGTGTTTTATATGTAAAATAGAATTCTACACAACAATGAAAAAACTATAGCTAAACCCAACAATGAATCAAAAATACAATGTTGAACAAAATGATCTAGACATAGAAAAGTGAAGTTCCACATAAGGCATAGCTAGTTTACAGTGGCAAACATTAGACTACTGGTTATCCCCAAGGGGATTAATGACAGTTGGAGGGCCTAGGAGAAGTACCTAGGGATACCAGTAATATTCTGTGTGTTCATTACATGAGTATGTTTATTTTATAGAAATCAATTGAGCTGTGCACTTATTATTTTGCTCATTTCCTTACATATGTTATGCTTCAATAAAAAGTTTACTTAAAAATTTTTTTTCAAACAGCTTGGTCTCAAATTCTTCTGCAACTTGCTAGGTATATTGCTCTGGGCAAGACATAACTTATCCAAGCCTCAATTTCCCCATCTGTGCATCAGAGATAATAATTTTTCCCTCTTCATGTAGTTGTTGTGAGGGTTAGATAAAATTATTCATGCTTTGGGAGGCCCAGGCAGGTGGATCGCCTGAGGTCAAGAGTTCGAGCCCAGCCTGGCCAACATGGTGAAACCCCATCTCTACTAAAAATACAAAAAAATTAGCCGGGTATGGTGGCAGGCACCTGCAATCCCAGCTATTCAGGAGGCTGAGGCAGGAGAATCACTTGAACCCAGGAGGCGGAGGTTGCAGTGAGCCAGGATCACACGACAGCACTCCAGTCTGGGCAAAAGAGTGAGACTCTGTCTTAAAAAAAAAAAAAAATTATTCATGCAAAATGTTCCGCACACTGTCTTGCATCAGGAAAGCACTGAGTAACTGATAGTATAATTGAGGATTATTAACAATTTATTTAAAGGGCCTAAAGAAGGAAAAGGTAACATTTTACTAAAGACTTACATGACCTGAATATACTCAAAAATGATGTTTATAGATAATATAAAATCATGCTTATAAATAGATTCAGGAACAGATAGGAAGGCTCAGGATTTTACAAATGTAAATACTTTCTGTTATTAAATAACACATTGAATATAATTTTAATAAAAATTCCAAGTGGTCTTTTCCTTGGACAGAAAACAAAATTATTCTCAAGTTCATCGAACTGACTGGTGATGACCAACCAATGGTTGAGAGTAAATGGTGCTCAGGGCAAGAGTTATAATTGTAATTATTTCCCTTTTGTGCAGTGCCTAGCCCAATTTCTCATACGTAATTGTCCAAGAGAAAAAGAAAAAAGGACCTGAAGATATAGTTATAACTTGTAAGGTCACATGATCATTCATCATGCCCGAGTTCAGATAAGTCAGAAACGATTTTGAGATAAGCATTTGTAAATCTGGCCTTCCAAAAATAAAGAACAGATTATTACAAAATACAAGGGCTAAAAGGCCACTTGTGCATACTCCTAATATGTATACCTAACCATCATTATCAAGATTTTTATAAAAATTTCATATGTGGAGAAAATTTGTTTCCAAAAGTAATAATAATAATAATAATAATTTAAAGCATCTTAAATGTTCAATTGTAGGGGATTGACTGAAATGAATTTTGTAATCATTATAATTTACTATTATTAAATATTATTAAATACATTATTTAAAAATCAGCATTACTCACAAGTTTAAAATATTTCATGACATGAAAACATTGCTGACACATTGCTAAATAAATAAAAGAAGGAAGCCCTATGTAAAAAAAAATAAATTGTGTAAATCTATGAAAAGATAGACAGAGGCCAAGAAAAGCTATAGCAAAATCCTTAAAAGTAGTTATTTGTGTATGGTGGAATTCTAAGTATATTTTTATTTGTTCTTTTCTGTTTTCTGAATTGAATATGTATTACTTTATTAATTAGAAAATTGTGAAAATGGTTTTTTTTCTAAAGAAAGAACAAAAATCTAGGAAAATCACAGAACAACATTAGATGCTAGTCAGATTTGTGTTCACTGTGAAGTCCAATCTTGTTCCTTTTTAGCCTGCTTTATCTGGTCAAGTCCATTTAACTTGTAAGTTTTTGTAAATGGGAAGTGGCAATATTATTAAATTAGTTCCTACCTAAGGATAGAATAAACAAGCAGAGTCATACATATTAAACTACCCAAAAGGAGTCCAAGTGAGTCAAAAGAGGTGTAAGATATTAGAACTGCAAGGAAAAATAGTTATAAAAACCTGCCGAGGCTGGTCCTTGCCTGAATTAGGTGTTTTGCATGAGATAATACCTAAAGCCAGTAGCAGGACTGCAATAAAGCTCTCACAGCACTAGCAATAATGAATATTTAAATGTGTGATGTTTAAAAATAGTAATGCAACTTCTTTTTGAAAGTCATTTCCTTTTATTATTATTTACTATTAATATGCACTCTGTCAACCATTCACTCAACAAGTCTTTACTAAGCGTCTAATATGTGTCCTGTTGCATGTTGGGGCTGCAATAATGAGTGAGTCAGCATTCAAAAAACTCCCCAGAGGTTGTTCAGTGATGGAGAACCACACGCTCCTGAATGTTCTCCTACATCCTAGTGTAACTTACAGTTGCTTATGCCATAGACCCATGGAGCAGCACAAAGAAAACAAGCAGAAAGGTGGTAGGAGTTGGGTGGGGAGGATAATTTAGTCCATCATCTGGCTTCCATTTAGGAAAAAATTAAAACATGACATATTAACTTTAATCTTAACCATCAAGATCTCCAATATCTGGTTGCCTCATTTATTTGATATCTACTATCCAATTCCTGTTTTCTGAGATAAGTGAGGTCCACACTAAGCCCTAAGACATGTCTTCAGTATGAAATTGGTGTTTATTAGTATTAAAATTGTTATTCTAAAATCAAGTATCAAAAATTCTTAACATCATTTCCTGCATTCTTTTTCCGTTATGCTTTACTAAGTCTTCAAAAGAATATTTTTCTTTGGCTTTTTTTAAAATTTAGGGAAGTTATGAGAGGACATTGTGTTTTCGTTGTTAATTCTTATTTTGTAACTAGTAGGAAAATATATATTGTATTCAGCTGTAATCATTGTGAATTTACCCATTTCAAAAAGCCTTCACAGAATGAACTACTTAAAATTATGAAATTGTATTAATTAGCATGATAATATTCTACTAAACATATTTCTCCACCATCTCTTATGTGTCTCTCTCAACACACATGATTGCTACCACCAAAGTAACGTAAGGACGACAAAAAATTAGTATTTGGTTTTCTAAAATGACTATAAATCTTACATTTCATCAATATCTCCCATTCACTGAAGAAATTTAAGAATAAATAAATAAGAAAGTAGGCTGTGGAATATTATATCTTCTATGTGAATTGTTATTTTTATTTTGCTTAATGGACCCCTGTTGATTTCCTAATAATGCCTTTTATTTGTTCAATAGCAACATTGCTACATCAATTTTCTTTGGAAACCATTTGGCATATTTTTTTCTATTTTTTACTTTTTTTAATTCTTGAATTTTTATTGTAAATTTTATGTACAAGAAGCTGATATAATATAAAAGCATAGTTTAAGGAATAATAAAATGGTCACTTAGAAATTCACCACCTAGTTTAGGAGTAGAACATTACCAGTACCTCCTCCCTGGTCACATTTCCCTCAGGGGCCAATGCTATAATGAATTCTGAGCAAATCTCTTACTTTTCTTCACATCTTTAAAACACATGTGTCAGCATTTTTTAAAGTATACTATTTTTGAATTTTACATAAGAGGATTCAGAGATTATATTTTCCAGGAAAGCTTTTTTTCCTAACAATAACGTGATAGATATTTACCCAATGTTAACTGAGAATACATATTCCTTGTATGAATACTCTAAAATTTATTTATCCATGCCACTAATAATGAGCATGTAGGTTCTTCTCAGTACTTTGCTATCATCATCAATGCTGATATGAAATTATTTGAGTACATCTTCCGGTATCTAAATGTAAGAGACTGAGCCATAGTAGTTTGCATTGGAACAAAATGTTCCTAGGTAGCTTAAAGGTGTTGTCCAAATGCAGATGAATGTAATAGTTGGTATTGCTACTGTAACAAAGTACCACAAACAGTGACTTAAAACAACATAATATATTATCTTATAGTTCTAGAGGTCAGAAGTCCAAAACTGACCTCTACTGGGCTAAAATCAAGGTGTTAGTAGAACTGTGATTCTTTCTGAAGGATCCATTTTCTTGCCTTTTCCAGCTTCTACAGGCTGCCCACATTCCTTGGCTCATGGCCACCTTCTTTTTTCAAAGCTATCTAAATGAAGTCTGTTGAGTCTTTCTCACATAATGTCACTCTGCCACTTACTCTCCTGCCTCTCACTTCTACAACTAAGAATCCTCGTGATTACATTGGGCCCACTAGGATAATCTCACTATTTAAGGTCAACTGGATAGCAAGTTAAATTCCATCAACTACCTTGATTCCCCTTGTCATGTATCATAACATAGCTACAAGTGTGAGATTATAAAATACACAAATATGAGAGGTCATTATGCTGCTTACTGTAGAACATTCTTGAAAAAAAGAAAAAAGAATGTGGCTGTGGGACATGGAGCCAATACCAATAAGATTTACAGAAAATCCTCCATGTTTCTAAGAGAATGGGATTAATCAACGTATTGCCAGTTTAGACTAAAAGGCACTGAGAAAGTTCAAAACGGAAAGAGATGTCTGGGTCCCCAACTTTTCTATAGGCAGTAACCAGGCTTAGAAAACTATTCAGTGGTAAGCAAGGGTCTTTCCTGTGAAAAACAAAGGTCTTCTCAGATGGCAGTCAAGAACTCTGGAGGAAATTGAGCTGTAGTCAGCAAATTGTTCTCAGGGGGCAAACTGAGTTCTAGTAAGAAACATTCTTTGTGTTCAGAGCAGGAAATCCTGACAACATATGCTCAGCTAGATTTCAGAGTTGCTATGAACCTGTGACTGCTAGGTTCCTCTCATTCCTCCCTAATTTAAACAGAAATATCTTTTATGGTTCTCCTGCTCCTCTCTCACCTAACACCGTGTAATGGGAGTGGAGGCAGGGGAGATTACATGTCTTTTTTATTCACACATCTCTGAATCAAACGTAGCTACACCTAAGAAATTTTCTCCAGCTCTGGACCTGATGCAATTCACATGATTATGAACTTCAAATCTTGTAAGACTTTTGGGCTTAAAAGGAGGCAAGTGTATTTTACCTATGGAAAAGGTTAAAAATCACTGGGACCAGAAGGTAGATTTTTGTAGATTGCCAAAGAAATGGTCCCCAAAGTAACATGCCCCCAGTATCCACATTCTTGTATATTTCCCTCTTGTATGTTTCCTACAAGAGGGAAACAGTTTATCACTGATATAGATAAATTTATCACTGATATAGATAAATTGTTCTGGCCAATGGGAAATCATGAAATGTAATATAAATAGAGACTTGATAAGCAATTGCATATTGCATATTAGGCCTTGCAGTCTTAGAGGCTGCCACCACCATGTGAGAATGCCCTTTCTAGCGTTCTTAAGGATGAAAAATCACAGAGAGAAGCTCAACCATCTCAGCTATCTCAGCTGAGCCCCAGGCCATCCCCCAGCTAAATGCAATAAAAGTGAGATGACTCAAAACTCATCCAATTGATAGAATTAGAAAGAAATTATTAAATTTTTTTAAACAATTGTCTTTGATATACCAATAAACAATTGCTACAGGTATATACTTGTAATTAAGATGCAACTTTTTGGCTGGGTACAATGGCTCACACCTGTAATCCCAGTGCTCTGAGAAGCTGAGGTGAGAGGATTGCTTGAGGCCAGGACTTTGAGACCAGTCTGGACAATGTAGCAAGACCCCATCTCCACAAAAAATTTAAAAATTAGGTAGGCATGGTGGTACACACCTGTAGTCCCAGCTATTCAGGAGGCTTGAGGCTAGGAATTCAAGGGTGCAGTGAATCAAGATTTTACCACTACACTCCAGCCTAGGCAATAAAGTAAGACCTTGTCTTTTAAAAAACTACAACTTAAAAAAAAATCTATCATATTTCTTCAAAATTTATTCAGTGGGGTTTTATTCTTGTTTCTATATGAAAATTCCAGTGGCTTTATGATTTTTTTTTCATTTTTTAGATAAAAAATAGTCACACAGTATCAATTCAGAAGTTGAAATTCCACTGGAGTTCAGAAGTTGAATACGGAACTTGATTTAATGCCAATCTCCATGCTTTACCATTTAGTCCTGCTGCTTGCCGAAAGCCTAAAAGTCTGAAGTGGGTAGAGGAGGTGGCAACACTGAGCATCTTCTCTTTCTCTGTCTGGCACATCTTTTCCTACCCTTACAACTCATAAGGAGGAGATGGAGGATACACTAAGAAGCTTTCATCTCATCCTCTAAGTCTGACTGATACGCAAACTAACTCTTTCTCTTGTGAATGAATCTGAGGGAGAATCTCCTCCACAATTTCATTGACCCAGACAGATGCCATTCTATTCAAGATATTCTCCTCTAATCATTTCTGCCTCCATCAGGGATCCAAGAGCTCCCTCTCCCACTGGTCAGCATCTACCCAATGAATCCTTTGCTTTATGATTTCCCAGCAGGCAAGCTGATGCTGACACAGACATGTACTGTGGAGGCCATTCGGGCTTGCTTAGGCCAGAATCAGGCTTAGCTCTGTCTTTCCCATATGTAGAAAACACATTTTAACTTCTCTGAGTGACAAATTGAATTAAAAAAAAAAAAAAAAAAGACCCATCCTTCTGCTGTCTGTAAGAGACCCATCTCACATGTTGTGACACCTTGACACCCATAGGCTTAAAGTAAAGGAATGGAGAAAGATTTATCATGCAAATAGAAAACATAAAAAGCAGGGGTTACTATTCTTGCATCAGACAAAACAAACTTGAAACCAATAACAGTTTTCAAAAATGACAAAGAAGGGCATTAAATAATGATAGAAGGGTTCAATTCAAAAAGAAGATTAAGGTTTAACTATTCTAAATATATATGCATCCAACATTGGAGCACCCAGATCTATAAAATAATTAATTCTAGACCTAAGAAAAGACTCAGCCACACACTCATAGAAGGAGCCTCTACACCCCCCTGGCAGCATAAGACAGATCACTAAGCCAGTAAACTAACAAAGAAATTCTGGAGTTAAATTGAACACTTGACCAACTGGATCTGATAGACATCTGCAGAATACTGCACCCCAAAACCACAGAATATACATTCTTCTGCACATGGAACATACTCTAGGATTGTTGACATGCTTGCTCATAAAGCAAATCTCAATATATTTCAAAAAATTTAAATCATACCAAGCATCTTTTTGGACCACTGTCAAATAAAAATAGAAATCAATAGCAAGAGGAATTCTCAGAACCACACAAATACATGGAAACTAAATAACTTGTTCCTGAATGATTTTTGGGTGAACAACAAAATTAAGGCAGAAATCAAAAAATTCTTTGAAACAAATGAAAATAGGGACACAACATGGCAAAACTTCTGGGATGTGGCAAAGGCTTAAGAAAGTTAAGCCTTTGTTAAGAAGAAAGTTTATAGCACTAAATCAAAGAGATAGATCTCAAACACCCTAATCTCACACCTAAAGGAACTAGAAAAACATGAACAAACTGAACCTAAAGCTAGTAGAAGACAAAAAATAGTAAAGTCAGAACAGAGCTAAATGAAATTGAGACAAGAAAATAATACACACGATCAACAAAATGAAAAGTTTGTTATTTGAAAAGATAAACAAGTTCCATATACCACTGGCTAGATTAACAAAGGAGAGATGATCCAAATAATCACAATCAGAAATGAAAAAGATAATATTACAATTCATCCTACAGAAATACCAAAGAACCTCAGAGACAGTAGTCACTGAACATCTGTATATGCACAAACTAGAAAATCTAGAGGAAATGGATAAATTCCTGGAAACATATAACCTCCAAACATAGATCCAGGAAGAAAGTGAAAACTTGAACAGACCAATATCAAATTTCAAAATTGTATCAGTAATAAAAATCCTACCAACCAAGAAAAGCCCTGGACCAGATGGATTTATAGCTGAATTCTACCAAACATACCAACAAGGGCTGGTACCTATCCTATTGAAACTATTTCAAAAATTGAGGAGGAGGAATTTCTCCCTAACTTATTCTACAAAACCAGCATAGTTCTGATACTGAAATCTAGCAAAGGCACAACAAAAAAGAAAGCTATAGGCCAAAATTCCTGATGAACATAGACACAAAAGTCCTTAACAAAACACTAGCTAAACATTGGGTACTCATGGACATAAAGATAGGAACAACACACACTGGGGACTCCAAAACAGCAAAGGGAGAGGGGAAGGCAAGGGTTGAAAAGTGACATATTGGGTATTGTGTTCGCTATCTGGGTAGTAGGATCAATAGAAGCCTAAACTCTAATATCACACAATATACCCATATAACAAACCTTCAAATATACACACTGAATCTTAAATAATAAATAAATAAATAAAATGACTCCTTTTTAAATTAAATTTTCCTGGCATCTTTTTCCAAATTTCAACTGACCATCTATGTAGAGATATATTTCTAGTCTCTACTCTGTTTTGATTACCTGCTTGTCTCTGCTGCTGCCAATATCACACTCTGTTTATTACTTTATGTAGTGGGTCTTGAAATCAAGTAGAATATGGTAAATACTCCAACTTGTTTTTTTCCCTTTTTCAAACTTGTCTTTAGTATTCTAGATATGTCTTAGAGGATGCCTACTGTCCTTTTTGTATGACTCTTCATAAACAGTTCACAACATGGCCATGTGCCTCTCTAAGACTAACAGAAGAGTCTTTCTAGAGTCCACTTGCCATACAGAGTTACCTAATCAAAGGCGTGGTATCCCATCATCTTTGCCATCTTACATGGGTTAGAAGCCAGTCACAACCTCTTTGCATACTCAAGGGAAGGAGACTATATAGGGGCATGGAGCATTGGGGTCAACCCAGGATGTGTCTGCCACAACATCTTACATTAAAATTTTCTTGAGTATTGTATAATTTTTGATGCTGCAGAAAATGATAGTTTTTAAATTTTATCTTGTAATCATTTGTTACAAATATGTAATAATGCCATTGATTTTCACATATCAAACTTGTATCCTGTGAATTTGCTATATTTGCTTATTAATTCCAATACTTTTTTGTAAATTCCATAGAATTTTCTATGTAAGAAATCATACTATCTGTGAATAATGGCAATTTGTCTTGTTCTTTCCCTGTTCTTATGCCTTTTCTCTCTTTTCTTGCCTTATTACACTTTCTAGAGTACTTAATACAATAGTGAATAGAAGTGGTGAGAAGAGTCATCCTGATCTCTTTCTAATCCATGGGAAAAGAATTTTACTATTTCAATAGTAAGCATGATGTTAGCTTTTTTTTTTTTTTCACAGATGCCCTTTATTCAAGTGTGGGAAACTCTTTTAGCTCCTTTCCTTGTTTGCTGAGCGTTTTCAAAGTAAAATTGTCAAAGGGTTTTTTCTGCTCATACTGCGTGAAACAGTGACAAGCCTTCCCTGCTAAAATCTGCCCATACTGCACATTCTTAAGCTAAATAACTGTTTGTTTTTTAAGCTATTAGGTTTGGAGTGGTTGATTATGCAGCAGAAAATAATTGGAAGGCTTGGGTGCCTAAAAGTGGGTTCTATCATAATAAAAACCTAAAATAGGTATCCTTGGCTTTGGGATAAGCTGTGTGAAGACAGGAGCTTAGTGCAGCAGAAGCAAGTTTGGTAGCTTGCAGTAGAAGCAAGCTACCAAATAACGCTCAGTGTGGTTGTTGCAGAGTGAATGAGGGGAACAAGGTAGGAGATGGTGCTGGAGGGATAGTCCAGGGCTAGATCAGGCAGGGTATTTGAGGCAAAGTAGAGTTAGATTCTACTCTTCTCACAATAGAAAGCCATAGAAAGATTTCCCATTAAGAGGAGAACTGAGGTGATCTAAAAGAAGTTTTGAAAAAGATACTATTAAAAAGCTGCTGTATAAACTATAAGAGTAGAAGAGGGGAGACTAATTAGAAGGCAGTTTTATATAGTCCAGGTATGAGATGATCAAGTCTTGGACTAAAGTGTTGATGACGGAGAATATGTGAACTGGTAAATTTCTTTCAGGGATGTTAACAAGCTTTCCTATGTTCCCTGGGCTACTCCTCTATTACTCAGGATTTTCTTTAGAAATGTTCAAATAAATAATGCCTTTAAGACTTCAGTAATTGACAGTCATGCCTCCATTTTCTTTTCCTGACAGAAAGTTTATGACCAAATTTGTGGCTCAACCTGAGGAAGCTCCAGCATGTATATCTGTAATTACTTTTCCTATTCTCTAATTTATTTCTTATTTCTGTAATTGTTTTTCAGGCCTGATTCCTAATTTTACTTTATACTGCCCATATTTTTAAAACTGTCTTGAGTTCTGTTTGGCATAAGATAATATAAAAAATATATAAATATATGATGATAAACATTCTAAATAAATTTAGAAGGAATGTACCTCAACACAATAAAGGCCGTATGTAACAAACCCACAGTTAATATCATACTCAACGGTTAAAAGTTGAAAACTTTTCCTCTGAGATCAGGAACAAGACAATGCCAGTTTTATTCAATATAATAATCTAAGTCCTAGCCAGAGAGATTAGGCATCAGAAAGAAATAAAAGACATCCAAACTGATGAGAAACAAGTTAAATTGTTCCTATTTGCAGATGGCATGATTTTATACCTAGAAAACCTATATATATAAGAAAACCCTGAAGACTCCACCAAAAACACTGTTAGAATTAAAAACTGAATTCAGTAAACCTTTATGACTTATCAGAGAAATACAAATTAAAACCATAATGAGATACTACCTTACACTTGTTAGAATGGCTATTATCAAAAAGAGGAAAGATAACAAGAGTTGGTGAGGATGTGAAGAAAAGGAAACACTCTCACACTGTTGATAGAAATACGAACTAAGATAGTCATTACATAAAACAGTATGGAGGTTCCTCAAAAAATTACTTGATCACCAAAAGCAATGGCAACAAAAGCCAAAATTGACAAATGGGATCTAATTAAACTAAAGAGCTTCTGCACAGCAAAATAAACTACCATCAGAGTGAACTGGCAACTACAGAATGGGAGAAAATTTTTGCAATCTACTCATCTGACAAAGGGCTAATATCCAGAACCTACAAAGAACTCAAACAAATTTACAAGAAAAAAACAACCCCATCAAAAAGTGGGCAAAGGATATGAACAGACAGTTCTCAAAAGAAGACATTCATACAGCCAACAGACACATGAAAAAATGCTCATCATCACTAGCCATCAGAGAAATGCAAATCAAAACCACAATGAGATACCATCTCACACCAGTTAGAATGGCAATCATTAAAAAGTCAGGAAACAACAGGTGCTGGAGAGGATGTGGAGAAATAGGAACACTTTTACACTGTTGATGGGGCTGTAAACTAGTTGAGCCATTGTGGAAAACAGTATGGCGATTCCTCAAGGATCTAGAACTAGAAATACCATTTGCAGCCATCCCATTACTGGGGATATACCCAAAGGATTATAAGTCATGCTGCTATAAAGACACATGCACAGGTATGTTTATTGGGGCACTATTCACAATAGCAGAGACTTGGAATCAACCCAAATGTCTATCAGTGACAGACTGGATTAAGAAAATGTGGCACATATACACCATGGAATACTATGCAGCCATAAAAAAGGATGAGTTCATGTCCTTTGTAGGGACATAGATGCAGCTGGAAACCATCATTCCTATCGAAGGAAAAGAAAACCAAATACCGCATGTTCTCACTTATAGGTGGGAATTGAACAATGAGATCACTTGGACACAGGAAGGGGAGCATCACACACCAGGTCCTATTGTGGGGAGGGGGTGGGGGGAGGGATAGCATTAGGAGATATACCTAATGTAAATGATGAGTTAATGGGTGCAGCACACCAACATGGCACATGTATACATATGTAACAAACCTGCACATTGTACACATGTACCCTAGAACTTAAAGTATAATAAAAAAAAAAGAAAATGTGGCACATACACACCATGGAATACTATGCAGCTATAAAAAAGGATCAGTTCGTGTCCTTTGTAGGGACATGGATGCAGTTGGAAACCATCATTCTCAGCAAACTATTGCAAGAACAGAAAACCAAACACCACATGTTCTCACTCATAGGTGGGAATTGAACAATGAGATCACTTGGACACAGGAAGGGGAACATCACACACCGGCGCCTATTGTGAGGAGGGGGGAGGGGGGAGGGATAGCATTAGGAGATATACCTAATGTAAATGATGAGTTAATGGGTGCAGCACACCAACATGATACATGTATACATATGTAACAAACCTGCACATTGTGCACATGTACCCTAGAACTTAAAGTATAATTTAAAAAATTACTTGATCCAGCAATCTTATATACATATATATGTATGAGTGTACATATATACACACACACACACATATATATATCTCCAAAGGAAATGAAATTAGTATTTCAAAGACATATCTGCACTCCCATATTTACTGCAGCATTATCCCAATAGCCAAGATATGGAATCAACCGAAGTGTCCATCAACAGATAATTAGATAAGGGAGATATAGTATATATACACAGTGGAATACAATTTAGCCTTAAAAAGAAGAAGAAGAAGAAAAAAATCCTGTCATTTCAACAACATGGGTGAACCTGGAAGACATTATGCCAAATGAAATAAGCCAGACACAGAAAGACAAATACCACATGATCTCACTTATCTGTATGCTACAGTTTGAGTATGTCGTCCAAAAAGCATGTGCTGGAAGCTTCATCCCCCAGTACAACAATGTTTGGCAGTGGGGCCTAATAAGAAGTGTTTAGATAATGAAGGCTATGTTCTCATGAATGGATTAAAAGCAATTATAAAAGGGCTTGGGGCTGTAAGTTTAATCTCTGGCTCTCTCTCTCTCAATCTCTGTGTCTCTCTGCCATGGATGATGCAGCAAGAAGTCCTTCACCAGATTCAGCCCCTTGATCCTGAACTTTCTAGCCTGCAGAATCACGAGCCAAATAAACTTCTATTGTTTATAAATTTCCCAGCATGTAGCATTCTATCATAGTAAGAAAATGTGGAATCAAACCAGGCCAAGTGCAGTGGCTCACGCCTGTAAACCCAGCACTTTGGGAGGCCAAGACAGGAGGATGACTTGAGCCTAGGAGATTGAGACCAGCCTGGACAACATGGCAAAATCCCAACTGTATGAAAAAACAAATTTAAAGCCAAATGTGGTGGCATGCACCTGTAATCTCAGCTACTCGGAGGTTGAAGGGGATCACCTGAGTACAGGAGGTCAAGGCTGCAGTGAGCTTAGATCGCACCACTTGCTTCAGTCTCAGTGACAGAGTGAGATCCTGTCTCAAAATAGAATAAAATTAAATTAAAATTAAAAAGTGTATTTTGTAGGAAGAGAGTAGAATGGTGGTTACCGGAGGTTGGGGGAGTGGGGAGATGGGCAGATGTTAGTCAAAGAATACAAAGTTTGTTAGATAGGAGGAATAAGTTTAAGAGATACGTTGTACAACATGATAACTGAAGTTAGTAACAATGTATTGTATTCTGAAGAATCACTGAAAGATTTGATTTTGTGTTCTTATCACAAAAAATGACAATTATGTGAGGTAATGCATATGTTAATTAGCTCTAGTAATCATTTCAAAATGCATACATATTTCAAAACATGTTATACACAATAAATATATATAATCCTTAATTTTCAATTAAAGCTAGATTAATTATTTAAAATATACAAATATAGGCCTCATACGGTGGCTCATGCTCATAATCCCAGCACTTTGGGAGGCTGAGGCAGGCAGATCTCAGGAGTTTGAGACCAGACTGGGCAACACGATAAAACCCTGTTTCTATTAAAAATAATAATAAAAGAAATATTAAAAAATAAATAAGATATATGAATATATATATCAAGTAACCTGAGTCTAGACACCAAGGTTGTTTTAATCTTTGGAAAGGGTTGATGGAAGAGGGACTGGACTCAGCTTGGTGTGGGCTAACCTGGACACAATTATTTGCCACCTGTGGTTTTTAGTAGACCAGCTAACTCAAAAACATCCTAGGCTTGGACTACTGCAAGGTTGCCTTCTAAGAAGAAGAGAGGCAGAGTATGTTTCCTCGAGTGGGATGAGGTTCCTACAGCTATCCCAGATACATACTCTCACCCCAAAGGAAGGCCTACCAACATAAGAGAATGAAATTCCTGTTGTCAAAAATCCCAGAAAGGTATCAATCTTATGGCAGAAAACGAAGATCTAGGCAGCAAATCTGAAGCTGAAAAAGAACTTAGAATATTTGGCCTATAGACAGTTGAAATAGTCTCAGATATGGGAGGTGAGCAGCCCTTCTCACCTACCATACAGGAGACAGTGTGGTAGCACTCCTGTATGGGAGACAGTGTTACAGGGAGACAGTATGGTTAGCAAGACATGGATCTGAGCCTGGCCAGTAGCTGTGAGTTACACTTTTGATGTAGCTTCTTTCCATTATTCCTTAACCTTCCATAAACCCTGTTAAAAATTACAACCAGTCTCAATGTGTGGGAAATTACAGAAAACGGGACTATCCCAAGGGATAGCAATGTTTCTTTCTCCAAGATCATGGTGGTGATCACTCTGGTGACTAATGATGGAAGACAGCTTTCTGAGAAAAATGCCAGATTCACAAGTGAGAATAGTCTTCTCCCTAAAAAAACAGCAAGGTAAGACATAGAAGCAGAGCAGTTTGGGAGTTTGTTTTTGAGCACAGATTAAGGAACAACCTGAGGAATTCTCATATCTACCTAGGGAATGTTTTGTGGGGATTAACCTCTGACAATAAAGTTGGTATGTGGGTGAGTAATACTAACTCATATTAGACACAAAGAAGAAAGATAAGAGGGAAGGAGAGGAGGTGGCGAGGAGGAAGAAGAGGAGGAGAGAGAGAAAGAAAGGGGTCTATCTATCTTTACCAACCTACTCCACCCTTTGTAATCTTTCCTCTCATTTGTAAATGTTTGTCTGTGTTTTCTTTCCTGTCTTCAAATGAATGCCAGCCTGCATATTTCAAAATGAAATATGACTTATTCTGCAGTTAGGTTTACCACCCTGCTCTTTCCATTTAAAAGTGAGAAACACAGATCTATTTAGAATGGGATGACATGATCACTATACCCTAAGGTCATTATCCTTTTTTGAAGAGGCAGTTTTTGATATGAACAAGTTTATAAAGCAAAACACAGATACTTTCATCTGCCAGATCCAATGTAGTAATTTAATAGCCATGAGATTATTTAAATAAGTAAAGTCTGTAGAAATATCATTATAAAGCCATTAGTTTCAGCATTTACTTAGAAAGTAACATTGACTTTGACAGAAACAATGATTTGGGATTTGTTTGAAAATTATTTTGCTCTCATTCATGGGAAAAAGTTTTGCTCAGTGCCTGTGATAAGCAATAAGAAAGGCATACAGAGCAATGATACTTTACTAGTTATTCCACAAGTATACTGTGCTTATTTCTGTGTAGAGACGTATGCTTATGTTTTTCCTTCTCTACTAGACAGACCCTTTTCTTTCTTTAAAGGTTTCCTTTGAAATCTCATGTCCCAGCACTTCCATGACTAGATTCTTTCTGAATACTTCAACTTAGTTGAGCTTTTTCTGTTCTGAACACCACACAATACTTAGACCACACCATAGATAATTTAATTATATATGCTTTCATGCTGTGTTTATTGTTCTTATGAGTTTGTTATGACTTCCCTCACTGTCATTAAATGGTCTGTAAGGGCAATGCTCAGTTCTTAACAAGTCTTCATTAACCTATGTGGAGGATAAGCTTATATGCTATTATGAAAATTAAGTGCTGTTTTTAAATATACACATATGTATGTATATATATTTAATCCAGAATTCCAAGATATCTATTCCATTGTTAAAATTTTTGAAAAGCTGTCATAGGCAACAACATAATCAGTCACCGGGTCAGCACCACTTCCCAAAACAACAGTAGTGATAATAATGACAGTCACCATTTATTGAGAGCTCACTATAGTGCATACTGCTTTCGTGCCTCATACAGATTACCTCTTTCTGTTCTCACAGGAACCCATGAGTTGGTCACTATTATTATTTTTGTTATTAGTCACATCTACTTGGAAATTCATATCATAACCGGGTAAGTTTTTAATTAATTTATAATGATAAGTAACTGCAACATGAACTGGAATACCTCGATGTCTACACAGCATCCTCTTTCTCTAGGCAGAGAGCAAAATAAGCTGACCTGACCTTCCTAAACAGAAAGCCAGAAAATGACCATTGACTATTATCAAATCAAAACAAAGACAGTTCTAAAATCTAACACTTCATAACATCAGGGGAAGATGCTGTGAGATATCTAACTCACAGTACAGGAAGTTTGGCCAATGAGAGTAGAATATTCCAAGTCTTTTTCCACATTCCCCTGTGTCATCTCCACATGAGGGATAGCTTTCCCATTCAATATTTATGATCAATCAATAATTGATGAGGAGTAGGTAACGAATAGAAAAAGAAGGATAAATGGCCCTATGTAATATTTAAAATAAAAAGTAACGCAAAGCAGTATTTTTAAAATTGAAGTAGCATTATAGGAAAAGATAGTATCAAGATGCTGATGCTAAACAGAGTATGTTCAGAAAAAAAGTTTAAAGAAGTATTACTAACCTTTTCTCACATGGCAGAGCAGGGCACAGCATAGAGAAAAGCAAACAAACAAGCACACAAAACACAAGGTGTGGCATATTAATTAAAAGCATGGGCCAGGCGCAGTGGCTCACGCCTGTAATCCCAGCACTTTGGAAGGCCAAAGTGGGTGGATCATGCCGTCAGGAGATCGAGACCATCCTGGCTAACACGGTGAAACCCTGCCTCTACTAAAAATAGAAAAAATTAGCCTGGCGTGGTGGCGGGCGCCTGCAGTCCCAGCTACTCAGGAGGCTGAGGCAGGAGAATGGCGTGAACCCGGGAGGCGGAGCTTGCAGGGAACCGAGATCGGCCACTGCACTCCAGCCTGGGCGACAGAGCGAGACTCTGTCTCAAAGAAAACAAACAAAAAGAAACAAACAAAAAACGCATGGAGTCTTAAAGCTAGACAGCTTAGGTTCAAACTGCGGCTCCGTCACTGGCTAGCTACATGACCTGGCACAAGTTACTTTACTTCTCTGCACCTCTGTTTCCTCATTTATAAAATGGGAATCATTATAGTGCCTCCTTTTAGAATTGCTATGGGAATTCAATGTATATATTTTTAGAACAATACCTGGAACAGTGTAAGCACCGCATGAGTGTTACCTATAGTTTAAATTGCCTCACCTTTTAAAAATTTAGCCAGATTTTTATTTTTAAAAAAATTCATCATGTATATCAAAATCACAAGGATTCTAGGCTTTTTAAGAATAATGTGTATTATGAGTTAGAGTCAAATTATTTCCCACAGAAGCACATTTCTCACTTATGATAGAAACAAATGAGAGAGTGTAGTCTAACATAGGCATAGTCAGTTTACACATATCTTTTTTCAGTAACTCATCTAATAAAAAACATGGATTTAACCTAGAGTAAGAAGCAATCAAGTCACTGTGGTGTCATGTGATGATTCCTAAATATGAAATCGTTAGGCTGATGCCAATCCAGAAGTTTTCCTCCGTGTGTATACAAGTAAGAATTATTTCTTATTTGGAACCTTAAGGATAATGTAGTGAGTTTTCATAAGGCTAAATACGTTCAATTAGTATATAACCAAATTAAAAACTAAGTATATTCAGGGCCAGGCACAGTGGCTTACACCTGTAATCCCAGCACTTTGGAAGGCCGAGGTGGGTGGATCACCTGAGGTCAGAAGTTCAAGACCAGCCTGGCCAACTTGGTAAAACCCAGTCTCTACTAAAAATACAAAAACCAGCCGTGTGTGGTGGCAGGTGCCCGTAGTCCCAGCTACTCAGGAGGCTGAGGCACAAGAATCACTTGAACCCAGGAGGTGGAGGTTTCAGTGAACTGAGATCACGCCACTGCACTCCAGCCTGGGCAACAAAGTAAGACTCGGTCTCAAAACAAACAAACAAACACACAAAACTAATTATATTCAGTTTATTCTGAGGTTATATGTGTTGCTTTTTAGAAATATCCTGACTCAGGCCTATAAATGATTCCAATATTAGAAATTATAAAGACCTTTGGAATAGAAAATTATGGGAACGAAACAAGAGGCAAGTACAATAGAAAGGGCATATGGTTTGGTCATCATACAAGGCTGGGTTCAAATTCCAACTCTATTTCTTACTTTTGGGATAATCTTGGATTAATAATTTAATAGCTTTGATCAATAATTTTATAAACCTAGCTTGTTAGCGACTACCTCAGAGTTTTTGTAAGGATTATGTGAAATTATATTTTAAATGCACTTAACGTAAGTCTGTCACAGTATCCACTTAACCAACCAAGGCTATTATGTTCTAGTCTTGGTTGGGTGAAAGCAGTAGTAGCAAAGATGGTAAACAGTCACGCCATTTTTAGTATTGTTGTGGGAAAAAGGCAAAACCTTTTTATTGCCAGTCACATGTAGAATTCCAGAAACAAAAACTGCATATAGCAAACTTTCTCAGTAATGCATTTCTCTTTGTCACTTGGTGCGATGGACAATCACTGCTGCACACAAGAATGCATCCTGACTTCTGATTAACTCTTTCCAAATCAATTGAACTCCTATCAGGAGATTAA
This sequence comes from Macaca thibetana thibetana, assembly GCF_024542745.1. Taxonomy (NCBI): domain Eukaryota; kingdom Metazoa; phylum Chordata; class Mammalia; order Primates; family Cercopithecidae; genus Macaca; species Macaca thibetana. The sequence goes on from NC_065582.1 coordinate 65,711,286, forward strand.
GCTAACTCATATGTGATTAAGCTAAAACATATGTGAGGTTAGTTTCTGCTCTCAGTGCAGTTTTAAACTGCTAAACCCATACCAGCTGTTTCTATAAACCAGCAATTCTAATCATCCAGTATCACTCCTCAAGGAACGTTAGATGATAGAAGAAATGTGATCAACTAACACAAATTTCACATTTTCAGCAGATGTATTTCAATTTCTAATCAAACTCAATCCCAGCTTCTTCCCTGACCACTCTTGGGTAAGGAGATTTAAAGTAAAGAAAATAGAGCTCGAAGAGTTTAACAGATGAAGATTGTATGCTGACAACCCCAGACCATCTCCTTTGTTCTAGTCATATCCAATAAAACTCCTCAAAATGATTGCCCCATCATCTCTATCATTTAAACAATTTTTGAAACCATCTGCCCCTCAGTTCAAAACATAAACATGATGGAAAATCAAGAAAATACCTTGCAACTTATAAATTCCTTGAGATGTCTTACAAAGAAAAAAATAATTTATTTGATTCTGGAGAAGAAAACAATAATGTATACCATATTGTAAGACTTCATCCAAACATAATAATCCTAAGACTTAGATAACACTTACTATATCAGAAGCACTGGTTTTCAAGACCTTCACATGTGTTAATGTATTTAAAGTATACGATAGGGGCCAGGTGCAGTGGCTCACACCTGTAACCCCAACACTTTGGGAGGCCGAGGTGGGCGGATCACCTGAGGACAGGAGTTCGAGACCAGCATGGCCAATATGGTGAAACCTCATCTCTACTAAAAGTACAAAAAAAAATTAGCCAGGCATTAATCCCAGCTACTGGGGAGGCTGAGGCAGGAGAATCACTTGAACCCAGGAGGCGAAGGTTGCAGTGAGCCGAGATCTTGCCATTGTACTCCAACCTGGGCGACAAGAGTAAAACTCTGTCTCAAAAAATAAAAATAAAGTACACAATAAATCTAAGAGACAGGTGATATTACTATACCTACTTTTCAGGTGAGAAAACTGACTCACAGGAAGATAAGTATCTTGAGATGCTAAGTGTCAAAGCCAAAATTTAAATCCCAGTTTGTCTCCTTGACTGCTCACTCTTACTGTTTACTTTATAATGATTTGAAAATAGTAAAATCAGGAATGCCAGTCAGAGATGATGTTAATATAAAAGATATCCAAGTGTTTATAAATCTGATTTTTTAATATACCAACAAGGTGGCTAAGACTATCACAGGATGATCGGTCACATCAACCCATGTTGCAAATAAACCACTCTTTAATAAAGTAATTTGAACCCCATCTTCTTAAAATTTCAACTTTTTGTCTCATTCTTTCTTTTCCTTTCACTCTATTCTTTCTAGACTTTTACAAGGGGGGTCTTCAAGTGTCTGTTTCAAATCTCTTCTATGTTCCTACTCTTAATTATCTTCTTGGATTTGATGATTTTCAATTTCTGTTGATGTATCTGTTGTGTTATTTTCTTCTGAATGTTTTATTAGTTGACTCATTTCAGTTTATTTCTTAGTTAGTCTTTTCTATGTTTTTTTTTTCCAATTTTCTCCCTCTCACAAACTGCTTAGTTAGCTTCCTTTTACTGATGAATATTAGAATGTTTAAAAGAATAATCTGGGTCATCATTCTTGAAAATGTAGACATTAAAAGAAGAAAAGATACTCTATTTGCCACTTTTCTTCTTCACTCCAACCCCAGTTGCAGCCCTTACCCCAATTAAGAAATGTTTGTATTAGAGATTCATCTAGTTTTTGAAATGCAGATAATGGAAAAAATGAATATTTTCTGTATTTGCATCATTAACTACCATGTTAGCCTGAATATTTGATGATATCTGGCTAATAAATGCACTTGACTCAGTTTTAAAATACCCAAGTTAAATATATGCAATATTCAAAGAAAAATTAATCAAGGGAAGTTTGCAATTCCAAAGTAAGGGCCATATCTTTAATATGTAGATCACATGAAGATGGACATGCCTCGGTAAGGAAATGCCAGATCTTTCCTTATAATATAAAGTGACATTGTGCAAATGCATTCACTGATTTTCATCTGTCGAATTCATTATCTTACATAATGGCCTTTCCAGGTAAATCAGCAGAGGGACCTAAAATTGCATAAATTTATTCACCAAGTTGTAAATGTGCCAGAATAGCTGCTTTTTAGGTATCTGAGTTGACCCAAAAGCTGAATGCTCACTTGTGTTACTAAGTAATAAAATACTCATGGCTGGACCTCACTCTGTAAGGTACCAAACTAATTATCTATCACCTGATATTATCCAGGAGTTCTCTTTACTTACTTCCAATGCAAGCAGGTAAAATATTTAATCCTTTCTCCAAATATGCTAATCTGCAATCAGCCTAGATAAAAATAAAGCTTAGTGATAACCATATTTTAAAGCAAAAATAAGTTCACTGACATGTTTTAAGCCATTGCTAGCTACCAAGTGGAATGCTGATTCTGTGATTTTTTTTTTTTTTTTTTTTTAATACTTAGAAGCAATCTGGGGAAAGGGAGGACAAAACAAAACAATATGGTTAATTGATCCATCAATATAATTACGGACAAAAGAAGAAAACAAGTCTTCCTAAGTCATGTTATTAAGGGAAAAAAATGGTTCACGATTACATAACTGCAAGTGAGGGAACCAAGAAGAGATTTGAATCATGTGACTTAGTGCATTGCTTTTTTTTTTTTTTTTTCTTTTTTTTTTTTTTTTTCAGTTTAAGTATAACTAATTTATTGAATCAGCTAGACTCAGTAGGATACAAAAAGGAAGAGCAAGAGAGTGAGTGAATGAGAGAGAGAGAGAAAGAGAAATGTAAGAAAGAAAGAGAAAGAAGGAAGGAAGGAAAAGAAAGAGAGAGAGAGAAAGAAAGAGAGAAAGAGAGAAAGAAAGAGAGAGAGAAAGAAAGAAAGAGAGAGAGAGAGAAAGAAAGAAAGAAAGAAAGAAAGAAAGAAAGAAAGAAAGAAAGAAAGAAAGAAAGAAAGAAAGAAAGAAATAGAGAAAAGAATAGAATAGAAAAGAAAAGAAAAAAGAAAAAAGGAAAGTAAAGGAAAGGAAAGGAAAGGAAAAGAAAGGAAAGGAACAAGGAGGGAAGAAAGGAAGGTAGGGAGGAAGGGACACATTGCTTTTTTCAACCCTCATTCCACTAAATAGCTGGTTCTTTTTATATCTTACTGAGTACTGCTATGTTTTAGCCATTATAAAATCACAAAGTTGAATAGTAAAAGCTGCTATAACTCGAAATTGTGAAATGGACAACTATTTGTTACAAATACTACTTACACAAAAGAAATTCTAAAGAGATCTAAATTAGCCTGTTATTTGTTTGCTTACTTATTATTGAATAAATAAGAGCACTCTCTGTTTTCTTTTTTAAGTCTAACAAATTTTAAGGAAAATGTGAGAACTGGAAATATACTGTAAGTTTCATTGATAATCTTATAAAAGTGAACTTCAGGGCAGTTTTTTGTGGGAAGTGTTGTAGCGCTTAGATTAGACTGAACAAATCAAAAAGGTTTTTCTATTGATGTGTCACTTAGCTGTAACTCCTTATGAACTAATATGAAATGCTTGTAGCAAGTATTTGATCACAACTTCCTGAATTAAAAAATTTATTTTACTTTAAATACAACATATTTTATATTGTTTCTATTGTACAATTGACTGTTCATTCTTTTTTAATTTCTTAAATTAAGAGTATTGATTTCATCCTAAACATCAAGTAACATTACACAACACTACATAACTACATTTGCATATAATCCCTCCTAATGACTCGGTTGAACTGCTTACTTTAATAAAAACAGGTTTAAAGGCATTAAGAGTGATAAAATCATAAATTCACAAAAGGACACCAATTTAACTGATACTTTACTAGATTATATCTAAGGATGGAAAATAATATTTAAATGCTTTTGTTTCACGGGTTTGTGCTATTTTAACACAGTTTTATCTATGCAAATTTTCTTTCAGAATGGCAGTAAGAGTGCATATTATCCAAATAAATGAGTAAATCCTAGATAACCGCTTTCAAAATAAATTTAAAATATCATGTAAATTGAAAGTTAAATGTAGTTTAATAAATACTTATCAAGACACCATTGAAGATACACACTGGAGAGTTGATTGTAGACGAATGGCTTATGAAAAAAAGGAGTTAAAATAAGCCATCCATGCACTTTGATGATTATGTTTCAGGACTGGAATTTCAGTTGGAAATTAATTCATTTCACCAGTGTTTGTTGTGCACCACCTCTCCTTCAGACACAGCCAAGCCCTGGGTCTACAATGGTGAATGGAATCTGGAATGGTGCATTACACAAGTAAATTTAGGCCTGCACTCAACAGAAAAATGGCATAAGAAACTTTTAAAATTAAGTGCAATAGAGCTAAAGTAAAGAAAGAGAAAATATTTGGTTAGCAAAAGTCAACCTTTTTGGAGGAGGGAACACTTAAATTGGGACTTGAAAGATGGTTAAGATTTCAACAGATAATTAAAGAGAGGAGGGCTTTCTCTAGAAAAAGTTACTTGCAGAGGCAAAAGAGAAGAGCTCAAGAGGCATGCAAGTGGCTGCATGGGAAAATTTCTAGTTGTGATATTGTATGAGTATAGACCCTTAGTACCCTTTGTACCACTCAGGTGAGATTATGGGTTGAGCATAGTAATAATTATGGGGTGAGTATAGTAATGAGGAGTACATTACCAATTCTATGTAATAATTATTAAATTTTGGAAGGTCCTTTATTTCTTCTTCTTAGCAAATTATTTCCCTAGTTATTTTCCATCTTCACAAACATTAGCAAGAACCAGCTCCAATCTTACCCTGCTCCAATTCATTTTCCATACAGCAACAGCAAGTGATCTTTTTTAAATGCAAAGATGACCCTCTCACTCTTCTACTTAATATTCATCAATCTTTTCTCGGTTTATAGCTCCTGAAATAAAATAAAATAATACAGTGTATTACCTGACTTTGGGCCTCTGAGAAAGTTCTTCCCTCTACCTAAACAAATTTTCACACTAAATTCGTCTAACTTGTTGTGATTTATCACCATCAAGTATTAGCTAAGCATCAGTTTCTCAAATATTTTTTCCCTGACTTACCTAATCCAAATGAGCTTTCCTTTTTCTTCTCTCCGGTTGGACTCTATCCTATCCTTTCACTTTACTGACCACAATCTGGAATAGTATATTAACTTACGTGTTTACTCATGTGATGATTCTCATTACCCATCCCCAACCCTCCTGTCAGCTAGACTAGAAGCTGCATTAGAGAACGTTGGGTTCCGTTCACCATTGCAGACCCCTATTTAGCATAGTGTCTGAAAGGGAAGTGGTACACAACAAACATTGGCAGAATGAATTAATTTACAACTGAAATTCACATCTTGAAATAAAATCATAACAATACATGATTTATTTTTAAAGAGTGGCTTAATATGGCTCCTCTTTTCATTGAAATCTAATTCAGGATTATAAATTTACAATAAAAGGCAGAAAATATTTCTTGAGCATCAAATTCCTCATCAAAGTAAATCTTACTTGTAGATTTGATTAGCGATACTTTTTCTACATTGAGTTTTACTTTCCCAAGCAGGAGGACATTCAGCAGGACATCTTTATAGTCATAACAGTACATTTCCTTCTTCAGAACTGGAAAGCCATGAAAAATAAACACACCCACAAAAAACAAAATGTTATACATTATAAAAGTTGATCTTCTGCTTAGTGCTTAGCCTTACAACCATAGAATACTAAAGCAACAGAGGCCAGGGTGAAATGAAGATGAAAGTAGAAGAAGGTTGAATGCTCAAATTCTATTTCAAGTAGTTTTAGTCATACTGAATTATGGAAAGTGAATAACTGAATAGGAAGATAACTAGAAATCATATAGTATGGCAGGCTAAATTTTCCAAAATGGTAGTAGCAAAAATATGTCTTATCTCACGTTCTCATTTATGACATGCTCTCTACCTTCATCAAAAAGTGGTGTTCTGTGAATCCCCTCCTTTAATACGGGTGGACTTATGACTCATTTGCAACCAAGCAAAGCTGCATGAATTCCAAGACTAGGTCAGAAAGAGCAGTGAAGCTTCTAACTTGTCAGTTGGAGCACTGGTACTAGGAGTCCTGAGCCACCATGTACTCAGAGGTTGCCAGGCTATCAGGCCAAGCCACATGGCAAGACCAAACGTAGGCATTGCTTTTGGCAGTCTTGGTTTTTTAGTTCTCCTTGCCCAGGAACCAGATATTTGAATGAATGAGCCTTCAGATGATTCTAGTCTCTAGTCCTCAAGGTAACCCTACCCTTTGAATCTTCCTGGCCTGAGAACTCAGACGTTATAGAGGAGAGGCAAGCCTTCAATGCTGCGCCTTCCAAATTTCTGAGCCACAGAATCCATGAGCATGATAAAATGATTGTTTTCTTACATTGCTAAATTAGGGATAGTTTGTCAGACAGAAAAAGTAACCATAACAGGTGATTACGATGTCAGCTTTCAGGGCCAGATATTCGTCATTTTGATGATTTCCTAGGAGGGACACTGGTGTGAGAGAATTCCCTTCCTAGCTCCTTCTAAATGCCTACCTCTTTTAATCACAGATAAAGAAATGGATTTAGTGACCTTAATTGATTCCATTGGTAGTAAAGGAATATAAAAACATTTTCTTCATATTCATAGGTGGATGGGTAAATATATCAAATAATCAAAATGTGCAAAACTGTACTCTAAGTCTGAAGAGAAGAAGACATGAATCATTAGTCATTTTATAGCAATGTCCCTATTATGAAATGAGAGGGACCTGCTTAACAAGTCAGCTTGGGGCAGTTCTGAACAGCCAGACCACTGGGGAAGGAGTCTGACAAAGAAAGGCAGATGTAGCATTTATATGTTTTCTTCTATTCTTTAACACTTGTATGATGAGTGTCTCCATGGAACTCTATAATGCTACACTAGCACTGAAAAAGGAGCACATGCCAAATGGAAATGCAATAACAAGATCTAATTATTATTTTTCATTTAAAATTTTATTACATTCAGAAATCCAAGTTATGGCTCTAATGCCCATTACTTAAACTTAACTAAAAGTAATTCAATTATATTTTCTCCTTTTTAAAAATCCTTTTTATTGTGGTGAAATACAAATAACATAAAATTTACTTTTTAATCTTTTTATGTATACAACTCAGTGGCATAAACTACATTTACAATGTTGTACAACATCACCAACACCTATTTCTAAAGTGTTTTCATCACCCCAAACAGAAATTTTCTCCTTTAATATTTTAATATGCTCAAATTATTGCAAATTATGTTCTCTTTTTTTCACCAGTCTAGTTACGCTTTTGTAAATTTTCAAGAACAAACTTTTAGTTTATTTGATTTCTCTATTTGTTCTTTGTTACTGTTCGAGTTCTGCCTTCATATTTATTTCCTCTCTTCTACTTACTCCCTGTATTTAATTTGCTCTTTTTCTTCCAGATTCTTTTTTTTTTTTGGAAGTTTACATCACTGAATAGGAAAAAAAAAAAAAAATTGCCTCTACTTTTATTAGAAATGCTGGAATTACTCTTTATCCTTGATATTTTAAAAATGTTTTTGAAAAAGAGGAAAAAATACTTAAATACAACGATAAAGAAAAGCCAAATTCAATAGCCTTATATTATGAGCTAATTGATATCCTATTCAAGTAGAGTCTTGGTCAATCACTTGGGCTTTAAATGCATGATTCTATGTCCAAATGAGATAAACATGTTTTCAAAGGTCTCACTTGGACATAGGATGGTTATTCCAAATCTTCATGAGTTTCATTCTACTCTTATACATAGCCACCGCCCAATGCTTATTTTACAATACAGTCATGCATATATACCACCCACACTCATTTACTGTTTATCATGTGGTTCTTACCTCAGTTAATGGCACCAACTTCCACCCTGTCATCAGACTCATCTTGGTCTTTTCCTTGCCATCATGATCTATCCAGTCAGTCACCAAATTCTATATCATCTGATCTCTCTCTCTTCCTGTTGCTACTTCCTTAGCTCAATTTATCATTTGTCTTACCACAACAATAACTTTTTTATTCATTTTCATTGTATTTTATTTTCAAATATTTTCACCTTCATTTCAGTCTATCTTCTAGCGCAGGAGTCAGCCAACTTCTTTCATAATGGTCTAGAGAGTATTTTAAGCTCTTCAGGTAAGAGGTCTCTATTTCAACTACTCAATTCTACTGATGTAGTATGAAAACTGAGATACATAATACATAAATTAAATTGGCATGACTGTACTCCAATAAAACTTTATCTACGAAAATGGATGTCATGCCAGATTGGCCCATTAAGTGTACTTTTCAGACTTCTGTAGGATTATAGTTCTTAAAAGTGAATCTGATCATGACCGTTAATATCTTCTGTTGTATCACCAAATTTATAGTAATATTTCTCAATGATCAGTTTCCTAGAGGTAGATGGAATTATAAGTATGCCAAAGACAAAATTATCTATACCATATTAAACATGCATTTAATATGATAGTCATTATGCTGGTGAATTACTTGCATGGATTCAATCTTCATGCATATTAACTTGAACTTTAGTAGCAAAAAATAAAGGCATAAACATGCAATGAATAACTCGTCATTAGCTGTTACTTTAATCAATGGTTTAAAACTACTTGATTATGGAATAGTATTTTGAAAAACTATCCATTGTATTTGTCATTCACAATCATTCTCATAGTTCTCCCCCAGCTGAGGTGGAGGCATGCTTCATGGGGAGGGCCAGACTCATCCAAGAAAAGAACAATTGTTTGTTTGGTTTCAAACTTTCAAGATCGTCTGTTGATGCTCACTTTAGGTGCAAGAACTATGAAACATATGATTTTAATCTAAGAGTCAGGTTTTGTCGAGAGAAAAAAGTGATGTACAGATTTGTATTATAGTGGTTCTGTTTTTTTTAATTGTCTGTATTTTATAATGCTCTGAAGTTTGGATCTTACTGATCCTGGAGAGACTTCCCTGTCCAGGGCTAGCTAATTCCTAAACAAAGCTAATTACTGTCCTGAGGCCATGCCTTTCATATGTGAACCAACCAACCCATGGTTCATATGCCCTACTACCTCCTCTGACAAGCTCTCTATTTCCCTGCCCTAATATCCCTTCAGGGCCAGTTTCTAGGAAAGCAGGGGCAGTCCTTACACCCTGAAGTTTGCTGAGATTATTCAAACCAGCCAATCCCAAAGCTGCTCAGCTGCTCTCCTAGCCTGCCAATTCCTTCCCAAGAAAACCACAATAAAGACTCTTGCCCATGCTTTCCCCTCACTCTCTTTGCCACTTAAACGACCCTGGGGTTTCCCCACATGGGCCTGTGTGGCATGCCCTGCCTCCTGTTTCTAGCAAACTGGGAATATAAACTTCTTCGCTTCTGTGTCTGTGTGTCTTACCATATCTGATTATAAAAAGTGGTAGATACATTTTAGAACAAAATTCTAGAGGTCAAATCTCAGAGAAATGATCAGAGTCTTTTACTGTGTCCCACAAGGTGAACAGATTTCTTTCTGAAGTCTAACTTGAATCCTTACAGGAAGTTCCAATGCTTCCCAAAATTACTTCCCAAGCAAATGGGAAGGAACAAGTACATTTAGTTGGGGCACCCAGTCTTCTTGGACACTATTTTGACTCATTTAGAGCATTCAACTTTAAATACAAAGTAAAACTTTGTTGTGGGTTTTAGGATTGTATTTGTCTCATGCTGCTACAAAGAACTATCTGAGACTAAATAGTTTATGAAGAAAAAAGTTTAATTGACTCAAGTTCCTCATGGCTGGAGAAGCCTCAGAAAACTGACAATCACAGCAACATGCAGAGGATAAGCAAAGCACATCTTTCCATATGAGAGAGTAAAAGGGGAAGTACCATACACTTTTAAACCATCAGATCTCATGAGAACTCTCTCACTATCAAGAGAACAGTGTGGAGGAAACCCGCCCCCATAATCCAATCACCTCCCACCAGGCTCCTCCAATTCGATGTGAGATTTGGGTGGAAACATAAATCCAAACCATATTATTCTATCCCTGGTCCCTCCCAAATCTCAGGTCCTTCACACATTGCAAAATACAATTATCCCTTCTTAACAGTCACCCAGTCTTAACTCATTTCAGCATTAACTCAAAAGCACACAGTCCAAAGTCTCATCTAAGACAAAGTAAGTCCCTTCTGTTTATGAGCCTGTATAATCAAAAACAAGTTAGTTACTTCCAACATACAATGGGGGTACAGGCATTGGGTAAATGCTGTCATTCCAAAATGCAGAAATTAGCCCAAACAAAGGGGTACATGCCCCATGCAAGTCTGAAATTCAGCAGTACAGTCATTAAATCTTAAAGCTCCAAAATAATCTCCTTTGACTTCATGTCTCACATCTTGGGCATGCTGATGCAAGAAGAGGGCTCCCAAGGCCTTGGGCAGCTCCACCCCTTTGGCTTTGTAGAGTATAGCACCCCCAGCTGCTTTCACGGGTTGGCATTGAGTGTCTGCAGCTTTTCCAGACACAGAGTGCAAGCTGTTGTTGGATCTACCATTCTGGGATCTGGAGGATGGTGGCCCTCTTCTCAAAGCTCCACTAGGCAGTGCCCCAATGGGGACTCTGTGTGGGAACTTCAACCCCACATCTCCACTCTGCACTGCCCTAGCAGAAGTTCTCTGTGAGGTCTGCACCCCTGCAGCAGACATCTGCCTGAACATCCAGGCATTTCCACAGATCCTCTGATATCTCGGTGTACGTTCCCAAATCTCAACTCTTGCCTTCTGCATATCTACAAGCCCAATACCAAGTGAAATCCACCAAGGCTTGGGGCTTCCACACTCTGAAGCCATGACCAGAGCTGTACCTTGGCCCCTTTTAGCTATGACTGGAGCTGGAGCAGCCAGAATGCAGAGCATCATGTCCTAAGGCTGCACAGAGCAGCTGGGCCCTGGGCCTGGCCCAGGAAACCATTGTTTCTTCCTGGGCCTCCAGGCCTGTGATGGGAGGGGCTTCCATGAAAGTCTCTGAAATGCCCTGGAGACATTTTCTCCATTGCCTTGGCTATTAACATTCAGCTCTTTTTTACTTATGCAAATTTCTACAGCCAACTTGAATTTCTCACCAGAAAATGGGTTCTTCTTTTCTACCATATAGCCAGGCTGCAAATTTTCCAAACTTTCATACTCTGCTTTTCTTTTAAATATGAGTTCCAATTTTAGACCATTTCTTTATTTACATGTATAAATATACACTTTTAAAAACAGCCAGGTCACATCTTGCATACTTTGGGGCTTAGAAATTTCTTCTGCCAGATACCCTAGGTCATCTCTTTCAAGTTCAAAGTTTCACAGAAGCCTATGGCAGGGGCAAAATGCCACCAGTCTCTTTGCTAAAGCATAGCAAGAGTGACCTTTACACCAGTTCCCAATAACTTCCTCATCTCCATCTGAGACCACCTCAGCTGGGACTTCATTGTCCTTATCACTATCAGCATTTTGGTCAAAACCATGCAACAAGTTTCTAGGAAGTTCCAAACTTTCCCACATCTTCCTTTCTCCTGAGCTCTCTAAACTGTTCCAATCTCTCCTTGTTACCCAGTTTCAAAGTCACTTCCACATTTTCAGGTATCTTTATAGCAGTGCCCCACTTCCGGTACCAATTTTCAATATTAGTCTTTTCTCACACTACCATAAAGAACTATCTAATACTGGGTAATTTATGAAGAAAAGAGATTTAGTTGACTCACAGTTGCATAGTTTTAACAGAATGCATGACTGAGAGGCCTCAGGAAACTTACAATCATGATGGAAGGTGAAGGGGAAGCAAGCATGTTTTACCAAGGCAGAGCAGGAAAGAGAGAGAACAAAGAGGGAAGTATCACACACTTTCAAACAACTAGATCACATGAGAACTCACTCACTATCATGAGAACCACAATGGAGAAGTCCACTCCCATGATCCAATCACCTCCCACCAAGGCCCTCCTCCAATTAAACATAAGATTTTGGCAGGGACACAAATCCAAACCATATCAAGGACAAAACTGATTTTTCTCCTTTTCTCATGTATGTACGTGGCTTTCAGCCCCTTTATCCTCTAGCCTTAGGGTCTTTAGTTGTCATGAATCCTTCTCATAATTCTCTTTTGCTCAATTGATTGCTAAAAAAATATAAACACCAAGATGCAAACAAATCCAAACAAAATACTTCTGTGGGTCAGCTAAAGCATGGACTAAGGTAAGGGTTCCTCTTGTCCAGAATCCAGTGAGCTATTGGACTTACCAGATATTGAGTCTTATTATAAACCATATGATAAACAGCATTTAAATCAATATGGTATTGCTGAAATGATGGAAATAAACCCACAATCCAGATCCAGATACTTACAAAACTTTTTATTTGACCAAGAACTCATTAAAAATGGTCCTGAGATAACAATGTATTCCTATGGGATGAAAAAAATGACACTGCATCTCTTCTTCTCATCATAAAAAGTAAAAATTCAGGTGAGCTAAAGACAAATGTGAAAGAAAAATTCTGACTTTTGCTTATCATTCATTAATTTATTTTTGGAACTTTAAAACCTCTCATAAAAGTGTACTGTACTATCCTATTGATTTTATTACTTTTCTCTTACTTCTTTCTAGGTTCAACATTTTTGTCTATTGTCATCTTGTTCATAAATTCTGTGCCTCATAAGAAAAAAGGCCTATGTCTATTTAATTCACCTCTGTGTATTCACTACATAATACACTGCTTAATAAACTATGTATTTGTTGAATGCTTGAATTGCAAGGAATCATCCTTGTTGGAGAACATGTTTTAAGGACCACTAGTGTTAACTATTTAATGATACTTCTTAAATATAGAAAAAAACTAAATCAGAGAATACAGCTTGAAAACTACAAAATCATAGCAAATGTATGAATTCAAAAATTGCAAAAATAATACAATTGAAACTAACAGAATGAATTACATATGATGGATGATGTTACCTTGAAATTAAACCACCAATATTGGGTTTAATAGTAGAAATATTGGTTATTTTGATTTCAAGCATGAGGTATCATTCCTCAGTCATTATCATTATATACCTTTTTCATAACTGTAGTGAGTTTACTTTATATAATATGACTGAAATAGATCTAAATGGCAGTCTTTCATTTCATATATTGAGCTCAGTTTTTTTTAGAGTCCAGATTTTCACCAATGGCAATAATAATATCTCTGAGTATTTGCTATGGATAAGGCACTGTGATAATTCCTTCCATTCATTCATTTAACTAACTCACTATATTAACTGATTTATTTAACTTTTTTTTTTTTTTTTTTTTTTTTTTTTTTTTTTTGAGATGGAGTCTCACGCTGTCACCAGGCTGGAGTGCAGTGGCATGATCTCGGCTTACTGCAACCTTCGCATCCCAGGTTCAAGCGATTCTCCTGCCTCGACCCAAGTAGCTGGGACTACAGACGCGTGCCACCATACCCAGCTAATTTTTTTATTTTTTAGTAGAGATGACGTTTCACCATGTTGGCCAGGATGGTCTCAATCTCTTGACCTTGTGATCCGCCCGCCTCGGCCTCAGAAGTGCTGGGATTACAGGTGTGAGCCACCGCGCCCAGCCTTAACTTGTTTTATTAACACCATAAAGCAGAAAATAATTACTCTTGTCACCTCAAAGCAACTCAGTCACTTCCAGTTTGATACCAGATATATGCTGAGTCTGTGCTCAGTTAATTTAGGATTTATATTCAGTCAGTTCAGTGATCCATGTTCAATTCCATTGCTGTCTAAGATTGCCTATCCCTCCCTCCTCAGCCTCAGAATGATGTCTGGATTCATGGGGCATTTATATAACAGCCTGGGAAGGATGAAGCTGGGAGCTTGCCCTACTCAGTTTCCAGCCTGGTTTTGACCTGGTCCATTCACTGCCAGGATTCAGGAATCCTGGGCTCAGCTTCTGCCCTGCCTGACCCCAGAAGACCAACTTGATAGACCAGATTGAAGGGTTGGCTTGGGCAAGGATTTGGTCCTTTAGCCTCTGAGTTTCTAAGGCCATCCCTGGGGAATGTGCTGTGGGGCCCTTGGTGGGATTCATGACCAAGCTGTGGGCTTGCTTCAGGTACAATTTTTAAGTATTTAGATACATGGTTTGTGAATTTTCACCTGTACTTCATAAATGGTGAGAGCAGGCATGAGAAGAAAAAAATAAAATGTGTCATTTTTTATGAGTGTCTTGGCTATTTTCAGCCCTTGCTCCATCTTATCTGTTCTAGCCTCAGTGCTCTAGTGCCTCCTGGTTGTTTTTAGTTTTTTCACTTTATTCTTGTTTTCTCGTATTTTTCTTTTTGTGCTAATACAGACATGTTTCTTTCATAAAATGGTATTTTTAAATATTTTATCTAGGCTTATTTATACATTATGCGTTGGAAGAGTCATTCAGTATCTAGCCATTCTTCTAAAAACAGTAGGTCACTGTCCTAAGTATTATAATAAATATTATAAATTCCTCATTTCAAATGGCTCAAAAATACTCATTCTAATCAGAATTATATCAAATATCTATTGCTGCCTAGCAAGCTACCCCAAATACAATAGGTTAAAACGATAGCTATGCACTTTCACAGGATTCTGTGGTTTGGCTGAGTGGTCCATCTGCAGGCTTATCCAGGGTCACCTGAGAAACTTCATTCATCTGGGGGGTCTACTAGTGCAACCTAACCCTGGGTACCCCAATTTGCCCAATTTGCAGTGTTTCTTGGGCCACGTTTTATTGGCCAAAGAAAGTCTAAGGCCATCCCCAATTCAGCAGAGTAGAGAAATACTCTCCACCTTTTGAGAAAAGAGTCTTACAAAGTGCCATGGATAGAGTAAAACATTAATCACATTTAGCAAATAAAAATACATGAAACATAGTTACATTGGAATTTTAGAAAAATAGAAACTTTTTGAGTGTAAATATATCCCAAATATTGCATAGGGCATATATATAATAAAAAAAAATTCACTGTTTAACTCCAAATTTAACTGGCTGTCATGTATTTTATCTTGAAACTCTAGTGGCTGTTTTATTATTATTATTAAGCTGGTTTACCCCACATTGGCTTTTAACCTGTCCATAAAACAGTCATAGCTTGATTTAGAAAATCTCAATCAGTAAGTATGTACCAATTCATTTGTATTTATTCTCTTTCTCACATCTCTTCCTAGTACTTTGAGAGAATAAAGAACTGTTCAGTCATAGAGTGTTGGTTTCATTGTTGCTGTGGAAAATGGATATTTTCAGGGATTCTCCCAGTTTATATCTGAGGACATTGTCTCTTGGATCTCACCTTCCAGGCTACAAGACACACCTATTCAGACGTCCCTCATGCATGGAAAACCACAGTGCCTCTGACAGAGAGCAGAGCTCAGAAGTACATCAAACAAAAGACTTAGAATGGAGCAGAGCAGCTTCCTAGGAAGACATAATAGATGTTACGATATTTCTTTTCCTTTTTTTTTTTTTTTTTTTGTTGTTGTTGTTGTTGTTGTTGAGATGGAGTCTCCTTCTGTCACTCAGGCATGATCTCGGCTCACTGCAAACTCCACCTCCCAGGTTAAGCAATCCTCCTGCCTCAGCCTACCAACTAGCTGGGATTACAGGTGCCCACCATTACACCTGGCTAATTTTTTGTGTTTTTAGTAGAGACGGGGCTTCACCATATTGATCAGGCTTGTCTCGAACTCCTGACCTCAGGTGATCCACCTGCCTCGGCCTCCCAAAGTGCTGGGATTACAGGCGTGAGCCACCACACTCAGCCCAATTTTATGATATTTCTAAAGAAAACTTGTTCTGGCAAGAACAGTACTAATATTTATTTATATCTCTAAATAATGTACCTCTGACTTTTACTCATGGTATTACCGAATTTCCTCAGGGTGCGTAACTGTGCAACTAGGCTTGGAATACATAAGACTTTTTTCCTTAAGGAATACTATTTAATAGATGAGAAAAAACATGATGAACACAAATACAAGTACAGTATATAAAGAGAAGAGCAAAGAAATCATTTTTCCAAAAGCCAAAGAAAAAGAGTGGCTAATATCCAAAAAAGCTCTAGTTGAATAGGAAGACCACAAACTGAGATTTAATGGCAGGGATGACGTGACAGGCTGAGCAGGGAGAAGAAAACTGTGGCAGAGATAACTTTTTTTTCTCCAGGATCCAGTCTCCCCTCTTTCCTTAGTTATAGAACTCTCAGGTTTAGCTGGGTAGGTGGCCACCTGGAGTCAAGACTACACTTCCCGGACTCCATTTCTGCCAGTGTGGGCCTGTGCTTAAGTTTTAGCTGATAGAATGTAAATGTAAACATCGTGTGCCATTTTCTAGAAACATCCTTAGTGAGAGAGGCCTGCCTTTTCTCCACCCTTCCTACCCTTTGCTGGCTGGAATGCTGACAAAGGGGCAACAGCAAGAAGAGCTTTCTTGAAACGTGGGATAGAAATTATGTGCTGAGGGTGGGGGAGCAGCCAGACCAAAGGAGCCTCGGTCTCTGACACCACACAGTGCCATCCGCACCTGAAATAAGTACCCTCAGATTTCATTTCTATAACAGAGAAATGAATGTCTGTCCTGTTGAAGCCCTGCTTTGGGGATTTTCTACCAAGTGAAATAGCATCTACTCATAACAGACACGTAACTTAATGGCAAAATCAACTGCTTAATAGAAGATCAAAACTATGGATACCAAAATATATTTCAAAAAAAGTGATCATGTAATGCAGTTAGAAGCTTGTTATTCCCTAGGGCCATTCAGGCAGGTTTCCAATTGAAGACCTGGGAGATGGGGAAAATATTTGAGACCAACTCTGAATGAGCCTGTCAATGAAGGGATTTATTTTCAAGAAGAGGTCATAGGGTTAAAAAAGAAAAATAAGGATCATTTCCATGAAATAGCTTCAGCCAACTCCTACCAAATCAGACGGAAAATAACTACAAGTCAAAGTTGCAATGAAATTAATGTAACTTCTAGCCATTTTCTCTTTGCCCTTAAATACTGCTGTAATTGAGTTGTAGAGTAAGTCAGCAAAACATCTAACATGACACATCATTTTCTTGAATATCAGTCTGCACAATGACAAGATAATTAAATTACTGTGTTATTATCAAACATAATTTCCAGGAAATTTAACTTCTTTCTTTTCCAACTGACAAAGCCCAAAATAAAAAATTGAGCATTAAATTGGGCATTACTTAGGGATTTGAAAAAAAAAATCTATTTTCTCCCAACACAATTAATTTCCAGAAATTTCTGTTACTATTATTAAGCCATTAATAGGGACTTCCTAATAATTCTATAAAGTATTCTATAAATGTCTATACAGAATAGACATTTTTCACTTAATCTTTTTATTCTTTTCATTAATTTTTTTAAAGTTGCATCAATCTGTTAGACTGGTATTTTAAACTTTTTAGAGAGTGTCTTTTTTATTTCCTTCTTTAAGTTTTACCTATACTTTCCACAAGAAATTTCACAGGCATTTGGGAACTTTCAGTTCAATAACACACTTTATATTATGGATTTTATATTCAAGAAAGGTATATAAATATGTAGCAAATCTTGGAAGCCTTTAAGGTATGAGTGATGGCTGCTCAGGCAAACCATGGGGAAAGATTGGAAATGATAATGGTGTTCATACATCCTCCCATAGGCAGTGAACAAGGTTGGTCACATTGACTCTATTATGACTGAGACTGGCAAATTTTACTTGGTTCCCCAGAATCAGTGAAAAGAGATTTTGAAAACATATCCATAAATCTACTGTGGGTGTTTAATTCAAATATTCCTATCTTAATATGTAGTATGGTATTAGTCTGCTTGGCGTAATTTTTTTCAAAAGGAGAAAAAGCAAAATAATAAATAAAATAGACAAGTAAAGGACCCTAAGAAGCTCAATTCTTTTTATAGTCTTTATAGATTCATTGATATAATATCTTCTAGCTCAGCCACTGTCTGTAATACAGCATCTCTGCTTTTTATTTCACCATTTCAACTCACGCAAATCACTCTTGTGTAAGGGTGATCGATAATGACTTCATCAAGAAATCCACCATTAATGTATCAGTCCTTGTTTAACATGACCTTTTTATCTTTTTATTCTTTTCATTAATTGCTTTTAAAGTTGCATCAATCTATGAGACTGGTATTTTAAACATTTTAGATGGTGTCTTTTTTTTCTTTAAATTTTACCTATATCTTTCCACAAAGAATTTCACAGGCATGAAATGATGTTCTCTCACAATGATGACTTCTCTCTACTTCCAGAAAAATCTCTTCATTCTTGGCCTCCATAACCCTAATTTCTCTTGGTTTTCCTCTTACCTCTCTGAGCAATTCTTCTAAGTCTACTTTGCTGGCCTTCTCTTGTAATAGGCTCTGAAGTGCCAATGTTCCCCAGGGTCTTGATCATGGCATTTTCTTGCATTGCACATTTCTATGGTTCAAGTACTACTCATATGTTAGAGCTTCCCAATTCTATAATATTATCAGTCTTGGAACTCTCTTCCAAGATTCATGCCTTTACTGCTTGTATTATTCTGAACTTTCTTTTACCTGAACACCTCCGAAGAAACCAAACCTGGACAAACTTCTTTTATTTCCTAAATCTCTTCTGTCCCTCATCCCACCTTTATCTAACCACAAATCCTATATACTCTACATGCTAAAAACCCTTCATGTCCATCTTTTATTTGTAATCTGCATTCCCACTGTCCCTTATTCAGCAGTCATCTGTACGACTGCAAAAATCCAAAGAGAAACAAACAAGCAAACAAGAACTTTCTAAATGATCTTCCTGCTTTTAATTTCATCACATTTCCATTGTACTACTGCTTATGTGATGTTTCTAATATATGTAACATAGCCACTTTCCTATTCTACATCTTAATGTGGCTTTTCTTTCCTTAAGTCAATATCCACATCCTTAGTAGGTTATAGGAAGCCATTCATGCTCTGAGCGCCTTCATTTCTGGGCTCTTCTGCCACCCTCCACACACTCACTCACTTCAGCAACCTTGAACACTGATGTTTACTATGTATGCTGCAAACTGTCTTTCCTCTGTGCCTTTGGACATGCTGATCTCACTGACTCCAAAATTCTTCCCCTCTTTTTCTGCCAGGAAAATTTATCTTTTAAGACTCACCCAAAAATTTCTTCACGGCTAGGTCAACCTCTTTTCCTAAGGCATATTAGATGCTCTCTTTCTCAGCTTCCTTTAGCATTTTGTACATGCTTTCATTACAGCAATTTATACCACGGCTTGTCTGCATTTCTTTATATATACTTTGTATAGCCTTTTTTTTGTATATCCTTCCTGAGGAAAGGAATCATATCTTATTCATTTTTATGACAAACACCAGGCACAGTGCCTAGTGCTCGAAAGATGTTTTTTATATTAATATTAAGCAGAGAAGGAGGATATGCATATGAAAGATATATGATCCCTGATTTCAAAGAAATAACATTACAATATAAAGATTTATAGTGGAAAAAATATAAAATAGATTGCTTATGTTCCACCAGAGAGTAAAATTAGAAGAATTTACAAAGAAAAAAATTACTCACTAAAATAACGTACTCTCTAATCTTTGGAGTTATCTAACTAGCAAGCAGGAAGCATCAAGAGTTAGTGAGCTTCTGATCACTAGATTCAGGCTGAAAGAAGATGGCTTAATGTCTTCAACTCGAATGTGGTCTCTATTCAACTCTTGTATTGGATGACAGTTTAGACCTCTACAAGCCCTGCGTGCCTGATGTCATTCTCTGAAAAGGCAGACAATTAAGGGATTCTGAAATAATATTTTTAGTAAATAAGATTATTTGGTATCTCTGCCTCAATTCTGTAATTTAAAATATTAAATTTGAATTAATTACAGTGTATTCATAGTAAGAGTTTTAGTTTGTATTCAAACTAAATACTAAATAGTTTGTATTCAAACTAAATACTAAATAAACTAAATTAGTTTATTAAACAAATTAGTTTGTATTCAAACTAAATACTAAATAAACTAAATACTAAATAAATTTGTATTCAAACTAAAATTTTATAATTCCACAATATTCTGGGAATGGACAACTAGAGACATTATTTTGGATTTATTTGGTGGTAGCAGAGTACAATAATTAATACCTCCTTTCCCCTACCTGAGACTGGACACTTAGTAAAGATGAATATAGGAGTCAGATAAATTAAGGTCAAATATTACGTTTGTTATCAATAAAAATGAACAGCTTTGGGTTACTGATAAAGCCACACTCTTCTGCAGGCCTAATAATATACCCTACATTGAAAATACTGATTGCCTTAGTTCCTTTTGTGCTACTAAAGCAGAATACTATGCACTGGGTAATTTATAAAGAACAAAACTGTCTTTTCTTTTCTTTTTTTTTTTTTTTTTTTTTTTTTTTTTTTTTTTTTTTTTTTTTTTTTTAAACAGAGTCTCTCTCTGTCACCCAGGCTGGAGTGCAACAGCCTCTTCTTGGCTCACTGCAACCTCTGCTTCCTGGGTTCAAGCAATTCTCCTGCTTCAGCCTCCCGAGTAGCTGGGATTATAGGCGCCCACCATGACACCCAGTTATTTTTTTGTATTTTTAATAGAGACAGGGGTTTCACCATGTTGGCCAGGATGGTCTCAAACTCCTGACCTCATCATCCGCCCACCTCAGCCTCCCAAAGTGCTGGTGTTACAGTTGTGAGCCACCACACCAGGCCCCTAGAACTGTATTTTCACAGTTCTAGAGGCTGCAAAGTCCAAGATCTAGATTCCAGTATCTGATCAGGGTTTCCTTGCTGCATCCTAACACAGCAGAAGATGGAAGAGCAAGAGAGAGACAAACTCTATGTCTTCACATGGCAGAAAAGCTGAAGAGATAGAACTCACTCCCTCAAGACCTTTTTATAGCAGCATTAGTCCCTTCCACCTATAAACCTCCCATCAGGCCCTACCCTATTGCATTGGCAATTAAGTTCACAACACAGTAATTTGAGAGGACACAATCAATCCACAGCACCCATTCATCTAAAGATGCTGGTTTCCTCTGTTGAGACTGCCAGAAGGTAAAGAGCAGAGCCAAAGAAATTTGGGGAGGATCCAGAAAAACTTTAGCCAATCATACTTTTTTCTCTTCCCCCATTTTCAATGGTCAGTGGAAGGAGAGTGAGTGAGTGGGTGGAAAGAAATTAGAAATGCTCCTCTTATTAATTCTTCTGGAGAGTTAAGAAGACTTTTCCTTTTCTCTATGGATGCATGAAGAATAAGGAAGTGTTCTAACATACTCTTAAGACCAGTGTTATTTTCAGTAGCTTCCTACTCTACAATTGGCCTTACATATTAAAAACACAATCTTCTCTGATATTTTGAAAGATTCAAAATTTAGCAGCTGTACTGAAAACTAACCTGTTTCTTTAGAATAACTTCACTATTTACTTATGTACTCATGCCTTCAAAAAAATATTTATTAAATGCCTATCATGTTCCTAGTTCTTTTATGCTAGTGATCGAAGAAAAATAAGCCACCATCAGTGTCCTTAAAGATCTCTAGCTGGAGAAATGGCCAATTAACTAATAATAATAATAATAGCAATATTATTACAGTAATAATAATTATTATTATTATTAATACACAGTATAATGGAGGAAGGACTATTATACCATGAACCCAAAGGGGAAGGGGCAATTAATTACTAGAATAAAGAAAAAGAAACATTATAATAAAAATAACAAAAACATACTGTCCTGATGTAGGCTTTGAAAAATGAATAGGAGTTCACTAGGAGAAAATGAGTGGGAACGAAGCTATCCCTTAAAAAAGAAGGCTCACGGGCAAAGGCACAAATGTCTGAATATGCAGCATCTCAGAAATCATTAAAAGGAAAGCACGTTTGATATATGTAAAATATTTTCACATTTCACATAAAGTTTATTAAAGCAGGGAAACTTTTGCGTAGTTTAATAAAATTACAAAGCTCTAGAGGTGAGGCATTTTGAACTAGTTAATAACCAAATGATTTAAGGAATTATTCATTAACCACTAACAAATACCTCCTGCATCCCTCATCTTTGGTTAAGTTCCAACAGTAATATCTCAGAGGTCTTGGCACTTGAAATCTGAATTTAAGCATTTATGTCTACAATATAAGGACCAAAAATATTTTGCTTCTGGGTCATTAAAATTTTTAGAATAATAAGCCCTTCCTTAGCAGCCTTTCTATTTGGTAGAATGCCATTCAGGAACGTTTTCTGTATCTGAATTCATAGGGGAAATAAAGTGGTGCTCTTGTTAAGGAAATCCATTTCCTCCAAAAGGACAAAGTATGACAAAGACTGTTTTTCCAACTTAATGTAAATTTCATAACATCAGCAGCGTGAAGTGCAAACTGCCAAATGGAAAGGCTCACACACATCCCATCCACATAACACATGGACTCAGGAGGGGCAGAGATGACATTTTACTTTAGGAACTATACATCTTCCACACAGCTTCTAAGATCTGCACTGGTGAACCCACTCCTGTCTGTTGAAGTCTTTGTCTTTATTAAATGCCTTATTTCAGGATGGCTAAAATGATGAGAGGATTTTTGCTTGCTTTTCTTCTTCTTTTCCTGTCTCTTTCCCTTTACAGATACAGCCCCAGTGATTGAAAAACCTGACCTGCAAATCTGACCGTTCCACTTATCTAGGACTATCTCTAAGTACAAGGTCGACATTATCTCAGCCTGCATCCTGTGTAATTATAGTATTTGGCTAGCATTGCTGAATAGGGGCTGAAATCCATCAGGTTTTAGTTAATCTTCCTTGAGTAATCACAGCTGGTTGGCCGGAAGAAAATGATTATGAAATAAAGTTGTTGTGTCTCAATAATAAAGATTACTGATATGCAGGGCAAGCTCTATCTAAGGTTAACCTTTCTCTACATATGAAGGCTCTGTATAACTGAGGAACGATAAATTATTTCTGAAAAGTCTGCTTTGCTTCAGATTTTAACTTCTCCTTTCTTTTCACTTTTACTAAATCCCCCACCAGTCCTGAATTTTCATTACACGGCACTGAAACACATATACTAACCCTTTGGAAGTTTTTCAAACAGATCCAACTAGCAGTTTAATGGACATGAGATCAGTTTCCTTCGAGTCTTTGAATAGAATCTCATGTTGTTTTATTAAGAATCTTTTTTATTGCGCTAATCTTGAGGCTATGAGTTATTCACACTATAGACAGGATGAGAATGAATCTGCATGGTGATATTAGAGAGCATGTCAATTGGTATTGTAGCGGTGCAAGCTGTATATTCAAAACATAAAACAGACTTACACAATTGGAGAAAACTCCCCATCA
The DNA here is from genome assembly GCF_024542745.1 of Macaca thibetana thibetana. NCBI lineage: Eukaryota > Metazoa > Chordata > Mammalia > Primates > Cercopithecidae > Macaca > Macaca thibetana. Next base: position 65,734,715 of record NC_065582.1, read on the forward strand.
CTGTCTATGCAATATGAACAATACAGCATACGTCCAATCCAATAATTTTTACTCCTCTAGATAAATCTAGATTTATCTAGCAACTGTAAAAAGGCACAGATGGTGGTATGGTGGTTAACAGCACATATTCTGTAGTCATAGCTAGCTTTGCCTCTCACCAGCTGTGTGACTTTGGGTGAATTACTTAACCTCTCTATTGACTTAGTTTCCTCGACCTTAAAATAGAGATGATAATAATAGTAGCTGTCTCATGTGCACATCATGAGGATTAAATGAGTTAGCATATCCAGGATGCTTAGAACAGTTATTGACATTTAAAAAGCATAGTAAGTGTTCACTCTTGATAACATTAAAACATACAAAGAAACAGGATTGGCGGGATCCTAACATTGTTGGATAGGCAGTAAGTACAACTTGCAAGATCTTTAGCCCTAAATTCTTGTTTGATACTTGACTTCAGGCTATTAACATTTAACCAGAGACTCATAAATAAAATGAACTGTAGTTAAACTCATCACGTTAATGCTTCTACTCATGAGAAAATAAGAACGCACATAAAAATAGTATACCATGGATTTTGTCTGAAGGGTAAGATGAGAGCAAGAGGACAAGGGAAGATGATTTGCTTGAGGCTGATGGTTCTGGGCATGGTGGCTTCCGGACTCTTCCTTATACCATTGCTGTCATTGCCCTTACATCACATGACTGGGATGACCACGGAAGTTCCTCCTACAAAGAAATACATTTCAGTTTCTGAGTTTCCAAGCACATTTTGGCATCCATGCCTTGGCTATTGCACTGACTCTTCTTTCTTCCTAATTACATCCCTAATGTAAATACATCCAGCAATAATCCTTAATTACATCCTCTTAATTATACACCTACTGCAAATGCATGCCAACTCTCCTTTGTCATCATTTAAGTCAATTGGTTAATACTAAACCAAACAAATACACAGACACACAAGAAAGCCATCAGTGGGAAGTTTTGAATAGAAAGATACGTTGAGAAATATGTATTTTTCATTTTTATTTTTTAAAGCCAAAGCAAGTTTATTAGGAAAGTAAAGGAATAAAAGAATGGCTACTCCATAGGCAGAGCAGCCCCAAGGTCTGCTGGTTGCCCTTTTCTATGCTTATTTCTTGATTATATGCTAAACAGCGGTGGATTATTTGTGCCTCCCATTTTTGGACCATATAGGTAACTTCCTGACGTTGCCATGGCATTCGCAAACTGTCATGGTGCCGGTGGGAGTGTAGCAGTAAGGGCGACCAGAGGACACTCTCATTGCCATCTTGGTTTGGGTAGGTTTTAGCTGGCCTCTTTACTGCAACTTGTTTTATCAGCAAGGTCTTTATGACCTGTATCTTGTGCTGACCCTCTATTTCATCCTGTGACTTAGGATGCCTTAGCCTCCTGGAAATGCAACCCAGCAGGTCTCAGCCTTATTTTACTCAGCCCCTATTCAAAATGGAGTTGCTCTGGTTCTAATTCCTCTGACATTTCCCCCCTCCCTTTTATAAGAGAACCCTTAATCCTAGGGGTTGCAAAGGGACAATGATCAGTCTTCTGTAACTTCTTCAGGCTGAATAGGGGTGAAGTTATACCTGCCTAACTATTGGGTCTCTTGCATTTAGCACAGAGAGAAGTTCAGTCAGAAAGCACTGGTATAGTGAGGGCCATTCATAACTCTTGAATTCCAACACATGGTGATATCTGAAAGGTTAATAACTATTTAATTTAAGAAAACATTGAGTAAGCTTATTCTGCATTCCTACACAAGATTACAACAGCAATAGGAATGTGTATTTTTAATAATTCCTCTTAATTTGAGTTTAATTTAAAATTTTAGAAATTGCTTCTTAATCATATTACATTTCTTTCATTTTTATGAATCTTATCTGGATTTTTAAAACACAACACAGAGAAAAGTTTCAAGATAGAGTCTAGATGTCCATTCTGTGTGTGTTTATAAAGTTTCAGATCATCATCCATATATTTCTGTATTCTCATTGATCTTGCAATATCTTCTTTTATTTGGCTGAAGATCATACATAAAACGTCAAAGCATGTCAAACACATAGATCTTCTTTAAGTACAAAAAGAATTGACAATCCATTTGAGAGTCATTAGGGTGTAATTTATAATCTAACATGAAATTATACCTGTCTATTTTCACCACAATAAATCTGCATGGCTCTTACTAATATCAAGGAAACTTATTAATGTGTCTTAATGGAATGAAAATTTAAGAATAATAAGCATTTTGAAAGATAACACCACTGTTAATTGAAAGACAAACATTTTTTAAGTTAGATTATTTGAGGAATAAAGTGACTGTATTTTGGTTCTTGAGAAGAGGCTATTCTCCAGACATCATCTTTTTAGGAATTTATAATGGGAAGATTCTAAAATCTTGTTTTGCTCCCAAATTCTGTCTCTAGATATAAGGAAGAGATTATATAAAATTAAACTTTTATATACATAAAGATTATATAAAATTAAACTTCAGAAAAATAGTAAAAAGTCAAACTATATTAAACAAATCATTATGAAAATAGAACCTTCATAAGATAATCACTTTCTAGATTTTTTTTTAAGTAGATGTTTGTTTTGTTTTGCTTTTAAATAATGTTCAGTGCTGCTTGTGTTTCCATTCCTATAGGGGGCTTCCTAACATCTGTTTTCCTTTTTTTTTTTTTAATTTCCACACATGACCTTTGGCCTATTCTCTGTGTTTGGAGAAAAACAGGAATTAAAGTTGACATTATCTCTATGCCTTCTCCAAACTGCATAAATTCACATTTGTAGCCTGTCTTATATCTAAGCACGGGCTTTCTGACCACAAAATCAATTTATCTATTGTTTAGGAGGAAGTTTCATAATGTTCAGAATAAAGACCTGTAACCCCATAGTCTGGGGTTCTGGGGTGCTGCCAGGGCTTCAAGGCACAAGAATATTTTTTCTAGATCTATGGTCACTGTGGAAAGTGTATCTGGCCTAACCCAGTGTTCTAGAAAATCCCCAAATCATGAAACAAAATGAAGTTCTTTTCATAATTCTAGCATTTAGTCTCTCACATGAGACTGAAGAATGTGATACTAATGTAATATGAAAATTATATTGTGTGTATATTTTAAGCATTAGACAAATGAGCAGGTACTTAAAAATCCTGTATAAGAAGTAAAACTTTTCACCAAAAGTAATGATGAGATAAAGAATTTAATATTATACTAATGCATACTACACATTAGAACACAAAAATCCTGAGCTGTACAGAACAAATATTCCAAATAAGTGGGTGAAATAGCTAAGAGACTGGCCAAAGGAGCCTCTCTTTCTTTAGTATAGACGCTGGGTATAATCTATACTTTCATATGTTCTTTCTTTTAATTGTTATAATTTACATGCCAAAAGTACACAGATCTTATGTATACAGCTTGATGAATGTTTCCATAAGGATATACCTGTGTTCCACGCCTTCTTAAACAGAATGTTCATTTAAACATGACAGTTTTCCTGATAGCCTCAGAAAGTATTGTGTTAAAAATACAATATTGACTTCAAGGTCTAATGATATGACTGGAACCCCCTTACCCCTATATTTAAAGTCAATTGGGCTTTATTTTACTTTGGTTCTTTTGTTTTCCTATAGACGTCTGCCTTCTTTATTGCTTTAGTTTTCTTTACATCCCTGGGCTTAATATGGGGTCAAATAAAATGTTTATCAAATGTTTACAATAATGAATTGGGTATCAGATGTCCATCCTTATGGATATGATCTGCACAGTGAGACTGAGTAATATTGAGTATTTTGTTATAATAGATAAGTTTATTATCTATAATAGATAAGTTTATATAATATTGAGTATTTTGTTATAAATAGATAAGTATTAGTAATGCTAATAAGCTTTATAATGTAAAATATCTTATAAACCTAAACTGAGGTAAGGCTTGGTACATTAATGTTTTCTAAGGCCTGCTAATTTAGAAACTACTTACTCTACTGATTAAGACTTTGGATACACAACAGTGCCTAGAAGGGTCCAGTCATTCAGAACCTAATGGAGACATCAAGACAATTGGTTAAGAATGACTAATGTCATATTACAGAATAAGACAAGTCTCATAAAAGACTGTTCAACAAACTGCCTGTTTCCACACTGTGGAGGACATATATGAGCTCTGTTTTCTCTATTTGAAAGCTTCGGAGACATTAAGATTTCCTAAACCACCTCCACTATGTTCAGAAATGGCAAAGAATTATATTGCAAAACTTTGAAGAGTTTCTCTGATTTTTACAACAAATATGCTCAACTGAGATGGGTTGGAAGGAAGTCACCTTAAGGATCCCCCTGTTTCACCCCCACCTTCACCCCAGTATGTACTGGCTGCTCTTGTGAATGTTATGGAGGCAGTCACTAAGGAAAGAGAATTATCCTGTTACCTAAGACACGCGATTGCAGTTGAAGAACATGCTCCACGCTCACTCCAGCCCTGTCTCAACTTGCAAACAGAGTTAACACAAACCGCAGCTTTTCTACTCCTTTTGGCATTAGCAACTAGTTTTACAAGTTTTCTTTAAAGAGTGAATTGCTTCCTATTTATCTATATAAAATGCTTTTGTACATATTTTGCTACATTTTTTAATCACAATGTAGTACCGTGGAAAGAACACTACCTGATAGGACAGAATACAAAATGTTCTGGGAAGACAAAGGTGGGACTAAAACAAAAGGATGGACCTTATAGTTTCTTTTATTTCCATGATTCTAGGATAATTATTATTAGTTACCTATTTGTAAAGTTGCCTGGGTTTCTAAACCTTTTTCCCAAATGTTCTTATACAGTTCTTTAAAGTAGCAACTTTTTAGACATCTGTTAATGCTTTTTAATTCCTTAAAGAACAATGATAACCAAAATATTTTCTATGATGTATAGAAGTATGTAATTAAATCAGAAACCTTAACAAAGACTGGCTGTTTCTGTTCACCATCAGACTTGAAAACTAGGAATTTATTTTTGGTTGACTTTGTTTTTTTTTTTTTTTTATGTGTCATACGTGTGATTATCAAGGTGGTAAAAGAGCATCTTTTCATGACACCAGAATGGTCAAATATGAGACGTATTTATCTGACTAGCCATTTGGACAATTTTTTATATAAATGTGATTAAATCCACTTCCATATTCTATACATATGACCCTTCCCTCTTCCTTTCTGAGTTTGTTTCTTTTTGAACAAGGTTTGTCCTCCACTGAAAGGTTATGTATCTGATATTTCTTAAAAAAAAAAAAAAAAGTAGTCCTGTCACAGTGCAGGCATACATTCACTATTTGTTTTCTCCTCTTTCTGAAAATAGGAATTCAAAGACAATTTCAGGAACAAGGTAAGCTGCCAATTCTCTGAACAGCTAAGGCACTATTCTTAATGACTTCCCAATAGTAAGCACTACTAACTATTGCTAAGCCCAGTTTATGCTCCTCCCAAATCTGCTCATTCTCATATGCAAGTTGATTTCAGGTGCTATTGAATCAGTCCATACAACTTGGACAAGAAGCATAGGACAAGTGCAAGAGACAGTAGGGTTTAGAAGTTCTATGACTTGATTTCTCTGTCTTTCCACTCTCCAGCTAGGGCTCCAGAGCCTCCCCTGATTCCTACCTCCCCCAATCCTCTCAAAGTAAGGTGAGAGGGAAAAGCCATGGGGACTGCTGGCAATCGTCCTCACTATTCCCAAGGTAAGAGCCATATCTGCAGCCCCGTATGTTGAATTCTACAGAAATCAGCTTGAGCTACAGATACCCTAAATAAGGTTAAGCTTTCTATTTTTTAAATGAAAGAGCTATCTGTAAATTCTAGATTTCAGAATTATAAATGTGAGGCCTATTATTAAGGTTCTCATACTCCAAAAAAAAGCTGTGTCTAATCTCTAACTTAATAATGATGTCTCTACATATGTGCACTGTATTTGATGATGAGTGTTGTTTATCAGAAGTGGGGATGTGTCTGCGTGCATGCTGCATCGTTAATTTTCCATGGGTCAACGTATTCCTTCCTATTTCCCACATCATCTCTTAATGAAAAGTGCTTAAAAGACATTTAAATATCAGACTTTATGTTATTACCATTATTAAATAAGCTTAAACTTTTCTTCATCTTTTGTAATTCTCAGTTGCAATAAAGTCTCCATTAAAACATTCTTCCTTCCCTACTGCCTCAACCTTGATCTATTTAATAGAAGTTGGCAACATCAAAGTATAACTAGTGAACTATAAGACAATTTTAACACCTTCATGGACTAATTGCTAAATGGCTTTTATTTAATTGTCCAAGGACAGATCTCCGAGGATATAACCTGGTGACAACATGAACAGAAAACTTAATGCTAAGGTTTTATTGCAACAGACTAGCAAATACTGGTTGCTTGGCTGGTCCTAGCAAATCTGAATCGAATTAATACTTATCCAGTTCAATTATAACATTTGTCTAAACACTGCTTTATTGGCATGAAATTGAATGGTTTAACAGAATTTTTCCAGCCCAAAGAAAAATATTTTATTATATTGGCCATTAATCAATTCTTTAAGAAAACTACTAAATGGAGATTGACTTTCAGAAAATTTTGGCTTATTTAATAGTTCTTTTGTAATTGAAGAGAGGTTAACATAATATTGATTTCTGCATTAGGATAGAAAACCTTGCTAAGGTAAGTAAATATTAATAATGTTTTCACATCCCTTTTTTAAAAGGCAAGGTCTTACTCTGTTGCCCAGGCTTAAATGCAGTGGTGAGATCACGGTTTACTGCAGCCTTGAATTCCTGGGCTTAAGCAATCCTCCCTCCTCAGCCTCCAGAGTAGCTGAGACTGCAGGCATGCATCACCATGCCTGGCTAATAGTTTTTTTTTTTTTTTTTTTTTTTTTCTTAGATACAGGGTCTCTCTCTGTTTCCAGGCTGGTCTTCTTATTCCTAAAATACAAATTGAAAAGAAAAGGAACTTCTAAATGAAAGTATGGAATCAATGAACTAAGTTCAGCTAACAAAAGCTGACTCCTAACCTTTCAGAAATGGGCCGCACCTCACACTAACCAAAGGTCCTTTAAATGAGAAACCTGGCTTCACATATATAGATATGATTCAAGAGAATATTAACTGATTTTCTATGTTAGGAAAAATCCATCTCTCAGACCATCTCCAACCACCCAATCATGTATTAGTGGAGCCTTTGAAAAATAATCAAAGTAGACCAATCTCTAATTTTTAGTTCAAAATTTTATCAAAAACCACATTTGTCTGAACGAGTTAAGTAGACAACAGCCTCTGTATTAGTCCATTTTCATAGTGCTGATAAAGACATATAGGAGACTGGGAAGAAAATTAGATTTAATGGACATACAGTTTCACATGGCTGGGGAGGCCTCACAATCATGGTGGAAGGCAAGGAAGAGCACGTCACATCTTATGTGGATGGCAGCTGGCAAAGAGAGAGCTTGTGCAGGGAAACTCTCATTTTTTAAAACCATCTGATCTTGTGAGATTCATTCACTATCATGAGAACAGTGCAGGAAAGACCTACCCCCATAATTCATCACGTCCCACTGGGTTTCTCCCAGGTGGGAACTGTGGGAATTACAATTTGATATGAAATTTGGGTGGGGACACAGTCACGCCGTTATCAGCCTCCTTGATCTGATATTACACTGAAAATATAATGGTCTAGTGGTTTTTTTTTTTAATATTTAAAACTTGAACAAAAGCCAAATATAGTGTTTAAATTACTTTTATGTCTCTTACAATTATAATATGTGATTATTCAAGTGTGCAAGTTGGTTTAACCTCTCTGTATGTTACATGTGTAACAAATGTTTACAGCTGTAATTTGTCCTTGCACACAGATAATTGTGTTCACCAAGGTACTGAAATAATGTACTTCGATTTCAGACTATAAACAGAATGTACAGTTCACAGCACCTGGAAAAGCTTGCATATCTACTGAGAGTCTGTCAGACAGCCCGAAGTACTGGAAAATTCTCAAAATATCCTCCTCAGTTCCATGGGAGGTGTATGACAAAAGTGAGGTTCATCAAGGAAGCAAGAATCCCTAAACATACTCAACAGAAGGGGCACACTGAACACACTCAACTTATTTACACCCTTGGAGGATTGCCTTTTGTGGGATTCTTTATTTTAACGACTTTATTGAGATATGATTACCATACACAAAGCTGTTCATATTTAATGTACACAGTGAGTTTGGAGATAAGTATAGACCCATAAAGCCATTACTACAATCTGCCATAAACCTATCCATCACCTCCAAAAATTTATTCTTGCCTTCCTATTTATTAAAATTTTGTGTGTGTATGATAAGAATGCTTAATATAGGATCAATCTTCTTAGCATATTTTCAAGTATACAATACATTATTATTACTGTAGATCTCTACTATAACTTTGTACCTCCTGTTTCTGCCTCATCCCAGCCCCTGGAAACTGTTATTCCACTCTCTGCTTCTTTTAGTTTGACCGTTTTAGATTCATCACATAAGTAGTTTAGTATTTGTTTTTCTGTGCATGACTTCCCTCACTTAGTATAATGTCCTCCAGGTTCATCCATGTTGTCACAAATGGCAGGATTTTCTTCTTTTTTAAGGTCGAATTAATATTCCTTTGTGTGTTTGTGTGACCTTTTCTGTATCCATTCATCTCTGGATGGACATTTAATTGCTTCTATATCTTGGCTATTGTGAATAATGCTGCCGTGAATATGCAGGTGTAGATATCTTTTTGACACATTGATTGTATTTCCTTTCAATATAGACTCAGAAGTGGGATTGCCGGATCATATGACAGTTCTGTTTTTAATGTTAAGGCACCTTCATACTGTTTTCTATAGTGGCTACAACAATCCATATTCCCACTAACAGTGTGTAAAGGGGTAAAAAGAAATGTACAAATATCATAAATGTCTTAACCCATTTGGGGTGCTCTAACAAAATACCAAAAACTGAGTGGCTTATAAACAGTAGAAAGTATTAGGTCTCACAGATCTTGGAGTTAGGAAGTCCAAGATCAACGTGTTGGATTCAGTGTCTGGTGAGGGCCCACTTTCTGGTTCATAAAGAGTGCCTTCTTACTGGTTTCTTACATGGTGGAAGGGGCAAAAGGTCTCTCTTGGGCCTCTTATACGAGAACACTAATTCCATTCTTAAGGATTCTTCGCCTATGATTTAATCACCTCCCAAAGGCCCCACCTCATAACACCATCATCTTGGGGATCAGGATTTCAACAGATGAATTTTGGGGATAGGGGAACATAAAACATTCAGACCCTAACAATAATGTCAAAGAGTAAGTCAGTAAAGCATGTTAAAAATAGGTTAAGGCCAGGCGCAGTGGCTCATGCCTGTAATCCCAGCACTTTGGGAGGCCGAGGTGGGAAGATCACCTGAGGTCAGGAGTTCGAGACCAACCTGGCCAACGTGGTGAAACCCCGTCTCCACTAAAAATACAAAAATTAGTCGGGCGTGGTGGTGGGCGCCTGTAGTCCCAGCTATTCGGGAGGCTGAAGCAGGAGAAGTGCTTGAACCCAGGACATGGAGGTTGCAGTGAGCTGAGATCATGCCACTGCACTCCAACCTGTGTGACAGAGTGAGGAAAAAAAAAAAAAAACAGGTTGAATAGATGGAATTTATGGTATTTTTAGTATAGTTTTTTTTTTAATGAAACAAATGAGAGTTTTAATTTAGGTAAAAAATGATGGAAAGACCAAACAAATATTTAATATTTACAAGACACAGTTTATGCCGCCTCAGATCGACAGCTCAGGTGTCTTGGATGCAGCCACCAACTCATTCTCCAGATGTGCTCTGCTTGCAAAATTCAGGCAAAGGCTATAGCTGCTCAGAGAACTACAACTGTGGCCAGGCCATGGCCAGCGTCTTGCCCTTGCATCTCTCATAGAGCAAGTGTTGGCTTAAGGCCCCTCTCACCTGTCCAGCCCCGCAGCTTCACTTTCTGAATTACTTTCCTATTGCTGCCATAACAAATTGCCACAAACACAGTGGCTTAAAACACAGACTTATCTTCTATAGGTTAGAAGTCTGGCATGAATTTCACTGGACAAAGATCAAGATGTCAGCTAAGCTGCATTTCTTTCTGGAGGCTTGATGGGGACAATCCACTTCCTTGCTTTTTCCAGCATCTAGAGGCCACCCACATTCCTTAGCTGGTGGACATCTTCCTTCATCTTCAACAGCAGCAGCATCACATTCTTTTGACTCTCCATCCATCCTCACACTTCTCTGACTGGAGCCCAGGAAATATTGTCCAATTTTTAAGAACTTGTGTGATCAGATTAGGTCCATCTGGATAATCTAGGAAAATCCCCCTGCTAAGGTCTTTGACATAATCACATCTGCAAAATCCCTTTAGCCATGTAAGATAGCTGAGATAGGGTGGCCGGAGAAGATCTCTTTAAAGTGATATTTGCATAGACACTGACTCAGGGAATCACCAATATTCCCAGATACTGAGGTGTAAAGCCATTTCAAGGACCATTATTCTGACTACCACACTTTCACCTGATTCTTGTAGCCGCGTTGTCAGCAGGAAAATCCTGAGTATGTACACATGGCATAACTTAGGACTTGCCTTCCGTGTCACTTGCTCCATCTTCCAAGTATGTCAGTCTACTCAGTCTGTTTGCCCTTGCTATTGCTGTATGTTTATGATTTATTTAATAAATTCACTATCCAAGCAGCTTTATTTGGTCTGTCAGTCTTTCTGTTTCATGAGCTCTGGATTACCTGCCTGGTAGCACACCTGGAAGCTACCATTGAATTAAGGTAATTCCCCAAAGATTTCAGTCTTGGTTGGTCCCTATACAGAACCTCTGTATTAGTCAGGGTTCTCTAGAGGGACAGAACTAATAGGATAGACCTATATATAAAGGGGGGTTATTAAGGACTGTTGACTCATACAATCACAAGGTGAAGTCCCACAGTAGGCCATTTGCAAGCTGAGGAACAAGTAAACCAGTCCAAGTCCCAAAACCTCAAAAGGGAAGCCAACAGTGCAGCCTTCAGCCTTGGTCAAAGGTCTGAGTCCAAAAGCTGAAGAACTTGGAGTGTGATGTTTGAGGGCCAGAAGCATCCACCATGGGAGAAAGATGTAGGCCGGAAGACTAAGCCAATCCAGTCCTTCCACGTTCCTCTGCCTGCTTTCATCCTAGCCACACTGGCAGCTGATTAGATGGTGCCCATATAGATTGAGGGTGGGTCTCCCTCTTCCAGCCCACTGACTCAAATGTTAATCTCCTTTGGCAACACCCTCACAGACACACCCAAGAACATACTTTGCATCCCTCAATCCAATCAAGTTGACATTCAATATTAACCATCACAGCTTCCTACTCCTGACAAACTCATATATATAAAAAAAAGTGGTTAATTGCAAATGAAGACGTTAATAATTAGTCATTTATTTTTCCTGTAATAAAACAAGTCTATTTCTGAAAGAATAAAAAATTAAATTGATCAGAAAAAAACCTTAAGACTTATTTTAAAAAGCTGGATCCTGTATTCATTTTTGGCACCCATTATTTGGCTATCTACATTAATTCCACAAACATTTACTTGATGCCTGTTACAGGAAAAGCATTGTACTAGGTAGCTTAAGCCTTGCTTTTGGAAAATAATAACTGAAACTGTTGATTGTAGCATACAATGTCTCGCACAGAGGCACCTGCCAAGCTCTACAGCTTGTCACATCAGGCTTCCCCTTCCTCAACTACAGCAGTCTTCTTTCTGTTGTGCTAACACCCCAAGTTATGGAACCAAGTTATTTCCATTCTTAAGGTCTTTGCTGTTGCTAATCTTTCAGAATGCTCTTTTCAGATGCTTTTCCAGGTTGACTATTCCCTTTGTTGGTGTCCATTCAAATGTCACTTCAGAGGCCTCTCTGGCCGCCCCATCCAAGGGGCCACCCCACCCCACCCCTGCAGTGCTCCATGGCGTCTCACTTCCATAGCACCTATCATGACTTGCAATTACCTTGTTTTCCTGTTCACTTCAGGTTTCTCTCTCTTTTTGTTTCTATTTACTAGAATGCAAACTCCACAAGATAGGGATTTTTGTCAGCGTTTCTCACTACTGTATCAGCAGCACACAGCACTCAATGTTTTGCACATTTTAGATACTGAATATGAATAGCTAAGTGAATGAATGAATGAATAGATGAATGAGTATAAAGGTGAATAAGATATGTATTCTGATAACAGCGTAGAATTCATCATTCCACCGAGAGATGGCATATGTAACAAAACTAAAAATTGTCGAGTTTTTAATAGTATATATCTGTGGTTCCCAAACTGTGTTCCAAGTTATGCTATATTTTTTATGATGCCACACCTCTGTGGAGCTGGATTTTCTATGGTTGCTGAAATAAAAGCAAGTAAAATGCAATAATCAGTGTGGAATAGGAAATCAAGCTGTCAGTGTCCAATCTAGTTCCAAGATTTGAGAAATTGTATGCTGCTCAACAAATAATTCTAGTTATGAAAATTTAAACTTTCGAGTAGTCACATTTTAAAAAGTAAAAAGAAGCAGGTAAAAAAAGTAATAATTTCAACTTTTTAGATTCAGAGGGTAAATATTCAGGTTTGTTACCCAGCTATATTTCATGATGTGAGGTTTGGGTACAGTTGATCCCATCAGCCAAGTACTGAGCATAGTACCCTACAGCTTTTCAACTCTTGTCCCTCTCCCTCCCTACCCCTTCCAGTAGTCCCCAGGGTCTACTATTGCCATTTTTATGTCCATGAGTACCCATTGTTTAAGTTCCACTTATAAATGACAATGTGCAGTGTTTGGTTTTCTGTTTCTGCATTAATTCACTTAGAATAAGGCTTCCAAAGGCATGCATGTTGCTTCAAAGGGCGTGATTTCATTCTTTTTTATGGTTGTATAGCATTCCATAGCATACATGTATATATATGTATATACACACGTATGTGTGTGTGTGTCACATTTCTTTTCTTTATCCAATCCACCATTGATGGACATTATTATTACTTAAATTAGTTTCCTGGAGAATTTGGAGTTAGGAGTTTTTAAGGATAATTTGATGGGAAGGGGGCTTGTGAGTCAGGAATGCTGATGGTTGGGTCAGAGATGAAATCATAGGGTGTCGAAGCTGTCTTGTACTGAGTCAGTTCCTGGATGAAGGCCACAGGATCAGATGTGCCAGTTTATTCATTTGCGTGGTGCCAGCTGATCCATCCAGCACAGGGAAGGTCTGCAAAATATCTTAAGCAGGGATCTTAGGTTTTACAATAGTGATGTTATCCCCAGGGGCAATTTGAGGAGATTTAGAATTTTGCAGCCTCCAGCTGCATGACTCCTAAACCATAATTTCTAATCTTGTGGCTAATTTTTTAGTCCTGCAAAGGCAGCCTAGTCCCCAGGCAGGAAAGGGGTTTGTTTTGAGAAAAGGCTGTTTTCATCTTTGTTTCAAAGCTAAACTATAAACTAAGTTCCTCCCAAAGTTAGTTTGGCCTACGCCAAGGACAACTTGGAGCTTAGAAGCAAGATGGGGTTGGTTAGGTAAGATCTCTCTCATTGCAATAATTTTCTGTTATGTTTTTTGCAAAGGTGGTTTCAATCCCATGTCTTTGCTTTTGATGATAGGGCTGCAACGAACATATGAGTGCATGTGCCCTTTTGGTTGAACAATTTATTTTCTTTTGCATATAAACTCCATAATGGGATTGCTGGGTTGAATGATCATTCTGGTTTATGTTCTTTCAGAAATCTACAAACTGCTTTCCACAGTGACTGAACTAATTTACATTCCCATCAACAGTGTGTAAGCATTCCCCTTCTCTGCAGGCTCACAAGCATCTGTTGTTTTTTGACTTTTTAATAATCACCATTCTGACTGGTGTGACATGGTATCTCATTGTGGTTTTGATTAGTATTTCTCTGATGATTATTGAGATTGAGCATTTTTTTTATATTCTTCTTTAGAGAAGTGTCCATTCATGTCTTTTGCTCATTTTTAAATGGAGTTATTTGTTTTTTGCTTGTTCTGTTGTGAACATTCCTTATAGGGACCTTTGTCAGATGCATAATTTGCAAATATTTTCTCCCATTCTGTAGGTTGTCTGTTTACTCTGTTGATCATTTCTTTTGCTGAGCAGAAGCTCTTTAGTTTAATTAGGTCCCACTTGTCATTTTTTTTATTGTTGTTGCAAATGCTTTTGAGGACTTAGTCATAAATTCTTTCGTAAGGCCAATGTGCAGAATGGTATTTTCTAGATTTTCTTCTAGGATTCGTATAGTTTGAGGTCTTACATCTAAATCTTTAAACTATCTTCAGTTAACTTTTCTGTACAGTGAAATGTAGGGGTCCAGTTTCATTCTTCTACATATGGTTAGCCAGCTGTCCCTGTACCATGCACTGAATAGGGATTACTTTCCCCCCAATAAAAGCAGCTAAAATCAATATTAATAATCTATTTAATTGAATCCAATATATCCAAATATTACCATTTCCACATCTAATCAATACAAAAATATTAAATGCTGTTTTAAATATTGTCTAAGAGAAAACATTTAAATCTTTAATTCAGACCAACTATGCTTCAGGCATTCAACGGCTGCACTTAGCCAGTAGCTACTATATTCGGCAGTGCTGGCCTAGAGTCATAAAACACACCAGCAGGAGGCCTGGCCCACAACAAAATTCTTATCTACTATTTATTTTTAATCTTAAGAAGAAAAAAGTTAGCCAAATCTTATTGCAAATAACCAATAATCGAGCCCAATTTGAAAGAGTAGCTAAGATAAAATACTCTCTCTGTTTACTACAAAATAGTCTGTAAATGATTTCATACCTGGTTATCTTATGTAATGATATTATTTCACTGAGATGATTTGTTTAAAGCACTTACACAGTACCTGGTATGAAGTACATTTTGGATAAGGATTGAGTATCATTATTAACAGCAATGAGAACATATCAGTTTATTAATATCCATGAGTGTGACTAAGAAGAAAAAAAGTATAAGAGTAAAAAGTACCCATTACTTTTTAGGTGCTTTCTGGTAAAAAAATAAAAATAAAAATAAAAAATGAAAAATAAAAACAGACAAATAATTACAAGAGAATGGACTTGGAAAACCAGTACAGAATATGAGTGATAAATTAAGCATTTCTTAAGCATTTTAAAAACTTCCCAGTTTCCAAGCATTATTATTTTTATTTGGTTCTGAATTTCAGATATGAGCCAAAAAATATCTTTATTGTTTGGATCAAGACTACTCAGTGTTTCAACCAGGAATGCTTAGGAGTTTGCTGTTACTTATACCTCCCTCATTTTTTGTTCAGCTCAAGGTGAAAAGAAAAAAAAAGAAAAGAAAAAATTCTGTGCCAATGTTTTATTTCTACATTTTCTATTAGAAAGTCCCTTCCATTACCCCATCCATCTTCTCTCCCACTTAGGCAAGAATGTGGCAAATGTGGCCATAGCTACCCTGGTTAAAGTAGAGTAAGCATTCCCTTCAAGCGTGAATAATGCTAACCTTTGTAAGGATGTATTTAACCTCTTAAAAATCCTGTGAGTTTCTGAAATATTCATTGTACTGAAATCAATAAATCACTGAAATCCCCACTGGGAGAGAAACTTCCTGAGGTCTCAAAGGCCAAGCCAGAGTGGAACTAGTAAACATCAGTTTCTCACAGACATGCAATTAGAACATCTGTTTGTGTCTTCTATGCCTATTAAGATGTTTACTCTGTTAATTGTAGGCATAACATGGGTATCCATCAGTATTTTTGTTTTCACTCCCACCATAGGAATTCAATAACAGAGTTCTAACCCTGGCCAGCTACCTTGCTGGTCAATTTGCCACTTGTCTTTTTAAAGAGAATATAAGAAATGGCACTTTGTCATGAGCAAATGATGGGTGGTGAAAGACAATTGTGAGAAAAATTGTCAAGGTTGTGGTATAAACAAATCTATTTCACCACTGTGATATTTAAAAGGTTCTGAAGTTTCATGATTGGTTGATTATGTCAAAAACAGCTACCTCTGGGATCAAGGGGTAGATCTGGCAGCTCTACAAGCATTTTTAAATGCTAAGTTCATTAGCCTTTCCAGCTGTGCTGTTAATTTTCCAGCTTGAGTTTTTCTACTTGAATGGGTAGCAATCTTCTGCAGTTTTCTTCTGTCTTAGACTGTTGAGGGAAACAGAAAGTAGAAACCAAATTGCTTGAAATAGAGTTTACATTATCAAATATGCTTTAGTAAATGATCTATATTTTAAAATCATACTAGATACATATAACAACCACGAATCCATAAAGTAAACTGCCTAAAAATTTTGAAGTATTGTCAAAATTTAGTTATACTGTATAGGTCAAAGATTCTATTCTAGTGATATTGTGACCCTGAAAGGCTATCTAAGCGCACAATATTTGGATTTCAGCTATCGGTTTATAATATTGTTAAATACATAAAAATAAGTATTTAATATAATCGATACTTGGTATTTATACAACACTCTTACCTTGTTGCTATTCACAAAATTGATTATGTAATAGTAAGCATGTACATAAAATCATAAAAAGAATACTTGACATGTAAGTTATACAAATTTATCTCCATCAAATAATCATTCAAACATTTTAATAAAGAATAAAAATTTAGTATTAATTTCATCTTCATCTCTATTTAATATTTTTGACAATTAGGAATAATGACAATGGCCATGAAAATAACAGTCAAATGGAAGTAAAATGTAGGACTTCTTTTTTTTTTTTTTTTGAGACAAGGTCTCGCTCTGTCACCCAGACTGGAGTGCAGTGGCACGATGTCGGCTCACTGCAACCTCCACCTCCCAGGTTCAAGGGATTCTCATGCCTCAGCCTCCAAAATAGCTGGGATTACACGTGCACACCACCATGCCTGGCTAATTTTTTTTGTATTTTTAGTAGAGACGTGGTTTTACCATGTTGGCCAGGCTGGTCACAAACTCCTGACCTCAAGTGATCCACCCACCTTGGCCTCCCAAAGTGCTGGGATTACAGGCATATCAGCTAGGCCCACTGTGTTCAACACAGTCTTTGAAATGAACCTCTGGTTAAGAAGGGTATGTCTATGCCACCAATCATTTAAAAGAAGAAGTTAAAAAAAAAATACTCACTTGAAATTGAATTTCTTCCACTGCTTAAGTCCTTTAAAAGAAGAAATTAAAAAAAAAAAAAAAAAGGCTCCCCTGAAATTGAATTTCTTCCACTGCTTAAGTTGAAATTTCTGAACTTCCTCAAAGGTAAGCAAAACCAAAGTAAAAATTCATTTCCTAAACATTCTTCCTAAAACGATTATTTTTTCAAACATTCAGAAAAACTCTCTTGCCTCCCTCCTAAAACCTTCAAAACTACGCATTGCTAAAGTTTGATGGAGATATTTTAAGTCAATGACTGTCAATGAGATATTCTCTACATTGAAACAATATCACTGCAGGACTTTAACAGTTTATACAATGCCTGGGGCTGTTCACGGCTAAGAGGTGTCATTTTAATAAGGTCCATGGAATCCTACCTTTTCTAAGTGTAACCAGGACTATGACTTCATTGGGGATTGAATCAGTGCTAGGGGGATTTCTACATTCCCCTGTTGTCCTTATCTCAATCACAGATGGGGATGAAAGAAAGCACACATTCGCATATATTGGTTAACAGCAATTAATTGTTAATGGCATTCAACAATTTTGAAAACAAAAAAGGAATACTTCCAGTCTATGATTTCAAACTCATACTCTTAGCCACTATGCCCAATAACCTCTTCATAATAAAAAATTCAACACCTATTTTAAATTACTACTAAAAAACATTTTTATTGGAACTATGACCGGAAAAAAAAAAAAAAAAAAAAAAACAAGATTTTTCTAAATGAGGGATCCATTATTAGAATGAAGTAAAAAAACTTTCACAAAATTTTCTGCCTTTCTTTAAAACTTGGCATGTGAGTTTTAAGAAAAAATATATTCAGTGTTTATTAAAAATATATAATTTGGGTTTATGTTAAATCAGTATGCACAGTTTTATATGTTTCTGGGGTATAAATCAAACTTATTGGAGTAGATTTTCTTGATGTAAACCTACAAGTAAAACTACATCCCTCAGAGAACACGCCAGACTACACAGCTGTGCAACTGAATTATGCATTACAAGGCTGAGTCAATTTATCATGAAACTGGCCAGATTTCCTGAAGGCTAATGCAGTATGGTTTTGATAACTAAAATATAAGATAAAGCATGTCATAATTCAAGCTGCTATAATCTAGACTTAACCAAACCTCAGCAGTTTGGAAAGCATTAATTAACATAATGATCACTAAATCAAAGTTGAGCACCAAGGTAATAATTTATTAAAAGTTTCACAAAATTTCTGAAACTGTCTTTAACATATGCGGGGCTAAGTTCTATGACATTCACCAGTCATCAAAAAATAGAATAGGAAGAGGAGCAAGGAGAGTGTTACTTATTCTTCAGGCATTGTGCTCCTTACACAGCAAGCAGCTAGATCCAGTGTCTTTAATCACAAAATAATAAAATATCAGAATTGGGAGGGAGAAAAGAAGTCTAGTCACACACATAATTAAGAAAAACCATGTAGTATTTTAAAGTTCTTGAGTAAATTGGATGATCACCCACAAGGAGAAGTTCAAATCAAAATGCAAATTTCTAGGTGGAATTTTCTCTGTATTTTTAAATGTCCTAGAACAGTATGTACACCTGTAGTGCAAGGCAACTTGGACACACTATTGTCACAGCACTCCTGCGGTTTCTCTTTCGTCAAACAATAAAATGCTCTGTTTACTTTCCAGGCTCCTGAATTTTACCAAAGTACCCTAAGAACAAATATCTATGAAGACTGCACAAAAGTAATCGTGGCTTTTGCCATTAATGGGAGTAGAAAGGCAGGTAAGCTCTGATTAAAAATAAAAATGGATATGGAATCAAATTATCTATAGTTTGAATAAAATAATGAGATGCAGTGATGGTGGCCAGCTCTCGTATTTGTCCAATCCCCGTGTTGAAGTATGTGGAGTAGAATGATTTAAGATTACAAAGCAGCTGAAAGAAATCACTGCTACTTATTCTAACTGGATTGTATTTTCTAGAATTCTGGAAAGTAACGTGTATTCTTCCAGTATGTTGATGCTAGGTCAGACACTGTTTGACAAAACTGGTAATGGGTGTCCGTACTGAGTCTTCCAAACTCATTTGCCTCCTCTTGTAGCCTAAACATAACTCAGTCACAAGTATTTAACTAAAAAGAATTAAGTATCCAGGTGACTGTGTGTCCTTTCTCCATGGCTTCTTTATCCTGATCCCCTTTCTTTGGTTTATATGCTGTAATATCGTATTACCACGATGAAGTATATGGCTGCACAACTAAAAGGGCTTCCTCCTTACGCGGTCAAAGTACAGTACCCTGACCTTACAATTAGCTCCCTGAATTCACTGAACTTAAAGGATGACCAGGGCCATTTTCCTTTGGTCAAAAGTAGCAGTTATATATATATATATTATATCTAATAGTGTCCTACAGAATTATAGAAAAGGAGAAAAGGCAAAAGACTGGCCCTTTCCATGAATATGATATGGCAGAAAGAATGTAAGAAATAAGCTTTATTTACTATGACAATTTACACTTTGGAATAAGATTTAGTCTGCCTCTTTTATTACTTTTCACCTTCCCTGTGAAGCATAAATCCTTATTTTGTATAAGCTATGGTCACTTATTACCATCTCACATTTTTTATGGATTCAGGTCTTTTTAAGGAATACTTCATAACAAGGCCATAGCCGGAAAAAAAACAGTCATTATTTATTGTACACCAACACTTGCATGTTTAAAAACAGTTATCAAGCAGTGAATTTTATTCAGATAGAAATTGTCACTGAGAGGTTTCGTTTACAGTTGAAGAGGTATGCTTATTTAAAAGATGAAGACAGTGCAGCAAATTTCTAAGTCTTTAAGTACAGGTTGTTCATACCTTGCTAATCATTCTCAAGCTTCGTTTCTGCACCAGAAAGCCATACTGGGTTACTAACTTTCTGCCAGCATGAAAAAAGTGGCAGGTTAAGGCGACCAATTTTATCACAAGTGCTTTCTCTATCTAGATTCTTCTCTGACTCTTGAGAGAATTCCTTAGATAATTCAAATAGAAATGCTTTTACTGGTTAACTTTTATCATACTTTGTTAGGGAAAAGTTTTATAAAGGTAAAATATGATGGAAGGATGCCAAAATATATTATTTAAGCTATTACTATGGCAATCACTAGCTCCAATTTTCTGAAAAATTCTCAATTTTAAACAGACTGTTCTGTGGTTCCCATAAAGACAGTCATAATGTTTTACAACATATATCCCAATTTTGGATTCAGAACAAACAGTTAGACAATCTCCCACTTGCCAATAGTGTTGAAAGCTTCTGTATTACAGTGCCAGCAACAAAGGTAACTTTCTAAATGATTAAGTACTTTATGGACACATGCTCCCATGCCCTTTAAAAAGATATTTTAAGTAACTGTTAAAGTTCATTGTAAGAGGAAAAGATTCCCTATAGTAGTTTTACAATCCATCAACTCTTCAAACTGAACGAGGTTTGTGTTGTCAAATGGTATTTTCATGGAATCCCATCAAAGAAAATTCAGTGGTTGCAGAAGGCAATACAGGTAATTCATTTGGCCACCCTCGACCTTGCAAGGCAATCTGAATCAAAGCTCCCAGCACCAAACCAACAACAGTATTTGAGCACAAGGGTGAAGAAAAGCCTGTGAATGTCTGTGAGGCTTTCTCAGTCATTCCATAGTCATCAAACGGAGACTGAATGGCTGAAGGAGCCACATGCTTCATTTCCCTAGGGGCCTACGGGTGCCCTGCTTCAGAGGAACTCAGTGCATCGCTGAGGTGACCTCTGATTAGGAACAGTCAACCATGCAAACCCTGAGAACTGCAGGGAAAACAAGGACTGTCATCTAAATGCTGATGATGTAAAGATCACCACAAACACCCTCTCAATACCCACTCAGGGACTCCTCCCAGAAACCTCCAGCAGCCCAAAGTGGACCCATGTCAAAAGTCACTGGGTGACTACAACCCTGAACCATAAGTTTAATTTATGCTAGAGTAATAAGGTTTTATCCTTAAAGAAATTACATATATAGGTTTATGTGTGTGTATATCCATATAAGCATGTCTGTCTCACTCAATGTTCCTCAGATTCTATTTCATTATAAAATAATTTGCTCTCAAGGTACTACTTTAAAACCTTTTTCTATTACTAGGTAATCATCATGACTACTCAATAGAATCAGATTCTATGCATATCTGAGACCTGACCCACAGGAAATAACAGAAAATTTTCATATTTGGTTACACACTTCAAATTGCTTTATTTTATTTTCTGTGTTTTATTTTTATTTGTGTAGCATAAATCAATAGAATTTTCATTTTCTACTCGTCCACACAAAAGCAGGAAAAGTAAAAGGAGAGTCTCTCTGTTTGCCTTTGCATGGATTCGTACACGAAAACCGGATAGAATAAAACAAGGATATGGTAGTCAGTGAGTTCAGAGGTTCATATCTGATCAAACCTTTCACCTCACTGTTTCCTTTCCTTCTCTGAGTATTTATTTTAACTCAGAGTTTTAGTCTTTGGCCTTCAGTGCCAGAAATATTCTTACATGTTCAGATAAGGCACTTTCATCCAGTTCCAAAAATGTTGAGGGTGGGGGTCAGATTTGAATCCCCACTTACCCTGAAGCAAATATCTCTCATTGGACAAATACTTGGAATGTCTTGACTGACCTCCCTGCAGCTGACAAGAGGCTATTTGTGGTCTTGCTTTTACCTCCACCGTTTCCCTTTTCTGAATTTACATAGCAGCAAAGACAGTACATTGTGTCTAGGTTCTTCCCATTCCCTCCAAAGTCAGGCTGAGGACAGCAGGGCTTGCCCACGTTTTCAGCTTGACCCTACCTGTGTTAGGCTCTGGCTGCCCGACCGTGTCAGCATTCCAGGACCGTGAGAGAAGGCCGTGTTTGCAACCCAACAGGAAGAGGAGTAAGCCAGGCGTTGACATCACCTGACAGATGCGTTTCTCAAGTCGGAAATGTTATTCAAGGATTTTTCATGGAAATCATTGACACAGAAATGGAATAAAGAAAAAACGAGAGGGAGAGAGAAAGTCAGTGCCACGATGGGCATGTTTTGCACCCTATAAAAAAGGAATTAAAATGACTCAACCTCACCTCCATTTCTCTACACGCCCCCCCCCCATTCATCCTTTATGTCTGGAAGTAAATGTTTCTGAAATACTATAGCTACCAGCAGAGCAGCAACACATAATAACATGGTAGCAACACATAAAACTGTCAGTCTTCAAGGAAAATAGATGGTTAGGTTGAGGGGGTAAATGGACTAAATCAATTTGAACATGCATGTTAAGGACTGTGAAAGGGCAGAGTTTAGAGCTGCTAGGCTGGAAAACATTTGTCTCTGTCTTCTTGTATTTCCACAGCACTGGGCAGAATCCACCCACAGGCTTCTCCCTTGGCTCCAGTCTGACTCTGTGGCTGATTAATGGCAGCTGGAGGTGTCCAGTAATTTCCTCACCTAATAATAAACTACAACCCAAAATGGAGGTTTCCCTCAGGCCCACATTTAACATACCTATACTTACAACCAGGAGGTAGCCAATTACACTGTCTCTGTGCCCACTACTTAGAAAGTACATGCTTCAGCAAGGCTGAGGCAATTTTGTTTACCATGGGGATCCAATTCCTGTCTATACCAGACAGATTGCTTCTTTTACACAATGAACACACATTAAGTAAGCTCATTTCAGAGACCAAAAAAACGTAGAAAAATTTCCTAGCAGTTCCACAAGATCCATTTCTAAGTAATTCATTCTTTTCTCAAAAATGTGGAGGGAAAAAAGTGTCAAATGACAGACTTGGTCTTAAGCCTTTTTGGAACTTAAATTTTAAATTGCTGTTACCAAAATGTCAGGTTGTAATTGCAAAGCCTGAAGCCTAAGCAATCACTCTAATTCCCTGCTTCCTGAGGCATCCAATAAAGCTGTTTGTATTTGGGCAGTTCTTCCTCACAGATTCGTTTGGCAATGAGAATTGGTACATGCCACATACTATAAGGCGATTATGTGGATTAACTTTGCGATATTAATGAAGTGGTTAGCCTCAACATTTGTATTTATAGTAACTAACAAAATTAATTGTAAACTAGGGAATAAAACATAGAGACAAAAATACAGAGACGTATGTGCATGCCTGCACACATATGTGAGTTCCCCGTGAGCAGTAGCAGAGCAGAGATGTGGTTAATGGAGAGAGTACACAGACCTGGATTCAGATCACATTTCTGCTGCTGAATTGCTTAACTTCATCAAAGCTAGCCTCTATTTACTTCTTTTCTTTTTTTTTTTTTTGAGATGGGGTTTGCTCTGTCACCCAGGCTGGAGCGCAGTGGCATGATCTCAGTTCACTGCAACCTCCACCTCCCAGGTTCAAGTGATTCTCCTATCTCAGCCTCCCGAGTAGCTAGGATTACAGGTGCGCGGCACCACATCCAGCTAATTTTTGTATTTTTAGTAGAGATGGGGTTTCATCATGTTGGCCAGGCTGGTGTCAAGCTCCTAACCTCATGTGATTCACCCGCCTTGGCCTCCCAAAATGCTGGGATTAGACATGAGCCACCATGCCTGGCCGCACTGATGTACTTCTGTTTCCTCACTTGTAAAATTAGAATCATATTTATCAGAAATAATGTATGTAAAGTACCCAGTCCACCATCTGGCACAAAGTAGGCAACTTAAAATTAGTTTCACATTTTAGAGGTGCAATCTAAAATTATTATTGTTTTAATCATGATAAAATATGCATAACATTTACTTTTTGAACCAGTTTTAAGTGTACCATTCAGTGGCATTAAGTACATTCACATTGTTGTGCAATCATCACCAGCACTGAACTACATTCATCTTGCACAACAGAAACTCTGTACCCACTAAACAATAATTTCTTATTCATCCCTTCCCCCAGATCCTGGCAACCACCATCTACTTTCTGTTGCTATGAATTTGATTACTCTAGGTACCTCATATAAGTGGAATCACAGAGTATTTTTCTCCTTTCATGATGGGCTTATTTCACTATGCATAATGTCGAGTTTAATCCATGTTGTGGCGTGTGTCAGAATTTTCTTCCTTTTCAAGGCTGAGTAATATTCCATTGTGTGTACAAACCACACTTGGTATACCCATTCAACCTTCAATGGACATTTGGGTTACTTCCACCTTTTTGCTATTGTGAAAAATGTTGCTATGAATATTGATGTAGAGTATCTTTTTAAATTCCTGCTTTTATTTCATTTAGGTGTATGCCCAGAAATGAAACTGCTGGATCATATAAAATCATTTTATTTGGTTATATAATTCCATATTATAATTAATGAAGTAATCGTCCCATTCCTTTGGTATCAAAGAGAAAACGGTACAGTAGGAAATATACCTAAAGAATCTTTCTTCTCTTTCATTGCCAGAAATAGAGAAAAATTGTTTTTTCTGATTTTTCAGAGGCCATCAGAAAAATTCAATGGAAGCTACATGGAAAAAGAGAGAAATGAAACCATTTAGCACTGGCATAGCAGATACACCCAGAACCTATAATGATGAAAATGCTATTGAAATTATCATTTTTCTATATTCATAAGAAAATTATACAAGGGTTCCAGCCTGGTACATCTTTGGTCCCTATCCAGAAATGAAGCTGTTACACAGAAGGTGTGTCTTATTATTCCCACATGCAAAGGCCTAGATTCTGTGATCTTTAGCCATAGGAAAAATCTCTATGATAAGTTCCTAAGCAAGATGAGGAGACATCACAGAGGAGAGACCTACCCATATAAAAAAAATAAGTGTAATGTCATAAGTATTTTTAAGTAAAGAAAAATATATGAATTTGGTTGAATTGCTGTAACATTTTATATTACAATGAAGAATATGTTGTAAGGAAGTACGCTCACATCCTGGCTGAGGATGACTAGAAAACTGATGGCAAAGATGGGTAAATTATATGAAGAATGGTAGAGAAAAGGAAAACAGAATAAAGGGATAAAGGGCTTGTGAAAATATCAAAGAGGAAAAGTGATAGAGCAAATTGAAAATAGAAGATAAAAAATCAAAAGTTTTGGAATATACGTATTAGACTTCTACCAGAAGATCCGAAAATAGGCATGGCCAAGCAAAAGGGAGACAGATCAGGGACATTGCCACTTGGTGACAGAATGAGTCATGGAATCACCTTTTGTTACTGTGTTGATTCAGAGACCAAACAGAAGAACTTATTTGAACTAATGGCAAGTGATAGCAAACATTAGCAAATCTTATTATTTTACATTACTAAGACTGTGCCATCACCTATTTTGGCAGCTGTAGGATTGTTTCTAAACTATATTCAACTAACTAGATGTAACCTTTTGTAGATATCATGGAAGGAAAGAAGGTATGCGTATTAGGTCATTCTTGCATTGCTATAAAGAAATACCTGTGGCTGGGTAATTTATAAAGAAAAGAGATTTAACTGGCTCATGGTTCTGCAGGCTTTACAGGAAGTATAGTGCTGGCATCTGCTTGACTTCCAGAGAGGTCTAAGGATGCTTACAGTCATGGCAGAAGGCACAGTAGGGGGCTGGCATGTCACATGGAGAAAGCAGGAGCAAGTGAGACAAAGAGTGAAAGGGGAGGTGCCACACACTTCTAACAACTAGATCTCCCGACAACTCACGCACTATCACAAAAAATAGGGCCAAGCCATGAGGGATCTTCTCCCATGACCCAAACACCTTCCACCCAGACCCACTTCCAGCACTGGTGATTACAATTCAACATGGGATTTGGGAGGGACAAATATCCAAACTATATCAGTTTGTGTGTCACTATTAATAGAAAAAGTTAAGTCTTCTTAAAAAGTTAAGTCTTCTTAACCAGACCATAAACTCCCCAAAGACTGGGAACCTTTAGACAATTAAAGAAATTATGGGGCTCTGGGCCATGCAGCAGGACCTACATCAGAGATGACTTGAATGTACTCTAGACTGAAACAGAGGATCCAGGTTAGGAAATGTACGTGTATGTTGGGATTTGAGCACATTCTGATGCAGTCACCCCAGCATTGCGATGAGATCTTATCTTTCCCTGTAGCTCACACTGAGATATTTTCCAGGCTAGCCCATCACTTGTGTGTTCCTATTCATTGTCCGTTGCTCTCTGACCACATCAATACTGTCATGTGTTGCTTAGCCACAGGAATATATACTAAGAAATGTGTCATTCAGTGATTTTGTTCTTGTGTGAACATCGTAGAGTGTAATTACAAAAATCTGATGGTACAGCCTACTACCCACCTAGGCTATATGGTATAGCCTATTGTTCCTAGGCTACAAACCTGTATGGCATGTTGCTGTACTGAACACTGTAGGCAATTGTAACATAATGGTAAGCATTTGTGTGTCTAAACATATCTAAGCATAGAAAAGGTTATGTGCGACACTATGATGTTATGATGGCTACACCATCAATAGGTGAAAGGAATTTTTCAGCTCCATTATAATCTTAAGAAACCACTGTCCATCATTAACTTGAACACTGGTATGCAGCATGTACTATATTCATGCCATCCTCATCTTCTCAAATTGGATCCTTGCAGGCAAACAATTGCTACTTTTTTCTATTCCCGTACCACTTCTCTCTTTTTGTCATCATAAACTAACCTACTATTCTAAAAATCCTAAGTCCAATACCCCACACATGCCTAAATTTGTCAGAAAACTTGCAAAGAGTTATAGTTTGTTTTTATTTTTTAGTAGAAATCTAATATTGCTACCTGTGAAATAAAATTGAAAAGCAGCCCAGTGAAAAAGAGTGAAAATCCTTAACAGATCTCTACTAAAAATAAAAGGATAGAAAATGAAAAGACATATGAAAATACAGACATGAACAACCTATGTTGCCCTCATAACTAAATAATAATACCAGAAAGCAGTTAGTGCTCCGTAATAGTGGTTGCCATTGTGCCATCCTTAGATTTACCAGATATACTTCATCCTCTTTTCTACTTGGCCTGAAAGATGTTATTTATTAAAACAAAGGGGAAAAAATAATAAAATCTGCAGAGAAAAATAATCTTCCAGAAATCCAGCCCTACTGAAATGATAGGGATGGTAAAACACATGCAAACGTCTTAGCTTTACTATTGGTGAAGCCTGTAAACAAAACTTTTATGAAAACTGGAAAGAAAGTTCAAAGACTTAAGCCACTAAAGGGATGTGAGTTCTTGGCATGTGCTTCTTCAAAGCAGTGAGTCTTGTGTAGACACAGCCACTGAGGGATGCTCTCTATTGCCGCTCTGATCATTACCTAGTGATGTTACAATGACCACAAATGACCTCTTGGCTTCTTCACACCAAATTTCCATCTCATCACTATTTCCAGTTCATGTAACAAGCAGATCCCTCTCCTTATCAAAACTCAAGACACTTCTACCCCATTTCTGACAGCTCAGCTGCAGTGCTGCAGCTGAATAGTTAGCGTTCAGCATTGTATCTGAATATTCAGAGATTTAAGAAAAGTTTGCTGAATACTTCCTATGTAGCAGGCAGTATGCTAGGTACTAGGGTGAGCAAAATGAATAAACAAGCGATGATAAATAGAATAATAAAGGAACAAGAGATATTACCCGAAGAGAACCACATCAACCACCGCTGAGGCAGAGGTAAATGCCCTTTAAGTATGGGGATTGACCTGATCAGAAAGTCGGGGGAGGTCTCTCGGCCATTGTCTATTGAGTAGAGATCCAGAGAAAGAATACATGGTGAGGAGAATGAGGATGGTACATGGTAAGAATTTAGGGTACAGAGGTGACATTTTGGTAGAAAAATATTATATTCACAAAGTCCTGTGGCTGAAAAAGGCAAGACCTCTCCATGGGCTTCCAAAACCATTAGTGTAGCTGGAGGCCAGAGAGCAATCCAGGAAGCAACTAAGGAGGCATTTGAGGCTTGGGAGATGTGCAGAACTTAGACAAGTCAGAATTGTGTCAAACATGTTAAGGATTTTCTTCTTTCTCCTGAACCTACTAGAAGGCCTTGGAAATGCCAGTGAGGGAATTGTATGATGAAGTACCTATAGAGACAGGGTCTCTATTGGTGAAGTGATGGACAATTGAGATGGCATGCTATACCTAAGATACCTTGAGAACTCTGTAAAGTGTATTGGAGACTAGTAAACTAACATCCAGAAAAAGGACAACTTGAAATAAGAAAATCTGAGTTCAAATCCTGTCCTACTTTCCAGCACTTTGACCTTGGGATAATTCATTAACTTCTCTTACTCATTACTTCAGCTTCCTCACCTGCCCTTGTAGCTGTGAGTTTCCAACAAGGTCATCTATTTGATAGCAGCTTGCAAGCAACAATACCATTGCAATGTAAAGCAGCAATGATTGCTGTAAACATTATAGCAATAGTTGTTGTAGTAGTAGTTATATTACAAACTTCTATGAGACAGTACTTTCTGTGATAACAGACAACCCCCAAATCTCAGCGCTAAAGATGACGAGCAGTTTTTTCTTGCTCCTGTTGAATGAGGACTACTGCTGGCTGCGGCTCTGCTGCAGGCTGTGTGTTGGCAGAGCCTGCTCCCTGAGTCTTCTCATCCCAGGATCCATGCTAAAGGAGCAGCATTGTACACACTGCTCACATGGTAGGGGCTACAAGGAAAAGAACTGCTCAGATGTGGCGTATCTCTTGGCTTAAGCAGATCACAAGGCCAAGCCTCAAATCAACAGCATAAGAATGCGTTGTCTTCTCAGGGGTAAGGAGTGAACAAACAATTTAGAACAATAATACAATCTACCATAAATATTTGTGTGTAAGTATGTCTGAAACTTCCTTAAACTAAGAAAAAAAAAAAAGAGAGTAGACATTCCATATTGTAATCATTTCAACGACTTACCATCTCTATAATTTTTGCTAGATTGACAACAAAAAATTTTAAGAGTGAATTTTGCCTATTAGATGCAAGCTTAATCTTTCATAAATTAAATCATGGAAGAAATTATTTTTAAATAAATCATCCTATACTCTTTTGTAAAGCAAATAAACTTCCAAAGTGAAAATAATCACCCCCATCTATCACTTGAGTATATTGAGTATGAATCCAAAAGATACATGCAGTATGCTTTCAAAAAATACAAACAAAACCAGGTAGAATGTCATCAGGCCTGCTCACTGCCAGGAAACTCAGTACAATGAGGGCGACTGATACGATTGCACTAGCAATTCACCGAACAAGGGGAAAATATGAGGTGATCCTCTGCTCACCAAGCCAGAAGCCCTGGTGCAAGGCTATGTCTGCTCAGAGGAAGGGGTAACATCCGCAAATGTGTCATTTAGTCCTAGATGAAGTTTCAGCACACTTCTAAGGTTTTTCTCCTATATGAACTCCCCAATATCTGTGAATGCCTAATGTCTAGGAATTTTGTACATTGAATATTTGCAGCAGTTTTCCTCATGAGTTATCTCTGATTGTTATAATTTTAATTGTAAAGTCTCCTAAATTTGCAAAGACCAAAATATTTCTCTTTCTCAGTACCTCTCACATAGGGATTTCTAAAATAAAAATAAAAACTGCCCTGGACTCAAAAGCTTCTATGTACTGTTTCTCCCCATACTGGGAAAATCTGCCTACACAATCCTCTTTCCTTAAGACTGAGATTCATTTGAGATTTTTGAGGTTTGATATGTTTCTATTTTTAGTGGGATCTGACTCCTTGAGAATGAATGCCACAATGGACTTTTCCCTTAGAAAACTATCTTTACCTACAATTACTCATAAAATCTTGGTATTTTAAATTCCGGGCCTTCTCCTCAAAGTTATACAAAGTTTCACATCTAGAAGTCTGTGTGAAGTGTTCTATCCTCAGTAGTGTGACTACCCCAATGGTCTAGGTCTCAGGACCATCATAAATGACGCATGTAGCTCTCCATCAGATATCTGAAAGGCCAAGCCTTTCCAGTATGAAAGTTCATCTCCTAAATGGGAGATCACCTTCCAATGGTCTCCCCCAAAACTACTGTGTAATGCTTCTTATTAGAAGTATTTGAGAAGTTCAGGGCTTCCAATGAGGTGAAAAAGAACACATCCACATACTGGGAGAGTGGTGCACACCAACTCCACAGGGATGGACGCCCCCAGGCTCAGGACTCTTCCAGACCTCACCCTATGTATCGCTTTATCTGGCTATTCATCCTTTACAATGTTCAATTCAAAAGTCAACAACTCTATATTGACTGGGGCAGGCTACCCTCAGATTCTGAGGCCTGGTGTAAATCTTACATTGTCTGCTCTGGTAGACAGGAAGAGCATTGATACTGGAGGCCACAAATGTGTGCTTGCCCTAGAGGTAGAGGCTTAATCCAGCTAAAAGTAGCCCCTGAGAATGGATATCAGAAGATTTGGCCTTAATGTGTGACCAGCAGGCTTTTGCCCCCCTAAGAATGTGTTCAGAACAAAAGATGACTTAAACAAGAGTTGTTTTTTAAATATTTAGACTGTTACTTGTTAGCTGGTTTTTGGTTGAATTGGTTATCTATCTAGTTACCAGTGCTGCAATTGTGTAGTCACCTATACATTATTTAAATGTATTTAACTGTTAAATGTGCTAGCTACCAGTTATAAAATAAACCCTTATGAAAACTGCACAATTGTGTACATGTTTGTTTTTGTTTCTTTAAGCATTGAATATTGCCATTGAATGAGATTAATGAGTTCATGTTTTAAGTTGAAGTTAAAAATTTTTTGTTAAATTCAACCATTATTATAATTACTTTTTGTATTCCAGAACATGACAAATCATGAATAAAACAAATATACATTTTGTAAAAAGAAGTATTTGAGTTTCTCTAGAGCTCTCCACTCCTCCAGAAGTACAGTATGCTAAACTCTGAGAATTCAACTACCATTAAGAAAGGAAGTACCCAAAAAGAAGAGAAAACCTAAGACATATAGTGATTAAAGCAAAAGAAATTGTGGCAGATTAATCTTCTGGTACTGTGGAATTCAATATCGTAGCCACTTTTAGAATCCTTTTATGTCTTTTCTTCTGCCAAAGATATGATCCCTTAAGAGAACATGCTTTAGCATATAAATATGCTGCAATAATAAGAAATATCTTTATATCTCTTCCTTGTGAAGATACAACCTAAGATAACACTAATTCCTGATATATCCATATAATGGTCCTCTTTGAAATAAATTTTCCTTCATTGATAAGTCATTAGTGAAGATAATAAGCTACTCTACTAAGTGAAATTATATATATGATGCTTATTGAGTTTTAAAATACATATTAAATATGTTTACTTTGGGATGAGATATTACACATTAACTACACTATAACAAATATGGAGTTGATAGTTCTAGTGTATTTAGATAAGATAGTTATTCTATAAAATTAGTCAAGGTAAACACATAAACACATTAAAGATACATTGAGCATTGCTTGTTTTTTAAGTTCTGGGGTACATATGCTGAATGTTACACAGGTATACATGTGCCATGGTGGTTTGCTGCACCTATCAACCCATCATCTAGGTAAGCTCATTGCCCTTTCTTTCTTTCTTTTTTTTTTTTTTTTTTTGAGACAAAGTTTTGCTCTTGTTGCCCAGGCTGGAGTGCAATGGCATGCTGTCGGCTCACTGCCACCTCTGCCTCCTGAGTTCAAGCGATTCTCCTGCCTCAGCCTCCCAAGTAGCTGGGATTACAGGCATGTGCCACCACGCCCGGCTAATTTTGTATTTTTTGTAGAGATCGGGTTTCTCCATGTTGGTCAGGCTGGTCCTGAACTCCCGACCACAGGTGACCTGCCCACTTCGGCCTCCCAGAGTGCTGGGATTATAGGCATGAGACACCACACCCAGCCCCCTCCCTTTCTTTTAAGAGTACAGGCAGGTCTCTCACTCTAGTGTAGTGAATTTAATGAAAGCCTAGAGTGAATGAAATGGTGATGCCTTTCTTGATGTGGAGTTACATGGTAGATATCATGCAGCCAGCTTTCTCACTCATGGATGAATTTTCATGACATTCTCTATTGAGTTGTATGGATCTAACAGAAAAATCTATGGGTCTTAAGGCTAAATATGTTTTCATTGCCCCTCTCGTGTTTTCTGCTTGCTTTACAAAAATACCCTGACAATTTTCAGATAAAAGCCTTTTAACAAATTCAAAATATCATTATCTCTGATTCTTGTACAACCAACTTAAACCCAGAATACAGCCTACAACTTAACATCTCAGCAAAACAGAACAGGTGAAAAAAGAAAGCAAAACGGTAGGACAAAAAGATTTAAAAAAAAAAAAAAAAGAAAAGAAAAAAAAAGAGGAGAGACAAATAAGGCACAGAACTATATTAGAAAAACACTTTCTACTTTAATCACACAATGGTGTCCAGCCTTGCCTTCTCGACCCCCTGCTTTTCCTATTTCTTCCTTGTTAGTAAGAGTCACTTCATTGACCAGCAACACTACCACACAGTGACCACCTGTGGTGCATGTTGAATACGTGATTTAGTGCTATTACACTTGTCCCAAAGAGCTCAAAGCAGATTTAAATTTCCATAAACCTATTTTCTAGACATGTAGATAAAAAACTTATTTGAGCAACACAGGTAATTTTTTATTTAAGTTGGTCTTTAGTGTTCATTTTTAATAATTTTCATTACAAAAGTCATAAAACCAGCAAATTTAGAACAATCCCACTCAATAAAAAGAAAGTCAAATTTGATATTCCAGTGTTAATTCCTAAACAATAACAATTTTAAAATTTCCAAAATCATGAGTGATTGGGTGCATTCACTTATTATGAGATCCAGTTAACCTTCTGAGGCTCAGGGGCAAATGACCATGCTAGAATATATCAGGAAAGAGAATTGCAAAAATTGCACTGCTTGCGCCTGTGGTCCTTTAATAACTAATGAGCAAGTTGATTTTTCAGACATTAGTGCAAAATGTATATTCCATCTTTTCAATGAAATCCTGACCTTTTCCCTGATATACATTTCAACTCCATTACTACCTTGAGACAGAGATACAAGATGCCCTTTTTAGGATATTGCAGTGTGGCAAGGGTAACTACACTGCAGGTTAAGGTACTCAAAGAAGTGATAAACAGGACACGAAGCTCAAAAAAACCTCTGAGCTAGTTTTCAGGATGAAGGAGCCCCTTTTAGAGAGGACCGTCTCCATTCTGGAGATATAGATTGGAGCATTCATTTTACGTAAAACTATTTGTAATACAAAACGTGGTATGACTAAGCCACAGTATTGTTTCTGCCGGAATGTGAGCTATTATATACTTGGTAATATGTAAACACAAACACAAGAACAACTTATCAAGTTTCCTGTTTTATATGCTTAATAAGCTTAGATGCCTTATTTTGAAAGGCAAATTAGAGTTTTTAAAAATATGAATTCAGTAAACTCAGCAGCACAAGTCAGTACACTATTGATTAAAAATACATATACAACAATTAATACAACTCAGTGTACACAGCACATGTTCCTCCATAATCTGACCCCGCCTAGCACTGTAAACTTCATCCCATACTTTACTTCCAGCCAGTTTAGTTCAGTCCACTCTGCCTCCCCACCGCACTTCCCATCCCAAGTTGTTCCAGTCCGGCATAACTGCACCAATTGCAGCTTCAGGAAATCTCTTTCTAAACTCTCTTTCATGCTGAAATCCATATAAACTGATTCCTTCATCTCTAATCCCTCACCTACCTTCCATTCTACAAATGTATTCCCACAATCTTTCCTTTGACTAATTCTTCTTTGTCCCTCCAAAATATACACAGTACCCCAAACTGCCAAGAATGCATGTGGCATTACAGTAAACATGTTTCTAGCCTCGGAGGGCACTCTTTTATTCTGCTTTATTTTACAGGTTTTAGCTTTGCACAGATCTTTATTTGAGTAAATTAACAAATAAATGATCTTGCCCACTGGCAGAAAAATTAATTAAAATCCCAAGATCCCTTCTAGCACATTTTATTTCACAGTAAATATTCTACGTTGAATTTTATGTTGATATTCTAGTATCCAAAGTTATTGCACTTTTATCATCTAGGCTACGTTTCATTTCCAATTAATTCTCTAATTTCCTGGCTTGTGATATATTTGATTTGTTGCTTAAGCAAACAGTAATGAAAGTCACCATACCCCTACATCATAAGAATGATACAATCATGTTAATCAAAATTCTGAGAGAAACTATAATTTAAAAATCATGTCTATCTTCACGCTTTTGTTTTCAATAAGTTGATAAACTTAAGAAAGCACTAGAAAATGATAAGCAATACAAAATTATAAAAATATGAGTCTTTTATTCTGATTTTATCCTTACAATGCTTGTTACCTAATAGGAATTTAAAATATATTATTGTTCTTTTATATTAGGTTTGCTAATGACAATAATACATTTTTCCTCACTAAAATATATAAAAAAAATATATATGCTTCTGGTTTAAATGCCATCCTTAGGAGTACAAGCTTGAAAGCTGTGCAACCAGTAGTGTATTTTAAATGTAAGAGAGCAAATATTGTTTGTGTCAAACTCAAAGAAAAGACTCAAAGAAAAGAATGTACTCATTACGTTCAAAACTTTAACTTACTACAATAATGACACTGGTTTCAAAAAATTGAACTTTTTAACAACCAATAACCTTTTGTCACAGAAACTTTTCACACCTCTAAGCATACTATAATTTCTAAGCACTATTTTCTTCGCTTCGATTATGTGTTCCCATGCTAAAAAAACAAAATAACAAAGTTTAAAAAAAAGAAAAAAAAAAAGAAAAAGGAAAGGGCCTTTTCCTCACTGCCAGCGCCCAAGCTTATCTCAGCAGCCTCCTATTTTTAACCAGATTGCAAATGGTATCCGTGATCAAAGGCCCGGAGCCCTGGAGGAACTTAGGCAAACAGCACGCAGCAGAATGCTTCCTGATGATCTGTAAGCAGGAAAGGACTTTTGACATGAAAGACAGCTTAAACAGCACAAGAATAGCAATAAACCAGCTGTAAAATGGTTGCCCTTGAACGAAAGCAAATTGTTCCAAATAATTTTTCCCTTTTTTGCAGCCTCTGGATGTCCCGCTGGGGCATTTAAACAGCCACATGCTCAGTGTACAAAAGCTTCTCTAAGTGGGAAAATACAGTGTACTAATGTGTTTAGAATAAGGGGACCGAACACATCCAAAGTTCAGATTTGATGCTTCCTTTTCCTTTTGTTGGAGAATGAGTTCATTAATGCCAGGCTTGTTTTGGATACTAACTAAGCTTCCAGTCAGTAATGTTAAAGGGTAATTTATTGGCTTAGAAATACTCAATTAACCATTGAAGTGGTTGTTAATTTAAAAAGTAAACGGATTGTTGAGCCTTTACATAGGACTGTTCATGCAACTGGAATGTATATTTACCTAAAGATTAAGAAGTACAATGCATACTTTTCTTTGTTATTTTCTATTAAACAACTTATACTATAGAAATGCCATGAATACTATGAAGTTTCTATACATCTTCCCCACTATAAGTCATGAGAATAATATAATACTTAACGTTTACATAATTACAAGACACTTCTATATGTGCAGTTTTATTTAATTCACACAAAAGCTCTTAAATCGAGTGTTACCCAACACCATCCTTTGAATAAATACATAAGATACAATGTTCTCTCTCAATGATGTTTATTCTAATCAATTATATGAATTCTATATTTAAAATAATAGATTAAAAGGAAATCTTTTACTACATTATTTACAAAATCATGGTAAATATACTGAGTAATTTAGAAACCAATATGCTTATATTAAGAAGTATATTTTATTCCACAAAAGAAAAATACATTTAAATAATTTGGCAATTCACTAATAAATGTTAGGCAGAGAGATTTATTTAAAAATCAGACAATTGAAAAACCTTTGAAGTTACTTAGATACACATATGCATTGCTTAATAGAAATGTGTTGCTTTAATATTAAATTTAAATAAAATATTTATTAATCAAAGCATACAAAATACATCTAAAAGGGTTATTTCAATTACATAATCAATAAACTATGATACCAAAATCTTATTTTCCTATAATAAATTATCACTCTAATTTTATTGACTAAGTCTATATTTCATAATTTGCCTAAATTGTATAAATTCACTCACAACTTTAGGGTCTCAATTAGAATAAACATCCAACAAAACCATGTGTAACCATTGTATAACAAAGGAAGCAAACTCTGCCTAAATCCCAAAAATCACTTTGAAAAATTATTGTTTTAAATGCAAACAAGCATAGAAAAGGGAATTTTTCTAAAGTAATCCTCAGCTTAACAATAGTTGTGTTTGGAAGCACCTAACTACAGACTTCTGATGAGGTCAATTATTATATACTAAATTTCTAAGTGCTTTTCTGTGAAAGTAATCAAGTTATCAAAACGAATTCCTCTTTCAGTCATAGAAAAGTGGTACTCTTCTGATCAATATTTATTTATATAACATCATGCAAACGTATAACATTTACTAGTAAGAACATAGTACATATTCAAATCAAATCCCTTTTTCTCCTAGAGATTTATTTCATGTTATACTTTGTTTTACTTTTATCATAATGAATACAGGCACAATGAGTATACAAAGCCTTTCTGTGCTTGGTCAGGGAACCAGCTAAAGTACTGGCTCAATGGCTCTGATTTTAAACCATGTTTTACTTAAGACTAATTTTTCATCAGTGTTAGAGGTTAATAACACTGTTATTTCCTCTATTACCTGGATTTAATAAAAGCAGTGGGGCATAACATTCTGTAAAGCCAGGCAATAAGAGGAAATAATACAAATGTTAACCTCTAACATAAATGTAATGGTAATTGCTCCAGTCTAGCTTTAAAATTGATGCCTTTGGAAGACCCCCACATGGCCAAAAAAAAAGCTCTCTCCTCAGTGTTCTAGCAACTACCAAGATCCAAGGTCAAGGGCAAATTATGCCATCAATTTGTATGCTTAACAACATTTCTGCACCATATCATCCTTAAATATAGAAGCACATTCTATTAGGAATAAAACATGACAATAAAGCAATGAAGCTTCAATTATAAATCAACTAAAGTGAAAGTACATGTTGAAAATGTTAACAAAGATTGTTTCAATACAGAAAAGTTGATTCACCTTCTTACACATAAAATATAAAATCAAGTTACATGATAAGGTAAATAAATCTCCAAATTAAATACTGAAGATAGAGAAGCATGCAAAACAGCTTCATCTATATCTAACCAGCACGTACGAAATTTTCTCTTTTTCATTTATATCCAATACTTATAAATATTCATTGTGGTTATTTTATATACATATGTAGTGATATTTATTTCTATTTAATAAGCATATTTTTAATGTTTTGGCAGATAGAATTAATGTCTCTTGCATTACATGTCAACTTTGTCTTGCATAGCACCAAGTCATGTCAGCAGCCTCTTTGGAAACTAATGCCAGCAAGTTTAAGATTAATTTCTGCTAATTATCTCAGGCTCTCAGACCACACTGTTCATACACTAGGAACCAAATTTCCAGATTCAATTTTTGCAAATCTGCTAGGTCCCTCAACATTTGTGAGTGTACCAAACCAAAAATGTTCCAAGCTTTCCTCTTTTCAAATACCACCACTCTTATTACACATTTCAACCATTTATTTCCTGTCATCTTTTCATATTCAGTTTACAAAAAAAACCATGCCTTCAAACTGTTAATGATCCAGAGTTTGTTAGAATCTTTCTTAATAATTAAGTTCCTCACGTGCATGGATCTTGTCACTCATTTCTTATATTCTTTAAAGGTCTTCTAAAATGGGTACTTGGTTGGCACCCAAAACATACTAACTTATTAGTATTCATGCCTCAGTAGAAACAGGAAGGAAAGATCTTTGTTCAATCTGATTTAGCTCATCCCTACCATATGGCTTTCATCGGGTATCAGAAATCCAACTTTTGATCATCCTCCTGTTACATAGATTGTGAATGTCAAAACCTAAGCACTTATCTTGTCTTCTCACAACTATCAAGTAGAAGAGGAACTTCAGTAGTAACTTACTCTTTAAAAAAATAAAAATTAATTTACATGGCAAATGTAATCATGATGACAATGTCATCTAAAAAATACAAACCAGCTTTGTCTTTGAAAAGCTCAAAATCTTTATCACCTCATAAAACATGGGGACCAAAAATCTTCAGGCAGGCCTAAGGGAAGTTTCAGAAAGAGAAGTTTAATATTTGATTGGTGAGAAGGATCACCAGTGGCCCACAGCCACGAACAAGGTCACTAAAATAGACAGAAAACCCTCCTCAGGTGTGGTCTCTTTGTTGTGTATTTACACTGGCTCCCGTGTTGAAAGGAGGTCTCTACGGTCCTGAAAACTGCCAAAAACCCCTGGCTGAGTGAAGCTATAAACACAGTGTGCGATGATAACCTCTGCTGCACTCCATGTGTCCCAAAATCTGCTAAGACCTTCACTTCAGTCTGCAACTAGGTAGAATAATATTTGAGGTCAATAAATTGGGGACAGGGTGCAGGGAGTGATGAGAGAAGCTCAGGGGTAGAAAAGGAGGCAAGGGACCACAGTTCCTTGTTTAAGGAAAGTGGTAGGACCACTTACCACCTATATTACCTAAAGCTCATTACATAATCTTTCAAAGCTCCCTCACTCATAGAACTAATATTAAAGCTATCTACTGCACAAAGTACATAAAACAATCTATGCAAAGCAGTGATTGGTACCCGGTAATTATTCTCATGCATTAAATGCATTCTAAAAGCCAAGATTATGATGCAAAATGTAAATCTGAAGTGGACTTCAGTTCCAGAGACTGAAGCTCTTCTGAATCTTTCTAAATCAAGTCCTTTATTCTTGAATTCTTCATTTGGACAATTATGGATTCATGTGCTCACATTATAAAATATTAATATTATAAACAGTCTCAAAAGACAAAAGTCATACCTGTCACTGCTAAGAAAATGCTACTTTACTTAATAAACTGTCAATAATTACATCTGGAGAAGGAATAAAAAAATGACAGTTTCCTCTTAGAAATTATTACTAGAGAGAAATTCAAACTTTTTTATTACAGATATTCAATTCTATGTTTGTATTTGACAACAAAACGAGTTCAAAATTTTAAAAGACAAATAATAGATAGTCTCTCTCCCTGAAGAGTTCAGAGTCTAATGGGAAAAATGTATACATAAATCATAACCGATGAGTGCTATAACAAAGGCGTTTGAAAGCTTCTAGAGTACAGAACCTGAGGGATGAGGAGGAATTCTCAGTAAAAGTGAAGTATACCCTGGACCTAGAAGAATGACTTGGGCAAGAGTTTAAAAATATTTTCCTTCATTAATTGAATGGATATCTTTTTTGCATGCAGATTCTAAGAATATATAGCTGACTGCCCCCCCCCCCCCAAAACAAGCATCACTTGAATGATGGAGGAAAATTTCCCCACACATTACACCATTGTCATGGCTATCTGGGTATCCAAAAGAAATTTCCAAGTGTAAGATTAGTGTCTTGCAGCCTCCACAAAATTTAAAAACTATTTAGAGCAAGAATCATATCTTATTCAGCTTTCTATTCTTTAGCAGATAAAACAAAAATTGTTGTAAACCACATGAAGAATTGGTCTCTTGGTCAGAGACTAGAATTCCCTTAGTTGTATAGCATGTCCTCCAAGGCCAGAAGTGAATCCTCTCCAATCAGAACTATGTCTGGCTTTTTGAGAACCAATTCTCATTTTAGGAAGACTTCTCCTATGGGATCAAGGTATCCCACCAACAAATTAGGAGCTTTTTAGAGTAGTCCTCATCTTTTGTTGGTCCTTCATTTTTGTAAAGTTTATTCATTTTAAGAAACTCAGGACTTTTCCCAAAATTAACATTCATTTTACTAATGCCCTAAGAGGAGAAGTTGATAGTTGATATCATTATATTATTTAAATTCAGTTAAGTGCTAAATCCAATGTTACATGAACACATTAATCTTTACTACTCAATCTACAGAATTCAAGAAGCATTGATATATCTCAAAGTGTTATTGAGAAGATCATAGCCAAGAGCCAATATCAACTTAGGTGGTCCATAATCAGGGTGTAA
The DNA here is from genome assembly GCF_024542745.1 of Macaca thibetana thibetana. Taxonomy (NCBI): domain Eukaryota; kingdom Metazoa; phylum Chordata; class Mammalia; order Primates; family Cercopithecidae; genus Macaca; species Macaca thibetana. The sequence goes on from NC_065582.1 coordinate 65,775,057, forward strand.
TTGGGAAATTGTCTAACTAAAAAACAGCATAGGAGGTAATCTTAGAGAAAGTACGTGTATTAGTCCATTCTCACACTGCTATAAAGAAATACCTGAGACTGAGTAATTTATAAAGAATAAAGGTTTAATTGACTCATAGTTCCATAGGCTGTACAGGAAGCATGGCTGGAAAGGCCTCAGGAAACTTACAATCATGGCGGAAGGCAAAGAGGAAGCCAACAGGTCTTACATGGCAGCAACAGGAGGAAAAGGGGTGAAGGGGAAGGCGCTACACACTTTTAAGCAACCGGATTTCACGATAACTCAGTCACTATCATGAGAATAGCACCAAAGGGAAAATCCGCCCCCATGATTCAATCACCTCCCACTAGGCCCTACATCCAACACTGGGATTACAATTTGACATGAGATTTGGGTGGGGACACAGACTCAAACCATATCAGTAGTCATCAATGGACTTTGTGCTATGTTTTCAGCATAAGAGCTTGTCTAACCCTGGGAAACTTCTAGTTCAGAAAGATTAAAATCATTCCATGACTCAGTGTTTTAAGCATTTGGCTACAGGCTTAGAAATCTGCTTGAGGACCTCAATCCTAAAGTAGTTCATATCTTTAAACAAGGTGAGCAGGATTTTTGCAACCTAGGACAGTCTGCATCACAGCCCAGTCTTTCTAAACCTCTATCTTCCCGGCTGGTTGGCAATCAAGTAGAACTCAAAGGAAATAGAATAAAGGTACTTAGGGTTCCCTAATTAAGGCTCCTAATACCAGAAATGTTTTATAATCATTGTTTTAAAAAAGCAAGGGGTAATGGGAGACAAAAGTTAAAGCAGGACATTTCCACAAGTCTTCCACAACCAAAATTTGGATCAGCTCTAGACAGAAGCCTTGGCATATGCTAATATTCTGATTTAATAGAATTTTACTACAAGGGCCTAAGATCAATTACTCTTATTGTAATGCATGAAAAATTTAGTCATATATAAATATTACTCACAAGCAACATTTGGGAATCAATGATTTGCTAGGAAAAAGTAGAAAGGATATTTTCCAACGAATTTAGAACTTAAAAGTAAAATTAAGGCCAGACATGGTGGCTCACGCCTGTAATCCCAGCACTTTGGGAGGCTGAGGCAGGTGGATCATGAGGTCAAGAGTTTGAGACCAACCTGATCAACATGGGGAAACCCCATCTCTACCAAAAATACAAAAATTAACTGGGCATGGTGACCCATGCCTGTAATCCCAGCTACTCCAGAGGCCAAGGCAGGAGAATCACTTGAACCCAGGAAGCAGAGGTTGCAGTGAGCAGAGATGGTGCCACTGCACCCAACCCACGTGACAGAGAGAGACTCCATCTCAAAAAATAAAAAAAAAGCAAAATTAATTTTTCTAAGTTCAGAGAGGTTAAACTCTTTATATTTATCATGGGTAGGGAACAGAGATAGTCTTTTATTCTCTACCTTTGACTCATTTGAAAAGCTAAATGTTTAGCAGTAGTGCAGCTGTCATTATAAATATATCTACCCAATAAGACCACGGAAAATCGCTGCTGGCACTGGGTAGGGTCTTCTAAAATGAAATGTAAAGAAAATGGAGGCTGGGCGTGGTGGCTCACGCCTGTAATCCCAGCACTTTGGGACGCTGAGGTGGCCAGATCACGAGGTCAGGAGATCAAGACCATCCTGGCTAACACGGTGAAACCCCGTCTCTACTAAAAATACAAAAAAAAATTAGCCGGGCGTGGTGGCGGGCGCCTGTAGTCCCAGCTACTCGGGAGGCTGAGGCAGGAGAATGGCGTGAACCCAGGAGGCAGAGCTTGCAGTGAGCCGAGATCACGCCACTGCACTCTAGCCTGGGAGACAGAGCGAGACTCCATCTCAAAAAAAAAAAAAAAAGGAAAATTAATTCTGACAAATATTGCTAATAAAACAATAGTAGCTCATCTTGATGCCACTGTGCTAGGATTTCATTGCTCCCCAGTCAAAGCAGGTAAGCGATCCCAGAGCAAGGACCTCGGTCAGTCAATCTAGGAACAGAAGAATGCACAGTCACAAAATATATTGTGATATCTTAAATTTGTATGAGTCTTTAAGAAACAAAAATAACCACAATAAAAAAGTTTTCCTGTCAATGATTTCTCATAATCCTCTCAATAACACCATGTAGCAGAGATATCAATTATTTCACAGATGAGAAATAAAAAGCAGGCTTGAATAACTTGTTCAAAGTCCCAAGACCTAATAAATAAAAATTTTAGAACTAAAACTCAATGCCTTCCAACCTGAGGATGAAGAAATCTTTCTGTTACAGCAAACTGCCTTCATTTGGTCTGTATTCTTAAGTCCATTAGCAAGTGAACTGATCTGTCTTCTCCTTGCAGTGTTTCATGGAATTCCTCTATTGTTCAAAACAAATGTATTAAAAAGTTGGTTAAAAACAAAATACAAAAAACCTGAAAGATTCTTCACCTGCCTTTGCTACACGTGGAAACCAAGGAGACAAAAACAGCCTCAGGCCTTATTTCTGCTACCAGTAGTTGATTATTGGTGTTTTACATCCTCGATGGCCATATTTGATTTTTTTAAGAGACAGAAAATAAACAAAAACTCTATGTGCTGTTTCCTCTGTTTGCAAGAACTGTGACTTTTGACTCTTATAAATCTACTCAAAGCTGAAGTCTGCAGAGTGGGTGTTTCAGGAATGTTCAAAATATAGCTTGAGATTTATAGAGCTGCAAACTTCTCTTGGCTTTTCTTGGTCCATCTTATTTGATAAAACTTAACTGGTAAACAAAGTGGCTGTACATCCTCTACAAAACATCCATTAGGTTATCTTGCTTTACACCAAACTAGAGTTTGTTTGCACAAAGAATTAATGAGAGGGGTTACTGAAGGACTTCAGTCTCTTCTTTTATTCCACCCAGACAAATTGTTTGCAATACCAGTTCTGATGAATGCAAATAAAAGTAATTGATATCCTAACATATAACATGCTCTTAGAGAGTCCAGCTCCAGTGTTAGAAAAGGATATTTCTTTCAAAAAGTCTTTTAAGGGCTTGATATTGTAGCAGCTGAAATTTCTATTAGTGTTTATTGAAACCATGCTTCAAGTAGAACTGAGTTAGAACTAGACATTGAAAAAGGTAATTTCCTTAAGTAGTATTTCAGCCTTGCTATTTAAAATGTGGCGCTACGATGATCACTGCATATCTTTCGTAATGAATGCCATCATTGATATTCAAATTGGTTAGAATTAATATACTATATTTCTGTGTTTAGAAACACTTCAAGTTAAAGAAAAGCCTCTGTAAATCTAACACTTCAATATATATTTTAAGAATTATCCTTGGACCAGAATATTGACTGGTATTGTATTAAAATGGGGAATTGACATGAAAATCCTACGTGCCATAAAGTGATTTGCTGGTTGTCTAATGGTAAAGTCCTTAAAAGAGTTGGGGAATTTGGCCGGGCGCGGTGGCTCAAGCCTGTAATCCCAGCACTTTGGGAGGCCGAGACGGGCGGATCACGACGTCAGGAGTTCGAGACCATCCTGGCTAACACGGTGAAACCCCGTCTCTACTAAAAAATACAAAAAACTAGCCGGGCGAGGTGGTGGGCGCCTGTAGTCCCAGCTACTCGGGAGGCTGAGGCAGGAGAATGGCGTAAAAACCCGGGAGGCGGAGCTTGCAGTGAGCTGAGATCCGGCCACTGCACTCCAGCCTGGGCGACACAGCAAGACTCCGTCTCAAAAAAAAAAAAAAAAAAAAAAAAAAAGAGTTGGGGAATTTGAAGAAGAGTTACATGTTTTTCTTCCACACACACACACACACAAACAGCTGTTCCAAATTTCTGACCTTTTCTGTAATGAAAAATGCCTGCTTAGCAGTATTTAAATACACACCCATCCTTAATATGTCCCAATGTAAAAGAGGCATTTTTAATAAGAAGTGAGAAAATGATTGTTTTGGAAAATAATTCCTGCTATCAAGACAGAATTTTGAAAACAGATGTTTGGCAATGTTTTCATCATTATGCAACTTTGTTACTGAAAACAATTTTGCTATGTCAATTATAAAACACTAATCTACATACTTTCAAAATTAAATGTTATATATCTCATAGAAACATAAAATATGTTGAATTTGCTAATATCTTAGAAGTCTTGCATCTATGCTTATAATGAAATCGGGCCATAAATTTTTTCTTGTATTCTCTCTCTGATTTTGGTGAATTAGCAACTTTCTCTATTCCTCAATTTTTGAAAGAGTACCCAAAATAGATGTTATCTATTTTTTGAAGGTTTGGTAAAACTGGTAAATAAACATATCTAATTTTGTGTCCATTTTGTGGGTAGGCTCTAAACTACCAACTAAGTGATTATGATGGTTTTAGATTAATTCATGGTTTGTTTTTAATTTCTTCTTCTATCGGTTTTGGTAGTGTACACTTTTTTAGAAAGTTGGTCAGTTCACCCTGGTATTGGTATAAAAGTCCCTTGTGGAACTTGACATTGAGTTTTAATATCTCTGTTCTACATACAGTCATGTTGGGGTTTTTTTAACCAGTTTTGTCAGATAAATTTCTTTATTAAAACAAAAATAGGTTTTAACTGGGCACAGTGGCTCATGCCTGTAATTCTAGCACTTTGGGAGGCCAAGGTGGGAAGATTACTTGAGGCTAGGAGTTGGAGCCTGGGAAGCATAGCAAGACCCAGTCTCTACAAAAAAAAAGAAAAAAAATTAGCCAGGCATGTTGGGATGCCTGTAGTCTCAACTTCTCAGAAGGCTGAGACAGGAAGATTGCCTGAGCCCCAGAGTTCCAGGCTGTAGTGAGCTATGATGATGCCCCTGCACTTCAGCCTGGGTGACAGAGGAAGGTCCTGTCTGAAAAAGAAAAACAAAGAAATAAATAATGAAATTGAAATAAAATGAAGTGAAATGAAAAAGAGATTTTACATCTACAAGATTTATGTTTCCTTGTTTTAGACTTAATTAATTTTGTTCTATCTTGACGATTTCCCTCTGCCTACTATCTTGGAGTTTACTTTGCTTTTCTCCTTTTAAGTCTTGGTGCTGACCTTTAGAACATTAATTTTCAGTGTATCTTCTGCACTATTATAATGAATTTAAGATAAAACTCACGTTTTAAACCTATTTTAATTGCCTTTCAAAAGTTTTGATATGTAGTATTTCATTGCTGTTTCATTCTTTCATTTTGATTTTGTCACAATGTAGTGATTTAAAGCACGGTATCTGGGATCAAATTATCTGGACTCTGAATCTTAGCTCCATCATTCATTAGATCTGTGATTGAGTTTCCTCATCAGCAAAATAATAACAATAGAAGTAGAACTTACCCTTAGGGTTTTATGAGGTATATGTAATGCACATATCAATGTACATGACCCATAGTAAACAACTATTGAAATTGGCTGCCATTATCCTCAATGTCATTCTTATAAACATCATCATTATTAAATCCATGGAATATTTTGGAGAGTGTTGCTTTAAAATTCAAAACATATGAGTTAGGTGGTCTATTTTAAAATATTGTTACGTAATCTTATTTCCTGTGATCAGACATCATATCGGTTCATTGATATTTGTTAAGATGCGTTTTGTGGCCTGGTATGTGGTCAAATTTTCTAAAAGTTTCAAGAGTGTGTGAAAAACACTCTCTAACTTGTCTAATTGTTAGATAAAGTATTATATATGCATTAGACCAGTTTTAATTGTGTTATTCCATTTGTCTGTATATGAAACAAAAGTTGAATCCTTGATCTACCAATACATCACAGAGTTGTGTTGCAATCTTCTATGTAGATTTGTTTATTTTTTCTTGAACTTATTTCAATTTTGATTCAAGTGTTTGAGGATATGCTTTTAGTTACATACAGATTCAAGACTGCTGCATCTTCTTGGAAAATAGCAGATTTATCATCATAAAATAACTTCAGTAAAATTTTTTGGTTTCAAATCAATTTGGCTTATATTAACATAGTATTTTTCTAATACATTTTCCATTTACTTACTTTTAACCTTTCTATGTCATTGTTTTGCTTTGTTTCCTACAAAAAAGTACATACATTTTTTAAAAACAATAAAAATCTCTGTATTTTGATCTGTGTTTAATCAGTTTGAAGGCCGGGCGCGGTGGCTCAAGCCTGTAATCCCAGAACTTTGGGAGGCCGAGATGGGCGGATCACAAGGTCAGGAGATCGACACCATCCTGGCTAACATGGTGAAACCCCGTCTCTACTAAAAATACAAAAAACTAGCCGGGCGAGGTGGCGGGCGCCTGTAGTCCCAGCTACTCGGGAGGCTGAGGCAGGAGAATGGCGTAAACCCGGGAAGCGGAGCTTGCAGTGAGCTGAGATCCAGCCACTGCACTCCAGCCTGGGCGACAGAGCGAGACTCCGTCTCAAAAAAAAAAAAAAAAAAAAAAAAATCAGTTTGCATTTATTGAGATAGTTTTATATATTTGTATTCCTCTCTTCCATTTTGTGTTACATTGTGCTTTTTATTTTCTTCTTATTTACTAGCTTCTCATGAATTAATTGAATTACCTTTATTCTGTCTTTTCAATCATGAATGTTCTTTTAGTGAAGATCCTTATGTTTTTTATTGTGCTTTTTAAAAAAATTTTTGGACATATGTATTTAATTATCTACTAGATCATCCAAATGGAAATCTGTTGTAAATGAATGGAAACAAGGGTCATAAATTTAGGAGAGAGGCAAGTATTTTAGGCCAGCATTTTTTGTTTAAACTAGTTTAACTTTAGACGTTCACCAAATTGGACCATTTATTGTAATATTCAAAATATAACTTTTTGCCAAAATAAATTTATCAAAATTGGTTTCCAGAAATGTTCCAAATAATTTTTAACATGATTAAAATTTTCTTACATTTCTTAAAATTTCAAAGTATTTTGGCAAACTTAGTCAAAATACTACATCTTTGTTTAGAGACAATAATTTACAAAAATTCATGGACCAGGGTAACCTAAATTGATGTTCATAAGCATTCTTTGCTCTCAGCCCTAATGTTTTACACCTTGCCTTTAAAATGTATAAGTATCATAAAATTAAGTTGTGATTATCAAAGATATTTTGTATAAAAATTTATGAATTAAACATATGTGACTTCTTCCCCTTTGGTCTCTCTTTCACTTTTTTTTTTTTTTTTTTTTTTTTTTGAGACGGAGTCTCACTCTGTCCCCCTTGCTGGAGTGCAGTGGCCGGATCTCAGCTCACTGCAAGCTCCGCCTCCCGGGTTCAGGCCATTCTCCTGCCTCAGCCTCCCGAGTAGCTGGGACTACAGGCGCCCACCACCTCGCCCGGCTAGTTTTTTTTGTATTTTTTAGTAGAGACGGGGTTTCACTGTGTTAGCCAGGATGGTCTCGATCTCCTGACCTCGTGATCCACCCGTCTCGGCCTCCCAAAGTGCTGGGATTACAGGCTTGAGCCACCGCGCCCGGCCTCTCTTTCACTTTTGCAGCACCTAGATGCAGAATTTATGAAGTCCTAGGGATGGTGAGTCCATGAGATAGAAAGACCTTGATCCCTGACACTATGTAGCAGAAGCTGCCCACTGCCTAGGATCCCTGACCATCTTTAATATGAGCAAGAAATAAACTTGTATTGTGTTAAGCTATTGAAATTGTGAAGACTAGTTGTTACAGTAGCTAGCCTTAACTTAATACAATTCTGTATTTACTTTCAATTCACTCTGATGATCTATGTTCCTTTAATTAATCTATGTTCATTTAATTAATAGTGACTAATGATATAGTTGAATTAATATCTACCATGTTTTAATTATTTAATTACTAAATTTGTTCTTTGTTTCTTTTCATTCTCCTCCTTTGCTGCCTTCTCTGGTTCAGCTGACTATATTATATGGTTCTATTAATCTTCCTCTCTTAGGTTATCAATTATATTTCTTTACAAATATTTCTAGTAGTTGGCTTAGATTTTCAAGTAAACATTTTAAAGTAATCTAATTTCACCTTCAAATAACTCTATACTGCTTCATGGGTAATACAATTACCTTAATAATAGACTATTCCCTATTCCCATCCCATATGCATTGCTGTTACTCACTTCACTTACCTATATACTATAACTCCATACTTTGTTACAATTATTGCTCTCAAGAGTTATCTTTTAACATAATTAAAAATGAGAAAAGTAAAAGATTTAATTTTACTTTGATCCATTACTTCTCCAACACACTTCCTTTATTATGTAAACCCTAGTGATACAGACAGGAGACAGGGAAATACTGGGTAGAATAGAGTGGTCCTCAGCGAGGGCCACACCCTCAAGCCTTGACGTGCAGCTTAAAGCGAGAGCATGCATTCCTGTTTTCCAACATAAAGGTTGCCTTTCCAAATCCACCCTGGCCTGCCCCAGCCCCCATCCTGTACCCATAAAAACCCCAGGCCCTACCAGCAGAGCAGCGTGGCAGAGAAGGAGAGAAGAGAATCAGCAGCTGGATATCAGAGAGAAGCAGCTTGGCTTCAGAGGGACAGCTTGATAGCAGGACACCCAAACTCCAGAGGAGGACCACCTTCCCACTCCACCCCCTTTCCAGTCCCCCTTCCCACTGAGAGTCACTTTCATTGGCAATAAAATCCTCTGCATTCACTACCCTCCAATTTGTTCATGTGACTTGTAACCTCATTCTTCCTGGACGTCAGACAGGACCTGGGTGCAAGAGGCTGTCACATTTACCCTCCACTGAGCTGTTGAACACTTAAGCATCCGCGGATGGCAAAGCAAAAAGAGCACACTGTAATACACACCCTGTGGGGCTCCAGGAGTCACAGGCAACCCCTAGACGCTGCTGTGGGCCACGTGGAGTTCTGCTCCTGCCAGTTCCCCACCAGTGCTCATCCTGGCCCCTGCACCCAGTCACCTGCATGTTCCCCCTCCCATGAGGGGTTGAGAGCTACAAACTGAGTAAATGAGCCACCCCCTTCACAAGTCCCGTGAAGGGGTCAAGGGAACAATCTCATTTCACTAGTTTCTGAACTGTATCATTTTTCTTCTTCCTAAAGAACTTCTTTTAACATTTATTTCAGGGTAGGCTTGTTGGTAATCAGGTCCCTCGGTTTTTGTCTGGGAAAGTCTTTATTTCTCTTTTACTTCTGAAGAATAATTTCACTGGATATACAATTCTGGATGGGGGTTGCTTTTCTTCAAAACTTTAAATATTTTCCTCCACTTTCTTCTTACGTGGTTTCTGATGAGAAAACCACTGTAATTCTTATCCCTTCTTTATCTACAAATAAGAAGTATTATTTTTCCTCTGGCTTCTTTCAAGATTTCTTTGTCTTTGCTTTTCTGTTGCTTGAATATAATATGCTTAGGTATACTTTCATGGTGTTTGTTTTTGTTGTTGTTTTGTTCATTTGTTTGTTGTTTGTTTTTTCTCTTTCTTGGTGTTTTCTGGGCTTTCTGGAACTGTGCTGCATGTCTGTGATTAATTTTGGAAAGTTCTCAGCCATTATTATATCAAATATTTATTTTGCTGTTTTCCATTTTCTCCTTCTGGTATTCCAATTATGCATAATTTATACTTATTACAGTTGCCCCACAGTCCTTGGGTATTCTGAATTTTTCTCTTCTTTTCCTTCCTTCCTTCCCTTCCTCCTTCCTCCCTCCTTCCTTTCTTTCTTTCTTTTTTCTTTCTTCTTTCTTTCTTTCTTTCTTTTTTTTCTTTCTTTCTTCTTCCTTTTTCTTTCTTCTTTCTTTCTTCTTTCTTTCTCCTTTCTCCTTCCTTCCTTCCTCCCTTCCTTTCTCTTTCAGTTTGGAAAGTTCTTGTTGACCTATATCTTCAGTCTCACTAGTTCTTTCCTCTGGCATGTCCACTCTACTGATAAATAGAGTCTTCATTTCTGTCTTTGATTTCTAGCACTTCTTTTATCTTTTTTTATTTTTTATTTTTGTTGTCTTTATCTCAGATTACATTACCCATCTGTTCTTGCGTGTTGCCTGTTCTTTCCATTAGGACCTTTAACATGTTGATCATCGTCATCTTAAGTTTCCTGTCTGATAATTCCAACATTTGTGTTATATCAAGGTCTGAGTCTGATTCTTACTTTCTCCCTTCAGACTGTGTTTTTTCTTGACTTCTGGCATGCTTTATAATTTTTTTTAAACCCAGACATGCTGTATTAATGTTTACTGCAACTGTAGGTGCCACAGGACTCAAATTTCTCTAGTGTCCTTGTTTTTATCTTCATTGTTGACTTTGGGCTTCCTTAAGATGCTTCTTCAGAGACTGCATTTTACAGCTCTTTCCATTGTAATACACTGTTGTTATACTGAACCCCTGTTGGTATGATGATAAGATGTGGGGAAAGTCAGGTGTTCTATAATTTTATACATAACTCTGTGTGTTTAGTGGTCCTGTGTCTCTGGGCTATGACCTTCACAAGTGCTTCTTCAGTGGTATAATACATCCCCCTTGGGTGAGACCTGAAGGCTAGAGGTAACTGGATTGAGAATGCCCTTCCCCCAGCTCGGATATACTCTAGTCAACTTTTTTCTCCTCCAGCATAGGTCTTTGTTATGGAGAACTGTCTTGGAGTATCTAGCAAGAATTACTCTTTTGCTCCCCATGACAGAGCCACAAGACAATCTTGGATCTTCACTGTGAGAATCCAGTGAAGTTCCTGGAGTAAAACCTCATAAAAGCAAGAGGACCCCATTAAATTGCAACCCCCACAAGTTTTTCACTCTCCTCTAGTTCACACTTAGCCTCCAGCGTTTCCTCAAAATTACCATTTAGTTGCTCTTACCAGATTATAATGCCAGCAGCTTCTGCTCCAGGTAAGCAGACCTCAGCTATGACTCTAGATTCACCTGTCTTTCTGAAATTCAGGGTAGAAATTTGCCTTGCTATGTCTATTCTCTGATGGATTCGAGAAAAATCTTTGATTCACAATTTGATTAGCTTTTTCTGGTAAAGATAGGCATAACAACTTCCAAGCTCTTTATATGCTAAAGCTAAAACTGGAAGTCCTATTTTTAGTTTTTTATTCAATTGATAATTCTTCCTATGGCAAGGACTAATTCCTCTTATTCATTACCTATATGTCAGTCTTACATGTTTTTAATATGTCATGAAATAAGAATATATATATAAGTCCTTCTCTCTTGATCTGGGACAAAATTGCCTACAGAAGTTAAACATTTGGGGATTTTCTTAAAAACAAAAGAATTTGACACAGTGGCTCACACCTATAATCTGAGCACTTTGGGAGGCCAAGGCAGGAAGATCACTTGAGGACAGGAGTTCAAGGCCAGCCTGGGCAACATGGCAAAATCTTGTTTCTAGAAAAAAATGGAAAAAAAATTAGCTGAGCATGGTGGCATGTGCCTGTAATCCCAGCTACTCAGAAGGCTCATGTGGGAGGATCACTGAGATCACACCACTGCACTCCAGCCTGGGTAACAGACCGAGACACTCCCTGTTTCCAATCAAAAACAATAACGAAGGCTGTATCTAGAAAGTAAGAGTGACCAGAAACAAAGCACTTGGCCCTGCAAGCCACAAAAGAGGAACATTGTCCTTTTTAAAAATTATTTCTAAGCTTAAGATATTAACAGGCTGATTTATGAGAGCACAAGTGGAAGCAAGGACAGGGATTGGGTTTCTTCAAGCATATTCCTTATGCCCTTATATGCTCCCCGTGCTGCATTGCCTGAGAGCTAGGAGTGTGTCTTCCAAATGTTTACGGCATGTCTCTGTAATACTTCATTATGTGCCAAGGCAGCCATCCTCTCCTGCAAAGTAGCAGTGTCTGGGAGCAAGTAATCATTTTGAAATAATAAAGGCTATTTATTTTATTGACATTTAAAGTGCATGAGAACATTTATGACCAAACTCATACATAATTCTAACCAAGAGTATGTGGCATTAATTATCAATACAGCTCCAGGGAAGGATATGTTTATAACATCATAAAGCAGATCTTTCTTTTAAGTCAAAGATGTTTGTATTTGGAGGGGAATTATTGTGACATTTAATTTGACCTGCTTTCTGGGGACATCTTTCTGCAATTGTCAATTTCTTTCTCTACAGTTTGCATTGTATCCATATTTTATTAATAAAATTATGTTCTATACTATGCTGGTAGAAATTTGTGTTTAACACTGTAAAGTATTACAATTTAGGCATTACTTGACAAGAATTGGCAGTCTGAATTAGATTTCATTTGAAAACAAATATGACATAGTAACCAAAAAAGAATATAACCTAGAATAGTCACTATTCCCTCAAGTAAGATATGATGAGCAAGTAAATAACTATGTGAGCTGGCATGCCTACAAAGCCAATATAATACTATACTACCACTACTAATAAAATGATATTTTCAGCCCTACACTGCAATGAAAAATCACTGTCTTCTTATTTTCACAACAGGTTTTAACTGGATATTTTTGTTAAGAACCAGAGAATCTCTATAATGGTTGTACAGAATGAAGTGATCCCTAGAATCCTTTCCAGATTAAATATTCAATGGCCCTATATTTATAGATAAGGTGAGTAAGGAATCTACTGTGGAATGATCCACCCTAGAATTCTCAGTCCATAAAGTAAAATCAATTACTGAACTATAAATCTTAAGCACCAAAGCTTTGCAAGTATAAAATGTAAAAAGGGGTTTTAAAGCATTACTTCACTTCGTTAAGATAAGCCCAGTAGAAAATAAATAGGAAGATGTTAGAATTGGCAAAGAGAAAGAGTTTTTCCTGTCATATTTTTTTGAGTTCTTGTCCCAATGCTTCCATTTATTAATGATGTTTCCTAGACCAAGTCTCTGAACGTCCTGAAACTCAGAAAAAAACCTCCTCATTTCCTCATCTGTAAGTGGATATAACAGTATCTCCACATCGGCAATGCTCAGACCCATCTCTTTTTCTTCCTCTCCTTTTAATCCTATGAATAAATATATTTTCCACATAATGTTTAAGAACTTGGTATAAAATTCCCCTTAGAGACTGTATTTATTTAGAAATGCTCAGATTTATAACTATTTTGTTTATCGTTCCAGGGAACACAGTCAAGATTAGCCATGATCCCAGATTCATGATTGTAGTTTAATAAGGGAAGCAACGCAGACACACATCCCATTTACAAAAATGAGAGCTATAATGATTACAAAAGTGATGAGTAAATGAAATGATCCGGAATTATTAATATGTCGATGGTTTGGAGGTCATCGGATGTTAATTAGAGAAACTGTCCTGAAAGAAGTGGGCCTTATACTGTCATTTGAGAAGAAAAGGGATCCGATGAAACAGAGGGAAGCTGTTCTCTAGAGCAAACATTTGGGTTGACAGGGAGAGTGAAGGGCAAGTGGAATACAACTCTTAACTTGGGCATACCCCACCCAGACAGGTGGCTAAGACCCTCATACTACCTAGTGATCACCCAGAATAGTCACACAGTTACTGCCTGAGTCTCCTCTGAGCCAGAAGTTATCTATGCTATGTGGGCTTTTTTATTTTTCTCACATCTCTCCATTCCATGAAAATGTACCTTTCCTGTATTTGAGTACAGCAATATCCTCTTCTTCATTTTTGAAGTAGACTAGGCTCATCTAAAATGATAATATTTACTAATATGAGTGTCTTTACCAAGTACAGATCTGTATTATCCAAAAACAAGCTGTAATAAAAATTTTAATCAGCTTTCCTGGAGCTATCCTAGAATCCAATAATCGGAAAAAAATCAATTTGTAAACAAAAATGAAAATTTAAAATTGACAGTTTTCCTTTATAAATATGAACTAGCTTATACTTGAGAGATAAAATAAAGATGGTAAAATAATTGCATATATATTTATTTTAAATATTAATTTAATCTAAAATTCGATTAGCATTTACTTAGATAATGAAACACTTAACTGGAAAATAATCTTACCTTTAGAGATAGCATATAATAATTTACTACATGAAAAATTCAAATCACAGATGGTATAAAACAATCAAATACAAAACAATTTTCCTTGAATTTCCAGACTGCTTCAGAAACACAAATAGAGATTAATTTCTGTGCTCAAACATCATGCTTGAAACTGTCTACAACTATTATCATGAAGCACCATTATCTCAAAGCATTACCTAAAAACAATATGCTTGAAAAACCATCTACAGCTATTTCTTATCCGAGAAAAACAAAGAGCACGTATACATAAGGCAGCAAAATGTCAGAGGTTGAAATTGAAAAAAAGAGTACATGTGCATTTTTCTCTTTGACATTTTTTAAATATTAGAATGTTTATTCTTACTTTTAAAAGATAGATGCAAACCTCACTGAATTTAGTATTTTCATTGCAAACATCTAGCAGCTTTCAGTAAACCACTAAACTATAACTCTTATTTACTCTTATATTGATAAGCAATCCCACACAGCAAGCAAACTCAAACAAGAAGTAGGAGACTCACAATGATCCCTAGGCAGTAAATATATTTGCTCTCTAATTAATATCTGAAGACTTCTAAGTTGTTATAAATTCATATATGCCTTTGACATCCCAACTTTAGCAAATGTGAGTCAGAAATGTATGAGGATGTGACAAAAGCCACCTCCTGAAGCCACTGCTAAATCTAAGATCATCATCCTCTTGCCTTTGAAGGTTGGAAATGGGGAGACTCCATCACAAACACTTTTCTTCTGTGAGCTTAATCGATGCCACCTGTCCGTCTAATACCTTTCAGGAAATGACAGCCCTGCTGGGTGGATACTAAGCCATTGTGACTTTATATTTCTGGCTGGAGAAGTTTTGTTTGGATTTTTTTATAGACCTGTTAACCCTTGCCAGATTTTACAGTCCTGCAGCACTGAATATAAACTATGGATTTTGAAATTGGGAGTGGAAAGTGTTGTTGGTGGGCTCACTGTGGATCAAAAGTCTTGCATGTATGTATTGCCTTTGACCCAGAAACTCTAGGTCTGGAAATATAAAGGAAAGAAGTGAGAATAAATATATAATTATGTGGCTCTTCATTGCGGAATGATTTACAAAGGGAAATGTTGACCTTAAATAATGTGTTTAAAAGTTACACTAAAGTAAAATGTTCTAAAATATAAGATGAATAGACTATTTGCAGTCCCAATAAAAGTAATATTCTAAACATATTCATTCACATTAAAAATATTCATGCAATAGTTACATGAAAAAGTGAGGTACAAAACAGTAGGTTAAGTGTGATCTCATTTTTATTGCAAAGAATATGTGTGTGTGTATATATATACATGTATATGTACAATGCCAATCCCCAGAGAGAACTACTATTTTATATATATACACATATACATACATACACTAAACTAATAAAAGTAAAATTAAATTACATTTAACCCATTTAAATTAGTATAAATATATATGTCATATCACGAAAAAAATCAGATTTAGAGGAAAGAAAAATATGTACATACATGACTTTCTTGCTAAATTTCTGGGTGATCTTCGAGAAGTAATTACAGTTACCATATTCATAAAATAAAATTAGAGGAGTAGATGATATCTGAAAGACCCTTCAGTTCTAATATTCTATCAGCAACCAGAAAATCCTTAATTTGGCTTAGAGCTTTGACTTCCTTCAACCATGGAAGACCCCACACCAGTTTCAGCAATGGTGTACCAGTTCCCCTGGACAGGGACTATGTCTTGCAAAAATATTTACTCTTTAAATAAGTCTTCTTCACATAATAGCAGCTCAATAAATACTTGGAAATAAATCATTCTCCTAGCTATATTCATAGTTTCCTGAGCTTAGGAAAACTGTCCCAATATATTTTTTAAGTTTTATTGACTCATTACAAATAGTAATGACTAATCCAGTCTAAGAGCTAGTACTAATGTAAAAGCAAACTATAGCAAGACAGTAAGCTGTTCTCATGTTCTCCCCACATGAAAGAATGTGGCCTCCAAAAGCCACTGAACACCATAGTTCTTACGTTCTATTAAAGCTGTACATTTTCCACATTGGCTCTATTTGATTCATGTTTTGGGTTTTGCCCTTTGTTTTTCAGAGGAACACAGAATTGTTTTGGTAGCTTCATCAGCTTCAGAAGAAGCCAGAATAAATGTGCTGGTTAAAATGTTCAGTCAGCACGTCTGTCAGCATGTTTCAAGTGAAACACGAAAGACTATATAGCTGCAGTCACAGCTTTAGGAGCGAGCAAAGCAAATGGGTAGCTAGAGCACCCCAAGGTAGAAGAGCAATAGACAAAAAGGAAACTCCACAGCAGATAACTTCCCAGCTGACCAGGAACAGGGCAAAGTCAAAACGGTAAGAGAAGATTAGAAAATGAAGAGCCATCCCAGCACTAAACCGATGTAAATCACATTCTTTATTATTCCTCTATGATTGTTTTTATTTAATTTGGGATTGCTGAATGTAAAATATGGTTTTCATTAATCAAATTAATAAAAACTTTCAATTTTCTACTTACCATGTAGTACTTAATACATTGAAAATGTGAAGTAAAACTTAAAATATTTATTTAACTAACATTATATTTACTTTCAAAAATAATTTCCAGGAAAGAGATCAGATACTAAAATAAATGCAGCTATTTTAAGTAGAAAGATACATCCATAAGGAGAAAAAAAAAATGTCTGTGAAGGCATTGTAAACATTGTAAATGTTTTCCAAGACTTTCAGTATAAGAACATGAGTTCAGCTCATCTATGCCTTTGATACATCACACTATTATCATAATGGACTTTAGTTTGAAAACCTTCTGTGGCTTAAGCGTAAACAGTTATGTAAGTCAAATCACAAACATCCAAAAATAATCTTAGCTATGTGTAGAGCCTCCAAATGTTGTATGTGTGTAAGTACAAGATACAATTTTTTTCTTTTGGCATGCTATTATTTATAAACTCATGTAAATATTTATAATTGTGGCTATAAAAAAATACATAATAATGTCTAATAAATGTCTCCTTTTGAGAAATAAGCTATGTCGGTTACATTACATTATATACATTTGTGTTTATTGTATGGCATACATAAGAATATAAAATGTCAGGAAGTAAATGAACTTCCTAAGAAATCAACTTTAAAATATATTTGATCTAAGATGCATGCAATTTGAAGAATACTACTGATCCATCAATCTAGTTATAATGCTGCCTCTTCCATGAACATCTCAATTCACCATCTGGAAGTAATCTCTTCCTCCTCCAAGCTCCCTCAACATTTTATTTTCATTTCCTCTCTCCATGTTCTCACTACCATGTTATGTATCACTGAGATTAATTTGGAAAAATCTATTTTTTGCTAGACTGTAAACTCCTTGAGGGAAAATGATGCAACTTGAAAATATTTGTAAAAGAGGTCCATTCACACACTTCCATTTCTCACTATCTCTTAATAAGTTTTTTGAATGAATTCATACATTTTTCTTCCTAGACTGCTCTAAGCCAGAGGAGTAATAAACTTTATAGCTTTTATTTGTTTTGATTTTCTCTCAGAATGAAATGCTTTGGAGATCCCAAATCCAGTAAAAGACTCCAAATAGAGCTGATAAAAGGTATCCAATTTTCACTGAGTTATCTGGAGAGGGGCATCTCTACCTGGCCCCAAGCAGTATCTTGCAGTTCTCAGCCATCTCCATGTATGACTTGTCACTAGAGCATATTTTATCATCAAAAAGAAATTCCATTCCTGTGAAAAACCTGGAAGATACAGCCATGACCAGTCAACAAAAGGTGACAAGAAGTTTGGAATAAAATGCAATGATAAAGTAGGGCCATGGTTCCCACCTTTGTTGAGGCCTGGTCTGCGGAAGAGTGGAGAGCCATATTGATACCCAAGTTAGATGTCAGTAGAGCACAGTAGAAAGAGAACTTACTGGACTGGGGGTGCAGCCTGGATCCTAGCTCTTATTTGCCACTTGGTAATTCTTGACTAAGGTAAGACCAATTAACATCACTTGGCCTTGGAGTATCCTAAGTCTTTTATTTTATAAATTGAAGACGTTAAACTCAATGTTCTCTGATATTCCTATAAACCTCTATGATCAGAAATCAAACATTTCTTAAGCCTCTTGGTAACTATTCAAATCTAAACAGTATTTTTAGGATTTTCTTAAGCATGGTATCTGAGTCTGAAACACATGGTAATAAGAGCCATAGTAATAGTGATAATGATGATGATAATAAAATAGCTGTCATTTATTTATCTGCAAATATTCATAAGGGCCTAGCTTGTGTCAGGTGCTGTTCTAGGCCATGAGGGCACAGGAGAGAAGGGCACATACCTGAGTTTGTGGAGTTTACATTCTAGTTTAGGGAGACGACATTTAACAAGTATAATACAGTATGTCTTATTGTGATAAGGACTCAAAGAGAAACAGTACAAGGATTGGCAATGAAGAGTGCTGAAAGGCATTTCAGAGCATTCTTTAAAATACTTATTAGGGGCCATGCATTTTACAGGAATTCTCTCATTTCATCCTAACAATAATCTTATAAAAAAAATTATCTTATACCTACTGTACAGATGAAAGAAATGGGCTCAGAGATATCAACAAAACTGCCCAGGGTCACACATATCATAAGTAGTGAAACTCCAGAGCCCAAGACCTAACCATTATGCGGTACTGCCTTCCACCAGATGATGTAGTACATGTCTCTAATGATCTCATAAACCAATATAAACACACAGATTCTGTACACTCAGAACTCCTTTTCTTTCCTGCAGTGTTTATCACATAAAACCTATTGAAAGTGTTAACATTACTAGGAGGCAACATCCTGACACATAGGATTTTTTTCCTAAATCAGTGTATCTTGGGCAATGTTTGAAAAGCAGCACATAATAACCACAATTAAAAGACCAAAACTTAACAACAGAGAAAAATCATGACAAAGACTTCATGGCATGTTCCTCAATCTTCAACTGTACTAGGGTGGTGAAATACAGATGGACCCTAGGATACCAAAATCATCTTTGTGCATTAGTCCTGTTCAAGGAAATACAAATCACATTTCAATGCAATAAAGTAATTAACACCAGAGACTGTAATAGAATCAAATTTCACATAGAGCAGGGACACACAAGGGTAATGTAGTGAAATGGTTAAATGCATGGATTCAGTACTCTACATAAATAGATGTTCCAGCTTGCTCTGTTACTAACTCTACCTTCTTAAAAGCCTACTATCTTTCCTGAACCCTGGTTTTCTTATCATTATGATAGTAATAATAATAGTATCAATCTTACATGTTTTTGTGAGAATTAAAAGAGTTAATGCGTGTTAAAGGCTTGGCTCAGTACCAGCAAATAGGAAATGTTCAATAAATGTTATTTATTACTGTTATTATCATGAATGGATGTGCTACCTTGAGCAAAAGGGATTTGAATACTCAGAGAAGTAAAAGATCTGACATTTAACAGGATACCTGATGTTATTTTTCCAAGAACCTATCTACACATGAGTGCTGAAGGAACCACTACTCCCCCTTCCCAAACTGCTGCCTCAGGAATATATTTAGAAACTAATTGTTAACAGTAGCAGCATATCCAAACAAAAAGGGCAATGACATAACTTTGACTCATTTCTGTACATTTATATAAATAATTCAACTAATGAGTGTCTTACAAGAAGAAAGAATGAATATGACGCCACTGGTATGTAAAAATATTCATATCAACTCAGCCCCTTTTGTTAACTCACAATAGCTACCGATTATCTGATTATTCCTTCTCATCTGTGTTTGGATGACTTCAAGGCACTTCCCAGCAAGCAAACTCATAATATTAAAGCGATGTTCTTTCCCAATTTATACCAGATTTCATCCCGTCATATCAACAGTCCCTAGAGCCAAAGAAAGGGCTTTCTTACACATGGTTTCCATGGTATTTATGCGTTTCTATCCTAAACAGACAGATGCATTAAGCAATGCATGTCAATCCCATTATGAGGCTGTGAAATGGGCAGAAGTTTTGTTACACACTCATGCAATCACACACATTGTGAACATCCTGTTTATTTGGCTCATCCTCTGATGATTGGCTGTGGTATATCAGCACATTACTGACAGCTGGGAATTTCTCCAGTGGAACATGCCTTTCCTATGACAAACATCCAACGAGCAATGGGAACATGTGTCTGCCCACTGCGTCCATACAAAGCAGCCCAGTCTCTCCAAATACAGAGCATATTGGGTGCTTGGATTTTCTCAGAACGCCACCGACAGGCCCCTGGTGACCTTTAGGGGCCATATGAGATAATACATCCTTAGACCCCTATTTCCGGACTGCTTTGGGCAAGGTCAGGATGGCAAATGTCCCACTTCCACAATATCAGATGTTACGGTAATTCCTTTTAGCTAATGTGTAAGAGCAAAGGAATGCCTTCAAACCTCATCTAGGCCCTGTGGAATCTGTTGAAAATGCATGACAGCTGTGGGCTTTGGCAAGGTTGTCTGTGAATGTATGAGATTTGGAAACCATTCAAAGCTAGAAATAACTGTACAACTCATAACCCTTCACCACTGCACTCTCTCTCCCGACCCCCCCTCCGCCCCCCCGCCCCTCCCCCACCCGTCATTCTCTCTCTTCCCATCACTCATTTCTCATGCACTGTATCTGGGTCACAATCTCATTCTCCTGACTCAAATGCATCATCACTGCTGGGAACTGTGGATAACATCCTCCACACAAAAAGATGGGAAAAGAAGAAAGAGGCAGGGGTGGCGGTGGGGGCAACAGAAGGATTTTAATAAGGCACAGAACAGGAAATTGAGAAAGATCCTTTTTTTTTTTTTTTTTTTTTCAGTATCCAACTGGGAGTTGAGAAGCAGCAGCAAACTCACACTTATTTAAAGGCCCATCTGCAGTTAGAATCATCCTCCGGTGCTCGAATGACGTGAAAGGCACTTGTTTTCCTAAACCCGAATAATATTTTGAAAGGCTATGGCTATTTATACTTCACTTTTGAAACTTTTATGTGTATTTTATGCACCTCACTATTAACTCTCACAGCAAAAGAGTTTGTGAGTGACATTTTTGAGAAAAGTAGGATAATTAGGAAAAGGAACTAAGAGAAAAGGGGTCAGCTCAAAAGCCGGCTTTTTATTCAAATGACTAATACCCAACTACACTATTGATCCTGACCTCAGAATTCCTACTCTTGAAATTTTGACTTAAATATCATCTCAAGATTCAAAGACTCAGCAACCTGATTCATAAACAACGTGACATCCTGGTAATCACCGGCTTTTTTTCCTGTAACTTCTGCTACTTCTACGTAGATTTAACATACTACCTCTTGGCACAATCAGGTTGTTCCAGCAGTTTTTACTTTCTAGTTAACCCCAGGTTTTTCACATGGTGGCTGTGGGTCAATCATTGACCATAATGACTTTTAGGCGGTCTAAACCAAGAGGCACATTATCCACAGTTTGGCCAAGATAACTCCCCAGGATGGAGCTTTACAACTAATGAATTATTTTGGCAGTTAATATTATCCCGCTGATATCCTAAGATGAAACAAAAACACATAGATAACATTAGAACAACTAATTTAGAACATGGGAAACTATGGAAAGAAGGGGAAAAAACTTCCTATACAGAATTTTGCTGCATGCTGTCATGAATTTCATTAGCTTGTTGGATCTAATTGAGTGTTGAGAAGCAAAGGAAAAATAGGTCTGCCATCCATACACTAACACAGCATCTAATGCAAAGGAGAGATCCCCATAGAAACTCACAGAGAAGGCCACAGATGCTCCCTCAGGGGCATTCACTCTTACATTTAGATCATTTCTAATTAGCTATGTTATCTGGATTCCCAGGCCACAATGAATTAAAAACTGCACCAGAGGAAAACAGGGATCTAGGAGAGGGGAGTGTGCTGGCAACAGGCAGGGGCACAGCTGGTCAGCTCACAGCAAGAGAAAAGAGCAGCACGATTGTCAGGGTGTTTAGGAAAGAGGCCCAAGAACATTATAATATTACACAGAACAATTATGGATGTGTCTAATGTTGACCCTGGGTCAGCAGGGAGAAGATGCATTCTGTATAAGAATCCAGGGAACTATACAATATGTTTTAGGTATATTTATGTCAAAATAATATAAAGTTATAAATTTTGGTACTTCAAAGGAGTTGATTTCCTTTATGTCTAAAATGAAAATATATGAAATACTTCTTTGTCTCCAAATAACAGATTTTGTTAAATAACTGTATTTAAATACAGAAGACTTATACATAAAATTTAATATCAGTGTCTCCTATTTTTCTTATGCTCGGACTCCACAAGATACACATTGCATGCCATTGTCTTTAATTAAACACCTCCTAAATAACTTCACGAGTATCTTACCACAGCCAGGCATGGTGGCTCACATCGGTAATCCCAGCACTTTGGGAGGCCGAGGTGGACAGATCACTTGAGGTCAGGAGTTCGAGACCAGCCTGGCCAATATGGCGAAACCCCATCTGTACTAAAAATACAAAAAATCAGCTGGGTGTTGTGGCATGCACCTGTAATCCCAGTTACTCAGAAGGCTGAGGCAGAAGAATTGTTTGAACTTGGGAGGTGGAGGTTGCAGTGAGTTGAGATCACCCCATTACACTCCAGCCTGGGTGACAGAGTGAGAAAAAATATATATATATATCCTATCACAAAAAGAAATCTAAAAAATTGTGAAAGTATCACTCTATACACACACACACACATCCACCACACCAACAACATGAACACTGAAGGAGTGTGCCTTCAATGTCAGTTTCACAAAGGGAACGGCAATGAATTAGTCAAGCAGAGTGAGGTGACAAGCATTTCACATGAAGGGCATTCACAGGCAGACTCAGGAAGGAGGTAGAAATGCTTAGGAATTAGTTTGTCTAGATGAAAGGCCAGGTGCTTGTCCTCCTGTCTCATCATGCCTTCCCTCTTCTCAACTTCTCAGTGTACACTCTTCCTGGCACTGACATTCTCATGCCTTGTCGTAACATCAAGGCAATATACTAACCTGGCCCTCATCCTACTACTATGACTCCACCTGCTACTAAGCTCCTTTCATAAATTCTACAATGGACACCTTTGGGATTGTCTACCAGCACCACATCCGCTCCTTCTGATAACTGCCCTTTACCCTATCGTTTTAGTTTCCTAAGGTTGCCACAGTAAATGACCACAAACTGGGTGATTTATTACAGCAGAAATTAATTCTCTCTCAGTTCTAGAGCCTGGAAGCCAGAAATCAAGGTGTCAGCAGGGCCATGCATCCTCTGAGCCTATAGAGGAAACTCCTTCCCTGCTTCTTTCAGCTTCTAATGTCCCCCGGCATTCCTTGGCTCCTGTCAGCATAACCCCAGGCTCTGCCTCCATCTTTGCATCGCCTTCTCTTCTGCATGTCTGTGTGTCCTCTCTTCTTATAAGGATGCCAGCCATTGGATTTAGCACCCACCGAAAACCCATTATGACTCATCTCAAAGTTGTTAACTAATTGCATCAGCAAGACCCTATTTCCAATTAAAGTCACATTCTGAGATCCCAGGTAGACATAAACTTGCGGGGGAACACTTCAGCCTATCACACCCATCCACATAGTTACCACCAAATCAACCACATTTTACAACACAGTTCTATACCTCGGCTATGCGTAAATATTTCATCCATAGACTTCAGTGGAAACAAATTGATCTGCACTCAACAGCCATTCTTCTCCTCTTCTTCCCCAGTCTGGTAGATACCTATCTCCAAATTTAGCTGGTAAAAGATCCAGATACTTGCTTTTCCAAGCTCCTTGCAGTCAGAAGTTATCTGGCTTCATGGGACTCAGTCCAACCACTGAAACAAAAGAAATTCAACAGAGACTTGATTTACCAGGAAGTTTAGAGGCCAACACTCACAATGACTCCAGTCAAAGCCCTGTGCCCCGTTTTTAATTTTAATATTTTTCTGCTTTTCTTAAAAAGATCCTAAAATTGTATTAGGTTCAGATCCCATTAACTCTGAAATGCAGTTATTTCTCTCCAAATAAAAAGAGAATGTCACACAAGGAGAGTTATTTTTCCTGCCTCTTTTCTGCTTCATATGCTACCATAAGGATATGGCTATGACAACAACAGCATTAATGCTTCTACCCACACAGAATGCTAAAAGAATCCTAGATAATCTGCCCCTTGACATCATTTATCCCTGACCAACTCTAGAGCTCCTCCCTCTAGAGTTCTTGTTATGTAAGAAAAATATACAATAAGAGGTTATTCGTGTTTTCTGTTATGCAGCAAAAAGCATCCTAATACTATTGGTATGTCTTGACCTAGGCAGGGACAATTAGTACCTCGTCCTGATTTTTGGACTCAAGAGCCAAAGAGTCATTCCAATGTGCCTCTGTTGACTGAAATCATAAGCTATAAAATTTTGGAAATTTTGGTTACCTGAGTTCTTGCCACATGGAAAAAACTCTTTAGAAAGAGATAAGAATGAGCTTGACATACGGAGAAAAGAAACATGGCTAAGAGACAGGGAAAGAAGCTTGATGCTGGGGTTTGGTTCCTGATACTATAAAAGATACTGACCTTTCTCTAATCACGGTTGTCCCATTCTTTCATAGCTTAGCCTTCCATTAAAATCCCCTCTTTTGCTTAAATCAATTCAAGTGGGATTTTGTTCACTCATAAGTTAGCCAAATTAATAAAGCTTCTTTTTCTTCTCCCAGATGTTACCATTCTCTAACTGTCCTTTTCTTCTTTTATTTTTCTTTGCCCTATTCCAAGGAGCCTGAATCCTATCCAATGACTTCAAATGTCCTTGTGATTAAAAGGAAGCTTTGCAGTCAGATACACCTGGGTTCACTTCCTGGCTCTGTTAGCAAGTAAGCATCTCAAAGCCTTATTTACATGATCTCAAAGAGAAGGACTGTGGTAACATCAGCCTCATGTGGTTCTAAGGATTAAATGAACTGGTATGTGTAAAATATTCAATAGAATCATTAACACATAGGAAACACCTATGAAGTGTATTGATTATCACCAAAGAGGCAAATATTATTATAATTTCTGAACCACAATGCAAAAATCATTCACTAATCCTAATCTCTGCCTTGCCCTCTATTCCTGTATCTCTTATTTCCTTCATGAGCTTTCCCATTAGTATTTCCCAATTTCCTCTTAAACTAAACTGATTCTCACGCTTCTTCCTTCCCTCACTCCTCTCCCACCCACACTGCAATTCACATTTGCCATTTGGTGGTGGGAGTTGTTAATTACCCCGTGACAGAGATGTATAAAACTTATTCTTAAGTTTAAGAAAACAAGGATTATGAATTAGTTATTTGCATTTTTGTACTTAGTTTAGTTGTTCAATATTTTTTAAAATAACGCTCTATAATCTTGAATCTATTGTGCGTAGATGGTGGCGGAAAAAAACAAATAAATATCTTTCGTACTCATAAAATACTACTTTTTTTCTATGAGACGATATGACATATGGGTGAAGTATTATAGTATTTCTCACATCCCCCCCCCCCCCCCCCCCCCCCCCCCCCCCCCCCCCCCCCCCCCCCCCCCCCCCCCCCCCCCCCCCCCCCCCCCCCCCCCCCCCCCCCCCCGCCCCCCCCCCCCCCCCCCCCCCCCCCCCCCCCCCCCCCCCCCCCCCCCCCCCCCCCCCCCCCCCCCCCCCCCCCCCCCCCCCCCCCCCCCCCCCCCCCCCCCCCCCCCCCCCCCCCCCCCCCCCCCCCCCCCCCCCCCCCCCCCCCCCCCCCCCCCCCCCCCCCCCCCCCCCCCCCCCCCCCCCCCCCCCCCCCCCCCCCCCCCCCCCCCCCCCCCCCCCCCCCCCCCCCCCCCCCCCCCCCCCCCCCCCCCCCCCCCCCCCCCCCCCCCCCCCCCCCCCCCCCCCCCCCCCCCCCCCCCCCCCCCCCCCCCCCCCCCCCCCCCCCCCCCCCCCCCCCCCCCCCCCCCCCCCCCCCCCCCCCCCCCCCCCCCCCCCCCCCCCCCCCCCCCCCCCCCCCCCCCCCCCCACATTTTTCCGGGCATTCCCCCCCCCCCCCCCCCCCCCCCCCCCCCCCCCCCCCCCCCCCCCCCCCCCCCCCCCCCCCCCCCCCCCCCCCCCCCCCCCCCCCCCCCCCCCCCCCCCCCCCCCCCCCCCCCCCCCCCCCCCCCCCCCCCCCCCCCCCCCCCCCCCCCCCCCCCCCCCCCCCCCCCCCCCCCCCCCCCCCCCCCCCCCCCCCCCCCCACCCCCCCCCCCCCCCCCCCCCCCCCCCCCCCCCCCCCCCCCCCCCCCCCCCCCCCCCCCCCCCCCCCCCCCCCCCCCCCCCCCCCCCCCCCCCCCCCCCCCCCCCCCCCCCCCCCCCCCCCCCCCCCCCCCCCCCCCCCCCCCCCCCCCCCCCCCCCCCCCCCCCCCCCCCCCCCCCCCCCCCCCCCCCCCCCCCCCCCCCCCCCCCCCCCCCCCCCCCCCCCCCCCCCCCCCCCCCCCCCCCCCCCCCCCCCCCCCCCCCCCCCCCCCCCCCCCCCCCCCCCCCCCCCCCCCCCCCCCCCGGGCATTACAAAAAAAAATGCAATGTTTAGAGATTTCAGAATTACAGATCACTCCTAGTCCAAGTAAAGTTTCCTTCAGAAAGTATTTCCTTCTGGCCTGTGTAAGAATATCCTCCTTTGGGTCTCATGCTTTAGAGAGTGCCACACATTATGAACATACAAACCCAGATTTATAATAGAATACATGGATATATCGTCACCTAGGGTCCAGCAAGCAGAGCCCAACCTGTGGTTTTAAATGCAGGTTCTCATGTCAAACCTCCTTCAAGTCCCAAATAATCAACTCCTCGAACCTCTTGTCGTTTGTCCCCAGAACAAAAGATGACTGCACGAGAATGGTATGAAATGGCATGAGGCCAGCTGCTGCTGACTTCAGAGATGATACTACTTTGTTGGGTAAGATGTGAGCAGCAGAAGAGTTAGGTAAGAGAAAACACAAATTAATTAACTTGTACAGTTCTCAGTATGGGTGTAAAGGATTCTTGATAATGAAGCATCTTTCCCAGCTGTTGCTGAGCTGTTCTTCTCCGCAGGTTCCAGGTGTGGCATGTGGACACATTCATACTTTAGCAAATTAGCATGTTTGCAATAGGTGCACAGGGAAGCTGAGCAACATTCTGCAATATTAAACATTTAAAATTTTTAACAGCTAATCAACACAGAATATCTGGATATGCTCAAAAATACACGTAGTAATCTTGGATACTTTGCCAACTTTTAGACAAATAAACACCACAGCCTTACACATTTTTTAAATTTTGAAATTATATAGCTATCAGGGTTTTTAGTTGAACTTGTATCTTTTAAATATTTATGCAAATAGTATGTAGGTTTCATTCATACTTCAATCCTAGGCCTCACAACCTTGCAAGTGTTAAGAGTAAGTCTATTTATTAAGACACTTTGTGGATTCAAGACAACTTTGAAACATAGGGACCAGTTGAAAGTTAGGACTGGCAATGCTTAAGGAGGGACCACTAAAGAAGAGAAAGGTACAAAGCTGGAATGCCCAGGCTATACTAAAATATGGGGTCCAGGAGACCATGAAATGTGTCTGGTTTTGTTTCGCTTGTTTTAATGGATCTTTGGAGGCTAGAATAGTGTCTGGCACATAGTAGATACTCAAAAACGCTCACTGATTGAAGGAATTAATGAATGATAGCAAGAGTCAAATTTTTGACTAGAGCATACACTACGTAGAAGAACAGTGGGAAATAAGGCTTACAGGAGCAGATAATGGGCATCAGAAGAGAGTATATGACTTTTTATTAATTCATCAGTAATTGGAGCAACATTTTGTGATAGATGTTTACAGGCATTATCTCCCCTCTATCTTCTCTTCAAGATGAGGTCAACTTTGTTCTGAGGCATAGAAATCTTCGTGGAAAGGGGTAAAGAGGTTACTGGGAAAAAAAAAAAGAAAGGAGAGAAAAGTTGTGTGAAGAATCTTCAGGAGACTTTTCAGATAAGTTTAGGTGCGCCTCTTGAGGTTTTATTTGCATAAGGCCTCAACACACTCCTGGTGAGAACAGCTAGAAACTCTTTAGAAATAATTGTGAGCTCCAGGACTGAGATGTCTAGACAAAGGGGAGGGATAGAGGTCACCTCCTCACCTCTTGGGGAGTGTTTCCACAAAACACAAGAAACTCATCTTCAGTCATGCTATGTTACAGAGCTGTGTCCTTGTTCAGAGAAAGTGGTCAACACAAGGATCACAAGGGAGCATAATATGGAGGGCAATATTGCCTGGATTCACTCACTGTTCCCTCTGATTCAGTCCTTGAGGGAAATTTGCTAAGTTCCTCATAATAGAAAAGCATTAAAAAGAAATAAAAGAGTGATTCAAATTAAAGAGTCAAAACATTAAAGGCAAAGGGAAAAAATAAGAGAAGTTTCTCTACAGAACCTATCAAAATATTGTAATGCAGCATAGAAGCTTGTTAGCGCAAAGCTCTTTAAAATTATGAGAACAGAAAAAGAGAGCAAATTACATTGAAAGATTCGCCTCTCCCAAATAATCTAAGTTAATTGTTCCAGTTTTAAAGTTTTCTCCGCAGCCAAGTTTCTGTAGAATTTCCACTTTTAGTTCATAAATATTTTTCTTACTAAAATTGAGGTTTCAGTATATGCCTCTTGACCTGAGTTTACATTTTATAGCCGAAAAAATATATGAAACCTCTAAGGAAATCATGGCCAAATTGTTGAATTTTAGTTGGTTTAGTTCAGAGGGCAAGAATCCATAGAGCTTTATGTTCTTTCTACCTGAAATAAAGAAAGACCCAAGTTTGCCTAAAACTTGGCCAAAATCCACCAATTTATCTGGGGCCAAAGTTTTCAGTTAATCTGGCACAAATATGGAGTTTTTAATGATACCTGACACCAGGTGAATTTTTTAAATGATTTTAAGGCTAACATTCATAAGGCCATAGAAAACAAAAATTTTCCATTGCCCAAATATTCATTTAATAATTAAGAATAGAAAATAAAGTTTCTTAGAGTAAGCTATCACACAATACAATTCTTTTATATTTTAAACTGGTGGTTTTCCCAAAGTAGGCAGATAATAATTTCATGCTTTCATGTGGCTGAAGTCTCAGTTAAGACTTTGTCTGAAACATAAAATCAAAGTTCAAATATTCCTCTCCTAGTTAGTGATTCTTTCCACCAAAATTGCATAAGCCAAGGTCAACAAGAATAAAATGTATGAGTGAATGGAGATTTTGAAACAACAAATTATTTGTACTGTGGTTATGATTAAGATATAAAATAGGGAAGGAAAATTAAATTCTACCAATGTGCTTTATGAAAGCCGACAGTTTGTTAAAACCCAGAAACTAGAAATTCCAACTGAAACACAACTTTTCTTAGTTCTAAAGCATTAGTAAACTGTTAAGAAGTCTGACTTTCTCTAATGGGGAGAAAAGTAAAAGATAAACTTAAGCCAGGTTATCTTCCTCCCAAGGTATATTTTTTATATTTCCACTGGGGATTAAGTGAACAAATCTAGTGAGTTATTTCTGTGTTCCCAATGCATCTACCACAGAAGACATGAATTTTATCCTCTAAAGTTAGTAACTTAGGTGAAC
Organism: Macaca thibetana thibetana; assembly: GCF_024542745.1. NCBI lineage: Eukaryota > Metazoa > Chordata > Mammalia > Primates > Cercopithecidae > Macaca > Macaca thibetana. The sequence goes on from NC_065582.1 coordinate 65,804,674, forward strand.
CAACCAAGTACAAGAAAGATAGCTGAGGAATACCAGAACACAAAATAAATTATAATTCACATGCTAGATTTGTTTAAACATAAAGAAAGTCGTCAGCTAAATTTTAAAAACAAGTAGGTTTTGAGTAAGAGACCGATCCAACAACCCTTAGTAAATGCCTGTTATTGACAGACACTGAGTGAGGTTGTGCACAGTTTGTGCTCTTTGAGGAAAAGATTGATGGAGGATACAGATATACACAGAAGGGGACAGCCAATGAAATTCAGGAAGCAACAGAATAAGAGTATGTTCACAGTACAGTGAGAGCATCCGAGAAAGCACCAGACTCAGCCTGGAATTGGGGAAGCTGGGGATGGGGACAGCGGAAGCCTGCTTGAAGGAAGATTGTACACTAGATACATAAAAGGAGCGGGGAGCTGTGCTAGGCAGAGAAACTCTATGATCAACAAAAGCAACATGTCATAAAGAGTAAAGTCTGTGGGTTAGGGATAGGAGAGGGATCAAGAAATAAACAGAAATACTTATCAAGAAACACTGGGAGGTAAGCATAGACAGCTGAACTGGGGCCGGATATGGCAGCATAGTGGGTTGAATGGTAGTCCCCAAAAAGATATGAATATATCCTAATTCCCAGAACTTCTGAATGTTAGCTATTTGGGGAAAGGATCTTTGCGGATGTAACTAAGTTAAAGATCTTGAGATTTAAAGATCATCCTTGATTGTCTGGGTGGACCTACATGCCATGACAGATGTCACAAGAGTAAGGCAGAAGGATATTTGACAGACAGGGAGGAGAAAACACAGAAGAGGAGGAGGCACTGCACAGATGGATGCAGAAACTGGAATTTTGCATCCACAAATTAAGTAATACTAATAGCTCCCAGAAGCTGAAAGAGGAAAAAAAAAATTCTTCCTTAGAGCCCACGGAGGGAGTATGGTATTACCAAGCACTTGATTTTGGACTTCTGTCCTCCAGAACTGTGAAAGAATAAGTTTCCATTTTCCACCGTATTAATAAACCAAGTTTGTGAAAGTTTGTTATGGCAGTCCTGAAAATCTAGCACAGAGTATCTGGAGTTTCACATTGAATCCTGGCTTTCCCTGGTGAGCAATGGTTTTATTTTGTTTTGGAGCTGGGTTAAAAGTGAAATATAAGGCCAGGCATGGTGGCTCATGCCTGTAATCCCAGCACTTTGGAATGCCGAGGTGGGTGGATCACCAGAGGTCAGGAGTTCCTGGCCAACATGATGAAACCTCTTCTCTACTAAAAATACAAAAATTAGCTGGGTGTGGTGGCAGGTGCCCGTAATCCCAGCTACTCAGGAGGCTGAGGCAGGAGAATCATTTGATCCTGGGAGGCGGAGGTTGCAGTGAGCAGAGATCGTGCCACTGCACTCCATCCAGCCTGGGCGACAGAGTGAGAGTGAGACTCCATCTGAAAAAAAAAAAAGTGAAATACAAGATTGATAGCAAGTTGGGGCAGAGATTATAGGAGAGTTAACCTGTTAACAGGTGCTATGATCTGAACATTTGTCTCCTCAAAATTTATTTATTGAAATCCTAACCCCAAAGGCAGTGGAATTAGGATGTGGGAACTTTTGGTAGGTGATAAAGTCACAAGAGTGGAGCTCTCATGATTGGATTAGTGCTCTTAAAGAGACCTCTGAAAGCTAGCTAGCCCCATCCACCATGTGGGGGCACAGCTAGGCACTGTCTATGAAGAATGCGCCTTCACCAGACACTAATCTGCCAGCACCTTGGTCTTGGACTTCCCAGCCTCGAGAACGGTAAAAATGAACGTTTGTTGTTTACAAGCCACCTAGTTTACTAGTATTTGTTATAGCAGCCTAAATGGATTAATGCAGTAAGAATTCAAGAAAGTGGTCATTTGTTGTCAAACATAGTTTTCAAAATCTTAAGACAATATCATTCTCATGTAGATGCATAGTCAAAGTTTTATTGAATTTGTTAAGAAAATCCACAAGGGCATTATTTTGCTGGTCATTATACTAAAACATACTGACCCAAGTATACAGAGTCAGTGAAAGAAAAGAAGAAATCTGGAATGGGATTGCTAAATTAGAATAACAACAACAAAAACAGAGTATTGTCTGACAGGGCCAGAGACATGAACTTTAAGGTGATCTTTGTTACTGGGCTGAAACCATTTGCACTACTACCAGAAAAATAAACACATGCACCCTCTTGGCTTTCTGCAAGTTAAGATCTGTGCTTACAAAGCTATAAAATGTTGTCATGGATACCAGTAAATAGCAAGTCAAGGAAAGTTACATTTTTAAGACAGAAGACCTTTAAGTGAGCTTGTTAGACAATGCCGTCACTTAACAATGTAAGTCACACAGTTATCTTTTCCTATACTTCCAAGTTTTAGATAATAACATTTTCTTATTATTTGTCACTTGAGTCAAAAGTAGAGGAAAAAGCATATATTTTAGAGACCCTGCTAAGATAGCATTTATAAGACTAATATCTATCTCATTGTTAAGAGAATTAAATAAGTTATTACACGCAAAGCCCTTGGAAGAGCACCTTCTCCAACATTCCCTGTCATTCTCTCACATTATCCTGATATAATTTGTTTGGAAAGTCTTCTAGGAGAATATATTTTTAGCAAAATACTTTCATATTCCTGTATTTAATAATATCTGAGTAACTACTATGTATATAATGTTACATGATAATTTTCTTCAAGGATTTTTATCTTATTGCTAAGACTTGAAACTGTTAAAGGTTTAACACATGAAATAATAAAAGAATAAAATATTATACAATAAATGTTAACCACATTTAATTAAATATCAAAATATATGATTCCCTTCTTATATAGCTCTGAAATGTACAGTTTCTCAGAGTATTTTGCACGTACTTGGGGAAGTTAATGAAACATGATTACGAAGCTAACAAGATACTAGATTTCATAGATAATCAGAAAGGAGAATTCTGATTTTTCTCCTTTTGAGAATATAGTAAGGACAAAATTAGCCCTCAAAACAGACTTAGTAACAAGATGAAATTCCTTAGAAATATGATACAAACAGAAGACTTTGTTGGCAGTTGATGAAAAAATGTGTTCATGATTTTTTTGTTAATTAAAACAGTTTGGTGCTTTTAAAAGGAGCTATTAAATATAATAGCAACTTCTATTTTAGTGGCTACACAGATGAAAACTTTATGCCAACTTATATAATTAAACTTTAATTTTAACATTGGAATTTGTCCAGTACTATACATACAATGTGACAGACATAAGAAACTTGTTTCCAGGATGATACTTCTTACCCATGAATTCAATGAAAGTACTTACATTTAGTTCCCACAGTATCTGGTTCATGACTAGTATAGCATTTATGGTATTGTATTATAATTTTTCTCACTGCCTCCTGCAATAGAATGGTAGCTCTTCAAAGACAGGAACTATGTTGCTCTCATCACAAAATTTATAACATAGTGCCTGACCCACCCTAGATTCTGAAGTAATGCATTTTAAATGGTAAAGGAATGAAATAATTCCAATTAATAAATAAATGAAAGATTTGGAGGCATTTTCCCACAAAATGAGGTTCAGGTAGGTGTGCTAATACTGTATATATAATGATACCTCTAGTGGTGACTTACTTCGTCCCATGACTATAAAAGATCCTTCAAAAGAAAATATCATTCGGAGTTCATAATCCAAACAACTGATCATTTTCACAGATATCTTGATCTCATATCATACATATTTATTTACTATAAATGGAATATGTTATAATATGTTTAGACATATAATACATAGTAATATATTATAAAAATATGTTAGTTAAAAGAGTGACAGATTTTCTTAACTTATATTAACTACTGTGTAAGAATGAATCCTGACTTTCAGGAGGTGATCTCTACACCCTTGGAACTTCTGCATGTAAGAGTGTATTTGTTATTCGTAATGAACCCTCAAGCACACCTGAACAGTTTATGCTAATGAAGTAATTTATGGTCGACCCCTTGGAACATGTGGTGTTCCAGTGAGGGAGGAGAGCTGGAAACATGGCAATACATTATTCCCACATAATGAAGCTCCCATGAAAACTTTAGATACTGAAGATCAAGTGAGGCTCCCTCCTGGGCAGCACTGGTTGAGTATTGTCTCACATAGTAGCCTGGAGGAGGTAATGCCATCCAGGATTCCACCGGGAGACGACCAGAAACTTTGCCTCCCAGAATTTGCCCAGTGTGTCTCTTTCTTTGACCAGTTCTCATTTGCCTCCTTTCAATAGAAAACTAATCACAAATATAGCACTTTCCTGAGTTCTGTGAGTCGTAACAGCAGGTTATCAAAACTGAGTGTGGTTTTGGGAAATCTCTGAACTTGCAATTGCTGTCCAAAGGTGAGAGCAGTCTTGTGAGGACTGTTTCCTCTGATGTTGCAATTTGGCAAACTCCTTATATCTAGTTAGAGGAGAAAGTATTTATCTTTCATTTCTTTTTTGCACTTTGGTAGAGAAGAAAACTATCATAATGGGAGATCTAATGAAGCTCAAAAGCAAATAAGAGAAGCAGGTGGATGAAGAAGGGGAGCCCAGAAGATAACAGACCATCAAGAAGTTTTAGAGTTAAGAAAAAGAAAAAGCACTGGTCAATCTTTGCCATATCGTTTGAATATTCGTCAAGATGTATGAGTAATAGAATATGGAGAGAAATGAGTCATGTCCATAATTTGGTAAGCCTGAGAGCAGAAGGGTGAAGAGAGGGACACTAGAGAATTAGGAGTTATCTACATCTAGTTAGTATCCTCATATCATCTAGGAGTCCACAGAGCTCAATGTGGAAGAATTAATGTGCCCACTTGAATAAAATATTCTTTTCATAACAAAATGAATGATTTGGATAAGTCATTCTTCCTGCCTCACAAAGTGAAGTGATGAACATCCTTAATAATCAAAGGTATTGCCACTGAAAATGGAAATCCTTTTACTGTCAGTCCTTCTTTTGAAGAGAAGGACCATCTTTTTTTTTTTTTTCTTCTGAGACGGAGTCTCCTTGCACTGTCGCCAGGCTGGAGTGCAGTGATGCGATCTCAGCTCACTGAAACCTCCCCCTCCCAGGTTCAAGCGATTCTCCTGCCTCAGCCTCCTGAGTAGCTGGGACTACAGGTGTGTGCCACCAGGCCCGGCTATTTTTTTTTTTTTTTTCTTTTTGAGATGGAATCTTGCTCTGACACCAGGCTGGAGTACAGTGGTGCAATCTCGGCTCCCTGTAACCTCCACCTCCTGGGTGCAAGCGATTCTCCTGCCTCAGCTTCCTGAGTAGCTGGGACTACTCGGGAAGTGCCTGAGTAGTGCGTGCCATCACGCCCAGCTAACTTTTGTAGTTTTCGTAGAGAAGGGGTTTCACCATGTTGGCCAGGATGGTCTTGATCTTTTGACCTCACGATCCATCCTCCTTAGCCTCCCAAAGTGCTAGGATTACAGGTGTGAGTCACCACGCCCAGCCAAGAAGGACCATATTCTAAACATTGTTTTATATCATATTATCTATCTTGTTTGAGTTTCCTGCATTTTTTCTCTATGAATGATTTAAAAGACACCAAACAAACCCACAGTTCTAGGGCACATGAGAATGTAATGTTCATATGTGCTTGAAGAACAACCATGCAGGGACTGTCAATCAGGGCTCCAAACTAAGATATTTAAAGAGTAGGCAACAGTCAGGATGGGTAAGTCAAATTTTAGAGACTACAGAATTCAAGGAAAAGTCAGGAATGTGGGGAATCTTAACTAATCAAGAATTTAGGGAGGGACTTGGGGAGTCAATTAATCAGGCAGCTCAAAGCAGAACTATAGAGCTACTGGGATATGTAGGAGGGTCATGTATGCTTATCGCCATTTTATAAGGTGACTGTCCTATTCAATAAAACTGTCTTAGAATTTGGGAAAATTTTGCACCTATTCTCCAAAAGCAGAAAAAAGGACAGAGTGCCTCTGTAACAATGTATGTCTACACAGACATGACTACAGGGATTTACGGAGGGTTTAGAAAGTGTTGCACTAAACAAAGTGTAGGATGAAAAGTGAAAGCCACTGGCTGTTTTTTATTCAAAGTGGAGCCCTAAGGAATGGTGTAACACGATATGAAATTTTGTTATTTAATCAGGAAAAATTCAAATCCCTTATTACAGGATCAGCATACAATAGAAACTCAAATGAGAGACTCCTTATGACAGAATGAAGGGAAAACAGGTAATTCAAATTAAAATAATTAAAGGAGACAATAAAATTTAAGGAAATTTAAATCTGCTAACGGTATAAAAAATATATAATACTTTTTGAATATGCTGTTCCCTCTACAGAGAATGCAGTTCTCCAACACCTTTGCCTCTTGGTCCAATTAACTCATCCACCAAATGTCAGCTCCAGTGCCTTCGTTTTCCCAGGAGAAGCCTTGTTTTGTCCCTAGTGAGTTTCCTTTATTTATATTCTCATACAACTTTGCTCTTTCTTTTATCTCTTATATTTCAATTTTCAACTACATAAGCATCTATATAATACCTTTCTCTACCACAAGACTGTAGGTACTATATCTATCTTTATTCACTATTTTAATCCTATCACCTAGAATATACCTTTTCTCTTGCTAGCAGTTCAAACATATGGCTTGAGTGCATAAATGGATGAATAAATGAATGTTATCACTGACAGAAGCCATTAGTATACTTTTAACTGCAATTAAAATAAGCAGAATACAACGTGTTTGTCCATAAAGATCAGATTAACACATAGAAAAAATCTGAGGGAAATGAAGGACAAACACAGAATACTACTGAAATTTCCCCTTTCAGAAATTAAAAATAATAATAATAATTGAAACTGGTGACTTCCCCTTCTTTGGGCAATGTCTCCTCTAAACCCAATTACTGAAATCAGACCACATAATGAAGTAAAACTGTACAGCAATTTATCTGTGCCCATGGAGGATGCTTTTGAAAACAGTCTTAGTCATGTTCCCATTACATTCAGCAGCGTTATTCCCTTCTGGAGCTCCCAGTTGTAATTGTGATGAGGAGAGTTGGAGAAGAACTTGGTGAAAATGACTATAAAGTGGGGAAACAGATACCATGATGAAAGCTTAAAAGAATCAGGATTATTTCATTCCCAGAAAAAAGCTGGCAGATTAAATAATGGAATCATATGGGTGATGAGCAGCTGTTCCACATTCCCAACAAACGTAGGTAAGGGAAGAAGGACTCAACCTCAGCATCAAGAAATCCTCCTCCGGGTCAACATACCCTCCATCGTACCGACAGGTGTAGCAGATAACCTCCCACTTTCAATGCTCAGCCTCTTCTATCTCTTTCCTCATGGCTCTCCTTACAAGTTCTTCTTGTAAAAAAAATCTCTATGACTACAAAAGTTTGTGAAAACTCTCCCATGCCACCACTCATCCTCTACGCAATTATTTTAATCCATTCTCTCTGAAATATTTTTAAAGCATGTGATTAAGAAGCCTCAAAAGGGTGTCAGATTTCCTTAATGTCTTAAGCCAAAAACAAAAACATATCAGTGTGGGTGAAACACATACATAATTTTCCATAATATTGGTATACATACTCAGGAAGACAGGATTTTTAAGGGAATACAAGCCTGGTTGTGTTGTTGTGTATTGGCTCAAATCTAAATTCCTCTTCAAGGCTTTTTAAGCTCGTCGTCAGTAGCAGTCCTCACTGGAAGCAGGTGAGTGAAGACGGTAAGGATTAGGTTGCAACATTCCTTTCAGATTTAGAATAATATGTCCTTGAAATAACATTGGGTCATCAGTTTTTATTGAGCTGCATAAGCTCACCAACTTATTGCATAAGCTTTCTTCCCAGCCCTGGGCTTCTTTTCCCTTTGCTGATACTGGCAAGTATCAATACGAGTATAGAAAAGTTGAAAGTGAAGGGGGATAGATGGTATTCAGATCATCCTATCTGACTTCAGTATTTGTAGCCACTGATAATCCCAATTAGGAAGCAAACCAAATGACTGTTTTCCTTTACTGACTCACCACCCCAAACTGCCCCTAAAAACTAGTGATTTCAGGCCTTATTCACAAAAGAGTGCTTAATATGTTGTGTTCAATTTGAGGTCGTGGGATCCATTACAAGTTTTTCCTCTACATCTTTGTCAAGTTGTGTAGACAGTGATAAGGTATCTTGGTATCACTATCCACTTCGAGCATAACAAATGGTGATATCTTTTCCCAGGAAAGCACACCCATTTACTCAACAAATCCAGTGATACAATGACGAACAAGACCCAAGTTCAATGAATTTTTTACAGGTTCCTATTTTCTATTCTCATTGGCTCAATGAAAACAGTGACAAATATTATAAAAAGTCACATATATTTTTCAACAAACTAATTGAAAAGATTCCCAGTTCTAATTTTGGTCACAAATTCTATTTAGGTGCCCTGACCATTTCTTCCCCCATGTTACCTGACCAAATTAAGGGAGGAAACAAATCTAGCAGAAATGTGTCTGGTAGAAGTCAATTACTAAAAAGTGTTCCCTAAATGGGAAAAAAAAAGTCTTTAACAAGTTTCTTACATAGAAAGAGAAAAACACTACTAAAATGATGCTATTTTGCTAGTGAGCTTTCTGGCTCTTACAATTTACCTACACCTACAAGAGTGTTTTTCTTATTAAGTATTACTAATCTGATAATCAGAAATAGAATTACTGTTAATTTAAAATTCATTATAAATCTTAAAGCCTAGTATAACAATTTATACAAAGTCCAATAGCTTATATTACACGAACTCAGGTAAATTTATTTTCACATCAATAAATAAACAACAAATAAAACAAAACTAGCAGATGGTCAAAACCTTAACTACTTTTATCTAGAAAATTTAGAAATGAAACATTTTTAGCAGGCTCACAACTCTTCATTAGGACAACAAGCTAGAGGCATGCTCTCAAAAGCCTAAGAGTGATTCATGCTTTGAACTGCAGTTGTGTGTGTGCTTGTATTTGATATGCATGTGTGTTTTCTATGAAGAACATAGGTTTTATTCATTTACACATGAGTACAATTAATTTTTGGAAATGTATAACAATATCTATCTTGGCACTGAAAAATTAGAATCCAAAGGGAAAAAATATGAACAAACAATTAAGAAGGAATTATAATAAGACCTGATTTACAGCCTTAAGTGCACTCTTCAAATATTCTAATAAGCCACATACTTCTTTTGTATGATTTCATTTTCATCATGCAGAACTAAAGAAAAGTTATGAATAACAAAAGCACCTACCATCACTCACATGAAAATAGACAATGGAAAAAAATAATCTAGGTGACTTTGGAGCTCAGTACTAACAAAAATGTTATTTCATGTGACCACTTTTTTTTAGTATTTTCTTCTAGAATCAGTTAATGTAAGGCTATCATGGTGTTTCATCTTTGGGGCTGCATTTATAGGCCAGAATTGGGGGGGAGGGGGAAATGACTAGGTCAGAGTCCAACTAGAAAGAATTTGTGCTATGCTTCCAAGTTTCTAATTGTATAAATATTCATGTTTCCAAACTGGATGTAATAATTAAAGTAGTGTGTCCTACTTCAAGAAAACCCATATTTCATATTGGACATTACCCATGGTAATATGGAATAGAAGTGCATTTCTGTGCTTTGCTACACATGCTTTTCATTTAGTGTCTAAAAATGATAGCCAAGTGATAGGCAACCAACAAAAGCAAGTTGGTAGGAAAAGACCTTGGAAGTCTAATATCATTTTTAATAAGTATTTTTACCAAAATAGATTAAACTTAAACAGGTCAGGGATCTCTCCTCAAAGCCACATAGGAAAGTTTCACTTGAGTGTGTGATAATCAAATCAAAGTGACCCCTTATCCATGAGACAGGGTATTAAATGTAGAAAAATGCAACTGCCTCTTGGGCTAAATTAAATCCACTTTCCTATTGTGAGAGGTCTAAAAGGAATCCCACAAATAAATGGCTATGATTCAGTAATATCTTGTTGGTTCTCTGTATTTTTCCTCATTATTATTATTGTCTCCCCAGTCTGCCCCCTCTACATCCACAGTAAAATTATACAAGTGGGAGACATCATGTCACCTCATACTTCTGAATAAAATAAAGCTAAAACTGCAGAATTTGGGAGCTGAAATGGAAGAAATGGGACTATTTTTCCAAGCAAGATAGCTTTCTCTTATTCTATTTAAATCTATCAAATGCCCAAAAAAGGTGCTGGACACATCCTCCATTGTCACTAATCCTCCTTGTCACTAATAAGCTTGTGATATAAATAGCAGAGACAGCATCAAAAACCAAGTCTCTCAGACTTCAAAGCCCATGTTTTTTCCACCAGATTAAATTTCCTTTCTTCAGGGCCCATATTGGAACTCCAAAAGGGTACAGGGTTGCAATGTTCAGTTAAACTGAGTAAGCAAAACAGTTTTGCACAGTCCACAGAGCCAAAAGTAAAAGACAATTTCTTGCACATTTTGAAGCATATATCTCATAAAGTTCTGTTGTCCTCAACACAAATACAATTCAATGACTTTATGTGAAGGTTTGTCCCTTCACACAGATAATAGAAGATAATTGGCTTTAAAGATCATATGGAAAGATTGCCTGTGGCTGCAGTTACGTACATAAAAGAAAAGCAGAAATTTTAAATGTGGAGAGGACAGAGTGAGTACACAAGCAGCCCCAGGTGAGGCCTGGCTTCAGGCATCCATCTCAAATGGCAACCTAAGACTAAAGAAGGATACAGTGTCACCTTTACCCATGCAAGGACCTAAAGAATGTCAGCTGAAAGTGAAAAATGCCAGTGTTATGCTACCCCTTCTCAAAATCAGGTGTATCCATAAGGTCAGATCCGCCTTTATTTTAATATGAACCATAGGTAGCCCTGTTTATGTTTCTGTCCCCCCAGAGCACGAAGATTCCTCCCTGTGCTCGAAGTGGGCCACTTAACACTGAACTTACCTAGCTTAATAGACCAAATGAATGATTCTTGCATTTTAACAAGTCCTCTTAAGAGACAAAGAGGTTTTGTATCTCTTATAGAGCAAAACTCAGTTACTATTATTTCCTTAACACAAGAACATTATTGCAATTTTTGCTAAAACAATTATTTGCAAAAGAAATTAATACTAAAGGCAACCCTTCAGTTTGGTTTATGACAATCTAGGAAAATGAGTATATTTTAATACCACTCTAATAAAGTGGACTTGTAAATACAGCAAATTAGCCTGATGTGATTATTGAAACTTATTAAATTCTTCAGGAACTAGGCCTTGATGATAATAACATACGAAATAATCCTAAAAATGAAGTTATTCTTGGGTTATTTTATCATGCCTTTACAAATTAGACACAGTCTTTAATAACAACATTAATATGTTCTGAGGATTTGCCACACAAATACAGACATTATTATCATATAAACACATAATGAGAGATATTTGGAGCTGTAGTACTCTCAACTGGACAAGAATCTGTTGTCAATGTTTTATAACTGACAATACAGACCAGTAAAGGTTTGGCCATGAATTTGTTACAGCTACTCACAGTATTGGCCTCATAGATAGAAAATATCCCTACCAGAATAAGCCAAACACCAAAAGATGGCATATATTTAAAATTCCATAATATAATATGGCTGTGTGAATATTTTTGTTGGACATTATCACAGAAATATTTTCAATATTTATGAATTCAAATTTCTCTCAAGAATTTTTTTTAAGATTAAAAAGTTCTCAAATGACTATGAAAACTAACATAATTGCTGCTGCTTCCAATTTCAACAGCCAGATTCACAAACTTCATCTGATTTTCAACCACTAATTTCCTAGGTTTAAAGAAAAAGTCCTCATAATAGCTAAGGTCTCCAATAAAGCCACTCTTTAGAGGTCTAGTTAGATAATTACTCCAAGCTCATTAAGAAATGCCCCCTTCCCAACACATATCCAGCAGCACACCTGTGTTATCTGCACAACCTGGCCTCCTGTCATCTCCATGTGAGTGTTTCTAACCCCATGTGTCTTTTGGGTCTCCTCCATTCATAGAGGGACACAAGTGGAAACGTTTTGATGTATGTTAATTGATGTTTGTCCAAACATTATGAAGTAATAATCCACAAAAGCCACAGAAGCTTTTACAAGGCAAAGTGAAGGGAACAATCAAAGTTTTGGGTGGATTATTACAAGTCCACACCCGGGCAAAGCAGACTTAGAGCATTTCATCCTTCCACAATGATACTGTAAATGAAGCAAAGAAATGTTTGTCCTCTTATAATCCCCTCTATTATGTGGTCTTGTATGTCATCTCACGCAATTGGTGCAGTTTTACACTGCAAGCTTGCCATGGGGCGGGGCATGGTACAGGGCTGTCGGCTGGATCCACACCATAAGCCGAGGGAACTTGAGAGTCTGGCACGTCCCTGTTAAGTGAATCTCTGAAGTAGAAGGAAAAGACTCACAAATCCAAAGGAACAAAAAGGTTTAAAAAGCTGAAGTGAAAGTGAGCCAAATGCACTCTCAGGCAAAACCACGAACCACTCTAAGTTGTTGTTCAGTGGAACACTCCAACCTTTGCTTCTGTTTGGCAAAAATAAAAATAAAGAGCCCCCATATATATAAAATGGTATCCTAAGCCTCTCCTTCAAACTACAAAAAATAAGTTTTAGTTGCCTATAAATGAGGAATGAGCAGACCATAATCATGAGCAAAATTGGTATAAATTGCTGTGTAATCATTTCAGCTGTAGTTTATTTGAACACGAAGAAAGGACATAAATTGACTCACTCCTATTGTGGTTCCTTGTTTATATAAAACAAGATCTTAAAGCATTAGCAACTTTCTATGTTCACTTAATTTCTTGGAATTATGTAAATGTAAAAATATCAGAGTGTCTTGTGTGCGTGTGTCTGTGTGTGTGTTGCATATGCCCCTTCTGCCTGGCAGAAAGCCAACTTTACCATTCATTGTCATGATACAAAGCTAAGAGTCATGCCTGATTTGAGACAGACAATAGGGAGTCAACATATTAACAACATGGTAAATATCATTGATATAGGAAGTATTTAATCTGCCCTCCTGCCACAACATTGAAAAAAATGTGTAGAGACATTTTTCAAAGGTTGTTTAAAAATCACCTATGCTACGTTATAGAGGATTAGGGTTTATGAAAATAAATTCAGCACTATGTATACTGAAAATAGAAAATAACTATCGGTTAAATTATTGAATAGACATCAGGAAGACACAATTTGTGTGTGTGTGTGTGTGTGTGTGTGTGTGTGTGTGTGTGTGTGTGTTGTCTATTCAGTTAAATCCAAAATAGCTAAAGTGGAGGAAATTTTAGGAAAATTTTTCCAGCATAAGAATGAATGAGAAGGATCAACGTGTATGTTATCAACAGTCTTCATCTCTATTAATTTTTTTAAAAAACTCAAAAAGGAGATTTTAATTTGTCACTGATTGGCAAAGGGATTGGTGGTTCTTGGGTCCAGGGTTCATCCAGTGACTGGGGAAGAAGTCATGGGGTCGTGTTGCTCTGCCAGAGACTATGGTATGAAAATTTTTCCTTTAAAATTATGTGAGTAGGGCAGGCAATGAAATGAATCTATAAAGACATTATCAAGAAAAAGTTTGAAGAAAAAATGACAGAAATGTTTACTCATAAATCTGGGGATGGAATGAACAACTTTCCAGGAAATGCATTGTTTCTGGGAAGGAGCAGTTTTCTACCCAGATAGATATTTGATCATTTGGAGGAGGAGAAGGATGGTCCCAACAACTGAAACACACATGAAGTGAACTGCATCCAAATGTCACGTAGAAAGACACTCACATATAAAAGGGGAGTAGTCAGTAAGCCCTTCCCTTCACCAAACCAGCAGTCCTGTATGGAAGGCAGCCTGATCCCGAAAGCCATGCAGTATAATTGATAGTGAAACTGGCCCAGCCTGGCAAATGTTACCACAACCACTACTGGTTTGTTAGGTAAAGGCTGAGCATTTTTTCTAATATTTATTTTTGAAGTCAGAAACTTCCTTGGCTGTGGAGCCTACCCAGCTTTACCATTAATTTTATACCTGAGCAAGAGTTAAGGGAGGATGTGGGGGAGATGAAAGCATTGTTACAAAAGAAAAGGGAGTTCTCATTGCCTTAAGTTCAAATTCTAGCACAGCATATAAAGCTGGTCTATCATCACTTCTCTCCATTCTTGCACATACATTCTGTGCTTTACACACATCAGAAGTCAATTTATTCCTCCAGTGTACCATGTGCATTTCATAAGTCCATGCATTTGCACACACAGTTCACCTCTGCCTCAACTGCCCTTCGCTCCTTTTCCAGCTGGTGAATTCCTGTTCATCTCTCAAAGCACCAAATCAAATGTTATTTCCTTTTTCTATTGTTTCACCATTTTCCAGGTACTTTTTTTTTTTTTTTTTTTTTTGATGAGATGCAGTCTTGTTCTTGTTGCCCAAGCTGGAGTGTAATGGTGCGATCTCAGCTCACTGCAACCTGTGCCTCCTGGGTTTAAGTGATTCTCCTACGTCAGCCTCCCGAGTAGATGGAACTACAGGCATATGCCAGCATGCCAAGCTAGTTTTTGCATTTTTAGTAGAGATGGGGTTTCACCATGTTGGCCAGGCTGGTCTGGAACTCCTGACCTCAGGTGATCCGCTGCCTTGGCCTCCGAAAGTGCTGGGATTACAGGCTTGAGCCACCATGCCCCGTCTCCAGGTACTTTTAACATTCTTTTAGCATTGCACTTTTTACTTTACACCACACAGTTATTTATTTGGGTACATTCATTTCTGAGACACAGAGCACCTGAAGACCAGGACTTTTTCTTATTTATCTTTATGTTGCTAGTATAGTGCCTAGCATATAACAAGAGATCAATAAGTATTGGTTTTATAAGAGAAAAAGAAGATGCAATTTAGAGAGTTCAGAAAAAATATTTATAATAAAAATTATTAATAGAGAAAGGATTTCATACATACTTGAACATCTACCAAATACTCCTATCTCTTAATAGAACATGTCTAAGTTTGTCAACGAAGGAAGGAGTATATTTGTTTTAAAAAGCTGGAATTGCAAAGGCACAGTTTTTAAAAAGAGAGAGAAAGAAAAAAGGCAAGAGCATCATATCACTGTACAGGAGGATACTCCTTCATCCACATAAGAGTGTTGACCAAAGAATCCCTAAAGACAGACTTTGTCATCAAAAGAAGGACATAAAGGTTAAATGTGAGGGGGAAAAGTGGGGAAGTCTCACGATGAGGTTGGGAGTGACTGCAGAAACAGCCCCATAAGACTTCTAAGAGAAAACAGAAGGTACATCAACAGAGAAAGGCAAGGATGAGACTGAATCAAAACAAACACCTGTGTCATAGCATGATTTTCACGGCCACAATACAGAATAGGAGTTAACAATATTGACACTGAAGTCTGAACCTCTAGATTTAAGTTCCACCTCCCTCATTCAGCGACTATGTGAACTTAGGAAAATTACTTATCCTCTGTATTACTTACATTTTAAAAATGGGGACAATGATAGCATTTACCTCATTGATTGCTAAGAGGATAAAGAGGAAGAGTTTTTAGGGATTTAGAAAACTGCCTGTCAAAAGGCATCTTGAGAATCTTCCTCCTGGTGGACTCATCCTGGCAAAGTGTGTGCTGTGCATGTTACAACATCATAGTCTTCAGAGCTCAAGACGAAGATTCACAACTACAGAGTAGCCCCTCCTTTAAACAAACCAACCAGGACGTGACACCCAGCGAATCCATCTGAACATATACTGATCTTCTTTTGCGTGGAAAACTTAGAAAAAATAAGTGAAGCCGCAGGGACAGTTTGATCCCCACACTATAGAACAAAGGAAATCAAACTCTTCAGTAGACCTGGACAGGGAATATCACAGGTGATGGCGCTCCCATGGCTCTGCCATTCTTAAATTGATACCACAAAATCAGCAGTCAAGTATACAGGACAGACATAGGCTTTGAAGCAAAACAGACCTTGATTTAAATCCAGCCTCTAACAGTTACTATAAGAATGAACCTCAGATAGGCCTGAGCCTTGTAAGAGATACCATTCCTAGGAAACTGACCTTTGATTCACCCAGTCCCACAACAAGCACTCAAAAATATGCTGAGGTTATTTCGTACCAGTGACTTGCAGATGGTCACATAGATTAAAAAAAAAAAAAAAAAAAAAAAAAAAAAAACGCATCTGGCAGATTCAGAATCATCACACTGTGTAGCATGCATTGAGTACACCTGTACCTCCATCTGGGAGTCAGCTACACTGCCTCCTACTTTGTGTAATTGGTACCATAAGCTTCCACATCCTTTGTGATTAAAGAAACTTCACATCCTTTAACTTATGTCTTTGGTGCCTCCCCATCAATCATTTCACTATTCTGTGATTGCACTATTGTGACAAGCCCACATTATCTATATGACCCTAGACAAATTACTTAAACTTCTGAGTCCCAGTCCCTCATCGGCAGTACATGGTATGTAATAGCAGTTTAACAAATGATAGAAATGATTAAAACATGATTTTTCAACCATCTCTCAACTGCAACATCTTTTATCTTTGTTTATACTCTTTCTTACTTCATATGCTTAATCATTCACCAAATCACATCAATTCAAGATATTTATTCTATGAGCCTTCTTTTTCATATCCATAAGTTTAGAAAACACTATATGCTCTACCCCTCACCTTCTTGGAAATTTACAAAACATGTTGCTATTTAAAGACTAATAATTCCTAAAGAAAATAAATGAGAATTTATTTAACTCAATATCTGCCAAATGATTGCCTCTAGAACTGTTTTTTGGCTCCCTCGTAGTACATCTCTTCACAACTTTCAAAATTGATGTTCCATGGGACACCATTTGAAAAAACCGGGTGCACATACTGAAGCCAAAACTGCCTAGTATGAAACCCAATAGTCTTTGCCTCAACCCTCTAATCTGAGCAAAACCTCCATTATTGCATCATCTTACCAATTTTCCTTCATAAAATCTCTGCCAAGCTTATTTATTAATTCTTTTCTGAATAGGTTCTGTAATTTCTACATTCAACTTTTTCTACGCAGCCCCTCACCCTTTGCCTGCCCCCCGCGGCCAATCTGGAATGCTAATGCCCCTCATCTCACCCACTCAAATCCTATCTGTCCCCTGAGACTCAGCTAAACCTAACCTCCCTTAATCATTGAGGTCTGAAGGGCCTTCTTTAACTGTACCTGTAGAACAATTAATTTGACTTTTAAATATTTCTTTTGTTATTTAAAATATGAGCATTTTGATATGTTTTTACCTCTTTAACTAGAGTAACTCCTCAATCACATCTCCATATCTTCATTTACCTTATAGCATCTGACACAGTACCAAACACATAACATTAACTCAAAAACCATCTGTGGATTTGCTTTAAGGAAAATTGTCTTCTCTCTAATAATGTAAATAGGTATGAAGGAGTTTTGCTACTGCACGGAACCATATACTTTTAGCACTCTGTGGTGGCTACAGTGAGTTAGACAACAAAAATATTCAAAAGCCAGATTGAAAAGCTTTGAAAAGAAATTAAGTTATTCTGAAACGTTACTTCCATTACAAACTAAGACATGTTACAAGTAACAAACTAAGTTTGTTACTTCCATTACAAACTAAAACATAAGCCATGAAAAATTTGACCTAAGAAAAGATTCAGGATAATTAAGGCAGTTTTTAACCTAGCTCTACAATAATAAATAATGATCCCAAATATTGATGTTTAGTGAGGATAGTAACAATATATTTCTAAATAATTGTATTTAAATTTGATTCACTTTTATCTTGATTTAGGTATAAAAAAAAGTAGTCAAAATTTACAGTCTTTATATGTATACTATAATTGTCATTTTAAAAATCTGCCTGTATTTTTTTTACACAAGAAATCTGCAGTATTTCTTTTTCACAAGAAATACTGCCTACTACCAGTGTCCCTCTTGTTATTCTCACCAAACATGGCAAAATTCTAGGATTTTAGATCTATGTAGGAATTCTAACCAAGGATCTTAGCCCAAGCTATTGAGTCACCCAGATGAAAACAGTTCCGTGGTTCTGTGTCTGCTTTCTCACTCCGCTGCATGGGGGAAATTCATACAAACCTAGGGCGAGCCCAGTTAGCATACTGTTTTTATCTCGTTGTGTGTTTATAAAGGAGTAATTCTAAAAGTAGATATTCCATGTGTGGGAAAGTATGGTGAGCTCACAATGAAAATGAAATTTATTACTATTCAGAGATTTGGGAGAAAAGTCAAACATAAAAGAGACAGAATAAAGTGGCAAGTCACTGCAGATTAAAGGTCAGTATTCTTATAGAAAACATTAAACAGTGCAGTTTTGTATGAAATTAACAGGGTTTCTGTTCTGATTTTGATTAATTTTAGCTTAGAAACAGGAAGTTTCTGCTGTTATTTTAGCTAATATTTTTCAAATGTGTTGCCTCATCATGTAACTATTTAATATGTTTCACTGAAAATTAATACAATAAAAGTAAGAGAGCAAAATTCATTCAGAACTTCATTAACAAAGAAAGATTGTAAATGGTCTTTCTTCTAGAAGAAAAAAGGTTGAATACTGTCCCTAATGGAACAAAAAATTTTACAGAAATCTACAAGTGGTGCTTGCATATAATGTATATGACATATTACATAAAATGATTTTCATATACATTTGGAATGATTCATTCACCGAATAAATTTGTATTGGATATATTCTTAATGAAATCTACTGTTTGTAGAACACATGGTCTTGAACATGGTAGAGGACCTTGGTTTAACAGCAGTTGTGGCCAAAAGAGAAAGCAGAGAATCCTATAAAATAATGCATACATACATTAAATATTTTGTTCTAACTCAAAACATATAAATGTATACTCATTTGCATATCTTTTAATGTTGGTCCAAAGTATTTTTTAATTTAAAATAAGATAAAGGAATCCATCCTTTATCTTTCTAGCATGAACCATACTCAAAATGCAATGTTTAAGATTTCCATTTGCACCGTTTAAAGAGAAGACTTAAATATATTTGAGAAGCAATCCAAGTATATACCTTTCCTGGATGTTTATAATTTCTTACAATATTTTACAGTTTGTCTTGGTCTCAACTAATTCGACAGCAATTTTGTTAGTGTCTGTCTTTAGTGAGTCTTCAAAGCAACACTTTTTTTGTTTGTTTTGCACTTATATCCCATTAATTTCTCTAATTAAATTATATAATTTCAAAAGAAAATACATCTGGACTAGGTCTTTCTCTAA
This sequence comes from Macaca thibetana thibetana, assembly GCF_024542745.1. Lineage (NCBI taxonomy): Eukaryota > Metazoa > Chordata > Mammalia > Primates > Cercopithecidae > Macaca > Macaca thibetana. Next base: position 65,824,016 of record NC_065582.1, read on the forward strand.
AGATACTGTCAAAATTGACCTTAGTCTTATAGAATGGCATTATCAGGCAAAAATAAGATTTTTGTCCATGTCTACCCAGCCCTTATATAGATAGAAAATCTCTCTCACATCTCACATTTCTTCCTTCTATAACTATAACATTTCTGGCACACTGGTGAATGTTTAGTAAATAGCTGTTGACTGAAGGAGGGAATACAAGTGATTATCTAATCTTTACTACACATGCATGAAGCTGTGTATTGCCAATCCTTTTAGTAGGCAGCATGGTATAATAAAAAGATCATGGATGTTGTGGTCAAACAGAGCGTAGTGAAGATGCCAGTGTTTGTGACTTCTGGAAAATTATGTAACCTCTCAAAGTCTTGATCTTTCACCTATATAATGGAATAGAGCCAATAATATCAACCTCAAGGAGTTACTATGAAGATTAAATAACATAATATATTGAAACAGTGCCCCAGATGGGTTCTCTGGGAAGCAAACTCTGAAATGGAGTTAGAATGCGGAGTGTTTATTAGAGAGTGCTCTTAGGATCAGCACCAGTGAAAGGTTAAGGAAGGAAACAGGATTAGTCAGAGGGAAAATCGAGCTTTGATGCAAGCCTGATGACAGCCATAACTGACCCCATAGGGAGCTTCAGAACTAAAATGGGCCATCAGAATTTTCCCCTTAGGCCAAAATGGCAAACCTTTCATATTTACTCCTTGGTCAGTCACTGGATCTGGGCCACACTCCAAAGCGTTTGACCTTCAGGCAAGTTGGCTCATGTAGCTAAGAAAATTTCTGTGAACAGCTCTTCCAGTGGCTGGACAACAAACCTTAGTTGATGGGGATCTGGGCATCCAATCTCCATATGCATCACACAGGGCGTGGCAAATGATATCAGAAAAGCAAAGTTCCCTTACCTCCTTGCCTTGACAGCATCAGTCCCCTCTCACACTAGCCAGAGTACCCACTTGTTTTGGGTCTTTTCCCAAGACACTAACTATATCCCCATACCCTCCTTCTCTTCTGGGAGAAGTTTCCACCTCTTGGCCTTTTAGCATTGGAAGCACCACACCCAGGCAATTTACTATTTTCCCTATCTCAGCTAAACATGCACTTTCTCCCTTTGCCTTCACCAGTTATTGAAAGCACTTATATCTTTTCTTGGATGCAAGGTTAGTTACTTTACAAGTGTATTTCTTTTACATATTTGTTCATCCACATGATCTTAATTTCTCTGTTTGCATACTTTTAAGGGTCCTGGAGAGCAGTATTGCATCTAACACTTTATAGCATTTTAAAATTTTGATGTATGCACCAAGAGGCAGGCACCGTCACTTCAGCCCTCAACAAACATCCAATACATACTTTTTGAAGACCTCGAAAACTTCTGCAACTCCCATAGCAGCAGCTTCTAACCAGAGTTCACATTGCAGAAGTTTAGAAAACTGGAGAATAACTTGAGACCTTCTGAACTAAAAATTTTTCTGATAAGTAAATTGTGGAGTTCTGTGGGCTCAGAATATATCAGTGATTTTAAAAGCCAAGTAGAGATTCTGGTTAAGGGTGGCGAGGGCCTGTTGCCACCTCGGATCTGGGTCAGCTGGTCACCTCACAGATGAAACCCCTTGCCCTGGACCTCCCCCCCTTCTATGCACCGTACTTTCTCTAATGTCCTCACTCTAAATAATCTCCTTTATTGACTTAATTTTGGAGGTTCCGAGGGGTACTTGTTTTGCAATCAAAAATTAACTAAAGGAATGAAATGAGGATCATGAAAACATTCCGAATAATCAGAGGATAGAAATATTTCTGAAAATTTGCCTCATTCTCCTAAAATTGAGATTATGCTATCCTTAGCTTTGTGGCAAAATAAAAATAAAAACCCGATCAAAGTAATCAATGACTATACTATTTCTGAAAATAGTCCAGCATGCAGCCATAAAAGGGATAGTTTGAGTCTTTCCACTGATAGTAATGACATGACATCATCCTCCTGTAGAATGGCCACTTTGGTGGGGGAAGGAGAGTTCTGTTTTGTGTTATTTACAGCCAGTGTGCTGTTAGGACCAAGTTAGGTGTTTTCAACAATGCAATTAAGCACTGAATTTCATCCTAGTTCTCACTGTGTGTGTGTGTGCGTTCCCCACAGTAGCTGCTGTTAAAACGTCCCAAAATCCCTGGAGGAGGAATAGGAGAAAAAAAAAAGAGGAAGAGGGAAAGGAAGGTGTTTGGAAAGAGAAAGGGAAAGGGGGAAGAAGAGGAAGGAAGACGGAGGAGAGAAGAATGGTGTGGTGAGGGAAGGAAGAGAAGGAAAACAGTCTCAGAGAAAACTAGAAATGGAATGGAAACTCTAAAGGTGGCCAAACCCTAGAGAAATTGTCTGCATGTGCACATACCTGTTCGTGTGTGCATGCTGCTGTTCATGTTCCTCAGCTGTACTATAGAGAGCAAGAAGTATGTAGGGAGAATGAACATGTAATGAATTCTCATGGGTTCTCTTTATGTGCCATGCATTTTATGTACCACAAACTCTTGGCGCTTACCCTCTGCACACACAACAGCCTGGTGAAATAAACATTATTGTTATCCCCAATTTACAAGTGAGGAAACTGGGACTCAGATGGGTAAGTAACTTGCCCAAGGTCATAGAAACAGCAGATGGTGAGTTAGGATACAAATCCAGTTCTTTTTGGCTCAAAAATCTTTGCTCCCAATAGAAGAATGTTTAATTTTCATTACCAATTTCATAATCTGTTTTATCAATCATTGTGTTTTATATTCTTGGCCATGAATGGAATATGTGGCAGCAAAAGTTAGTCATTTGGAGCTGTTATTGGATTAAGTCCTTGACACAATGACAGCTGCACCCAGGACAGTACCGTTGTAGAATACTGTTTCTCCTCTTTGATATTGAATGTGTTGTGGTTGGTTATGTCTGAGGATATTAGGAGTGTAATAGAAAGGGACAGTCAAGCCTCTCATTTAAAAAAGTATTAAGAGCTCTTAACATGAGATCTATGCTCATAACAGATTAACAGATTTTATTATTTTTTTTTTTAGAAGGATTCTTGCTCTGTCACCAGGTTGGAGTGCAGTGGCACAATCTCAGCTCGGCTCACTACAAACTCCACCCCGTGGGTTCAAGGGATTCTCCTGCCTCAGTCTCCCAAGTAGCTGGGATTCCAGGCACCTGCCACCACAATCAGCTAATTTTTGTATTTTTAATAGAGACGGGGTATCTCCATGTTGTCAGGCTGGTCTCGAACTCCTGATCTGAAATGAGCCACCCGCCTCGGCTTCCCAAAGTGTTGAGATTACAGGCATGAGTCACCATGCCCAGCCCATAACAGATTTTAAGTATACAAAATTTTATCTATAGGCACAATGTTGTAAAGTAGATTGCTAGAACTTATTCATCTTGCATAAGTGAAATTACATACCAACTGATTAGTAACCCCCCATTTTTCCCTCCCCTCATTCTCTGACAACCCTGATTCTATTATTCGCTTCTATGAGTTTGACTGTTTTAAATACCCCATATATATTGAATCATGTAATATTTGTCCTTCTGTGATTGGTTTATTTCACTGAATATAATATCCTCAAGCTTTATCTATGTTGTTGCATAGTGAAGGATTTCTTTCTTTTTAAGGCTGAATAATATTCCTTTGTATGTGTATACTACAACTTTTTAATTCATTTATGTGTTAATGGAACTTGAGAATATCTCTACATCTTGACTATTGCAAAAAGTACTGAAATTAACATGAAAGTACTAATGTTTCTTCAAGATCCTGAATTCAATTCCTTTGGATAAATACCCAGAAGAGAGACTGTTGGATCACAGGGTTGTTCTATTAATAATTTTTAAGGAACCCCCATATTGTTTTCCATAGTGGCCATACCATTTTGTATTCCCATAATAATGTGCAGTTTCTCCAAATTATCACCAACATTTGTTGTCTTTTGGGATTTTTTCAATAAACAAACAAGAGAACCTAACAAATATAAGGAGATATCATCACATTGTGGTTTTGATTTGAATTTTCCTGTGCATGAAACATTCTCCAGGATAGCTCACATGTTAGCTTATAAAATAAATCTTAACAAATTTAAGAAGACTGAATTCATACTGATTATCTTCTCTGACTGCAATAGAATAAAACTAGAAATCAAGAAAAGAATGAAAACTAAAAAATTTAAAAATATGTGAAAATTAAACACACACCCCTGAGCAACCAATGCTTAAAAGAAATTAAAAGAGAAATTAGAAAACATCTAGATACAAACACACACACACACACACACACACACACACACACAACATACCAAACTTATGGGATTCAGAAAAAGCAATACTAAGAGGAAAGTTTATAGCAATAAACACCTACATTAAAAAAATATATATCAAATAAAGAACCTAACATTATACCTCCAGGAACTAGGAAAAGAGGGTCAAACTCAACCCAAAGTTAGAAGAAGGAAGAAAGGAAAGACAATTGTAGCAAAAAAATTTTTTCGTAGAGAATAAATAAACAAGTTTTAAAATCAACAAAACTTGACTTTTTGAGAAAAAATGAAAAACCTTCAGCGTATAAAATAAGTCTTAACAAATTTAAGAAGACTCAAATCATACTGATTATCTTCTCTAATATAAGCCTTTATATTAGACTTATAAAAGTAATATTGGCCGGGCGCGGTGGCTCAAGCCTGTAATCCCAGCACTTTGGGAGGCCGAGGCGGGCGGATCACAAGGTCAGGAGATCGAGACCACAGTGAAACCCCGTCTCTACTAAAAATACAAAAAATTAGCCGGGCGCGGTGGCGGGCGCCTGTAGTCCCAGCTACTCGGGAGGCTGAGGCAGGAGAATGGCGTGAACCCAGGAGGCGGAGCTTGCAGTGAGCCGAGATCGCGCCACTGCACTCCAGCCTGGGCAACAGCGTGAGACTCCGTCTCAAAAAAAAAAAAAAAAAAAAAAAAAAAAAGTAATATTAGAAATAAAAAATGAATCATTGCAACTGATTTCATAGAAATAAGATTATAAAGGACTACTGTGAACAATTACATGCCAACAAACTGGATAACAAGAAATGGATAAATTCCTAGAAACATACAACTTACCAAGACTAAATCATGAAGAAATAGAAAATCTGAAAAGATCTGTAACTAGTAAGGAGATTGAATTAGTCATTAAAAACCTCCCATCAAAAAAAAAAAAAAAAAAGCCCAAGACCAGATGACATCCTTGGTAAATTCTACCAAATACATGAAGAATTAATTACAATCCTTAAAACTCTTCCAAAAAAAATTAAAGAGGAAGGAATACCTCCAAATTCATTTTACAAGGTCAGCATTACCTTGATACTAAAGCCAGACAAAGACACCACAAAAAAAGAATACAGGCCAATCTCTCTAATGAAAATAGATGAAAAAATCTTCAGTAAAACACTAGCAAACCAAATTCAATGGCACATTAAAAGGATTGTACACTCTAACCCATGAGAATTACTCCTGAGATGCAAGGATTGTTTAATATGTGAAAACCAATTAATATTATGTACCACATTAACAGAATGAAGGATAAAATCCACACTATCATCTCAATAAATACAGAAGAAACATTTGATAAAATTCCACGCCTTTTTGTTATAAAAACCTTCAACTGGTTAGGAGTAAAGGGAAATTACTTCAACATAATAAAGACCACATACAAAAAAAGCCACAGGTAATATTATACTCAATGGTAAAAACTGAAAGCATTTCTTCTAAGATTAGGAACAAGGCAAAGATACCCACTGTTGCCATTTCTCTTCAACAAGGTACTGGAACTCCTAGCCGCAGCAATTATACAAGAGACTTTAATAGACATTTCTCCAAAGAAGAAACCCAAATAGCCAATAGATATATGAAAAAATGTTCAACATCACTAGTCATCAAAGAAATGCAAACCTAAACCACACTGAGATATGGCCTTCCATTTTATAATTACCTGATAATCAAAGGGCCCCACAATGTGATACCAAAGGCAGTATCAAGGGTAAGTCAACGACCAGAAGACCTAAGCCAACACAACTTGAACAAATTTTTTAAAAAAATAAAACTATAAAAGGAAAGTACAACATTGAGAGGGAAAAGCTTACACCTACAGGAAAAATAGAAACAGGAAATATGCAAAAGAAAACTGTTGACAAAAAGAATAAAATACCTAAAAATATAGCTAACTAGGGAGGTGACAATCTCTCCTCCTTGTAGAGATCTTCAAACCACTATAAACCACTGCTCAAATAAATCAGAGATAACAAAAACAAATGGAAAAACAATACATGCTTTTTAATAAGAATCAATGTCATTAAAATGGCCATACTGCCCAAAGCAATTTATAGATTCAATGCTGTCCCCCATTAAACTACCACTGACATTTTTCACAGAACTAGAGAAAACTATTTTAAAATTCATATGGAACCAAAAAAGAGCCTGAATAGCCAAGGCATTCCTAAGCAAAAAGAACAAAGCCGGAGGCATCACGCTACCCGACTTCAAACCATACTGCAGAATTACAGTAATCAAAACAGCAAGGTACTGGTACAAAAACAGACACATAGACAAATGGAACAGAATAGAGAACCCAAAAATAAGACTGCACACCTACAATTATCTGATCTTCCACAAACCTGACAAAAACAAGCAATGGGGAAAGGATTCCATATTCAATAAATGGTGTTGTGATAACTGGCTAGCCGTATTCAGAAGACTAAAACTGGACCCCTTCCTAACACCATATGTAAAAATTCACTCAAGATGTATTAAAGAGACTTAAATGTAAAAACAAAAACTATAAAAACCCTGGAAGACAACCTAGGCAATATCACTCAGGACATAGGCACAGGCAAAAATTTCATGATGAAGACATCAAAAGCAATTGCAACAAAAGCAAAAATTGACAAGTGGGATCTAATTAAACTAAAGGGCTTCTGCGCAAAAGGAACTATCAACAGTAAAGAGACAACCTACAAAATGGGAGAAAATTTTTGCAAGCTATACATCCAACAAAGGTCTAATATCTAGCATCTATAAAGGACTTAAATTTAAAAGAAAAAAATCAAACCCATAAAAAAGTGGGAAAAGGACACAAACAGATACTTTTCAAAAGAAGGCATAAATGTGGCCAAAAATCATATGAAAGAAAGCTCAATATCACTGATCATTAGAGAAATGCAAATCAAAATCACAATGAGATACCATCTCAACCAGTTATAATGATTATCATTAAAAAGGCAAAAAATAACAGATACTGGCAAGGTTGTGGAGAAAAAGGAACACTTATACACTGTTGGTGTATTAGTTCAACCATTGAGGAAGACAGTGTAATGATTCCTCAAAGTCCTAAAGACAGAAATATCATTCGACCCAGCAATCCCATTACTGGGGTCCATGGCTGGGAGACCTGAAGACAGACCTCATCAGAGGACTCTTGGTAGACATTGTCTAGCACTGGCCCAGAACCAGGTAGCCCCACTGGGTGGCTAGACCCAAAAGACTAATAATAATCACTGCAGTCTGGCTTGCAGGAAGCTGCATCCCTAGGGGAAGGGGAAGTGCACTACATCAAGGGATCACCCCATGAGACAAAAAAATCTGAACAGCCGTCCTTGAGTTCCAGATTTTTCCACTGAAATAGTCTACCCAAATGAGAAGGAATCAAAAACTAATTCTGGTAATACGACAAAACAACGTTCTATAACACCCCCAAAAGACCACACTAGCTTCCCAAAAATGGCTTCAAAACAAGAAGAAATCTCTGAATTGCCAAATAAGGAATTCAGAGGTTGATTATTAAGTTACTCAAGGAGATGCCAGAGAAAGGTGAAAATCAACTTAAAGAAATTTAAAAAGCAATACAGGACATGGATTAAAAATGCTCCAGAGGAACAGATATCATAAAGAGAAAACAATCACAACCTCTGGAAATGAAAAACACACCTAGAGAAATACAAAATGCACTGGAAATTTCCAACAATAGAATCAAACAAAGGAAGAAAGTACTTCAGGGCCCAAAGACAAGGCTTTCAAATTGGCCTAATCAGACAAAGACCAAGAAAAACATTTTTTTAATTGAACAAAGCCTCCAAGAAATGCAGGATTGTGTTAATCCTCCAAACCTAAGAATAATTGGTGTTCCTGAGCGAGAAGAAAAATCTAAAAGTTTGGAAGACATATTTGAGGGAATACTTGAGGAAAACTTCCCTGGCCTCACTAGAAGTCTAGACATCCAAATACAAGAAGCTCAAAGAACACCTGGGAAATTTATCACAAAAAGATCATCACCCAGGCACATAGTCATCAGGTTATCTAAAGTCAAGACAAAGGAAAGGCTCTTAAGAGCTGTGAGGCAAAAGCATCAGGTAACCTATAAAGGAAAACCTATTACATTAACATCAGATTTCTCAGCAGAAACCCTACAATCCAAAAGGGATTAGGGTTCTATCTTCAGCCTCCTCAAGCAAAACAATTGCCAGCCAAGAATTGTGTCTCCAGCGAAACTAAACTTCACAAATGAAAGAGAGATAAAGTCTACTTCAGACAAACAGATGCTGAGAGAATTCACCACTAACAAGCCAGCACTACAAGAAATGCTAAAAGGAGTTCTAAATCTTGAAACAAAACCTAAAACACACCAAAATAGAACCTCCGTAAAGCACAAATCTCACAGGGCCCATGAAACAACAACAGAATGGAAAAAAAAAAAAAAAAAAAAAAAGGTATTCTATTCAGGCAACAACTAGCACAATGAATAAAATAGTACCTCATATCTGAATACTAACATTGAATGTAATTGGCCTAAATACTCCACTTAAAAGATACAGAATGGCAGAATAAATAACAATCCACAAACCAAGTCTCTGCTGTCTTCAAGAGACTCACCTAATGCATAAGGACTCACATAAACTTAATGTAAAGGGGTAGAAAAAGATATTCCATGCAATGGAAATCAAAAGCAAGTAGGAGTAGCTATTCTTATATCAGGCAAAACAGACTTTAAAGCAACAACAGTTTAAAAAAACAAAGAGGGACACTGTATAATGATAAAAGGATCAGCCCAGCAGGAAAATACCACAATCCTAAATATATATGCACCTAACATGAGTGCTCCAAAATTTATAAAACAATTATTACAAGACCTAAGAAATGAGATAGACAGCAACACAATAATGGTGGAGGACCTCAGTATTCCACTGACAGCACTAGACAGCTCATCAAGACAGAAAGTCAACAAAGAAACTGTGGACTTAAACTATACCCTAGAACAAATGGACTTAACTGATATTTGGAGAACATTAGACCCAATAACTGCAGAATACACATTCTTTTCACCAGCACATGGAATATTCTCTAAGGAATATGATAGGCCACAAAATAAGTCTCAATAAATTTTTAAAAATTGAAATTATATCAAGTGCCCTCTTAGACCACAGTGGAATAAAATTGGAAATTAACTCCAGAAGGAACCCTCAGAACTATTCACGTAGACGGAAATTAAATGATATGTTCCTGAATGATCTTTGGGCCAACCATGAAATCAAGATGGAAATTAAATAATTCATTGAGTTTAGCGATAATAGGCACACGACTTATCAAAACCTCTGTGACACAGCAAAAGTGGTACTAAGAGGAAGGTTCATAGCATTAAATGCCTACATCAAAAAGTCTGAAAGAGTGCAAAGAGACAATCTAAGGTCACACCTCAAGGAATTAGAGAAAGAAGAACAAACCAAAACCAAAATCAGCAGAAGAAAAGAAATAACAAAGATCAGAGCAGAATTAAATAAAATTGAAAAAATATATATAAAATACAAATAAAACAAAAGACTGGTTTTTTGAAAAGATAAATAAAATTGATAGTACACTAGCAAGATTAACCAAGAAAAGAAGAGAGAAGATACAAATAAGCTGAATTAGAAATGAAACAGAAGATATTACAACTGACACCACAGAAATACAAAAGATCATTCAAACCTACTATGAACACCTTTACACACACAAACTAGAAAATTTACAGGGGATGGATACATTCCTGGAAATATACACCCTTTTAGATTAAATCAGGAAGAAACAGAAACTCTGATACACCAATAACAAGTAGCGAGATTGAAACAGAAATTTTTTAAATGCCAACAAAAAAAAGTCCGGGACCAGATGGATTCACAACTGAATTCTATCAGGCATTCAGAGAAGAATTGGTACCAATCTTACTGAAACTATCCCAAAAAATAGGGAAAGAAAGAAGCCTCCATATATCATCTTATGAAGCCAGTATCATCATAATACCAAAAGCAGAAAAGAACATAACCAAAAATGAAAACTACACACCAATATCTCTGATGAATATAGATGCAAAAATTCTCAACAAAATGCAGCTAACCAAATCCAACAGCATATCAAAAAGATAATATACCATGATCAAGTGGGCTTCATGCCAGGGATGCAAGGATGTTTAACATACACAATAAATGAAATACATCACAAAAACAAAATTAAAAACAAAAATCATATGATCATCTCAATAGATGCAGAGAAAGCATTTGACAGAATCCAACACCCCTTTATGATTAAAACTCTCAGGAGAATTGGCATAGAAGGGACATACCTCAATGTATGAAAAACCATCTGGCCAGGCACGGTGGCTCATACCTGTAATTCCAGCACTTTGGGAGGCCAAGGCAGGTGGATCATGAAGTCAGGAGATCAAGACCATCGTGGCTAACATGGTGAAACCCCAGCTCTACCGAAAATACAAAAACAAAATTAGCCGGGCGTGGTGCTGGGCACCTGTAGTCCCAGCTACTAGGGAGGTTAGGCAGGAGAATGGCGTGAACCCAGGAGGCAGAGCTTGCAGTGAGCCGAGATTGTGCCAGTGCACTCCAGCCTGGGCGACAGAGCAAGATTCCATCTCAAAAAAAAAAAAAAAATCTACAACAAATACACAGCCAACATAATACTGAACAGAGAAAAGTTGAAAGCATTCCCCCTGAGAACTGGAACAAGACAAGGATGCCCGCTTTTGCCTCTACTATTCAACATAGCACTGGAAGGTCTAGCCACAGCAATCAGACAGAAAAGAAATAAAGAGCATCCACATCAATAAAGAGGAAGTTAAACTGTCACTGTTTGCTGACGATATGATTGTATACCTAGAAAACCCTAAAGACTCATCCAAAAAGCTCCTCGATCTGAGAAATGAATTCAGTAAAGTTTCAGGATACAAAATCAATGTACACAAATCAGTAGTACTGCTCTACATCAAAAACGACCAAGCTGAGAAGCAAATAAAGAACTCAACCACTTTTAGAACAGCTGCAAAAAAATAATAATAAATAAAACAGTTAGGAATATACCTAACCAAGAAGGTGAAAGATCTCTACATGGAAGACTAAAAAACACTGCTGAAAGAAATCATACATGACACAAATGGAAACACATCCCATGCTCATGGGTGGATAGAATCAATATTATCATAGATGTCATTAAAAATGACCATACTGCAAAAAGCAAGCTACAAATTCAATACAATTCCCAACAAAATACCACCATCATTCTTCATAGAACTAGAAAAAGTTATTGTAAAATTCATATGGAACCAAAAAAAGAGCCTGCATAGCCAAAGCAAGACTAAGCAGAAAGAACAAATCTGAAGGCATCACAGTATCCAACATCAAACTATACAACAAAGCTATAGTTACCAAAACAGCATGATACTGGTACAAAAATAGGCATGTAGACCAATGGAACAGAATAGAGAACCCAGAAATAATGCCAAATACTTACAGCCAACTGATCTTTGACAAAGTAAACAAAAACATGAAGTGGAGAAAGGACGCCCTATTTAACAAATGGTGCTGAGATAATTGGCAAGCCACATGGAGAGGAATGAAGCTGGATCTTCATCTCTTACCTCATGCAAAACTCAACTCAAGATGGATCAAAAACTTAAATCAAAGACCTGAAATTATAAAAATTCTAGAAGATAACATCAGAAAAACTCTTCTAGACATTGGCGTAGGCAGAGTTCATGACAAAGAACCTGAAAGCAATTGTAACAAAAACAAAGATAAATAGATGGGACCTAATTAAAGGAAAAAGCTTCTGCACAGCAAAAGAAATAATCAGCAGAGTAAAGAGACAACCCACAGACTGGTAGAAAATGTTTGTAAACTATGCATCTAAGTAGTAATATCCAGAATCTACAAGGAATTCAAACAGATCAGCAAGAAAAAAATAATAATAATCCTATCAAAAGTGGGCAATGAATATTAACAGAATTCTTGAAAGAAGATATCCAAACAGCCAGCAAACATATGAAAAAATGCTCATTAATACTAATTATCAGGGAAATGCAAATCAAAACCACAATGAGACACCACCTTACTCCTGCAAGAATGACCATAAGTTAAAAATCAAAAAATAACAGATGTTGGTGTGAATGTGGTGAAAGGGGGACACTTTTACACTGCTGGTGGGATCGTAAACTAGTATAGCCATTATGGAAAACAGTGTGGAGATTCCTTAAACAACTAAAAGTGGAACTACCATTTGATCCACCAATCCCATTACTGGGTATCTGCCCAGAGGAAAAGAAGTCATTATATGAAAAAGCCAATTGCACACGTATGTTTATAGCAGCACAATTCACAGTTGCAAAAATATGGAACCATCCTAAATGCCTATCAACCAACCAGTGGATAAAGAAAATGTGGTATATACATACCATGTAATACTACTCAGCCATAAATAGGAATGAAATAATGGCATTTGCAGCAACCTGGATGGAGACCATTATTCTAAGTGAAATAACTTGGGAATGGAAAACCAAACATCGTATGTTCTCAATTATAAGCGGGAGCTAAGCTATGAGAACGCGAAGACATAAGAATGATACAATGGACTTTGGGAACTCAGGGGGAAGGGTAGAAGGGAGGTAAGAGACAAAAGACTACAAATTGGGTACAGAGGACACTGCTCAGGTGATGGTGCACCAAAACCTCAGAAATCACCACTAAAGAGCTTTTCCATGCATCCAAAAACCACCTGTTCTGCCAAAACCATTAAAATAAAAATAAAATTTTTAAAAATTCATTCAAGGATTATGTAATTACAGATTTATAGAGAAGGCTAGACATTTAATGAACTTAAAATAATTATGAAATGAAAATAGTTTTTAAAAAAAATCTGTTTGAAGTGGAAAACAATGATTTATAATAATTCCATGCCCATTAACTGCACCAGATCTACTAAGGTCAAGGATTCCAGCTACACAATGGTCAAAATATTTGTTTGATGTTTTTTGTCTTCCAAAAGTTTCTAGGAACAATATTCCTTTTCAATTATTCAAGTCACCCTGGTGCCCATTGTAATCAAATCAGTGTAAACACATAAATTTGAAAATTAATCTCTCTGTCTTTTCAAAATAGGGTACTGTACTGGCCTAGAAAGTAAGAGATTTCTGGAATTCCCAATTTGCAAGCAGGTATAAACCCTGAGAAATATTTTCTTCCTTGCTAAACCAGAAGAGATCTACCTGAAAAGAAATAATGTTTTGTTAGGTTTTTTTTTTTATTTTATTTTTTTAAATTATGCTGTTGCAGTTGGGTCACCACCAATGGAATGTACATTCTGACCTGGTCATCAGTGATGTTATTCATCTGTACCAGGACTAACTACTCCAAGCTGGCTGCCCACATACCCTAATCCCCACTGGGTCAGCCAAACCTCATTCTCATTCTCTACTGAACTGTCCTTTGTCCCTTGCAAGTTGTTTATTCTCTGAAATGTCATATACTCCAAAATATCTTTCCTCATTTTCCCCAGTTCTTAAACTCTTAGTCTCATCCCATGCTTCTCTCAACCCCTCTCTCCTATCAGCAGTTTCCTGTTTTGAACAAACCAATTAGCTAAACTAATTTAATCTAAGAGCTAACATTTTAAATTGACTATTAAATCAAATGATTTCATGAACTGATACAGCTTAAGGAATTATGGGAGTATAGGAGCTATCCCAGTACCATTCCACATACCCTCTAGACCAAGTCCAGTCATTCCCCTGTCACCACCAGCTCCTCCCCCTGGCCAACAGCAAATATTTAGGAGGTTAACTAAGACACAGAATGTATTCAACTCTATGGTCAACTCTATGGGTCAGAGATAAATTGTCGGTATTGTTACTAGACCTGGCATCAGGGTCACTTCAGCTTTATGCTTCAGTTCCTTGCTACACAAGTTTGGTGCACAGACCAGCAGCATCAGCATCTCCTGGGAGCTTGTTGGATGTGCAGAATATCTGGGTGCCACCTCAGGTCCATTAAATCTCCAAGGATTTGCAGATGCAGTAAAGTTTGAGAAGCTGCTGTAATTTACAAAGCTAAATATCCCTAGCAAGTTTTTAACACATACTATGTGGTTGCACTAAATGTTTAAGTTGATATCCTGCTCTTTTTATTAGTAGGAAACATGGGGATATCTTCAGAGCACCTTTGGTCCTATCTGGTCCATATGAAGTAATGGAAGAAGAATGTTCTGGCAGCAGAAACAATGGAGGCTGGAAGCAAGCTTTGCTCTGTTACCCCCATCTGTTGGCAGCAGCTTTCAGACTGCAAAAGTGAACTTTCTGGTTTCACCCTTCACATCATGTTATAGTCATTAACAGCAGAATGATATCTGGACTCCACATAGGCACAGTGTCAACACCTTAGCTATGTATTATGATACAAACACAAAACCTAACCTAAGGGATGTTCCATATAATTGCTCCAAATGAAAAAAAAAATGCCCAGGCACAATTCTTTGCTGGGCAATTCTATTAGAAAGATATATAGAAAAATCTTGTTCTCCATAGCAGCTGTCCAATAATTTTTTCATGTTTATTTTATATTTTGGGATGTAAAAAACAGGATAGAGGTGTAGAACGAATGTATTGGTGATACCGATAAGCCAGCCATATCACCTAAAATGAAAGAATTGTGACAATTGATAAGTAATCAAATTAAGTATCCTGTTTGATTCATGTCCACAGGAATGCTATTCATTAAATTATAGTGGTTATGTAGCCCCATGAAAGTTGGTGCCATGCCATCAGCCAGGGTTCTAGTCTTCTGGCTCACATTTGGTAACAAAGAAAGAGAATTTCTGTAATTCTACCAGCAAAACCTAGTGGAAAAATTGCAAGTTTTCTGCCTAAAACTCTCCCAGCCAACCTAAATACAGAATAGCATGCAGTATGTATCTCTGCATAATTTTTAAAGACCAGAAAAGGTGTTATAATGGAGTTATAAGGGAGATCAAGAGAGATTTAAAATTATAACAAAACTCAACCATTGTGGAAGACAACATGGCAATTCCTCAAGGGTCTAGAACCAGAAATACTATTTGACGCAGCAATCCCATTACTGGGTATATATCCGAAGGATTATAAATCATTCTACTATAAAGACACATGCACACATATGTGTATTGCAGCACTATTTACAATAGCAAAGACTTGAAACCAACCCAAATGTCCATCAATAATAGACTGGGTAAAGAAAATGTGGCACATATACACCATGGAATACTATGCAGCCATAAAAAAGAATGAGTCCATGTCCTTTGCAGGGACATGGATGAAGCTGGAAGCCATCATTCTCAGCAAACTAACACAGGAACAGAAAACCAAACACCGCATGTTCTCACTCATAAGTGGGAGTTGAACAATGAGAACACATGGACACAGGGAGGGGAACATCTCACACCAGGGCTTGTCAGGGGGTTGGGGGCAAGGGGACGGGGAGCATTAGGGCAAATATCTAATGCAAGCAGGGCTTAAAACCTACATGGCGGGTTGACAGGTGCAGCAAACCACCATGGCACACATATACCTATGTAACAAACCTGCATGTTCAGTATATGTATCCCAGAACTTAAAGTAAAATAAAATGAAAAATTATAACAAAACACATTCTAGTCTAGCAAAAACAGTAGCCTGGTGACGGCTACGTCATAATAAAATATTTTGCCATCATCCCCCATATACTGAACACCTTTTCTTCCTCTGGGTTTTCTCATTCAAAATGTGAATGTTATATGTGGGATTTTTTTCAAAAATTTCCGCATTGGCTTTTCCCCACTGGTTTTGGTGGCCTCATTAAATTAAGAGAAAACAACTGTTTACAAATAAGAATGTGTATCAACTTTCAACCTGTACGTGTATCTATCAACCCATGCTTAAGTACCTACAACTAACAATATCAAGAAAGGTGCACAGAAAAAAAATCAGACACCAGAGCCCATGAAAACTTGGTATATATAATGTTTGGTTTTCATAAACATTTGTCTTTCTAATTCCCCTAACTCTAGCCCATAGTTACTTTTTCTACAGCTCTTATACTGGAATACATACCTTAGGTTACTATTTGTGTTAACACATTCACTGGGCAAGAATTATGTCTTTTAAATTTTTCCTACTGCATAAGTTAAGAGTTTGGTAAAGTGCACACAAAAGCAGTCAATGAGCACTGGTTTTTGAAAGATGCATGAAACTCTCATAATTTTTTGAGGCATGAGTTCTTTGTATGAAGACAGAAGGTTAAGTGTGTGTAAAAGAGTAGAAATGCTATTGCTCATTGAACATTATGATCAGCTCATGTAATTCAACTGTATTTATATGTATGAAGGACACTGAAAGCAAATTCTTTGCCTGAGTTGCTTGAGGTCCTGGACCTTCGGGGCACCCATCCAGAAGGAAGAACTTGTCCTGCCCCTTATCTTTGTTGACTTTGACCTAATCAGGGAAGGTGCTGACCCTCTCACTGGGCTTGCAGGCAAATTTCCACCTGTACTCATCATACGCACTTGTCAACTACTCTGAAAATATGGAGAGAGATAGAGACAGAGAGGAAAAGAGAGCAGTAGATAGAGGGAATAGCCCCTACCTCCCACACTATTACGAATATAGTTTAAGAGATTTAGCTCAAGCTGTACTATCTTTATTACTGCCATCAAGAAATTTCTATCTCAAGCCGCCTTTATCTTCATAGCTTTTTCCTTAACTACAATATCCTCTTTTTGTTTTTATGCATGCCAGTTGGGCTTGGTTTATTTAGCCTTCTCAGGAAAATGTACACTACAATACTACAGAAGACATTGAACTTCCTAGAAAGTGCTGTTCAATTCTGATTCTTCATTTTTCCTAATAAGCTGTCTTATTCAGTTGCAAGAAAAGCAGTGGGTAGGGTAAACAACCTTTAATTTAACCACTTCTCTGAATTTTGAAAATGATTTTAAATTATTCCCTGCTAATTTGGGGGAAAATTTTTAAGTAAGGTCCTAAAGAACTTCTAAAACTCACCCAACAGTGAATTTTCAAAATAAGAGAATCACAGATCCACTACCAACTTCACAGTAGATGTGTATAAGTTCTTCCCAGAAGGTTGACTACCTCTGGCATTGCTAAATCAGGAGGGGACAGCCCACAGTTCTCCCTTTGGCAGCGAGCACCTACACACAGTCATCAGTACAAAAAAGGAAAAAATGAAAACGTCCTCTGTTTTGCCAAAAGATTGTCTCAGTGTCTCCTCCATCCAGGGACCCCTCATCTTCTCGAGTCCAGGCCCCGCCTGTTTTAATTCCTTAGTATGGAGAATTCTTGCTAGTGTATAGCTTTTTCTAGGGACTTGACCTTTTCCTTTCTAACTAATGACACCCAACACCACCTTACTCTATGAATTAAGTGTCCTTCCTTTAGTCTGTCTAAAGCCAAACATACCCTCCAAGCCCTTTCTGCCAATTCATCCTCTGTTCTTTTTAACTTAATCATTCCTGCTCTCCTACTGCCCCAGAGTGTCAGCATGCCATGAATTTGTACTCTATGAGAACTAGTTCTTCCCATACAAAAGACATTGCATGCTTTTCAGAATCAATCACACACAAATTATTTAAAGAGTCCATGTAAATACACACTCCAATATTAATGGAAAAGTGGTGTCAC
This sequence comes from Macaca thibetana thibetana, assembly GCF_024542745.1. NCBI lineage: Eukaryota > Metazoa > Chordata > Mammalia > Primates > Cercopithecidae > Macaca > Macaca thibetana. The sequence continues at coordinate 65,842,018 of NC_065582.1, forward strand.
TGCTGAGACTTCTCCAAAGACAAATTTGTAGTGAAAAGCTTTAAAAGGCGAGAATGAATGAAACAGTTTTTCCTATATTAGGCTCATCTGTTTGGCCACAGAGAGGTTGAGACTCAGCCGTGAAGCAGGCCATCAGGTAGTGAACACTCCACTTTCTTTTCAAGTCCATTTCTGTGGCCACCACCGACCGCATAATGCCTACAGAAGGTTAAGCCGCGTCACTGAGATTGGCACCACGCCCATTGTCTGCTCCACTTGCAAATACCTTCTTAAACCACCTTATATGAGCAGTTCTGTTCTCAGGCTACTCTAGCACAGCTGTAGCCAGCTGCACTCAGCCTTCAGCCCAGCAATGGATTATATACCAGATGATTCTTGTCCATTGAAAATACTGGAAACAACAAGGAATACATCACACTGCTGAGAAATTGGATCCACCCAGAGAGACCAAAGGAAAGCTATGACATTTGAGGAACAGGCAAACATTTCTCCTGCAAGCATTTACTGAAGCAGGTATTTAGGAGGAAACTAATCCGTCAGATTCCCAGACACACATTTATTTTCTGGTTCCTTTGTTTTTAACTTTTTTTCTTTCTGGTTGAGTTCGGGAGGTAGGGGAAGTTAGCAGAAGGAAAAACTCCTCATACTTTACCCCGTATGTTTTCTTTTCTTCTCTGTTGAAGACTATAAAAACAAGTTTGGATACTCCACTGGAATGCTGTCACAGTTCTGAATTTGGAAACTGATATTACCATGTCCATAAAGGACAAAGAACGGAGGCTCCACATGGTGTAATGAGTAATGCTTTTTAAAACTCAGAAAACTGACCAACGTGTGAGAATTAACTTGATCTAGCCAAATATTTCTGGGTATGAGAAGAGACAATGATAATTAGAATTGCTACTTGTAGATAGGTAGTTTAAACTACATACAGTAGCTGGATGTCTTCAAGGTAAAAGCAACTGAAGAGCATTAGTGTTCAAGTATCATTAACCTCTCCAAAACGTTTCTTGGCAAAGGGTTCTGATGGCCTTCACTGAGTTTCTGTCATTCTTCCCCTCCTTCTGTTCTATGTCTCCCCACACTCAGTGATTGGAACATTTGGATCATTTTTAAATTGTGTGAGGGAAGAGACCAAGAAAAAAAAAATAATTGAAGAACAGGGCAACTCTATAGTAGTAATAAATATTTAACTTGAAAAATGCCTAAGAATAAATATCATCTATATAGGCATAGACAAGACTGTGGCACTCCTCTTTTGTTCACATGTAGGATCTTAGAAAAAACAACCCCAATATTTTACTATGAAATATTATAGGTACCTCTGTTTTGATTCACTTTTTTCCAACGTACCTGAATTTAAATTTTCCTTTTCAAAGAGCTAAGTGAACTCCTGCATCTTGTCTCTCTTCTTGCTCACTATTTAAAGAGATGGTTCAATGCCATGTTTGAAAATGTAAGAACCTTCTATTACTAAGGGTCAATATTCAGAGCATGGCAACACAGTTTATTTCATGATACTTCTTAAAATTCTTTTCCCACTGACAAATTTGGCCCTTTCACAGAGGCAGGATCAGTGAGTTTCTGGAAGGAAAACGCGTTGGGTTTGCCAAGAGTTTCCCCTACTGGGCTGATGACACCTCCTAAAACTACAGAGAAGAAATGCTCTGCAGGTCAGGCAGCAGGAGTTGACGTCCCAACTGTGTCTCAATTTGAAAGACTGAGTCAGGCACGCAGCTTCCAGGTGCCTGAGGAATCTGAATTGTTTTGCAACATTAAAGTCATTGTGAATGAGGGGAACTGGTCATGCTGAAATGATGCTACTGTTTCTGTGGAATTTTAGTGATGCCCAGAGCAAGTTGAAAATCCATTTGCCATTCCTTTTTTTCCTAATTCCATTCTTCACCTGCAATGTGTCTCAGGGCATTAGAAAGTGTTTTTGCAACTCAGAAACAAATTGGAAAGAATAGTTTTCATTGAAAACATGCTCAGACTGGATTTAAAATTATAGACTTGTAAGACTTGGGACAGAGAGAAGAATGAAAGTTATCTGTGGCAGAAACTGCAATAGTTGTCACTGATTATTTTTTCATTTTCTATAGTAATAGAATCCCTTAACTTTAGTTGGGTATTTGAAATACTCTTATTTCCTAGCCGTTTTGCACCTAGTTGTGACTACTTGTCTAAATTCTGGATGCAGATGGAAGTAATACATGCAACTTATGCCAAATAACCTTAAAGGGAGAGAGTAGGCTCATCATCTTTCTTCTTCGTGCCACCTGGAAAGTGATGTGATGGCTAGAGCTGAAGCAGCTTTCTTGGACCTTGATGTTATCTTAAAAATAGAGGCCTTATGTAGTAAAACCCCAAGCCAGGAGGCACCTAGATCCTCGAGGCTTTGCTCTACAAAACCTTGATTACTTGCATTGCATTTCTTTCCTCCAGGAATAAAATAAAAGAGAAATAAGTGATCTCATTTTAAATTTTAGTGTTACTTGCAACCAGCTTTTCTCCTGATATATCATCCAACACGTTTTTTACATTGCCTTTGCTTGAAACGTTTCCAGATGTGGTTTGTTTTTGTTTTTGTTTTTCCAACTATCTCCAAAGCTTTTAACTTAAAAAAAAAAATCTACAGCTACTATTGATATTAAAGCTTCCGGCATGTTTATTTCCAGGCAGAAGAAAACTAGGAAGTTTTTTCCTCTCCCTTGTTTTGCCATTTACTCTCCTATTCTCCACATCCTACTTCTGTCACCCAGTGCATAGCCCCCTGGAGGTTTCAGCCACCTACAGAATGAATTTTTCAGCAAATAGTTACAGCACGTACAAAAATGAAGTGTTTATAAAGCTTGAGAGATCTTCGGAAACACTTTTGTAAGAACGGTCATTTTAGTATAGCAAAGCCTCTGATCAATTAAGAGATAGGCACTAATAATATCTTCTAGAATCAAATTCCCAGCCTCCAAACTTACTAGGAACTTTGTAAGGAAAAAAAATCAACCTAAATGCCTTCACCAAAACTATCCCAAAAATGTTCACTAGTGTGAGAAGATACTACTGTGAAAAGTTATTGGTGATCAAATAGTTTGTCATTTATGTGCATCACACACACATACACACACACACACAAGAATGCAGGTTTTAAAAGATCAGGAATAGTGTCTGGCACATGTATTTATTTGATAACTATTTGTAGAATGAATCAATGCAAAGTTTCCTGGGCTGCTATTTTTATTCATCTGCTTATGTTTTTTATCCTCCTTTTAAATCAGGATTAAGACCAGGGAGGAGAATAAGAAAGACCCAGAGGACAGGCATCAGGATAATTAAAGTAGAGAGGGCGACCTAATAAAGTACAGGATCTTCCATATTCTCCATTGAAAGGAACTCTATCAGACATGGAAAATAGGCTCTCTCCCTCTAGGATCACACACCCAGTTAGCAGCATTTGATTATTCTAGAAAAACCCTGCTTTGGTATTGTCATGCACTTGCTCTAAACCCCCATACTTGGCAATCAGCCCGCCATAGTACCATTATTTAATGGCAGAATAGTTGAAAAGAGTTTGGGTTTGGAAGTCAGGAAAAACTGAGTTCAACATTCCTTTTAGACTAGTTGAATAAGTGACTTTACCCTTCTTTTTTTTCCTGTTAAACAGGGATGTTAATGTTAAGTACCTCACTGAATTATTGAAGGAATTAAATAAAACACTACCATGCTGTCTGGCTAGTATGTAAGTGTACAAATGGTGATGGTTATGGTAATGGTTACAAGTTCTCATGGTAGGTGGTCACAGGGCCCATCTGGGACTCACTGGCTGAGGTCCTTGCGTAGATAAATAAGCATGCATCAGGCCAACTCTCCAGGTCTGTGTTTCTCATCTGACAACTAAGTGCTTGGACCAGGTCATTTCTAGGAACTTTCTGTTCAACTTTAAAGTTCGATTAGTGTGTTATGATGATTCTTAAAATAATTGAGACAAAACATTAAACACATATTTCTTTTTTTATTAATCAGAATTTAAGGGAAATAACACATTTGTGTTGGGTATTTCTCACTTGTGACTCACATGTTGGATAGCTTTTTCCAGTCTAAATATGTTAAGCTTCATACTCACATTTATTAAATCATTGGGAATCCTGTGATTCATATAACTCACAGGAGGATTGAGAAAATCATTAAACAAATGCCAAAAGAATTCACACAAAAGAATTGAGTTTGTTGTCTCACTTTTATGATTCCATGATTCTTGGAAATAGTTTTATAAATTTAATATATAATACAATTCTCTTTTGTGAAAATCATTTTTTACCTAAAATTTCTCACTCTTTGTCAAACATATGAATCTATGAGCTGCATTAAATAAGTATATACACTGAGATGTTAAATACATTTTTCTCTTAGACAAAGTATAGGATATGCTAAAGAGCTGTACATTAAGGTATGACATTAATGGAGGGACAGTGAACTGAATACATTTTGATTAAACTATGGCATATAGAAGTCTAAGTGACTTTTCTATCATCTATGCCAGGAAACATATCTACTAGGTTATTTTATTTTCTCCTTTGAAATAATCAGCATCCAACTTGCCCCTTGTTAAAAATGATTGAAATAGCATGGTCCACTTCTTGAAGAAGTCATGAATAGAACCCAAATCCCTGGAGTCTGCTGTCCATGAAATACATAAAGGCTGAATGCTCAGAAAAAGTGGAAAACAAAAATAGTTCTGAATTCTTGGACAAATAAGAAGGGCTGCTTTAAGCAAGGACTAAATTGGATTGGAACATATGTTTGGATTATTCAGCCAAAGTACATAATCAAGTATAACAAAACAAAACAAAAGCTTGATACCAAACTTGTGGGGAAATTTGTTTTGTCATCCTGAAATCTTCTCCACTTTAAGCAAATCTTCCTCACCCAAAAACAAGTATCTTATCATACACTATGTTATTGGTCTTGGTCCACTGCAGTGACCATAAAGGTAAGGAATCAGTCCACTATTTAGAGAAAATCCTGGTTACATAAATTTAGTTTTCCAGTGGAGAAATTAGTCAGTTTAAATGTATTTTACCTAAGTACATATCTGCTAAATACTATATAATGTACTTGTCAAATTATTAGAAATCAGTAAGTAAGTCACATTTCTATATGTTCAACACTGAGCCAGACACATTGAAAGACATAAAAGACAGCCCCGTCATCACGATGACTTTAAGTAAGCATTTGTTAATATTTGGAAACCTCAAGTCAAAAAGCTTAATAAAAATGCAGTGATTTCATATGTCTACCAATTCCAATTCTCAAGTTCAATTGATTCAAATAATATAATTCTGAAACTATATGTTTGGAAGGACTCCAAGCCTTATTGTCACCACTCAAAATTTCTACCCACATATAGAACAAGCTTTTCTTTTCCTAGAATCACTTCTTCCTGGAAGTAGTTTCCACTTCCAAATTAAAACTGGAGCTTTATCTTCAGCCCTACTTTTCAAATCCCCCTTTTAATCTAGTGCTTGCCTCTCCCAATCTCCTGGCACATTACTTAAGTCCTTCCTCCTCTCAAAGATCAGACTCTAGTTTCAAAGCAAAATTCTAACATCTTTAATAGTACAGGCCAACATTACAAAGTTCATAGGCAAATGTAATTTATAACTTAGAAATTCATACACATTTCTTTTACATACACATGCATAAGCCTGCTTTCAAAATGCCAGACTTCAACATAGTATTGGGAGTTCTGGCCAGGGCAATCAGGCAAGAGAAAGAAATAAAGGTATTCAAATAGTAAGAGAGGAAGTCAAATGGTCTCTGTTTGCAGATGACATGATGGTATATTTTAAAAACCCCATCGTCTGAGCCCAAAATCTTCTTAAGCTGATAAGCAATTTCAGCAAATCTCAGGATAGAAAATCAATGTGCAAAAATCATAAGCATTCTTATACACCAATAATAGACAAACCTATGGAGCCAAATCATGAGTGAACTCCCATTCACAATTGCTACAAAGAGAATAAAATGCCTAGGAATCCAACTTACAAGGGATGTGAAGGACCTCTTCAAGGAGAACTACAAACCACTGATCAAGGAAATAAAACAGAACACAAACAAATGTAAAACATTCCATACTTACGGATAGGAAGAATCAATATCATGAAAATGCCCATACTGCCCAAAGTAATTTGTAGATTCAATACTATTCCCACAGAGCTACTATTGACTTTCTTCACAGAACTAGAAAAAACTACTTTAAATTTAATATGGAAGCAAAAAGAGCCCATATAGCCAAGACAATCCTAAGCAAAAAGAACAAAGCTGGAGGCATCACACTACCTGACTCCAAACTACACAAAGCTATGCTCTCTCAGAAGAGAGTGACTATAATATGCTTGATCTCTCCAAAGGAGACAACATGGAAAAGGACTTCAGTTGTACCAGGAGGAATTTAATTTAGAAAGCAAGATTTCCTGACATTGTGATTGAAGGTTCAAACAGGTTACAAAACTTGTTATTAAATCTCTTCTTAGAGGTCTCAAAAATATAACATTAACAGTTTTGAAATAAGACCTTGAAGAGCAAATGTTGATGATTTGATTAATCCTTTTTGAGAGAGAATAGTTGATCGATGACTCTGGTAGCTAAGGGACTGGCCATGCAAAAACCAAAACAACATGGTACTGGTACCAAAACAGATATATAGACCAATGGAACAGAACAGAGTCCTCAGAAATAATACCACACATCTACAACCATCTGATCTTTGACAAACCTGACAAAAACAAGAAATGGGGAAAGGATTCCCTATTTAATAAACGGTGCTGAGAAAACTGGCTAGCCATATGCAGAAAATTGAAACTGGACCCCTTTCTTATACTTTATACAAAAATTAACTCAAGATGGATTAAAGACTTAAGTGTAAAACCTAAAACCATAAAAACCCTAATAGAAAACCTAGGCAATACTATTCAGGACATAAGCATGGGCAAAGACTTCATGACTGAAAAATGAAAAGCAATTGCAACAAAAGACAAAATTGACAAATGGGATCTAATTAAACTAAAGAGTTTCTGCACAGCAAATACAACTATCATCAGAGCGAGCAGGCAACCTACAGAATGGGAGAAAATTTTTGCAATCCACCCATCTGACAAAGGGCTAATATCCAGAATCTACAAGAAACTTAAACAAATTTACAAGACAAAAACAAATAACCCCATCAAAAAGTGGGCGAAGGATATGAACAGACACCTCAAAAGAAGATATTTATGTGGCCAACAACATATGAAAAAAAGCTCATCATCACTGGTCATTAGAGAAATGCAAATCAAAACCAAACTGGGATACCATCTCACACCAGTTAGAATGGCGATCATTAAAAAGTCAGGAAAAAACAGATGCTGGTGATGCTGTGAAGAAATAGGAACGCTTTTACACTGTTGGTGGGAGTGTAAATTAGTTCAACCATTGTGGAAGACAGTGGGGCGATTCCTCAAGGATCTGGAACCAGATATACCATTTGACCCAGCAATCCCATTACTGGGTATATATCCAAAGGATTATATATCATTTTACTGTAAAGACACATGCACACGTATGTTTACTGCAGCACTATTCACAATAGCAAAGACTTGGAACCAACCAAGTGTCCATCAATGACAGACTGGATAAAGCAAATGTGGCACATATACACCATGAAATACTATGCAGCCACAAAAAAGAATGAGTTCATGTCCTTTGCAGGGACATGGATGAAGCTGGAAACCATCATTCTCAGCAAACTGACACAGGAACAGAAAACTAAATACCACATGTTCTCACTTATAAGTGGGAGTTGAACAACGAGAACACATGGACACAGGGAGGGGAACATCACACATCGGGGTCTGCTGGGGGGTGGGGGGCAAGGAGAGGGAGAGCATTAGGACAAATACCTAATGTATGCAGGGCTTAAAACCTAGATGATGGATTGATGGGTACAGCAAACCACCATAGCACATGTATATCTATGCAACAAACCTGCACATTCTGCACATGTATCCTAGCACTTAAAGTATAATTTTAAAAAAGAATTTTTTAAACCAAAGCTTCTAACATGACATGAGTTGGTTCCTCTCCCTTGTGGAAAGCCCATGCTTGGTAGTCAATGCTTTGCAGTAGTGAGTTTACCACCACAGACAATAAATCCTATCTGTAGTGAGGGACAAAAAAGGTGTCATTCTAGGAGAAATACAGAGGTAAAAGAAAGCAAGTTAGGCCTAAGAGAAATTATTGTTGCTGGTTGTCCATAAAACTTGGCTGCATCCCTCTCTTTTAATGCTTGCTTTGTCCAGGACATCACTGGATTCTATGAGCCAATAAATTCCCTATTTTTCTTAAACTAGTTGAAGTTGGGTCTCAGTCACATGCAACTCAAAGAGTTTTAACTCATATAATTGCCCCCATTTTTTGTATATACCCATTCCCCTTTCACCAATTGCAAGCTTCTGGGATGCAGGTGTATTAGGCTGTTCTTGCATTGCTATAAAAAGTTCCTGAGACTGGGTAATTTATAAAGAAAAGAGGTTAAGTTGGCTTATGGTTCTGCAGGCTTTAGAGGAAGCATGGTGCCAGCATCTGCTCGGCTTCTAGGGAGGCCACAGGAAGCTTACAATTATGCGGAAGGCAAAGGGGAATCAGGCACATAGCGAGAACAGGAACAAGCGAGAGAGAGATTGGGGTGGGGGTGCCACACACTTTTAAATGAGCAGATCTTGCAAGAACTCACTATTCCAAAGACAGCAGCAAGCCATGAGGGATTTGCCCCCATGATCCAAACACCTTCCACCAGTCCCCAACTCCAGTATTGGGGATTACAACTCAACATGAGATTTGGGTGGGAGCAAATATCCAAACTATATCAACAGGTGACATTTTTTACTTATCCACCGTCCTTAACATGATTTGTTGCACAGAGTGGCCACGTAAATAAATAAATGATAGAATGAATGAGTTGAGTGAATATGCCATGAATTAATGAATCTAGAAGAATAACTTATTATTAAATTCAGCAGCAACCAATATCTCTACCCTGTCTATGACTGGTGTATTGTCACTAACAAGTGCTAAGGTAACGAATTTAAACACGTAGTCAATCTAAAATGGGAGATGTAATAGAAAACATATACAAAGATAAACATATAAACAAAATTAGCCATGGAAATAGCTATTTATTCCGTTTATTACTGATTAAATAACAGTTTATATTAGGTAAAAGAAAAATCAACACCCTTCTAAACTTACCACAATTTTAAACTTAGGGACCATCATGAACCAAAGTTTATATTAACTAAAATTCCCTCTCTCTTTTTCTGTTTTTATAGGTATTTAAGTTTAATGATATCTACATTTTCACACAGATCTTTATAGATGCAAGAAGTATAATACCAATGAAAGCTTTAAATATGATACAAATGACCTTGTAAAGACATTTCATAAAATCGTTCATTTAAAAAAGTAACAAAATGTTTCTAACACAAAGGTACATTTTAAAGAGAATAAATGGGTGTTTGAATGAAAATAGCATGGTTGATTTAGATTCTTTTTCCACCAAAAAATACAATTCAAGCTAAGAGTAAGCAGAGGTTCCCAATGCCGCAAGATGGTTAACAGTATATAAACCATCTACACTGAGCTATTCATCCATTCAGTTCAATTTAAGAGAAAAATAAATAGGATTTTAGGCCTCCAACCTTTACAAGGACATACAGTGCTCTGAGAGTTCCACTTGGCTTCAGCCTTTGTCCAAATTATCTTACATTCCAGAATTCTAGAATCAGCCCACACCAGATGGATTTTTCAAGTTTATTTTCGTCTAAACTTGAAGCCCACAGGAAGTATTGTGAGCAGCTCCAGGGTTTGAGATGTGGAAAGGCTCTCTAGGGCTTACAAATAACCACTTTGTGTCAAATTAGCTCAATGTAGCTGGCAAGAGACTGACCCTGCAGCTGTAGGGAGCTGCATTGCCAGTCCCTTAGCTACCAGAGCCATTGACCAAATATTCTCTCTCAAAAAGGATTAATCAAAATCATCAACATTTGTTCTTCAAGGTCTTATTTCAAAACTGTTAATGTTACATTTTAGAGGCCTCTGAGATTGCATAACAACTTTTGTAACCTGTTTAAACATTCAATCACAATGTCAGGAAATCTTGCTTTCTAAATTAAATTCCTCCTGGTAAAACTGAAGTCCTTTTCCATGTTGTCCCCTTTGGGGACATCAAGCATATTATAGTCACTGTCTTCTGAGAAGCTGTGTCCCTCATAGCTGAAGGTAGTCATCCTACTTAATATCTCCAAGGTCTTATTTTATGATCATATCACCATCTGTGTGATTCTCCTCAGAATCATTCCCAAGTTCTTTGTAAACCACGAAGTCCTACACTGGAAGTAGTACTCAACCTCACTTCATAATCTCTCTTTAGCAGGGGTAGTTGATTCATAATTTAGCTGTAAAATCTTCAACAAGTACTCTGCCTTCAACATATATATCCTCATAGTACCACATTCACAGTCCCTGTAATTTCACAGAGGAGTGCCCAGAAAAATGCTATCTACACTCACCATTTCCTCTTCCTAACTTTCTCCTCAACTCAGGAAAATGTGGCTTTTGCTCAAATAATTATTATTTTTTTTTTTTTTTTGCCAAGATGTGAGTTGACAAATCGAACGAACACATCTCAATAGACTTCTTGGCAGTTTTTGACTCCCTTGCTGTCTTCTGTCTTGGTAGTATCACTTTTCCTCTACCCCTCAGGAAGCACCTTCAAAGTTTTCTTCAAGGCTCCTCTTTGTCTGCCTTTTAAATGTTGATTATCCCCAAGGTTCCTATCCAGGCACTCTCTCTCTCTCTCATCACATCTGCTGTTCCTTACTCTCAAAACTTAAGCTACGCCTACTTACCAGTATATGTTAGAGCAATGTCTTCAGCTTAGATCTTTCTCATAAGTTTCAGTTCCCTTTGTGCAACGCCTGCCAGAAATTGCACCCACATGAACACAAACTCTTCAAACTTAAGATATTCAGCTCTCCATCCCTCATAAGGCTACAATCATCCTACATTTTCTATGTAGTGAATGGCACAGCATTCACCCAGAGTCTCCAGCTAGAAATCTAGGAGTCATTCTTGCCTACTCATTCATTCATTCATTTACTAAACAACTCTATCTTTGAATCTCCCCAATCCCTGCACTGTACAATGTACTTGGGATAGAATAGTAAGGAAAGCAACAAAGTCCCTACCCTTCTAGAGTTTACAGATTAGTGACAGAACAGAGATTAAATAAATTACAAGCTGATACTCACCAGACCCCTTCTAAACTAGGCCACAACTCAACTCAGTTCCCTGGGATTCCCAACCAATGGACCCAAGGCTTGGCCCTCCTGAGAAATAGTCAAGAAGGATATATTTGCAGAGTGAGAATGGAGTTTGAAGCACAGGTTAGTAAGTTCACTGGCATGGTGTGATGCCTATCATGGTGTGGAGCAGAGTTGGGACTGGAAGAGAAGAAGGAGAACAAGAATAGGCTATAGGCCAGGGGCCAGATGTCCTTGTGCTTCCACTTTCCTGAATGGAACTTCAAGGATTCCAAGAATTTTAAATTCAAATCTGCTTTCCCAGTCATTATAAAGGTATATTTGTCAAAGTAGAAGGAAAAAGTAGATTTTACTTAAGCTTGTATGAGTTTAGCTTATAATTTTTAAGTATTTAGACATATACTACATGAACTTCCATTCATACTTTTGCCCCACAAATATTAGTGGCAGCCCTGAAATGTATTTGGTAATGCTGAAAAAGATAAAAGAGAGATAAAGAGAGAGAACCACAAATATACAACATGAAGAATGAGAAGTGGATGACATTACTACATATACAATAGAAACTAAAGAGAGAATACCAAGAAAAGGCTATCATTTGGAAAAACTGGATAATTTTATTTTAAAAAAACTATACAAAAATTGCCTTATGTAAAAAGAGAAAATTTAAATAGTCCTATAATATTAAATAAATTGAGCAAAACAATAAGTAAAAAATTATCATGAGGGAAAAATAAAATCACTGGGATCAGATAATTTTACAGGTAAATTCTATCAACACATTCAAGAAACAGATTATTCAAATTTTATACACACTCTTTCAAAGGACAAAAGTTTTCATCTCATTTTGATACTAAAACTAAAGAAGGACAGTGTAAGTAAGGAACATTGCAAGCTAATCTCAGATATGAACACTGATGCAAAATGCTGAATCCAATATTAAACAAGCCAAAACCAGAAATTAATAAAAATAATATGCTATACCAAATTTAGTGTACCCCAAAACTGCTAGAATGATTTTCACTAGAAATTCTATCAATAAAATGAATTACTTTAACAAATTTAAGGAGGAAAAAGGTGTGATCATTTCCATAGAAAGAGAAAAAGCATCAATAAAATTCAAATCTGATTCATAATAAAAACTAACAAAGGAAAGGTATTTCCTTAAAGAGATGATGAGTACCTAAAAAAAAAAAAAGAAGAAGAAGAAGAAAAGGAAACTTCAACAAAAGTTATTTAATGGTGAAACATTAAAAGTATTCGTTAAAAGGCCGGGCGCGGTGGCTCAAGCCTGTAATCCCAGCACTTTGGGAGGCCGAGGCGGGCGGATCACGAGGTCAGGAGATCGAGACCATCCTGGCTAAAACGGTGAAACCCCGTCTCTACTAAAAATACAAAAAGAAATTAGCCGGGCGTGGTGGTGGGCGCCTGTAGTCCCAGCTACTCCGGAGGCTGAGGCAGGAGAATGGCGTGAACCCGGGAGGCGGAGCTTGCAGTGAGCCGAGATCGCGCCACTGCGCTCCAGTCTGGGCGACAGAGCGAGACTCCGTCTCAAAAAAAAAAAAAAAAAAAAAAAAGACCAAAAAAGTATTCGTTAAAATCAGGAACAAGTAAAGGAAGAAACAAAAGGTTAATTTCTGGAAGTAGAATAACTGAGACACAGGAAATTAGTATTTTAATTTTAATAGATAATACAGAAGCACTCTTCCAAAAGGTGTTGATTTTACAACTCTAGTGCCCACTTCCCTACACCCTTACTGGCACTGAATATTATTCATTTTTTTAATCACTGCCCATCTGTTAAGAAAATAAATTTTATTTTTGCTTTGTGAAGATTCTGTTTATGTCATTTGTAGAGCCTTACTTAATATTTTAGGTTGTTGCAGCTTACCATTGTTACTGAATATTGAGGGAGAAGAGGATGAGAAAGGTTGCCAAGTCTTAACTGAGCTTAATGGCATCAGTAAAAAATGAAAATGATCTCTATGAAAACTTGGCCAAAAGGGCATTATAAATCTGTGTACTATAACAATGTTATCTGCACCAGAAGTTGAGCCAGGAAATCTGTATCCATGCCTCATGCCTTGTTTCAGCCACCATATCCTTCCAGAGGCTTCATGGCAGGCAAGCAGTACAATGAGAGAATTCTGGTGTTCTCAACCATGGCAACTCTCACAGACACCGGTGAAGGCCTCTCCCCTAAGATCTCAGACCTGGAGATGCCTCTGTCAAGCAATGGCTCTTGGGTGAACATGTATGATACAACTTCTATTACCGCAATCTGGAACTGTATTCACCAACATATGCATATCCAATACTACCAGAATCTATGAAAACTCAGTGATAAAAAAATCAGAGAGTCAAATTCCCCCAGGTTTCTGTTTTAACTTCTTTCTTGCAGAAAAGACCTCTTTTCTGGATGAATGCTGTTTCACATAAACCCATTTCTCAGTCTACAAACATAGTTTCTGGATAATAATTTGCAATAAACCTTTTGTTCAAATCACCAAGAACAGGAGGTCTGAAATACACTTCAGAGTTGCGTGACTTTTGAAACCCACCTCAGAAGCCCTGAAACTGTTATTTGTTGCTCTTTTTCAGAGATAACCTCAGTCCTTCCTCACTGAGAATATTAGGGTTAAGATTTAAGAATACAGATAAAGTCTTTGAATTCAGATAGCTCTGGATTAAACATCAGCTCTTCCACTTAAAGGCTGTGTGACCTTGGGTGAGTTCCTCTAAGCCTCCATTTCCTCCTCAGTTTTTTGTTTGTTTGTTTGTTTTATTGCTGTTGTTGTTGTTTTGAGATAGAGTCTCACTCTGTCACCCAGGCTGGAGTGCAGTGGCCTGATCTCAGTTCACTGCAACCTTCACTTCCTGGGTTCAAGCAATTCTCCTGCATCAGCCTCCCAAATAGCTGAGACTACAGGCTCCTGCCACCATGCCCGGCTAATTTTTATTGTATTTTTAGTAAAGATGGGGTTTTACTATGTTAGCCAGGCTGGTCTTGAACTCCTGACCTCGTGATTCGCCCACTTTGGTCTCCCAAAGTGCCGGGATTACAGGTGTTAGCCATCGTGCCGGGCCTCCTCCTCTGTTGTATGAAGACAGTATAGCCTGGCACTGAATAATCGAGAAGATCAAATGAGACAATGTACTTAAATCATAGCTTTAATAAGTGCTCAATAAATGGTAGCCATCATCACTATTATTTCTCTCAAAGAACACTCCTTTCTAGATTCCCCAGTCCCTCTTGCTTTTCTTCAGTTCTCTCACCTCCTCAAAGAGCTATGGAGCCCAGCCTTGGATTGGCTAAATCACTCAAATCCAGAGCGCAATTCACAGCTATGTCCATACTGCGCCCTCTAGTGTCATTTTAGGGACTACGTGACTCTGGAAGCGCCGTTACCTCCAGGATTACGCCAGGGGTGTTAAGTTTCTCTCACTATGTCAGGTGCATGCCCTCCACTCCCAACGTCACTCCACAGCTTGATAATGGTGGTGCTCACAGAGCACTGATACTCATTTAGGTCTGGGTGAGGCTCACATTCCATAACGTGGGATGGAACGAATCATCTGTCCCTTCTAACAGGGAGCTTTCAAGCTCCATAAACCTGGAGACTCATAAAACACATTCATCTCCATATGTCCACCTGCGACCACTGGGCACATAGATGTAAATTTCATCTGGAAATAGCCCTGAGTGCCCCCATGCATGTGTAGAGCCAGGGGAACACACCTACTGGGAGGTCATACTCACCACCCCCCTTCTAAACCAGGCCACAGTTTAGAACCCCTTGGTTATACAATATGGATAACAGATGGCTAATACATGTCTTTAATGGCTTGAGATTATATCTGCTCTTGAGCCTGTGTGTTCAAAGGTAGTAAAACCAAAACACTGGTGAAATGGTAGAAGAATAATAATAAACTTGTTGACACAAAATTCCAACACAGATTTTCAATTGCTCATCTCTGTTCAATATGAGGAGAAATAAGAGCTGACACCTATTCAGCACTTGCCACATGTGAGGTACTGTTCTAAAAGTTTTCCCTATATTAGCTCCTTTAATACCCAGAACAACGTTACAAGGCATTTATTTTTCCAATGTTTTAGATGACAAAACTGAGGCACAAAATGGTTAGTAAGCGGCCCGAGATTGAACATTTACCAAATGGCAGATCTGGGTGAGTAACAAATGGCATTTTTTAAAAACGCAAAATTACAACTTTAGAAAGCTTATCAGAGGGAAAGAAGGTAGGAACAAAGGAATGAAGAAAGGAACGGACGAAGGAAAAAAGGAAGGGAGAAGAAAGAAAGAAATTAAGAAAAATGACACGTGCTATGTTTTAACACAAAGCAGACTCCCATCAGTGTAACCAGATGATGTCAGCAGGATGGTGAAAGGACTCACCATAAAGAAAGGAACGTTGAAGCTGTTGAAACAATCCAATCAACTACTTCTTGACATTCAGACAGTGGTCCAATCTGGGTTGAAGAACCACTATGAACTCTTGCTTTGGGTCACACTTTCTAAGACCAAGCCATGCCTCCTAAGACTCTAAACCATGCCTTCTACTAGAAAATATAAGAAATATAGTAGCTCTCCCTAAGGGACTATTTCATCATTCAGAAAGATGATAACTTGGATAGATATCTATGTTAATCATGCTTTGAGAAGTTAATAAGATGTTACATTTGTTGAAAGGTAATTTAAACAGACTAAGACACCAACCTGAAATGTGCCCAAAAAGGTGATCATGTGCCCTTAAACAGACCTTCATCTACACTGTAAGCCATGTAGGTATCCATTTTATGTGTCTCCTAATCTTCCATTATCAAATTATTTATTCTTAGCATATTATAAGCAATAGTAGCAGAGGATCATTGGCTTGGTACTAACTGTGGTTTTCACCTCTTGTCCTGAACTGAATCTGCAACAGCAGAATTTTCCTTGGCTCTTACAGGTTATAGGAAATGGTGCATTCCTGGTCCTCTTTGAAGTATAGTTCCTACTAATCCTCTTGTCAGATGCGGAGATCCCCAAACAACCTCAAAACCTACTCTAATAGGGCCCCGTGTAATCCAAGGCCACTGGCATCTGCCAGCCCACTCACACGAGTCACCATCTCTTCCCAGCAGGAGGTTTCATGGCACAGATACCCCTGACCTACTTAAAGAACTCTAAGCTCCTACAGCACAAATACATGAATAAATATATACCAGATGCACAGATCAAATTTAAGAAGAATAGATTATAGATATGGAACTGTCAACATGACCCTCACAATCACATTTTTTCATCCTCCCATGTGGTATCCACCTGCAGTACATTGTCAGTGGGTTTGGTTGAAGCTCAGTAGGTTCTCACTTTCAAAGTTGGCTTTGTGCTTATGGGATTTTTTCTTTTTAGCTTTGTTTTCAGTGATGCGGGTGCCCATAAAACTAAAAATTATCTAAGATAAATGGTTCACCTTTAAAATTTATCTGTAAAGGAAAACTGTATTAATATTATCATTAGAAAGACTTCAGTTGTCCTTGTTCTTTTACCATTAACAACATAATAAAAATTACATCAGAACAACTACAGAAGCCCAGTATTTTATTCTTAAAACTATTCTTCCAAATGAAAATGATTCCTATAAAACATGCACTAAACTTTTCTAAATAGAGACTTAAAAATTTAAAAGCATATAGATAGAACAAAGAAGTAGAGATTAAACTAAGCAATAAGAATCTGAGTCAAGGCTGGGTGCAGTGGCTCACGCCTGTAATCCCAACACTTTGAGAGGCTGAGGTGGACAGATCACCTGAGGTCAGGAGTTCGAGACCAGCCTGGCCAACATGGTGAAACCCTGTCCTACTAAAAAAAAAAAAAAATTAACCAGATGTGGTGGTACACCCCCGTACTCCCAGTTACTCAGGAGGCTGAGGCAAGAGAATCACTTGAACCCAGTAGGCAGAGGTTGCAGTGAGCCGAGATAGTGCCACTGCACTCCAGCCTGGGTGACAGAGCAAGACTCCATCTCAAAAAAAAAAAAAAAAAAATCCTGAGTCAATACCCAAGTTCACCTTGGACAAAAAAATAAATTACCCTTGTAGCGATTAACCATCCTGTGTCTTTACTTACAAGTTCGGGAAGCAATTCTAACAACCTACATACATGAAAAGGATTCCAAATAGCTTTGTAGGTTTACTGTCTCTCAAAGACAAATACTTAGCTGGCACTTAGTGCCTCTCAAAGACAAATTCTTAGCTGGCATTTACTCATTAAAAAAAAAAAAAAAAAAAAAAAAAAAACTTCAGACCAGGTGTGCTCATGCCTGTAATCCCAGCACTTTGGGAAGCCAATGTGGGCAGATCACTTGAGCCCAATGCTGGGATGGGCAGCAGGTGCTTGGAGCCAGAAAGCAAGTAACAAAACACATCCAAGTGGAAAAAAAGTGTTCAGTATCACTCAGTGATGCCCAAAAGCACTTCAAAGCAAAGCATCTATGAGGTGATTATGAGTGTCTATGCATGGAACCAAGAAGAATAATGAAATGAGGTTAATGTTGGAAAGCAAAATGACAGTAAATCTGAGAGAGAGAGTGGAGTTTTGCCCACCCATGGCCATGCTGTTCCTTTTTCTAAAATGCTCTCCTTTCTCTTTCTCATCTCTTGCCTGTTTAACATGAAGACTCATTACATATGTCAATACTTCTTAGAAATTTCCCAAACTCTCTTGGCTGAGTTGAATGTGCACTGCCTTAATATTCTGCTTGTTTCGATACCCATTTACCTGCTGTTGTAATTGTCAATATGACTTCTCTAAGTACCCATAGAAAGCAGGATATCCCTAGTGCATGACACAGTACCTAGCACAAAAACAGTGCCTGATGATGGCTGTGGAATGTGCACCAAGTGTGATATTATCAAGAGGAAATCTGGATAGAAGTCAAAAGACCTGGTTTTTCATCTATGTTCTGCCACTATATGACTTTGGGCAAGTCTTTTCTTTTCTCTGTGCCTGAGTTTTCAAATCTTTAGAATGAGGAATTAATATTATTGTTATTATTATTATTATTTTGAGACACAGTCTCTCTCTGTCACCCAGACTGGAGTGCAGTGGCATGATCTTGGCACACTGCAACCTCCGCCTCAGAGTTCAAGTGATTCTCCTGCCCCAGCCTCCCTAGTAGCTGGGACTACAGGCACCTGCCGCCATGCCTGGCTACCTTTTCTATTTTTAGTAGAGACAGGGTTTCACCATGTTGGCCAGGCTGGTCTCAAACTCCTGACCTCAAGTGATCTGCCTGCCTCGGCCTCCCAAAGTGCTGGGATTACAGGTGTGAGCCACCTCGCCCTGCCAAGATTATCTTTAAAGTTATTTAAAACTGTAACATTCTATGGTTCAATAGTGAAGTTTTCTTCTCTACTTTTCATCTTGAATTCAAAACGTGCTTACTGTTAGTATTTCTCATTCCGAGTTGATCCATTGTAACACCCTTTCTTAACATCCATTACACCTGGATTCATGACCAGTAAAGGAGCCAATGTTTGCTGTTCTATTTTTAGAGGCTTTTTGTCATAACTATACAAAACTGTGAAGGTAATATTAATTGCATGATCTCCACAGACACCTGTAAGCAAGCAAATATAGGTGATTTTCACATTCTCATTTACCATTCTTGATTTTAAAAAATCATGTCATATCACAAACTTCTCATATGCAAATATGCAAGCACAAGGAGAGCATTGTCACTGCATTCAGAAGAAATCTACCATGGAGTTTAGTTATGAAAACCTACATGCTTAAAATGATTCTTATCTCTAGTGAGCAATACTTTGCAATCCTCGTTCTAACTCTTTTACTTGTTCTTTGTCTTTCCTCAGGCCATCTTCCAACACCCTCAGTGCAGAAGTACTCTTTCTTCAACTCACTGCTGATGTGTCCTTTCCAAAATACAGATAGAAACACAAATATCATATTCAAATACTTTTCCCTTTATAGCTTTCAAATTTATAACCTTAGAACAAGAAAGGACATTACAGTTTATGCAGTCACAATTGTTCTGGTGAGTCAGTGAAGTAACCACACTTTTCAGTTGCATACATTTAAAACAAATATGACTAAGTAATTGTTTACATTTTCTGTAACCCCTAAACCATATAATCCTGAGCAAGTAACTTCACCTCCCTGAGTCAAATGTGAAACTGGAGAATTTGAATCAATAATACTTGAGGAATCTTTCCTTTTTTAAAATTCTATACTTTTTTTTAACTTTTATTTTAGCTTCAGGTTTACATGTGCAGGTTTGTTATATAGGTAAATTGTGTGTCATAGAGGTTTGGTGTACAGATTATTTCATCACCCAGGTAATAAGCGCAGTACCCAATAGGTCATTTTCCAGTCCTCACCCTCCTCCCACCCTCTGCCCTCAAGTAGGCCCAGGTGTCTGTTGTTCCCTTCTTTATGTCCATGTGTACTCAATGTTTAACTTCCACTTATAAGTGAGAACATGTGGTGTTTAGTTTTCTGTCCCTGTGTTAGTTCGCTTAGGATGATGACTTCCAGTTCCATCCATGTGGCTGCAAAGGATATGTCTTTTTATGGCTGTGTAGTATTCCATGGTATATATGTGCCACATAAAAGTCTATAAATATATTACCATCTCTTTGCATGCAAAGAGATAATTTGAAAAAAAAACTGATAACAAAAATGATCATTATAAAATTAGGACTGCTTGCAATAAAAAGGAACAAGATCATGTCCTTTGCTGGAAAATGGATGGAGCTGGAAGCCATTATCCTCAGCAAACTAAAACAGGAACAGAAAACCAAACACCGCATGTTCTCACTTATAAGTGGGAGCTGAACAATGAGAACACATGGACACAGGGAGGGGAACAACACACACTGGGGCCTGTCAGGGGGCAGGGGAGAGAGAGTCTCAGGATAAATAGTTAATATATGTGGGGCTTAATATCTAGGTGATGGGGTGACAGGTGCAGCAGACCACCATGGCACACATTTACCTCTGTAACAAACCAGCACCTCCTGCACATGTTTCCCAGAACTCAAAGTAAAATGAAATTAAATTTTAAAAAAAATAAAAATAAATAAAATAAAATTAGGACTGTTCAAATCAATCCATTCACGTAATATTTATCATAACAATCATATCTATTCTCCACATAAGGCCACATGAAAACAGACTTTTACAAAGATTCTCAGAGTATCCTAAAGTTTACAGAGAATAAGACACCATTATTTTCTTTAGAAGTTCTAAGTCCTGAAGTTACCAAGACAGTCTGACAATCAGTCTTTTTCCTGACAAATATAAAAATCTCAGCTGGGCTAATTACTCAAATTCCTCCTTAAATAAAAGTAAAGAATCACTTATTATTATCCCAGTTTACCACCTTTTAAAATTAACCCCAGAATTTCATAAAAGTTTTGGTTTTATTTTATTCTCATCATCACATTGTACTTTTGAAATAAGTAGTGCTTTGGCACTGATTTTTGAGATGAGACTGTAACAGCTGAAAAAATGTTAAAACTTGTGAAAAATGATCCAGCAATATACAGGCCAATCCAGACTACCCTAGAAAGTTAGTAAAACACAAGGAGATAAGGTTATTTTTTATCTCAATACGAGTTAGAAAAAGAATGCTTCTTTTTTTTTTTTTTTTTTTTTTTTTTGAGACGGAGTCTCACTCTGTCGCCCAGGCTGGAGTGCAGTGGCACAATCTCGGCTCACTGCAAGCTCCGCTCTGCCTCCCGGGTTCATGCCATTCTCCTGCCTCAGCTTCCCAAGTAGCTGGGACTACAGGCGCACGCCACCACGCCCGGCTAATTTTTTGTAATTTTAGTAGAGACGGGGTTTCACCATGTTAGCCAGGATGGTCTCGAAATCCTGACCTCATGATCCACCCGCCTCGGCCTCCCAAAGTGCTGGGATTACAGACGTGAGCCACCGCGCCCGGCCAAAAATGCTTCTTATAATTGAATTTGATTGCTTTTATTCTTGCCTTCTCCTAAACGTTATATCCCACATCTTTTTACACTAAACTCGTACTCTACTCAATGAACTAGCATTCTACAATTAGCCTGGGAACCTGAGATGTTTATGATTAAAACTCTCAGCAAAATCAGCATACAAGGGACATACCTCAATGTAATAAAAGCCATCTATGACAAACCCACAGCCAACACAATACTCAATGGAGTATTTTGAAAATTTGAAAGCATTGCCTCTGAGAACTGGAACAAGACAAGGATGCCCACTCTCACCACTCCTATTCAACATAGTACTGGAAGTCCTGCCAGAGCAATCAGACAAGAGAAAGAAATAAAGGGCATCCAAATTGGTAAAGAGGAAGTCAAACTGCCACTGTTTGCTGATGATATGATTGTTTACCTAGAAAACCCTAAAGACTCTTCCAGAAAGCTCCTAAAACTGATAAAAGAATTCAGCAAAGTTTCCAGATACAAAATCAATGTACACAAAATGGTAGCTCTTCTATACACCAACAGCAACTAAGCTGAGAATAAAATCAAGAACTCAACCCCATAGCTGCCAAAAAAAAAAAAAAAAATACTTAGGAATATACCTAATCAAGGAGGTGAAAGACCTCTACAAACAAAACTACAAGACACTGCTGAAAGAAATCGTAGACCACACAAAAGATGGAAACACATCCCAAGCTCATGAATGGGTAGAATCATTATTGTGAAAATGACCATACTGACAAAAGCAATCTACAAGTCTACATATTAAATGCAATTCCCACCAAAATACCACCATCATTCTTCAAAGAACTAGAAAAAACAATTCTAAAATTTATATGGAACCAAAAAAGAGTCCACATAGCCAAAGCAAGACTGAGGAAAAACAATAAATCTGGAGGCATAACATTACCTGATTTCAAACTATAATATAAGGCCATAGTCACCAAAACAGCATGGTACTGGTATAAAAATAGGCACATAGACCACTGGAACAGAATGGAGAACCCAGAAATAAAGCCAAATACTTAGAGCCAACTGATCTTTGACAAAGCAAACAAAAACATAAGGTGGGGAAAGCACACCCTTTTCAACAAATGGTGCTGGGATAATTGGTTAGCCACATGTAGGAGGATGAAACTGGATCCTCATCTCTCACCTTATATAAAAATCAACTCAAGATGGATTAAGGACTTAAATCTAAGATCTGAAACTAAATCTAAGATCTGAAAAATTCTAGAAGATGACACTAGAAAAACTCTTCTAGACATTGACTTAGGCAAGGATTTCATGACCAAGAACCCAAAAGCAAATGCAATAAAAACAAAGATAAATACCTGGGACTTAATCAAACTAAAGAGTTTTTGCATGGCAAAAGAACTATCAGCAGAGTAAACAGACAAGCCACAGAGCGGGAGAAAATCTTCACAATCTGACAAAGAACTAATATCCAGAATCTACAAGTAATTCAAACAAATCAGCAAGAAAAAAACAAAACACAACAAAATAAAAGAACAACAATCCCATCAAAAACAAAAACGAGCAAAAAACAAACAAAAAACCTTAGAAATATACCTAACCAAGGAGGTGAAAGACCTCTACAAGGAAAACTACAAAACACTGATGAAAGAAATCATAGATATGAACAGACAGTTCTCAAAAGAAGATATACAAATGGCCAACAAGCATATGAAAAAATGTTCAACATCACTAGTAATCAGGGAAATGCAAATCAAAACCACAATGTGTATCACCTTACTCCTGCAAGAATGGCCAAAATCAATAAATAGTAGATGTTGGCATGGATGCAGCGATCAGGAAACACTACTAAACTGCTGGTGGGAATGTAAACTAGTATAACCATTATGGAAAACACTGTGAAGATACTTTAAAAACTAAAAGTAGAACTACCATTTGATCCAGCAATCCCACTACTGGGTATCTATCCAGAAGAAAAGAAGTCATTATACAAAAAAAAGGAAAAATACTTTCACATGCATATTTACAGCAGCACAATTCACAATTGCAAAAACATGGAATCAACCCAAATGCCCATCAGTCAACGAGTGGATGAAGAAACTGTGGTGTGTGTGTGTGTATATATACACACACAATGGAATACTACTCAATCATAAAAATGAATGAATTAATGGCATTTGCAGCAACCTGGATGAGACTGAACACTATTATTCTAAGTGAAGTAACTCAGGAATGGAAAAACAAACATTATCTGTTCTCACTCATAAATGGAAGCTAAGCTATGAAGATGCAAAGGCATAAGAATAACACAGTGGACTTTGGGGACTCAGGGGGAAAGGGTGGGAAGGGGTTGAGGGATTAAAGACTACAGATCAAGTGCAGTGTATACTGTTCGGGTGATGGGTGCACCAAAAATCTCACAAATCACCACTAAGGAATTTACTCATGTAACCAAACACCACCTGTTCCCCAGTAACCTATGGAAATTTAAAAAAAAATTTTAAGTATACTTTCTCAGTTTGACAGTGTGGCATAAAGATAAAATGTTCATTTAGGACTTGATGTATTTTTAACTGAAAGTAATAACATAATTTAAATTTTAAAGAAAATATTTTATTAAAGTGCTCAATTTTCCCATTTTTTTAAATTGAAATAAAATTTGCATAGACTGAAATGTACATATCTTGAATGTGCAATTCAATGAGTCTAGAAAAATATATATACCCAAATAAGACCACCCAAATCAGGATATTAATTATTGCCCTTTCCCAAAGGTGTTCTTGTGCCCCCATCCAGTCAATCTGTATCCCACATAGGTAAAAACTGTTCTGATTCTGATCACCATAGAATAGATTTACCAAGCTGGGCAGGGAATTTCATATAAATGGAATCTAAATATATAAATAAATCTATTATGTTGTATGCACTAGTAGTTTTTTATATTGCTGAGTAACATACTACTGTATGACTATGCCATAACTTGTATATTATGAATAAAGTTGCTATAGCATCTTTATTGACAAATTTTGGAGACAAATATTCATTTCTCTTGCATAAATATCTATTAGTGGAATTGCTGTGTCTTAGGCAGATATATGTTTACTTTTACAAGAAGTTGACAAATAGTTGTACAAAGTGATTGTATCCTCTTACATATCCTCCAGGGTTAGAGTTCGAATTACTCCACATCCTTGCAAACATTTGGTGTTGTTTTAAATTGTGCCTATTCTATGAGAAATAAAATGTCATATCATTTTATATCTCACTGTAGTTTTATTTACATTTTCCTGTTGACTTGATCTTGAGCAATATTTGAACATTCATACATCTGTTAAAAAATTGCTGTTCAAGCCTTTTGGATATTTTTAATTGAATTTTCTTTTTATTATTATTTTATAAATACCAATTACAAGTCCATTGTAAAATATATTTATTGAAGTCAGTCTGTCACTTGACCTCATTTTCTTTTGATGTTTGTTGATGAACAGAAATTTTTAACGTTGTTATTTTCTTTTTTGGTTACTGCTTTGTAGAACTCTAAAAATCTTGTGTGGGTACTAATACTGAAGATATTCTCCAGTGTGTTTCTCTATAAAGTTTATAATTTTAACTTTTATATTTCTGTCTATGATCCATATTGAATAAATGTTTATTCCTGGTATAAGGTAAGGTTCCGTTTTATTTTTCCCCATATATTTTTAGTGCTACTTTAATTTTTAAAAACACATTCTCTAATTGTTTACAACAACTATAAACAAATGTTATTGATATTTTTAATATCTGGCAATCCTGATAAGTTTACTTTTCAGTTCCAGCAGTGATTTTGTAGATGTCTTAGAATTTCTGTGTAAAGGGGGGGCGGAGCAAGATGGCCGAATAGGAACAGCTCCAGTCTCCAACTCCCAGCGCGAGCGACACAGAAGACGGGTGATTTCTGCATTTTCAACTGAGGTACTGGGTTCATCTCACTGGGGAGTGCCAGACGATCGGTGCTGGTCAGCTGCTGCAGCCCGACCAGCAAGAGCTGAAGCAGGGCGAGGCATTGCCTCACCTGGGAAGCACAAGGGGGAAGGGAATCCCTTTTCCTAGCCAGGGGAACTGAGACAACACCTGGAAAATCGGGTAACTCCCACCCCAATACTGTGCTTTAAGCAAACAGGCACACCAGGAGATCATATCCCACACCTGGCCGGGAGGGTCCCACACCCACGGAGCCTCCCTCATTGCTAGCACAGCAGTCTGTGATCTACCGGCAAGGCAGCAGCGAGGCTGGGGGAGGGGCGCCCGCCATTGCTGAGGCTGGGTGGAGCTCACAGCAGCTCAAGGAAACCTGCCTGTCTCTGTAGACTCCACCTCTGAGGACAGGGCACAGTAAACAATAACAAACACAGCCGAAACCTCAGCAGACACAAACGACTCTGTCTGACAGCTTTGAAGAGAGCAGTGGATCTCCCAACACGGAGGTTGAGATCTGAGAAGGCACAGACTCCCTGCTCAAGTGGGTCCCTGACCCCAGAGTAGCCTAACTGGGAGACATCCCCCACTAGGGGCAGTCTGACACCCCACACCTCACAGGGTGGAGTACACCCCTGAGAGGAAGCTTCCAAAGCAAGAATCAGACAGGTACACTCGCTGTTCAGAAATATTCTATCTTCTGCAGCCTCTGCTGCTGATACCCAGGCAAACAGGGTCTGGAGTGGACCTCAAGCAATCTCCAACAGACCTACAGCTGAGGGTCCTGACTGTTAGAAGGAAAACTATCAAACAGGAAGGACACCTACACCAAAACCCCATCAGTACATCACCATCATCAAAGACCAGAGGCAGATAAAACCACAAAGATGGGGAAAAAGCAGGGCAGAAAAGCTGGAAATTCAAAAAATAAGAGCGCATCTCCCCCGGCAAAGGAGCGCAGCTCATCGCCAGCAACGGATCAAAGCTGGATGGAGAATGACTTTGACGAGATGAGAGAAGAAGGCTTCAGTCCATCAAATTTCTCAGAGCTAAAGGAGGAATTACGTACCCAGCGCAAAGAAACTAAAAATCTTGAAAAAAAAGTGGAAGAATTGATGGCTAGAGTAATTAATGCAGAGAAGGTCATAAACGAAATGAAAGAGATGAAAACCATGACACGAGAAATACGTGACAAATGCACAAGCTTCAGTAACCGACTCGATCAACTGGAAGAAAGAGTATCAGCGATTGAGGATCAAATGAATGAAATGAAGCGAGAAGAGAAACCAAAAGAAAAAAGAAGAAAAAGAAATGAACAAAGCCTGCAAGAAGTATGGGATTATGTAAAAAGACCAAATCTACGTCTGATTGGGGTGCCTGAAAGTGAGGGGGAAAATGGAACCAAGTTGGAAAACACTGTTCAGGATATCATCCAGGAGAACTTCCCCAACCTAGTAGGGCAGGCCAACATTCAAATCCAGGAAATACAGAGAACGCCACAAAGATACTCCTCGAGAAGAGCAACTCCAAGACACATAATTGCCAGATTCACCAAAGTTGAAATGAAGGAAAAAATCTTAAGGGCAGCCAGAGAGAAAGGTCGGGTTACCCACAAAGGGAAGCCCATCAGACTAACAGCAGATCTCTCAGCAGAAACTCTCCAAGCCAGAAGAGAGTGGGGGCCAATATTCAACATTCTTAAAGAAAAGAATTTTAAACCCAGAATTTCATATCCAGCCAAACTAAGTTTCATAAGTGAAGGAGAAATAAAATCCTTTACAGATAAGCAAATGCTTAGAGATTTTGTCACCACTAGGCCTGCCTTACAAGAGACCCTGAAGGAAGCACTCAACATGGAAAGGAACAACCGGTACCAGCCATTGCAAAAACATGCCAAAATGTAAAGACCATCGAGGCTAGGAAGAAACTGCATCAACTAACAAGCAAAATAACCAGTTAATATCATAATGGCAGGATCAAGTTCACACATAACAATCTTAACCTTAAATGTAAATGGACTAAATGCTCCAATTAAAAGACACAGACTGGCAAACTGGAGAAAGAGTCAAGACCCATCAGTCTGCTGTATTCAGGAGACCCATCTCACACGCAGAGACATACATAGGCTCAAAATAAAGGGATGGAGGAAGATTTACCAAGCAAATGGAGAACAAAAAAAAGCGGGGGTTGCAATACTAGTCTCTGATAAAACAGACTTTAAACCATCAAAGATCAAAAGAGACAAAGAAGGCCATTACACAATGGTAAAGGGATCAATTCAACAGGAAGAGCTAACTATCCTAAATATATATGCACCCAATACAGGAGCACCCAGATTCATAAAGCAAGTCCTTAGAGACTTACAAAGAGACTTAGACTCCAGTACAATAATAATGGGAGACTTCAACACTCCACTGTCAACATTAGACAGATCAACGAGACAGAAAGTTAACAAGGATATCCAGGAATTGAACTCATCTCTGCAGCAAGCAGACCTAATAGACATCTATAGAACTCTCCACCCCAAATCAACAGAATATACATTCTTCTCAGCACCACATCGTACTTACTCCAAAATCGACCACGTAATTGGAAGTAAAGCACTCCTCAGCAAATGTACAAGAACAGAAATTATAACAAACTGTCTCTCAGACCACAGTGCAATCAAACTAGAACTCAGGACTAAGAAACTCCATCAAAACCGCTCAACTACATGGAAACTGAACAACCTGCTCCTGAATGACTACTGGGTACATAACGAAATGAAGGCAGAAATAAAGATGTTCTTTGAAACCAATGAGAACAAAGATATAACATACCAGAATCTCTGGGACACATTTAAAGCAGTGTGTAGAGGGAAATTTATAGCACTAAATGCCCACAAGAGAAAGCAGGAAAGATCTAAAATTGACACTCTAACATCGCAATTAAAAGAACTAGAGAAGCAAGAGCAAACACATTCGAAAGCTAGCAGAAGGCTAGAAATAACTAAGATCAGAGCAGAACTGAAGGAGATAGAGACACAAAAAACTCTCCAAAAAATCAATGAATCCAGGAGTTGGTTTTTTGAAAAGATCAACAAAATTGACAGACCACTAGCAAGACTAATAAAGAAGAAAAGAGAGAAGAATCAAATCGACGCAATTAAAAATGATAAAGGGGATATCACCACCGACCCCACAGAAATACAAACTACCATCAGAGAATACTATAAACACCTCTACGTAAATAAACTAGAAAATCTAGAAGAAATGGATAATTTCCTGGACACTTACACTCTGCCAAGACTAAACCAGGAAGAAGTTGAATCCCTGAATAGACCAATAGCAGGCTCTGAAATTGAGGCAATAATTAATAGCCTACCAACCAAAAAAAGTCCAGGACCAGATGGATTCACAGCTGAATTCTACCAGAGGTACAAGGAGGAGTTGGTACCATTCCTTCTGAAACTATTCCAATCAATAGAAAAAGAGGGAATCCTCCCTAACTCATTTTATGAGGCCAACATCATCCTGATACCAAAGCCTGGCAGAGACACAACAAAAAAAGAGAATTTTAGACCAATATCCCTGATGAACATCGATGCAAAAATCCTCAATAAAATACTGGCAAACCGGATTCAGCAACACATCAAAAAGCTTATCCACCATGATCAAGTGGGCTTCATCCCTGGGATGCAAGGCTGGTTCAACATTCGCAAATCAATAAACATAATCCAGCATATAAACAGAACCAAAGACAAGAACCACATGATTATCTCAATAGATGCAGAAAAGGCTTTTGACAAAATTCAACAGCCCTTCATGCTAAAAACGCTCAATAAATTCGGTATTGATGGAACGTACCTCAAAATAATAAGAGCTATTTATGACAAACCCACAGCCAATATCATACTGAATGGGCAAAAACTGGAAAAATTCCCTTTGAAAACTGGCACAAGACAGGGATGCCCTCTCTCACCACTCCTATTCAACATAGTGTTGGAAGTTCTGGCTAGGGCAATTAGGCAAGAGAAAGAAATCAAGGGTATTCAGTTAGGAAAAGAAGAAGTCAAATTGTCCCTGTTTGCAGATGACATGATTGTATATTTAGAAAACCCCATTGTCTCAGCCCAAAATCTCCTTAAGCTGATAAGCAACTTCAGCAAAGTCTCAGGATACAAAATTAATGTGCAAAAATCACAAGCATTCTTATACACCAGTAACAGACAAACAGAGAGCCAAATCAGGAATGAACTTCCATTCACAATTGCTTCAAAGAGAATAAAATACCTAGGAATCCAACTTACAAGGGATGTAAAGGACCTCTTCAAGGAGAGCTACAAACCACTGCTCGGTGAAATAAAAGAGGACACAAACAAATGGAAGAACATACCATGCTCATGGATAGGAAGAATCAATATCGTGAAAATGGCCATACTGCCCAAGGTAATTTATAGATTCAATGCCATCCCCATCAAGCTACCAATGAGTTTCTTCACAGAATTGGAAAAAACTGCTTTAAAGTTCATATGGAACCAAAAAAGAGCCCGCATCTCCAAGACAATCCTAAGTCAAAAGAACAAAGCTGGAGGCATCACGCTACCTGACTTCAAACTATACTACAAGGCTACAGTAACCAAAACAGCATGGTACTGGTACCAAAACAGAGATATAGACCAATGGAACAGAACAGAGTCCTCAGAAATAATACCACACATCTACAGCCATCTGATCTTTGACAAACCTGAGAGAAACAAGAAATGGGGAAAGGATTCCCTATTTAATAAATGGTGCTGGGAAAATTGGCTAGCCATAAGTAGAAAGCTGAAACTGGATCCTTTCCTTACTCCTAATACGAAAATTAATTCAAGATGGATTAGAGACTTAAATGTTAGACCTAATACCATAAAAATCCTAGAGGAAAACCTAGGTAGTACCATTCAGGACATAGGCATGGGCAAAGACTTCATGTCTAAAACACCAAAAGCGACGTCAGCAAAAGCCAAAATTGACAAATGGGATCTCATTAAACTAAAGAGCTTCTGCACAGCAAAAGAAACTACCATCAGAGTGAACAGGCAACCTACAGAATGGGAGAAAATTTTTGCAATCTACCCATCTGACAAAGGGCTAATATCCAGAACCTACAAAGAACTCAAACAAATTTACAAGAAAAAAACAAACAACCCCATCAAAAAGTGGGCAAAGGATATGAACAGACATTTCTCAAAAGAAGACATTCATACAGCCAACAGACACATGAAAAAATGCTCATCATCACTGGCCATCAGAGAAATGCAAATCAAAACCACAATGAGATACCATCTCACACCAGTTAGAATGGCGATCATTAAAAAGTCAGGAAACAACAGATGCTGGAGAGGATGTGGAGAAATAGGAACACTTTTACACTGTTGGTGGGATTGTAAACTAGTTCAACCATTATGGAAAACAGTATGGCGATTCCTCAAGGATCTAGAACTAGATGTACCATATGACCCAGCCATTCCATTACTGGGTATATACCCAAAGGATTATAAATTATGCTGCTATAAAGACACATGCACACGTATGTTTATTGCGGCACTATTCACAATAGCAAAGACTTGGAATCAACCCAAATGTCCATCAGTGACAGATTGGATTAAGAAAATGTGGCACATATACACCATGGAATACTATGCAGCCATCAAAAAGGATGAGTTTGTGTCCTTTGTAGGGACATGGATGCAGCTGGAAACCATCATTCTTAGCAAACTATCACAAGAACAGAAAACCAAACACCGCATGTTCTCACTCATAGGTGGGAACTGAACAATGAGATCACTTGGACTCAGGACGGGGAACATCACACACCGGGGCCTATCATGGGGAGGGGGGAGGGGGGAGGGGGGAGGGATTGCATTGGGAGTTATACCTGATGTAAATGATGAGTTGATGTGTGTAGCACACCAACATGGCACAAGTATACATATGTAACAAACCTGCACGTTATGCACATGTACCCTACAACTTAAAGTATAATAATAATAAATAAATTAAAAAAAAAAAAAAAGAATTTCTGTGTAAAAACTTGTTGCCTGTAAACAGACAGTTTTATTCCTTCCTTTCTTATTTGTCATCTTCTTGCATGCTTGCAAGCCAGGACTTCTAAAACAATGTTAAATAGAAGTGCCCACAGCAAACTTCTTAGTCTTTTCTAAGTCCTTGGGGAGAAGCTTTCAAAATGTAAGTATGATGTTAAGTAAGATATTTTCTAAAGGCTTGTCACAAATTGAGCAAGTTCCCTCCTATTCTAAGTTCCTGAGAAATTTTATCATAACATGGTGTTGAATTTCAATTTTTTCAATATCTCAATTCCTAAAATAGGTATAGGGCTACTTAGCTTTTCTATTTCTCTTTCTCAACTCAGTTTGGTACTCATTATTTTTCCAGGAATTTGTCCATTTCACCTTAGTTCTTGAATTGACAAGCATAAATTATTTCACAAATATCCTTTTACTCTTCTTTCACTATCTATAAAATCTGCATTTACATACTCTCTGTTAATTCTGATACTGGTAATTTATGTATTCATTCTTTCTTAATCAGTCTTGCTGGGGATTTGTATTAGTTTTTCATTGCTATTATAACCAAATGCCACAATCACAGTGTTTAAAACAACAGAAATTTACTCTCTTAAGTTCTAGAAGCCACAAGTCCAAAAAGAGTCTTGCAGGTCTAAAATCCAAAGTCAGTATGGCTGGCTTTTTCTGGAGGCTTCAAGGGAGAATCTATTCCTTGCCTCTTCCAATTTCTGGTGGGTGCTGACATTCCTTGCTTCTGGCCACATACAGAAATCTGTTTTCCTTATCACACTTCCTTCTCCTCTTCTGTCATCAAATATCCCTCTGCCTCTCACTTTTAAGAACAACTATGGTTACATTCGGGACCCACTCAAATTATCCAGGATAATCTCCATATCGCAAGACCCTTAATTTAATCATACCTGTCACGTCCCTTTGCTATTCTGCTCTATATTTTATTGATTGCTAATGTTATCTTTTTATTTCCTTCTTTTTAATTACTTTGGCTTTGATTTGCTCTTCTTTTCGCTTAAACAGGGCTCATTGATTGTAAACATTTTTTTCTTTGCTAATATCAGAGCTATGAATTTCCCTCCATACAATCTTTATCTCTATCCCCAAACATTTTGATATGCATTCATTAGTTAACCACATTCTCTAATTTAGCTTGTGACTTCTTCAACCCATGAGTTATATAGAAGTTTTTTTTTAATTTTCAAATATTCATGGATTTTTCTGATTATATTGTTGTTATTGATTCCAGTTTAATTCCATTGTGATCAGAGAACTAACAAAGATTAAGAGAGGTCTGAGAATTTACCTCACTTGCAAGCTAATAAGTTAACCTGACACAAATTTACTGATGCTGGCAGAAGACACAAGACTGCAAATCAGAAATGAAGGACAATTACAACAATAATAGTAGCAAGAGTATTAGCATTTGTGCTTGTTTCCTAAAACCTAATTCCCGTATAGTGATGTAAAGAAGACCAGGTGATATGCTTGCACATGCAGTGCATTGTAATACAGAAGAAAAACTTCAAATTTAGTGATTTTGAATCTTACATAATAAACTGGAAGTCTATCTGGTCTTTGCACCATAGGTCACTAAGACTCCATTCACTTGTTTTTCAGTAATTTTTCCCTGTGTTCTTCAATACGGATAAGTTCTATTAATCTGTATGCAAGTTCAGTGACTCTTTCTTCTGCTGTCTTCAATCTACTGTTTTTTTTTTTTTTTTTTTTTTTTTTTTTGAGAAGGAGTCTCGCTCTGTTGCCCAGCCCAGGCTGGAGTGCAGTGGCGCGATCTCGGCTCACTGCAAGCTCCGCCTCCCGGGTTCACGCCATTCTCCTGCCTCAGCCTCCCGAGTAGCTGGGACTACAGGCGCCCACAACTGCGCCTGGCTAATTTTTTGTAATTTTTAGTAGAGACGGGGTTTCACCGTGGTCTCGATCTCCTGACCTTGTGATCCGCCCGCCTCGGCCTCCCAAAGTGCTGGGATTACAGGCGTGAGCCACCGCGCCCGGCCGTACAATCTACTGTTAAGCCTAGCCATGGAATATTTCTTTTCAGTTATTGCACTTCTCTATTCTAGAATTTATATTTGCTTCTTTTTTGTAGGTTTCATTCCTCTCCTGAGAATCCCCATTTGTTTTCTCATTATGAACATCCTTTTCTTTAAGTCTTTGAACATATAAAGCTATTTTAAAGTCCTCGTCTACTTATTTCAACATTTATATCAAGTCCATCTATTTCTGTAATCTGCCTTTTCCCATGACTACAGATTATATATTCCTATTTGTTCACATGTATAAACATTTTTATTGCATATGATATTGAGAATAATACATTTAAGAGACACTTGATTCTGTTATATACTCTGAAGAGTGTTGATTTTTTTTTTTCTAGCATGCAGTTTAATTACTGGTTGATCAACTTGATTTTGAAGAGGCTTTTTAAAATAGAACTTCCATAGATGTGGGGAGTTTGTTAGTGCATGTCTTTTTAAATTTAGCCTTCATACTAGGGAAAATCCTCTAGTCTTAGAACTTTTGTCTTTACTTTTAAAGTGCTTTGGGGTTTCAGCAGAAAGCCCAAGGCACCAAGGCACATATCAAGCCCTTCCAAATAAGCAGGACTCTAAATTATCTCCTCTCTGGTGGGAGTCTGTTCAAATGTCTCTTCAGCTCCTTCAGCCTTTCCACTGTTGCTTTCTACTGGAATCCATGAAGCCTCCTCTGTGCATATCAAGATCAAATATCAGCCAAGGATTTGAGAGACTTTATTCATAGAATTTAGTGCTCTCTCCTTCATAATACTTCCCCTCTAAATTTCTAATCACTCTTGCAGTCCCAAACTCTATACCCTTATACATCAAGTCAGTAAGACGGCAGCTTTCTCCTTGAGTACTAGCTGTCCCAGACAATACTCCATAGATTAGATTATCCACTCAGGAACAAAAAAAATTATAAAAATGTAAATCTCACCCAGCAAACTTCCTGTCTTTCAAGGGATAAATTCCTTTCAGTTTCTGCTCGCTTTGGGTAACTCTCCAGTGTCTTCAAATAATAATGGTTTGTTTCCTTTCATGTATTTTGCAGAGTCTATGATTGTTATCTCTAGAAGAGTTAGTCTGACACAAACTACTCTGCCATCACAGGGACAGGAACTTAACTCCACTGGTACTTAAAACCAAAAAAGTAATTATAAATGAATTTGCACTATAAAAAATTGAAATACAAGATGATCCAAGGAAAAGGCAATTTCCTATCTGCCATCTACAAAACAGGTGAAACAACCCAATATAACCCACTTTGCAGGAGACAGGATTAACAGTATAACTAAAACTATTATTTATTTCATTATAAGTCAATTTGGAAACAAAAACAGTGGGAAGGTAAAATTGTTAACACTGGGACTAGCTAAATCTCATTTGGAATTCTGCATCCTTATTTATGTCAGGTTTTCTACCTTGACTCTGTGAATCTTTCCCTAGTATTTATAACAAAACTGGAATTATACTCTGTGTGTGTGTGTGTGTGTGTGTGTGTGTACATATTCTCATGCATAATTGTGAAAAGAACACAGCATCCATCTTTGTGGTGGAAGGGAATCTAACCACCTTCATTTTAGCTTATAATTACATGTAAAAATAAGCATGATTTGTAAGTTATTTCCAAACATGTGGGGACAGAAAACTAAAACATATTTTGAGAAATAACAATGCAACTATTGAAGCTAATAGTACAGTCAGAAAAAAAAAAAAAAATGCCTTAGGTAAATTGAGACATTTCCAAAGCTAAGAGTGCCTAATGTTGAAAAGGAGCCTACAATCTAAAGTTTTTGTTTCCATGAAGAACATACATGAGCCTATAGTAAAATGTGCAAATATTCTAAACTCTTTGGAATCTGCCCCCATCACAACGACTACCTCCCAAAAAAATCTGTGATGCCCTAATACCCAAGACCTGTGGCAGCAATCTCTGTTACAATGACAATTCCCTAGAGCAATGCTTTTCAAAATATAATATGTACAAGAATCACCAAAAGATCTTCTTAAAATGCAGTTTTATTTGTGAATGAGGCTGTAGATTTTGTATTTCTAACAAGCTTCCAGGTAGTACTACTGATCCATACTCCACATTTAGAGGAGCAAAAGTGTAGAATTCAGATGGATAATTACTTCTGATAAGTTCAAACTAACATCATGCCTTATTTTCCAGGAATGTCACCTCTCTGAATAGAGTAGATATTGGCTAGGACTAGGTTGAGGAAAGCCAGATACCTTGTGAGCAAAATTTGAGGAGACACTCTGAGGTATTGACCCTGAACTTGTGTGACCCTGAAAGTGAGTGCTTCCTTATATTTTGTACCGTGGGCACCTCTCTGGCCTGACCATAATCTTGACCCTGGTGACAATTAAGATAAGAATAATAATGAATCTGGGAATTAACACTTCAAGAATAAAGAAACACATGGAATAGGAGAAAGAAGACTGGAAATGTGACATAACTTTCATCCACTCTAAATTATATTGGCTATAACTCTTCCTTGACCCCTGCAGTGCCTGACACCATGTGAAAGGAAGGAGTCAACCTACTCACCCAGAATAATAAAAAGAATATCACAGTCGTGGAATATTGCAGAAGATACCCAAAATTTCTAATTTTTATTAGTGGCACAGAATTTACGCTTTAGCCATTAAATACTACATACAAATAGAAGGAATTTTTCACTGTGCTTTTGAATGACAATATGCTGGTTTTATAAGTGACTAAAATCAAACAAATTCAAGAAAGAGCAATAATTAGGAACCTTGTTTAATTCACTTGAGGGTTATGAATTCTGCTATTTAAAAATGTATCTATAAGAGTATAATAATATGGGAAAGGGTCATAATGCAAAATTAAGTTTTAAAATGTATAATATAGGCTGTGGCTCACTCCTATAATCCCAGCACTTTGGGAGGCCAAGGTGGGTGGATCACTTGAGGTTAGGAGTTCAAGACCAGCCTAGTCAACATGGCAAAATTCCAGCTTCACGAAAAAAAAAATACACAAAATTAGCCAGGTGTGGTGGAGGATGTTTGTAATCCCAGCCACTTGGGAGGCTGAGGCAGGAGAATCACTTGAACCTGAGAGGCGAAGGTTACAGTGAGCCAAGATCGTGCCACTCCACTCCAGCTTGAGTGACAGAATGAGACTCCATCTCAGAAAAAATAAATAAATAATAAAATGAAATATTTTGAAATATTACAACTACTTTTTGAAAAATTATACATAGAAAAAAATTTGAAATATTACAACTACTTTTTGAAAAATTACACATAGAAAAAAATCACCAAAATAACATTTAAATTTTAACCAATGGTTTCCTTTAGGTTAAAAAAAAAAAAAAAACTATGGTTGACTCTTTTTTTCCCCTCCATCCCCTTTTCTGATAAGCATGTGTGATTTTTTTAGCTGAAATATTTATGTGTTATCAAGACGAATCACCTCCAAGTTTTATTCATAAAGAAACTTAACCAGTAGAGAGTTTAACAATGCACTTGTCAATTATCATAAATTTTTTGAAAGCCAGTTCTTACGTTAAATTTATGGAGTTGAGCATCAACTAAAACAATCATTACCCTTGACAAAATTCTAATCAATGATGAAAACCATTATGCAAAGTTAAAGAGAAACCTTGTCACCTTTAGTGTTCATAAAATCCAGGGAAAGAAACATAAGGCATATTCAGGTTACTGTCCTAGACTTCAAAAAAGTGGATATTTTAATGCTTTTTTTTTAATTTTAAAACATACATGATTCTACAACCTGGCATCCTGAGAAACAAAGGTGGGTCAAGAGGGTTAGAAGTGGTCAAAATGGCCCTGGTGCCTGAAGGTAGTAAGTTCAAGCTATAATGGGGCTGAACAGTCTGTGGGAAACAAGACCTAACTCAATCTTAGAGGATGACAAAGTAAAATTTTCAAAAAGCTAAACCAGGATTCTCATATAATTATGTGAATTGGTGTCAAAGTCTTATTTAGCTCATTAATGAGGGAACCAGTAAGAGATAAGGTCGGCTCAAAGGTCATTCGAAGAATTGGGAATTTGTGGACATCTCTAAAAGATGAATTTAGAATGTGATTGTTAGTTAGATACAAAACTGATTAATGTCCTAGAAAGCAATGAAATTATAATTTTGGGTTATCATTTATACTACACAGTTACCACGTAACTTCACGGTGTCTAAGCTTTAATCAACTAGTAAATAACAAAATCAACACAAGTGCAGTCTTTTAAAGAAGTAAATAATCCATGAATGATACACATAATGCCATTGATGTCACCTCTGTTTTGCCTTATTTCTTTGTGTTGAAAAATTTTTCTTAGAAGGGGTAAGAAAGCTTTTCCAAAGAAGATGATGTTTAAACTAAGATTAGAAGACAAGCATAAACTAAGATTAGAAGACAAGCAAGCAGTCTAAAGGGGCAGGCGAGAGCATTCCTGGGTGAGAGACATGCATGTTCACCAAAGGAAAGGAAATGGATTTATAACTAGGGACAATGATAAGGACCCAGAAACTTGTAAAATAGCATTAAGGGCCAGATGCAGTGGCTCACACCTGTAATCCCAATACTTTGGGGGGCCAAGGTGGGAGAATCGCTTGAAGCCACGAGTTTGAGACCAACCTAGGCAACAAAGCGATACCCCATCTCTATTTAAAAAAAAAAAAAAAAACATTAGCCAGGCACCATGCTGGCTGCCTGCAGTCCCAGCTACTACAGAGGCTGAGCTGAGAGGGTCCTTGGAGCCCAAGATTTTGAGAGTGCAGTGAGTTAGGATTGCGCCACTACACTCCAGCCTGGGTGGCAGAGCAATCCCCTGTCTGTTAAAAAAAAGAAAAAATAGTGTAAAGAAGGCTAATTAAAGTCTGATTTTCTTGCCAGCAAGTCTTGTTCCTTCCAGTTAATTCTTCAGACTCCAGCCAGTGTGATCTTTCTAAAGAGCTCATTGAAAATCTGATCCTTTCAGTCGTCAGCCTACAATACTCCACTGTCTCCCCTTTGCCTACTGAAGAGCTGTGCTCCTTAGACTGGCTCTCCATTCAGACCCTTCCTAACCTGCCTTGCTAACGCCCTGTGATGAAGTCTTGCTAAGTCACTTACAGTTTCCTGCCACCATCCTGCACTCTTTTCTACTCCTTGGCTGACTTTCTCACTGTCTGCCTAAATCGGTAATTCACAACCCTGGTTGCACATTAAAATGACTTGAAAACTATGAAAACTTACGGATGCCCAGCTCCCAGCTGCAGATCAATTAAATCAGAATTCCTGAAGATGAATTTCTAGCTTCAATTTATTAAAGCTGCACAGGTTATTTTAATGTGCAGCCAAAGTTAAAACGTAATAATATCAAAGAACAAAGTAGAAAAGGCACTTGCTTATTCCAACTCCTTCTCAAAGCCCTCCTTAAATATCGTATTCTCCATGAAGCTCTCCCCGAATTCCTGCTCCCGCTCCTGCACATTAGTCATTCCATTCTCAGTACTCCTGAAGCGCTTGGAACATATCTCCTCCATTTACATCAGATTTTCACCGTGGGACTAATAGTTTAATGATAAGTGATAAAATTCCTCAAACACAATCCTTAAACAAACAGTTTAATCAAATGACTACATCAGAATTCTGGAACCAAAACAGAGCACTTTAAAACCACCAATACTGTCTTTTTAACTTTTTTGACAAAAAAAAAAAAAACACATATTGAAAGAAAAGTTTATATATCATATGTGTACAGCTTGCTGAATTTTAGAAACTAAACACAACCCTGTAAAGTAGCCCTCAAATCTCACCAGTATCACAAAAATCTCTACCACCCTGCACTCTCTTCCCCATGACTGTTAATGCCTAAAGTACTATGAACCTGACTTCTAACATGGTAGATTGATTTTACCTTTTTCCTACTTTATAAAAGGAACCATCCAGTATGTAGTCTTGTGTAGGTTTCTTCATTCAGCATTATGAGACTCACTTATATTGTTGCATGTATTGTAGACCATTCACTGTTATTGTTATATAGTAACCCATTAATTGAAGACAGTACAATTTACTTATCCATTCTACTGCTAATGAACATTGTTTATTTTCCAATTTTTTGGCTATTATCAATGTACTGCAGTGATATTCTAGGACATATGTTTTGATCATATGAATGAATTTTTGCTGGGTATATACCTAAGAGGAGAATTACCTAGTTATAGGATATGCATATGCTCCCCTTTAGTAGATACTGCTAAACCACTTTGTAACAAATTTTTCCTTTGATCAGTCCTGTATAAGAGGGCCAGTTCCCTCACCAACACTTGATAGTTTCCATCATTTTTATGTAGCTATTTTCATGGTATCCCATTGTGGTTTTAGTTTACAGTATTGTTTAAGTTTAATACAATTGAGCACCTTTCATATGTTTATTATACACTTCATTGCCTCTTTTGTGAAGGTTTTGCCCACTCTCCTATTGGGTTGTTGTTGATTTTTCTTACTAATTGTGAAATTTGCTAATATATTATGGAGATAAGTCCTTTGTTAGATATGTATACTGCAAGTACTTTTTCCACTCTATAATTCGGTCTTTTGAGAAACAGAAGGTCCTGCTTTTATTTACTCTATTGTATCACTATTTTCTTGCATGTGAGGGTATTTGATTCCTATTTTAACAAGTGTGCATACTCCAAAGTCAGAAAGATGTTCATCTATGCTTTTTCTAAATGTTTTATAATTTTGTCTTTCACATTTAGATCCACAGTCCATCTGGAATTGACTTTTGTGTACATGATATGTTTTTTGCCATGTGGCTATCTGATCAATGCAGCACTATTTACTAGAAAGATAATCTTTTCCCCTCTATACTTCTATCATAAGCCATTTGACCACATACACGAGTATGAGAACCAGGTCCCATCTCCTCACTACTCCAAGCACTGATGGGAGAAGAAGGTCTTTTATATGATCAGACTGGACTCCGTTGGTTTAAGAACCAAGCATGGCCAATCCTAGATGTGATAGACATCAAGATACACACCTTGCTGGGCATGGACAAAGACCAACAAAACTTCCTTGCAATTCTGTCTCAGCAGAACCTTCACTATCTAACCTTATGCTGACGTCTGGTCATTGCCATTTCTTAGCCTGCATCTGTTGATTTTGCTGGTGATGCTGTAAGAGGACCTTTCTCTGATTTTTCCTACTTCAGCTAAGCCCACTTCAGGAGCCCATAGACATAGGAGCCACACTGAGAAATCTATTCCCTTTTTACATATTTTGTGGTAGTCATCAGCAGATTACTTTTTCTCCCAAGTTCTCCCATTTCTGATATTAAATTTCTGAGGCCTCTACCCTTTCTCCAGTTACTTTTTTTTTTTTTTTTTTAAGGCAGAGTCTCACTCTGTCGCCAGGCTGGAGTCCAGTGGCACAATCTCAGTTCACTGCAACCTCCACCTCCCGGGTTCAAGCGATTCTCCTGCCTCAGCTTCCTGAATAGTTGGGACTACAGACACGCGCCACCACACCCAGCTAATTTTTGTATTTTTAGTAAAGATGGGGTTTCACCATGTTGGCCAGCATGGTCTCGATCTCTCCACCTCGTGATCCGCCCTCCTCAGCCTCTCAAAGTGCTGGGATTACAGGCAGGCGTGAGCCACCGTGCCCAGCCACCAATTACCATTCTAAGTCTCAAGCTTGCAGCCATCTATCCATGTCTGCTGGACTACAGGCTGCTGCCTACATAAGACCAACCCAGTCTCTACAGTGCTTTTTACAATAACCCACTATGAATTGCAGATGGAGCCCCCCAGCTCCTTCCATTGAGAGCAATGAGATGAAGAGAGGAAGAGGGCAATCTCTCAACAAGTCAACCATTACAGAGCCTTGAGAACGTTAAAAAGTCCGGCCTGCCACTAGCACATTGTAGTTTATTTTTTTGCCTCATTCTGCCTACCTCAGACCCTTCAACTCCTCACTTTTCACATATCTAGAGGCTAATCCCATGTGAGAAACACTTCGGAAAACAAGTGTGACAACTTTGCCTGAGTCCCAGAAAGAAAGCTCTCTCTGAAGGGGCCCTTCGGTTGTTTTCCCAGGTGAGATGTTTAAGACTTGATCCCTGTTGTCTGAATTCCTTTCTCACCACACCCAAGGTCATTTTAATGAAAATTCCAAAGTCCAAGCCAAGAGGATAGAGTTGCTCTTAATCCTTCAGCAGTGCCGTCATTTGATCCCTAGACCCGCTGGGGTGATTATTGTGTGTCTGCAGAGCAGGGCTAAGCAGGCAGGAGGAGGAAGTGATTGACCCTGCAGGAGGCCTGTTTCCTGGCCCTTGTTTCTCTGCTGGTGCTGCTGCTACCTCCCAAGCCCTCCCACCACCCTTTCTCCCTATCACCTCAAGATAATGCTGACACTCATGGCTGTTCTTCACCTTTTGGGGAAGTTCACTAATTCATTAACATCTTGTTAATATGATTCAGTGTATTGACAAAGTTGAATCAGCAAGTTATTTAATTCCTGGTTTTTTTGCATGCTCAGAGGAGCTAAGGTTGTGTGTGGAACGTGCAGTTATACTTCTTGACACCTTTACATCTGTGACTTAGCATTTCATCACAAGGTTTAAAAACTGTGTTGTAAAAGGAAATGGAAAATGTAAGAAACAGCTTGAGTGCTTTAAAAAAAATGCTTTAATTTGTTTTTATTTTCTCTCTAACTTCCTGAGTGATGAGAGAATGAAAGGGCTGACGACCAAATGTCTGGGATGTTTTGGGACCTCTCTGTCCCCTGGGCCAGATATGGGAACATTCTCCAGTGCTGCAAGGACTAATCATCAGGCTCTCTTGCTCCTCACTAACAACCAGGCAGAGCGGCAGCCCCTACTTCCTGTCACGCTGAACTCTGGAGGCCACTGATTGCAACCCGGCCAACGTGCCGCCAGCCTTCAGCAAATCTGCCAAAGTCATCTGCTTCGATATTTTCTTGCCTCTTGAGATTAAAGGGGTACATCCTTCCCCACACTGTCTGAAGAGAACAGAGGGGTACTCTCTGCTTCAGGGTGTAAAATGGACTCTTTTCTTTTCAGGGCCTGGAGGCAAACATGTCTAGGGAAAAGCACTCTGACAGGAGACACTTGACTTCTATTAAAATACTCAGGCTTAAAAAGACTGGAAGCTTTAAGACAGTTTTGGATACGGAAACTGTAAGTAAAGACAAGATTTGAGGCATGACCATTATAAATAATGTCTCTAACATGCTCATTTATTTTTTCACCAAACATAAAAGTGCTTAGGAAAGATAAAAATGAATCTGATTTTTTTTTCATAGGAATGATACCACATCAACTTTTAGTCCCTACACCTATACCTCTTTCTCCTCCCCTTAACATCTGCCTTTTTGTCTCACAGGCACTGTTCAGCTCTAACGGGGAGACATTGATGATCTGCTGCTGAAACAGTTCCCATAGACTGGTGGCATGTAGTTCCCCTTCTGTTCTTCACGACTGGCTCTAGGGAGTGTCCCTGGATTTTAATTCTCAAAAGCCATGGTTAAACAGAATAGGAGTCTACTTCAAGCTGCTACGGATGATGTGTTTGAACTTCTTGATTTATTAAGATGTGTTCCTAACTTCCTTAAGAAAAAAGTGAGAAATTTTAGCTATTATTCTAATTCCTGTGAAAAGAAAAAAAAAAAAAATACAATGTATTATTTAGAAGGCCTACCAAGAGCCCAAAAGCTCATTATCCCAAAAGACACTCTATAAACTTCACTGCCTATCCCTGGCCTGGATCTGCACATGTGCACACACAGACATGCGGAACAGTGAAGTCACTTCAACTATAGCATTGCTACTTTTTCAGGAAAGCCAAAATAATCCTCTTCATATAATCGTTGGCACCACACATAACCTCATAAATCATACCAATAAAATGTTTTAACATTCCTACAGTTTTCAAATCCCACATTAACTCATAGCGTCCTCCAAACACCCTGTGAGATGTGATTTTACTTTCCTCTTTTTACAGAGAGGGACCTGAGGTTCAAGAAGGTACAGAAAACAAGAAAATGCAGCAGGGACCAGAACCCAGGGCTTCTGACTCTGAATCCACAGTCAGATTCTAGTCTTGCATCTATGATCACTCAACAGCCTTGTGTACATTGGATATTGAATCTAAGTCTTTGATTCCTTTATTGCAAAAAGGATGAGAAGGAGAAGGAAGTAGAGAAAGGTTGAACCAGTTGATATTTAAAGTCTCTTAGTTTCCATAGTTCCATAAATCCAAAAGCCTTTTTAGGATACTTGAGTGGCCACGGCCTCTCCTCAGATTTCTTGAGAGTAATCAATAAGAGTTTTTAGCCTCTTCTTTGCGTAAGGGAGAAGTCAACTGAAGTTACAATGACCTTGAGATTTCCATCAAATCAACAAATGCACATCTAATGAGAAGGCTGTTGCTCTTCTCAAAATCTCTGCAGATCTGTGTGGCATATGCCCTACAGTCTACATGAAGTTTTCTGTACCCACTAAAATCTGGACTTTAGCCTCAAGCAGCTGTTATTTTCATTCTTCCAATGAGGACTCTGATGTACCTGTGTCCCCTCTTTCAATTCCTCTACCCTACAAACGACACTCAATGAAGGCATTGGAGTATCTATTTAGCAGATTATACTGAAGTTTTTTCAACAAGGGAGGTGGCATCAGAGCCCTTTACATTAATATTCATTTTGACACATCCTCTTCTT
Source organism: Macaca thibetana thibetana (assembly GCF_024542745.1). NCBI lineage: Eukaryota > Metazoa > Chordata > Mammalia > Primates > Cercopithecidae > Macaca > Macaca thibetana. Next base: position 65,886,109 of record NC_065582.1, read on the forward strand.
AAAAATACTCTGCCACCCCAGTCCACATGGCTTTCTCATTGGCTGGCATGTCTCTAGCAATGCTTTGCCTGCTGTCCTGCTGCTCAGACCTTCCAGCACCACCATATGCAGGGGAGGAGGGAATGGAAGCCTAACCTTTTTCATTTAAAGGCAATAACAAGGAAGCTTTCCAAATAAAAAGCCATGGTGTCCAGCCATAGGAGCTTTCCTCTTCTAGGGGCAGACATAGCTGTAATCAGTTGTGTTTTTAAATAGATTCTTTTTGTTTCTTATAGTGACACTGATGTCAGCTAATGTGATAGAGCCGAAAGAGCACCAAGTCTGTCGCTCAGGCCTCCTTTTGCATCTAGATCTCAGTTTCTTTAACTGAAGTAAAAGGGGCTTGGAAAAGAAATGGATTTCTAACTTTTTCATGGAGGGGAGCTTCTTATTAATTCCTACGAAACGTGGGACTCTTCGAGAGGGAAGAAAAGAATGCACTGCCGCTCCCAGCTGCTGATGACAGCACAGCGATTGAGAGCAAGGAAAGGAGGAAGCAGAGGAGCCCCACCAGCTCAGCCGAAAGAAGCCTGGCAGTGTGATGTGCTGATCAAAGTCTGAGAGCCTGGTCCTAATCCTAGCTCTAGGTTACACATACCAGTACTGATTGTAATCAAATCGCCTAACCTATTGTGTAAAAATATGTAATTTCTGCCCCATCTGTCTCACAGGGGTTACATGTGACTAAAAAGGAGTAACGTATACAAAAGCATATAAAATGTTATTTAAAAACATATAATATTTAAGGTTGGGCACAGTAGCACAAGACTGTAATCCCAGCACTTTGGGAGGCCAAGGCAGGAGGATTCCTTAAGCTCAGGAGTTCAAAACCAGCCTGGGCAACACAGTGAGACCCTCTATTATTAAAATAAAAAAAAAAGAAGAAGAAATATATATATGTGTAACATTTACTCTTAGCTGGCAATCTCTCCCACTTAAACGGCCAGCAACATCAAGAAGTCATCCAGTGAAAACCATTCCTCCACTGTAGATTTCTATTAAATGGATCACCAATCTTACTTACCAGGATTGTCTTATGTCAGTTTTGTGTCAATTTTCTAAAACACAACATCTTAGAAAATGCAGGTAATCCTGTGTAATGCCTGTGGGGGATATCTGATTGCAATTGTCATTTTGTATTGACATACTGGCACAGGTTGGCTGTGTATGGATCACATTTGAGACATATGTTTTCATGAAAGTTGTATGAGGGGGAGGGGGAGGAAACATATTCTTCCTCCCCTCTATTTTCTTTTCAAAAAACACAAAATGTGGAGTAATTTAATATTATTGTTACTATTTTTATTATTATGTTTATCATTATTATTGTGATGTACAGATTATTTTCCATTCTGGCCATTTGCCTAGATATTATAAAGCCTCATCCTTTAAAATCAAGAGACAGTCTTCCTTTAGCTAGAACTGCCATCTTCCAGTGATCCACCAAAATGGGAAACACAAAGGGGAAGAGGAGAGGCACCCCATGTACATTATTTCGGCCTTTTAGGAAACATGGAGTTGTTCCTTTGGCCACATCCATGTGAAACCGTAAAGAAAAAAAAAAAAAAAAAAAGGTGATATTGTAGACATCCAGGGAATGGGTACTGTTCAAAAAGGAATGTCCCACAAATGTTGCCATAGCAAAACTGGAAGAGTCTAGAATGTTACCCAGAATGCTGTTGGCATTGTTGTGAACGAACAATGAAGGACAAGATTCTTGCCAAGAGAATTAATGTGCATACTGAGCACATTAAGCACTCTAGGAGACAAGATAGTTTCCTGAAACACGTGAAGGAAAATGATCAGAAAGAGAAGGAAGCCAAAGAGAAGAGTAACTGAAGTGCCAGTGTGCTCCATCCAGAAAAGCACACTGTGCGAGAACCAATGGGAAGGAGCCTGGGGTGCTGGAACCTCTTCCTTATGTCATAATAGGTATAAAAAAAATAAAAGATCTCTGGACTGAAAAAAAAATCAAGAGAAGATTTACAATGTATGGAAATAACTGTAATTTATCATATTAATTTGGGCTACCAGTTGCATCATTTAGAGATTGTGCAAATTGAGTTCACAAATATCACAGCTTTGGAAGACAGAGAAGTGGTTTTGAACATAGAGATTCCAGGGAAAAAAAAGTAATAATAAGATTAAGGTTCAAATCTGCAGTTAAATTAGGAAAATAAATAATTTTTACACAATAATTTATTTTGTCCAAGTTCAAGGAAAGATAAATATTTTTAATGACATACACTACATTGCATTTTAGCATTATTTGTTTCTCTTTCTAAACATAGATTCTGTGGGCTTTTTGCCAGAATTACAAAATTTCTACATGTTTATTTCTACAAAGGATAAAAGAATAAAGTCACCCAGCAAGAGGTAACCACTGCATGACTTCATAACTGAAAGAAGGGCACTTAAACCCATAGGGCTTATGTCACCACAAACATCTTTTGATGGTTTCGCCTGGTATCACCTCTTTCTTGTTCCTTTTCAGGAACCCTGCTTTCTAGAGCTTGCCTTATGGAGTGGGGGGTTAGAATCAGGAACTGCCCTGACCACAGAGGATTGAGCAGCATCGACTGTGTGCTAACTGAAAGTTCAGAGGGAGGCAGTTTGGCCCTTCCTCGGACCTCTAGCTGAGAGAAGGGATGTACACCGAGTGGCACCAACACACCCAGGCAGATGCTCACATTATGAAACATAAATGCAGAGTGAACAGAGTGTTGCAAATCACTCAGCTTGGCTAGCTGCTGCCAAAGCAACTCAGTACTCCTCATGAAGCCTGCTCTGCATTCCAGAAAACAAAAAAAATTATAGAGGCCTGATAAGATAACCAGGTAATTAATGAAGCAATTTCCCCTTCCTGCTCACATGCCTGTATTTATTTTTTAATATAAATTATCATCATCTTAAGCAATAAGTACACTCTCTTCCTGTAACCTTTAAGAACTTAGCCAAATGGAGCAGAACAAACAGTTCGCGTCTTGGTGTCTATTTTGTTTCCGTTTTTAAGCTTACGCCCACACACACAGAATCTTGTAAATATATTCGGCCTTTTTGGTTTTTTGGTTGGTCTTTGTTTTGCTTTGGCTTTTTTTAATTTTATTTTTACAGGACTGGTTTTGTTCTTTTAGTTTTATAGTCTGCTTTTTCCTAGGTTATGTAAAATGGACACTTTTCAATGGTAGCAAATATTCAGTTCCTCCAGTGAATTTTTAAATAATTCCAGCAGCAGTATTACTTTTCCAACAACATTGTATGTGGATTTCCAGTGTCTAAAAACTAGACCTGTGCAGTCCCATCTCTTCCCTTGATACATAAACTTCTCAAGGAAGACAGCAGAATACAGGTCAAAAAATACTTCCCCTGCATCATTTCTCATGAACACATGGTAGTACAGGTCCCTGCTGTTCAATTAAAGATATTCTTGCATATTTTTTTTAACCTTGCTAGGTAAATTATTCAAACAGCCAGAAGGGAAATAGTCTCAGAATTCTGTATTGGGCAAAATCATTAATGACTAGCTGGTAAGGGTCAGGAATGATGCAAAAACACTTGCTCTGCCAATCTGTTTCATTCTGGACTTTGTGTTAAACTAATTTTTACAATTTGAGATTCTGGACCTTGTCAGAGAACTCATATATGCCAAATTGTTATGTAATCATTGAAACTACAAGGCTTTTGAAGCACTAAAGAGATAAATAGAACAGTTTGAGGGGTTTTTGGCCCGATCAAGGCAATCCATCTTCTGAATTACTTCTACAGCCACGCAGAGCATGATTTCCTATTGAAATTGTTACTCAGAATATTATCTCCAAGTGGCAGCCTGGCCTTCATCCTGACCATGGTTTCATTTGAAAATAATGTGCATTATAAAAGACAATGGGTCCCCTACAGATCATTTTAGTTTAAGGGTCTAACTGATTATGACCAAGTTCCACTGGCACTCCAAATCATAAAGATAGTGCCATGTTCTATAGAGAGTTCCTTGATAGAATTTGTGTATATCTCAATAGGCTAAAACTTCAGAAGATTTCTGCCACACTAGATTGATAGAAGCTGATGGACAGGAACATGGAATCCTTGTGTTCTAATAGACAGTTAACTTGTGGTAGGTAGAATTTGCTGGACAGCTTTACAATGTGAACAAACAGGATGCCTGTCCTTTATGGGCAGAACCTCTACCATTTGTTCCCCAGAAAAAACAGGTGTGTGTGTGTGTGTGAATGTGTGTGCAGACACATGCTTTTAGCAATAAATGTCTTATTCCTTCATATCCTCTTTGCCCCTTTTATGAAAAAGAATTATGTTAGGCTTTAGTTGATATTTACTTCCATTTCTAATCAAAGTACATGTATTCAGCATTTTATATCTACATTAGACTGTAAAAGTAAAAAAAAAAAATGCAATCATCCATGTATATAGTTTTGAATACAACAGCAACAGAAGTATTCAGTGAACCATCAGTCAAACAAGAAAATTTTGACAGACCAGCAACACATGAGAAAGCGTAAGAAGGGTTAAGAAATCAAGGGAGAAAATTAGATGATAGAGATGAGAAAAGGAAAAAAGACATGAAAGCAGGTGAAAATGTGAAAAGCAAGGAAGAAATAAAAATGTTCTTTAGAAGCAAAACCTTGAGCAGAAGTTTAAAGCATGGACACTAGTGTCAATTATTTAAAAATTGTTTAACCTTTGTCCCAATTTCTTCTTCTAGGAAATGCATCCCACCTATATCATAAGACTATTCCCAGGGGCACATGAGGAAATGCCAGTACAGCCTTTTGCTCAGTAGTCAATGTGAAGTACATGCTTCGTATATGTTAGCTATATATATAAACATATATAACATTAAGTATAATTAACATTAAGGTTACGTTAATTATCTCTCCACAAACATGGTTCAGATGTCCCAGCATTCTAGCAAAAGCATCTAAGTCTTTTTCCAAAGTTTTCACTCTTCCCTGATTCCTTTGCCTCTCTTTGCTACTGTTTAATATCCAAAAAGTCATTCACAAAACAAAACATCTCACTTTGCACAAGGACTCATATTAGGGAAACAATCCAGTCCTTCCTTAAAAATGGTTGTCATCTTTAAATTGAAATTTTTCTCTGTATTTCAACCTGATTTCTTTTTTGAGTGAGAGAGTTCTGAGGACAAAAGCTATATTGTCTTCTTTCCTGTCCTTCACAGTAACCAATTCAAAACTGTTCACAGAGCAGATAATCAATACCTATGATTTAATGAATAATGTGCCTACTAAAGACAGAACAAGAAGCAGAGGTTAATTTTAAAAGTCTATCAAATTTCAGACTCCTAATGAGAATTCCTTGAGTCTTCTGGGTTTCACCTTTTTCACTATAATTGAAATGCCAAGCACAAACTGAGCAGTCTGCTAACAATCTGAAAAGAAAATATATTACAATGATTGTACAGGGAAACTTGGAAGTGATTTTCTCCTGGGCTGGGGGTTTAAACAAACAGGAAGCCCTGTTTAGGATTTGTCTTCATCATCTTTCATCACAAGTCAGCCTGACTTCCTGATGAAGAAATGTGGAACCGCTTTCAGGTTCTCAACCAGATTGGACAGAAATGCCAACTTTAAATGCAACTTTAAATTCAGAAGCTATTTCTGAACACCCGCATTTCCATCAGACCACAGCTCTCTAAAAGTAAAATTTTGTCTCTTAATTTCTATAAGCAGTGGGCAAAAAATGGACCTTTTGTTCTAACTCCACAGTTAAAGGATCACATTTTTTTTCTACGACTGAGCATCCAGAGGGTATGAGGAGCAAACCATACAATCAAGAAGGATAAATTAATAATTATGGACTCCTTAAAGTGTTTTCTTCTCAGTATTAGCATATAGTTTCTGTAGATACTTGAAAAAATATTGCTTATGAAATGAGACTTTAAAGACTCTCTATTAAAATCTGATCGTGATTTCAGGATAGAAAGTACAAAATATGTCATCATTTGTCTCTAGTCTATATATCTAAAACATACTTTTCAAAACTAGCAATTTCTTGTTAAACTTCAAATTTCATAAAACTGTTTCATTTAAACTATCATTACTAAAACAACAAATATAGCAACTTTCAGGTTTAAGTAAAACTTGAGGATTTTTTTTATTCAAATAGATAGTTTTCTACAAAAACTCTAGATAAATTGATGATTCTTCTACATACCTAAAGAAGATGATGCCAAAATTTGATCAAAAGATACAAACTGAAAATGACTAGTATTTTATCTAATATTAAGTAGAAAAATACAAAATCAGGGCTCTTGCTACTCTCAAAATTATGTTGAACTATACAATATTTTTAACAATATTTGCCACACTGTGCAATAGAACTAAATACATATGTGTGTGTGTGTATATATATACACATATATATATTCCTCATGCCTCAGTGAGATTTTTGAACACTTTGATCATCATCTTCCCATCCTCTGTAATGTCACTTTGTACCTCATAAATTTATATAATTATAAATTGATAATGTATAATGAAAAATAAAAAATAAAAAGTATATTGACTTACCAATTCTCACCATAGACATTTATCTACTGGGGCTAGATAGATTTTTCACCTTTTGAATTTTCAAAACCTTTTCTCACTGTTATTTCCAAATATTACTTATTTCAAGTCTCCATTCTTATACTATTCTTGAAAATGTTGGATTAACATAAGAAAGGAAGAGCTTTTATAATACAGATAAGGAAACTAAGAGCAGATTCATCAAATATGATTTTTATCAGACTAATAACAATACACGTCTGCAATTTAAACAAATCTTGACTGAGTTAAATTCTAGAAGGCATTGTTTAATGTCAAAGCCCAGAGGAAGACACTCTAGGCAACTACCACATCACAAACATTCCAGATGTTTCTTGAACACACAGTTCCCTCCCCACTATCAGCCTATGACGACCACCATTCAGCCTTTTGTACTATTATTCTAAATTGCATGTTGAATATTTATTTTTAAAAAACAAAAGAAACAAAAGAGAAAGAGGAAAATAAACCTGAACAAAAACATATACTTTGTTTTCTGTCCAAGAAAATAAAATGTGCATTTGTTGAGAAACATATGAACGAATTTCCTTAGAATGATGTAACCCCTCCTAAAAAAAAATCACAGAAGTCATCACCATGGGTGGTAGGATGCTGAGTTTCCCACAGGAAGCAGCACAGGTAATTGCTTGTTTGTTTTTGTACTGAGAGGCATTCTATTATGTGCCTACAGGTTTCTTCTATGAGAAAATCTGCTGATGGGCCATTTTGTTTCAGGCATTTTGTAGGCATTTGTCTCATGTGTTTAGAAAGTCCATTATCTTAATATGTGTTCTGTAGAAAAAATGAGTAAATGGGAAATACATGTGGTTGGCAAAAAAGCTATACTATGACATAAGAAAAAAAAAAACTACAATAAAGTAAACATATGAATTCCACCTTTTAAAATAGAGTCCCTTCTGGAATAAGACTGCAAATTGGAGAATAGCTAAATTATCTGTCCAGTTAAGTTGTCTGAAACAAATTTAAAGTCAGGCCACTATCGGGCAAGCCCCATTAAAGGAAGCAAGAATTCCTTCGTCACTGCCTTCATCCCCCGGATCCCAGTGAGGTCAATTTAAGAGTTCTACAAATAACCCTGGCTGGTATACACCGAACCACATAGCATGCTAGATGGTGGGGATACAGAAATGAATAATATGTGGTCCCTGCTGTCACGGAATTTATTCCATCAGAAAGAAACAGACCCATAAACAGATCATTCCAAAGTAACAGGGTCTATAATGACAGAGCTATTCCCAGAGTGCAGTTGAATCCAAAGGAAAGGAGGGTACTTGGCTCAGTAGTAAGAAGGGAAAAGCCTCATGGAAGGCTTCCCAGAGGAGACAAGCTCTGTCCTGAGCTTGGAAGAATGGATTGGAGACTTGGAGTCTGCAAGGTAAAAATGGGCAGACAAACATTACACAAGAAGCATAGACACATAAATTCAAAGCAAGATGTGATGTGCTAGGCACTGAAAGACAGTATCACCAGGGTACAAATTTTAAAGTGGGAAGACGAGGTTGCAAGAGCGCAGATCTTAGGGAATATGTGTACCATGTTCAGGAGCTTGGATGTTATCCAGTGGGTATTAGGAAGCACCTGGAAAACAGAACTCCTCCAATTCCCCTCAGAGAGTTGATCTGAGGGGGAAAAAAATAGGAAGAAGGAAGGCTGGACAAAGGAGCAGAGACATAAACAACTACAGCGATAACAATAATCATAGAAAGCTTACTATGTGCTACTATGGGCAGCTAAGGGCCTTCAGTGCATCTCATTTAATTCTCAACAACCTAACTGTTATTTTCCCCATGTTACAAGTGAGAAAACTTAAACTTAGAGGGTTTGAGCAGTAGAGATGCTAAACTGAGGCCGCGCAGGTAGTAAATGGCAGGACTGGAACTGGAATCCAGGCCGTCAGAATCCAAATCCCCTAAGTGGGAAGAGATTGCCCTAGTAAAGAGAATAACTCCAGGTTTTAACAATGCATTTAGTGAGGCAATATGAGCAAAAATCAAACAAACAAAACCCCAACAAAAACAAAAACAGACTTCCTTGAACAGAAATGTCATGAAAAAAGAAGAGACTAGGCTGGGGGTGGTGGCTCACTCCTGTAATCCCAGCACTTTGGGAGGCCGAGGCAGGCGGATCACTTGAGGTCAGGAGTTCAAGACCAGCCTGGCCAACATGGTGAAACCCCATCTCTACTAAAAATACAAAAAGTAGTTGGGCATGGTGGCAGGTACCTGTAATCCCAGCTACTTGGGACACTGAGACAGGAGAATTGCTTGAACCTGGGAGGCGGAGGTTGCCGTAAACTGAGATTGCGCCACTGCACTCCAGCCTGGATGACAGAATGAGACTCTGTCCCAAAACAAACAAACAAAAAAACACCACCAACAACAACAAAAAACTAGTTTAATTATCTTAAGAATGTCTGTGATAAAAAAATTAACATCTGTACTCCTTTTCCAGCATGCTCCAAGTATAGACCATTATGAGGCAAAGTAATTTGTTACTACTAACGAAGAATCTTGGATTATAAATGAAAATTCTGTAGGGAAAAAACAATGTCACACATCTAGAAAGAAACTGTGGACAATATGCCTTACTTGATATGCATACACATATTCTCCTAAGGAAAAAAAATTGCCATGCATGCAAGGCCTGGCTACAAAAGAAAGGGATTTGCCTAAAGTTCTAACAGTGGAAGTGAAAAAAATCACTTTAGAAAATGTCTCTTGTCAGCAAAATGCATTTCTAATTAGCTGTATCTTTCAATTGGCTAAATAAAGAGAGCAACTAATTACTCTCACCGGTAGTTTCTTCATTCAATGTTTTTTAGTCATAACTAATAACCTCGAGAGCTTCATGATTCTCAACGTTTCTTCATATTCGGGCAGTTAATCTGACTATTGGGTTTGATGGCTCTGTAGAAAGACACTGTCCTGAAAATTGTCATATTCCATAAACTACAGGTTAGTTCAAACATATAATAATGCCAGCTTCAAGAAGACAATCCATAAAGTCATCATTTTATACCTCTAATTTCTATATTAATCTTTTTAAAAACAGTGCCTTTATCATCATTATTAATACTTACTGGTGGCTGATGACATCTTTAAATGATTAATGCAGACTTACATTCCAAACATCCTAAAATTCATTGATTCAGCAAATTCGTATCAAATGTCTAACAGGTCAATGAGCTACAGAGGATGTTTTAGTGATAAGTAAGACAGGGAGTTGGAAACCAAGGGCCTTACAATTTAGTCAGCATCTCATTTTATCTACTAACTCCCATAATCAAGCATAAATACTTAAATAAACTCACAGGCTAATCTTCCACAATACCTCTAGCAAAGTTTATCTGCTAAGGGGCGATCTTTGTTCTATTTTCTGCATATCTTAACCATATTAAGAAACCCAGCCCATTTAGTAAGACTTCTATTTCTATGTCAATGGTGAATATGTTGCCTGAAATTTGTACTTTTTCTTTCTAAATGCAGCAAAGTTCTAAATGTTCTTGTGGAGGAAGAAAGCCAACTACAGAAATTATTTACTTTTTTAAAATTTTAAATGTGACATCTTCAAGTCATACTTTCCACGATAAAACATTTCCACTTGCTGACGTGCTCCTCTCTAGCTGAAATGACACAATCATTTCAACCCACTGAATTTAAAACTGAAATGCCTCTTTCTTCTTTCAGAAAGAAAGAGCCACCCTATGATTAAAACTTCCCACAGTTGCTTTTAAAGTGCTTAACGTTTACAAAAAAAAATAAAGTTTTCCTCTATTTTTATCAGAAATTACCCTCCCTACACAAACACTGTGGCTGGCTCTGAGTGGCTTTGCGACAGTAGCCTTGCCCTCCCTCCATTCCCCGACTCTTTCCAGGAGTGCAAGTAGACAGTTAGCTCCCTTTGAGGATTTTCTATCTTGTTCCATGGCCTCCCTCCAAACACTGGTTCCTTTCCCCTTTCCAGCGGCAGCTTCCCTCACGTTGCTGAACAGCACAAAATGTCCTCTCAATCCGGTACTAGTTGCTATAGGAAATTGAGGTTTTAGATGATATAGCAATTAAACCAAACAACCTACTTAAACCTTTTCAAGCAAGAATATCTATGAATTACTCCTGAGATCATTATGTTTCCCTCTGCACTGCCTTAATTAGGTCATTGTCATTATTAAATTATTTATTCACCAAACACTTTCTAAATGTCTCTATTATGCAAATCACTTTATTAGGCCCTGCAGCAGAGAACTTTATGAAATTGATACCTGCCTGCCCTCTGGTAACTCAGTCTAGAGGAGGCCCATGCCAGCCTACATAGCTCTATCACAGGAAAATGCTACTGAAGTGCTAGAATAGAGTGGGGAAAAGGCAGAGGGAATGGGAATGTCAGGAAGAGAGTAGCGCTCGCAAGATTCTTGGGGGAGCTGTTGACCTTGGCAAGAAAAGATTTTATTGATGTTTTGAGATTCAGCTAAATGAAAGCATCAAAAAGCACAAAAATTACTGAAATAAAGTAAAGAGGGACCCCAATTCCAAACAATTAAAACACAAGTAGGTATTCTTTTTTGGAATAAGGATCTGCCTAACAAAATCTCAATGTTTATAGCTTGGGGGAAATCCCTGAGAAATAAAACAAAGATTCATAAGAATCAAGTTTTAAACCTTACTCATCTTAAGGCATCAACTGTCTCCAGGGACCTGGTTGAGACTGGAACTCCTCTTTAGCTTATTTCCATTCCAATCTCAAGAATCTCCACTAATCCTGGCCACTCTCCCTCACACAAAACTCCTTTGGTCTGCATGGTTCAGGTTTAATGAAGCCACAATGATGCCTTCGCCATATTAGTATATGGCTTTTCCACATTCAATGTTCATTTAACAAACATTTGCTGAGTACCTATTACCTGCAAGACTCTTAGCTAAGGAAACAAAGATGAATAAAACATAGTTATTACCTTTAAGGAGCTCACAGCAGGAGATCATGCATATAAACAGCTACCTGAAACAAAATATGAGAAACACTGAAAGATTTGTAAGTATGGAGTTGCAGACAAACAAGAGAGGGGCAAGTAAATTGATAAAGGGAAGGAAAGGAACATTCTAGGAAGACTTCATAGCAAGGAGACCTTGAGGAGCATGCAGAAGTATGCTCACTCTTTGCCTACAGGATGGTAACCAACTATCTGGGAATGAAAGCAAGAATCAGAGTTTAAAGTAGAAGATTAAAAGGGTGAAGTATGCTCTGTTAAGGGGTCTGCACCTGTCCTATAGGCATTAGGAAGAACTTGAAGCTACTTAGAACTTTTTTCTTAATCCATCACCTCAATCATTTATTTTTTCTTTTTGTTACAAACAATCCAATTGTTATTTTTAATGTACAGTAAGTTACTGTTGACAGTAGTAACCCAGTTGTGTTATTAAATACTAGATCTTACTCATTCTAACTATATTTTTGTATGTATTAACCATCACCACTTCCCCCTTATCTATGACCCTTCCCAACCATTGATAACTATCATTCTACTCTCTATCTCCAAGAATTCAATTGTTTTAGGTTTTATCTCCCACAGATAAATGAAAATATGTGAAGTTTGTCTTTCTGTGCCTGGTGTATTTCACATACCATAATGACCTCTAGTTCCATCCATATTGCTGCACATGACAGGATCTCATTCTTTTTTATGGCTAAATAGTACTCCATTGTGTATATTCCACGTTTTCTTTATCTATTCATCTGCTGATGGACAATAAGGTTGCATCTAAATCTTGTTTACTGTGAATAGTGCTGCAATAAACATGGGCATGCAAATACCTCTTTGATATACTGATTTCCTTTCTTTGGGATTGTGGGATCATACGGTAGTTCTATTTTTAATTTTTCAAGGAAACTCCAAACTGTTCTCCATAGTGGTTGTACTAATTTACATTCCCATCAAGAGTGAAAGAGGGTTCTCTTTTCTCCACATCCTTGCCAACATTTGTGTTTGCCTGTCTTTTGCATTACTAATGACTGTTAAACAGAATATATATATATTTATGTTTGACATATATGATATATATGCTATATATGTAAAGAGCTACTGTTACACTAATGTTATAATTAATGTTCTGATAATATAATCGGCACTGTATTATGGGCCAAGCATGGTGGCTCATGCCTGTAATCCCAGCACTTTGGGAGGCCAAGGCGGGTAGATCGCTTGAGGCCAGGAGGTCAAGACCAACCTGGGCAACATGGCAAAACACCATCTCTACAAAAAATACAAAAAAATTAGCCAGGTGTGGTGGCATGCACCTGTAGTCCCAGTTACTTGGGAGGCTGAGGTGGAGGATCACCTGAGCCCAGGACAAGGGGGCTACACTGAGCCATGATCATACCATTGCACTCCAGCCTGGGTGACAGGACAAGACTCTGTCTCAATAAATTAAATAAATAAATAATTACATATGTACGTAATGAGAGAAATAAAGCTAAAAGCAGGAAAATGAACGAGGAGACTAATAGTTCAGGTAAGAGGTGAAGAAGATTTGAGCTTAGTGAAAATTGGGATGGAGAGAAAGACACAGAGAACTACTTCAAATGTATAATTGATAAGTTTTTGTTTCTGGTTTGGTTTGGGTCAGGATCTTGCTCTACTACTTAGGCTGGAGTTCAGTGGCACAATTATGGCTCACTGTAACCTCAACCTCATGGACTCAAGGGGTACTCCCACTTCAGCCTCCTAAGTATCTGGGACAACAGACACATGCCACCACACCCAGCTAATGTTTTTTAATTTTTTTGGTAGAGACAGGATCTTATATGTTGCCCAGGATGGTCTTGAACACCTGGCTTCAAGCAATCCTCCTGACTTGGCCTCCCAAAGCTGGGATTACAGGCTTGAGCCAAATGCCCAGCCTTAATTGATAAGTTTGGTTACCAGTTACATATGTGCAGCTGAGGGACTGAGAAAAATTTAGGAGGGCCTCTAGGTTTCTCGCTTGGAGAAGGGGCTGCAGAATTTCCATTAAGGTATATTGAGACTCGATTTATGTCCGAGCATGTCATTAATCTTAGAGAATGTCCTGCATGCAGATGAGAAGAATGCATATTCTGTGGTTGTTGGTTGGAGTACTCTGTAGATGTCTATTTGGCCCAATCAGCAAAGTTTACAATTTGAGTTCATAATTTCTTCTTTGGTTTTCCGCCTTGATAATCTGTCTACTGCTGTCAGTGGGGTGTTGACATCTCCTGTATTACTCTGTGGATGTCAAAGTCTTTTCTTAGGTCTAGGAGTAATTGCTTTACCAATGTACTTCTGCTAGGTAAAACACTAGGTTGTTTTATGTCTTCTTCATAAAGGCATTAAGCAGGATAAACTTTCCTCTTAATGTTACTTTTGCTGCATCCCAGAGGTTTTGGTATATTGTGTATCTATTTTCATTTGTTTCAATAATTTTTCTGCACACAGAACCTCCTCTAAGATTGACCACATGCTTGGACATAAATCAAATCTCATAACAATTCTGCACCCCCTTCAGCAATAATTTGCTTTACCAATTGCTTTACCAATGTTGGACATGTATATATTTAGAATAGTTAACTCTTCTTGTATAATTGAACCCCTTATCATTATGTAATGCCCTACTGTGTCCTTTTTTTACTGTTGCAGGTTTTAAAAGTTTGCCATTTGCATGATAGATCTTTCTCCATCCCTTTACTTTGAGCCTTTGGGCATCATTAAATGTAAGATGAATCTCTTGAGGACAGTAGAAGGATGAGTCTTTTTTTTGTTGCTCAATTTGCCACTCTATGTCTTTTAAGTGGAGCATTTACACTGCTCAATAAATTCAAAAATATCAAATTTATACCAAGTAGCTTCTCAGGCCACAGTGGAATAAAAATAGAAATCAATACTAAGAGGAACTCTCAAAACCACATAAATACATGGAAATTAAACAACTTGCCCCTAAATGACTTTTGTGTAAAAAACAAAATTAAGGCAGAAATCAAAAAACTTTTTGAAACAAATGAAAATAGAGACACAGCACACCAAAATCTCTGGGATGTGGGAAAATCTGTATTAAGAGGAAAGTTTATACTGCTAAATGCCTTCATAAAGAATACATAAAACAACCTAACCATGAACCTAACAGAAGTAGAAGAACAAGAACAAACTAAATCTAAAGCTAGAAGAAGAAAAATATATAAAATCACAGCACAGTTAAAAGAAATTGAGATCCCCCAAAAAACATACAAAGGATCAATGAAAAATTGGTTCTTTAAAGTATTATCAAGGTTGATAGACTGATAGCTAGAATAACCAAGAAAAAAAGAGAGATCTAAATAACACAATCAGAAATAACAAGGGTGACGTTACAAGTGATCCCACAGAAATACAAAAGATCCTTATAAACTACTATGAACACCTCTATGCCCACAAACTAGAAAATCTAGAGGAAATGGATAAGTTCCTGGAAAAACACAACCTCTCAAGATTGAACCAGGATGAAACAGAAATATTGAACATACCAATAACAAGTAATGAAAATGAATCAGTAATAAAAAGAAAAAAAACTACCAACCACAAAAAAGCTCTGGACCAGATGGATTCACAGCCAAATTCTCCCAGATGTACAAAGAGCTGGTACCAATCCTACTGAAACTATTCCAAAAAATTAAGAAGAAAGGACCCTTCCCTAACTCATTCTACAAAACCAGTGTCATCCTGATACCAAATCTGGCAAGGGCGTACAACAAAAAAAGAAAACTGCAGGCCAATATCCCTGATGAACATAGAAGCAAAAATGCCCAATAAAATACTAGCAAACTGAATCCAGCAGCATATCAAAAAGTTAGTTCTCCATGATCAAGTGGGCTTTATTCCTGGGATGCAGTGATGGTTCAACAGACACAGATTGAGAAACGTGATTCATCACACAAAGAGAATTAAAAACAAAAACCAAATGATCATCTCGATAGATGAAGAAAAAGCTTTGCACAAAATCCAACAACCATTCATGATAAAAACCCTTAACAAAGTAGGGATTGAATGAACATACCTCAAAGCAATAAGAGCCATCTGTGACAAATTCACCACTAACATCACAATGAATGGGTACATGCTGGAAGCATTCCCCTTGAGAACTGAAACAAGACGAGGATGTGCACTGTCACCACTACTCAATATAGTACTAGAAGTCCTAGCCAGAGCAATCAGATGACAGAAAGAACTAAAAGGCAGCCAAATAAGAGGAAGTCAAGTTATCCATATTCACCGACAATATGATTCTAGACCTAGAAAACCCTAAATATTCTGCCAAAAGACTTGTAGACCTGATACACAACTTCAACAAAGTCTCAGGATACAAAATAAATGTACAAAAATCAGCAGCATTTCTTTTTTTTTTTTTTTTTTTTTGAGATGGATTCTTGCTCTGTCTCCAAGGCTGGAGTGCAGTGGTGCAATCCCGGCTCACTGCAGCCTCCTCCTCCCAAGCTCAATCAATTCTCCTGTCTCAACCTCCCAAGTAGCTGGGACTATAGTCACATGCCACCACGCCCAGCTAATTTTTGTATTTTTAGTAAAGACAGGCTTTCACCATGTTGGCCAGGAAGGTCTTGATCTCCTGACCTCGTGTTCTGCCTGCCTCGGCCTCCCAAAGTGCTGGAATTTCAGGCGTGAGCCACTGCGCCTGGCCAATCAGCAGCATTTCTGTACACCAAACCTGAGAACCAAATCAAGAATGCAATTTCACTTACAATAGCCACAAAAAATAAAATACTTAAAGAAAAAATGAGATATGTAGATGACACAAACAAATGGAAAACTATTTTATGCTCATGGGTTGGAAGAACCAATATCATTAAAATGTCCATACTGCCCAAACCAATCTACAGATTAAATACTATTCCCATCAATTACCAATGTCACTTTTCACAGATTTAGAAAAAACTATTCTAAAATTCATATGGAACCAAAAAAGAGCCCAAATAGCCAAGGCAATCTTAAGTAAAAAGAAAAAAGCCAGTAACATCACATTACCCAATTTCAAACTATGCTATAAGGCTACAGTAATGAAAACAGCATGGTAATGGTACAAAAATAGACAGATAGACCAATAAAACAGAATGCAGAACCCAAAAATAAAGCCACACACCTACAATCAACTCCTCTTTAGCAAAGTCAACAAAAATTACAATGCGGAAAGGATATTCTATTCAATAAATTGTGCTGTAAAAACTGGCTAACCATATGCAGAAGAATGAAACTGGACTCTGATCTGTTACCATATACAAAAATTAAGTCAGGATGGATTAAAGACTTAAATCTAAGACCTTCAACTATAATAATCCTAGAAGAAAAGCTAGGAAATACTCTTTTAGACATTGTCCTAGGCAAAGAATTTATGATGAAGACTCCAAAAGCAAATGCAACAAAAGAAAAAAATAGACAAATGGGACTTAATTAAACTAAAGAGCTTCTGCACAGCAAAAGAAACCATCAACAGAGTAAAGAGACAACCTACAGAATGGGAGAAAATATTTGCAAATTATGCATCTGACAAAGGTTTAATATCCAGGATCTATAAGAAACTTAAATCAACAAGAAAAAAACAAATAACACTATTAAAAAGTAGACACTTCTCAAAAGAAGACATACAAGAGGCTAACAAATATATGAAAAAATGCTCATCATCATTAATCATCAGATAAATAAATGCAAATCAAACCCACCATGAACACCATCTCACACCAGTCAGAATGGCTATTATAAAAAAGTCAAAAAATCACAGATGTTGGTGAAGTTGCAGAGAGGGAATGCTTATACACTGTTGGTGGGAATGCAAATTAGTTCAGCCCTGGTGGAAAGCAGGTTGGAGTTTTCTCAAAGAATTAAAAATAGAATTACCATTTGACCCAGCAATCCCATTTCTGTGTATATACTCAAAGGAAAATAAATTGTTCAATCAAAAAGACACATGCAGTTGTATGTTCCTTACACAACTATTCAAATAGCAAAGACAAGGAATCAACCTCGGTTCCCATCAATAGTGAACTGGATAAAGAAAATATGGTACCTATACACCATGGAATACTACACAACCACAAAGAAGAACAGAATCATGTTTTTTGCAGAAACTTGGATGCAGCTGGAGGCCATTATCATAAATGAATTAATGCAGAAACAGCTAATGAAATACCCCACGTTTTCACTTATAAGTGGGAGCTAACCTTTGGGTACATCCACACACAAAGATGGGAACAATAGACACTGAGGACTCCATAATGGAAGAGTGGTGGAAACAGGGGTTGAAAAAGTACCTATCAGGTTTTATGTTCACTATTTGGGTGAGAGGATCATTAGAAGCCCAAACCTAAGCATCACACAATATACCCATGTAATAAATCTGCACATGTACCCCCTGAATCTAAAATAAAAAATATATATATTTTAAAAAGGAAATCTCCCTCCTTATAAAAAAGTTACACTGAGCATAATAAAGGTAGAGCTGTTTGAGGCAGAAGAAAATAAGGTGATTGAAGCTTATTAAGTAAATGTTATCCATTAGCAATTCAAATTGATTCATCCAGAAGTTAGTTGAGAAAATTTATGACAACATCCTGCTCCCCACACAAAGATACATTGGAAAAGTAGAGAAAAGAATTCAAGATGATTTTATCTTAGACTAAAATAAACATTCAATAGAAAGATAACTGGAAAATCTCAAAACAGTTGGAGATTAAACAACACATTTCTAAATAACACAGAGAGCAAAAAGAAATCTCAAGAAAATTTTAAAAATATTTTGAACTGAATAAAAATGAAAACACAACAAAATTTGTGGGATACAGTGAAAGCAGTTCTTAGAGAAAATTTATAGCACTGAATGCATGTATTAGAAAAAAGAAAGATCTAAAATTGATCATCTAAACTTCTACCTTAGGAAACAGGGGGGTTGGGGGCAGGGAAGAGCATATTAAATCACAAGTAAGCACAAAAAAACGAAACAAGAAATTAAAGCATAAATCAAGGAAACTTACAAAAGGAAATAGAGAAATAAATGAAACCAAGAGCTAGTTATTTGAAAACAGCAATAAATTAATGAGCCTCTAGACAGGCTAAGAAAAACAGAGAGAAGACACAAGTTACTAACATGAGAAACACAAGAGGGACATCATTACAGATCTCATGAACATTAAAAAGAAAATAAAGGAATATTTTAAACAACTCTTTGCTCACAAATTTTGTAACCTAGATGAAATGAAACAATTCCTTAAAAAACACAATCTACCACAGGTCACACAAGGAGAAATACATAATTTAAACAGCACTACGTTAAAGAAACTGAATCAGTAATTAATAGCCTTCAAAACAGAAATCACTTGGGCATGATAGATTCACAGGTGAATTCTACCAAACATTTAAGGAAGAAATTATATCAATTTTCTACAATGTCTTTCAGAAAATAGAAGCAGAGCAAGAACTTCCTAACTCATTCTATGGAGACACAATTACCCTAATACAATAATGTGTACAGTGTGTCAATGTAAATTCATTAATTAACAAATGTACCACTCTGGTGCAGGATTTTGATAGTGGGGAAGGCTGTATAAATGTGAGGGGAGGGAGATATGGGAAATCTCTATACCTCTGTCCAATTTTGCTGTGAATCTAAAACTGCTCTGAAAAATGAAGTCTATTTTTAAAAACAAGATACTTAAAAAGTAAATATTCAAGCATTACCTTTTTTAATGTAATTTTATTTATTTATTTACTTTTATTTTTCTATAAGTTATTGGAGTACAGGTGATATTTGGTTACATGAGTAAGTTCTTTAGTAGTGATTTGTGAGATTTTGGTGCACCCATCACCCAAGCTGTATACACTGCACCATATTTGTAGTCTTTTATCCCTCGTCCTCATCCCACTCTTCCACCCAAGTACCCTAAGTCCATTGTATCATTCTTATGCCTTTGCATTCTTATAGCTTAGCTCCCACATGTCAGTGAGAACATACGATGTTTGGTTTTCCATTCCTGAGTTACTTCACTTAGAATAATTGTCTCCAATCTCAACCAGGTCACGGAAAATGCTGTTAATTCATTCCTTTGTATGGTTGCGTAGTATTCCATCGTATATATACACCGCAGTTTCTTTATCCACTCATTGATTGATGGGCATTCAGGTTAGTTCCACGTTTTTGCAGTTGTGAATTGTGCCTCTCTAAACATGCATGTGCAAGTATCTTTTTCACATAATGACTTCTTTTCTTCTGCATAGATACCCAGTAGTGGGATTGCTGGATCAAATGCTGATTTAATGCAACTATCAAATGGTAGTTCTACTTTTAGTTTTTTAAGGAATCTTCACACTCTTTTCCATAGTGGCTGTACTAGTGTACAGTACACTGCTGGCTGTACCAGCAATGTAGAAGTGTTCCCTGATTACCAAATCCATGCCAACATCTACTGTTTTTTGATTTTTTGATAATGGCCATTCTTGCAGGAGTAACATGGTATCTCATTGTGGTTTTCATTTGCATTTCCCTGTTCATTAGTGATGTTGAGTAGTTTTTCATATGTTTGTTGACTATTTGTATATCTTCTTTTGAGAACTGTCTATTCATGTCCTTAGCCCACTTTTTGATACGGTTGTTTGTTTTTTCTTACTGATTTGTTTGAATTATTTGTAGATTCTGAATATAGTCCCTTGTCAGATGTATAGATTGTGAAGATTTTCTCCCACCCTGAGGGTTGTCTGTTTACTCCGCTGACTGTTCCTTCAGCCGTGCAAAAGCACTTTAGTTTAATTAGGACCCAGATATTTATCTTTGTTTTTATTGCATTTGCTTTTGGGTTCCTGGTCACGAAATCCTTGCCTAAGCCAATGTCTAGGAGAGTTTTTCCAATGTTATCTTCTAGAACTTTTATAGTTTCAGGTCTTAGGTTTAAGTCTTTAATCCATCTTGAGTTGATTTTCGTATAAGAGATGAGGATTCAGTTTCATTCTTCTACATGTGGCTTGCCAATTGTCCCCGCACCATTTGTTGAAAAGGGTGTCCTTTCCCCACTTTATGTTTTCATTTGCTTTGTCGAAAATCAGCTGGCTGTAGGTATTTGGGCTTATTTCTGGGTTCTCTGTTCTGTTCCATTGGTCTATGTGCTATTTTTATACCAGTACCATACGGTTTTGGTGACTATGGCTTTATAGTACAGTTTGAAATCAGGTAGTGTGATACTGCCAGATTTGCTCTTTTTGTTTAGTCTTGCTTTGGCTATACGGGCTCTTTTTTGGTTCCATATGAATCTCAGAATTGTTTTTTCTAATTTTGTGAAGAATGGTGGTGGTCTTTTGATGGAGATTGCATTGAATTTGTAGATAGTTTTTGCCAGTATGGTCATTTTCACAATATTGACTCTACCCATTCATGAGCATGGAATGTGTTTCCATTTGTTTGTGTCATCTTTCTTACAGCAGTGTGTTGTAGTTTTCCTTGTAGACGTCTTTCAATTCCTTGGTTAGGTATATTTCTAAGTTAGTTAGTTAGTTAGTGTGTCTGTTTGTTTGTTTGGTTGGTTGGTTGGTTGGTTGGTTGGTTGGTTTTTGCAGCTATTGTAAAAGGGGTTGAGTTCTTGATTTCATTCTCAGCTTGGTTGCTATTGGTGCACAGAAGACCTACTGATATGTGTACATTAATCTGTATCAGAAAACTTTGCTGAATTATTTTATCACTTCTAGGAGCTTTCTGGAGAAGTCTTTAAGATTTTCAAGATAAACAATCATATCGTCAGCAAACAGTGACACTTTGACTTCCTCTTTACTGATTTGTACGCCTTTTATTTCTTTCTCTTGTCTCATTGTTCTGGCTAGGACTTCCAGTGCTATGTTGAAGAGGAGTAGTGAGAGTGGGCATCTGTCTTGTTCCAGTTCTCAGAGGGAATGCTTTCAGTTTTTCCCCATTACATATTATGCTGGCTGTGAGTTTGTCATAGATGGCTTTTGTTACATTAAGGAATGTCACCTGTATGCCAATTTTGCTGAGAGTTTTAATCATAAAGGGAAGTTGAATTTTATCTAATGTTTTTTCTATATCTATTGAGATGATCATGTCATTTTTGTTATTCTTACTGTTGGTTTGTTTTTGTTCTGTTTCCTTTAGTTTGATTGTTTTTAATCACATTTTAACTTCTGGGATACATGTGCAGAACATGCAGGTTTGTTACATAGGTATACATGTGCCATGATTGTTTGCTGCACCCATCAACCTGTCATCTACATTAGCTATTTCTCCTAATGCTATCCCTCCCCTTGCCCCCAACCCCCAACAGGCCCCAGTGTGTAATGTTCCCCTCCCTGTGTCCATGGGTACTCATTGTTCAACTCCCATTTATGAGTGAGAACATGCAGTGTTTGGTTTTCTGTTCCTCTGTTAGTTTGCGGAGAATGATGATTTCCAGCATCATCAATGTCCCTGCAAAGGACATGAACTCATCCTCTTTTATGGCTGCATAGTATTCCACAGTGTATATGTGCCTCATTTTCTTTATCCAGTCTAACATCAATGGGCTTGTGGATTGGTTGGTTCCAAACCTTGCTATTGCGAATAATGCTGCAATAAAGATATGTGTGCATGTGTCTTTATAGTAAAATTATTTATAATCCTTTGGATGTATACCCAGTAATGGGATTGCTGGGTCAAATGGTATTTCTGGTTCTAGATCCTTGAGGAATTGCCACACTCTTTCAACAATGGTTGAACTAATTTATACTCCCACCAACAGTGTAAAAGTGTTCCTATTTCTCCACAACATCTCCAGCATCTGTTTTTTCCTGACTTTTTAACAATTGCCATTCTAACTGGTGTGAAATGGTATCTCATTGTGGTTTTGATTTGCATTTCTCTAATGACCAGTGATGATGAGCTTCTTTTTCATGCGCTTCTTAGCTGCATAAATGTCTTCTTTTGAAAAGTGTCTGTTCATATCCTTTACCCGCTTTTTGATTGAGTTGTTTGTTTTTTCCTCTAAATTTAAGATCCTTGTAGATTCTGGATATTAGCCATTTGTCAGATGGATAGATTGCAAAAATTTTCTCCCATTCTGTACATTGCCAATTCACTCTGATGATAGTTTCTTTTGCTGTGCAGAATCTCTTTAGTTTAATTAGAACCCATTTGTCAATTTTGGATCTTCTTGTACTTGCTTTGGTGTTTTAGTCATGAAGTCTTTGCCCATGCCTATGTCCTGAATGGTTTTGCCTAGGTTTTCTGCTAGGGTTTTTATGGTTTGGGGGGGTCTTAGGTTTAAGTCTTTAATCCATCTTGTGTTAATTTTTGTATAAGGTGTAAGGAAGGAGTCCGGTTTCAGTTTTCTGCATGTGGCTAGCCAGTTTTCCCAACACCATTTATTAAATAGGGAATCCTTCCCCATAGCTTGTTTTTATCAGGTTTGTTCAAAGATCAGATTGTAGACGTGTGGTGTTATTTCTGAGGCCTCTGCTCTGTTCCATTGGTCTATATATCTGCTTTGGTACAAGTACCATGCTGTTTTGGGTACTGTAGTCTTGTAGTACAGTTTGAAGTCAGGTAGTGTGATGCCTCCAGCTTTGTTCTTTTTGCTTAGGATTGTCTTGGCTATACAGGCTCTTTTTTGGTTCCATATGAAATTTAAAGCAGTTTTTTCTAATGCTGTGAAGACAGTCAACGGTAACTTGATGGGAAAAGAATTGAATCTCTTAATAACTTTGGGCAGTATGGCCATTTTCACGATATTGATTCTCCTATCCATGAGCATGGAATGTTTTTACATTTGTTTGTGTCCTCTCTGATTTCCTTGAGCAGTGTTTTGTAGTTCTCCTTGAAGAGGTCCTTCACATGTCTTGTAAGTTGTATTCCTAAGTATTTTCTTCTCTTTGCAGCAATTGTGAATGGGAGTTCACTTATGATTTGGTTTTCTGTTTGTCTATTATTGGTGTATAGAAATGCTTGTGATTTTTGCTCATTGATTTTGTATCCTGAAATTTGCTGAAGTTGCTTATCAGCTCAAGGAGTTTTTGGGCCGAGATGATGGGGTTTTCTAAATATACAATCATATCTGCAAACAGAGATAATTTGACTTCCTCTCTTCCTATTCAAATACCCTTGATTTCTTTCACTTGCCTGATTGCCCTGGCCAGAACTTCCAATACCATGTTGAATAGGAGTGGTGAGAGAGGGCATCCTTGTCTTGTGCTGGTTTTCAAAGGGAATGCTTCCAGATTTTGCTCATTCAGTATGATATTGGCTGAGGGTTTGTCATAAATAGCTCTTATTATTTTGAGATATGTTCCATCAGCACCTAGTTTCTTGAGTGTTTTTAGTGTTAAGGTTGTTGAATTTTATCAAAGGCCTTTTCTGCATCTATTGAGATACTCCTGTGATTTTTGTCATTGGTTCTGTTTATATGATGGATTACATTTATTGATTTGTGTATGTTGAACCAGGCTTGCATCCAGGGATGAAGCTGACTTGATTGTGGTGGATAAGCTCTTTGATGTGCTGCTGGATTTGGTTTGCCAGTATTTTATTGAGCATTTTCACATTGATGTTCATCAGGGATATTGGTCTGAATTTTTCTTTTCCTTTTTTTTTTTTTTTTTTTGTTGTTGTTGTGTGTCTGACAGGTCTTGGTATCAGGATGATGCTGGCCTCATAAAATGAGTTAGGGAGGTGTCCCTCTTTTTCTGTTGTTTGGAATCGTTTCAGAAGGAATGGTACCAGCTCCTCTTTGCACCTCTGGTAGAATTAGCCTGTGAATACTTGTGGTCCTGGGCTTTTTTTGGTTAGTAGGCTATTAATTACTGCCTCAATTTCAGAACCTGTTATTGGTCTATTCAGAGATTCAGCTTCTTCCTGGTTTAGTCTTGGGAGCATGTATGTGTACCAGGAATTTATCCATTTCTTCTAGATTTTCTAGTTTATTTGTATAGAGGTATTTATAGTATTCTCTGATGGTAGTTTGTATTTCTGTGGGATTAGTGGCAATTTCCCCTTTATCATTTTTTATTGTGTCTATTAGATTCTTCTCGCTTTTCTATTAGTCTGAGTAGTTGTCTATCTATTTTGTTAATCTTTTCAAAAAACTGTCTCCTGGATTCATTGATTTTTTTGAAGGGTTTTTCATGTCTCTATCTCCTTTAGTTCTGCTCTGATCCTAGTTATTTCTTGTCTTCTGCTAGCTTTTGAATTTGTTTGCTCTTGCTTCTCTAGTTCTTTTAATTTTGATGTTAGGGTGTTGATTTTAGATCTTTCCTGCTTTCTCATGTGGGCATGTAGTGCTATAAATGTACCTCTAAACACTGCTTTAGCTGTGTACCAGAGATTTTGAGATGTGTCTTTGTTCTCATTGGTTTCAAAGAACTTAGTTATTTCTGCCTTAATTTCATTATTTACCCAGTAGTCATTCAGGAGCAGGTTGTTCAGTTTCCATGTAGTTGTGCAGTTTTGAGTGAGTTTCTAAATCCTGAGTTCTAATTGATTGCACTGTGATCTAAGAGAGTGTTTGTCATGATTTCCATTCTTTTGCATTTGCTGAGGAGTGTTTTACTTCCAATTATGTGATGAATTTTTAGAATAACTGCTATGTGATGCTGAGAAGAATGTATATTCTGTTGATTTGTGGTGGAGACTTTTGTAAATGTCTATTAGGGTCTGCTTGGTCCAGAGCTGAGTTCAAGTCCTGAATAACCTTGTTAATTTTCTGTCTCATTGATCTAACACTGACAGTGGGGTGTTAAAGTAACCTGCTATTATTGTGTGGGAGTCTAGGTCTCTTTATAGGTCTCCAAGAACTTGCTTTATGAATCTGGGTGCTCCTCTTTGAGTGCATATAGATTTAGGATAGTTAGCTCTTCTTGTTGCATTGATCCCTTTACCATTATGTAATACCCTTATCTTTTCTGATCTTTGTTGGTTTAAAGTCTGTTTTATCAGAGTCTAGGATTGTAACACCTGGGTTTTTTTTTTTTTTTTTTTTTTTTTTTTTTCCTATCCATTTGCTTTGGTAAATATTCCTCTATCCCTTTATTTTGAGCCTATGTGTGTCTTTGCACGTGAGATGGGTCTCCTGAATACAGCACACTGATGGATCTTGACTCTTTATCCAATTTGCCCTGTGTCTTTTAATTGGAGCATTTAGCCCCTTTACATTTAAGGTTAATATTGTTATGTGTGAATTTGATCCCGTCATTATGATGCTAGCTGGTTATTTTGCCCGTAAGTTGATGTAGTTTCTTCAAAGTGTCGACGGTCTTTAGATATTGGTGTGTTATTGCAGTGGTTGGTACCAGTTTTCCCTTCCATATTTAGTGCTTCCTTCAGGAGCTCTTATAAGGCAGGCCTGGTGGTGACAGAATCTCTCAGCATTTGCCTGTCTGTAAAGGGTTTTATTTCTCCTTCACTTATGAAGCTTAACTAGGCTGGATATGAAATTATGAGTTGAAAATGCTTTTCTTTAAGAATGTTGAATATTGGCCCCAACTCTCTGCAGAGAGATCTGCTGTCAGTCTGATGGGCTTCCCTTTGTGGGTAACCTGACATTTCTCTGTGGCTGCCCTTAACATTTTTTCCTTCATTTCAACCTTTGTGAATCTAACAATTCTGTGTCTTGGTGTTGCACTTCTTGTGGAGTATCTTAGTGGTGTTCTCTGTATTTCCTGAATTTGAATGTTGGCCTATCTTGCTAGGTTAGGGAAGTTCTCCTGGATAATATACTGAAGTGTGTTTTCCAACTTGGTTCCATTCTCCCCATCACTTTCAGTTACACCAATCAAACGTATGTTTGGTCTTTTCACATAGTCCCATATTTCTTGGAGGCTTTGTTTGTTCCTTTTCATTTTGTTTTCTCTAATCTTGTCTTCACCCTTTATTTCATTAAGTTCATCTTCAATCTCTCATATCCTTTCGTCCACTTGGTCAGTTTGGCTACTGATATTTGTGTATGCTTCAAGAAGTTCTCGTGATGTGTTTTTCAGCTCTATCAGGTCATTTATGTTCTTCTCTAAACTAGTTATTCTAGTCAGCAGTTCCTGTAACCTTTCATCAAGGTTCTTACCTTCCTCGCACTGGGTTAGAACATGCTCTTCTAGCTCAGAGGAGTTTGTTATTACCCACCTTCTGAAGCCTACTTCTGTCAGTTCATCACACTCATTCTCCGTCCAGTTTTGTTCCCTTGCTGGTGAGGAATGTGATCCTTTGGAGGAGAAGAGGCATTCTGGTTTTGGGAATTTTCAGTCTTTTTGCACTGGGTTTTCCTCATCTTCATAGATTTATGTACCTTTGATCTTTGATGCTGATGACCTTTGGATGGGATTTTTGCATGGGAGTCCTTTTTGTTGATGTTGATGTTATTACTTTCTTTTTATTGGTTTTCCTTCTAACAGTCAGGCCCCTCTTCTGCAGGTCTGCTGGAGTTTGCTGAAAGTCCACTCCAGACCCTCTTTGCCTGGGTATCACCAGCAGAGGCTGCAGAACAGCAAAGATTGCTGCCTGTTCCTTCCTCTGGAAACTTTGTCCCACAGGGGCACTGGCCAGATGCCAGCTGGAGCTCTCCTTTATGTGGTGTTTGTCATTTGTCAATCCCTGCTGGGACGCGTCTCTCAAGTGCTCTGCTGGGACATCTACTGCTCTCTTCCAAGCCAGCAGGCAGGAACATTTAAGTCTGCTGAAGTTGCACCCACAGCCGCCACTTCCCCCAGGCACTCTGTTCCAAGGAGATGGGAGTTTTATCTATAAGCCCCTGACTAGGGGTGCTGCCTTTCTTTCAGGGATGGCTGCCCAGAGAGGACGAATGTAGGAAGGCAGACTGGCTACAGTGACTTTGCCACACCATAGTGGGTTCTGCCCAGTTCGAACTTCCCACGCAGCTTTGTTTACGTTGTGAGGGGAAAACGCCTACTCAAGCCTCAGTAGTGGCAGATGCCCCTCCCCCCACCAAGCTGGAGCATCCCAGGTTGACTTCAGACTGCTGTGCTGGCAACAAGAATTTCAGGCCAGTGGATCTTAGCTTGCTGGGTTCCATGGTAGTGGGATCCACTAAGTTAGACCACTTGGCTCCCTGGCTTCAGCCCCCTTTCCAGAGGAGTGAGCAGTTTTGTCTCGCTGGGGTTCCAGGCGCCACTAGGGTAAGAAAAATAATGCCTGCAGCCACCTCAGTGTCTGCCCAAACGGCCACCCAGTTTTGTGCTTGAAACCCAGGGCCCTTGTGGTGTAGGCACCCAAGGGAATCTCCTGGTCTGCGGGTTGTGAAAACTGTGGGAAAAGCATAGTATCTGGGCCAGATAGCACAGTCCCTCACAGCACAGTCCCTCATGGCTTCCCTTGGCTAGGGGAGGGAGTTCCCCACCCCCTTGCACTCCCTGGGTGAGGCAATGCCCTATCCTGCTTCTACTTGCTCTCCATGGGCTGCACCCACTGTCTAACCAGTCCCAACGTGATGAACCAGGGACCTCAGTTGGAAATGCAGAAATCACCTGCCTTCTGCATTGGTCTTGCTGGGAGCTGCAGACTGGAGCTTTTCCTTTTCGGTCATCTTGCCAACATTCCGATCATGTGATTTTTGTTTTTAATTCTGTTTATGTGATGTATCACATTTATTGACTTGCATCTTTTAAACCATCCCTGCTTCCCTGGTATGAAACCCACTTGATCATGGTGGATTATCTTTTTGATATGTTGCTAGATTCAGTTAGCTAGTATTTTGTTAAGGATTTTAGCATCTACTTTCATCAAGTATATTGATCTGTAGTTTTCTTTTTCGGTTATGTCCTTTCCTGGTTTAGGTATTAAGGTGATATTGGCTTCATAGAATTAATTAGGGAGGATTCCTTCTTTCTCTGTCTTATGGAATAGTGTTAAAAGTTTTGGTACCAATTCTTTGGCTATCTGGTAGAATTCTGCTGTGAATCCATCTGATCCTGGACTTTTTTTGTTGGTAATTTTTTAATTAGCATTTCAATCTCACTGCTTGTTACTGGTCTGTTCAGGATATCTAATTCTTTCTAATTTAAGCTAGGAGGGTTGTATTTTTCCAAGAATTGATCCATCTCTTCTAGGTTTTCTAGTTTGTGTGCATAAAAGTGTTCATAGTAGCCTGGAATCATCTTTTGTATTTCTGTGGTATCAGTTCCAATATTTCCTGTTTTGTTTCTTACCGAAGTTATTTGGATTTTCTCTCTTCTTTTCTTGGTTAACCTTGCTAATGGTCTATCAATTTTATTTATCTTTTCAAAGAACCGGGCTTTTGTTTCATTTATCATTTTTATTGTTTTTTATGTTTCAATTTCATTTAGTTCTGCTCTGATTTTTGTTATTTCCTTTTTTTCTGATGGGTTTGGGTTTGTTCTTCTTTCTCTAGTTCCTTGAGGTGTGACCTTAGAAGGTCAGTTTGTGCTCTTTCAGTCCTTTTGATGTGGGCATTTAGAGGTATGGACTTTTCCCTTAGCATTGCCTTTGCTGTATCCCAGAGGTTTTGGTAGGTTGTGTCATTATTGTCATTCAGTTGAAAAATGATTTAATTTCCAACTTTATTTTGTTTTTGACCAAATGCTCATTCAAGAGCAGGTTATATAGTTTCCATGTATTTGCATGGTTTTGAAGATTCCATTTGGTGCTGATTTCCAGTTTTATTCCACTGTGGTCTGAGAGAGTGCTTGATATAATTTAAATTTTCTTAAATTTATTGAGGCTTGTTTTATGGCCTATCATGTGGTCTATCTTGCAGAAAGTTCCATGTGCTTTTGAATAGAATGTGTATTCTGTGGTTTTTGGATAAAATGTTCTGTATATAGCCGGGTGAGGTGGCTCATGCTTGTAATCCCAGCACGTTGGGAAGCCGAGGCAGGTGGATCATGAGATCAGGAGTTTGAGACCAGCCTGGCCAACACAGTGAAACCCTGTCTCTACTAAAAATACAAAAATTAGCTGGGCATGGTGGCGGGTGCCTGTAGTCCCATCTACTCAGGAGGCTGAGGCAGGAGAATCACTTGAACCCAGGAGATGGAGGTGGCAGTGAGCTGAAAGTGTGCCACTGCACTCCAGCCTGGGCATTTGAGCTAGACTCCATCTCAAAAAAAAAAAAAAAAAAAAATGTTCTGTATACATCTGTTAAATCCATTCATTCTGAGGTATAGTTTAAATCCATTGCTTCTTTGTTGACTTTCTGTCTTGATGACCTGTCTAGTGCTGTCAGTAGAGTATTCAAGTCCCCCACTATTATTGTGTTGCTGTCTATCTCATTTCTTGGGTCTATTAGTAATTGTTTTATTAATTTGGGAGCTTCAGTGTTAGGTGCATATATGTTTGGATTGTGATATTTTCCTATTGAACAGGCCTTTTACCATTTTATAATGTCTCTCTTTGTCTCTTTTAACTGCTGTTGCTTTAAAGTTTGTTTTGTCTGAATAAGAATAGCTACCCCTGCTCATTTTTTGGTGCCCATTTGCAGGAAATGCCTTTTTCTACCCCTTAACTTTTAGTTTATGTGAGTCCTTACGTGTTAGGCGAGTCTCCTGAAGGCAGCAGATACTTGGTTGGTGAGTTCTTATCCATTCTGCAGTTCTGTGTCTTTTAAGGGGAGCATTTAGGCCATTTACATTCAATGTTAGTATTGAAATGTGAGATACCATTGCATTCATCATGCTCTTTGTTGCCTGTGTGCTTTGGGTTTTTTTGTTTTTTGCTTTTGCTTTTTAACATGTATTTTTGTTTTATAGGTCCTGTGTGATTTTTGCTTTAAAGGGGTTCTGTTTTGATGTGTTTCCAGGATTTGTTTCAAAATTTAGAGCTCCTTTTATCAGTTCTTGTAGTAGTGGCTTGGTAATAGCAAATTCTCTCAGCGTTTGTTTGTCTGAAAAAGACTGTATCTTTCCTTCATATATGATGCTTATATTCACTGGATACAAAATTCTTGGCTGATTATTGTTTTGTTTGAGGAGGCTGAAGATAGGGCCCCAATCCTTTCTGGCTTGTAGGGATTCAGCTGAGAAACCTACTGTTAATCTGATAGGTTTTCCTTTATAGGTTACCTGGTGCTTTTGTCTCACAGATCTTAAAATTCTTTCCTTCATCTTAACTTTGGATAACCTGATGACGATGTGCCTAGGTGATGATCTTTTTGCGATGAATTTACCATGTGTTCTTTGTGCTCCTTGTATTTGCATGTCTAGGTCTCTAGCAAAGCCAGGGAAGTTTCCCCCTATTATTTCCCCAAGTATGTTTTACAAGCTTTTAGATTTCTCTTCTTCCTCAGGAACACCAATTATTCTTAGGTTTGGTTGTTTAACATAATCCCAGACATCTTGGAACCTTTGTTCATACTTTCTTATTCCTTTTTCTTTGTCTCTGTTGCATTGGGTTAATTTGGAGGCCTTGTCTTTGAGCTCTGAATTTCTTTCCTCTACTTGTTCAGTTCTATTGCTGAGACTTTTCAGAGCATTTTGCATTTATTAAAGTGTGTCCAAAGTTTCCAGAATTTTTAATTTTTTTTTTTTTTTTTTAGATGGAGTCTCACTGTCGCCCAGGCTGGAGTGCAGTGCAGTGACATGATCTCTGTTCACAGTAAGCTCCACCTCCCAGGTTCACGCCATTCTCCTGCCTCATCCTCCCAAGTAGCTGGGACTACAGGCACCTGCCACCACACCCGGGTGATTTTTTGTATTTTTAGTAGACAGGGTTTCACCATGTTAGCCAGGATGGTCTCAATCTCCTGACCTTGTGATCCACCTGCCTCAGCCTCCCAAAGTGCTGGGATTACAGGTGTGAGCCACCGTGCCTGGCCCCTGAATTTTTTGTTTTTTTCTTTAAGCTATCTATTTCCTTGAATATTTCTCCCTTTGCTTCTTGTATCATTTTTTGGATTTCCTTGCACTGGGCTTTGCCTTTCTCTGCTGCCTCCCTGATTAGCTTAATAACTAACCTCCTGACTTCTTTTTCAGGTAAATAAATCAGAGATTTTTCCTTGGTTTGGATCCACTGCTGGTAAACTACTGTGATTTTGGGGGAGTGTTAAAAAGCCTTGTTTTATCATATTACCAGCATTGGTTTTCCGGTTCCTTCTCATTTGGGTAGCCTCTGTCAGAGGGAAGGTCTAGGGCTGAGGGCTGTGGTTCAGATTCTTTTGTCCCACATGGTGTTCCCTTGATGTAGTACCCTCCGTCTTTTCCTAAGGAAGTGGCTTCCTGTGAGCCAAACTGCAGTGATTGTTGTCTCTCCTCTGGGTCTAGCCACCCAGTGAGTCTGCCTGGCTCTGGGCTAGTACTGGGAGTTGTCTGCACAGAGTCCTGCGATGTGAACAGTCTATGGGTCTCTCAGTAAGATACCAGACTCACTGGTATCTATGGATACCAGTGCCTGTTCCAGTGGAGATGGCAGCAGGGTGCAACGGACTCTGTGAGGGTTCTCAGCTTTGGTGGTTTAATGCTCTATTTTTATGCTGGTTGGCCTCCTGCCGGAAGGTCGTGCTCTCCAGAAAGCATCAGCTGTAGTAGTGTGGAGAGGAACCGGCAGTGGGCGGGGCCCTAGAGTTGCCAAGATTATATGCCCTTTGTCTTCTGCTTCCAGGGTGGGTAGGGAAGGACCATCAGGTGGGGGCAGAGCTAGGTGTGGCTAGGCTCAGACTCTCCTTGGGCAAGTCTTGCTACGGCTGCTGTGGGGGATGGCAGTGAGATTCCCAGGTCAGGTCACTGGAGTTGTGTACCTAGGGGGATTATGGCTGCCTCTGTTGAGTCATGCAGGTTGTCAGGGAATTCGGGGAAAGCCGGCAGTCACAGGCCTCAGACAGCTCCCACACAAAGTGAAGGGCTGGTCTCACTCCCACCAAGTCCCTCCCAACAGCCCCAAGTCTGTTTCCAGGCAGAGGGCCAGACGGGCTTGAAAACTTGCCGCAGGCTACCTGCCTCCCAGCTGCAAAAGAAAGGTCTTGGTACTTCCCCCACCTGTGGAGTCTTCACACTGAATTTCAGCCCTCCCCTGAGTTCTGAACAGCAGGCTTGTTGCCTGTTCAAATTGTTTCAAAGTTCAGTTAGAGAAGTCCTTCTCCCTGTCTAGTTTTAACCCCTCCTCCTTTGGCCACCCTCCTGATGGATCCCTGTGGTGCCAGGCAGGAATGGCATGTTAGGGGACCCAGTGAGCTCCCAGGGCCTTTCTGCAGCTTCTTCTATCCCTGTATTTCACTTGGTTCTCTAAATTGACCCAACTGTAGGTAAAATTGGAAACTTCTCCCACAAACAGAATTTCAGTTTCTCTAGTGAGGGTGTGTGTTCAGGAGAGGATGGTCTCCCTTTCCCACTTCCACAGGTGGGGCACTCACAGTATTCAGGGTGTCTCCCAGGTCCTGCAGGAGTAGTCTGCTTCCTTCAGAGGGTCTGTGGGTCCTCTCAGGATTGCTGGTTTGTTCTTGCAGTCAATCTGGACCTAAAATTCACAATGCAAGCCTCCATGTGCTGCTCTGTGTAGAGCTGCATTCTAGTCCTTCTTCCCATCGCCATGATGATCCCTAACTCCTCAAGTGTTACCTTTAATTCTACTCGCTGAGGTCTGATTTATGGGAAGAGATTGTTTCCCTTAATAAAATATAGTAGTCCCCTCTTATCTGAGATTTCACTTTCCTCAGTTTCAATTATCCATAGTCAACTGCAATCTGAAAATATTACATGAAATAAGATATATCGAGCAAGACAGATCACATTCACTTAACTTTTATTATGGAATAATCTTATTATTGTTCTATTTTATTATTAGTTGTTGTTATTAATCTCCTACTGCACTTAATTTATACACATTATCTTAAGTCTGTATGAACAGGAAAAAAAAAACATAGTATATAGAAGGTTCAGTACTATCCACAGCTTCAGGCCTCCACTGCAGGTCATGGAAAGTTTACCCCATTAATAAGGGGGAAAATACTATATTCAAGACATATTTGCTGATTGGATCGATGCAAATACATTTGTTGTATTAACAAATAAATTGTCACTTAAATGAATTAGAATGTAATCTGAGTCCATACCTAGAAACTAGAAAATCTTCTGTCCCCTTCCCATCTGACCCTGACCCTCTAAAATTTGGTCTGGGGAATCTCCACTGAATGTAATTTGAGGTAAATGAGTTGTAAATATTTAAACACTAAAAGGCTTAGAAAGTATTATATTGTCCTATATCTGGCTTTCCGCTAAGTTGAGAACTTTCGGGTTTTAAGAATCATGTGGTAGAGCATCAGAGTTTTAATCTACACCACATTATACATGGGCACTACTTAAAAGATTCTGTACTCACTGTACAAACCACTATACTGGGAACTTGGAATTAAGAGACCAATAAGAGACAGTTTTCGACTTTACCTTATTAGAGTTTTGGAGAAAACAGAGTGTCAAAAAGGAAAATGTCCCTCTAAATAAACTTTTCTCAGAGAAGTCAGAGGATATATGATATATATATATATATCTCCTCAAAGAGGATATATTTATTTAGAGAGACATTTGGGCTTGTATTCCCCTAGTTTGACCTATATTTCTATTTGTCTCTTAGGGGCAGAATATAAGGAAATCACTAAGCAGGTTTCATATATGAGGCACCATTAGCCAAATCCAACATGAGAAGATCAAGCCCTGGAACCACTCCTCTAATTCAATTTCTTGACTAAGTACTACCTGAAAAAGAGCAAATGTGTCCTAGAATTGATAACATAGGGTTAGGACAAAAAACTTCGGATCTCTAAGACAGGAAATGTGCTTATCTTCCCATTAGAAACACACTTCAAAGAATTAGGCACATACTTCAAAGGGTGTTTACCAGCCTGTCTCTCTGATGCCTTGGTCTAGTAGCCAGTAATAACACCCCATTAGCACCTCATTAGCCAGAACTCAAGAATGCTGGAAGGCATTCCTGGATGAAGGAAGCATCCCCAGACTGAAACTACAAAGATTTCTCCACTTTTCTTACCACTTTTGTAGATACCACAATGGTCAGTCACACTCAAAAGTAATATATGTCAGAGTTCTGGAGTTGGTGTCAGCTAAACAAATAGAGCAAGGTAGAACACATTTTAACACCCAGACATCATATATCCAAATCTTCCTTTTAAAATACACTAAAATAGGCATACAGTTTTGGAGCACGTTGGTGACATATGTCTCCAAAATTCTTGACTGATAATGAAATTTTGTCCCCAACCTCACACTTCACTTCTTAGTCTCTTTCACTTTCTACATTATGAGAATTCCTGTTGCTTGTTTACCATTTAATCTGGTAACTCATAGTACAGCACCTGTCACATTGCAGGCACTGATATTCTCATACAAGAGTTCAAAACACTCCTTCCTCACAAAAAGCAAAATCAACTCCCTAAAGAGATTCCATTATTTGTACATGGTTTCTACTCACACGGCATAGTGCAAGAGAGTTGGACCCATTCTATAAACTTTTTAAAATGTATCTCATATAGTACCCATCAGCCTGAACAAATATGCCCACTTAGAAAGTTAACATAAACTGTTCAGTTGCCAGACAACTAAGATTTTCAGAAACTTTGTAAGTGTTGTTTGAATGTCAAAGGAAGGCCAAAAATTCTGACATATTGTGGGGGAAAAAGTCGCGTTTCTTGATACTGTTTTGTTCTAGAGTAGAGTAGAGTATGCTCTTTTTATGAAGCTAAAGAGAAAAGTGAAAATAAGACGACATTGGGTACAGTATAAACTGCCCTGGTGATGGGTGCACCAAAATCTCAAAAATCACGGCTAAAGAATTTATTCATGTAACCAAACACCACCTGCTCCCTAAAAACCTATTGAAATAAAAAATACATTAAAAAAAAAAAAAAGAAAAGTGGAAATATATGATGAAAATGAAATGACTAATATACTTTTAAAGTAAAGGACAGGCCGGACACAGAGGCTCACGTCTCTAATCCCAGCCCTTTGGGAGGCCGAGGGGGCGAATCATGAGGTCAGGAGTTCAAGACCAGCCTGGCCAATACGGTGACACTCCATCTCTACTAAAAATACAAAAAATTTGCTAGGTGTCGTGGCGGGTGCCTGTAATCCCAGTTACTCAAGAGGCTGAGGAAAGAGAATCACTTGAACCCAGGAGGCAGAGGTTGCCGTAAGCCGAGATCGCGCCACTGCAGTCCAGCCCAGGCGACAGAGTGAGGCTCCGTCTCAAAAAAAAAAAAAAAAAAGGAAAAGCATTCTGATGAAACCGTATTAGTATTCTTCATATTCTATGAGCTGGATAAAAGGTCAAGTTTTCCACAGAATATCAAGCAGTGATTCCACTTGGAAATTCCATCGAATAAAAGAACGAAAGGAAAACTGCCTTATTTGGTATACCACCTTGTGAAAACACATTGATAAATGTCACGTCATGCACACAATTCTAGATCAGTTACATAGCTGGGGGGAAATTTACTGACTATGCAAACTATTTTATCGCTAAGGATCTGATGAATTGTTTAAGGAAAATAATACAGATACATGTCTATAAATCAAGTAAGAAAGAGAGATACAATAAAACCTGATTCTTCCTCCCAGTCCTAACGTCAATCACCACCATCAACAGTTTCATCAAATTCCCAATTCATAAATGTATTCATATTTTTATTCAAATTGGTACATATATATACATTGTTCTGAATCTTTATTTGTATTTAATAATATATTTTAAAGTTTCTTCCATATGAACGTAAACATAGCTCTTTTTTTTTTTTTTTTTATTTTAGTAGCTGCATGACATTCTATTGTACAAACTTATATAGCCAGTCACTTAATGTTGGGGTGTTTCCAGTTTAGTAAGCTAGGTGTGAAGTTTTCTTTTTTCAGAATTTGGTTTCAATGTTGTGGTAATGTTGTAAAAAATCAATTGGAAGAGCTTTGATACTTCCACAGTCTTGATCTTTTTTTTTTTCTTTCTTTCTTTTTAAGGGTAGTGCTTTCACAATGTATTTTCCTTTTCTTTTCTTCCTTGTAATTATTCTGTTTGGAGATTTCCTTTACATCTAAGATATGTACTTTCCTGGAAAATCATCTATGTATCCAGGTTTTCAAATACATTCATGAAAAAATTCCTAAACATTTCTTGAAATCCCCTCTGTATCTGATTGTTTTTTATTTTGGTTTCGTTTCATGTATTTATGTTATCTCCTTTTTCTTGTTAAATTAGGTTAGCTAGTGATTATCTGCGTTACCAGGGGGTTCTTTCACTTACTTATTAGTTCTATTGTTTTCTTATATTCTAATGCATTAATTTTGCTGTTATCTTTATGAAGCCTTATTTCTGCTTTCTTTTTCTTTTCTTTTCTTTTTTTCTTTTTTTTTTTTTTTTTTTTTTTTTTTAGAGACAAGGTCTTGCGATATTGCCCAGGCTGCACCTGAACTCCTGGGCTCAAGGGATTGTCCTGCCTCATCCTGCTAAGTAGCTGGGACAACAGGTGTGTACCACCATGCCCAGCTTTCTACTTTCTTAAAAATAATTTTTCTGGTTTTTCCCTAACTTTTTATGTTAAAAGATCATTTTGTTTGGTGTCAAGGACATACATTTTCTCCTGAGCATGGTTTCAGCTATATAAGTTCTAATATGTAATATTTTTATAATAGTGTTATTTTCTAGTGCTCCACAATTTCAGTTCTGACTTTTCTCTTTGAGCTAAACATTGAGTTGTTTTTTGCTATTATTGTTGATAACTCTAGGTGGTTGGGATTTTGTTGTTATTTGTCTTGAATTCGAATATTTTATTTTATACTAAATTTCTAGTTTCAGTGTGTTGTCATCAATTACTATATTACACAATCTTTCTAGTTTATGGAATTTATTGAAGTTTTCTTTGTATCCAAAAATATGTTGTTGGGTTTTAATATTCCAAACATGTTGCAAATGAGATGGCATTTTCTGATTTCAAGTCAAGGAATTTGTTCAATATTGTTTAGATTTCATTATGTATATTTTTCAAGAACGATGCTTGGCTCTTCTATTCACAGCATTCTTTTGTGTCTGAGATTATCTGTCTGTGTCCTTTACACTTAGATAGTTTGACTTGGTCCAAAATTGTCAAATTCTCTGGTAAGTTTCCTTCCTTCACAACCTTTCTCTCCTTCATTTTCTTTCTTCTATGACCTCTCATTTCAAAAATAACATTGTCTTTAATTTTTCTAATAACATGGAAGATTTTATGTTTAAAATGTTTCTTCTACTCCCTGGCATACCATGAGTCTGATATGACTTATTCATCTATCTTATATAATAATAATTATTATTGACCACTTTTTATATGCCACTTTACCTGGATGAGTTCCTATTTCTTTCTTTTGTCTTACTATCCATTTGTATATCCCATGCTCATTCTTTTCAAATGATGACTGTATCAGTCTACTGGAGCTTCCATGGTAAATACTATCAAAATAAATACCACAATAATTTAATATAATAATACTTTAATACTATAATAAATACCATAAAAATACTACAGACTGGGTGGCTTAAACAACTGAAATGTAGTTTAAGCCACAACAGAAATATCGTTTAAGCCACCCATTTCTCCAATTATGGAAGTTGGAAGTCCAAGATCAAGGTGCCAATACGGTTGGTTTCTGGTGAGGCTTCTCCTGGCTTATATACAGTCAACTTCTCACAATGACCTCAAGTGGCTTTTCCACTGTGCACATACAAAGAGAGAGAAAGCTCTGGTGTCTCTTCCTCTTCGTAAAAGAACACCAGTCCTTTTGAATTAGGGCCCTACATTTATGATCTCATTTAACCTTAATTACCTCTTAGACAGCCCTGCCTCCAAATACAGTCATATTGCGGGTTAGGGTTTCAACATGTGGTTTGAGGTGGGGACACAATTTAGTGCGTAACAATGACAGAAAACTGGTACTGCAAGAATCTTGAATTTGAATAGACTGTTTCAAAATATTTTCTTGCTAATTCTGAGGCCCAGGTGTATCTCCAGCTACACGATCCATGCATTTGAGTTACTAAACCCCCATTCTTTCCATCTACATCCCTCAACACGGAGTGCAGAGGATATCTCCCCAATGCACTGCAAGGCATTGTAGGGCACCGGGAATTGCTTAACTGACTGTCCTAAAAATTATGTATGCGTTTTTATGTACACATGTACATACATTTTTGGATACTTGAGATTTTTTACATAGACATAATAAATTTTGCTAATGTAAAGCATATATAGCACACAATTTACAACATATCAAATATTGATTATAAAGTCTATATAGCCAATTGATTATCACAGAATGCTTTTCTTGAATTTTACCAAACTCATACTCAAAGTATGGTTGCAATGAACAAATGTTCTGACATGAATGTTTGGTGATACTTTATGTTACTAAGTAAGATGAAAGTGATACAAAAAAGATGTGCATCTCAGAACTTCATTCTTTCATCAATGACTTGAGCGACTTTCAGACAATAGTTTCAAATACTAGAAGAATACTTCCACAGTTTTTTGTGCCATGGCACAACACTCTCAATCTGCATCATTAACATTTTCTTCATCACTTTAATTCTAATTAATAAACAAAACAATAAGTCAAGTATTGATATGTAGCATTTGCAGATTTTCATGGTATAAATACTCCCACCATGGCTGTTTTCAAGTTACCAATGTGATATATTACCAAATACAGGGTTGGAAAGAGATGCGCAGTAGTTCACTTTCAGATAATATTTTCACCAGACAGATATAATTGATGGGAATAACCTCAAAAGCACAGATAATAATAGTGTATCATTATTAAGGTGTGATGAGTTTTGAGTACTTATTGCCTTTGTTTCTCATGTAATTTATTGTGAGTTTGTAATATAATTTTTAATAATGGCTGTGTTTAACAATTGATTTGCAAACTTTGGAAACTTATCCATTGGCTCTAGAGAGCAGGTATGAGCCATCTCCAGCATATGAGTGTTCAGCTCTCTGCAATTCCCTAACAAATCTTCACCTTCTATCTTCTCTCTTCCTAGTGGTCAGCCTACTTGTGATAAAATGGTATACCTGAGCACTTCTGAATTTCCACCCTGACCCTGCTCCTCCTTGGTGGAGTAAACCTGAATTCAGTGATCTTCCTCTAACCTATCCAAACCCCCAGACTCTGGCATTCCAGAGAGAGAGCCTTGATTGGGCTTTCAGGATTGACTCCCAAACTGTGAAGCACCATACTTACTGCAGAGATCATGGATGTATGTGCCAGTACACTAAGCCTTTTCTAAGTTTGGTCTTAATTTCATTGTTTTGAGCACCTATACTTTGTTGTTATGGTTTGTATGTGTAATTATTGCCCAGTATTATTGCAGATGGCCTTTGTTATCTGTTTTTCGTCACTGTTGTTGTTGTTTATTAGTTCAGGAAATAAACTAGGATATAAACACAATTCTTCTGCCATCTTTAGTCAAAAATCTGCATTTGGTCCTAAATTTAAACATTTTTCATTTGAAAGCCAAGTTCCTCATTACATATAATGCCCTTGAGAAATGCAATTGAAAAGAGGTACAATAAGAAAATAAAGTATGGCAGTACCAAAATAAATGTTCTTCACAAACAAAAGTGCTGAGTATATAGGAAATGATTACAACAGTGAAAAAGTCTGTATGTTAGTACATTTGCTAATCTTATACAAATGTTTAGAGGACCAGATCTTTTTAATCCTCAGCTGAAATGTATTACAAATATTGTTTAAAGATAAGAAAGGAGGAAATATCTACATGTGTTTCCCATATAAATGGAAGATATACTTTTTAAGGAGGGAAAACAAGGACAATTGAGTCACAAACAAGTCATTCCAAAATGGTGGATTCTGTGGTATTTATTTTCTGTTTGTGGAACATTTACAATACAAAAAAAAAAAAAAAAAAACCCATGGTCTACATCATTCCCACAAAGTCTTCTATTTGCTGAAAGAAAATATGTCATTGTGTAGAAGAAAACTAGAGGAAAAACAGAGGTATGTGATTAACATTCTCGGTGTTTCTTTTTTATATATACAGATTTATTTCAGAACACTTTGAGACATATCCTAATATTTAACATTGAAAAACTTGAACAAATACACATTTTAGCAGGTATTTCTTCTTCAAAATTTACTTCCGTATGAGAGGGGGGGAAATAGACAATATGACCGAAAGCAAGATAGTAAGAGAGAAAATTGCATATCTGGGAAGGATGAAAAAGAATGCATGAGATGGCAACAACCCATCCAATGTGAAACTATTTATCAGGCCAAAAGTCAGCTATCTTCCCATAGGAAGTTGTACGGGGGAAGCACTGGCAAATCTTATCTTCCGAGGGAGATAGACGGTCCCTGGAGTAACAACAACTCCATCAAGTTTTCACTGAAGAGTTTCCAGATAAATAATGTCTTTCCACAAATAATCTGCTCTCAAAAGGCAGCCCCCAGACATGAGAAGCAGGAGGAATGGCTAAGGGCTGTGGAATTTTCTGAACATGAACAGTGAAGAATGTAAGTCTTTGTAACTGAGGAATGAGATCACTTTGAAAAATAAATGTCTAGAACCAGGGCTATCGCACAAGTAGGCACGTTTTCAGGGCCTCAGAAAAATGCATTCTCAAGATTAATCTTTACATCTGTTTCCAGAGTCCTCATTCAAAAGTTGACACTTTTGTACAAAGAACACCCTAGTGCTGACTGTGACAAGCAGACAGCATTGCCAGCAATCTACTAGCAACTCATAAATCTGTGGGAAATACTCCACATATAGTCCAGCCACCCTCACTAAACCCTTGCAACCTCTCCTTGCCCCTGAAATTTGGAGGCTTAGAGCACAGAGAAAAAACAAAAGCAATATAAAGTGTGAGAAGAAAGTAGCCTAATATATAAAATAAAAGACAAAAGCAGACTGGATTATGCCAGCAAGCCATCTGCACAGCTGAAGGCTTCTTCAGGCAAAAAAAAAGGCTCCACTGTTCCTGAATCAATTGCTTCCTATTCACAGGCTCACTGTATAGGGCTAAATTCAAAATGGCTCTCGGGAAATTCTTGCCAATCCTGTGGTCTGATTTTAGGCTCTATTTTTCCCTTTCTTTTAAAGACCCGAGGATGTAAGTATGTATCAGTGCTGTAAACTTGCCAGCGTTCACTGGAATGAGTCAAAGGACCTGGCATTAAATCACAGGGATTTGAGTTGCTAATAAATACAGCAGGCCCCATCCATTGTTGATTAATTCTGACTGAAATCTAAACACCAAACAACAAACACTCTTCTGAACTGCTCTGGTACCCATTAGTTTGATGTGTTTATTAGACAGGACTGTGTTCTTTCAAGTTTATTAACAACAGATTAAAAAACTGCAAACAAATCTAGGTTTCTTTTTATGATTTAAAAGTGTGGGTACCATTTACTAATGTTTTTAGGGTTAACTGTAAATCCAAACAAGGTTGAAAAAATTATGTCAAACTAAGATCTTGGTACAAAGTATGAATAGTTATTGTCAATGTGCACCTTCCATTATTCAAAGAGTTAATTTATTTTTTAGAATTGTCATGTTTTTTAAATGCATCCTTGAACAGGGCCGTAAGCAGTATCATAGGTTGAAAAATAAGGTTTTTTCAAGTAATATGATTTTTGCATACTTTTAAAGATTATAGAAGTTAATAAGACA
Source organism: Macaca thibetana thibetana (assembly GCF_024542745.1). Taxonomy (NCBI): domain Eukaryota; kingdom Metazoa; phylum Chordata; class Mammalia; order Primates; family Cercopithecidae; genus Macaca; species Macaca thibetana. Next base: position 65,928,363 of record NC_065582.1, read on the forward strand.
TTTTCATGGTACTTAATTATATTTGTCATGTAGCAGAGTTCCTGTAGATTTATTCTGATTGGGTCAACTAGCACATATCCATAGAATGTGCTGTATATTATCTATTAGCAGTGCATCAAAGTAAAAAAAATCACAAGCAAATGCACACTGTGCAAAGATAATCAAAATGCCCCAGTATCAAGAATTCAAATGATCATATTACAAGCACAAATTTTCAAACCATTCAAATATTTTAACCCTGACTATTAAAGTCTGAGTGAATCCTTGAAAATGTCCAAGGTGCATACTTTTAATAAATTGGTAGAAGTCCTGAAAGTCTCAAAAAGGCCCAATTATTGCTATTTCAAAGTCTTCAGTGGAAACAAAGATATAGAGACACATAAGTCATATTTACAGTTCTAGGAAAATGACCTTAAAGATATTTACCTTAATCTAAGCTACCTAAAGCCTGCAAATTAATTTTACTGATTTAAAAACCATATATTTATATTCTCTCAATAGGTTTTACAACTAAGTAAATTTTAAATACCATGTAATTTTAAGCACTTTTCTTTAAATAATCTGTGAAGGAGAATAATTTTCATGCTTTGGCTAAACAGAAAACTTATTGTCAAATCTAGAGCCTTGGGAAATCCATCATGTCCCAAGGTCATATGAAGCAACATTTGGAGTTGTGCAGTTTTCTATAAGTGCATCTGCTATTGCAGTTACAAAATATTCCAACTCAAATCTGTTCTTGCAATATCTAAATTTTCCCCCGAGTCTCCCAGACCACCAGAGCTCAACTCAGCAACTCCAAAATTAAATTATTACCTCTTTTAATACTAAATCATGTTTTCTTAATTTTAACAGCATGTAAACTACCAAGCTTTTATTCCCTGTTTTTTCCATGAGCACATAAAAGCCATGCTAGTGAAGATCAGAAGACAAGTATAGTGGATTATAAATTTGATTGGCCCATTCAACCCAAAGATTACTACTATTACGGTGGTATTGGTGGTGATTACTATCATGAGACACAAGTAGTGTTTGACTTTATGACATCCATAAACAAATCCTCTTCACCAAAAGAGAGCATTATAAGCATTTCAAAAAACATATGATACGAAAAACATAGCATTGTGTCGAAAATGGTGAAGACCTAGATACTTCATTTAAGAAAAAAAAAGGTAACGTTGCCCCTAGCACATGCTTCCATGAATAATTCGTTGATTGAGGATAGAAAAGAGGAGACAAGGGAGGTAGAGAGGAGGGCAGGGGAAGAGGGTTTGGGGAAGGAACAGAAGTATGTTAAAGCTTATTACAGTAGCATGAATCAAATAATGTTTTCATAAAATAATAAGAGAATAAAGAACACTTATTACCAATAATTGATGACTAATTATTCCACTTCTATTTATTAGAGAATAAGCACTTTATAAAACTAAACTTTGCAGTGTTAATTTTTTGAAAATAGATTGACATAATTAGCATCTTGTTATCTTTTGAGATAGATATAGAAAATACAGAATTTTATGGGAAATTCATCGAGGTTTCTTTGATACTATTTGAAACACAATTTCTTTAGTCAGAAAACTAAATGATGTTTTGGATTAATATCTCAGGTCTTTAATAATGTAGCCCTGTACAAAATTCTTTTTTCCTATAATGCCCAGAGATGCTCTGATTTCCCGTGCATGTGGTTTTGACCTTGTCCTTTGTCTTTCACAGAATCTATCCCTTCTCTATCCATCTGTCAACATTAGACCCACTCTCCAAAGTTTACCTCAAAGGCACCAAGGTTAAGAAATAGAATATAAGCTAAGAGGCAGGTGACCTTGTTCTGGAAATAGATCTAACTGAAGAAAGAAAGCAATCATTACATACACCAGAATATCTCAAAATTCTGGGTAGAATTTCCTCCTAAAATTACACGTAGAGCAAGAATATTATAAATCTCACTTCTCTCCATTGAAAACAAATCTTCTTCTAGATCCCCTAAATACTGATTGAGTGCCTACTATCTGAAGAGTATTATGCTAATCTCTAGGTGCCATTAACTGCCACCCTTTCCTAACCACCCAGGTTTGTTCTCAACCACCGCTTTAAACCTCTGCTTTGACGTTTAGCACATTCTGCCCCTTTCGGTATTTGGGATTTTTTGGCTTGGTGGGGGAGGGGAACGTTGGTCATCATTGCTTATTTTCATGCTCCACTATATGAAGAGCTCCTCAAAAACAAGAAATTGTCTCTATAGCCCCTAATGTATGGTAGCTGGAAATAGCCAACGCTTAATGATTCCTAGTTGAATTAAGCTAGGACATAAAACTGAGTTTCGGAGAACAAAACCCAAATTACAAATTCTATTTTCAGTACCACTAGGAGATTGTTAAAGTCCATCACAAAATATGTAAAATGATCTCCAAAAGCACAGGAGTGCAGCAAGGGAAGGTGCGGGGCAAAGTGACGAAAGGACTTTAAGGCTCTGCAAAAAGAGCTGCCAAAGTGACTTCTGCTTTTCAGAGGTAAGGAACACACCCTGTGCAAAACCTCAGTTAAATCCCTTTATCTGCAAGAGTTGGAAGAGTATGTTTGGTCTAGTCTCAGGAACTTCCCTGTGCATGATTTGATTCCTAGAAAAAAAAGGAGAAAAGCATCAAGCCACACAAGCCATATTTTCAGGGAGCATGAAGAGAGGAAAAAAACAAAACTTTGCACTGTAAAGTAGCATAACAAACAAGAACCTCCCAAAATGGCTGTCAATATCCATAGGAAAAGTAAAGGCTAGCCAAGTGATACACAAAAGCCTCAGTTACATAAAAACTTTAATTTTTCTGAAACCAAGTGAGCCTCCTACAAATTGCAGAAAAACTCACCTTATTCAAAAATAGTTTATCAAGAAAGAACATACACAATATCAAATCAAAGGTATTACACATAAAAGGAGTCAAGGAACAGGAAATACAAATGACAGACCCAGATTAGTCTCCAGAAAAATGCTACCACTGCGAAGACGAATAGAGTGACTAAACGCTTTTGCCATTAATTTAAAAATCTCAATGAGGTAATTGTTTCTGTGACACTAAAACATAAAGCTGTACATACAAGAGGCAAGAACTCAAGAAAAAATTAGGACTCTTGGAGGAGATGAAATACGAACTTAAAGGTCAGGGAAGGGATAGAAGGAAAAGTAAGATTATCATAGAAATGAAGCTGAAATAAGAAGGTGTATGAGAGAAAATAGCCACTGCCGAAGTACAATAAAGGATAAAAAGAAAAAGAGCAAGCAAAAATGGAAATAAAAAGATAAAAAGGATTAGAAAAGGAAATGATGAGCTGGGCATGGTGGCTCATGCCTGTAATCCTAGCACTTTGGGAGGCCAAGCCAGGAGGATCACTTAAGCAAGCAGTTCAAGACTAGCTTAGGCAATTTAGGAAGACACTGTCTCTATAAAAGTTTTTAAAAAATTATGCGGGCATGGTGGCATATGCCCATGATCCCAGTTACTTGGGAGGCTGAGGTGGGAGGATCACTTGGGCCAGGGAGGTTGAGGCTGCAGTGAGTCATGATCCTGCCACTGCACTCCAGCCTGGGAGAAAGAGCAAGACCCTGTCTCAAAAAAAAAAAAAAAGGTGTGGTGGCTCACGCTTGTAATCCTAGCACTGTGGGAGGTTGAGGTGGGTGGATTGCCTGAAACTCAGGAGTTCATGACCAGCCTGGGCAACAGGGCGAAACCCTGTCTCTACTAAAAATACAAAAAAGTCAGCTGAGCATGGTGGCAGACACCTGCAATCCCAGCTAATTAGGAAACTGAGACAGGAGAATCGCTTGAACCCAGGAGGCAGAGGTTGCAGTGAACTGAGATCATGCCACTGCACTCCAGCCTGGGAGACAGAGCAAGACTCTGTCTCCAAAAAAACAAACAAAGGAAATGATGGTCAGAGAAAAAACAAAATTTTCATAACCCGGGAAACAAAACAAAAATAATAGAACAACACATATACTTAAATAAAATTCAAGAAACCTTTCTGAAATAAAAGATTTGGATCTATATACAAAAGTATATTAGGTACCCCAAGAAAAATGGACCCATAACTGTCAACAAGTAAACAGCTCCTAGTAAAAGTTAAACAAGAAAGAAAGTAGGCATTGGAAAGCCAGGCAAAAATATTAAGGAACTTATAAGGAGAAAATGTCAATCTGGAGTATTTCTCAAAAGCAAGATAAGGCTAAAAGATAATGAAGCTTGTTTGCAGTGGAAGATAGTGTAGATGTAACTATATTACATCTGGAAGATAGGGTAGCTACTTCCAGAACATTTTCAAGGAAAGAAAATAACCCCATGATTTTTTTACCCCAAAGTCATTCAAGGATAAAGACAAAAAACAAACATTTTTTTATATGCAAAACAATAAATCAAAGAATATTCCTCAAGAATATCTCACCCACTTTTCATTCAAGGAGTGATATGGTTTGGCTGTGTCCCCACTCAAATTCGTCTTGAATTGTAATCCCCATAATCCCTAAAATACCCGTGTGTCAAGGGCGGGACCAGGTAGAGGTAATTGGATAATAGGGGTGGTTCCCCCATGCTGTTCTCAATGATAGTGGGTGAGTTCTCAGGAGACCTAATGGTTTTATAAGGGTCTAGCATTCCCCCTGCTTGCACTCACTCAATCCTGCTGCCCTGTGCCTGCTTCTCCTTTGCCTTCTGCCATGATTGTAAGTTTCCTGAGGCCTCCCAAGCCATGCAGAATGTAAGTCAATTAAACCTTTTTTCTTCATAAATTACCCAGTGTCAGGTATTTCTTCATAGCAGTGTGAGAACAGACTAATACAAGGAGGTTCTGGATAAACTGGCTCAGTGCAGATTGTTTCAGGCAAGGAAACAAGTGAGCAGCCATGACTTTCAATTATGGCATTATTACGGTGAACATGGTGCTACAAATCAAGTTGGACTTTAGTATGGGGTTTAACTATCCCAATACTGGAAGTATCAGGATCAATTAATGCCAAAGATGTCTGCCAATGAAACTATCCCATTAACTACCCCAAGCCTGCTGCTTATTGTGGTAACCACACTGTCTCACCCTGCTTTCATCATGCATTCCCACTGAAATCACGTGGGTTAACTGTTTCCATGACAGCATCTCACTTCCTGGCCTATATAGGACAACAATCACTACAATGATGAACCCTCACCATAACTTTCCAATTTCTTGGTAAACTTAGTATAGTCTGGGCCCTTTTAGGACATACAGTTGTCCCTCATCCCTCAGTATCCAAGGGAGATTGGTTACAGGAGCTCCCCAGGATACTAAAATCTAAGGATGCTCAAGTCTCTTATATAAGACAGTGTAGTATTTGCATATAACCCATGTACATTCTCTCATATACTTTAAATCATCTCCAGATTACTTATGATACCTAATGCAATGTAAATGCTTATAAAAACCGTTGTTACACTGTATTTTTATTTGTATTAATTTTTATTGTTGTATTATCAATTTTTTTCAAAACATTTTTTATCTGTGGTTGGTTGAATTCACAAATGTGGAATTCAAGGATATGGACAGCCAACTGTATAGTGATGAAGTGGGCAACTGGGTCAGACATTATAAATCTACTTCTAAATCTTTGGATTCCTTCATTAATATTTTACCAGGGAATTTCTGGCATCTTGGTTTCATTTAGTTTAGGGGGTCATTCGAGTTTTTAAACCAACTAACTGACACATGGTTAAAACCAGCTTCAACTTCTCAAGGTTGCATTGAATTCAGAATTTCCAGTAAGTGTGCCCATAGCAATGAAATGAGCCTGAAAATTATGCTCCTTCCTTTCTGGTGTAGCATCATTATATTCTACATTCATGCATAGTCTTCAGATTTCTATCGATATAAACTAGCCAAATCTTGGAATGATCGTGTTATATAAATATCTCATTCCTGGTCATATCTGTACTAATCTCTCTAGGGCATATTGGGATTTGTAGTTATAAAGAGGCCCGAGGGTGACAGAGGTAGTGTCTGGGAGAATGGCCAACCCTTTATGAGCCAACTCCCTTGGACGAGGCACCACTAACCTCATGAGACAGGTAAGGATTGACTGGCACTGATAGAGTGATTTGGTGGGTCCGGGTATTCAGATTCATTCCAAAACCACCCAATGGCCACATTTCAATTCTCACATCCTACTTTTCGCTAACAATATTGTATGTTCTTATAAGAGACCTAGAAAGATTGTGAATTCATCTTATTTTGGAATCCACAGGCTCAGCCTCCTTTTTTCAGCTACATTATAGTTTTGACTACAAAAGAAGGGATTCATTTAGACCAAGAAGTTCCCTGGACCCAGTATCTTGAATTTGTCATTGTTGTCCTTAAATTATCCAGCACACCCTGAAGTAGTTACTGTACCTCACCTTGAATTTTTAATTTACTACCATAATGATCTAACAGAATAATAGTCACTTGATCTGACAAAACATATATTGAATAGAGCACCTGGCTCAAGATATCACAAGTGATACTTTAAGTAACTCTTCACTGCATGCTATGAAGTATCAGTGTCTCCTTTTCTAATGGTAGCCAGATTGTAACTGCATTCAAATCCAATGAGGTCAGCTAACTGATCCCAATTTCCTGTTTTAAAGACTTACTGCCATTACCCTACTCCTGTTATTAAATATTGTATCTGTGAAGTTTCAACCCAAGAAACAAAAAATGTTTTAGTTGTTATAAGCTGTGAAATACTTAATTTAGGGAATAAGATGCTTTCAAAATCATTGAGAAGTCTGGAAGATCAGGAGTTAGAAGTTTGCAAGTTTGCTCTTGGAAATAGTGAATTTAAAAGCTTACCATGGTGCTGACTTGGGAAATCAGGATGCTTCAGCAACTGCCTCTCAACACTAATGAAACTGGTGATCAGATCTACACCACCAAGTGCAACTCCACAACTACTACAGTTGCAATCTTTAAGTTAAACAGGCCAATAAGAGTCTTAGGCTTCCTATCTATTTCAATCCTATCAAGCAAAATTCCAGTAGCAGAGCTGACACCGTAGAGACCAGATGTCAAAGGCATAGCCTTAAAGACAGACCTGGTTCATGGTAAGCCAGAGGCAGTCTGAGGGTTTCTCACTGTGTGTGGTGGACAGGCCAAATAGGAATCCCACTGCTTTCTACAACCTGTACAACCTCACCACCACTACCACCACCATTCACCTACGTGCATGCCCACATTTGACCACAGCTCAGCCCTTACATTCTTATATCAACCTGTTACAGAAAGAGGCCAATTCTGAGCAGTTCTGTTATACTGCCTGTTTAACCACTCATTCCATTAGTTTATCCCAGATTATGTAATTAAATTGCATCTGATATATAATCAAAGCCAGCCAGAATTGACAAATTTTGACATAAACCTAACTGAAGCCCAGTTTAGGATCTTGGATATATGAAGCCATTATTGAAAACTGGAAGAAAATATAACAGGAGCCCATGCCAATGAGCTAACAGCACATTCACCTCAGATATAAAAATAAAACGTCGTTACTAATGCTAACACAGTATGGATTCCTACACTTAAGGAGCAATGAGTAAGCAAGTTTGAGTCTCCAAGATGTATATCTAAAGATCATCATACTTCCATGGAACTTTAGAAGAAGAAACAATTTTAGCAATTATCTTGTCCAAGCTTACATGTGTGTTACCCAAATAAACCTAGGGCATCATATGGTGTCTCAATACATATCATCTTGCTGAAAACACAGTCCAGCAACTAAAGTTTTAAAATGCTTTATTTCTTTAATATTGTATTCTTTTTACACAGAAATCCTTCAAAAATGTCTGTCCCCATTATTGCTTTTCTTAATATTTTACACATACTTTGCAATTATTCTCCTAATCTTTTACTATCAACAACCAACTGTCAAAAACCTTCTCCTCAACCTTTCCTGTTTATTAAATAGACCAACGTAGCCTTTTTAAAAAGAATTTTTTGGGCCAGGCGTGGTGGCTCATGCCTCTAATCCCAGCCCTTTGGGAGGCTGAGGCAGGCGGATCATGAGATCAGGCAATCGAGACCATCCTGGCTAACATGGTGAAACCCTGTCCCCACTAAAAATACAAAAAATTAGCCAGGAGTGATGGTGGGCACCTGTAGTCCCAGCTATTTGGAAAGCTGAGGCAGGAGAATGGCATGAACCCAGGAAGCGGAGCTTGCAGTGAGCCAAGATCACACCACTGCACTCCAGCCTGGGCAACAGAGCAAGACTCTGTCTCAAAAAACAAAAAACAAAAAAAAACAAAAAAAATTTTTTTCCTTCTACTTTTCCCAAAACTCAGAGATCCTAGGAGCTGATCCAGCCAACAAAACTTAGTCTGTTGGGAAATGTTTTGAATAACTATACATAAAAAAGTTAGAGACCTTGCTGTATATGTATATATTCATAAGATAGGTCTATGTAAGTCTAGTAATTGAACAGATAATTGAAATTTGATTGTTTTTTGAGCCTCTTATAAACTAATGAACCATTGTAAGTTTCTGCTTCTTAAAAAACACTGTATTACCAAAAAAGAAAGACTAATTAGAAATAATATTTGTATTTGAACTAAACAAGTAAGCTGCTGTATTGCTACATGATATAGTTTGGATCTGTGTTTCCAACAAATCTCATGTTCAACTGTGATTCCTAGTGTTGGAGGTAGGACCTGGTGGGAGATGACTGAATCATAGTGGTGGTTTCTTATGAATGGTTTAGCACCAGCTCCTTGATACTGTTCTTGTGATAGTGGGTGAGTTCTTATGAGATCTAGTTGTTTAAAAGTGTGTGGCACCTCCCCGCTCACTCTCTCTTGCTCCTGCTCCCACCATGTGAGACACCTTGCTACCCCTCTGCCTTCTGCCATGATTGGAAACTTCCTGAGGTCTTCCCAGAAGCAGAAGCCACTATACTTCTAGTACAGCCTGCAGAACCATGAGCCAATTATACCACTTTTCTCTATAAATTACCGAGTCTCAGGTAGTTCTTTATAGCAGTGTATCAGGGGAACCTACCCCCAATGGTTATCGTGGGTTCTTTTCTATTTCCTAAGCTTCTTGGCTGGTTTGAGAAATAAAGGAAAAGAGTATGAGAGAGAAATTTTAAAGCTGGGTGTCCAGGGGAGACATCACACATCGGCAGGTTCTGTGATGCTCCCCGAGCCATAAAACCAGCAAGTTTTTATTAGCAATTTTCAAAAGGGGAGGGAGTGCACGAATAGGGTGTGGGTCACAGAGATCACATACTTCACAAGGTAATAAAATAACACAAAGCATGTGGAGGCAGGGCGAGATCACAGGACCATAGGATGGGGTGAAATTAAAATTGCTAATGAAGTTTCGGGCACACATTGTCATTGATAACATCTTATCAGGAGACAGGGTTTGAGAGCAGATAACCTGTCTGACCAAAATTTATTAGGCTGGAATTTTCTCATCCTAATAACCCTGGGAGTGCTACAGGAGACCGGTGCTTATTTCATCCCTTTGGCTTTGACCATAAAAGGTGGCTGCCTCAATGGGGCTGTCTATAGACCTACCCACAGGGCGCATTCTCTTTCTCAGGGATGTTCCTTGCTGAGAAAAAGAATTCAGTGATATTTATCCTATTTGCCTTTGAAAGAAGAGAAATATTGCTCTGTTCCATCCAGCTCACCGGCAGTCAGACTCCAAGTCTTATCTCCCTTGTTCTCCGAAGATTGCTGTTATCCTGTTCTTTTTTCAAGGTGACCAGATTCCATATTGTTCAAAAACACGTTCTACAAACAATTTGTGCAGTTAACGCAATCATCACAGGGTCCTGAGGCGACATTCATCCTCCTCAGCTTACGAAGATGATGGGATTAAGAGATTAAAGTAAAGGCAGGCATAGGAAATCACAAGGGTATTGATTGGGGAAGTGATAAGTGTCTTTGAAATCTTCACAATTTATGTTCAGAGACTGCAGTAAAGACAGGCATAAGAAATTATAAAAGTAAAAAAAAAAAGAAATTATAAAAGTATTAATTTGGGGAACTAATAAATGTCCATGAAATCTTCACAATTTATGTTCTTCTGCTGAAGCTTCAGCCGGTCCCTCCGTTTGGGGTCCCTGACTTCCCACAACAGCAACGTGAGAATGAATTGATACAGAAAATTGGTACCAAGAGTGGGGTATTGCTACAAAACTACCTGAAAATGTGGGTAGTAAGCAAAAGTTGGAAGAGTGTGGAGAGCTCAGAAGGCAGGAAGATAAGGGAAAGTTTGGAACTTCCCGGAGACTGGTTGAATGGTCTTTACCAAAATGCTGATAGTGATACAAACTGTGAAGACCCAGCAGAGAAGGTCTCATGGAGATGAGAAACTTATTGGGAACTAGAACAAAGGTCACTTTTGTTATGCCTTAGCAAAGAACTTGGCTGCATTGTGCCCCTTCCCAGGGACCTGTGGAACTTTGGACTTGATGGTTATGATTTAGCTATCTGGCAGAAGAAATATCTAAGAAACAAAGCATTCAAGATGTATCCTGGCTGCTTGTAACAACCTATGCTCATATATGTGAGCAAAGAAATAACCTAAAGTTGAAATTTGTATTTAAAAGGGAAGCACAGTGTAAAAGTTTGGGAAACTTGCAGCCTGGCCATGTAGTAGAAAAAAAAGCCCATTTTCAGAGGAGAAATTAAAGCAGTCTGCATAAATTTGCATAAGTAAAAAGGAGCCAAGGGCTAATAACCAAGACAATGGGGAAAAGGCCTTGAAGGCATTTTATAGACTTTCACAACAGCCTCTCCCATCATAGGTGCAGAAGCCTAGGATGACTGAATGGTTTCATGGGCCAGGCCCAGGGCCCCACAGCCCTGCACAGCCTCAGGACACTGGTCCCTACATTGCAGCCACTTGATTCTAGCTGGGCTCAAAGGGGTCCAGGTACAGCTCAGGCAGCTGCTTTAGAGAGTGCAAGCCATAAGCCTTGGCAGCTTCCAGATGGTCTTAAGTCTGTAGGTGCACAGAGTGCAAGAGTTGAGGCTTGGGGGCCTCCGCCTAAATTTCAGAAGATGTATGGAAAAGCCTGGGTGTCCACGCAGATGTCTGCTTCAGGGGTGAAGCCCTTATGGAGAAACTCTACTAGGGCAGTACAGATGGAAAATGTGGGTTGGAGCTTCCACACAGATTCCCCACTGGGGCATTGCCTAGTGAAGCTGTTAGATAGAAGAGGGGCATCATCCTCCAGCCGCCAGAATTGTAGATCCACCAACAGTTTATACCCTGTGCTTGGAAAAACCACAGGTACTCAATGCCAGTCCATGAGAGTAGCCATGGGGGCTAAACCCTGCAAAGCCACAGAAGCAGAGCTTCACAAGGCCTTGGTAGCCCACCCCTTCCATCAGTGTGCCCGGATGTGAAACATGGAGTCCAAGGACATTATTTTGGAGTTTTAAGATTTAATGACTTCCCTGTTGGGTTGTGGATTTGTACGAGGCCTATAGCCCCTTTCTTTTGGCTTATTTCTCTCTTTTGTAATGGAAGTATTTACCCAGTGCCAATACCGCCATCATATCTTAGAAGTAACTAACTTGTTTTTTATTTTACAGGCTCACAGGTGGAAGCGATTTCCTTGTCTCAGATAACTTCAGATTTGGGGCTTTTGAGTTAATGGTGGAATGAGTTAACATGTTGTGGATTACTGAGAAGGTATGATTGTATTTTGCAGTATGAGAAGAACTTGAGATTTGGGAAGAACCAGAGACAGAATGATACGATTTATATCTGTGTCCCCACCCAAATTGCATGTTCAATTGTGATTCCCAGTGTTGGAGGTGTGGCCTGGTGGGATGTGATTGGATCATGGGGGAAATTTCTCATGAATGGTTTAGCACCATCTCTTTGGTGCTGTTCTTGTGATAGTGGGTGAGTTCTCATGAGATCTCATTGTTTAAAAGTGTTTGGCACTTCCTCCATTGCTCTCTCTTGCTTCTGCTCCCACAATGTGAGATGTCTCACTCCCCCTTTGCCTTCTACCATGATTAGAAGCTTCCTGAGGTCTCCCCATAAGCAGGAGCCACTATGCCTCCTGGGTTCAAGCAATTCTCCTGCCTCAGACTCCTGAGTGGCTGGGATTCCAGGCATGCACCACCATGCCTGGCTAATTTTTATATATATATATATATATATTTTTTTTTTTTTTTTTTGAGACGGAGTCTTGCTCTGTCACCCAGGCTGGAGTGCAGTGGCCGGATCTCAGCTCACTGCAGGCTCCGCCTCCCGGGTTTACGCCGTTCTCCTGCCTCAGCCTCCCGAGTGTAGAGACAGGGTTTCACCATGTTGGTCTGGCTGGTCTTGCACTCCTGACCTTGTGATCCACCCTCCTCGGCCTCCCAAAGTGCTGGGATTACAGGTGTGGGCCCCAGTGAAGGTTTTTAATTATGAAAGGATATGATATGATTAATGGGCACTCTCTGTGGCTTTCCTCAAATATAAAATCCAAACTCTTTCCTGTGACCTGTAAGACCCCCACCTACCTCTCCATCTTCATCTCCAACCCTCTTTCCTCTTGCTCATTTTCCTCATGGCACAGAGACCTCCTTGCTATGCATCAAACCCACCAAGACTATCCTCACTTCAGGGTCCTCGTATCTCTCTTCCCTCATCTGGAACATGTCTCCACAGATCTCTACATGGCCTTATGACACACTTCCCTCAGGTCTCTACACACATATCACTTCTTATAGGGGCGTTTCCTGACCAGAGAACATTATTTACTGACACTACTGATTCAGTCATAGACCAATAGTGTGTGACAATAATTTTTAAAAATACCCATGTATCTTGGCTTGTACTGTAGGTTAAGTGCTTTAAATACATTATTTCATTTAATTTTCATAACCCTATGAGATAGATATAGCATTTTTCTCTTTTACAGATGAAGAGATTGAAATATGGAAAGATTAAGGGATGGCCATATATTGTACCTTAAGTAAATAGCTACAGTAGATAGAATACTTTGTATTCAAACACATGTCTTATCATTTCTGAAGGAGAAGAGATAGAAAATGGAGCACAAGAAATATTTGAAGATATAATGCTCAAGAACTTCCCAAACTTCATGAAACACCACAAACCACAGATTCAAGAATCTCAGATACCCTCAAGCAGAAAAACAGCAAGAAATACAGACCTAGGGAGTTACTACTAAACTGCTAAAAATTGAGGACAAAGAGAAAAATCTTCCATCAGCCTGAGGAAAAGGAAATATTTATACAGGGGCCAAAAATAATAATTAGACCTTCCTCTTGTCAGAAACAATAAAAGCCACAACGATAGAGTAATATCATTAAAGGTATATTAGCCTGTTCTCACACTGCTATAAGAACTACCTGAGACTGGGTAATTTATGCAGAAAACAGGTTTAATTGGCTCTCACTTCCACATGGCTGATGAACCCTCAGGAAACTTACAATCATGGCAGAAGGTGAAGGGGAAGCAAAGCGTGTCATATATGGTGGCAGGAGGCAGAGGGAAGTGCCATACTTTTAAACTGTCAGATCTCATGAGAACTCACTCACTATCACAAGAACAGCTTGGGGAAAACCGCCCTCATGATCCAATCACCCCCCACCAAGTCGCTCCCTGGACACATGGGGATCACAATTCAAGAGGAGATTTGGGTTGGGACCCAGAGCCAAATCATATCAAAAGGTAATGAAGGAAGTAAAAATTATCAAACCAGAATTTTATATTCAGTGAAAATATCCATCAAAAATGCAGTTGAAATAAAGACAATATTTTAAACAATGCATCTCCATTAGACCTTCACTCGAATGCAAAAAAGTAGAAATATTTAGTGTCTTGATGAGTATTTGTTAAAACTGATTAAATTGTATACTTAAGGTATGAAGAGGTCACTGTAAGTAAATTACAACTCGATTAAATTTTTGAAAACTGGAAACTTACAAAATAAGTATTCACTGCATATATAGGCATTCTTTTTCAATTCATAACAGCAAAACATATTACAAATATCATTTCCTTAGATCCCATTTCAGTTAGGACACTACCCAAATGATAATGTGGCTAAAGAATATAATAGCCTATACTTAGCTTTACAGTAAGTAGTACAGCATAACTAGAAAGTATTGTAATGCAAAAACAAATTCCTAGGACCAACGGCAGTGGAAGTAAAAATAATAACTAATTTTCCCTAAAGCTGGTATCCTGCCATTAATGAAAAATGTTTATCCAGTAGAGCAGGGAAGATGTGCCAGTAAGAACTCATCTGGTAGCTATATTCCCCATTAGAAAATCAGAACATAAAAATCATGCGCATTATAATGGAAACAAAACAAAAAGAGCAAAGGACAAAAAGAGAATGCACATAAGGGAAAATTCAAATAATAAAGTTATGAAAAAAGTTCAACCTCATTAATCATCAAAGAAAGTCAAAATATTATGAAAACAAGAGGCCTATGGGAGCCATTCAGATTTGCCAAACCTTTTCGAAGGCTGGTACATGTGCTGGAAGACTGATACTCCCATGCTTTGCTAGGCCAGATTGCAAATTAGCAAAAGCTTCCTAGAAAGCAAACTGACTGGCCGGGTGTGGTGGCTTACATCTGTAATCCCGGCACTTTGGGAGGCCGAGGAGGGTGGATCACCTGAGGTCAGGAGTTCCAGACCAGCCTGGCCAACATGGTGAAACCCCATCTCTATTAAAAATACAAAAATTAGCCAAGCATAGTGGCACACACCTGTAATCTCAGCTACTCAAGAAGCTGAGGCAGGAAAATCACTAGAACCCAGGAGGAGGAGGTTGCAGTGAGGCAACATCATGCCATTGCACTCCATCCTGAGTGACAAGAGTGAAACTCCATTTCGAAAAAAAAAAAAAAGCAAACTGACAATGTGAATTATGATTTTGAAAAATATTCACAGACCAGCCTGGGTAACTACAAATACAAAAATCAGTCTAGTGTGGTGGTGCGTGCCTGTAGTCCCAACTCCTCAGGAGGCCAAAGCAGAAGGACTGCTTGAACCTGGAAGGTCAAGGCTGCCATGAGCTACAATTGCACCACTGAACTCCAGCCTGGGTGACAGTGAGACTATGTCTCAAAAATACTTTTTTCCCACAGCCTTTAACCCAGTAATTATACTTCTGTCTATTAGAAAAGATAATAAAGAGATAAACAATATTTTTTATTTAAAATTTTCAGTGTAATATAGTAATACTACAGTAGTACTTCATTTATTTTATGAAAAATGAGGAACTTATCATTGCAAATGTCTGATTGTCAGAGAATAGTTAAATCAAGTGTGTTCAACCTGCAGCCCATGGACCTCATGCGGCCCAACACAAATTTGTAAACTTTCTTAAAACATTACGAGATTTTTTTCCAATTTTTTTTCTTAGCTCATCAGTTGTCATTAGTGTTAGTACATTTTATGTGAGGCCCAAGACAATTCTTCTTCCAATGTGGCCCAGGGAAGCCAAAAGATTGGACACTCCTGAGTTAGATAATAAGATAGCTAAATAATGGAACTGTATGTAACCATTAAAGCAATTATGTTTCAAATAAGTTTAATAATACGTATAATGCTCACGAAACTTTGTTATGTAAAAAGGCCCCCAAAACACTGAAAATAGGTTTAACAAAATATATACACATATGTTATATATGTGTATACATTATACATTACAAATTATCCTGATTACATAATATACATATATGTATATATAATATATAATTTTAATGATATGTATTATGGTCATTAAACTGTATATTTGTATTATATATGGTATTGTATACATATATACATATATGTATTACATATAATACCACATATGTTGTATGTATGTGTTGTATATATATGTTGTGTATATATGTAAATATGTCGTGTATATATGTACATATGTGGTATTATATATAATACATATTATATATGTGTATATATTATATATACATATATGAGTGTGGGTATGTGTAGAACTGGAGTAAAATACAGAAAAATATTAACAATGATAGGATAATTGGTGATTTTTGTTTTCTTCTTAATCTTTTTCTTAATCTATTTTCTAAACTTCTGTATCTTGTACTAAATAATAAATTTAAAATAGTTTTGAAAAAATATACCTAAGTGTAAATCAAATGAATATCCCTATTCATAATAGCAACAAAACTACAAAATATCTTTTAAAAATGTAAACAGAAATGTGAAGATATATGTATATATATTTAACATATGTGAAAAATTAAAACGTTATTCATTTGACAAATATTTATCTTCTATAATGCTTGAAAATATTCTAGGCATAAGTGGTACAGCAGTGAACAAGGTCATGTGCTTCATGACAATATTCTCATGAAAGATTTAATATTGCAAAAGAAGTTGATTAGAGATTAATTCTGCCTATGATAATGTTTCAATTTAGTGGGATTCCAAACAAATTCTCAAGGTTACCAGGGAATTTTGAGAAACTTGAAAAAATGTTTTTGAGGTTAATATGAAAAAATACTACAGAAATAACCAAGATATGACCTTCATATATTGCTGAGAAGAGTATGAATTACTATATTACTATATACTTTTTCTAAAGTAATGTTGCCTCCACAAATATATACAACTATTATTTGTTAATTAACAATAAAATAAAATTATTTTTTTTTGAGATAGCGTCTTGCTGTGTTGCCCAGGCTAGAGTGCCGTGGCGCGATCTCAGCTCACTGCCACCTCTGCCTCCTGGACTCAAGCGATTTTCCTGCCTCAGCCTCCCAAGAAGAGTAGCTGGGATTACAGGTGTGTGCCACCATGCCTGGCTATTTTTGTATTTTTAGTAGAGACGGGGTTTCACCATGTTGGCTAGGCTGGTCTTGAAGCCCTGACCTTAGGTGATCCACTCGCCTTGGCCTCCCAAAGTGCTGGGATTGCAGGCGTGAGCCACCGCACCCAGCCAAATAAAATAAAATGTAAGTAATGTGGCAATATTTATCAATCAAAACATAATATATACTTTTTTACCCCCAAAATGCCACTTTAGGTTATGTATCATACAATAATAAGTACTTTATCATTTTATTTACTATTAATTATTTTCTTATGTATTATGTAATCAGGATGTCTAAGAACTAGGAAAAGCATTGAATACATTGTGAAAAATCTATATAGCTACTAAAAATGACTATATTAATGACTACTGTAGAAGTACATCCATAACATATTTTTAAAAAGGAAAACAAGTCACAGATTAATGTACACAGTATAAACCAATTTTTATTGTAAAAAACAACAACAAACCTCTTTTCCGCAACAAAGAAAGAAGCTCTAATAATTCAGTAAGAAAAATAGAAATGGCAAAACTGACAAATTTAGAAAGAAAGAGCTCTAACTAATTTTAATATTTTAATGCCCAGATTTACAAAAGTAGTAACAGGAAACACAAAAGAATGTGTCTGAGTGTCGTAATTGGAAGAAAAAAAATGTTTTTAAGACAAATATGTGAGGCATACAACAATAAGTAGCAAAACCATACTCACTTATATTTAAAATAAGTAATCAGAATACTGAGCCTGGGACTAGTTCTGACAGTGTGAAAGGCTAAGAAGACAGAGATCACAATTCTTAGTAATCAAAGGGGCAGGGATTCCAATGAATCCCTCTTCTTGACTGGGATGCTGAAGGGCTGCATTCTCAGAATTAGGATGGATAAGTAGGAAACAGGGCCTTGTGGAAACTAAAGTTAACTGTCAAATCGTTTCAGTTTCCAAAATTGAATTGAGAAGATACTAGAATAATGGTGGCCCCAGATGCCTAGGAGAAGAAAACCTTATAGAGAAAAATAACATTTCTCCTTGGCCTAGAATTGTTTCTAGAAAAAATACTTTATAATTACAATGTCTAGTAAATAATTTTTTCAAAACATACAGGATACAAGACATATGAATGAAAACTGGAAGAAAGAACAGAGTAGAGAAACACATCCACAGGAACTTCTTATGTCAGAAATATCAAACACAGACTTGAAAATAACTCTACTTCTTTCTTCCAAGCAAATCAAGAACAGAATTCAACATTTCAGGAGAAAACTGCAATCTATGAAAAGAACCAAATGGAAACATAAAACAGAATAACCCAAATTTAAAATTTAATGGAGAGGTTTTAATAACAGATTAGACAAAGCTCAAAAGAGAATTTGGAAGATATATCAGAAATAAATATCAAAACACACACACACACACGGAGGGACAAATAATGGAAATTTCAGAAGAAGGCAGGAGACATAGGATATTATGAGAAAGCCTGAAATAGGAATAATCAAATTCCCAGAAGGAGATGAGAGGAAGAATGAGACAGAAGAAATATTTGAAGAAGCAATAGTTGGAAACTTTCAAAATTCATTTTTAAAAATTAATATGCTGATTTAGAAGGCAGCATAAACCCCAAGTAGGATAAGTACAAAGAAATATATGCACGCTGGAGCACAATTTATTAAACTCCTGAAAGCCAAAAAGGGCAGGAACATTTTTAAAGCAAAGAAAAAAGACAGAACCTTCAAAAAACAATGAGAATGAAAACTGAAATCTCAACACAAATGATGGAATAGATCCAAAATTCTGAAGAAAAGACCACCAACACAGAATTCTCTACCAATAGGAAATCTCCTTTCAGAAAGATGAGAAAAAGAAAAATAAGAGAGAGACAGAGAATTCCCCAATATTTTCTTCTAAGTGTTTTAAAGATTCAGGTCTTTAATCTACCTGGAAATGTTTTCTGTGCATGGCATGAAGTAATATTCCAATTTCATTCTTCATACACATCATCCTGGCACAATTCTGAAAAATATATCCTTTCCCTACTAAGTGGCCATTAACCCTCTCTTATAAATTAAGTACCCATGTATGTATGGGTTTATTCCTGAGTTCTTTTTCTTCATTCCACTGATCGATTTGTTTATTTCCATCACCATACCACACTGACTTAACTACTGTGATCACACATTATTCATCAAAAAATCTTAGCTAATCTGCATCTTGGCACTTCCACATAAACATTAGAATCAGCTTGTCAAATTTCAACAACAAAACCTACTGAAAGTTTGATTCTTCCAATCCTTGAACATGACAAATGCCTCATTTTATTAAGATCTTTTATGTCTTTCAATGTAATTTCATATTTTTTTCATAAAGATCTTGCCTGAAGTTTGTAAGGCTTATTTCTAGTTGCTTGATATTTTTCCCATAATTGTAAGTGGCATTTTAAATTTTACTTTTTAACTGTTTGTTGTTGATTTATAGAAAAACAATTTATGTTTAACTGATTTTATACCCAGCAATCTTTAAATGCTATCTTATAAACTCTGATAACTTAGCTTTGAATTAGAGGGAATTTTTCTAGATACACAATTAAATTATCTTCAAATAATAGCAGTTGTCTTTCTTCTTTCCTATCCTTATAAAATGTATTTATTTTTCTTGCCTCACTAACCTCAGATTCCAGTACAACGTCAAAATACACTGTTTTATTCCCAATCATATTCGGAATATTTTTCAATATTTCAACATCTAGAATTATATTTAGAACAGTTTTTTTCCAGATATCCTTTATCAGGAATATGCCTTCAACTCCCAATTTGCTAAGAGTTTTTGCCACAATTGGGTGTTGAATTTTATCAAATGCCTTTTCTTTCTCATCGAAATGGTCATCTGACTTTTTAATCTGTTAGTATGGGGAATTGCACTAATTGATTTCCTAATGCTAAAACCAACTTACGTTCACACACACACAAAAAAACTCAACTTGGTCATGAAGTTTTTTCAAATACAATGTTACATTTGGTTGACTAATATTCTGTTTAAGAATCTGGCATCTATGTTTATGAATGAGACTAATCAGTCATTCTCATTCCTTATATTCTCTTTGTCAGGTTTTTGTATCAGGGTTATGCTGGAATCAACAAATGAGTAACTGATTTCCCCTTTTTTATATGCCTTAGAATAATTTGAAGAATATTTTAATTACTACTGTTTTAGGAGTTCCAGAAAACTCTTCAGTTAAAAAAACAAATGTGGTCCTTGAGGTTTCTTTGTAGAAAGATTTTTTTTTTTTTTTTTTTTTTTTTAGCTACTGGCTCAATATCTTTAATGGTTATATTACTATTCAAACATTTGATTAAAAATAAATAATACTTAAGAGGATTCAGCCACTACTCTATTTGGTCTATAATTTGGGACATTGAACACTGTAAGATTTAAATGCTTTTATTTTTTTCCCATTTTACAGACTAAAACTAATCTAAGGCAATCCTTATGCCAAGACACCTGTATCACAAGGGGCTCAGGTTACACTTGCAAAAGGGAAGCAAGTGGGAAGTGTTGCCACGTCTCTCCTGGTTCGAGTAGCCACTCCTGATAAGCTGCCACGTGGCATATGATGATGCATTACTGGGTCTTTGTGCCTGCCGCTGCAGTGGTTACAAGAAATATATACGGTTTTCTTTTCATAGTGATATACCCAAATCTTGCCAATGAAAAGGCATTTTTCTGACCACAATAGGCATCATCATCTCTTTCTCATAGTTTATACCTTTACAAGAAAATTCCCCTCTACCACATAAGATGCTTTTCAAATGCTATTTCTATTGTTCTGAAAATATTTTTCTCACCCTCTCCCTCATTCTGATATGACTACTCCACTACATTAATGCAGCTTTATGCATAGCTCAGGGTAGGGAGGGTGACAGTGCTCTCTGGTTTTCACTTTACGCAAATCATTTCATATGTTTCACATTTATGGAGGTTGGACTCAATCACTCATTCAATGTTTCTAAAGCTCTGCTATGTTCTGGTGCCAGAGCCCATAATTACCATAAAACAGGTTGATTTCAGGCCGAATTGCACTGGAAAATGACATTTTGAATTTTTATTGGCACTTTGAAGAGAACATATTCTTCTCTAGTTATTGTACTTTTACCAGAAATGGTCTTTCCATATGGACTATAAGAAAAAATATCTAAAATTTAAGATTCATTCCCTTCTCTTATAATTTTTATTAGCATTTTAAGCAAGTTCAGTGCCCATCAGACCTAGTTCTAGTTATTTTTATTGATGCCATATAGACAATTCATAATCAAAACCAAAAGCAAAACTGCTATGTCTCCTCTGCTTCTGCCAGAAAATTGGCAGAAAATCCTAATTTAAAGCTCACAGGAAAAACCCAGAGGAAGCATGCAGAAATTCTTTATGCTATATTTCCCAGCAACAGAATATTTTCCTACCTTTGAAAACTCAATTAAATTTTACTTCACCACAAGTGTGAAAACCAGGTGGAACCTAAGAATATCATCCTCACTCTGGTTATCCTTATAAAAATAACACTGTTGATATTTTACAACAAACAGTATCAATCCCTTCTGACTACCCTAGCAAAATGTTACATCAGAAACCATGAATATGGAATATTGATTTTCCCTTTAAGAATGAAAAAAGAAAGTTGACTAGTGCATAAATCTTTCTGCTCTGTGTAATTCATCAAGAAAATAGCTATTTTGTCTCCCGATATGGTATGGTTGCCCTTATGTTACAAACTCTTCTGGTGGCTGTTCCTATAAGAGAGGCTTAAGGAAGTTCAGCCACACAATTTTCAAAAGAATACTGTCAAGTGACCACTTAAGCCCTTAGCTTCCCCTAGGCTTCATCCAGCCTGTGAGCGCATCTGAGGTTGACTTTACCTTTCTCCAGAGAAGCCCAGTTACTGTTTTTTGTGGGCTTAGAAAGAAAAGCAGTTGGTTTCATTTTTCTTTTACTTGTGTTAGATTAATATTGTTCTAACTAGGCCATTCTCTCAAGAGGCTTGAGTTGAAGAAAAGTAAAATATGAAGGCTCCCAGCAGCAGCACCGACTTTTGTAAACTTGTGACATAGATCAGTTTTGCTTGGTTCTGTCAGGGCCAAAGCTTCGTCTACACCTTGTTTTATTACCATGTCAGACTGGTACAAATAGAAACACAAAGCAATTCAAAACACCAAGCAGAGTTCAGAATGATTTCAGCAGGCCGGTTAGAAAACTGGGTTGCGGAGAGTCTTCAGGGTTTCTCCGAATGCCTGGTGAAGTCAATTGTCCAAATTCACTTAGAGGGTTAATGGCCCCACCAGGTCTAGAAGTCAGTTCTCCCATCTCCCTATACCATGTCCACATTATGTTACAATCTTTAGGTGTTAAGTTTGACAAACCAAAGCCAATATCCTGCTGCCATCAGATGTGGTGCTGGATTCACATGAAAGAATAGGCTTAGAGGTGTAAGTTTAGACATACACAGGTGAAAATTGCAGCCACTGACTTTCCCAGGAGAAAAAAAAAATCTGAAGAGAGTGCATTTCATATGAAAAGTGTAAGATTAAAGATTGTAGTACCAATAATTTGTGAGTAAATTTGAAGGCCCAAGATGCATGGTGATTTGAAATTTTGCTAAGACCAAAAGATTAACTGTCCAGTGAGCCTAGTCTCACGCCTTACATGCATAGCTCAGCACAGATTTTTTTGTTGTCTGTTCCTTCGCTGCACATACTAATGCTCATAGAGTGATATTTTTTTTAAATGTTTACAAAGAAAAATGGCCTAGAAGAGAAAGTCAACTAGATGTATGAATGAGGAAATAAAGCAAAAGCAAGAATATCTAAAAAGGATGCTCTGTAGATTAAATATTAGGTAAAACGCATCTCTTGAACTTGAACAGGTCCATAGCATTTGATCAATTAACCAAAAAAAAAAAAAAAAAAAAAAGTATTCTTTGCATTCTTAACACATACCTGGGCTAAATATTGGAGAGCCAGTTGTCAACACCTAAGACACAGTTAATATACTCAATGAGGTACAAATAAATCTCAAATGAGATGACTATTATCAAAGAAGTACAAGGTGCCTTACTAAAAGACTTCTTAATGTCACTAAGTGGCCTGACATTGTACTAAAGGTCAGAGGGCACCTACCCGAATGGATGACACTGAAACTAAGACTTGTAATCTACATGGAAATAATTCATTAATTATTTTGGCAAATGCTTCAGTCAGTCCAAAAACTGTATTCTATGGATAAAATAGTATGCTGTTGGGGTCTTAGCAAAGTTAAGTGTTCTCAATCTCCTGAAACTATTTAACTCTCAAGAATGTTAATGATGTAAGAATCACACTGAAGGTGACGACTGAGAATCACCTCCTGCTAAGATGTGAGATGATTAAGAGAAATCTGGCTGGAGAGGTGAGAGGAGGTGAACAATTGCATAAAAAGCCACAAGATGTTAAGAAGGATAAGGAAAAAGAAAGGAGGGTTTTATGAGGGAGCTTCAGGAGAGTGGTGTGAGTGGAGGGGAGAAGGCAGACGTGCCTGCAGTGATTGAAGAGCATTTATGGGGACTGGAAATGGAGAGTGCAAATATCTTCATGCTTTCCAAGTTGTCACAGGTGGCTGCCCTTCCTCACTTCAGGAACCTCCTGCTTCCTGTTTCTCTCAAGAAATTGTTTTTAATCGGAGGCCGAGAAGAGGAACACTCTTGTGTGTCTTTCCTTGAACATCACCACCAACTGACACTAAACATTAGCCTATCCTAAACATTAAACATTTTATTTATTCGACATTTACTTCTCACAATCAGATGCTTTTAGATAGACAGCAAGCCAGAGAAAATATTTGTGGCTCTGAATTATTGATAATTAAATGAATAAAATCAATACTAGTCAGGGCTATTCAAAGAAAACTTACTTCTATAGAGCCGTGTAAGAACGCTGTCTTCAAAGTCAAGCCCACTCTCCTTTCCCGCTATCTCCACATGGCCCCATGGCTCCCAGGCTCCACCGTGTCTGCCATTTACATTCTCTCTGCTCAAAAACACTTCAGGTTCCCTTACCTACATAAAGATGAGCATGCCTGAGCTTGTGCTAAAGAGCCCTTCACAATGTAGTCCCAGGTAGCCAACTTTTCAAAATTGCCTTTTAAAAGCCTTCCACTTCTGCCCAGTCACCTACTCCCTATTTTTCATGCGTTTTCCTCCTGAATGAAAGCAAATGTTCTTCCTCATATGATCAGATTTCTCTCGGACGCCTCGGCCTTATGCCTTCCATTTCACCATAATTGAGAGACTATAAAGTATTTATTACAGTGCCTGGTAATAGTTGGTACTCAAAACATTTTCTTTCCTTTCCTCCCTCCAGTAGATATTTATTAATGAACTGTGAAATGAGTGATTATCTAGTTTCTGTTGCATCTGGTATGCGTCTTGCATGATTACTTTTTGATTGCTTAACCTTCTTCTGATGTCATCTTCCCTTTTTTTTTTTTTTTTATTTTAGATCTAAGTTCCTAGAAGTATAAAGTCTGTTTACTGATGTTGTAAAGCCAGCACCTTGAACTTTTAGTCACCCCATAAATACTTCTGGATGATGACAGCTCATTTTCCTTAAATGAGTCAGTATATACAATATATCCAATTAATTGAACTGTGAATTTATTATGTATCATAGGATTAGCAGACAAATAAGTCAAAGGATTAAATTTATGCAATCCATATAAAATTGATTCCACAAGAAAATATACTTTTTACTTCTCTTTTAAATCAATGCTATCTTTCAATAACTTTCCTGTTTCATCCTATTTTGTCATAATGAAAATTATATCTGGGCTTCAAAAGAGATCTCAAACTGTTTAAAGTTACTATTTTTTAAATGTAATATTAAATACAATTTGTGGAATGCAAAATAGCTACCTCTTCTCCAGTTTAAGCAAATGCCGTTTTCAACACAATAAAATTATGCCTCTATGTAATATATTCCTCATATATAAAAATATATTTATCATATATTATATATATTATAATCTCCACCTTATAGCTTTCCAATAAGTTCCATTTTCAACAAACGTATGTAACACTGTGGTCTTATTTCTCTAAGTAGCTACATGATAATGACATAAACATTCCTCACCCATGTTTATCATAGAATAGCACCATTTTTCACACTAAAAATAACTGCTAGTAAAGTTGTACAAAATTCACTGATTGCTTCCAAAACTTTTTGTCAACATTTTAAACTGCTCTGTTTCATGGCCATAAAGTTTTGAACCAAAGACATTTGGAAAGAAACTGAAACCATGTGAATCAGAGAAGATGGGAACAAGAATAATGAAAGTTGACTGATGTGAAACCCACAAATCTCTCATAGTTTTAACCAAAAAACCATATAAGATGACCGTGCTTTCCTCTTTTCCAACTCCTCCCTCCCCACTGCTTTCCCGCCATCACACACACCCTGCCCATACCCTGTGCTATTTTATATGATTTTCACTAAACTGAAAATTCTTATATTTTTCCCACCTCTCACTGAATCACTGAGTGTTTCAGTGAAGAAACACTCGCCACCTGGTCTAATAATTACCAACTCAAAGTACATTGTCCTTTGTGGACAGCATTCAATTATTTATTAATTCTACGAACTTCTACTAAGGAGATGAATCTGTCTTAAGTATTAGGGAACTCTGCTTGCATCTGTACATCACTACAAACCAGTTGATTAAAAGACTTTTCAAGTACTTAGTCAGCTATTTTGTCTACATAAGCGAGATGAAAGTGGATTTTAGTTTCAGGGAAAGGTTTTGTTTTGCTGTCTATTCTTTTCTTTTCTATTTCATTGAATTTACCCAGAATTAGGATACCATGTGGACAATAAGGACTACAGCTCCTTTAAGTTCACACAAATAACTGGTGGTAGGCAGACAGCAGGACAATCGCAAGTACGGGGTCGGGGACACTGCCTTACACACGGAACTGTATGACAGAAAGAAATAAGAACAGAAAATCTTATCCTCAGGAATTTAATTGGGAAGATAGAGGACACAAAACCATGGTAAGTTTCAACCCTATTATTTCTTGTCTGCTCAACCTGGGCTAGTCCTGTCTCCTCTGTGAGCTTTCACATAAACTTTACCTTTTTATTATTAGAAGTAATACAGTGGAATTTAATCAACTCTAAAGGCAGCTGAGAGGCAGGACCAGGACTAGGTGCAAAATATTAAGGGGTGCCAGAAAATGCAGTAATTAAGATCAATAAGAGCTTAATATGATTTTGTTTTTAACCAAAAAGCTATGCCTCAGGGGCTAGATGCTTGTTTTTAAACTAAGTTTCATTGGAACCAGGGCCAGGATTAGGGTGATGTAAATGAGACAGAATTGTTCAAGTGCAGAGCAGGTCCTGTCTTTATTTAAAATTTTGATAAGATGTTCATCATGGATTTTTTGCATTAATTTTGATTTTTTTAATATTTCATTAAAATTTCATTATTGAGGTATTTGAAACCCCCTTAAATTGTGTCTCCAAGCTGAATGTCTCACTCAGCTCACTCTAGTCTAAGCTCTACAAGACTCCAAGAAAAACAAAAAATAAGAAACTAGGACATTGTGCAAGATATACATAGAAAATTATTGAAACTACCAGCCAGCAAGTAGCTTTAATATTTAATAGATATTAAATTTTATTTTAAACATATAAATCTCACAAAAAGCCTAATACTATAAAAATCCAAAACAGGAAAGCCATCACTGTAGGCAAGTAGAAATGTATGAAAAAAAAAAAAAAAAAAAGGTTTTCAAGAAAAGAATGACAAATCCACCAGCTAGTTCTTGGGTTTTTGTGTTGGTTTTCATTTTATGTTTTTCATTTGCTTGTTTTTTTGGTTTTTTTGGGTTTTTTTTTTGGGGGGGGGTATTTTTTCATTGTTTGTTTATTTATTTATTTATTTTGCCTTCTCGTTGCTATGACTGCAGTATGTTTAGTGTGACTGTTCCATTTCATAGACAAATCTTTGAAATGCAGACTGGGCCAGGCATGGTGGCTCATACCTGTAATCCTAACACTTTGGGAGGCCAAGCTGGGTGGATTACCTGAGGTCAGAAGTTTGAGACCAGCCTGGCCAACATGATGAAAACCTGTTTCTACTAAAAATACAAAAATTAGCCGAGCATGATGGCACACACCTGTAGTCCAAGCAAAGGTTGCAGTGAGCCAAGATCGTGCTACTGCACTCCAGCCAGGGCAACAGAGTGAGATTCTATCTCAAAAAATAAAAATAAATAAATAAAATAAATAAATAAAATAAAAGTGGGAAAAAAAGAAAATGCAGACTGGAACTTCTCAGTTTCCACCAACTGTTTATATACTGAGAAGTATAACCTGCTTAGAAAGGTAAATATAGATCCAATATATTCAAGTATATTTTCACAATTTCTTGCCTTTCTTAAAAGGTAAATGCTTTCTTGACTCCTTGTAAACACCTGATTTCTCTGGTTTTGCCTCTATCTTGAGTTAGCTTTCCCCACTCTGTACAGGTGCTGTTTCACAGGCCATTCCCATAAAACTGGTCCAAAGAAAAGGCAATAAAGTTGTAAAATCTAGGGCCTGACGCACAGATGTGTCCAGTCCAAACTGGAAGAGTGGGGAGTTTGTGAGATTTGAGATTTAGAGCTCTTGAGAACACTTTCTTCATTTCCCCTCTACCTGTGCAAGGCCCCAGCTGAAATAACTTTTTACTTATTTAAATTACCTTGGTTATCTTATCAATGATGCCCATAGATGAATGGGCTTTAAAGAAGGGATTGTCTTCAACATCTTTTAAAAGACATGTTTTCTAGCAAAGGGATGCAAAATCCCCACAACTATCCAAAGGCATTTGAAAGTTTGCCTTCAAAACACAGCATTATTCTATTACACATAAGAAATGAGAAAAAGAAGAAAAGGAAGGGAAGATAACACTTTTTTTTCTTTTTCTTTTTTTTTTTTTTTTTTGAGACGGAGTCTTCTTCTGTTGCCAGGCTAGAGTGCAGTGGCATGATCTCGGCTCACTGCAACCTCCACCTCCTGGGTTCAAGCGATCCCCCTGCCTCAGCCTCCTGAGTAGCTGGGACTACAGGCGCCCACCACCACGCCCAGCTAATTTTTTGCATTTTAGTAGTGACGGGGTTTCACCATGTTGGCCAGGATGGTCTCGATCTCTGAACCTCGTGATCCGCCCGCGTCAGCCTGCCAAAGTGCTGAGATTACAGGTGTGAGCCACCGCACCCAGCCAAGATGACATTTTTTTGCAGAGACTTGACCTTATCCACACATGTACTCACACACACATGCACACCTGGCCTAGATCCTGAGTTTGCTTTATTGACAACAAATTAGCACACTGTTTCTCACTATATCCTATCATGAGTATTTATTTGTAAAATCTTAAGAAAAGAAAGCTCCTTTGAGACCAGGGCCTTCACCTTTCATCTTTGTATCTCCAGGACTTGTCACACAGTAGGCTTCATATAATGGAATTAACGAATGAATAACTGAGCATGCTTGGTATCTTAGTAAACAAAGACAGTTGTTTTTCCCCCAAAATCCAAATTTACCAGCACAAAACTGCTTGCTTATATACATCCTGCCAAGGGCTGTTTGCTTGTGGTCCTCCCAATACCTAGGGCACATCAGAAACCTAAACGCAAGCATAAGCCCAAAGTGATCTAAGGTAGGGAAATAAGATCCTTGGACCAAATTCAGCCCAATGTTTGTATTTTGTAAATTATGTTTTACTGGAACACATTCAGTCAAGTTGTTTTTACATTGTCTATATCTGCTTTCACGTTGAGTAATTGCTACCAACATCATATGGCCCTGTAAGTCTAAAATGTCTCCTACCTGGCCCTTTACAGAAAAAGTTTACCAATGCTTGGTCTAAGGTCATTCACCTTAATGACAATAAGACCAACTCTGCTGGGATTCATCAACTTCCCCCTTACAAACTCCTCGTAGTAATAGGTCAGCCCATTCATCTAGGACTATCATGCAATTCTGGACTCCATATATTATTGCAAGCAGCTATGGCCAAATACTCCACGGCATTCATGAAATAAACTCAGTGTTATCATCAACCACACAAGCAAACTTTCTTTAACACCCTCCTGTGGTCTGAAATCTAGAGACCTGGTTTTTTGGAAGGGAAATCAGAGAAAGACAGTCCTTGAACTCTGGTGGATGGGATCCCATCAGGTTCTGTTAAGAACTAACATAGCGCAGAGGTTCCAAAATGGCCAAATAGGAACAGCTGCTGTCTACAGCTCCCAGTGTGAGTGATGCAGAAGACAGGTGATTTCTGCATTTCCAACTGACATACCGGGTTCATCTCACTGGGGCTTGTCAGACAGTGGGTGCAGGACAATGGGTGCAGCCCACGGACTGTGAGACAAAGCAGGGTGAGGCATCACCTCACCCAGGAAGGCCAAGGGGGTGGGGAATTCCCTTTCCTAGCCAAGGGAAGCCGTGACAGACAGCACCTGGAAAATCGAGTCACCCATACCCTAATACTGCGCTTTTCCAACGGCCTTAGCAAATGGCACACCAGGAGATTATATCCCGCTCCTGGCTCGGAGGGTCCCACGCCCACAGAGCCTCCCTCACTGCTAGCAAAGCATTCTGAGATCTAACTGCAAGGGGCGAGGGGCGCCCACCATTGCTGAGGCTTGAGCAGGTAAACAAAGCGGCCGGAAAGCTCAAACTAGGTGGAGCCCACCGCAGCTCAAGGAGGCCTGCCTGCCTCTGTAGACTCCACCTGTGGGGGCAGGGCATAGCTGAACAAAAGGCAGCAGAAACTTCTGCAGACTTAAACATCCCTGACTGACGGCTTTGAAGAAAGTAGTGGTTCTCTCAGCACGGAGTTTGAGATCTGAGAATGGACAGGCTGCCTCCTCAAGTGGGTCCCTGACCCCCGAGTAGCCTAACTGGGAGACACCTCCCAGTAGGGGCCGACTGACACCTCATATGGCCAGGTGCCCCCTGAGACGAAGCTTCCAGAGGAATGATTGGACAGCAACATTTACCACTCTGCAATATTTGCAGTTCTGCAGCCTCTACTGGTGTCTGGAGTGGACTTCCAGCAAGCTCCAACAGACCTGCAGCTGAGGGTCCTGACTGCTAGAAGGAAAACTAACAAACAGAAAGGACATTCACACCAAAACCCCACCTGTACGTCACCATCATCAAAGACCAAACGTAGTTAAAACCACAGATGGGGAGAAAACAGAGCAGAAAAACTGAAGATTCTAAAAATCAGAGCACCTCTTCTCCTCCAAAGGATCACAGCTCCTCACCAGCAACAGAACAAAGGTGGACAAAGAATGACTTTGACGAGTTGGGAGAAGAAGGCTTCAGAAGATCGTTAATAACAAACTTCTCCAAGCTAAAGAAGGATGTTTGAACCCATCGCAAAGAAACTAAGTCAAGACCCATCAAGATAGTCAAGACCCATCAGTGTGCTGTATTCAGGAGACTCATCTCACATGCAGAGACACACATAGGCTCAAAATAAAGGGATGGAGGAAGATCTACCAAGCAAATGAAAAAAAAAAAAAAAAAAAAAAAGCAGGGTTTGCAATCCTAGTCTCTGATGAAACAGACTTTAAACCAACAAAGATTAGAAGAGACAAAGAAGGCCATTACATAATGGTAAAGGGATCAATTCAACAAGAAGAACTAACTATGCTAAATATATATGCACCCAATACAGGAGCACCCAGATTCATAAAGCAAGTCCTTAGAGACTTACAAAGAGACTTAGACTCCCACACAATAAAAATTGGAGACTTTAACACCCCACTATCAACATTAGACAGATCAACGAGACAGAAAGTTAACAAGGATATCCAGGAATTGAACTCAGCTCTGCACTAAGCAGACCTAATAGACATCTACAGAACTCTCCACCCCAAATCAACAGAATATACAATCTTTTCAGTACCACATCACACTTATTCCAAAATTGACCACATGGTTAGAAGTAAAGCACTCCTCAGCAAATGTAAAGGAACAGAAATGATAACAAACTGTCTCTCAGACCACAGTGCAATCAAACTAGAACTCCGGATTAAGAAACACTCTCAAAACTGCCCAACTACATGGAAACTGAACAACCTGCTCCTGAATGACTACTGGGTACATAACGAAATGAAGGCAGAAATAAAGATGTTCTTTGAAACCAATGAGAACAAAGATACAACATACCAGAATTTCTTGGACACATTTAAAGCAGTGTGTAGAGGGAAATTTATAGCACCAAATGCCCACAAGAGAAAGCTGAAAAGATCTAAAGTTGACACCCTAACATCACAATTAAAAGAACTAGAGAAGCAAGAGCAAACACATCCAAAAGCTAGCAGAAGGCAAGAAATAACTAAGATCAGAGCAGAACTGAAGGAGACAGAGACATGAAAAACCCTTCAAAAAAATCAATGAATACAGGAGCTGGTTTTTTGAAAAGATCAACAAACTTGATAGACTGCTAGCAAGACTAATAAAGAAGAAAAGAGAGAAGAATCAAATAGACGCAATAAAAATTGATAAAGGGGATATCACCACCAATCCCACAGAGGTACAAATTACCATCAGATAATACTATAAACACCTCTATGCCAATAAACTAGAAAATCTAGAAGAAACTGATAAATTCCTGGACCCATACACCCTCCCAAGACTAAACCAGGAAGAAGTTGAATCCCTGAATAGACCAATAACAGGCTCTGAAATTGAGGCAATAATTAAGAGCCTACCAACCAAAAAAAGTCCAGGACCATACGAATTCACAGCTGAATTCTACCAGAGGTACAAAGAGGAGCTGGTACCATTCCTTCTGAAACTATTCCAATCAACAGAAAAAGAGGGAATCCTCCCTAACTCATTTTATGAGGCCAACATCATTCTGATAGCAAAGCCTGGCAGAGACACAACCAAAAAAGACAATTTTAAAGCAATATCCCTGATGAACATTGATGTAAAAATCCTCAATAAAACACTAGCAAACTGAATCCAGCAGCACATCAAAAAGCTTATCCACCGTGATCAAGTGGTCTTCACCCCTGGGATGCAAGGTTGGTTCAACATATGCAAATCAATAAATGTAATCCATCATACAAACAGAACCAAACACAAAAACCACATGATTATCTCAATAGATGCAGAAAAGGCCTTTGACAAAAGTTTTGTAATAATGAACTCAAAAGGAATATATAATCTTCAGATCACTAGAAGACAGGTTTTAGTGGGAAAATGTGAGTATTTTTAGGAATCATACAGGAACAAATGGTCATCAAAAGGAGACCCAAGACCCAAAAATTTCAGAACAAGATGACTACATGAGATGTGGCCGTTTTCACCCCATACTTATGAAATAATTCCAGAGATTGTTATGCTGTAATCTGCATTCTTTTATTTTCTTTGTTTCCTAGCCACCTTCTTTCCTCTTTTGCTCATCTAAAGTTATATTTTACTATGTTACTTCTACATTATCTTTAGGGCTGCTATTCTCAATGTTGCTTTTCACATGCACAGTCATTTTATAAGTCCAATATGTGACTATCATTTACTTATTAGCTGGAAAATCAACGTGGGGTTTGCACATTTTCACTTGAGAGTCATCTAGCTTCCCTTGGTACCAGTTCCCTGTAGTGAATCAGTTAGTTTCTTGGGTAACTGGATTCAACTCTTAGGTTATTTTTTTTTTAAGTTAGAAAATGCACAACAGGTCAGCCCAGACAGTAATCTTACCCACAGCATCACATCATACCTAGAAAAGAAGATTCCTGTCTCCACCAAAAGAATATTCTAGAATCTTTTGAGGGTGAAAGCTTTTATATCCAAATGTTCACAGAAATAGAAATTAAAAGAGAACTGGAAAATGGATGGTATGTATTTGGAGGCTGTATCATTTTCACATATCATATAAATAAACATACTTCACTTTTGCTTTATATCTACCAAATAATTTCAGCAATACAAATGTCATTGCCTGGTGATACATCATTCTTGATGAGGAGCACCAAATGTTAAAACACTATTTGATAACTGCATGGGAGTATTTGATAACCACATAGGGACCAAAATCAAATCACTGGGTAGTCCCCAGTCACTGGTATTGAATTTATTGAATAAAAATCAATAGGCTCCTACTAAAAATTAAACAAGGATTGTAATCTTGGTAAATGGATTCCTACCTTTAACATGATCTCTGACATCACCTAGAGTCCATTTTGCCCCATGAGTTTCCCCTCAAGGAAAAAGAGATCATTAGAAAACTTAATTTAAGAAGAAGAAAAACTGAAACTAACTATTCAGGAAGATTTGTGAATTAATTCCTTGTCTCCTCAAACCTCTTCTCTTGATGCTTTACAAAAGGACTAGACAGCAGGCAGGATCCTACAGACCATAGTTCAGGGAAGAGAGTTAAACAATGCCACCAAGTCTATAGAATTTCTTACATGAGAGATTCATGAAATCAGACAGGCAGTGGTTCAGAACAGAGATACTGTAGACCAGGGTCCCCAGTCCCTAGGCCAGGGACCAACACTGGTCCATGGTCTGTTAGGAACCAGGCCACATAGCAGGAGGTGAACAGCAGGCAAGGGGGCATTACTACCTGAGCTCCACCTCCTCCTCCAGCAGCATTAGATTCTCACTGGAGCACAAACCCTATTGTGAAACTGTGCATGTGAAGGATCTAGGTTGCACACTCATGAGAATCTAATGCCTGATGATCTGAGGTGAAAGAGATTCATCCCAAAATCACCCCTCACCACTGTTGTCCATGGAAAAACTGTCTTCCATGAAACCAGTGCCTGGTGCCAAAACGGTTGGGGATCATTGCTGTAGACAGAATGTCAAGCTACAAAGGGTGAACATATGCTGTTTTAGGTTAAGAATGTTGCTCTCACATCCCAGCAGATTTCTCTGGAATCTCTAAAAAAAAAATCCGAGAAGCAACCAAAGAAATCATAAACTTGGTTAATATGGCTAATAACCACATACAGTATTTGTTTTATCATTACCTTACTATTCCAAGAAATTATAGCCCAGTAAGATAAAAGTTACAAATTACTAATCTTCCCAGGAACTTTCCAAGAACTGCATTAAATTAATATTGCTTGTTCAACTCTTCTATACATAGTACGAAATTGTAGTTTACCTCCCAAGACTCTGAATTTCCTCACCTCACTAGCAAGGTCCTAGCCTTGCTGTTTACACCCACCTTACTCAACCTTAATCAAGCCTCCACGATGAAAACCCACCTCATACTAGACCCCAAACCTCCTAAGAATCCCAACTTTGCCATCCTCATTCCAAGACTAAGACTTTGTCAAGGGAGTTCCTTACGAAGGTAAGAATAAACTCAGCTTTCATAAACAACAGATTGTTTTGGTGATATTTTTGAAGAGCTAGAATTCAAAACTATTAATATTCCAGTTCTTCTAGTTTAGTAGATAGCCAAAGGAAGAATATCCACAAAGCCATAACTTTCTTGAAGTTCGGAGTAGAAGTTATGGGAAGCTTACTTCTGGTACCACCACCATTTGTAACTGTTTCTTCTACCTTCATTTCTGTCACTTTGTGCAAATAAGTTGGCCTGCTTCATTCTCTCTGCTATCTAATCAAGGGTTTTAAATACCATTTCCCTCTGATCTTCTTTCCATGGATAATCACACACTCACACAACTGCTCAATAGGTATCAGGGGCCTCTTTGATTAGCTCCTTATGCATACCCATTCTTTCTTTCCTATAAATAAAATTTCATTAAATATGGAATACAGAATCTAAAATTGCATTCACTGATAACACTGCTAGCATAAATGAACCAGAAGTATATAGCTTTAAGAGAAGATATTAAAAATTCAAACAGTTGGGAAAACACCAGGAGGCTATTCCCATCCATATTGGCTTAGTGCATTTTACTATTTGAGAGTCTTGATTCTGAAGGCTACTATGTGGAATTAGATGTATCAGTTTATCCTGGACTGTCTTTTCAGTCATCCACCATAGGTATACCTTCCCTAATGTACAGTTCAAGGTTATAGAGTAGTTTTAATTAGTATTTATTAGTTGTATAAATAGAATCAGCTCATGATGGAATAACTAGAACTAGAGTATTATTATAAAAATTGTAAGAGCTTCTAAAGAGTGAGAATGTGTGAAAACCTACTGAAACCCTCTAAATAGAGAGAAAATGAGGAAAAACAATGTTAGAAAAGATCAATTTAAAACCCCACTTTTTATTCCAGCAAAAGAGAAAACATAAGAGTGCACTCAATAAAACAAAGCATATCTTTACTTCTTGATGTATTTGTGATTATTCAGTTGCCACTTACCTTTTACCATATAGATATCTTTAAAGTATGTGGTAAAAGAGGTAGATGGCTAGAACATATATAATTATTGCCAATCGCTATCTTCAAACTTCTAGTTTAAACATGTGTCCAAATAACACAACAATAATTACCTAGTACTTTTCTATTATACTCTAATCACAGATTCCCTGCAAAACTTATAGGCCAAAAAAGAAAGATAAAATAAAATCTTCTTTGAAAACAGCTACTATTCTCCATCCGAAAAGCTAATTCTTTCATTCACACCTTTCAAGTTCAATCATCCTTACTTTTCCAACCTTTTCAAGCTCTATCCTAGGAAGTCTGAAAATCAGAAAAATAGTAATCAGGCCCCCAGGCCCCTAAAGGGATAATTAATGAAAATTAAGATATTTTATTTGAGTTTGAGGATACCAAGACCAAGATACCAAGTTTGAGGATACCTTAATTTCTTACCAGCGCTTGTCC
The DNA here is from genome assembly GCF_024542745.1 of Macaca thibetana thibetana. Classification (NCBI taxonomy): domain Eukaryota; kingdom Metazoa; phylum Chordata; class Mammalia; order Primates; family Cercopithecidae; genus Macaca; species Macaca thibetana. The sequence goes on from NC_065582.1 coordinate 65,964,016, forward strand.
TGGGTCACTAATATGACATATTTATGTTTTAAATTTTTATGAATACCTATATAAACCTAGTGAATAATCAAAGATTCTGGAGAAAAGTAACATATTTGATGCTGCTGCTGCTACTGCAGCTATCATTTGAAAAAAAAAAAAAAACTTTCCACAACGTAAGTGCTCATTAATAAGGGAATTATTAGCCACAAATGGTAGCTCATACCTATAATCCCAGCACTTTGGGAGGCCAAGGTGGGAGGATCACTCGAGGCCAAGAATGCAAGACCAGCCTACGCAACATAGCAGAACCCTGTCTCTACAAACAATGCAAAAATGCCAGGCACAGTGGTGAGCATCTGTAGTCAAGCAACTCAGAAACAGGTAGATCACCTGAGCCCAGGAGTTCAAGGCTGCAGTGAGCTATGATCACACCACTGCACTCCAGCCTGGGCAGCAGAGCAAGACTCTGTCTCTTAAAAAAAGGGTGCAGGGGGCCGGGCGCGGTGGCTCAAGCCTGTAATCCCACATTTTGGGAGGCCGAGACGGGGGATCACGAGGTCAGGAGATCGAAACCCTGGCTAACACGGTGAAACCCCGTCTCTATTAAGAAATACAAAAAACTAGCCGGGCGAGGTGGCGGGCGCCTGTAGTCCCAGCTAAAGCCGGAGAATGGCGTGAACCCGGGAGGCGGAGCTTGCAGTGAGCTGAGATCCGGCCACTGCACTCCAGCCTGGGCGACAGAGCGAGACTCCGTCTCAAAAAAAAAAAAAAAAAAAAAAAAAAAGGGTCAGGGTAGGCGGAGGCAATTATTGCATGAAATATAGAACACATGCAGCTGTAAAAAGAAATGAGACCAGTCTCTACATATTATTGTCCAGTGATCTCCAGGATACATTTAGTTTTTACAAAGAATTGGGGAGAAATTTTGTGTAGTATATTATGGTTAATATTAGAAGAATTTAAATATATACACATCTTTGCTAATAATAATAAATGAAGGATTAAATCATAAATATTTTTAAATGAATCCTTGGAGTGAGGAAATTGAGTTAAGGAGATAGAGAATCTCAACATCTTTGAATACTTTGTTTTATAGATTTTACTCTTGAACCACATTTATAAATATCTTACATAATTCTAAAATTAAACTACATTTCTCAAAAAGATACCCCATTTATCTAAAAATAAAATGAAATAAATATAAACGTGTATCCAGTTGGTGGCAAAACCACACAAGGATGAACTACTTCAAATAAACCTAAAATGCAATAATATGTCTCCATGAGAAGGACCCTAAGGACAAAAATTATGCAAAATCGAAAAAAAAACCTTACACTTTCTCAACAATAAATTTGTTGCTAGCATTGTTGGTATTGTTTATTCTGAAATTACTGTGTATATATTGTGGCATAAAGGAAATGGGTAACTATATTAATGTTATTAAAAATCTAGGTTTTCATCATAAAAACAAAAAAAAAAGTTAAAATCAAAGACAATCCCATTGCCTGAGTTTAAATTGAATGTATCAGAAGAAATTTATGATATCGTTTAAAAATTCTATTTCTAGCTGTGTTTTTATCAAGCTAGAACAATTACCAACCCAATAGCAATGATCACCCCAAGTGTCCAGATATGTTCTTGAAATAGACTACTAACTGGAACCAGGGTTTCTTGGACAAATGGCTAATTTTAGACATGAGACGGACCATGTACAAGATGACCCTGGAACAACATAGCTGAAGTCACAACACTGATAGTCACAGGATCATATGAAGAGCACTCAAAAGAAATAGGTTCTCTCTGGCCAAGGTTAGATCAATTTGAGCATCAATAAGAATAACTACAATGAATTGAAATACAAATTACGACTTCATAACAAAAAAAATCTCCTTGGGTCACCTTTGGAGAATATGAGGGAACCAACTCATTATTTGACAACTGATAAATATGGGGAAAAATTAAACTACTTTTCTGCCTGTATTGTGTGAACTGAATCTCATGGCAACAATTCAGTTGATAGGAGGAAGTTTCTCTTTATAAAAATATTTTAATTAATAAAGAAAAAATTATCAAATAATAAGATTATTATTTTTTAGCCATTAATGAATTACTGAGTCAAGAGCTATATTATCCACTATGGTAATCATTAGCCACAAGTGACTATTTAAATTAAAAGTAATTAAAAGTTTTTAAATTAAAAGCCAATTTCTCAGCCACACTGGCCACAATTCACATGCTTAGTAGCCATGTGTGGCTAGTAGCTACCATATTAGATAAAACAGATATAGAATACTTCCATCACCATAGAAATTTCTATTAGTGAGTGCTGCTCTAGAGAGTCTGGAGTACATGATGAACTTCAATTGCTGCCAGACTTTGAGTGATGAAAGTACATAACAGCTTTTTGAAAAAAAAAAAAAAAAAAAAATCAAACCTGAATAAACTGAAGCCTCTGGATCTAACTACCAATTTACAAGAAATACAAGGGACAGAGGAAAGTCTTATACGATGCCATGGGGATCCAGGCAGCAAATTCCAGATTGTGGCATGTTATAAGACACAATACAGAACACAAATGATGCAGTTTTAGCAACAAAAAAGTTGCAAGAAAAAAGTTACATTCCCTAAATCTATTTAAAAAATAAAAATAATTATATTTTTAAAAATTGATAGAGGAGGAATTTATAATTCCATGAGATTTAAGAAACATATCAAACAATTATAATCTATAGCTCTTATTAAAAACCTGTTTCTAACAAACTATAAAATAAATAATGACAAATTTTAAAACAATTTTGGAAATGTAAACACTGACTAGATAATTGGTAACAAAAAACTATTAAGCATAATAACGATATTACGAGGATATTTTAAGCATCCTTCCCTTTTGGGTACTCATTGAAATATTTGCAGATGAAGTGATACAATGCTTGGACTTTGCTTCAAAACGACCTGGATGTGAGACCTTGGGGAAGTAATAAATGAAATAAGATTAGTTATGACTTGTTTGTTGGAGCTAGATAATGGGACATGGAAGTTCATTATATTATTCTTCATATTTTGTATATGTTTGAAATTTTCTGTAGTAAATAAAACCTTCGTTGTATCAATCAATTACAATCCATTGTCATATAAATCTGTTAATGGCAGATGCACTAGCAAGAATATTTAACCATTCTTTATGTGTGATGAAACAATGTATATCTCAAATATTGCTAAAGCTCATTACAACACAAATGTCCATTGTAGAATGCTTAAGTTTTACATAAGATTTTTTTGTCCAAATAACAAATTAAAATTTCATCTTCATTAGAACATTACTCATTTCAAGGGATAACAGTCAGACATCACTCTTAATATGACACCAGTAGGGGGAGATAGATGCTGGATTTCCTCTGGGAATATTTTTTTAAGAAATAATGTATGTTTAATCTGACAGTCTGAATGATTTTAGGTGGAAGGACACTCCCCTGCTGTGTTTTCAATAAGAAGTATGTCTCCATGCTTCATTTTCCAGCCTTTCATTTCCAACAAAGGAATTCTTTGCTCTGAATCATTACAATCCATTTTCCATTCCAAATATATGGTCAAATTAAAATAATAACACTGTCCAAATTGTTCCTCTGCTTCTCTCTTATCATAGCTCCTCCGTGGACTTTCTAAAAAACATTCAAGTATTAACCCCCAAAATATTAACCCTTCTTAATCTCCCAGGTATAATGCTAATTTAGCACTTGGCTTAAGCTTAAATGCCATTTATTTATACAACCATTTCTTGAATATCTACCATGTGCAGGGCACTATGATCAGGGCTACAGTTATCATGAAGAATAATAACTAGTTCCTAACCTCAAGTAGCTTACAGTTTATTAGGGAACATAGCATAAAGTAGGATAGGATAGGATAGGACAGGACAGGACAGGACAGGACAGGACAGGACAGGACAGGATAGGATAGGATAGGAGATACACATGGTAGTATGGGAGCCCCTGGAAAGGCAGCTAACCCATCCCTGGAAAAAGACTTCCCGCCGGGCGCGGTGGCTCACGCCTGTAATCCCACCACTTTGGAAGGCCGAGGCGGGCAGATCACAAGGTCAGGAGATCGAGACCACGGTGAAACCCCGTCGCTACTAAAAATACAAAAAATTAGCCTGGGCGCGGTGGCGGGCGCCTGTAGTCCCAGCTACTCAGGAGGCTGAGGCAGGAGAATGGCGGGAACCCGGGAGGCGGAGTTTGCAGTGAGCCGAGATCGCGCCACTGCACTCCAGCCTGGGTGACAGAGCGAGACTCCGTCTCAAAAAAAAAAAAAAAAAAAAAAAAAAAAAGACTTCCCAAGTGGAATATACAACTATGTATTTAATTTATTCTTTAATTTGTTTACTCAACATATACTCATTTTATCCACTCAAACACATATTGAGCACCTTTTTTGAACAAGATATGGTGTTCTGTTGATTCCAATCACCATAAAGTCTTCTTGTCAAGATATACTATCTGATAGAGCATGCCTACCTGTAATGATGAACAGTTCTAAACACTTCTTTATTTTGTAAAGTTGGCATTTTCAATGTAGATTTCTCTTTCCACCGGAAAGCACCAATGATATTCAAATAGTATTTCAATGTATTTTGTACTAGTTTTTGAAAAATATTTTATGTTGTATCCTTATATGAAGCCAAATAGAAGCTAGTTATACTTTTTCCTTAATGCTTACACAATTTCTTATGCTCTTTAACCAATTTATTTAAAATATTTTTGTTGTCAAGACTATAATACCACAGAAGAGACTTCTCTTCTGGTGCTCCCACTTCACTAAGCCAGGGTTCATTTACGTGGTCCTCTCATGGCCAGTAAGGGGAAAATTTCTCTTCCTGGACTTACACCTTTTGGCTTATGGCCTTTCATTTCTTCCTGGTCTTCCTAAGTGTCTTTCCCTCCTTCACCCCAGCCACAGTCCAACACATCAAGTTAGCTAAATGTAAACATAAACTTTCTATCTTATGACATCTGTCACAGAATTGTCCCAACTTGTCAACAGTCTTGGGTATTTAAAAAGTTCCACAGGGCCTCCCTTGTACTACTTTTATTTTGTATCCCAAAGAGGCTGCACTTCTTAGAATTCGGACCTAGTCTCACCTCCCTCCTTCCCCAGGTCTAGGCTGATACTTACGCTGAGATTCCAGAATGTGTAAGGGATCTTTACCTGCATAACCCCAGACCTTCTATTTCACTTCAGGTCAGAAGAGTGGCAAAGCAACTGGATGCCTCCTCAGCCGCCACCTCAGCTGGCATCTTCCTGAGGTGTCCTTTCAAGAAGTCTCTGATTAGTCTTTAGTTTGCTTTCAGGCATTAAGCCTCATATTGAGTTTTCTTTTCTCCAAAGTGCTTTCTGGATTCTGTTTTCCCCAGGCTCTTCTTCCTCTTTTCTGTTTATAGTCCACCCTTGTTCTGGTGGTACTGCAGCCCTTCCGCTGCAGATTATCTCTATCAAGTTATTTGACACTCATCCTCTCCAAATGTCATGTACACGCCCTCTTATCTTCCCACAATTCTGTCCTATGAACTCTGGAACCTGGAGGTTTCCATCTCTGATACACGACCTCTGACTTACATCCCAGATGATCTTTCCCCTGCAAAGTTCCAGTAGCTATCTGATGACAAAAGGGGGTGGTTTTCTCGCCCAAAGACCATGCCCCTGACCTTTCCCCTTTCTTCCATCTGGCCATTCATCATACCCAGAGCATCTACTGGGAGCTGGATGTGTAGTTTTTTCAAGTGGACCACTATTTTTACTACAATGAAAAATGACTTTTAGGATAAAAACTGTATCCTAAAATGATGAGTGGAGTTGCAAGGATATAGTGTCCTGTTACTTGGCTTTTTGAGGGTTGAACATCAGCCTCCTCTAAGCCCTCTCTGGGTTAATATCATTTCTTATCACAGGCAACTCTCCTAGCCCTGCCGCTTGGGGGCATCTATCTTCACTGGTTTCTTCTATTTTCACTTGCTGCTGCAGATGGAGTTCTCAGTCCACTCCCTGGAAGTGTTGGGTCCTTCTCTGCCTTGGCCTTAAGGTCACTTGCTCAGCTTCTATCATAACTGTCCTTTGGTCATATGCCCTAGCATCTCAGGAGCATCCCACATTTATTGATTCATTCTTAGTTACTCTGACGTTCTTTGCTGTTCTTTTCAATAGAGGGCTTCCTTTTATTTCCCCAGGATATTCTTCACTTTACATCAGTTCATGGTGGTGCCTCTTCTCCCTCCCTCTCTCTCTTCCCCTCCTCATCCTTCCCCCTCTGAAATTTTATTTTTTCTAAAGCTTCAAGTTTATTTGCAACTCTGCTGCCAGCATCCCTAACCTCTTAGGTGAAAAATCACAAGGGTCAAATCAGGCACATTAGTTTGGTGAACTTTCAAACATCCCTCTCTCTGGAATTTTGATCAGGGATCTGACTATACTATCGTTGTTGTTTTGACCTTAATTACATGTGCACTTTCAAGATTCTGTTTCCATTTTACCGCATCTAGTTCAAAAATCACCATGTTTTGGAGGGAAGCATATTTTGATCAATTTTATATTATTTTATTTAGAATCCCTTTGCTGTATTCTCATTGTTGTGATCTGAGTACCTGATGTAAAAATAGTGCAGTAGTGTATGTTCATTTGGAATGGATGAGGACAAAACCTGGAGTGAATTACCTAAAGGGTCTAAGTCAGCTATGTGACCTAGGTTGCACATCAGAACTACCTGTGGAATCTTCATAAAGTGAAAAAGATATGCCTTTCCCTCCCCTGAGCAATTCTGATTCAGGAACTTGATGGGAAACAGAACTACTCATCTACATGATTCTTGAGATAGTGACATCTATAGCCATAAGGAAGGTACAGTTCCTGGAACTTCATCTCTGTGAAATAATATAAGTGATAAACTTGGCCTTCTGTGATTTCACCTTGCCCTCTTTGCTTCTCTTCATAGAACCAAACTTTATATGGTTTCCTTACTCTTCAGAGCCCCATCTGGATGTTCTAAAGTAACAATAAAAATAATTGTTTAGATGGACTGATACAGTTTAGCTGTGTCCCCACCCAAATCTCATCTTGAATTATAGTTCCCATAATCCCCAGGTGTCATGGAAGGGATCCGGAGGGAGGTAACTTAATCATGGGGTGGTTACCCTCATGCTTGTCATGCTGTTCTCCTGATAGTGAGTGAGTTCTCATGAGATCTGATAGTTTTATAAGGGACTTCCCCCTTCACTCAGCATTCATTCTCTCTCCTGCCAGTCTGTGAAGAGGTACCTTCTGCCTTAATTCTAAGTTTCCTGAGGTCTCCCCAGTCATGCAGAACTGTGAATCAATCAAACCTCTTTCCTTTATTAACTACCCAGTCTTGAGCAGCTCTTTATAGCAGTGTGAGAGCAGACTAATACAGTAAATTGGTAGCACAGATAGTGAAGTGCTGTTATAAAGATACAAGGGACAGAGGAATGTCTTATATGATGCCATTGGGATCCAGGCAGCAAATGCCAGATTGTGGCACATTATGATAAATGTCCTTTAAGTGCCTAGCATAGTTCCTGTCTTATAGTAGATGGAGATATTATTATTCATTACTGTGATGGTTAATACTGAGTGTCAACTTGATTGGATTGAAGGATACAAAATATTGATCCTGGGTATGTCTGTGAGGGTGTTGCCAACGGTATTGCCAAAAAAATGTGGAAGCAACTTTGGAACTGGGTAATAGGCAGAGGATGGAACAGTTTGGAGGGCTCAGAAGAAGACAGAAAAATGTGGGAAAATTGGGGACATCCTGGAGACTTGGAGGGTTCAGAAGACAGTAAGATGTTGGAAAGTTTGGAACTTCCTAGAGACTTGTTGAATCGCTTTAACCAAAATGCTGACAGTAATATGGACAATAAAGTCCAGGGTGAGGTGGTCTCAGATGGAGATGAGGAACTTGTTGGAAACTGGAGCTACGGTAACTCTTGTTATGCTTTAGCAAAGAGACTGGCAGCACTTTGCCTCTGCCCTAGAGATCTGTGGAACTTTGAGATTGAGAGAGATGATTTAGGGCGTCTGGCAGAAGAAATTTCTAAGTGGCAAAGCATTCAAGAGGAAGCAAAGCATAATAGTTCGGAAAATTTGCAGTCTGATGATGCAATCAAAAAAAAAATTTTCTGGGGAGAAATTCAAGCCTGTTGCAGAAATGTGCATAAGTAACGAGGAGCTGAATGTTAAGACAATGGGGAAAATGTCTCCAGGGCACGTCAGAGACCTTCATGGCAATCCCTCCCATCACAGGCCCAGAGGCCTAGGAGAAAAAAATGGTTTCATGGGCTAGGCCCTGGGCTCCCTGCTGTATCCTGCAAAGCCACAGGAGCAGAGCTGCCCAAGGCCATAGGAGCCCACCTCTTGCATCAGCATGCCCTAGATATGAGACTTGGAGTCAAAGAAGATCATTTTGGAATTTTTAAGGCTTAATGACTGCCCTGTTGGATTTTGGAATTGCATGGGACCCGTAGCCCCTTTGTTTTGGACAATTTCTCCCATTTGGAATGGATGTATTTACTCAATGCCTGTACCCCATTGTATCTAAGAAGTAACTGACTTGCTCCTAATTTTACAGGCTCACAGGTGGAAGGGACTTACCTTGTCTTAGATGAGACTTTGGACTTGGACTTTTGAGTTAATGCTGGAATACTTTGGGGGACTGTTAAAAAGGCATGATTGTGTTTTGAAATGTGAGGACATGAGATTTGAGAGGAGCCAGGGGCAGAATGATATGGTTTGGCTGTGTTCCCACCCAAATCTCATCTTGAATTGTATTTCCCATAATCCCCACATGTCAGAGGAGGGACCCAGTGGGAGGTAATTTAACCATGGGGACAGTTACCATCATGCTGCTCATGCTGTTCTCATGATAGTGAGTGAGTTCTCACAAGATCTGATGGTTTTATAAGGAGCTTATATGTAAAGCTTCACTCAGCACTCATTCTCTTTCCTGCCACCCTGTCAAGAGGTACCTTCTGCCATAATTGTAAATGTCCTGAGGCCTCCCCAGCCATGTAGAACTGTGAGTCAATTAAACCTCTTTCCTTTATAAATTACTCAGTCTTGGGTATTTCTTCATAGCAACATGAGAACAGACTAATACATGGACACATGAGTAAACAACCCAAAACCTTTTTCCAAAGGAAAAGAAAGAGTGGAGGCATTTTGTTATGCTAATTTATCTTCAATAAGGTATGAGAATTTCTTTTTGTACTCAGGATGGCCCTTTGATTTATTTATCATCTAATACTCTTCATAACATGGGGACATCTGAACGAGGATTGAAAAAAGTATTTGAATCTTTAGAAAGAATGGAAACAAAGTTACCAAAGATCTTATTTGTTCACACATTTATTGAATGACCATGTCTTGTCTACTCAATGCCAGGTACTGTTAGTCATTGACATTTTCTACAGTCAAATTTTAGTAGCCCTTTATTTTTTTTTTTTTTTTTTTTGAGGAAGAGTCTCCCTCTGTCACCCAGGCTGGAGTGCAGCAGCTCAATCTCTGCTCACTGCAACCTCTGCCTCTCGGGTTCAAGCAATTCTCCTGCCCCAGCTTCCTGAGTAGCTGGAATTACAGGCGCGTGCCAGCAGACCCGGCTAATCTGTGTGTGTGTGTGTGTATTTTTAGTAGAGACAGGGTTTCAGCATGTTGGTCAGGCTGGTCTTGAACTCCTGACCTCATGATCCACCCACCTTGGCCTCCCAAAGTGCTGGGATTACAGGCATGAGCCACCATGCCCAGTCCTCTTAATTCATTTTCAAGAGCCTGAGTTCATGAGAGAAAAGGAGAGGGGGAAGCTAGTTTCTTTATGCTTTTGTCAATCTCATTCTCTCTTTATTCTATACCTTTTCATTGCCATTTTATTTTCAATTCTTTTCCATTTCCTTTCAAGTCATGTATGCAGTCAGCAAGAGGGGATGAATACCTTTCCTTCTCTGCTAAGAAATAGCAAGGGATCTTGAATAACTTTGCTTCTGATATGCATTAACTGATCCTGTTCTACCTGTTTTTGCTGTTGGATTCCTGTCTGTCAGACATTGCTGATGATTTCTAAGTAATCCATTTGTCCCACAAGTAGGACAAAGTATTCCCTAAAATACTTGAGAAAGTATACAGTAGAGGAGCCTAGAACAACAAATCTGGTTCAATTCTAGCCTCCTGTAACTATCTACATGCCCTGAGGGAAGCTATTTATACCTGAGACTCCATTTACCCCATCTGTATAATGGACATGAAGACCTACATGTATTAGTCCATTATCATGCTGCTGATAAAGACATATCTGAGACTGGGCAATTTACAAAAGAAAGAGGTTTAATTGGACTTACAGTTCCACATGGATGGGGAAGCATCACAATCATGGTGGAAGGCAAGGAGGAGCAAGCCCCATCTTACATGGATGGCAGCAGTCAAGGAGAAAATGAGGAAGAGGTAAAAGTGGAAACGGCTAAAACCAACAGATCTCACGACACTTATTCACTACCATGAGAGCAGTATAGGGGAAACTGCCCCCATGATTCAATTATCTCCCACGGGGTCCCTCCCACGACATGTGGGAATTATGGGAGTACAATTCAAGATGAGATATGGGTGGGGACACAGCCAAACCATATCACCACATAAAGGGTGATAAGTGTTATAAGCAATGTCTTTTAAGTGCCTAGCATAGTTCCTATCTCACACTAGATGGAGATATTATTATTCATTACAGGGATGGTTAATACTGAGTATCAACTTGATTGGATTGAAGGATACAAAGTATTGATCCTGGGCATGTCTGTGAGGGTGTTGCCAAAGGAGATTAACATTTGAGTCAGTGGGTTGGGAAAGGCAGACCCGCCCTTAATCTGGTGAGCACAATCTAATCAGCTGCCAGCGTGGCTAGAATATAAAGCAAGCAGAAAAATGTGAAAAGAGAGCCTGGCCTAGCCTCTCAGTCTACATCTTTTTCCCATCCTGGATGCTTCCTGCCCTCGAACATCAGACTCCAGGTTCTTCAGTTTTGGAACTTGGACTGGCTCTCCTTCCTCCTCAGCTGGCAGACGGCCTATTGTGGGACCTTGTGATCGTGTGAGTTAATACTTAATAAACTCCCATATATAGATATGGAGTTTATGGCAGACTCCTATGTAACCAGCACTAACTGCCATTAAGCTTTAAAAATAAAAGAGTTTTGTCAGTAATATATGAATGGCTTATAAATGAACACTTCAAATAATCCATTACACAATCTCACCACTCAACATCATACTGTCATAGAGCTCTTATTAAGCAAGAGGACATGTCATGTGAAAGACCTGAGATACACTGAACCGTATTACATCCGTACCCTGTTTTGTTTTTACCACTGGACAATTTGTTAGACTAATTTATTTTCTGTTATTACTTGCCATTGTTCCAGGAAAAGGAAAGAAGGAAGAAAGTCTCTTCCTTTGAATGTAAAAGATTTAATTGCAGCTGTGCACGGTAGCTCACGCCTGCAATCCCAGCACTTTGGGAGAATGAGGCGGGTGGATCACAAGGTCAGGAGTTCGAGACCAGCCTGGCCAACATGGTGAAACCCCTTCTCTACTAAAAATACAAAAATTAGCTGGGCGTGGTGGTGGGTGCCTGTAATCCCAGCCACTCAGGAGGCTGAGGCAGGATAATCATTTGAATCTGGGAGGCAGAGGTTGCAGTGAGCTGAGATTGCACCATTGCACTCCAGCCTGAGCAACAGAGTGAAACTCTGTCTCAAAAAAAAAAAAATTAATTGCACCTAATTTTGAACAAAAGCATGGAGAAAACATCACTTACCTTCTCAAACTCCATTTTGTACACCCCAATTGATTGAGCGGTCCTTTCCCACCCTCATCCACAGATCACAGAGACACAGTTAGGGCAAAAGAATTCTTCTCTAACAGCAGATCTGCCTAGATACAAAAAAAAAAAAAAAAGAAAGAAACAGGAAATGTTCTAAGTGACTTTCATCCATTTATTTCCAAAGTAAATAATCCCACAGAAATGGATAGGAAAAAAATTTAGCCTACATTCTTTTACTTAACAACATAGTTCCAGATATAGTCTTCAGTTTTATTTTCATAACAAGTTACGTTCTTAACATGTCACAGTGTATTTCAAGGAAAGCATTCATTTGTCATGGTTCCAAATATTAATGACTCCAATGAAATTGATGTTTCTGTCATTTCTAGTTGTCAACTCTTTCCTCAAGGTCTTCTCTAGCAACAAAATCCCAAAATTCTTTAAGGACATGAAGATGGCTCTTGATATAATTTTTTTGTATTATATTGCATGTTAGATCTACAAAGAGGCTCTGCTCCCTATACTGAGAGAAACTCTTTCTCATTTGAGTCCTTGTGTCTTCTAAAGAGGATCACTGTACGGTATTGTTTGTTCTTAATAGTAGTGATCAGAATGGTAACACTATGCAAAGAGTGCCTGTAGGGCTGGGCTAAATATTTTACTTATTAGTTTATTTAATCCTCCAAACTTCCTGTAAAATAGGTTTTCATTTCTGCATGGCATAAGAGAGATTTTCAAGGAATTAAGAGGCTGGAAGTCACAATTTGGTAAACTCTGGAACTAGTAAAATCTACATCTCTCCCCAACTCCAAAACTCGTATTCTTTATACAGTACTAACCAGAGTAAGAAGGAAAATGTGTAAATAAATTATGCTACTTGACAGTTACAGAACCTAAGCAATTGATAAATGCAAAGTCTGCTGGTAGTGAATCAAGAGCAAAGTCTAAGGGTTGAACCCAAGAAGTCCCAGACATCCAATCCAGAGCCATGTTTGAGTTAACATTCATAATGTTTTGATTTTTATCCAAAATAATTGCCAACATTTAAAACTATGCAGAATTCTCATAAAAAGCAGGACTGAGAACTTCTATTGACAAATCAGAATATCTAGCAACTTGGGCCTCCACATACCCACATGGTAGCAATAAGTGAAGCAAAGTAGCAGATGCCCCTTCGGACAGGACACTCCTCCCATGCACTACAGCCTACTCTCTGCTGACTTAGCTTGTGTGCCTGAAACCCTCGGGCTTTTGAGTTTGTGGCCCTCCTTTTCTCCATGGCATCCAATGTAGTCAAATTAGAAGGGTAAAATGTTCTCAACTTCATAAATATACACTGTGTCAAAAACTATAAGAAAGAATGTAACTTGTACCTTTTCCTCAATGGTTTCTTCTTGGGGATGACCCAGAGATTGTGAGGGTTTGGAGAATAGCCTAGGGCCTTCAATTAAAATAGTTTTGTCTTTGGTTACTACCGGAATAAACCTGTAAGCAGACAGCTGTTTCATGCCAGCTGAAATTCTAGTCTTGGGTGGGATGGCAGAGGTTTATGACTTCAGATGAGAAACAGGCAGGAACAGATTATATTCTTATGCCAAGTTTCTCTCTTTATTGCCATGGAAGCAAGACGAGCAACGCAGAACGTGGAAAGCTTTGCTAGAGCAGTGTTTCACTCAGACTTTCTGCAAGACATCAGGAGCTGCTCAAGATTTTGCAAACACATTTATGGGAAAATCATGGCTATAGAAAAGCTCCTAAAATTAAAACAGAGCTGGAAAAGAATAAAGATCATTGCATTTGTCTTTAAACTTAGAAGCAGAACCCCTGGGATTTAGCATTCTATAACAACACTGGAAACATTATTAACATTAATAAATAAACATCTGGATTGACTTGCAGTCTAAATTTAAGTGTCCTAAATATTTTGGCTCAATTTTAACTATACTGCTTTTTTCTAAATTCTCAAATGTTTCTTCTGTCCTTAGCTTATACTTCATTTTCTTCTAACTCTTTTAACTCAAATCTTTAAATGGACTTTGTTGTATAAATGTTTAAGCATCAAATGTCTATAAAAAGATATGGAATTGACATTGATTTCAGATTTAATATTTGTACAATGTGGGTTCTTTACATACTTATATGCTTTTAATTGGAATTATATAATCACACCATTTGTTTATCTTTATTTCATATAATGCTTTGTGTTATATACAATTTCAAGAGTGCCAAAATTTACCAACAAAGTTTTAGTTGAGCTAAAATTAAACCTTCATGCTATTATGAAGTGATCTGTTATTTCCATTTTTTAATATAAAATTAGCCAGAGTTAGCCCAATTTGGGATAGTATTAGGGAGAACCCATAAAATATGGTGGCATAAACCACATTAAGCCATAATCATGGCCAAGTTTCACTTGAATTCTCAAATGTATTCAAAAAGCAAGAGTAAAGGTCAGCAAAACACATCTTCACCAAGAAAAGTGCAGTAAAACCAATGCCAAATTAAATGGGCCAGCTACAGAGAATTCTACCCATAAACACAATGCTTATACTTAATCTGTTTCTCACCACCTTCATTTGAGAACGTTGGTCTCAGGTCCCTGGGCTGCTGTTCTGCCTTGAGCTTTTTTGTCATTGCAAGCCAAGGGGTTGCTATGCAAAGTCCCAACGCATGGAACCCGAGTTAATCATTCACAGGCCTTTTTGCCTGAAATAAGATGCTTTTCATTTCCCTTGGCTTATGTGAATAATGAAAAAAGAAAACAAACAAAGGAGATAACTGCACAATGTTAAAAGATAATCCCTTAGCATAACTATTGTCTAGAAGGCTGAGCACCGTAGTCAGGCAAAAATCCAGTCTGCATTCAGTGACTACACTGACATTTATTTATAAGAGATTATGCCGTGACAGAGCTTCAAGTCATTTAGAAATGCTCCCATTCCCCAAGGCCTTCGTTATATTTATATGCAGGAGCCCATATTATTTTTCCTGGTGTTATGGCAACAAGGATTTCAGTGTTTACAGAGCTATCAAGTTCTGACAGGCCAAGCCAGGGACTTTGCATCACTGGCTTGCATTAAAATGGAGCGCGAGACCTGGAGAGCTGAACTGGATCTCTGCTGTCTGAACAACTAATACCTGAGCAGAACAGGGTTAGGAAGCAGGCAAACGGTGCTAATCAACTCACAGAGCCACTTTCCCCCAAGGGAATTTGCCCTCATGATCCTGCGGTTTAAGAAATGTATTACAAAGTACGCTGAACCTAGGAAGTCATATTAAACTCAAAAGAAAAACAAAACTCAAATTCCTACTACAATTTTGCACTCTGTGTGGATGTTTTAAAGCTGTGTTGAATATCGTACGTTAGAGTCCTTTATTAGGCCTCTAGAGTAGAGAAAGCGGAAATGAAAATGCAGTGGGTGAAGAAAGGGCAGAACACATACTCTCTCTGTGCCCACCTTTGGTTTTTAACTACACAATGGAGATCAGCCCAGCTTACGTTCACACCTAATTTAACCACTGCCCAGGGCCCAGTAGTTTCTAGCATACTCCAGCTCTGAAGCTAATGACCGCAGGAAGCTGGTTATGAAAATGTCCCTGAAATATCTGTATCTCACAGACAAAATTATTTTGAGAACTTGTCCCCTACTCCACGAAAATAAGTACGTGGAAGCAGGACCTTGCGTTCCATGATTTTCTACATTGAAGTTGTTTTCTGGAGTTGGTCCAAACTCCCCCATATTCTCTGACTAGACACAGGGCTAGAAATCATTAAAAAAAAAAAAAAAAAAAAAAAAAAAAGTCCTTCCAAACATACTCTTTGGACATCTTGGTTCTAGCTGGAGCAGGAAATAAAAGCCACAAGCTTAACCTCTGATACAATAAGCCCACCACCTTCCAGTTCTTCCAGTTCTAGATTTGGGCCTGGGAAATAATCAAGTCGGAGTAAAATAAAACAAGGAGTTCTAACCACATTTGTTTTTCTTCTTTTTCTTTCTCTCTTTCTTTTCTTTTCTTTATATATGTGTGTTCATAAGGGTATTGGTACTTATTTGGTTATAAAAGTGTCACACTGAATTGTAGAATGAACTTCACACACATCTAAATCCTTTTTAGTTTTTTGGAGATAGGGTCTCACTTTGGCAGTGCAATCTTGGCTCACTGCCACCTCGACCTCCCAGGCTCAAGTGATCCTCCCATCTCAATCTCCCAGGTAAGTAGGATTACAGGCAAATGCCACCATGCCTGGGTAATTTTTTGTATTTTTTTGTAGAGACAGGGTCTCACTATGTTGCCCAGGCTGGTCTAGAACTCCTGGGTTCAAGTGATATGCCTACCTCAGCCTGAGATTACAGGCATGAGATACCACACCTAGTTAATTTTTTTTTAATTGAGGTTTTGTTCTGTTTGAAAGGATAAATAGCAAGAAATATGCAGATATCCTAATGCTTAAGGTGAACATTTCAATGAATAATAAACCGAGACTTGCCAAGTACAGTAGACAGGTGGAAAAAGTTTTATTTACACAGTATACACTTTTAAGTCTTATAAAACAATTTTTAATGGCAGAAAAGGTAGTAACAATAATTACACTAAATGTCTCTGTATGTCTTTCTTAGTAAACTAGAGCTACATAAGAAAATAGCTAGAAATGGGTGGGTGTGACCTCCTGGATTTTCCCCTTGGAAGACACCAATATTGTCACGACTGCTTCACAAGACTCACTGGGAAGCCTGGGAGAGGCGCAGTTCTTTGTGGCCCAGATACACACCAAGACCATTCTCTCATTAGCAACAGTGACCACTGTTTACAATACCTGTTGCTATCAGAGACTTTACCTTTCTTTTCTTAAAAGTTAATCTTGCTTATAGTTTGTCAGCTCTTTTGGGATCCTGGAACACAAACTAGATTATCTGCGGCTGCTCTTCCCAGCAGCCAGAGATTAAAGGATATAATTTAAAGGTGTGCTTTTGGTGTCTTTGTATTTCTTTTGGTCTGCTCACTTCAGTTTACCACACAGCAGCTGCAAAGGCAGCTGATGTCATCTTCATCACAATGGTCTTCATCATTATCATCAAGAGAAGAACTTATTACAAACGTTAATTTCCCAGATATCTTTCCTAAGTGCTCTCAAGAAAATTATGTAAGCTTGGGTCTT
Source organism: Macaca thibetana thibetana (assembly GCF_024542745.1). Classification (NCBI taxonomy): domain Eukaryota; kingdom Metazoa; phylum Chordata; class Mammalia; order Primates; family Cercopithecidae; genus Macaca; species Macaca thibetana. Next base: position 65,981,024 of record NC_065582.1, read on the forward strand.
ACCATAAACTCTGTAAATTCATCATTCATTCATTCATCATGTATTTCTTAGCCTTTAACTGTGTATGGCACTGTACACTAAACTAAGGATACAGTAATATACAAGGTAAACGAGGTCTTTATCCTGATTGAGGTTAAATTCTATGGGGAGATAGTCAAATACAAATAAATCAACAAGTAATACAAATACTGGTGTCAAGTTTGCTAAAAGGGAAATTAAGACTTTATGATGAGAATAATATAGATTATCTTTAGATATTGAGTGCTTAAAAACTTCTTCCCTGATAAGAAGGGACCTGTTGGGTAAGAAAACAGTTCTGAATTAATAAACTAAAAGCATTCTATTTGTGGTAAACCTAATGCTGCACAGGGTTCTTAATGACAACTTAAATTAGATAAAATATTTCTGCCATATTTTACATCTCTCAGTTTTCCAGAGAATTGAACTGGATGATTTGGTGGAAGACTTACGTCTTAGTCCAAAGCTTGATACTACTTCATTAACTAATTCTATCTTTTGACCTCATTCATATTTTGGCTCCCACAACAGACCAGGACCTTCCTTTACTGAAGGAAGGTATAGAAAAGTGTTTTATAAACCGGCAGATTCATGAAAAATTTCTCTTAGTATCCATCCTGAATTTACATACAAAATAAACTAAATGGTTTATATACAAATCACTAATGAGAACATCTAGCACTTTCATCGGATTTTTAAAGGGCTCTGTGACCCAAAAAAAAAGGATACAGGCACTCAGACAGATGAGTCTAAAGTAGTCCATTGCTCTGGAATCTTTCAAAAAGTTGACTTGGACTCCCCCCCCCCCCCTTAATAGGCCAAGCTTCAGTTTCTTCATTCCACATAATTTTTAAAAATTGGTTTATAATCCAACATTTGTGTTTAATTACCTATTTCAAGATCATAATAACATGTGCTCTTGAAATATCAATAAGGCAAATACGGGCAAATGACTTTTGTTCGGTTGTCAGTTACAACCCAACAACCTCTCCATGACTATTTCAGAGACATATCTAACAGGCTAAAAGGAAGTCACTAGAGGTTGCTGGTCCTCAGGCTCATCTAGAAAGATAATCCCAAGACACACTTATGACTGCGGAGATGTGGGTCAATGCAAGGCCATTCTCTATCCCTGATCCAACCCAAGAGAAAGTTGATTGGATGCAGGTTTCAAGACCTACAGTAATTAATCATCATCAGAATCACCTGAGGGTTTCTGAATCCGAATTATGTAGATTAGTCATGTGCGTGTAGGTATATGGGTGTCAGTGTACTACCTCTTTAAACTTCTTTTGTATGTTTAAATTTTTTCAGAATAGAAAGATGAGAAAAATTAACTTTGCACAAGCTAATACTACTTTTATCTACACCTCTCCACTGGTCCACACGGTTATGATTCAAAAGATTTGCAATAGAGGCACACATGTTTGTATATTTTGAAAATAAAGAGAAATATTCTCATGTGATTAAGATAGGCACACCTTGAAAACCACTGCCCTAAGAGGAAGTGGGAGACAAGCCCTTTCAGCGTTCCCCTCAGTATCAACTCCCCTTTTCCCCTCCCAGGAGAGCAAAGAGTGATTTTGGGGGCAGAATACCTGGACTGAACCCTCTGTTGTTTCCAGTGACAATTACCAGCTTCTGATTTAAGCTTCTAATATTTAGGCATACATATATATTATAAACATATACACACATATATAAGCCTAAATATTATATATATGTGTGTATACATGTACAAATATATATAAGCCTGGTGACAGAGGGATACCCTGTCTCAAAAAAAAAAAAAAAAAAAAAAAAAAAAAAAAGCACTTTTGCATGGCTTATTCCCTTTCTTTTCCTGGTTTGCTCATTAAATTATTGGGTTCTCCTGGAGACATGTCCTTAATTACTGACTTGCATAAGAATTATCATCTAAAAGGATTCACTTTTGGGAAGCCACCCTGACACCCAACTTTTCCATTTCTAGCTCAGGGATATCTTGATGAATGTATCTCACTCCTGAGTAAATCACACATATTGCAAAGAAGAATGATAGTAATTTTTAAATGATGCAAAAGAAAGCAGTATTAGTATGTCTCAGAAAGTTTGAAGTTCAAGTTCCTATGTTTCAGATAAGCTATATACATATATGTGTATATATACATATACATATATATATATATATACACACATATATACACACACACAGCCAGGAGTTTGAGTGTAGGATAGACAACATAGTGAAACCCTATCCCTACAAAAAAAAAAAAAATTTAATTAGCCAGGTGTAGCTAGGACTGTCCTAGCTACTTAGGAGGATTGCTTGAGCCCAGAAGTCCAAGGCTACAATGAGCTATGATTGTGCCACTGCACTCCAGCCTGGGTGACAGAGTGAGACACTGTCTCTAATGTCTCTACAATCACCAGTGAGACCCTCATTAGTGTAACTTAGTAGAATTAAATATACTGAGGGCAAAAAGCATGCCTTCTAGGAGCTGAGTAACTTTGTGCAAGTTATTTAACTTCTCCAAGGCTTAGTTTCATATTTTTCAATGTGGTTAATAATACTCACTATACAATGATTTTTGAAGATTAATTTTTAAAATCTATCAAGAAATGCCTAGCACAACATCAGGCATATAATAGGCACTAAATAAATAATAGTTTCCTTGTTCCTTGAGACATGTTTCTGAACTGGATTGTACTTTTTTTCCCTGAAATTCTTGAGAACAACTGGATTCCAATTGTTACATGTACTAGGGGCAGTCTATTAAAAAGTACAGATCCTTATGAACACAACCTGACATGATGCTGGCAGAGCTCTCAAAAAGAAGGAACTCATAGTTTTCTTTAGTTTTAGCTTCTAGATGAGAAAAAGTTTATTTTTATAGTGTATTTGAACAAATAGAACTGACCTATGTTTTAAAATATATAAAGCTGACTGTATGTATAACTGTGTGTCCAAACTTCTGACATGTTAGACTATCTTCATTGTTTTCCACTTGGACTCAAGGATGTTAAGTTTCAGCATATGGCTGTCAAGGAATGAAGTCTCATATAGAGTGGGGGCATAAGGCCTGGTCTGACAATCTTCTATAGGAATATATGTTCCCACCTAGATTGAGTGCCTAAGCACCAAGTAACAGTGAGGCAATAAAATCACTTCTTTTTTGTTTTGTTTTGTTTTTAGATGGAATATAGGATTTTGTTTTATTTTCATAATTTCAACTTTTATTTTAGATTCAGGGCATACATGTGTAGATTCATTACATGGGTATACTGCATGATGCTGAGATTTAGGGTACACTTGATTGTGAGCATAGAACCCAACAGTTAGTTCTTTAAATTTTGCCCTCCTCCCCCCCATCTAGTGGCCTCAGTGTGTAAAATCACTTCTGAGAGAAAAAGAAAGCATGTACCAGAAGAAGGTTAAAAGTAAAAATATTTATAAGACATAGAAGGGTAAGAGGAATAGAGGAAATTATGAGAAAGGGTAAAAAAATAATGAAAAATAATTATTGGCAAAGTAGTTAATATAAGAGACATACAGTTCTAGCTAACTATTTGTAATTTCTAAACTCAAAATAAGTCTGTCCATATGGATGGATGAGTGGATGAATGGGTGGGTGATGGATGGATAGCCACAGATATTAAAGATGTTATCATAGATTGATAACTGTTGAAATGAATTGAATAAGGAAGAGCATGTTCCAAATTTCTGAACAGTCATACACTACAATTCCCAGATGAAGGCTTTCTTTTTCCATGTGTCTTTGTCATTTTCCTTTTATGTATTACCACCTGGCGCCCTTTTGTTCCCCAGCCCAGTCCCATAAGTATGCAAGTTGCTTGGCAACTGATCCATTCACTCAAGTGTCTCAAGGAAATAACCCTAGTTCCTAGGACAGTGCATGATCCAAGTTATTATAGTAAGTTCTAGTGTTTATACCTAAGTCTGAAGAGATAATCTCTGTCCACAGTATTTCCATTGCAGTCTATGAAAATCCATGTACAAGCCAAAAAATGTAAATGAGAGCAATATGACCTGTTCGTTCTTTCAAGAACTATTAATTTGAAAAAGATGAACAGATACTGTGCAAGTTAGTCTGATGCTGAAATATTCTTTGGTCAAATAAAACCAAGAAAATGTATGAATGCTTATAGGCAAAAAAGAAGATATTTAATAGATATTTCCAGTATTTTAAGTAATAGAGGTCATATAAGCCATGCATTGTGATTAAAATGCTGTATTTTTTTATCTGAAACTTCAGCCTTTCCAAACTAAAGCTTAGAAACATACAAATATGTATACACATACCCTTCTAGCTATTTTTCACATTTTAGAGAAAGCAGTAAAACACAAAGAGGAAAGTAATATATTACTGTTTGCTTCAAAGGTTTTAGGGCTCATAGAACTAAAGACAGGGATCGTCTCTTCAGAGCTACAAGGCGTAGAGAATGGAAAGAGTCCATTGGTTTACAAGGACACACTTATTAGCCAAGAGTACATAAATCTGCTAAGCAAGAGACACAGAAGGGTGGCTTGGAATGTTTCTGTTCCATTACAAAACACATTGTCTTTCAGTATGCTAGAAGGAAAGCTACCACACATAGCATAAGGCCGGGTTTACCTCCTTATATTCATTACAGCTAAACAAAAAAAAAATTGTAACCTTATTTTTTCCCTCAAGAGGCATGTTACTATGTGCAGGAACTCTTTATAAAGTAATTATTCCCTTCCCCCCAAATTGAACCATTAGACTCTCATATGTAGAGCATCTTATAGAAAAATACATATATCTTTATTATTTATTGATATGAAACATAAGCATGAAGGATTGAGTGAGTAAAGCTCAGACACCTCTACAAAAACTTCTGCAAAACTAGTGAAATCGATACACAGAAGTATGGGATCATTATGGGGGCAGTTTCCAGGTCTAAAGCAATGAAGTTTTAGTTTGAAAGGCATAACTTTTATGATTTTATCTTGTTATTTAAGTAGTATGTAATAATGAAGTCTTCTGCTATTCTGTACTAAGTGGTATTATCCCAATCCACCCAGAATCTGGCAACAGAATCAGAACATTTTACTCTGAATTAAGAATACCGAAAATATGTATACCTAAATTAAGGCAATCAGATTATGTGTTTCTTTCAACTAACAAATTGGTAAAGATTTTGAAGGATCATGCCCAGTACTGCTGAGGAGTCAGAAAGATCAGCATTTCCACGTACTACTAGTAGAAGTGTAATTTGATGTAAATTTTTGGGAGGAAATTTGTCAATATACATCAATATTTTTTAATGTGCACATTATTTAATCTAGAAATTTAATTGCTAGGAATTAACTCTTAGCAAATTTGGATATTGAGGGATAATTCAAAAGATGTTCATAAGAGGTAGTTTATAATGGCCAGGCGCAGTGGCTCACGCCTACAATCCCAGCACTCTGAGAGGCCAAGGCAGGTGGATTGCTTGAATCCAGGAGTTCAAGATCAGCCTAAGCAACATAGCAAAATCCTGTCTCTACTGAAAATACAAAAATTAGCCAGGTGTGGTGGCACATACCAGTAGTCCCAGTTACTCAGAAAGCTGAGGTGGGAGAATCACTTGAACCTGGAAGGCAGAGGTTGCAGTGAGCAGAGCTCACGCCACTGCACTCCAGCCTGGGCAAAAGAGAGAGACTCCGTCTCAAAGAAAAAAAGTAGTTTATAAAAATAATTCTAAAAGAAAGCAACTTATATTAATATTTCTAACAATAGGAAATTTGTTCAGGCATTCATTAAACAAATTTTTTGCACATATACCACATCACAGTCTTCTGATAATACAACAGTAAATTTTAAAAGTTCTTTACTTTTAAAAGAGTAAAAGTAAGGAAAACTCAAGTGAGGAAAACAGACAGAATTTAAAATATGTAATTTATAAACAGAACAGGAGCAGTTGATTCTATTGATATGGGATATAAGAGAGGATTCAAGTGTGACTGTGAAGCTTTTGGCCTAAGCAACTGAGTGAATAGCACTGGTGAATCTCTAAGAAAAAAAAATAATCACTTTATCTGACCCTGTGCTGTACCCCTGGGAAAAGGAAGGTAATGAAAAGCCCAGAGACGTTTAAGGAACACTAAAGAAAGAGGAAATGTGTGCCTAACTCCCCAAGGAAGCTGGAGGAAACACTGAGGAATCCAGCACACAGAAAGCAATAACCACAGAGCTGGGGCGGCGGGCCTAGTCTAGGCCCATCTGGAAGCGGGTATCAGAGGTAGCCTTTGGGCCGCCAGAGATGAGTTTCTGAGAAAGAGTAGGGAGGCCCAACGGAGTCTTGTGATCCAGAAAAGGGGGCTACAGAGTAACTTAAGAAGGCCTGGTGATGGGTGTCACAGCAGGAGGGCTGTGAACAAATCAAAAGGAACCTGTTAGAGGTCTGAGAACAGAGTGGGCTGGAAGTCTGTTGCTCACTAGTGTCATGGCACAGCTTCCAGTGTTCAACACAAGAATAAAAGACAGGGAGGTGGGGAGCCTCAACTATGCTTACTCCCTGAAATGCTTGGATGTTACGGAATTGACGGTGTACCAGAAAAAGATTAAATCTACCATTCAAAATAAAGGCCCAGATAAGTCCAGGTTGAGTTATAGAAAAATTAATATTATTCCTTTTCCTTCCTTTCTTCCTTCCTTCCTTCTTTCCTTCTTTCTTTCCTTCCTTCCTTCCCTCCCTCCCTCCTTCCTTCCTCCCTCTCTCCCTTCTTCCCTGCCTCCCTTTCTTCCCTCCTTCCATCCCTCCTTCCTTCCTTCTTCCCTCCCTCCCTTCCTCCCTGCCTCCCTTCCTTCCCTCCCTCCCTCTTTCCTTTCTTCCTTCTTTTCTTCCTTCCCCTTTTCATTCTTTTTTACTTTTTGCATACTGGAGTTTGAGACTGATAAATCCATACCCAAGATATGAAACCCGAATATTATCTAGGTGCTGTAGCTTGTGGGCCCTGGGAAAGTCCTGCTTGATAATTGCCCCCTAACACTTCTGGATTAATTGCTGTACTTTCAAGTGACAAAATTTGAGCCCACCTCTATCTGAGACTTGGGGACTTCCCAAGGAGGTGGACATGGGTGGCACTGCAGCAAGGTGCCTTCACCATACCTACCCCACTGACCTGTCTAATCTACTTTCAGTGGGCCAGTATATGTGCTCATTTGTACATGTGCTACTGATGAGGCAATGTTTTAATAGAAGGAAATTTTCATGACTCAATATTTGAAAAAAATAGACTGATTCATAGGAAGAAAGTGTCAACATCCTTACCACTAACTAAAAGGTACTTCTGCGCCTAGAGGATTTTTCCTACCTCTGTACAGGGAATGTCTGTGGTGAGAAGGATAATCATGAGACTATTATGGGTTAACAGAAATTCCCGCTGAAAAACACCCAAATGCTTTGGTTCTAGCTCAGTCCTAACTTTGTCAGAGGCAAGATGTGTCCCAGGGTCAGATGTGTCTTCACTTATATATTAAAAAATGAGATTTTGATTTTTCACTAAATCCCTAGTAAAGTCAGTGACTATAAACAAATCCCCCAGAGTGAGAAACATCTGTGAAGATGAATACCAAAATGACCCACATCTGTCTCAGCAGTCAGGCTTACTGGTACTTCACAACAGATCCTTTTTCCTAAGATGTTTTTGGAAAGGAAAGGTAAGTGGAGCCTGCTGGAACACCACCTTGAAAATGGCCTCATCACAATAAAAGCCCTGGAAGTTATACCAATAACAGACTTAAACACTAAACACAATTATAAATTCTAAAGTCACTCACACCAATTCCCTCACCCATTGGTCAAAGACCTGGCTCTCATTAACTTCTAAAAGAAAACATGAAAAGCTCTCAGAATATTGGTTTCATTTCTGAGTTGATTACCCTAAGATCTCATCATCGGCAGTTTTCCCAGGCAAGATGGCCAAATAGGAACAGCTCTAGTCGGCAGCTGCCAGCGAGACCAACACAGAAGGTGGGTGATTTCTGCATTTCCAACTAAGGTACCCAGTTCATCTCATTGGGACTGGTTAGACAATGGGTGCAGCCCATGGAGGGTGAGCTGAAGCAGGGTGGGGTGTCGCCTCACCCAGGAAGCACAAGAGGTCGAGGAACTCCCTCCCCTCGCCAGGGGAAGCTGTGAGGGACTGTGCCATGAGGGACGGTGCTATCTGACCCAGATACAACACTTTTCCCACAGTCATTGCAACCCACAGACCAGGAGATGCCCTCAGGTGCCTACACCACAAGGGCCCTGGGTTTCAAGCACAAAACTAGGCGGCTGATTAGGCAGATATCGAGTCAGCTGCAGGAGTTTATTTTCTTACCCCAATGGCACCTGGAACCCCAGCAAGACAGAAGTTTTCACTTCCCTGGAAAGGGGGCTGAAGCCAGGGAGCCAAGTGGTCTGGCTCGGCAGATCCCACCCCAACGGAGCCCAGCAAGCTAAGACCCACTGGCTTGAAATTCTCACTGCCAGCACAGCAGTCTGAAATTGACCTGGGATGCTCCAGCTTGGTGAGGGGAGGGGCATCCACCATTACCGAGGCTTCAGTAGGTGGTTTTCCCCTCACGGTGTAAACAAAGCCCCCCAAGAAGTTCGGACTGAGCAGAGCCCACCGGAGCACTACAAAGCCGCTGTAGCCACACTGCCTCTCTAGATTCCTCCTCTCTGGGCAGGACATCTCTGAAACAAAGGCAGCAGCCCCAATCAGCAGCTTATAGATAAAACTCCCATCTCCCTGAGACAGGGCACCTGGGGGAAGGGGCAGCTGTGGGTGCAGCTTCAGCAGACTTAAATGTTCCTGCCTGCCGTCTCTGAAGAGAGTAGTGGATCCCCCAGCACAGTGCTCAAACTCTGCTAAGGGACAGATTGCCTCCTTAAGTGGGTTCCTGACCCAAATGACCCCTGATGGGGAGACACCTCCCAGCAGGGGTCAACAGACACCTCATACAATAGAGCTCTGGCTGGCATCTGGCAGGTGCCCCTCTGGGATGAAGCTTCCAGAGGAAGGAACAAGCAGCAATCTTTGTTGTTCTGCAGTGTCCGATGGTGATACCAGGCAATCAGTCTGGAGTAAACCTCCAGCAAACTCCAAAAGACCTGCAGAACAGGGGCCTGTTAGAAGGAAAACTAACAAAAAGAAAGCAATAGTATCAACATCAACAAAGAGGACGACCACGCAAAAACTCCATCAGAAGGTCACCAATAGCAAAGACCAAATGTAGATAACTCCACTGAGATGAGGAAAAACCAACACAAAAAGGCTGAAAATTCAAAAAAACAGAAAGTCTCTTCTCCTCCAAAAGATCACAACTCCTCACCAGCAAGGGAACAAAAATGGATGGAGAATGAGTTTCACGAATTGACAGAGGTAGGCTTCAGAAGGTGGGTAATAACAAACTCCTCCAAGCTAAAGGAACATGTTCTAACCCAATGCAAGGAAGCTAAGAACCTTGATAAAAGGTTAGAGGAATTGATAACTAGAATAACCAGTTTACAGAAGAACATAAATGATGTGATGGAGGTGAAAAATACAGCACAAGAACTTCATGAAGCATACACAAGTTTCAAAAGCCAAATCAATCAAGTGAAAGAAAGGATATCAGTGATTGAAGATCAACTTAATGAAATAAAGTGTGAAGACAAGATTAGAGAAAAAAGAATGAAAAGGAATGAATAAAGCCTCCAAAAAAGACAAGACTGTGTTAAAAGACCAAACCCACATTTGATTAATGTACCTGAAAGTGATGGGGAGAATGGAACCAAGTTGGAAAACACACTTCAGGATGTTATCCAGGAAAACTTCCCCAACCAAGCAAGACAGGCCAACATTCAAATTCAGGAAATACAGAGAACACCACAAAGATACTCCTTGAGAAGACCAACCCCAAGACACATAAATGTCAGATTCACCAAGGTTGAAATGAATGAAAAGAAAGTTAAGGGCAGCCAGAGAGAAAGGTTGGATTACCCACAAATGGAAGGCCATCAGGCTAACAGGGGATCTCTCTGCAAAAACCCTACAAGCCAGAAGAAAGTGGGGGTCAATATTCAACATTCTTAAAGAAAAGAATTTTCAACCCAGAATGTCATATCTAGCCTAACTAAGCTTCATAAGTGAAGAAGAAATAAAATCCTTTACAGATAAACAAATGCTGAGAGATTTTGTCACCACCAGGCCTCCCTTACAAGAGCTCCTGAAGGAAGCACTAAATCTGGAAAGGAAAAACTGGTACCAGCCACTACAAAAACAAACCAAAATGTAAAGACCATCAATACTATGAAGAAACTACATCAACTAATGGGCAAGATAACCAGCTAGCATCACAATGACAGGATCAAATTTACACATAACAATATTAACCTTAAATGTAAAGGGGCTAAATGCCCCAATTAAAAGGCACAGACCAGCAAATTGGATAAAGAGTCAAGACCCATAGGTGCTGTATTCAGCAGACCCATCTCATGTGCAAAGACACACATATGCACAAAATAAAGAGATGAAGATTTACCAAGCAAATGGAAAGCAAAAAAAAAGCAGGGGTTGCAATCCTAGACTCTGATAAAACAAACTTTAAACCAACAAAGATCAAAAAAACAAAGAAGGGCATTACATAATGGTAAAGGGATCAATGCAACAAGAAGAACTATCCTAAATATACATGCACCGAATACAGGAGCACCTAGATTCATAAAGCAAGTTCTTAGAGATGTACAAGGAGACTTAGACTCCCACACAATAATAGTGGGAGACTTTCACACCCCACTGTCAATATTGGACAGATCAACAAGACAGAAAATTAACAAGGATATTCAAGACTTGAACTCAGCTCTGGACCAGCGGACCTAATAGACATCCACAGAACTCTCCGCCCCAAATCAACAGAATATACATTCTTCTTAGCATCACATAGCACTTGTTCTAAAATCAACTACATAATTGGAACTAAAACACTCCTCAGCAAATGCAAAAGAATGGAAATCATAACAGTCAGTGCAATCAAATTAGAACTCAGGATTAAGAAACTCACTCGAAACCACACAACTACATGGAAACTGAACAATCCGCTCCTGAATGACTACTGAGTAAATAACGAAATTAAGGCAGAAATAAATAAGTTATTTGAAACCAATGAGAACAAGGACACAAAGTACCAGAACCTCTGGGACACAGCTAAAGCAGTGTTTAGAGGGAAATTTATAGTACTAAAATGCCCAAATGAGAAAGTGAGAAACATTTGAAATTGATACCCTAACATCACAATTGAAAGACCTAGAGAAGCAAGAGCAAACAAATTCAAAAGCTAGCAGAAGACAAGAAATAACTAAGATCAGAGCAGAAATGAAGGTGATAGAGACACTTTTTGAAAAACCCTTCAAAAACATCAATGAATCCAAGGGCTGGTTTTTTGTAAAGATTAAAAAACAGATAGCCCACTAGCCAGACTAATAAAGAAGAGAAGAGAGAAGAATCAAATAGACACAACAAAAAATGATAAAGGGGATATCACCATCAATCCTACAGAAATACAAACTACCATCAGAGAACACAATAAACATCTCCACACAAATACACTACAAAATCTTGGAGAAATGCATAAATTCCTAGACACATACACCCTCCCAAGACTAACCCAGGAAGAAGTCAAATCCCTGAATAGACTAATAACAAGTTCTGAAATTGAGGCAGTAATTAATAGCCTACCAACCAAAAAAAGCCCAGGACCAGACGGATTCACAGCCAAATTCTACCAGAGGTACAAACAGGGGCTGGTACCATTCTTTCTGAAACTATTCCAAACAATAGAAAAAGAGGGACTCATCCCTCACTCATTTTATGAGGCCAGCAGCATCCTGATGCCAAATCTTTGCTGGCAGAGACACAACAAAACAAGAAAATTTCAGACCAATATCTCTGATGAACATCGATGCAAAAATCCTCAACTAAATACTGGCAAACCAAATCCAGCAGCACATCAAAAAGCTTATCCACCATGATAAAGTTGGCTTCATCCCTGGGATGCAAGGCTGGTTCAACATACACAAATCAATAAACATAACCCATCACATAAACAGAACCAATGACAAAAACCACATGATTATCCCAATAGATGCAGAAAAGGCCTTTGATAAAATTCAACACCCCTTCATGCTAAAAACACTCAACAAACTAGGTACTGATGGAACATATCTCAAAATAATAAGAGCTATTTATGAAAAACCCACAGCCAATATCATACTGAATGGGCAAAATCTGTAAGCATCCCATCTGAAAACAGGCAGAAGAAAAGGATGCCCTCTCTCACCACTCCTATTCAACATACTATTGGAAGTTCTGGCCAGGGCAATCAGGCAAGAGAAACAAATAAAGGTATTCAAATAGGAACAGAGGAAATCAAATTGTCTCGGTTTGCAGATGACATGATTGTATATTTAGAAAACCCCATCATCTCAGCCCAAAAACTCCTTAATCTGATAAGCAATTTCAGCAAAGTCTCAGTATACAAAATCAATGTGCAAAAATCACAAGCATTCCTATACACCAATAATAGAGAGCCAAATCATGAGTGAACTCCCATTCATAATTGCTACAAAGAAAATAAAATACCTAGGAAGTCAACTTACAAGGAACATGAAGGACTTCTTCAAGGAGAACTACAAACCACTGCTCAAGGAAAAAAGGGAGGACACAGACAAACGTAAAAACATTCCATGCTAATGGATAGGAAAAATCAATATCATGAAAATGCCCATACTGCCCAAAGTAATTTATAGAGTCAACACTATTGCTACCACTGACTTCACAGAATTAGAAAAAACTACTTTAAATTTCATATGGAACCAAAAAAGACCCCATATAGCCAAGACAATCCTAAGCAAAAAGAACAAAGCTGGAGGCATCATACTACCTGACTTCAAACTATACTACAAGGCTACAGTACCCAAAACAGCATGGTCCTGGTACCAAAACAGATATATATACCAATGGAACAGAACAGAGGCCTCAGAAATAACACCACACATCTACAACCATCTGATCTTTGACAAATCTGACAAAAACAAGCAATGGGGAAATGATTCCCCATTTAATAAATGGTGTTGGGAAAACTGGTTAGCCATATGCAGAAAACTGAAACTGGACCCCTTTCTTACACCTTATACAAAAATTAACTCAAGATGGATGGAAAACTTAAGTGTAAAACCTAAAACCACAAAAACTCTAGAAGAAAACCTAGGCAATATCATTTAGGACATAGGCATGGGCAAAGACTTCATGACTAAAAAATCTAAAGCAATGGCAACAAAAGACAAAATTGACAAATGGTGTCTAATCAAACTAAAGAGCTTATGCACAGCAAAAGACATTATCATCAGAGTGAACAGGCAAACTACAGAATAGGAGAAAACTTTTACAATCCATCCACCTGACAAAGGTCTAATATCCAGAATCTACAAGGAACTTAAACAAATTTACAAGAAAAAAACAAATAACCCCATCAAAAAGTGGGCAAAGGATATGCACAGACACTTCTCAAAAGAAGACATTTATGCAGCCAACAAACATATGAAAAAAAGCTCATCATCACTGGTCATTAGAGAAATGCAAATCAAAACCAAAATGAGATACCATCTCACGCCAGTTAGAACGGTGATCATTAAAATGTCAGGAAACAACAGATGCTGGCAAGGCTGTGAAGAAATAGGAACACTTTTACACTGTTGGTGGAAGTATAAATTAGTTCAACCATTGTGGACGACTGTATGGCGATTCCTCAAGGATCTACAACCAGAAATACCATTTGACCCAGCAATCCCATTACTGAGTATATACCCAAAGGATTGTAGATCATTTTACTGTAAAGATACATGCACACATATGTTTATTGCAGCACTATTCACAATAGCAAAGACTTGGAACCAACCCAAATGCCCATCAATGATACACTGGATAAAGAAAATGTGGCACATATACACCATGGAATACCATGCAGCCATAATTAAGAATGAGCTCATGTCCTTTGCAGAGACGTGGATGAAGCTGGAAACCATCATTCTCAGCAAACTAACACAGGAACAGAAAACCAAATACCACATGTTCTCACTCATAAATGGGAGTCGAACAGTGAGAACATATGGGCACAGGGAGGGGAACATCACCCACTGGGGCCTGTCGAGGGGTGGGGTGCAAGGGGAGGGATAGCATTGGAAGAAATATCTAATGTAGATTATGGGTTGATAGGTGCAGCAAGCCACCATGGCACATGTATGCCTATGTAACAAACCTGCACATTCTGCACATATGTCCCAGAACTTAAAGTATAATTTTAAAAAATCATGAAATATAGAAAAGAATGAATGCTAGAATAGTATAGATAAGATGCCCATCTTCCAGTAATCCTCACTACACTCTCACTAATCACATACTTACAATTAATATCTTTGTGCCAGATGATGCCTTTAGAAGGAAATAGTTCATTCTAAAATCGCTAAACTCTTTTTCCAAGCCAATATGAGATGTTCAACCACTTTAAGTTTATTTGGAGTGTGGTAGGGATATTTTCTTGGATTGAAAATTGAGTTAAGATAGTTACCTTGTATACAGTATCAATTCAGCTGAACTTTTTTTTTTTTTTTTTTTTTTTTTTTTGAGATGGAGTCTCGCTCTGTCGCCCAGGCTGGAGTGCAGTGGCCGGATCTCAGCTCACTGCAAGCTCCCCCTCCCGGGTTTACGCCATTCTCCCGCCTCAGCCTCCCAAGTAGCTGGGACTACAGGGGCCCGCCACCTCACTCAGCTAGCTTTTTGTACTTTTTAGTAGAGACGGGGTTTCACCGTGTTAGCCAGGATGGTCTCGATCTCCTGACCTCGTGATCCGCCCGTCTCAGCCTCCCAAAGTGCTGGGGAACTTTTTTTTTTAAGTAGACCTTTCCACATGCCTGTTTTTGAGCTCCTGAAAAAATGGAAAATAAGAGTTGAAGCTATGATACAACTATCAGGAATTCAAAAATCACTTTGTAAATCACTAAGGATTTGCAGTGCAATCCTTGTAAGTATTCAGTCAGATAGTCTGGTCGAGGTTATAAGATTCTACAAACACTCAGCACAACCATTTGAGAGTTATGTGCTGTTGTGTGGTCTTAACTACATCACAACCATAATAAGTTGTATGTAAGTCTTTTGTGTTTGTTTATTTGTTCTTTTCTACCTCTGCTCTAACTTTTCATTTAAAGCCAAATAAGAACATCAAATTAAAACATTAACTCAAGAGACAGAGCAGCAGGAAATTCCGAGGTTAGGTTTCTCATTGCAATTTTAACTTTCCCATGATAGACATTTTCTGTGCTCATTAGCATCTTACATGTGTAGCTTTGTATAAAGAGTCAGATTCTAACTTCAGTTACACCCATTTTATTTTTACTGAAAATGTAAGGGGGAGTAATGAAGAATTAAAGTAGTGCCAGAGGTGAGCAGGCTGTAAAGCAAATGCTGAGGGAGACGATTATGGGAGGCACACAAATAGGGGAGCCCGGAAAAGGAAATAGGAGGCACAGATGGAATTGTGTTAGTGAATACGCAATTGCATTTCAAGATTTCTTCATATGCATATTTTCATGTACTTCTTTTCAAATAACTGTTAAACAACCATTTGAACCACATTAATTTTATTTATTTTTTATTTATATAGAACTTGAGCGTTTGGTTCACTTTGATTTCACCTCTTGCTTATAAATCTTCTGACCAGTCATTAACTGCTTGTAAAGTCCTGGCACCTCATATATTGTCACTTAATTATGTTATGCTACAGTGGGCTTCCTAGGAGGCAAAAATTCTACACAAAAACACTTATAAAGAAAGCCAGGGCAGACAGCCTGACTAAGCCAGTAAGAATAAAAATTGTTGCTGACAAGGGAATAGAATTGACAACTAAAGCTTTCTCAACCAAAGGGGAAAATGAATAGCCAAGACATTTGAATTGTTGAAGGAAAGGATGTTTCAGATCTAGGCGAGGGGGAGGAACAGAGCATAAAACTGGAAATAGAAGATTAACCACTAAGCCTTCTCAGAATGAATCATAAAGAGAGAAAAAGGATTATTAGCCCAAAGGATCTAGGCAGGAAGGGCTCAGGGCAAAGCTTCCTGGTACATCCTGTCTTCAGGTCTAAGATATTGGAAACCGTTCCTTGCTGGAAGAAGCACCTCATTGGTATAGCCTGCCCAAGACATTAGGGAATAAAAAAGAACTGAAGAAAAACTCATTTGAATTTCAGGACGCTATTAAGTTTTTTAAAACTCTGTTATTTCCATGATAATATGTGATATTACTGAAGATGTGAGCACCCACATATTACTGGGAGCAGCATCAATTGGTACAATCCTTTTGAAAGATAATTAAACAATACAATACAAATCCAAAGCCATAAAACTGTTAATAGTTTTAATGTAGAATTTTCTTTTCTGGTCATCTATCCTATAGAAATACTCTAAATATTTAAAAAATCTCTATTCACAGAAATATTCGTGACAACACTTGATACGAAGTGAAAAAACAGTAACAAGCTAAATATCCAATAATAAAATAAAACTTTAGTAAAATATTCTTGTACATTCACTCAATGAAATAAAAATCTATCACAAAAATCCTGATTATTGAAATACACAGCACCACCTATGAAGTATTTCTGCCTCCCCACAACTCCCACAAAACAGTAAAACTTGAATCAAGCTTTTCAATGAAACTTCTAATTTATAGGGAAACTCAGATTGAAAGGAAGAAGACAAACTGTTCATAAGTAAGCAACTCAAGAACTATGGACAATTGATTTAGCTTCTTTAATAATCTGGTGATCTAGGGGAAGGGAAGGAGGAGTTCATCTCTCCAAGAGTTCCGTGTTTCATTGAACGTTTGGTGATGATGGAAATGTTCCGCATCTGTGCTGTTCAATATGGCGGTCACTACTGAGCCCTTGAAATGTGGCTAGTGTGACTTATGGTCTGACTTTCTTAATCTCATTTCATTTTAATAATTTAAATTTAAAAATCCACTTTTGGCCAGTGGCTACCATATTGGATGACACAGTTCTAGATTTAAAAGATTCAAAGAGATACGCAACTATATGCAATGTGTAGATTTTGTTGGATTCTGAAGCAGACTCGGAAAGACCTGTCCGAGTCTTTCAGGGAAATTTGAATATAGCCTGAGTTAGAGTTAATTCTGTTTAGTGTAATAAAGGTATTGTGGTGGTTATGCCATAAACTTAACTGATTTTTTAGAGACTCATGCTGAAATGTTTAGAGATAAAATGTCAAAATGTCACAATGCCTGGGATTTGCTTTAAAATGCTTCTACCCCGGGCACCGTAGCTCATGCCTGTAATCCCAGCACTTTGGGAGGCTGAGGCAGGTGGATCGCTTGAGGTCAGGAGTTCAAGACCAGCCTGGCCAACATGGTGAAACCCCATGTTTACTAAAAATACCAAAACTAGCTGGGTGTGGTGGCAGGCACCTGTAATCCCAACTACTTGGGAGACTGAGGAGAGAGGATTGCTTGAACATAGGAAGCAGAGGTTGCAGTGAGCCGAGATCACACCACTGCATTCCAGCCTAGGTGACAGAGGAACACTCTGTCTCAAAAAAAAAAAAAAAATGCTTCTACAAAGAGAGAGAAAAGAGAAGGATGAAGTAAATGTTGTAAAATGTGGATAATTATTTAATCTGGGTGAGGTGTATGTAGGGTCATTATAGTTTCTCTTTTTGTGTGTATATTTGAAAGATTTTTATAATAATAATTTCTAAAACTCATAATTACATAAAAAATGCTTATGAATAATATTAATTGAAAAGGCAGAATATAAGCTTGTCCACTCAACAGTACTATGACCATTAACTAGTAATGCATTAACGTGTTGATGCTGAGTTGCAAGTCATCTGTTAAGATGTTCAAATTTGCAATGATTTTAGTGAAGAGCTAAAATACAGTTTCATGCCAGAAAGTGTTTATGGGAATATTTTAAGCATGTTTAAGTGTGGCAGGAAAAAGAATGTGTGAGAATCACTGTAACAAACACATACACCTATCCATACACACCCATATACCATTAAAAAAAAAAAACCCTACATACAAACACATAGTATCATTTATTCCATAATGGTGGTTCGGTTTTGCTCATGGAATTAAACTAGATAAAGAACAGACAAATTTTTGTAATGTGATTAGGTTACTTTCATAATAAGATTAAAACCACATTTAAATTAAATTTAACTTTTTAAAAAGTGAGATCTGTGGTTTGATATATGGAATTATTCTTAATAGACCCCCAAACTTTTATTGCCAAGACACAAATCTATTTCACCAGAACCCTGCCCCTTTTTCAGAGGCATATGAATAGAATAGGATAAGGATATTCACATATTTGCAAATTTAATGTCATATAAAGAGAAATATAATGCAATTTGAAAAGAAAGGGGATGTTTATATTACCTTAGAACTCAAAACAAATTCTTGCATCTTCTGAGCTTAGTGGTAATATTTAATAATAAAAATAACATCATTTAAATAATGTTTAATATAGCCAGGCATTGTTTTAAGCACTTTATTTATGGTACCTCTTTTAACTCTCACAACCCTTTGTGGTATGAAATATTGCTATCTCAATTTTAAAGCTGGCAAAATTAAGACACAGAGAAATTAAGTAACTTGTCTAAGATCACACAGCCAGCAAGTAGTGAAGCCAAGATTTAAACCTAGTATTTCTGCTCTAGAGTCCATGCTTTTAGGCACTATGCCACACTGGCTCAAGTAATCGTTCTATTGACTTCATTCACTCACAAGTTGAGAAAAAAATATCTGTTTCTCGCTGCCACGTGCACCCCTCCTCATGCAGGCCAGGGAGCCATGGACTTTCTACCACCTTATTAAAACAAAAGTAGCTGGGTGCAGTGTCTCATATCTGTAATCCCAGCACATTGGGAGGCTGAGGCAGAATAGCTTGAGCCCAGGAGTTCAAGACCAGCCTGGGCAACATGGTGAAACTCTGTCTTTATAAAAAAAAAAAAAAAAAATTAGCTGGGCATGGTGGTGTGTGCCTGTAGTTCCAGCTACTCAAGAGGCTGAGGCAGGAGGATTGCTTGAGCCCAGGGGGTCAAGACTGCAGTGAGCTGAGATTACGCCACTGCACTCCAGCCCACGCAACAGAATGAGACAAAAAAAAGTAGCTGAGCCAAAGAGAGGCACGTTAGCTACCATTATTGCTATTACTATTATATTATATTATATTATCACTTACATCTGAGCCAAATTCCCACTCAGTCCTTGGTAACTAAATCTCCCCTCCATGAATAATGAATCATCTTCATAGTCTTACCCTCAATGGGCTTCAGTTAACTTTGAAGACAGATCAGTTCGGGTGATGCAATATTGGTTTGTAGGGAAGCAAAGTAATGATTTCTAACCAGGTCATGCAACAGATGTTTTACATGTGGTGCTTTTAAAAGAACAAGTAAGGGTTTTCTTTCTGCTAAGTTAGTTTTTTGAATACCTGAAGTTCAGTCTTTTTTAAAGAGAACCATTTTCGGGGTAGGGAAGGGGACATATTTCTGACTGATAATAAACAGAACACTGTCCTGTTAGAGTATGTGGAGTATAGTATTATCTTATTTTACTGTTGAGGTCATTTTAAGACAGCAATCATAGCACCTTGCTACTTCTTGGATCAGAGAGACATGCAGAGTTTTTTGGCCCTGTATACATGATCTTAGGTAGCTGTGCTTTTTGAGTTCCCACACTTGTCTTTTTTTTTTTTTTTTTTTTTTTTTTTGAGGCGGAGTCTCGCTCTGTCGCCCAGGCTGGAGTGCAGTGGCACTTGTCTTTTTCCCGCCATTCTCCTGCCTCAATGATAGCTGGGTACAGGCGCCGCCACCACGCCCGGCTAATTTTTTTGTATTTTTAGTGGTGTCCTCAGATGGAGTTTACCTCGGTTGTGCTGGGATTACAGGCTTGAGCCACATCCTGGTGTTGACGGTTGTTCTTAGTGCCCTTTCTCTAGCAATCATCCCTCTCCTAATTTATGGCTTCTAATTTGCTATAGTTTGGGAAACCACTCATGCCATAAGTATGAATCTATAAATGTACTTATGCATAAATTTATAAATGCATATACACTTATCCCTTTCCACAAAGGATGCATGGTGGCTTTTTAAAATTATGCAATTACAAAAAGAATAATTTTTGAAGGAATTTGAACAAAAGGAAAATAAGAATAGATAAATAATAAAGCCAAGGTAGGTAACACATGCAGACTGCATGCTCTGTAGCTCTCTGTAATTGCTACTGCTAGGTAGCAAATAGAGCTCTGGATTTCCTGCAAGCCAAAGCAAACATAAAAAGGCATTCCATTAGTTACAGGTTCACAATGCTCAGAAAATAAAAACACACCAGCTATTCAGAAAAGTACTACCACTCTTAATATTAAGACCTAAGAGAATTTTTTCATCGTATTCATAAAGAAGGGTAATATAGGATACAATAATGTCTTCAATGGCATTCTGACAATAGCTAATGTAATACATACCAAATAGTGCTTGTTATGAAATCACTTAATATAAGCCAAAAGCAAAAACCCAAGCAAATAACATCTTTAAAAAGCAAGCATAGTAAGGAACTAAGAGACTTTTAGTAAGTAACGTGCACTATATGGGCTGTGTAGTCACTATTTTCCTTGATGGGAGGCTGTTGGCATATACCTCTTAATTGGTGGTCATATTCCAGATATGTAGGTTTATAAACATGTATACATATTTTATGGATAAGTCTATTTCTTTTAGTTACTATACAATTAGAAAACATTAAATACTCCTAGCCACTAGATATAGTTAGTCCTCAATTCCAGCCTCGTTGCTATCTTCATTTTATGAGAAGGGACAAAGAAGTTATCATTTGAACTCTTGTTATAATCGTCAGATTCCAAATCTTCAATAAAAAGATGACTGCCAGTTTTTAAAGAGAATTTCTAAATTTGTAAATTAGCGAAGTGAATTGAAGAGGAGACATACTCTCATTCACACGGTAACTAGGAGATATTCTTTCATTGTGAGCCCTTCTCTGAAGTGAATTTAATCAAAGTTTATTCAGTGAATTTCAAAGCAAATCCACCAGCCCACTTTACCTTCCATTTAGGTCCCTAACAACAGGATTTGAGGACTGCTCTTTACTTTAATTCTTTACTTGTGCGGTACCTACTGTATGTAGAGAATGTTTGCATGTTTGGATTCTCTGAACAACACAATGAATTCCCTACACGATACCGCAACACAATTTCTCAGCTATCAAGTAAAGCTTTTTTATCCTGCTGAGTTCAAAGTTCAAAATTTATTTCTTAGCTTAATGCAATGCTAGTGCAAGTGTGTTTAATATATTCATTCTAAATGCCATCAGACGACGGTGGTGTCAACATTTTGGCTTTGTTTGGACAGCTTTTGTGCAAGTGCAAACACAGAGTGTATGAAATCTAATGAGATTAGGCGCTTACTGCAAAATTAAAGGCAGGCGACTAGACTTCAAAGACATTACCGCACTGCAAATCCCTGACAATATTTCTTGGGCCACTTCAGCAAACTAAAGTTTGAGAATCACCTTTACCAAAAGATTTTCTTCATAGCAACCCTTTATTAGAATACTTAATATTCAACACCTTCTAAAAAAATACATGCTTTCTTATCTTTCTTTTTTTAAATCATCATTCAGGAACACTACAGTTAAGGAGGATGAAATTAAATCAAGATGAGTGAGAATTAACCAAAAGTTTTTCACAGACCCAGAATTAAACATAAATCTTTTAAAAGCTGTGGGTTTTGAGGTGTTTTTATTGTTTGGCAAAAATACAGAAAACAGTAAAAGAAATCTGACCTCATCAAAAGATGATAATGAATCTTCTAATTTTTTTCAAAATAATTAACATTTAATAAGGGCTCACTACATCCCAGACACTATTCTAAGTGATTTGTAGGTATTAAATTAATCCTAACCACAATCTTATAAGATTGTTAATATTATTAGTACCAATTTACAGATTTAAAAACCAGAGCTTACCAAAATTAAACAGTGGTTTATTGAACTAGAATAATAAACTCAGGGTACAATAGGAGATATAAGCTGAAAAATCAAGTAAGAAAATAATCTAATCACAAGCATTTTAACTTCAAACAAGAGACGACAAAAGACTCTTCAAGGAAAGGACAATGAACAAACCAGTACTACCTAAGAATCGCTGCTTCAGAGCATGCATCAGAATATAAAAACGGGCATGCAAGCTTCATTATGGCAATCCAGGGATAGCATGGTGAGGAAGAAGAAAAAAAAATCAGAGATCAGCTAACAGCCTTCTCACTTACAGGAGAAATGGAGGTATGAACAAACGAGGGAGATGTTACAGATGACTCCAGTATCATAAGCCTGGTAAACAAGTGTCCAGAGTTGTCAATGATAATAATAGGCTAGTTGGGGAAAATGCAGGTTTGGAGAAAAACAACTAACTTCAGTTTGGGAACATAAATATTAGGTTGCATCATGTACAATTGCCATTTAACCATTTTTACCTATTAAATTAATAATTTCATATGACACAACCTAAGGTTGTGGGATATTCAAGTGGAGAGACTTCTGATACGTGTTATGTCAGACATGTGTTGGTTACACTAAGAGCTGTATATATGAATTTAAGAGTCATCTAGACAGGGCTGATAACATGGAACCATGTCAGAGGTTACATTTCCAAGGGTAGCAAAGAGGACTGTCATGGATACTCACTGCTGGAAAACAGAAAGAAGCTAGTGACATGAGGATAAACAAAAAGCTCTGCCATCACTGACACTGAAGCCATAAATGACTAATGTTTTGGAGGGCAAAATCAGAAGTAAAAACATTGGGTACAGACCATGGTGTAAGTGGTTACTGTCAAATGGCAATTGCAAGGCTGGCAGGGCTTGGGGGAGCAGGGGTAAGTAAGGAAATATGGGTATAAAGATGTATATACATGTTCCATGAGTTTATCCTTGAAAAGAAGATAAAGATGTTTCTTTTTCTTTCTTAATGAGATGACATTATAAATAAATGGGAGTGGAGACCACTTGGAACTTTCTTAAAGAAAGAAAGAGACCCAGGTATTTTTAACAGCAAGAAAAAAATTCAGCAATATATCAGCACATAGTACTAAAGATAAAAGGTTAAGAACACAATATCTGTTTACAGGAGACAAGATAACCCCCACCTAACGAGAACTCACAGCCCTAGAATGAGTGGAGATACTGCTGGATGACTGAAGATTCCCCAGGAGTGGGGGTATTTCTGCTCTGTGACTTCATGGTGCAGAAACTTTAAGAAAAATGTTTGATAGAAACTGCCAGTGAAAATAATCTGCCCTTTTCCTTGGGTACTTACATTCTCAGAAATTATAATTGATAACGTCCACTAGGTAGTCTTGCTCCTATGTGCAGGTAGAAAGCAGAAGACAGTTCAGATGGGGGAAGGAGTAGTAACTGATGGTCTTAACAGGCTCCCCAAAATAGGTGGTGGATGAACCTCTGTTAGAGGACGACCAAGAGTTGTAAGAGGTCATTGGAAATTTTCAAAATTCAGTGAAGTTGCTGGGAAAGAAACTCTTAAAGGACAAATAGTAAATTACATGCCACTAGCAGTGAGTGTACAGACAAAGCAAGATAATAATCATTAGTAAAAATTATCAAACCCTACTTCTACCACTTCCTTTATCCCCATCGCATGTTACTTACATACACACACACACACACACACACACACACACACACACAGAGTCTGAAGGCCGGTATTACTTCTCATTCATATTTCTATTTTGCCAAGGACTCAGCACAGTGTCTTACATATAGTAGATGTTTAATAAAAATATTGGATGAATGGGGCAAACTCCTAAGAGGTTACTAGGTTGATAATTAGAATTTATAACATAATGACTTTCAAACAGATTAAATGATTAATGAAATTGAGCCCAATAATAACGAACATTTTGAGAGTACTTACTGTGGGCTAAATGTTTACATCAATTGCCTGATCTAATCCCCACAGTGATCCTAAAAGGTAGAGATTATTACTATCATACTTTTACAACTGAGAAAAAAATGAGGCTTAAAGAGGTTCAATATACTCGCTAAGTCACACTGCTATTAAGAGGTAGCACAAGGATTCAAGCTGGGAGTCTGCCAACGTCATCTTGTCTATAAAACATCTGGCCAAGTATCAGGCTTCTGTGAGGTGGAAGCTTCTCTACATAGACGCTGTCACATAATACAACGCAGGTCCCAATACGACAGCTAGCCTGCAACCTGGCATTCGCACTGACTATGTGGCTTTATCTGAGACACTTCACCTTTGTCTTTTCTTATTTGCATAATAAGAAATTAGACAAGATCTTTAAAGTACCTTTCAGGTCTGAACTTCTGAGACTTTAGATTTACTCCTAATTATGGAATTAAAGATGGTTAAAATTCTTGCCCCATCTTGGTTGACTGACACCCAAAAGCACTGAGAATCATATTCCACAAAACAGAGAGGTCTGAAAAAGCGTGAGCCTTAGGAAATTTAGTTGCTGCTCTTAGAAATTTTTGTCAATCTCAGACAACTATTAAGGTCACCAGTGGACAGTAAAGCAAAGATTCTATAAAATTGTATGGTTTTCATTTGTCCAAACAAACAGACTACAAAAAAGTAGCCACAGAGAAAGTATATGTCACTCTCACCATATCCTCTGGAGGGAGAGAATCACACATGAATTAAAACTGGGGGGTCTAGGCCAGACGCGGCGGCTCACACCTGTAACCCCGGCACTTTGGGAGTCCAAGGCAGGTGGATCACTTGAGGTCAGGAGTTCAAGACCAGCCTGGCCAACATGGTGAAACCCTGTTTCTACCAAAACTATAAAAAGTTAGCCAGGCGTGGTCGTGCGCGCCTGCAATCCCAGCTACTCAGGAGGCTGAGGCAGGAGAATCACTTGAACCCAGGAGTTGGAGGTTGCAGTGAGCCAAAATCATGCTACTGCACTCCAGCCTGGGTGACAGCGTGAGACTCTGTCTCAAAACAAAAAAACAAAACAAAGAAACAAAAAACCTCAGGGGTCTAATACGAATGAGCACCTGTCCCCAAACAGTCATGAATTCAGTGATGCAACTTAGACAGTTTATCTTAGGAGAAGGCATACATTTTTAAAACCAAGGGAATCAAAGACAACAGTATTTTAAAATATAATACCAGATACCTATTAAACTACATCCTTCCAGCCACCAGGAGGTAGAGGCACAACATCCTGTCACCTAAATACAAAATTATCATGTTTATACTTGGACAGAAAAACACTTTCTTCACCCTTGGGCCAGTCAGAACATCAATTATTTAATTTTTCACAGCTCTCTACCATAGTCTTTTGAATGATGTTCAAATACTTCACAAGACGGAACAATAGCTAGGAGACATAACTCTTTAGAGGAAGCAATGCACCTCCAGCCAAGAAAGTGGGAAAATCAAGCTCAAGTATCCAGGCCCTGTAGGTGCACACTTAGTTACAGAATCCACAGTCATTGAAAAGGGGTCATTGCACTTTAATACAAAATAAAATGGGTGAGCGGATTCTGTTTAGTTTGCCCTGAGGAAATTAGTCCCTCCCAAAAAAGAGTGTCCCCCAAAGATAAAGTTACTTCATATTTTGTTTTTGTTTTTGGGTTGTTTTTTTTTTTTTAGAGACAGACTTTCTCCCTGTCACCCAGGCTGGAGTGCAGTGGTGTGATCTTGGGCTCACTGAGGCCTCTACCTCCTGCACTCAAGCAATCCTCCCATATCAGCCTCCCAAGTAGCTGCGAAAACCAACACGCACCACCACACCCGGCTAATTTTTGCATTTTTGTAGAGACAGGGCTTTGCCATGGTAGCCAGGCTGCTCTTGAATTCTTGAGCTTAGGTGATCTACTGCCTCAGCCTCCCAAAGTGCTGGGATTATAGGCGGGAGCCACTGCACCCAGCCAGGGAGGGGAGATGGTTGCAGGAGTTCTTATAGCAACTCGTTATATATTGATTGCATTTAGTATGTATAGAAGTAGATTGTCATCAACTAGAAAACTATTATTATCCTTGTTGTTTCTCCCTCTTTTAGCCTCTCCAAATAAACTCAGTCTGACCCAAACCTATAAATTGCAACAAATTTCTTTTTCAGGAATTCCAAAGCCTTTTAAAATGATAGATTACTTCTTCTGTTCATTAGTAGAAGGGGGAAAATCCTGCTCTTAGCTGAAGCCAACAAAAAGTATTTGGCAAATCACTATAAAACACCAGAGAAAATGTAATGACCTCTCGTCTTTAGAAATTACTTAGCACTTTGCTTTGCAGTTAAACCATAGCGCATTATTTGCAGAAGGGAATAAGGACGAATAGTCTATTTTCTCATTAACTGATAGAGGGAGAAATGTAACAGCTCCCGTGACCATGTGAGTGTTAATTGAAAGGAAGTCTCACTTTCACAGGAAAACCGCCCTCAGTAATAAAGACGATGACTCTGACCCACTAGGTTGGCAGCTGCGTCCGGATTCTTGGGAAACCAACCCCTGTGGTTCACCTCACTCCCTGATAATGACAGGCCCTTGCTTTCCCCACAAGCCTGAAAAAGAAATAAAGGAAAAAAAGAGAACACTCTAAAAATAAGAAGAAAGAAAAGGAGAGTAGTGTCCTTGCCAATGCTAGTAACCAAGAGGCCTAGAAAGAGATCACTGGATACCCTGCCATTTATTGCCCATTTCCAACCATAGGAAGCTGGGAGGAGATCTTGCCAAAGGGAAAAAAAAAAAGAAAGAAAAAATTTTCTGCATCCTTCCTGTTGACAGGAATAGAACAGAGTCACGTAACTCATTCTAGCTCCGTTATTTTTCCCCTGCTGTGTAGAGTAGCTTTTTTAGGTCAAAGTTTTTAAGAAAAAGAATTTTAATTTTATCTTCAAGTTTTAAACCCCCACCTTTTATATATCTTCTACTTTTTTCCATTACCTCAAATGAATTTATAGAAATAAAATACTGTTTTAATCACCTAATCTAAGAAGTTACATTGTCTTCTTTAAATGGATCAAAGTTAAATAATTCGAAGTTCCCTTCGTCCACTATTCCAGGGTGAGCCAGCTATTTCTTGAGATTGAGCTTGCACTTAAAAAAAACTAAAACACACACAAAAGAATCCACTTCTTCCCATAAGGAAAATAAGGTCAAATTCCTAGAATAAGAAACCACAATAAATTTAACTTTACTAAAAAAGCCAGTGGTTTGAGGAATGCTCAAACTCAATCCACAATCCACTAATTCATTACATCTCTAAAACAAAGAAAGTAAACACTGTTATTAGTACACAATTATTTGTATATTGTTCTCCAAGTAGAAATTTTACAAAATAGAAGGGTTTCCCTAAAAACAAAAGCTTTCACTTATTATAGACTGGAAATTCTGCAGCGATGAGGTGCTGTCAGAGTGTACTTTCTCAAAGCTTTTTATATACAACACTCTATAATTTCCCCCAACATCTCCTGGCTCAGCATTCCACCCTCTTCTCAGTCGCTGCAAAACTTCTAGATCCTTTCTTCCTTTCACCGCACTAATCCCTCTGCCTGGATCAACTCTTCTTCTTCCCTCATTCACTCTCTTTGCTTCTCCAATTTGATCTCATTCTTCATGTTTCAGTGGAAATGGAAATTCTTGCTTGAGAAATTCTTCCCTGAATCCCTAGTCTATATTAAAGCCCACTCTTACCCCACTCCTCATCATTATTTGCTCTCATGTACTCTAACTTGTGTTTCATAGCCCTTAAAACTCTCATTTTGTGGTAAATTCATTCTTTGTATAATCATATATTTAATGGCTATGTAATTTTTATGTAATGCCTCCTTCTGTGTTTATACATTCAAGATAGTAGGAACCATATCCTTCTTGGTCACCACTTGAGCATAATGTAAATACTCAATGAAATGTTTTGAATGAGTGACTAAAGATTTGTTGAAAGGTTACCTATTGGGTACAATGTTCACTATTCGGATGATCGGTACACTAAAAGCCCAGACTTCACCACTACACAATATACCCATGTACCAAAACTGCACTGGTACTGCCAAAATCTGTAAAAACGAAAATAAAAATTTTAAAAAAATTTAAAGATGTGCACCAAATATTCATTACCATTCTATCAACTCCATATTATTTTTTATTTTCTGGAAGCCTACAGAATGAAGACTGAAAGTATTTCATCAGAAATCATACTGTCTGAAGCAATAGAATTAAAAAAGGAAAGCAGTCAATAAATCTCTGACCTGTAAAAAGGGAACAGTAAATAAACTTTACCAAATAAAGAGCCACTGATTTTGCTGGACACTAAATCTAGAAAGGCAAGTTGAAAGGGTGAGAGGGAATCAGATTATGGAGAGTTAAATTTGGACTTTAATACAGTATAAACAATCAAAAGTATCTGCATAATAAAGTGACATGATAAAGCTGGAGATTATTCCAGAAGTAAAATTCAGTGCTAATTGAAGGGGTAGAGCAACTGATTTGGAAACTAAATAGTCTAGGCTTGATGTAAGTAAGGCTCAGTTACTGAGATAGGAGTGGAAATGGGAAAGACAGACTCGATTATGAGAGATCATGAAAGAAGAATTGATAAGACTAGGTGCAGGAGAAGTGCTCACAATTCCTAGGGATATCAAGACCAGGTGAAATGGGCAGAGAAGAATGGAGAGGGTTCCACCATAAAGCGGGGTCCTTCAGCTCCCAACTCTTTGAGGGACCTTCAATAAATCCCTTAACCTCTTTAGCCTCACTTTCTTCATCTATAAAATGAAAAAGGTAGACCAGATGATCACCAAAATTGAGCATTCTCTGAATATGGGTATTCATGGAAATGAGGGAGTCAGCAAGAGCCTTTGATTGGGGGGGAAAAAAGTGTTTCGTGCTGAATATTGTGAAATTGTGACATAATGAGAAATATATATATATATATGTCTTGTTTCTGGCTCCTGAAACAGCTCCGGAGCTCATTAAGGTGAAAGTAGCATCTTTTGTTTTTCAAAACGGGCCCCTTTTAATCACACCCGAGTTTATGTTAATAAAGTAACTTTTGGGAAGTCCATAAAGAGTGTGGGGGAAGCTGTTTGCCAGAAGAACTAACCAAGTGGTTAGAGAGTTGCAACTTTCAGCTCTACTGCCTGACCTCTGGGGAAGGGAGAGGAGCTTAAGGTTGTGCTGATCACCAACGGCCAATGATTTCATCAGTCATGCTTATGTAATGAAGGCGCCATAAAACCCCTAACTGAAGGGATTCAGATACTTTCCAGGTTGGTCAATAAGAACAAATGCATTTGTCAAGAGGTGCATCATGAGGATAGAAGCTCCTGTGCTTGGGACCCTGGCAAACCTCACCTTACATATCTGTTCATTTCACTATTCATTTGTATCCTTTAAAATATTCATTGTAACAAATCTGTAAGCATAAGTAAACTTGTACCTGGGTGTGAGCTGTTGTAGTAAATTATTAAACCTAAGGAGAGGATTATAGGAACCTCTGATTTGTTGCCAAGTCAGACAGAAGTCGTGGGTGACCTGGGGACCCACCACCTGTGATTGGTGTCTGAAGTGGGAGACAGTTTTGTGGGACTGAGCTCTTCATCTGTGGCTTCCGTGCTAACTTGGGGTATTAGGATCAGAGTCAAGTTAAATTTTAGGATACCTAGTTGGTGTCCACTGAGAACTGGAGAATTGGTTAGTGTGGGGGGAAAAAAACCCCACACGTTTGGTGTTGGAAGTGTTGAAAGAGTATAAAAGCAGAAACAGGAGTTTTTCATTTGAATCTGTTGAGTTTGAAGCAAAATGAGATATCCAGAAAGAGCTCTCCAGCAGGCAGTTGGAAATACAGGACTAGAATAAAAGCAGGCTAGAGACACAGATTTGAGAATCAGAGTCCTCAGGGTTTAGCCGAGGTGATGGGGGTGCATATGATAGCAGAGTGAAAATGTGAAGACAGAAGCACATGTGGTCAGCTCACACCCCTCTAGTCCAGGAAACTCTTGTGGCCTTATGTCTCCCTGAGGATACAGGGGTTCGTTTATGGTCCAGGGCAAGGCTTCTGATCCAGCTGCACACTTGCACCTTCCTTATTTCAGACTGGTGGCAAACTGTAACTGGTAAGGTGGAAATAAAAGGAGTTAAGAGCTTTTATTCCCTATTGGTTCCTATGGCAAGTGGAGAATCCCTGAAGTTGTGTTACAGAGGTCTTAGGTCTCCACTTAAAAGCCATTTACCTATTACACCCCCCTTTCCCAATGCCTCCCTCCCCTGGACCACTTGAGAGTTACCCAGAAGCAAAACTGACCACAACATTCATGCAATGCTGCAGTGGCAGACTTGGGAGAGACCCTGGCCCTCTGTCTTTCAATCCAATTCTCTTTGCCAGTAATCACCCCACCTATTAAAAGCATATGTGCTACACCTTTAAAATTCTCCTTGCCCTTAGCTGTGAATAGTGTTTCATTGTCTGCTGCCATCCTACCAGAGAGGAAGTATTGTGTAGTTGGACAAAACTTACACCCCTGAGCAGCTGAGAGCTCAGTTTCCTCTAATGATCCCCAGGCAGGCGAACATTGCCAAGGGCATGATTGTATATGGGTTCTTCTGGAATTGCATATGGGAATATTGTTGCTATGTGGCCTGAGCCAAACAATCCTAGAGTCACCTGACATCCTCCATCCAACATTTAGGAGTCATCAAACTTAATTTCCCCTTTGTGCAATAAAACACCAAGAGGAAGCTTTAATAGATTGTATTATGTAACGGTTCTATAAAAATAGCAGGCCAGCGCCGGAGCACTTCCTTCCTGGGGCCCAGTAACCTATGCTGAAAGGATACACACTGGTTGCCCAGGCAACCATGAGAGATGACACTAGGGAAAAAAAACAGCAACAAAAGGACCATTTTTTGGCTCAGTCAAATGAGGTCTGGTTTCAAGCTTGTGATACAGTGAATACAGACAGCCTAGCACAGAGCGAGGGAACCAGTTAGTGATTCTACTCAGGCACCAGTAGCCTTGCAAAGCTCCCCCTGCTTTCATGGTTTTTTTTTTTTTTTTTTCCTCTCCCTTCTTAAAGAGAGGGAAAAAAAGCTTTCCTCTCGTAATTTCATGTTTTATTTAAGCAAGCAAAATCTTTTAGTGAATTTGAACTGTAGCAATCAGGAAACAATGTTTATTCTAGTCTTTCTTTCTCTTCCCAGGAGTTTGAAAAATAATTTCAGTTACTTGCAATTGTCTTTTATTTTCTCCTAGTTTGTTTGGGGTTTGGTTATGCAAGAAGCGACTGGTTTAAAGGCAATAACCTTTATAAACAGCAAAAATTAAAAAGTAAATCACAGATGCTCAAGCAATAATGCATTTTAAAAGTAAATAATAACCATTTATGAGATCCCTCTTCCCAGCAGACATCAAAGAACTTTGTTTTAATAGATCGAAATCTCCTCTCTCCTGCTGTACTGAATTAGAACTCCTAAGTTTTATTATCAATGTCATCATCATCATTATTATTGCCTTGCAAAATGGACTGCCATTTTAATTTCAGAAAATTGGTTTTCCCAATATACTGAGAATAGTGGCAGAAGGTTCTTAAATTTCTGACATGTGCCTAAACATTTTTCCTCTCACAGGGAGGAAAAAGACCCTCAGGGATTTACAAACATGATTTGGAACCTCAGAAAAAAAATCAAGGATGAATCAAATGAGATTAAGTTCAGATCTCTAATATAAAGCAAGATCAATAGTTCTTTCAAAGCGATTCTTGAAATCAGTGCTCATAAATATGTAATGCACTTTTATCTAAAAGACCTGTTTAAATCTTCATATAGTAAATTATTTATTTCAAGATTAGGTACTCAGCACAATGCAGACACCCTCTGATCAAGTGGGAATAAAATCTGTGAAAGCAAATGGTAAGGCATTATGCAAATGTAAACTGCTGGGATTATGATTATCTTGTGCATGGGTAGGTTTGAAGGAAGAAAGCCAAAAAAAAGGAACCAATTATGTATACTTCAGAAAAAAAAAAAAAACCTATCCTGTTACTTCAGGCCCTGAGACTGCCTCTTGTGCCTCTCTCAAGTGAATTTAAACCCTCACAGCATCTTTTAATCATTTGCTTGTTGGCAATTAACTAATATTAAGACATAGACAAAAGGGAAATGGAAATTTAGAAATTATTCATTTATTTTTATCAATGTATGTTGCCAAATTGGAGGTTCTGGTCTATGAAAGATCCCATTTAGGGCAAAACTCCAGTCCTCCCCCATAAAATTGGTTTAATCATCTATTTACCAAATCTGGGCTCTCCTCAAGATAGATTTAGAGATAAATTAATCCATAAATATCAAATGCTGTGTGAAATACCAAACACCCTTTATTATCAAAGTTGCAAACACAGGCTTGGGACCCTGTGTCTTTGGAGAGAATATATGGAGAACATATGTGCCCTAAAGTTACCGGGCCTTATTTTCATTTTGTGCGAAACGTTTTGAAATCAACAGGCCTAAGTTACAGATAGTTGGGTTTTACCCAGATCTTTATTTTGACTCTGAAAAAAGGACTGAAGAAGTCTTTGATAAAACCAACTAGAGTTAGCATCAAATAGTAGCTCAACTCCAAGGGAGAAGCCTGACTTCGAGGAAATAGAATGTTATCTTGCGTGGTCGGCAATGTATCTTTCTCATTTGTGATTTTAACTTACTGATGCTTAAGTACATGGCACAAAATAAAGTATACGAGAGTTACAAAGCATATGTGCCATTTAATTGAAAAAATACTAAATAAAATTATGCCTGGGTAAATATTTCCCAGGCTGAAAGTTCTGAGTTAGCTTCCTGCATGAACTATGTCAATATGAACAATGAGATTAATCATGCAGTCATTTCTTTTAGAGGTTGAAGAGTATACAGTACTTTTTATATATTTTATATATGAGGAAAGGTACATAATGAAGTATAAGTACCAGTGTTCCTTAAAGCTTGCTATACGCAAGGCTGTTCTGCCTTGTAGGAACTTATACTCTAGATTGGGGTTTAACACATAAACTTTTACAAAAATTATTACCACTTCTAAGCACTGGGTAAGCACCAGAGCTAACAAATGCAAGAAGAGATATTCCGGTGACAGAGATCTCCGTGAGCTAGACAAACCAGGAAAGGCTCCACAGAGGAGTGGGAACTGAGGTCCTCCTGAGAAAACAAGTAGGATTTAAGCATATAGAAAAGAGTAAACCAGAAGGGCGAAGGTATAGCCAAAGAGGCCCAGATAATAACATCCATGGCATGTTTAGAGGATCATGAGGAGATAGAGGGATTGGAGGTGAAAATAGGATTCGAAGGAGAGAAATGGTGGATGGCAAGGCAAGAAATACCATTATTTGGATATATAGGAAAGAAAATATAGATCGCTAAACATCTAATGTTGAGCTACAAGGAAATTTAAACACCATTTTCATGTGATTTGGGGCAAGACACTTCTTGCCGCAATTTCCTTGTAAAATGGAGATAATAATAGTAATAATGACACTAATGTATGATGCTTTACACAAATTATTAGTTGTCATCTTGCTCAGCTCCCTCAGTTTACATTTTAATTTAATTTCATATACCATTTCTATGTTGATTTATTTGGTCTCAAGTTGCGATGTCTATTTGGGGAGACTAGATACCGCCAATCCAGGCCACAGCCATGTCTTTTTTTAAAGATCAACAGAGGAGTTGAGGATGTAAATTCTCTCCCACTGCCCAGTGGCAGGAGAGATGCCCTGAGTCATAAGCAGGGTTATCTCCAGATTGAATCAGTCCCCAAAAGAGATCCCATCATTTACCCCTTGACATTCTCATCCATGGGTGGCCAAGAGGAGGATAGCGTCGTGGAGTCAGATCAAAGGGAATGCCCACTGGCGCCATCTCCCCATGGCTGCCAGCTCTCCAACCTACTGCTTGAGAAGTCTGATTAAATGCATGAAAGGTAAAGGGTACCTGGTACCAGACACCAGTTTCTCAGGCTCCTGGAATGGCTCTTACAGCAACAAAAATGACTCTTTTTCCAAACTTGATACTCTGTCTAGCTCCTAAACAACCGGGAAGATTCTCCTCCTTTGCCTATTTCTTTCAAAGTATCTTGATTTTCCGTAACACCTCTCTCATCCTTGTTGCACGTCAAGCCATAAACTCATGGAACCGCTTACTTGTGGCCACTTCATTTTGTTTACTTAAAGATTGTTTTCGTGACTTTTAAAAAGCCATGCCTGCATCTGGAATTTGTAATTCTAAGTCAGAGAAAGACAGTTGTTATGTATTGTTTAAAATTTGTTTAATAAAAAGGAATTTCTTTGAAAACATCAGGCCAAGCTTATGATGTAAATTTACTGCCTGTAAATTTACAATGTAGTGACAGAAACTATAACACAGTATGTTAATTGATCAGTGCTGTAAGAAACATTCACTACAACAGTGAAAGAATAGATGATATTTCGTTTAAAATACATTAACCCAAGACAGGAATTAAGATGTTTTTCTTATAGGTAATTTCTTCTTTTATAGTGCTTTTTTAAAATTTTCGTTCATCTGTATTTGCTGACTTTTCTACAAAAACAATATAAATGTCTTACATAATTAGAAAAGAAAAAGCAAGTAAGATGTTGATATATGACTTCAGACTATTCAGTAGGTGATTTTCCACTGAAAATCATTTAACACCAAAAACTTTATTTTTTTTCCAGCCCTTCCTGCAGATCCAGTTAAGTTGATTTCAAACCTATTTCTAAGGCTGATCAAGCCCAAGTTCTGATACAATGTGCTCACCTCTTCCTGAACCATATTGTTGCTTAAAACAAATCAGAAATCGATCCTGGCCTTTGACTACGGTTCTTTAGAAGAGGAAAAAATGAAGCATTTAAAGAGTAGGCTCTCTTAATGGCTCCAAGTTCACACTTGACATTTCCATATGGGCTCAAGCAAAAAGACAGCAGGAGATGGTAAGATCCTTTGCAAGACCTCACCTTGATTTTGAGTTACATTATATATATTCTACTAAAGACCTTCCTGGATACAAAAAATATATATATCCTGGGACTAGAAACCTGAGTTCCTCTCCAACACTGGGGGGAAAAGCCACTTGGGGTAGTACTCTGCTCACCTTATGTAGCAAAACACTTACTGAGGACCTGTCCTGATCACTGCGTGGCAGACAGGATAGTGAATACAACTCTCACTCTGACTCCAAGGAGGCTATGCTGTAGAAAGACAGATAAAACTGGAAATGTACCATAAGAAAGTTGCCAAAGAACACAACTTGTGATATGGTCACCATTAGCACCATTCCCTGATGTTTCTGGGCCTTGTTCTTTGGAGTATGTGGTAGGATTGTTCTTCCCTGCCCCTTTGAAGTTAGCTGTAGCCATGTGATTTGCTTGGCTAATGAAATGTGAGAAGTGATGTGCATCACTTTTAAGCAGAAGCTTTAAGAACCAACACGATTCACTGCAACCCCTTTCTCCTGCCACAGTGACCTGCATT
Source organism: Macaca thibetana thibetana (assembly GCF_024542745.1). Taxonomy (NCBI): domain Eukaryota; kingdom Metazoa; phylum Chordata; class Mammalia; order Primates; family Cercopithecidae; genus Macaca; species Macaca thibetana. Next base: position 66,016,671 of record NC_065582.1, read on the forward strand.
ATTCCAGACAGTGAAAGCTCTGGCAGACAAGGACCCTGAATATGGACAATATGGAGCAGAGTTCCTGCCAGTCTGAGATGGACATGCAAGAAATAAAGTTTTGTAGTTTTAAGGTACTAAGATTTGGGGTTAATTTTTACTGGATCATAACCCAACCTATCTTGATTAATACACAGTTAATTCTCACAGCAATTCTATATTCGTTACTTTTATTATCTCGATTTTACAACTTAAGAAATTGAGCCATAAAGAAGAAAAGAAGCTTGTCTGTGGTAAGTCAAAGGGGATAGTTATATATCTTACCCATTTTCTACTTCAGGAAACTGAGTCTTATATGTAAAGTGACCTGCTTAAAGTCACATAGATCACAGATAAGGAGGTCAGACCTGTTCTCTTTTCATGATTCTTTGCAGTAAATGGTTTTGCCAAGCAGCTGGGTTAGACAATAAGAAGTGGCCTAAATGGGAGAGATCTCTTCACCTCAGAGCTAATAGGGGTGGCTTTCAGAAAAGAGCTGACATCAGCATTGAGCTATGATGTTCAGGTTTGTTAAGTTCCAAACAGGCAGAAGAAATAGCATCAGGCACAGGTAGAGATAGCGAACACTGGACCCAGGGTCAGATAGGGGAGTAGTGGCCGGTGATTCTAAAAAAGTAGGTTGGGTACAGATTGTATACATTCTTGAGTGCCATCCTTAGACATTTTGACTTCTCGGTAGGCAACTGAAAGACTGGATGACAATGAAAATGGTGATTAGATATATTCATTTAGCCACATCTCTCAACATGGTCCAGAGTCGACAAGGACCAGTTAATAGTTCAAGTGATACTTTTTTTTTTTTTTTTTTTTTTTTTTTTTTTTTTTTTTGAGACAGAGTCTCAAAAAAGAGTGCGGTGGCACAATCTCAGCTCACCGCAACCTCCAACTCCCTGGTTCAAGAAATTCTCCTACCTCAGCCTCCCGAGTATCTCGGATTACAGGCACGTGCCACCACGCCCAGCTAATTTTTGTATTTTTAGCAGAGACGGGGTTTCACCATGTTGGCCAGGATGGTCTCGATCTCCTGACCTTGTGATTCACCTGCCTCAGCCTCCCAAAGTGCTGGGATTACAGGCGTGAGCCACCGCACCTGGCCTCAAGTGAAAAATTTTAAGGGCATGAATTGCAATTTAGCCCATACAGTAGATAGGAAAAGATGAATCTATCATATCTCATAAAGGAAGAATTCCAGGACCAAGTTAGCCAATTGATAGGGGACAGGCCAATGGTGATGAACATGTAAATATCTACGTTAAGAATAACAGAATGCTGCTTTACAACTGTGTGTGAGGAGTTTGCTTAAATATCTGATACTATAAATTTGGCAAATATCATACATTTCACTATCAGCAAAGACCTAGGGATGCTAGAAAAAATAGACCTTAGTGGTGTGATCAGAAGAGCATGGACTTTCAAATAAGATTGGCTTACCACTTACTACCTGTGTGACCTTGGGAAAGTTGGTTAAGTCTTTCAAAATCTCAGTTCCTTCATCTTTAAAATAGACCTAGTAATACCACCTCAGAGGATTAAATGCTCCAGTGTATATTAAGACACTTGCAAAGTACCTAGTTCATAGTGGGCACCCAAGAAACATCAGTTTCTTTCCATTAGCATTCCAAACTAGATGGAGATACATATTATACAGTGTTCTTTAATAATCTCCAAGAGCACCCACAGTGTGCATTTATAAATCCTAAATTAGCTAAAATACTTTGCAAATACCTTTTCTTATTTTTCTCAAAATATCTTTTCCAAAATAACTTACCATTAAATTATGTTACTATCTGTACTTAAAAAATTGTTTAAGCCTGCTCCCTGGATGACATTGAAAGAGCTGAATTAAGAACCATAAAGTGACTTTAAGCCTTTCCCCCAGTTTAGCGGACACTCCATACCGAACAAATATTAACCATCAAGAGCAGAATGAAGATTTAGGAGAAGATGATGGAATTTCCATAGCTTCCTTCAGCTACTCATTCAAGACTAACAGCATTCATTTGTCGAAGATAACTATCTCTCTTATATTTATGATAATCTCTGTTACTGTTTGCTCCTTCCCCAACCCTGACAAACATAAAGTTGGGCAGAGAAACATTTAAAAGAATGGTGGCTACAGCATATCAATCCTGGCTCACCCTCTAATCCAACAGCAATATAATCACAAACAAATCCTCTTTCCAAGGAAATGGCACCTGGAGAAGATAGTCTTTCAACAGTAGAAATATACCTATCCAGGAAGACACTAAAGTTCATTTACTAAAGACAGAATCCAAGTTTATATGTACTAAGTACTAAGTAAGTATACATTATAAATATTTTTGTGTTCCTGTGCATTTTGTATTACACATAATAACATCAATAAATAGTTGTCATACATGTTTTAGAAACTACTTCTAGGCCAGGCATGGTGGCTCACACCTGTAATCCCAACACTTTGGGAGGCCGAGACAGGCAGATCATATGAGGTCAGGAGTTCTAGACCAGCCTGGCTAACATGGTGAAACCCCATTTCCACCAAAAATAGAAAAAAATTAGCGGGGTGTGGTGGCGCACACCTGTAATCCCAGCTACTCGAGAGGTTGAGGCAGGAGAATCACTTGAGCCCAGGAGGCAGAGGTTGCAGTGACCTGATATCGTGCCATTGCACTCTAGCTTGGGCAACAAGAGCAAAACTCCGTCTCAAAACAAAAAAAAAAAAAGAAACTACTTTCAGTTCTTACAAAATAGATGTATTTTAAAATTCTTTGGCAATGTAGGAGGGAATTCTAGAAATTATGCTGAAGCCAGTGGTGTATGTTGCTTTGTTGTATCAAGTATAACTTTCTTAAAGCCATGAGAAGTTCTCAGCTTTTAGTTTAGGGCTATAGCATAAAATAGCTCCCAAGAAATATTACATGCTTAATTCATATTTGAGCCATCAATTGGCATCAAGAGGTAAATAATTTGGTAAATATATATTTCATCTACACAATTGTTTTTCCTCCAAATAATTCTCATGCCACAAGTGAAAATGGTCAATGAACAGTTATGGTACATGCATTCAGAAATGCAGCATGTGCACCTTACATATTAGAACTGACCTGCAATCTGATCTTTCCTAAACATAACAACCTTTGCTTCACTAGACCTTGACATGCTCAAGAATAAGATTCAGAATACAAATTCAAGTATCTTTTGAATATGAAAATTTCACAGCTTAATCACTCTTGTTCACTGTGGTCCAAAGCATAGGTAGAAACAGTAAATTCTATCAGTGTGGCCGGGAATGGTGGCTCATGCCTGTAATCCCAACACTTTGGGAGGCCGAGGTAGGTGGATCACTTGAGGTCAGGAGTTCGAGACCAGCCAGGCCAACATGGTGAAACCCCATCTCTACTAAAAATACAAAAAAACAGCCAGACACAGTGCCAGGTGCCTGTAGTCTCAGCTACTTAGAAGGCTGAGGCAGAAGAATTGCTTGAACCCAGGAGGTGGAAGTTACAGTGAGTTGAGATCATGGCACTGCAGTCCAGCCTGGGCGACAGTGAGACTCTGTCTCAAAAAAAAAAAAAAAAAAAAAATCTATCAATGTTTCTCTCAGACATTAGTCTCTTCACTCCTTAAAAGAATTAAACTGTCTCAATCTAGAATTTAAATGACAGGAAAAACAATATAGTTCTGAATAGCCAAGCAAGTTATTCAATATCCTTATTTAAAAAAAAAAAATTAGAGAATCTAGTTAACTGGGGGAAGAGTGTGTTTTTTAAAAAGTAAGATTCTTTGGAATAAACCAGTTGTAATTTAATGAGGTTTCCTTGTAATTCACTTTCACTGAGTTTATTATAAAAGAATACCTGGCCGGGCACGGTGGCTCACCCCTGTAATCCCAGCACTTTGGGAAGCCAAGGCGGGCAGATCACTTAAGGTCAGGAGTTTGAGATCAGCCTGGCCAACATGGTGAAACCCCATCTCGACTAAAATACAAAAATTAGCCGGGTGTCGGGGCGCGTGCTTGTAGTCCCAGCTACTTCAGGAGGTTGAGGTGGGAGAATCACTTGAACCCAGGAAGCGGAGGTTGCAGTAAGCTGAGATCGCACCACAGCACTCCAGTCTGGGCAACAGAGTGAGAGTCTGTCTCAAAAAATAAAATAAAATAAAATAACATCTGCAAAATTCTGACTTTTAAGAGTTTGACTATTCTTACCACTATCATGTTGGTTGATTGTTATCACAAGTTTGCCACATTTTTTATGAAAAATAACCACAATAGAGTTGGTTACTAGGAAAGGGAATGGAGAAAAAGTCAACCGTAGGACTAAAGATTTCTAGCTAACTAACAGCATTATTATTAATAAAGCATACAAGAAGGAAACCAGAAAATACCTTGTTAATTAGAATTGCTTCCAAGTAAGAATGTTCCAAAGGATATCATAGGCCTCAGTCATGACTGCTTCTTAAATTATATATGTTTATACACACTGCGGTATTTTTTTAAAGTTTACCAATAAACCAAAAATCTCTGGGCACATATACAGAAAAATAAAATAACCACAATTAAATTAGATTTCACAGTAAAAAGAACATCTAAACCTTAAAATACCTCATAAAAGAAGAGGAAGAAAACAAACTCAGCTGGATAGTCACAGAATGCCAAACCAAAACTATATACTTTTGTCTCATGCCCTAAATGTCAAAGAACTTGAGATAAAAACAACCATAACTGAACATCACGCCTCCTTCCACCTTACAGAGCCACATGATTGGCATACACACCTTCCACATGGTGTTGCAGAAATAATCTCATCTCAAGCCTGGTCAATCATTTTTTCAAACATATGAATGATCTTTATATTTTATCCCATTTTCTCTCATGAGAGAGACAAGCCCCAGATTTGAAACCACACTGTGGCCACTTCCTATCTTCAAACACCCTGGCCAGCAAAACCTCTGGGAAATGAGCCAAATGGCTATGAAAAACCTGCAACTTCAACTTCCTTCTGTGGTCCAGTCATTTACCAGACTTAGAACCAAGTAGCAAAATCGCTAAAACTCAAACTGGTTTGAGTTGCAGTGTTTTTTTATTTCCCTCTTGCACCATCTGGTAGAAATGATATTGAACAGTCAAATATCCAAGAGGCAGCCATGTTGATCTCCCTTAGATCCTGAAGAGATAACTGGGGCTCCTGGAGGAAGCAGAGAACATGAGACACACAGGTTCCCACAAGACGAGCTAAGCTACAGCTATAGCAGGACTCGAAACACTTTGTGGAAATCGTTATGTTGTAGTACTGAATATCTAAAGACAAAAAAATATATGCATTCTAAATGTCTACGGTTCTTTTCAATATAAGATCATAAAGCAGCCATGGCAGGACACATTTCATCGAAGTACCCTGGAGCAGAGGACATGGAAACATGGAAAGCTGGAGAAACAGAGTGAAAAAATCTGATAACGAACAGACTTTTTACATCTATTTTTCATTTTTTTTCTTTTTTTCAACTTTTAAGTTCAGGGGTACATGTGCAGAACGTGCAGGTTTACACAGGTAAACGTGTGCCATGGTGGTTTGCTGCACAGATCATCCCATCACCCAGGTATTAAGCCCAGCATCCATTAGCCATTCTTCCTGAGGCTCTCCCTCCTCCTACTCCCCACGCTCCAACAGGCCTCAGTGTGTGTTGTTTCTCCCAATGTGTCCATGTGATCTCATCATTTGGTTCCCACTGATAAGTGAAAACATGGGGTATTTGATTTTCTGTTCCTGTGTTAGTTTGCTGAGGATAATGGCTCTCAGCTTCATCCATGTCCCTACAAAGGACATAATCTCATTCCTTTTTATAGCTGCCTAGTATTCCATTGTATATGTACCATATTTTCTTTATCAAGTCTATCATTGATGGGCATTTAGGTTGGTTCCATGTCTTTGCTATTGTGAATAGTGCAGCAATGAACATACACATGCATGTGTCTTTATAATAGAATCATTTATATTCCTTTGGGTATATATCCAGTAATGTGATTGTTGGGTCAAAGGCTATTTCTACCTCTAAGTCTTTAAGGAATTGCCACACTGTCTTCCACAATGGTTGAATTAATTCACACTCCCACCAACAGTGTAAAAGCATTTCTTTTTCTCCACAATCTTGCCAGCATATGTTGTTTTGTGACATTTTAATAATAGCCATTCTGACTGGTATGAGATGGTATTTCACTGTGGTTTTGATTTGAATTTCTCTAATGATCAGTGATGTTGAGCTTTTTTTCATGTTTTTTGGCCACCTGTATGTCTCCTTTTGAGAAGTGTCTGTTCATGTCCTTTGCCCACTTTTTAATGGGGTTTATTGTTTTTTCTTATAAATTCAAGTTCCTTATAGATGCTGAATGTTAGACCTCTGTCAGATGGATGAATTGCAAAAATTTTCTCCCACTCTGTAGGTTGTCTGTTCACTCAGATGAGTTTCTTTGCTGTACAGAAGCTCTTTGATTTAATTAGATCTCACTTGTCAATTTTTGCTTTTGTTGCAATTCCTTTCATACATCTATTTTTCTAAAGCATATGAAGAAAATGTTTACTTGATGTATATCATAATAAATAAAAATGTAAACATGAGTATGCCTAAGAAATAGTGGGGGTTTAGTTTCAGAGCACTACAATACAGTAAATATTGCAATAAAGTGAGTAACATGAATTTTCCCAGTGAATATAAAAGTTACATTTATACTACACTATAGTCTACTAAGTGTACAATTGCATTACATCTAAAAAATGTACATACCTTAATTTTAAAAATACTTTATTGCTAAAAAATTCTAGCAATCCTGTGAGCCTTCAGTGAGTCATGATCTTTTTGCTGGTAGAAGGTCTTGCCTTGATACTGATGGCTACTCATTGTATAGGCTGGTGACTACTGAACGTTAGGGTGGTTTTTGCAATTTCTTTTTTTTTTTAATTTTTTTGAGACAGAGTCTTGCTCTGTCGCCCAGGCTGGAATGCAGTGGCACTATCTCCGCTCACTGCAAGCTCCACCTCCTGGGTTCACACCAGTCTCCTGCCTCAGCCTCCCGTGTAGCTGGGACTACAGGCGCCCGCCACCACACCCAGCTAATCTTTTTGTATTTTTAATAGAGACGGGGTTTCACCATGTTAGCCAGGCTCGTCTCAATCTCCTGACCTCATGATCCGCCCGCCTCAGCCTCCCAAAGTGCTGGGATAACAGGCATGAGCCACTGCGCCCGGCCAGTTTTGACAATTTCTTTAGTACAATAATAAAGGTTGCCAAATCAATTGACTCATCCTTTCATGAAAGATTCCTCATAACATAAAATACTGTTTGATAGCAGTTTACAGCAGCAGAACTTCTTTAAAAATTGGAGTCACTCTTCTCAAACCCTGCTACTGCTTTATCAACTAAGTTTATATAATATTCTAAATCTTTTGTTGTCATTTCAACAGTGTTCACAGGTTTTTCACTAGGAGTAGATTCCACCTCAAGAAACCACTTTATTTGCTCATCCATCCACAAGAAGCAACTCCTCATCCATTAAAGTTTATGAGGTTGCAGCAATTCAATCATATAATCAGGCTCCATGTCTAATTCTAGTGCTCTTGCTATTTTCATCACACCTATAGTTACTTGCTCCACCCAAGCCTTTAACCTCTCAAAGTCATCCATGATGTTGGAATCAACTTCTTCCCAATTTCTGTTAACGATATTTTGACGTCCTTCCTGAATCACGAGTGCTTTAAATGGCATCTAAAGTCACGAATTATTTCCAGAAGGTTTTCAACTGACTTTTCCCAGATCCATCCAGATTCCATCAGAGCATTCACTGTCTATGGCAACTATTGCCTTACAAAATGTTTTTTTTTTTTTTCTTTTTTCTTTTTTTAGACGGAGTCTCCCTCTGTTGCCCAGGCTGGAGTGCAGTGGCGCCATCTCGGCTCACTGCAAGCTCCGCCTCCCGGGTTCACGCCATTCTCCTGCCTCAGCTTCCCGAGTAGATGGGACTACAGGCGCCCGCCACCATGCCCAGCTGATTTTTTTGTATTTTTAGTAGAGACGGGGTTTCACCCTGTTAGCCAGGATGGTCTCAATCTCCTGACCTCGTGATCCACCTGCCTCAGCCTCCCAAAGTGCTGGGATTACAGGCATGAGCCACCGCACCCGGCCACAAAATGTATTTCTTAAATCATAAAACATTAAAGTCTAAATTACTTCTTGATACCTGGGCCGCAGAATGGGTGTTCCATCAGCAGGCGTAAAAACAACATTAATGTCCTTGTACATCTTTATAAGTGCTTTTGGGTGATCAGGTCCATTGTTAATGAACACTAATATTTTGAAAGGAGTCTTTTTTTCTGAGCAATAGATCATCAGTATACATAAAATATTTAGTAAACCATGCTGTAAATAGATGTGCTGTCATCCAGGCTTTGTTGCCCCACTTATAGAGCACAGGCAGAGTAGATTTAACATAATTCTTAGGGGCCCTAGGATTTTCAGATGGTAAATGAACATTGGCTTCAACTTAAAGTCACAAGCTGCATTAGCCCCTAACAAGAGAGTCAGCCTGTCCTTTGCAGCCTTGAAGCCAGACATTGACTTTTCCCCTGTAGCTGTGTTGGCAGCTGCAAATCCATTTGGGTTTGCAGCAACCTGAATTCTCACATCCTCAGAAGAAATAATTCGACCGAGAGTCATAAGGCAGAGTGAGAGACTAAGTCAAGTTTTACAGTACGAGTGAAAGTTTATTTAAAAGTTTTAGGGACCAGGCACAGTGGCTCACGTCTGTAATCCCAGCACTTTGGGAGGCCAAGGCAGGCGAATCACTTGAGCTCAGGAGTTCGAGACCAGCACGGCCAACATGGCGAAACCCTGTCTCCAATAAAAATACAAAAATTAGCTGGACATGTGGTGCATGCTTGTAATCCCAGCACATGTCAGGAGACTGAGGGAAGAGAATCGCTTGAACCCAGGAGCCGGAGGTTGCAGTAAGCCAAGATTGTCCCACTGCACTCCAGCCTGGGTGACAGAGTGCGACTCCATCTCAAAAAAGAAAAAAAAAATGAAATAAAAATAGAAGTTTTAGGGCAGGAATGAAAGAAGTACGCTTGGAAGAGGACCAAGTGGGCAACTTAAGAAAATCAAGGCCGGGCGCGGTGGCTCAAGCCTGTAATCCCAGCACTTTGGGAGGCCGAGACGGGCAGATCACAAGGTCAGGAGATCGACACCATCCTGGCTAACCTGGTGAAACCCCATCTCTACTAAAAAATACAAAATAACTAGCCGGGCGAGGTGGCGGGCGCCTGTAGTCCCAGCTGCTCGGGAGGATGAGGCAGGAGAATGGCATGAACCCGGGAGGCGGAGCTTGTAGTGAGCTGAGATTCAGCCACTGCACTCCAGCCTGGGCGACAGAGCGAGACTCCGTCTCAAAAAAAAAAAAAAAAATCAAGTACGTGGTTTGACCTTTGATTTGGGGGTCTCATATGTTGACATGCTTCCAAGGTTGCATTACATCTCCCGTTTCTTCCCTTGGGCAGGCTATCCGTATGCACAGTGGCTGCCAGCACTTGTGAGGGACTGCATGCACAGTGTGTTTACTGGAGTTGTATGTATGCGTGCTCACTTGAGGTGTTTTTCCCTTACCAGTCGAATGTTCCTAGAAGGTCAAATACCAGTTAAACTCCAATATTTTGCCTCTTAGTGCACATGCTTGAGCCCACTCACTCAGCTCCTAGATTTTATCAGGAAGCTGCTGATCACCACTTTCAGATATTTCTATCTATTGGGAGACTGCCTTTCTCTGGCGCTGGCTGCAATCAATTATTATTTTAGAGAGACTATTAACAACCACCTGACCATCACCTGATGGTAGCCTGACATTCCTGTTGGGAAGGGGGCCCTCTCCTGCCCTGCTCATGTCTGCCTGACTCCCTATTGTAACACTGTGAAAGTCCTGGGTGGCATCTTCTTCCAGCTGAAGGCTGTTTTGTCTACAGTGAAAGCCCCTTGTTTAGTGTGGTTGCTTTTATCAATTAGCTAGTCATTCTGGATGACTTCTACATCAGCACTGACTGCTTCACTTTGCACTTTTATGTTAGGGAGAGGGCTTCTTTCCTTAAACCTCAGGAACCAACCTCTGCTAGCTTCCAATTTTTCTTCTATAGCTTCCTCACCTCTCTCAGACCTTCATAAAATCGAAGAGAGTTAGAGTCCTGCTCTGGGGCTTTGGCTTACGGGAATGCTGTGGCTGGCTTGATCTTTTATCCAGACCACTTAAACTTTCTCCATATCAGCATAAGACTGTTGCACTTTCTTTTCCTTTCTTTTCTTTTTAAATAGAGACAGGGTCTCACTATGCTGCCCAGGCTGGTCTCGAACTCTTGGGCTCAAGTGATCCTCCTGCCTTGGCCTCCCAAAGTGCTGGGATTAGAAGAGTGAGCTACCATGCCAGGCCTCTGTTGTGCTTTCTTATCATTCGTGTGTTCATTGGAATAGCACTTTTAATTTCTTCAAGAACTTTTCCTTTGCACTCACAACTTGGCTGTTTGGCATAAGAGGCCTAGCTTTTGGCCTGTCTTGACTTTCAACATGCCTTCCTCACTTATTCATTTCTAAATTTGATTTAAAGTGAGAGACTTGCAACTCTTCCTTTCACTTGAACACTTAGAAGCCATTATAGGGTTATTCATTGGCCTCATTTCAATATCATGTGTCTGAGGGAATAGGGAGGCCCAAGAGAGACCAGAAAACCATTGGTATGTGGAGCAGTCAGAACACAGCATCTTATATGGGAGCGGTTTGTGGTGCCCCCACCAAAATTACAATAGGGACATCAAAGATCATGATTACAGATCACCATAACAGATATAATAATCAACGCAGCAAACCACCATGGCACATGTATACCTATGTAACAGATCTGCACGTTCAGCACGTGTATCTCAGAACTTAAAGTAAAATTTAAAATATATATATAATAATAATGAAAACGTTCGAAATATTGTGAAAATTACCAAAATGTGACACAGAGACACTAAGTGGGCACATGCTATTGGGAAGAATGGGGTGATAGACTTGCTCAATGCAAGGTTGCCACAAACCTTCAATTTGCAGAAAATGCAGTGCCTGTGAAGCACAACACAACAAGGTGTGCCTCTAAAGCTCTAACACAGACCCTGGCTTAGGTAGATGGTTAGTAAATTATATCAGCTTGATTCGTTCATTCTACAATTCTGACAGAGCATTTACTATCTACTAGTCAGTATCAGCTTTTCTGAAAGATTAGGAAAAGATCATTAACCTTTAGTGTGTGTGTGTGTGTTTTTTCTTTTTTTACATCATAATGATCCTCAAGATTCAGAATCAGCCGCAGTTGAAATTTAACAAGGACAGTGAACCGACTTCTGCTCCAAAGAGGCAGTTGTATAAAGAGCGGCGTTGATAAAAGGCCTGACCGTCTCATTCTCCACAAGGATTTCTACGTAGGTTTAATTTTCATTTTCACAATAAGCCTCAGTATTCACCACATGCAAGTATTTAACTTCGAAACCTCAAAATAATCAATCTCTATCATATTATTGTTCTTAAGCAGCCAGAAATCTCTTCAGAGACTTTATTAGAAATGTTGGTAATCCTTCAAAATGCCAATTGGCGTCTTTTTCAAACTGCTCTGTAACATCATCTCTATCATCATCCTCCACAGATACCTCCAGAAGGATTCTAGTCAATACTTTCCTGAAAGTATTCACCACACATGTGGGATTAGATACAGATGAGTGGTTGTAATATATATCAGAGGTCACTGGAAATGCAGAAAGGAAATAACTGCATATTCTATTTCCTCAAGATGAAATTTGTTTATAGGAATTATTGATTAAAAACATTAAAACAATTTCTATGTTCACAGAGTACCTTCTTTTCAGTGATTGCAGTCACCAATAAAATTTGTGGTTAAAATATGTCTTAAAATATGTACCACATGTAGATTTGAAAATAAGCAGAGAAGGAACTGGTGAATTGTTTTGCGAGGAGAAAAAAAAAAAAAAAAAAAAAAAACACTAAAAGGGAAACATAGATGGATTTCTTACCTTAACTGCCAAAGATGAGACTGAGTCTCAAAATCTTTTTCTTTTTATAATTTACCAAAGTGAAGGGAGTCAGAGAAATTAGGACTCAATTATCCAGATTCCTAAACAATGAGTCCTGCAGTCACCAGTTAATTGTTTAAGCCTCCACTTCCTTTTGTCTGTGTATGCTGGGATGGGAGGGAGGAAAACAGAAAGGGAACACATAGAAAACAGATGTGGAAAGAAGTATTTATCAACAAAAAGTCTTGGCAAACCATGATCTTTGTATCGCCCTTGCACTATATTTTCCAAGTTTCCTAGTTTTCTCAGACCCTAAAGAATTTGTAGCTAGAGAGGAAAACCAAAGCTTTTTATATGTTTTCCACAGGATTAGGAAGGCATCTTTGGAGAATTCTGATTCTTTTCCCTTAACCTAATATTAATACATGTTTTTGACTCAAGGAATTTCTGTCAAAGAATGGGAGAAATAAAAGGTTCATTTAGCTGGTTTGTTCTGTCCTTGGATTTCCAGGCAGAATAAACAGCACCTTGTGACAAAGGGGGGCCACACGCTGGCTGAGCTCCAGGCAGACACTGGGGGATGCAGTCTGTTTATCAGACAGCACATTGTCTTAACCAGGATGTGGTTGGCCTTTGTAAAAAGAAGTATGCAAATAAGTTTCCCAGAGACCCAACACCCTGTTCCCCACTACACTTGTTCCTTCAGTAGACACATGCTAATGGTGGCTGCCCTGAGAACAGAAGAGAGAGCCACAGAAAGAGGAGAGGAAGAGGAAGTGTCCTGAATTAGGCAGATTAGCCCAACGGATCTTTTCAAGAAATACACCACAAAGAATACAACTCCAAACCACCCTGATTCCCAAAAGAAAAGCATTCTAAAGTAATATTACATATTTTTTAATGCTCAAAAATGTTAAAACTTCTGAATCTGGGTTCATTTATTCTCAGTACAGAGGAAGGCAATGAGGCTTTGAAATGCTGCATTTTCTCTCCAGAAAAATTGCATCACCAGACTCTTCATCAAACCTCTGCCAAGAACGTCTTTCTCAACTTCAGTTGCCTCATATATAAAAAGGTGCTAATAATAGTACCTATGATGTATGGTTGCTGGAAGGATTAAATGAGGTAATTAATGGAAAACAATTTAGCACAATGCCCAGCACACAATCTGGGCTCTGAAAATGCTAGCAGGTTGCATATTAGGCTTTATTGAGCTGTATCATAAAAGCACAAAGAATGAAAGAAAAGTATCAGAGGAAAGGAACTTGAGGTGGTAAAGGTAATTACGGAGAAGGAAGAACAGTATCGCACTTGCTACTAGAAAGAGTTTAATGAATTACTAGTTTCTATAGACTTTGGAGTCAGACAGACCTGGTTTTACATAACCTTGGGAAAATTCCCTAATCCTATCTGCATCTAGGTTTATTTATCTGTAACATGAGTTTAACACCCACCAAGCAGGGTTTTAGGAATAAATGAGACAATACATGAAAAGGTTCGCCTTCTTTCAGTCTCCTCACATCACCTTTACATGAAAGTGACTAACACACCACCAGGCAAACATAGCCACTGAATAGTGGTTATTATTTGCTTGCTTTATTTACACAATCCTATGGCTGGGTTTAAATTCCAGCTCTGCCACTTTATTGCTGTGCAATTTTAGGCAAGTTGCTTAAGCTTTCTGGGCCTCAATTTCCTCCACAGTAAAATGGGGCTCCATAATAATACCTATCACAACAGGTTTGCTGTGAGAATCAAGTGAGCTAATTCCTACAAGGCCCTCAGAACTAGCTCATGGCACTAAATAAAGACTGGCCACTATTGGTTGTAATCATAGTCTTATTACTTGATGCCAACAGTTAATTTCATTTTACTGCTACATTCTGTAAGGCATTAACTGTAATCATACTGCCATTTCTGGCCGTTAGAATTGCACTGGATATCTTTGCAAATGTTCATATAGTCCAAAGCACTGACATTAATTATGTCTCACTATTTCAAAATGATTTATTCAAAGTAGGCAAAGAATGGTTTTCTCCTGATGATGGGGTTCACCTTCTTTCATTCTCCTCACATCACTTTTCATTCATGAAATAATCTCTCTCTTTGCCAGGGCAAATGAATAGGAAATCAATATCAAAATCTTTTCAGAAAAAGAATTTAGTCTTACAGACTTCAGTTACTCAAAATACTTTAAACTGGAAAATGTTTCATTTGCTACCTCCACATTGCTACAATTTCTACTCCTATATAAGCAAATGCAGATGACCCAACAGTGACCCTCCTCTGATGCCTGTAATATGTAACTTAGGTTTTGTTGTGATTTTCCTTTCACTTGCCTATCTTCCCAACTGTTAAGTGTTTGAAAGGAGTATTACTCCTCTTTTTCAGATCTGTAATTTCTGTAACTAACACATAGCACTGTGGTGTCCCAAGCCAGTTTGCCTGTGTTCAAATCCCAACTTTACCATTTAATTGCTTTGTAACTATGACTAAGTCACGGAAATTGTCTATGCCTCAGTTCTTTCATCTATAAAAATAAGGATAATAACAACCTCATGAGATTTCAGTGAAGATTAGAGAGCCTAATACATGGAAAGGGCTTACAACAGAGTCAGACTGAGGAATCACAGTTTATACTGTATTATTTTGCTATTATTATTATTGGTGATAACTGGCTGGCATGTTCCTACTCTCATGCAGCTTACGTCTCACTGCTTGAGGCAGATTAATTACTATATCAATAAAATTAATCGGGTAATAATATGTGCTGTGATTAATATAGGAAAGGGTACTGTGATAAAGTGTGACTGAAAGACTACTTTAGATTGGATGGTCAGAGAAGGCCTCTCAAAGGATGTGACGATTGAAGGTAAAACCAGGAAAAGCCAGCCTTAAGAAGTCATGGAGAAAGAGCATTCCATAGACAGAGAAAACTACCCAAAAGCCTTAAGGCAGGAAGGAGCTTGTCTTGTTCCACAGCAGAAGGAATGTCAGTGTGGTTTGGCTGGAGTGTAGTCAGCAAGGAAGAGAGGGATAGGAAATGATGCCAGAAAGGTAGGCATTGGCTAGAAAATATAGACACCTAGAACCTGAGAGAGAATTTAAATGTATTTCAAGTATAAGGAGTTACCTTTGTTGGGTCTTCAAATTTACATGATCTCATTTATATTTTTAAATAATCACTCTGACTGCTGTGTAGATTGGAATCAAGAAGATAAACTTGGAGGCTCTTAGTAATCCAACCAAAACAAAACAAACAAAAAGAGGAGGTAGCTTATATTAGGATGGGAGTGGTTGAGACAAAAGTAGATGGAGTTGGGATAGGTTTTGAAGATAAAATCAACAGGATGTGCTGATGGAGCAACAATATAGGTAACTGAGGTAAATATGCTTTCTAAAGGAAAAGGATGTTCAGACGATGCTGCACCTTTTTAATGCAGTCATGCATCAAGTAACGACAAGGATGCATTCTGAGAAATGCAGTGTTGGGCAGTTTTGTTGTTGTATAAACATCATGAAGTGTGCTTACCCAAACCTCGATGATATAACACACTACACACCTTAGCTGGTATAGCTTGTGAGTCCTGGGCTGCAAATCTGTACAGAATGTCACTGTTCTGAAGACAGCAGGCAATTGTAACACAAAATGATTATATGTATACCCCAACATATCCAAACATAGAAAAAATATAGTCAAAATATGGTATTATAATCCTATAGGACCACAGTCACATATGCAGTTCAATGTTGACTCATACATCATTATGTGGCAAATGACTATACTGTGCTTTAGATTTAGCTCTAATTTAAGGCATAAAATGACTTATAAAAGTTAAAAGTTCTAAAATGGACATAAAAAGGGATAGGGCTATAAAAACTTTCCAGTAAGTATGGAGGAAACCTGAAAACATCAAGGCTAGTAGCCCTCTTCCTCCACATAGTCTGCAGAAGGCTGCAGGCCACTAGGGAAAATCCTTCTCACTGCTTAATGCCATATCAGTATGATATGAAAAAAAAAAATAGGCAATATGAACTGACAGAGGGGAGGAGCTGGGCTCACAAACGTGGGCTAGTAAGTGGTTCCCCATAGCCCATGCGCAGTTTGCAAGGGACCCAGAAGGTCATATGTGCCGTAGCAGTGAACCTCAATGAGCAAGACAACCTGGTGGAAAAAACACAGACCTGACATCAGAAAAAATAATGACCACAGAATATGAATATTTCTCAATCCCATGCCAGAACAACCGAAAGCCTAGATAGGATCCGTTCTACCTCAGCAGACACGGCACAACAGAGACCAATAAGGAACAGGAGAATGGTGTCAGATCCTGCCGTGTGACTTTAACCAACCTCATACACTACAATGTCATCTTGAGGAGATGCAGGGAGAGGAGAAGGAATTCAAAAAACCTCTCTCTAGGCCGGGCGCGGTGGCTCAAGCCTGTAATCCCAGCACTTTGGGAGGCCGAGACGGGCGGATCACGAGGCCAGGAGATCGAGAGACGATCCCGGCTAACACGGTGAAACCCCGTCTCTACTAAAAAAATACAAAAAAACTAGCCGGGCGAGGTGGCGGGCGTCTGTAGTCCCAGCTACTCGGGAGGCTGAGGCAGGAGAACGGCGTAAACCCGGGAGGCGGAGCTTGCAGTGAGCTGAGATCCGGCCACTGCACTCCAGCCTGGGTGACAGAGCAAGACTCCGTCTCAAAAAAAAAAAAAAAAAAAACCTCTCTCTAAAAGAGAGTAAGTAATCCAAAGGATATGGGTACCATTACTTGGCAAGCTTCTTTCTGTCTTTCTTTCGTTCTTTCTCTCTTTTTTTTTTATTTTTTGTTTTTTGACAGAGTCTTACTCTGTCGCCCATACTGGAGTACAGTGGTGCGTTCTCAGCTCATTGCAACCTCTGCTTCCTGATTCAAGCGATTCTCCTGCCTCAGCCTCCCGAGTAACTGGGACTACAGGTACGCACCGCCACACCCAGCTAATTTTTGTATTTTTAGTAGAGACGGGGTTTCACCATGTTGGCCAGGATGGTCTCGATCTCTTGACCTCATGATCTGCCTGCGTCAGCCTCCCAAAGTGCTAGGATTACAGGCATGAGCCACTGCACCCTGCTGTTTTCTTTCTTTCTAACAAGGTAAAGGTTTAGGAAGAAAATTAACTCCAATGTAAAAAATATAGAAGCTACATTTTCTTTACTCATCTAATTTATAATTATTACATTTGTAATACTATCATAAATTCTAGTCAGAGCATTAATGTTGGACAAGGCTAAATTCAAGCAAAAGTGTTAAACAAAACAAATTCTAAACTTTATGATATAGAATATAACCCACAACGAGATTATAACTTTCTTGATGCACAAAAGTTATATTAATTTCATAATGCATAGACTATATGGAATGCAAGGGAAAATAGTCTACAACGTAAGATTAGGAGACTCTAACTCATAATTTTAGCCCATCGAAAAATCAATTAAAGAAAAAAGAATTAAGAATGTTTGGTATCAATTCTATAATTGATTAATATTAACATAATAAATCTGTAGAAATTGCTGTCCTAATAAAAATAATTCACCTACTTTACAAGAATTCATGGTACCTTTATAAAATTTTGACTCTACATCAAACCGAAACAAAGCAACAACTAGAAATGCATAGAACACTTTATTGACTGTAACCCCACTGATAAACTATAGATGAAGAAGAGGAGAAGAAAGAGGAGTCAAGAAGGAAGAAAAGGTCGTGAAGAAGAAAATCAACCACATAAATATTAAGAAACTTGCTTTTAATCTATACTTTGATCAAAGAAAATATCAAAACGAAAGTTTCAAAATATCTATAAAATAATAATGAAATGCATTACATATTTTAAAATATGGGCCAGGCTGAAACACTACTTTGAATTAAACCCATAATCATAAACACATTATTAAGATAAGAAAGAAAAAATAAATTAACATTCAAGTCAATACATCAGAAAAAAAGAAAACAAAATAAAATTAGAGAAAGTGAAAGGAAGGAAAAGGAAGAACAAATACTATGAATTAGAAAAATAAAATCAGTTAATTATACCAAAATACAAAAAGTATTAGTGATTAATACAAAAACTGATTTATTGAAATAATTAATGAAATAAACCAGTAGCAGGCTTAGTCCAGACAAAAAAGAACATTAACACAATCATAAAAAAGAAATAGCCACAAATATGGAGGAATTTAAAACAATCATTACAGACACTCAGATAAATATGTTTTTATCCATAATTTTTGGAATCGGTCTAAAATACTCCATTTCTTTTTGCTGTTCATAATATCAATGTCAAAAAAATGTCATAGCAAAGCAAATGAATTTTAACGTTGTTAAATCATGAAAATCTTCAAGACTGTTTAACTAAAATATCTATAGATTTTGGGTTTCCATTGTTGTCAGTGGCAATTTTTTTTTTTTCTCAGAGCATCTCTCAGTGACTGGGCTCATTATTTCATGGCCAAAACAGTCACTGGGGCTTCGTTTCTTAAGTGATTTTATTCTGAATATAGAACCTTCCAATAGGGGCTAAATCTTAGCATCAGCAGGAAATTATAATGTTAAGTATACTCTCATGCCTCCAACTATCCCCAAAACCACCAGTCGAGTAAATTCCACCAATTTACTCTAATTAAATCTAAAAAGTGTCATGTGTGCTTTAAATGTCAGTCAATTTTGAGGTAATTATACCTGAAGGCAGGAATCCATCAGGGTCTCTTTTTTAATAATAAATCTCAGATGGGAAATGAGAAAGTCAAGGAATATTTGCAGTTAATTAGTTCCAGTCCTATCTTTCTTGGCTGACAGTGAAAGGATAGGTGCATTTTGGGAAGGATACATAAGGATGTTTTTGTTTCTGTCATCTCCATTGCATTTTTTTCAATGGGGTCAATTTCATCGTGAATTTATAAGAAACTGAGATTTTAATTTGAGGAAAGGATATGCAACCTACAATACAAGAATAAACCTTCACATGTGTAGAATAATGCTTTTGAAGGGGATCAGGATATGCCATCCCAAAATATGTCACATTAGCTTAAGAATTATTTTTATCTGAAGGCAATTGGGAATCAATAGACATAAGAAGAGTTCTCTGCTCTCCTCTTATCTGCCTAAAATCAGGGCCAAGATTTCCCTTTTTGAAGGTGCACCATTATCACCACCACCACCACCCTTACCAGGAAGGGAAGCACAGCTCTTATTGAGATGGAGAGTCAACATCAAAATGAGTCTGCATAAACAGATCTTACTAAAATATCCCTTATCTTCCATTCATTCTCCCATCTATTTCCTAATCACTTCCCACAATTTATTACCCCTTGAATCCCAAATGCTCTTTCCTTTGTTAAAAGGGTATATAAACCCGTAAGTCTAACTACTTATTTGAGTTCCACTTCTCTTTTATGAATTCCCAGGCATGTAAATATTAATAAAAATTGTGTGTCTTTTTCCTGTTAATCTGTCTTTTGTTAGTTTAATTCACAGGTCCCCATGTCTTGAACCTAAGATGACGGGGGAAAGATTTTTTTTTCTCCCCAACACTTTATAGTTCTCAAAATGCTTTCACAGTTACTCTCTCATTCTATTCTCGCAACAGGTCTCCAGGTAAGTAGACCAGGTAAAATTGTCTTCATTACAGATAAAGAAATTAAGGATTAGATATCAAAAAACTTGCTATAAGATTGTACCTCAACCAGAACTAAGCAAATTTACTGGGCATGCACAATTACTTCCCCCTCGCACACCTATAGCAGACATCACTAATTCATCAAAGTAGTCTTTTCCCTGAGGACAAACATCTCCAGAATCCTTCCCAACACAGTTTCCAGGAAACCACTTTGATATCCCTGAACTGTGACTTCGCAGTGATATCCAAGAATATTGGTAGTTTTCTACCTTTGCTCCATGGACAGTCTTCTCTGGCAATAGAGTATCTCTGAATCCCTTTCTTTGAGAATCTTTACCCATATTACCTTTTTCTAAATAATTTTCTAAAATTAAAAACAAAATGTTCCATACATATAAACTTGGTGATACTTCATAGTCTTCTCTCTCAGAGGCTGCAATGGACCCTCTTCTCAGGATCAGCATGAGACACATTCACGGACTTTGTCTCTTTGAATCACCCTATTGCCTGGCTGACCATTCTTAGTATTAGCCAGAGTACACTCTTAACTTCTGAGGAAAGGTAAAGTGGTCTGGAAAACTCTCTTTGCAGTGGGAATTCTCCCTTAAGGACATGTCAATTTACACATGTCCCAGGGTTTTCCAGCAAAAGTCTTAATATCTACATCTCAGTTGCCACAGCAATTTCCTCAATACAGGGAAGCTTAGGGAATGAGAAAAAAAAAAATCAGACCTGAGAACTACTGACATGGTTTCTTACTGCAAAACTGTTTTATCTCTAAATACACTACATAAAAAGGTCAAATAAAGTTCATGTAACTTTTCAAATCATTCCTGTTTTCTTGGTATGTTTTGATTGGCCATCAGAAAAGAACTTTTCTCCAGTAAGTGTAAAGTCTGCCATTCACATTGCTGAAGTTTCTCTGCATCAAGATTACACATGCTAAACACAAAATTTGACAAAATAAGGAAATTGATCATTTTTAACTTAATATTTTTTATTTGAGCATCATGTTCCAGAGAACACACACTGAGTTTGCTGCAGAAGGTTTGTATACTTGGTGTTATCAACATAGAATGAGAAAATGAGATCATAAGAGGGAAAACAAACCGCCCCTTTTTCCTTCTCTTTAAAAGTATCTTTCTGGGGCCTCATTCCCTTAGGACCCTATCTCTACTAGCCATGATATCAGCAAATTTGTGATGAGAAGTTAATGGCCGATAATACCCCTCTATCATATAAAATACATGTATTTTAATAGGCCCAAAGGCAAAGAAGCAGGTTTTCCAAACACTAAAGAAAAAGGATAATATTTCACAATAGATGCTTTTAGCACCCCTAGATATCTGCCTATGTGTGGTCTATCTCTCACTCCTAAAATTAGAGCCTCACTAGAAGCTAAAATGTCAAATAATCAAATTCATGAACCATACTTTTATTTAGCTTTCTACTACGAAGGACAATTGAGAAATCAAAACCAAAGCTAAAAATGAGCAGTCATAGTAAGACGACAAGACCACCCATCTCCTAAATTTTCTAAAACAATGTGAGTTGGATTTTGTCAGTGATTACCAGGGAAAACTAGATGTTAGTCTTGAAAGTAGAAATAGGACAAATGGATCTGATAAAATTAGTCTTAACTCATCTTAGGTGGGGTCAATCCTATGACGCTACAGAAAGAAGTTATCTCTATACCCTCATTTTCACCAATATTTGCTTATTCAAACACACATAAATCATAAGAAAGAGCCATGACTTAGCTTAGAATGTCATTTAGAATGTTGATGTCACTCAACATCTTGGGATTTCTAAAGCATTCTATAGGACCAACAAGATATTCCCAAAAGAGAGTTTAAATAGAGGAGTTTGATTTTAATTTCAGAAATTTGTTTGTCCTAGAGTTGTACAATCAGAAAAGGCATGTGATAATTAAAAAGAAACATACCTGTGAACACTTAAAAATTTGGGTTACAACTGAAGAGTACACCTGTAGAATAAAAAGAGAATCTGTCTTGAACGTCATATATATGGTACCGGTTTTCTCTTTTAAAAACTGCTCTTTATTTGATAGGTAAAGTTGACGCTGATTTGTGGCCCATGGGTACTCAAGTTCACATCCTTCTCTTCTTAACATTTAACACTGATCCCAACTCCACCAAAAATCACAGGGGTCCAATAAATGTTTCTTATTGATGTTAATAATGATGTGGATGGGCTGGGGGCAGTGGCTCACACCTGTAATTCCAACACTTTGGGAGGCCGAGGCGGGCAAATCACGAGGTCAGGAGTTTGAGACCAGCCTGGCCAATATGGTAAAACCCTGTCTCCACTAAAAATACAAAATTTAGCTGGGCATGGTAACATGAACCTGCAGTCCTGGCTACTTGGGGGGCTGAGGCAAGAGAATCACTTAAACCTGGGAGGCAGAGGTTGTAGCTAGCTGAGATCATACCACTGCACTCCAGCCTGGGTGACAGAGTAAGACTCCGTTTCAAAAAAATAAATAAATAATAATAATGATGATGATGATGTGGATGATCAAAATAGACCAGGGTTCAATAAACTAAGGCCCAACAGGCCAAATCTGACCCACTGCCTGTTCTGGTAAATAAAGTTTCATTGAACACAGCACATCCATTCATTTGCATGTCGCTTATGACTGCTTTCATGCTATAAAAGCAGAGTTGAGGCCGGGCACGGTGGCTCACATCTGTAATCCCGACACTTTGGGAGGCTGAGGTGGGCAGATCACGAGGTCAGGAGTTTGAAACCAACATAGTGAAACCCCATCTCTACTAAAAATACTAAAAATTAGCTGGGCATGGTGGCAGGCACCTGTAATTCCAGCTACTTGGGAGGCTAAGGCAGGAGAATCGCTTGAACCCAGGAAGCAGAGGCTGCAGTGAGCCAAGATCGTGCCACTACACTTCAGCCTGGGTGACAGTGTGAGACTCCATCTCAAAAAAAAAAAAAAAAAGCAGAGTTGGGTTGTTGGGATAAAACCACGTGACTCACAAAACATAATATATTTACTATCTGTTCCATTACAGGAAAAGTTTGACAACTCCTCATCTAGAAGATCCCTTAGGAGTCATTAAGTAAGTGGTAATTGTCACAAAGTTTTCATGTGTAACAAATATTCTTCAGAATTTGCTGTCTTCTTATAAATCTCATCATCAACCCTCCCCTGTGACTGAGGCCCTGATTTCTTTCTTACTTGCCATTTCTCCATATCTGCAATTATTCACAAGATAACTGGGGCATCTACTACCTTTGATTCTTCTTCTTTAGTAAACACAATAAAATGAATAATCAGAGAAACATGCGGTAAAGTCTCTAACAATGCATTCAGAAGTCAACAGCAGGGATTGTAAGCAATCTCTCATTGTCATTTTAGTTGGGGTATTTGACATAACCCATAAAGCATCCCTCAGTGACATACCTGAAAGCTGTTACTTGGAAAGTGGAGCTAGTAAACTCAAAGAAGAAATATGATATATAGCACAGCTTATTATCAAAAAGGTTTGCACCTCCGCCTTAACTCACATATCCCAGTCAAATGAATGATAGTGAAACTGAAATAACATGAAACAGCCAAAAATATATTGCTTATCATTTCAAAGTAAAATGCTAGACAAAGTCAAGGATAATGTATATTATCTCACAATAAATATTATCCCTAAAGCATGACGATTTTCCACATGATATTCTGGAATTTAAAAAAAATTAAAATATTGATTATATGGGTCTTCTTTCCTCTGTAGTTGTTGTTTAATTTGACATATGATTAGAATGATGCAATTTATCTTTCTTCCTTCTGAGGAGTTGAGAAATATAAGAATTTTGAACTTGAAGGATCTTAGTTCAACCCTTTGAATTTCATCGGATGAAATTGAGGCCCAAACCACATGCCTAACTGGAAGCAAAAACTGAACTAAAACTAAGATCTTCTGACTCTTAGTCAAAAATTCTTTTCTACACCATGATGAGTCCATTTATCAACAGATATCCAACATATCTGTTGGATATGTCAGTAGATAAATTACTTGGTGAAGAAATACTAAGAGGAAGCTTTGTTGTATATACTTCCTTTGTGGTGATGTAAGTTAAATTCTGAGCACCCAAGCAAAACTTTTAGAAAAGGTCTCATCACTCTTGATTAACTGCAGAAGAACTGAAGAGTAAACAGCTGTTCAATGAAAAGTCCTCATCTTAGTGAGGTCAGTCCCACGCGGGCTGACCTCACTAAGATGCAGGCACTGCTCTGCTCAGGCAGTAGTTACGACCATCTGCCTTTGGAAAAACTTGTAGTTCTTTTTTTGGTTACTCCCACTGCCCCTCCTGTTCCCTAGAGTGCACAGTAAAGACTAGATGCCTTCCGTATAATGACTGTGGTCAGCTATAAATACAAGGAAAATGAACATGCAACGTCTTGATGTCAAGCTAATTTTAGCTTAACAGTTTCATTTTAACTATGCCCAACCAAGACTGGACACACCATGGTTCAGTCTAAGAAGTTTTAAAAATGGAAATTACAAAACCACAGCATGGAACCCAAATTGTTCAGATTGTAGTAACAGTGATTGAAATGCTCTTGGTTGATGTTGCCAAGAGGAGGCCCTTCAATGCACAGTGGTGAGCTCCCAAACCACATGGATAAATAGATTCGGTCACTGCTATGAGGTGAACAATAGACCCTATGTTGTGGCTTCGGCTCTGTTGTCATGAATGTAAATAGTTTCTCATCATTCATATGTGGACAATGCTCTGTGTGTTACAGAACACATTCTGTGGGCAGGTGTGGAAAAGGTTTCTTACCAAGTTTTATATACTGCCATCTCAATCTTTTACCTTAGCTTTTGGAGTCAGCAGAGCGTCTGACTACTGTTTCAATCCACAGAACAGCTACAGAATATGTCTGAAGATTCCAGCCTGTTATTTTTCTTCAAATCTGGGTTTCAATCTTGGTTAATGTTTGCCCAGAAATATGTAATTGCGGACTTCCTCCTCATAAACCCTTCTAGAGTGTAGGCTGCCAGTCTAGCATGCTATTATCTCTTTGCCTCAGGGCTAACGCAGGGTGTGCCCTCGTAGTCACAGGATAGATAACCTGCTCCCTGCCAGGAAGCCAGGATGGTTAAAAGCTGCCGCTAAGAAAAAACACATCTTGCATGTGTCCAGTATTGTTTGTGTTTCTCCTTTGGATAAACACATTTTAAATGGTTTATTAAAAACTCACAGGCCGGGCACGGTGACTCATGCCTGTAATCCCAGCACTTTGAGAGGCCCAGGCGGGTGGATTGCCTGAGTTCAGGAGTTTGAGACCAGCCTGAGCAACATGGTGAAACCGTCATCTCTAGTAAAATACAAAAAAATTAGTTGGACGTGGCAGCATGTATCTGTAATCCCAGTTATTTGGGAGGCTGAGGCAAGAGAATTGCTTGAACCCCAGAGATGGAGGTTGCAGTGAGCTGAGATCACACCATTGCACTCCAGCCTGGGCGACAGAGTGAGACTCGGTCTCAAAAAATAAATAAATAAATAAATAAATAAATAAATAAAAACAAAAACTCGTGCTCGCCTTTTTCTTTCTTTCTTTCTTTTTTTGGGAACTCTTCATTTACTCTACTCACATTAGTCACTGTGATTTGGATATGCCTGCTCCCTGTTCCTCACTCAACCTAACTTACAGAGGAATTGTTTTCCATTCACTGAATGTCACTTCCTTGTGAGGCTCTGTTACACACTTGCCCCCCAACCACCTGCCCCCAGAACATGAGCACACACAGACAGACAATATTAGAGTTTACTGCAATCTTTTCTGTTTTTGAGACAGGCTCTTGCTTTGTCACCCAGGCTGGAGTGCAGTGGCACGATCATAGCTCACTCAGCCTTGACCTCCTGGGCTCAAGTGATCCTTCTGCCTTGGCCTCCTGGGTAGCTGGGATTACAGGTGTGTGCCACCATACCCAGCTAAATTTTGTAGTTTTAGTAAAGACGGAGTTTCACCATGTTGTCCTGGCTGGTCTTGAACTCCTGGGCTCAAGCAATCCGCCTGCCTTGGACTCCCAAAGTGCTGGGATTACAGGTGCAAGCCACTGTGCTCCACTTATTGCAACCTTCTTTAGGCTACCCTAGTACTGTATTACATCTCTATTATAAAATACCATGGACTGACTTGTATTATATTTACCTATGTCCCTTCACATTTACTTCTTCAGCTAGATTGACCTTCTTATTGATCTCTGTATTCTCAGGGCTTACCAGTTAGTTCAGTCCTCAAATAAACTTAATTAGTAATGTTTTTTGTGTTAAAGTATAATTTACGTATGTCAAATTCTCCCTTTTTCATGTACAGTTCCGTGAAATTTGATAATTGCATACAGCCATGTAACCACCACCACCACAATCAAGATATAGACCAGTTCCATTGCCCCAAAACATACCCCATCCTATTATAGCTAACCCCTTCCCCTCAGCCCCAGTCCTTGGCATCCCTGTCTTCTGTTCCTATGGTCCTGCATGTTATATATATATGAAAGCATTCAGTCTGCAGTCTTTGGAGTATGGCTCCTATCACTTAACATAACGCATTTGAGGTCCATCCATGTTATTACTGTAGCAGTAGTTCATTCCTTTTTATTGCTAAGAAGTATTCCATTTATAAATCTGCCACAGTAATTATACCCATTCCCAGCTGAGAGACATTTGAGTTGTTTCCAATTTGAGGAGACGGTGAATAAAGCAGCTATAAATAATCATATTCAGCTTTTTATGTGAATACATGGTTTTACTTCATTTAGATAACTAACTAGGAATAGGATTATTGGGTCATGGTAAGTACAAGTTTAACTTCATAAGAACCTGCTTAACTGTTTGCAGAGGCTATATTTCCTTTCACATTCCCAGCAGCTGTCTATGAATTCTAGTTTCTCTACATCCTCACCAACACGAGACATAATCAGTTTCTTTGTATATTAGCCATTCTAATAGATGTAATTTGAATTTGCATCTTATCTAGAAACTAATGATGTTGAGCACATTTTAGTGTGTCTATTTGCCATCCATATATCTTTAGCAAAGTGTCTACTCAAATATTTTATTCATTTTGGGGGAGTTGTTTGTTTTCTTGGGGTTTTAGAAGTTTTTTGTATAGTCTGGACATACATCCTCCACCAGATACGTGAATTGCAAATATTTCTCCCAATCTGCTTAATAAATATTTTTAAATAAAAAAGTAGAAAAAAATAGTTCTTTTGAAAAGGGTTTATGAGATTTAAATGTACAAATGATGCAGAGTTATACCTTCACATCTTCAAATGAGTATGCAAGATACTTAGAATAAGGTAATAAAAAAATGGTAACAGCAAATCTAAACCTACTACTTGGAAATTATTTAAGTGTAGCATATAGTGAGATTTGTTTTAGAGGGTATGCACATTTCTCAGATTGCTTTAAAAAATTATCATTTAAAAACTTTTTTTGAAAGAAAACCATAATAGAAAATATGGGTTGCATGCATTTTAATGGGAAAATCAGATATTAGTCTTTCAAATCATTCTTTTTTCTTTTTTTTTTTGAGATGGAGTTTTGCTCGTTTCCCAAGCTGGAGTGTAATGGCACGATCTCAGCTCACTGCAACCTCTGCCTCCCAGGTTCAAGCGATTCTCCTGCCTCAGTCTCCTGAGTAGCTGGGATTACAGGATGGGATTACAGGTGTGCACCACCACACCTGGCTAATTTTTTGTATTTTTAGTAGAAACGGGATTGCACCATGTTAGCCAGGCTGGTCTCGAACTCCTGACCTCAGGTGATCTGCCTGCCTCAGCCTCCCAAAGTACTGGGATTACAGGCGTGAGCCACCGCTCCCGGCCCAAATCATTCTTATGATAGATAGCAGTTATTAGAATAGGTATGTATCTTTACCAAGACAAATCTGACAGGTAAACTCTTCAGTACTGAAAGCCTGCTCCTGACTCCCATCGAATTCAGTCTGTGAAAAGCATATTAAAGGATTATGCAGTCAGTCTTTGTGTGCGGATATTCGAAGAAGGTTCTTTACTATGTGGACTGTGAACCTAACATCCCTAAGCTTCAGTTCCATTATCAATCCTCTTGAAAGCAAGATTTTACAGGAAGGGAGAAAGTTTTGTTACTGTTTCTATAAATAAGGTATTCTGACTTCAAGTGAACACTTACTTGGATCAAAGGACCCAAACATACCAAACGTTGCATTTTTTAGGCACACTTATTCTCAACCAATCAATGAGTATGTACTGTTTGCACCATTTTATGGACATCACAAAAGAAGGACTAGATATGGTTGCTATCTTCTTCAGGAATTCCTTCTGTTAAAGAGATAAGAAAATACAAAATAATAGCAACAACACAGTATTGACTATTACATAAAAACCAAAGACATAACAAGAAGGACAGGTTGGATGGAAAAAGAGGAAGCTATAAATACTCACTGATTTCTGTCTTGTAGGCTATTTCTCTATCAACTATTCAAAAATGCCACCAAATATAATGTTAGCTATAATACTTTATTGGCACAATAAGGGTCAGGGCTAATGATATGAAGTCAACTTCTGAGTATTATGTTTTCACAACTCATTCTGGCTATAAGTAATGCTCAGAGGAGGGATAAAATGAAAGACTAGCAAAGTCAGAGAAAATTTCACAGATGAAATGGGATATAAACTGAACCTTAAAGGGTGGGTAGATTTTGCCTAATAGAAGAGAGTGAGAAGGAAAATATGAAAGAACCAAGAGAACAGTTGTGGAATTTGTCACTCTTTGGTCTCCTGAGTAATCTAATGCCCTTGTCCATCGTGGGAACTAAGAGTACCAGATATTTGCATTCCAAGTCTCCCTGACAATTAGTCTAACGCATGATCTAGGTTCTGCCAATTGGAATCACCCCAATATCCAGTGCCATGTCGGGAAGAAGCAAGGAGCATGCAGTATGCATGTGAACCATGGATAGTTGGATCTTCATGCAAGAAGCAGCCAAGGCAGGAGTTCAAGAAGCAGGACCCGTGTCATAGGGGCCCGTGGTGTAGTCAACAGCACAGAAATATCTTCACTGGGTCTGTTTTGCCATGTAATATGGGGCATTATTCCTGGATACATGACCTCCAAGCCCCAAATCTTTCCAGAAATTCTATGAGCCATCTAGTATATTTTTAATGTTTCTTTTCTGCTTAAATCAGCTAAAATTCATTTTAGACTAGTAATGGGTATTGCTGTTTATAGTAAGAACCTCTTTATCAAGCCTCATACCCCTGTATAATACATCAATTAGCATCCTATCCTCAGTTTTCTTAGCAGGTAATGTAGCATAGGAGTCAGGGCATGGCTCTGGAGTCTGATGACCCTGGACTCAAACCCCAGCTCCACATGAAAGCAAATCCTCAGAGAAATCTGGGGCCCTCAGCCAACTATATGATCACACCATATGCTTCCATACCTTCCTCACCCATTGCCAATAAATATGTGCTTGCCGAATGTGCATTCAAGGGTCCAAGGTCCTTTCCTTTCATAAGTTTCATTAGAATCAATACAGAAGCACTTTGAGAGGCCAAGGTGTGCAGATAGCTGGAGCCCAGGAGTTCAAGACCAGCCTAAGCAACATGGCCAAACTCCAACTCCAAAAAAAATACAAAAGTTAGCTGGATATCGCTCACCTGTAGTCACAGCTACCTAAGAGGCTGAGGTGGGAGGATCGCTGGAGCCCAGGAGGATAAGGGTATAGCAAGCTGTGATCGCACCACTGCTCTCCAGCCTGGGCAACAGAATTACACCCTGTCATTAAAGAAGAAAAAAATCAATATGGATTTTCTGCCTCTGAGTTACAGAATTATAAGATAACAAGGTAAAAGTCAGTGACCTTTTATATAACCCACATTTTTAAGCTCATAAAAATACAGCCCAGGTTTAGCACCCATTAGCACATCACATTTCTTCTTATGGTATTTAATGTTTTGTTTGCTATTCAACTTTTCACCAATTGCCTCACAATAAACTTGTCTCCTGGAGGACAAAGACTGTCTTTATCTGTATCTTACCACTATACCCAACACAGAGCTGGGCATGTAGCAGCTCCTCAACACATATTTCTTGAATGAAACAAAGCCTGTGGAAGTGCCTCAGTCACTGTGAAATAAACTAAATTGCACTCACATGCTGAAAAAAGTGTCTATTCCTATATTTATGCCACTTATATTTCTCACCCTAAATATGCAGCAATAAAGGACTTGTTCAATGCATTGTGACAGCCACATAATGGGATGTTTCTCAGCCATGCAAAATTACCTGCTTAGGTAGCCACATAGAAAGTGGCAATGATACATTAAGTTTAAACAATAGAATGTAATAACGTGTATATTGATAAGCACTGTTAGAGAACACAGTGAAATGAAAGCTTCTTATTTGTTAAGGTAAAATGATTTGATATGATTTTTTTCATTATTCAAATTTTCTTTTAATGTCTAAAAAACATGCCAGTATCCCTAAGAAGAAGAAGTAACAATATTGATCCAATAAATAAAATTAAAGAGAAAAATGTCCTTCTAAATAATATTTCTATAAGGTAAGGCAAGCATAGTACAGTAGACACTGTTGATGTCCAGTCATATTCTCTCACCCTAATCCTGGCCAGACTTCTAATGGCCAGCGCCTGCATTTCTTTGCGTACAGTCTCTGACCACCTGAGCCCACTTTTTTCACATGTGCAGCTGCCCAGAAATGCCAGGAAATTAGTACCCCCAGAAGCAGCCCTTTACCTATGACAGTATAGATACCCAAGTTCCCTCATTGCTTAGGGGAATAACCCTGAAATGAATTTTAAATCATGTCCCAGAGACTCCTGGGATTAGGCTGCAGATGCCCAGAATGGAAACTGGCTCAACAATGTACCCGTTATTGCTCCCGTTCTCTATTTCATATCTGCACTCTCCTACTGGTATCTTCTGAGGTCACCCTCAAATCAACCATATTTGAATCCTTGAGGTTGATTGTGTACAGGCCTTGGAAACAGACAGGCTTAGATTCTACTCCTATCATTGTTGCTTACTAGCTGTGCAGCCTTGGATACATTTCTTAAAGTCTAAGCCTCAGTTCCCTCATGTATATAATGGGGATGATATTATCTATATTGCAATGTTATCATGAAAATGGAGTTACATGTGTCAATGTCTTTAAGTCACTAGCATATGGCGCAACAAGTGGGAGCTCTCCTCTGGTTTTGAGTGGTAGTGACAGTAACAGAAGCAGTAATAATAGTGATTAGCAATGCTGAGATCAGTGTTCCTCCAATATTAATGTTCACTGGTATCTCTTGGGATTTTGCTAAAATGCAGGTTCTGATTCAACATCTGGAGTGGGACCTAAGATATTATTTTGCTAACAAACTCCCAAGTAATATCAATGCTGCTGGTACTCAGACCACAGTACTCTGAATAGCAGGGATTTAGAGTATTATCTTCTGGAGAGTAAGAAGTAAAGAAGACAAATCATCTGTATAATAATTCACTCTAGAGCTCGTCTTTAAGAACTATATAACTACTACTACTACTACTACTACACACACACATACATGCACTTCTTCAAGTATTTTCAGATCAGTGGAGACATTTCTCTGTGCATCTAGACATCCCTTGGGTACTACTTAACCATTAATGCATAAAGACTTCTGGCAGGGAGGCACGGCTGAGAGGGCAGCCAGGCCTCCCATGGGGATGAGCTGGACCCCAAGTGGATGCTTCTCGATCAGGCCTCCAGGGTAGACCAGCTGCCATTCGTGAGCTCTGGACTTAGCTGGTGGCTCACCGTGTCCCAGGTCAACCAGTAGGCGGCCAGTGGCAGTCCCACTTCAGGGTGCAGCACAGGGATGCAAGGGCAGTTGTCCCTGGTGGTCTCACACGGGTGGCCTTCCCCCACCTCGGCCTTCGGTGTGAAATTTTTTCTACTTCTAGTACCAAATTGTGTTCAACTTATCCATTTCTAGTTTGTATAACAAACTACCTCCAAACTTTGTGCCATTTTATTATCTCACAATTTTGTGGATCTATAATTTGGGCAGGGCTCAGCTGGGTGATTCTTCTGTTTCATGTGGCATCAATGCAGGTTATTTATTGATATTCAACTAATGACTGGACATGTCTGAAGAGTCCACAACAGCTTCACTTCCATGTCTTGCACCTCGGTAGAGATGGCTGGAAGACTAAACTCAGTAGGAACTATTGACCAGAACACTTACTGGAGGCCTCTCCAGGATGATGGCCTCATGGTGTTCACCTCTTCTATGACAGTACAAGGTTCCAGAGCATGTATTGCAATGAACAAAGCACAAAACACTCAGTCTCCAATGACCTTATCTTGGAAGTCACACAGCATCATTTCTGTCATACTCTACTTTTTAAAGTAGTCATAAGCCTTCCCAGATTCAAGGACAGAGGACAAGACCCACCCACCTCTTAATGAATCTGTAGCCATGTTTTAAAATTGCCACAATCCTCCCTCTGGCCACAGATTATTAACATTCCTCCCACATGAAACATAGACTCACTCTCTCCCAAGACCGGCCATTATGGCATCCAGCTCTGACTTAGGCTCTGGATAGAAGTCTGGGATCTCATCATCCAATTAGATCCTTATCAGATGTTTCCTACAAGCAACTGACTGACAAACCTTAAATCCTGTTTCTGTGAGTTCAGTTGAAAGTCAAGAATTAAGCTGTAAGTTAAACTGGGAACTACATATTGAGAAAAAAAGATAGGAGACACTAGAAAGAAGCAATTCTTTCTAAAGAAGGAATGCTTTCAATTTACTTCAGAAAACATATCAAATATTACAAACAATAAAACTCATGGAGCTAAGGTCTCCCCCAGGCTTTGCCATAAATGAGGCACTTAGAAAAGCACAGTGATTCTCAAGCCACTAGGGGATCATTTAATGTTCCATTTTAGGCACATTCCTAAGCATCTTTCTTATTCCCAGGAACACTGTTCAACTAACATTTATTCAGCATTTAAAGGTTCTGACCTGTCATTGGAAGTGCTACAGGGGTTCATTCAAATATGTTTAATCTAAACATGCCTACATTCTCTTCTTAACTCAATGCCAATAACAATAAGCAAGTAATTTATGATGCAATTCTCATACTGTCATCAGAAGAAATAGAAAACAAAAATGTTTGGTGGATGATTAACATAGCCTTGATGAAAATGGTGAACAGGCCACATTAGTAAACAAATTCATTTTGTTGCTAATTAATAGGTTATCAAGTACAGCTGAGGAAGCAGGGCCCCTGTAAGCAGAGATTCAGGGTCTGGTTTCTGTCACCAGTATGCTCCGGGAAAATTACTTAACCTCTTTTTGCCTCAGTTTCTATAAAATGAGGATTCTAGGAGCTATCTTATGGAACTACTGTAAAGATGAAATTCCATTTTTAAAAAGTGGGGGATAAATGTTAAAAACTGTGATGTGCTGAATACAGATAGAGTGTTATTAGGCTTTGTTGGCTTCAATAATCATCTTTCAATTAAATCTCTAACCCAGATCTGTGAATTTGTGGTGGCAACTTCTCCTCACCCCCACCTAACAAACACGAATATTTCTTGCACACATTTCTCTCTTAACCTTGGACTTAATGTAAGGCCTCTGTTATTTCTATTAATAGGTTTATTTATTAATAGGATCTTTCAGTGACATATGTCACCTTGTATCACAAGTGTATAAAATATAAAGTATAAAGGCAAAATTAAGATATTCTGTCATTGTATGCTTCCTGTTATCACTGCTACCCTATTCCAACCTTGCCACCTCTCCTCTAGGTCACTCCAGGGGCCTCCTTAGGAATTTCTTGAACACGTGTTTCATCAGATGAAAATGGATCCACATTGCCTAAAAATTAAAAACCAGGAACTCAGAGCCTTACAAATAGGTCCCCAAAACACCTTTCCAATATTATTTCTCAGAGAACCCCTAGATATAACCTAGACTCCAACTAAACTCAACATCTTGCTTTTCCTAGGACACACTTAGCCTCATTTTCTCTTTGCCTGAGCTGTCTGCTCCACTTGAAAACCTCTGCACCTATCTCCATTAAAATATGACCAATACTTTAAGGCAAATTTCAAACATGTTTTGCAAGTGAAAATGAAGTCACATCGGGAACAATAATGCATTACACAGAAAGTCACAGGAACTAATTTGGTGTGCCAGGAAAGACCACAACTTATAGATGTCTATAAAGTAGGAAGAGAATGTCAGTGTCTGTTACAGAAAAAGTTTGTGTCGTTCCTGGTATAAGAATTTTGGAAAAGCTTCTGACCCCTGGGACTTTACTATACTGAACAACTAGACAGTACTCAAAAATCTGTCAACTATGACAATAACTGGCTGTCTTTTATGTATAGTTCTCATCACATAAGCTCAACCTAAATGGTGCCAAAACAATCCATCATTTTGTTTTATTTGGTATTTTAATGCAAAACAGGTCTCCTGAAAAATCTATCCAAAAGTCGTATTTTCCAGACCTTTGATAGAGACTTCTTAATTGTTTTGTTTTGTTTTTATTTCTTTTGAAACCTTAGTAAAACAATTGCAAGCACATATTATCTTGCATCTTTTATCTTCATAAGGGCTTTAAAAAAATTAAAATTTCTTGGCTTTATAAAGTGTGGCAAAGAATCTATAAGCAAGAAAAAGTAAAGTTAGATTTTAAACCATCTATTACTCAAAGAGAAGTTGCCACATATTGCCCAAGACAGATTTATTTTCAAAAGCTTTCATTGGTTCCAACCATTTAAAAGTATGCTAGCACTGACTGGTTAATTCAATACACGAAGAACTACAAGTTCATAAAAGAAACCCTCAAACAGAGGCTACATGCAAAAAGCCATCCTCTGAGGTTAACTAACCAAAATCCACAGAAGATGGTTAGAATTAGCCATCAACTGCTGAACCACTCAACTGCTGAGGAGGCAAAGGGAGTCTCAGCAAGAACTATTGTAATTTTTATGTCCATAAAACTTCCCAATAGTGAAAATATAACAACCACTGCCCTCCTCAGAAAAACAAATGAGGTTTTCTTTTTCTGTCTCTCTCTCTATTTCTCTGTCTCTCTCTCTCTCACTCTCATTGTAGCAGTAAAAATTTAAAGGTGCTAGTTTACAAGACAATTTTCCAATAGCAATCCGTTCTGCAATGTGATTTGGAAATAATTTGCCACCAACATGAAGAGTTTTGTCTACATCATCAAGAATAAGGCCACCTAAAATGAGACAATCTACCCAGTGCTTACTGTGTATAGTGCCTTACAAAGAAGATCAGACAAGACAAGGCAAAGAAGTCAACCTGTGTTGAGCACCTGGTACCAGGTATTCAGCCAAAAATGCTTTCACTTCTACCTTACTCAATCCCCAGGAAACCTTGAGTTAGTTATTCATTTGTTTGCAGATTAAGAAACTGAGGGTCAGAGTAATTAAGCAATTCTCCCAGATCTCTCTCTCTCTCTCTCTCTCTCTCTCTCTCTCACACACACACACACACACACACACACACACACAGATTATGGTCAAATTAAGCCACAATTTGAACCCAGGACTCTCTACCCCAATGCCCATACCTCTTCCAGTACACCCTGACTGCCTGAGACACCGCTCTTGCTTTCAGGGAGTTTACTGCTTGCTACATCTGCATTTTTAGAGAAGCAAAACATATACAGTGTGTTGAGATGAAATTCTTTGGTGCTAAAATGATGTAAGCAGATGAACCTTAAGTATAAAAGAGAGAGGATGAACCTTAAATATAAGAGAGAGAGAAAAAGAGAAGAGAAAGAAATGTAGTCGTGTTTTGCTGACACTGTCAATGAAAGGAACCCTCTTAAACCTCCCTTGGGGCTAATTAAAGCAGTTGCCTGTTTGGAAAGTATTTCTTTTTAGTGGAGAAAAATGATTCCAGAGAATAGCACAAATAAAAGAAAATATACGTTTAAGACCATCTAATGAAACTTACTCAAATCATATTTACTGTAGTTCTATTCTGTCAATTCCTCAAATAGAAATGCCCTAGCCAGCTAACCCAAACATTTGATTCGTAAAGAGATAGATTTTCCATAGTAAATTCATACATTGGCTTTTTAAAAAGTAACATCTAGTCTCTTAAAAATTATTTAAGATTCATATATCCCTGTCCCATTATCTCTGGAGGAAATAATAAAACCAAATATCCGTATCTGTCCAGTAGTGACCTTCACCAAAGCACAGCATAAACTCAAAACTGCAGGTTTGTTGCTGCAAAGCACAGAACTCTAAGCACCACCACCAGACAGAGGGCCAGCCTCAACTTCCTTGCTTCCCTTGGCATTGTCAAGGTACCTTGTGGAATCTAATGCTCTTTCTGTTTGCAGGGCCACATTCACGCACAAACATACAAAGATCATCTTCTAACAAACATCCTAAGAAACTTGAGGAGTGGGTATGACTTAAAACACTCTCAGTGAGGGAGTAAATGCTAGGTGACTTTGGATTGTGATCTAAATCAGGGTACTCTAATTTTCTTCTCCCATAGAGTACATTTTCTCATCCTCTTCTAACAATTGTACTTAACTGTATTCACTCTTAATTTCACACTCAAGGGAGCTTGGATCCATTAATGACAAGGACAGCTGCTTAATGTATTTTAAATTCTAATGTATCTTCAAATGGTTACTATTGGCTATTTCATATGATTCAACCTCCAAATTTCATATGACTAACTAATAACCAATAGTTAATTATTTTTTTACATAAGAAAATAGGAATTTCATATACATCAAGCTAATAAACAAACAATCCCAACTCTTTCTCTCTTTAGGGATTTCGATGTTTTCTTGAAAGATACCTACAGGTTCCTTCCCAATCCTATGGCTATACATCCCATGTCAATCCTGTAACTGCCCTGGGAAGTTTTGTGTTGGAGAAACTATAAAGCAGAAAAATCCAGCCTTCTTTCAGTGGATAATTCCAAATCCATAGGAAACAAAGATGGGGGGAAAACAGGACCTTTTAACTTGTGAAGGCAATAAAAATGTGTTCCAAGTATAAACAATTTAAGACAGTATAATACCCGACTCTTCTACCTCAGCAAAGGAGTCAGTTCCATCTCTGCTGAAGAAAATCTCCATCAAGACATTACAGGTGATTTAGCTTCCAAACTAGTTTGGTCCTGTATGATCTCCACCAAATTGTATTTATGGACTTCCATAAAGTGAAAGCATCAAAGACGCTTCACCTAGGTCCCCAGGCTGGGCTGGCACGGGGGCCAATGAAAGCAAATGCCTGATCCCTTAATTCACAGGGCCTCGCTGTTCTCCAATCGGTGCATCCCCACCTAGCTGGGAAGTGTAAATGGAGGGATTTGGTTTTATCCCCGAGGAGGCACAGTACAAAGACACAGTATAAAAATAAAGTATACAGGATAATATGCTTACTCTTGGGCATAAAAATGTTTACAATACACTGCTCACAGCAGGTCCTGCTCTTCCTCTTACCTGGTCTTCCTGAGTTGGCATCCAATGGTGCCGATTAAGAAGGTAACCCAGGCTGTCTCTTGCAATAGGACAAAAATAAAGCTCATCTTCACAAGAATATGTAGTGGGAATGCACATACGTGGATACATACATGCTCATAAGAACATGTGTACACAAGCCTTTCTCTCTAGGCGACACCCATTCTGGCCAGCATTATGAAGTTTTACTTACTCTTCAAAGAAAAGACAATGGCAAAGAGGGTAGGAGATCTGGCTTTCCCCAGATGAAGAAATGAGCATTAAGTAACCATTAACATCACAAACAGAAAGACCACAGGCACTAAGCACCACTTCTGGATTTTTCTTGCTAAAATAAAATTCTATCCTGAAGGGGATCAAGTCTCTAAACCTAACTACCAGTTCACAGAAAATCGAGGGGGACAGAGAAACAGAAAGTTGAGTGCACAGCTACGGATGTAGGTAAACGGGTACATTTGATGGTAGCAGCATGTAGAAGTTCTTTTTTAACTTTAGGCAAAGTAAATTCCCAGCGCTTGAGTCCATCTACACCTGCCCTGCCACACTTGGACAGATTCAAAACCATCTTTTTCTTTATCTTTCATTGTGTAAAAGTCCCCCTCTGTTTTGTGCTGTGTATGCTGTAGTCAAGTTGGTTAGTCTGGCAAAGACATCTCATAATTCCTTTCCCTCTAGGATTGTGTCAAGAGTAGCCAGGCCGGGCACAGCAGCTCATGCCTGTAACCCTGGCAATTTAGGAGACCAAGGTGGGAGGATCTCTGAAGTACAGAAGTTCAAAACCATCCTGGACAACATAGTGAAACCTCATCTCTATAAAAAATGTTTTAAATTAGTCAGGCACAGCGTCATTTGCCTGTAGTCCCGAGCTACTTGGGAGGTTGAGGTAGGGGAATTGCTTGAGGCCAGCAGGTTGACGCTGCAGTGAGCCATGTTTGTGCCATTGTACTCCAGCCTGGGTGACAGAGCGTGACTCTGTCTCAAAAAACAAGAGTTGCAAAAAAGGAACTCAGGCAAGATTTGAGACAAAAGTGAAGGTTTCATTCTCAGACATAATGATAGAAAGATGGAGAGGAGTGTGGCAGGATCCCCGTGGTCTTCTCTCTCCTCAGACCCATAGTTAGTGTTTTCCAATTATTAGCCCTGCTGACTAGCAGCTGTCCACTACCAGTCACTTGGGCACAGATTCTCAGTAGCTCCCCTGAGGCAACAGCTTCCCAAAGACACTGAGCCGATTCCCTCTTCACAGTCCCACGTCGGCAGCTGGATGGGTTCATCTTCTCAGATTTTCCTGCAAGCTCCAGCTTGCCCACGAGGCCAATGCTTCAGTCATGTCTGAAATGAATGACTCCCACTCTGATCCTCCAACTCCCCTTTCTGGGCCTTCCTTTGCCCTGATCCTCCCACAATTGAGTAAGGTTTAATTCCTATAATAAATATGTCAGCCCACACTCAGAGTGGCACTGCTTCCCCACAGAGCGTGGATGACACATCTCTGTCACCTACTAGTGCTGGTTCTGCTTCCTACAGCCTCCCAAGATTGAAGGTTCTAGTCCTTCTAATGACAGCCTTTTGAGGACTGGAGGTTGATTTCTCATAGTAGAACTCATTTGTGCTGGCTCTCACACCTGGTCCTTCAGTGTTTCTGCTGGGTGTGGCTTCAAGCCCTCTCACATCTGGGCACTCTCTCTCATAAGAGCACATGGGATATTTAATCAGTTTCGTTTGTTTAAATGGACCTCATTTATACCAGCTTTTGAAATCATTTTTCTTAGTCCTTTATTCCACATATTCAGTATTTCTTCCAAATAGCCACATTTGACCCTATGCCTTTAATATCTTCATCTAACACACTGATCCATGGGAAAAAGGCAAAGACAGATTACTGCTATTACATATTTTTTTCCAAAAGGTCTCTTTGGGGTATGATTGTCATGACCAAGTTTTCATGTGGCCCAGGTAAATCAGTATCTAACCTAAGAGACTTGGTCAAATTAGATAGTACAAAGGCTAAATAAATAAATAAGGATATATCACTAGTGGCTTTAAACCTGGGAGAATGGTTCCATTATTGAAAAGAGGAATAGACAATAGGGCAGATGTTTTCACATTGTATGCAAAATATATAAGATGATGCATTTAATTTTAGATGCCTTGGGCTGGAGGTGCCTGGAGATATCCCTGAACTGAAGATGATTATTTTGAAGTTATTTGCATATAAGTGATATTTGAATGCACAAAGGTAGATTCATTCTTTAAAAGATAATAGATAAGACATTTTATTAAAAAGATAATAAACATTTAAAGAGATAAATATTTAACAAATAACAGATAAATACACAAAGGGGCCAAGAATAGTACAGTCCTCCCTACATAGCTGTGGAGAGTTGGTTCCAGGACCTCCACAGATACCAAAATCTGCCCAAATCCCTTATACAAAATGATGCAGTATTTGCACATTACCTATGCACATCCTCCCATGTACTTTTTTTTTTATAATTGCAACTTTTATTTTAGATTCGGGGGGTACCTGTGCAGGTTTGTTGCATGGGTATATTGGTGATGTTTGGGGTACAAATTATCCCAAATGGTAATGCTGAGGTTTGGGGTACAAATGATGCCATCACCAGAGTAGTGAACATAGTAGTCAATGGTTTTTCAACACTTGCCCCTCCCCTGCCTCCTCCCTCTAGTAGTCCCCAATATATATTATTGCCATCTTTATGTTCATGTTTACCCAATGTTTAGCCTTCTACTTATAAATAAGAATAGGTGGTATTTGGTTTTCTCTTCCTGCATTCAATTGCTTAGGGTAATGGGCTCCAGCTTCATGTTGCTGCAAAGGACATGATTTTGTTCTTTTTTAGGGTTGCATAGTATTCCATAGTGTATATATATACTGTATTTTCTTTATCCAATCCACTGCTGATGGGCACCTAGGTTGATTCCACGTTTTTGCTATTGTGAATAATGCTGCAATGAACATACGAGTGCATGTGTCTTTTTGGTAAAATAATTTTTTAAATATATATACCCAGTAATGGGATTGCTGGGTCAAATGGTAGTTCTATTTTAAGTTCGCTGAGAAATCTCCAAACTTCTTTTCACAGTGGCTGAACTAATTTACATTCCCACCCAACAGGGCATAAATGTTCCCTTTTCTCCACAGCCTCGCCAGCATCTGTTATTTTTTGACTTTTTAATAATTGCTATTCTGACATATGAGATGGTATCTCATTGTGGTTTTGATTTTCATTTCTCTGATAATCCATGATGTGGAACATTTCTTCATGTTTGTTGGCCATTTGTGTGTCCTCTGTTCTTGTCTTTTCATACTTTTTCATGGGATTCTTTGGTTTTTGCTTGTCCCATTATTTAAGTTCCTTACAGATTCTGGATAGCAGACTTTTGTCAGATGCATAGTTTGCAAATATTTCTCCCATTCTGTAGGTTGTCTATTTATTCTACTGATAGTTTATTTTGCTGTGCAGAAGCTCTTCAGTTTAGTTAGGTCCCACTTGTCAGTTTTTGGTTTTGTTGCGATTGCGTTTGAGGACTTAGTAATAAACTTTTTCCCAAGGCCAGTGTCCAGAATGGTGTTTCCTAGGTTTTCTTCTAGGATTCTTATAGTTTGAGGCCTTACATTTAATCCATCTTGAGCTAACTTTTGTATATGGTTAAAAGTAATGGTCCAGCTTCATTCTTCTGCATATGGCTAGCCAGTTATCCCAGCACCATTTATTGAACAGGGAGTCCTTTCCCCATTGCTTATGTTTGTCAACTTTATCAAAGAACAGATGGCTGTGGGGGTATGACTTTACTCCTGGGTTCTGTTCTGTTCCATTGTTCTGCATGACTTAAATCATCTCTAGATTACTTATAATACCTAATACAACGTAAAACCTACGTAAATTGTTGTTAAGCATATTTTTTTAAATTTATATTATGTTTTGTATTTTTATTGGGTCTCTTTTTTGGAAATATTTTTGATCTGCAGTTGGTTGAATTTGTGGATGCAGAACCAGAAGATATGAAAGGCCAGCTGTCCATTGGTAATATTTGTGTCATTTAAGCATATGAGCTTTTGAAAATTTAGCTACTCCTAGCACATTACCATCTACATATGAAAAGTTGGGGTCAGGGAAACACACCAATCTGAGTATTCAGGACAAAGAACCTCCTGGATAATTTAAAAAACCACATAGCCTTGATTCTCCTACTATTGTTTCCCTAAGCCTGGTATCATTGAACAAAGAAGATTCTGTTATTTTATATATGCTATGAAGAATAAGAGAATACAACCCAAATTGTAGAAGTCATTTTATCTAATTTTGCCCCTTTGCTGGAATTGGACTTTTATCCAACATAAATGTCTTTAGGCTTTGATCAGTATATATAGAAATCTTTAAGTGAGACTTGAAACAGCTCAAATGTCCATCACTTGGGGACTGGTTGAATAAACTATGCAATTTAAAAGGGATGAGAGATGGCTGCACATGCTGCTAAGCAGTGAATGCTGAGATAAATTGTGTAGTTAAAAAAAAAAATAAGGTGGAGGAAAATGTGTATAGTAAACTAACATTTATCTCAGAAAGCAGATGTGAATAGATGCAAGTTATCTATACATATTTGCTTCTGTAAAATAAAATTGAAAGATACACCATGAAGTTTTTAAAAATTACCTATGGGAGAAAGGAGACAGAGATTGGAGGCCAACTTCTCTGAATATACTTTGCTGCATATAACTTTAAAACAAAAGTAAGGCTATTATCAAAATGATGAAAGATTAAGTGTTGGTGAGGATGTGGAGAAAAGGGAACCATGTTGTTGGGAATGTAAATAAATATAGCCATTATACACAAACAGTATGGAGGTCCCTCAAAAAATTAAAAATAGAACTACCATATGATCCAACAAGCCACTACTGGGGTATATATCTAAACAACATAAAATCAGTCTATCGAAGAGATGTCCTCATCCCCTGTTCATTACAGTATTATTCACAATAGCCAAGACATGGAATCATCCTAAGTGTCCATCAATGAGTGAATGACTAAAGAAAATATGGTATGTGTACACAATGGAATACTATTCAGACCTAAAAAAAAAGAAAATTTTCTCATTGCAACAACATAGATGAACTTGGAGGACATTATGATAAATAAAATAAACCAGGCACAGAAAGACAAATACCACATGACGTCACTTACATGTAGAGTGTAAAAAATCCGTCATATAAACAGGAGTGAGGCCGAGGGGTGGAGAAATTGGGGAGTGTTGGTCAAAGGAAACAAAATTTCATTTAGACAGAAGGAATAAGTTCAAGAGATCTATTGAATGTCATGGTGACTACAGCTAATAACAATA
Source organism: Macaca thibetana thibetana (assembly GCF_024542745.1). Classification (NCBI taxonomy): domain Eukaryota; kingdom Metazoa; phylum Chordata; class Mammalia; order Primates; family Cercopithecidae; genus Macaca; species Macaca thibetana. The sequence continues at coordinate 66,059,363 of NC_065582.1, forward strand.
TATTGTATATTTGAAAATGACAGTAAGTAGATTTTAAGTGTTCTCACCACAAAAAAATAAGTATGTGAAGTAATGCTTATTTAAAATAGCTTAGTCATTCCACAATGCATATACATATAGCATGTTGTGTACCATAAATATATACAATTTTTACTTGTCAATTCTAAAAAATAATTGTTTTTAAAAACAAAATTAAATAAATCTAAAAGAACTACACTACAACTCTAAAGCAAAATGAAGTAAATAAATTCAACTATCTATTTTTTTCAAGTGACTTTAAAAGACAATGATTTCTACATCCGTATTAGTATATACTCTAAAGATGAAAATAATGCAAAATAAATTCAAACTGTTGTTTTACAATTGTATTTTAATAATTTTGTATTATTCTAAAACTATTATTATTTAGACATAAATTCATACAGAAAGATAAAACAAGGAAGTAATTCTCAGTAAGAACTCATCACTTATTTTCTCTTTAAAATGAAAGAAAAAGACGGCCAGGCACAGTGGCTCACGCCTGTAATCCCAGCACTTTGGGAGGCTGAGGCGGGTGGATCATGAGGTCAAGAGATCGAGACCATCCTGGCTAACACAGTGAAACCCTGTCTCTACTAAAAATACAAAAAAAATTAGCCGGGTGTGGTGGCAGGTGCCTGTAGTGCCAGCTACTCTGGAGGCTGAGGCAGGAGAATGGTGTGAACCCAGGAGGCAGAGCTTGCAGTGAGCCAAGATTGCACCACTGCACTCCAGCCTGGGCGACAGAGTGAGACACTGTCTCAAAAAAAAAATGAAAGAAAAAGAAGGAAGAGAGGAAAGAATGGAGGAAGTGAGAAAAGAATGGAGGCAGGCTCAAACATAAACCAATTCAGTATCAATGAGCGGTCATCATATCTAGGTTGTGGTTTCTGAAAAATACCATTTCCAATAAGTAAACTCAAACTCCTTGGAAAAATAGCTAATTTCTGGTTTAGGACCAGAAATGTACAAGATGAGCCTAGAACATCCTGTCATACCAGATAATTAGAGAGCTATTGAAGATGACTGAAAGATTTATAAGCCTAACTTGAAGAGGCTCCCACTGGCTTCTTGGAGACAATTTGAGCATGGATTTTTTAAAAGACGCATCAAATAAATTCAAATAGGTTTAAACATTCATAACTTCATTATGACATTTAAAAACTAAGTGATTGACTTGGCCAGTGTTAAGAAACCAACTCACCGAAACTAGTTTTAAAAAGGGGAGTTGGGGGTCAATATAGATCTAGCATCCATCTGGCCTTCTCTATGCAAACTGTCCTTCAAGATAATCAAACAGCTAATATAATAGAAAGTATTCCAGGAAATAAATGAAGAAGAAATGATAAAATGGAATACCACTAATCTAGATAATAATTATCAAAGCTACTAGTGTCACAAAATGGAGAACAACAGATATTATGTGCATTCTATGAAGAAGAGTGTAATTCTTTTTAAGTCTTTTTAGCAATATTTACAGAAATATTTATGAATAATATGACAGAATATCCGTGTTGTCAGGGAATGACATAACAAAAAAGAAAACTACAGACTACTATCCCTGATGAACATAAATATAAAAATCCTCAACAAAATATCTGCCAACTGAATCCAACAGCATATCAAAAGGATAATACACCATGATCAAGTGGGTTTCGTACCAGGAATGCAGGAGTGGTTTAACACATGCAAGTCAATAAATGGGATACATCACATAAACAGAATTTAAAACAAAAATAATATGATCATGTCAATAGATGCAGAAAAAGCATTTGACAAAATCGAGCACCCCTTTATGATTAAAACCCTCAGCAAAATTGACATAGAAGGGAGACACCTCAAGGTAATAAAAGTCATCTATGACAAACCCACAGCCAACATTATACTGAATGGGGAAAAGTTGAAAGCATTACCCCTGAGAATTGGGACAAGACAACAATTTTCACTTTCACCACTTCTATTCAACATAGTACTGAAGTCCTACCCAGATCAATCAGACAAGAGAAAGAAATAAAGGGCACCCAAACCAGTAAAGAGGAAGTCAAACTGTCACTGTTTGCCAATGATATGATTACATACCTAGAATACCCTAAAGACTCATCCAAAAAGGTCTTAAATCTGATAAATGAATTTAGTAAAGTTTCAGGATACAAAATCAATCTACACAAATAAGTAGCACTACTATACACCAACAATGAGCAAGCTGAGAAACAAATCAAGAACTCAATTCCTTTTACAACAGCTGCGAAATAAAATAAAATATGTAGGAATATACCTAACAAAGGAGATAAAATATCTCTACAAGGAAGTCTTCAAAACACTGGTGAAAGAAATTATCGACGACACAAACAAATGGAAACACATCCCATGCTCATGGATGGGTAGAATCAATATTGTGAAAATGACCATACTGACAAAAGCAATCTACAGATTCAATGCAGTTCCCATGAAAAAACCATCATTATTCACAGAATTAGAAAAAACAATCCTAAAATTCATATGGAACAACAACAACAACAAAAAAGCCCACATAGTCAAAGCAATACTAAGCAAAAAGACCAAATCTGGAAGCATCACTTTACCCAACTTCAAACTATACTACAAGGCTATAGTTACCAAAACAGCGTGGTACTGGTATAAAAATAGGCACATAGCCTAATGGAACAGAACAGAGAACCCAGAAAAAAAGTCAAATACTTACAGTCAACTGATCTTTGACAAAGCAAACAAAAACATAAAGTGGGGAAAGGACACCCTATTGAACAAATGGTGCTGACATAATTGGCAAGTGACATGCAGAAGAAGGAAACTGAATCCTTGCCTCTTGCCTTATACAAAAATCAACACAAGATGGACCAAAGACTTGAATGTAAGACCTGAAACTGTAAAAATTCTAGAAGACAACATTGGAAAAACTATTCTACACACTAGCTTAGGCAAAGAGTTCAGGAACCAGAACCCAAAAGCCAAATGCAACAAAAACAAAAATAAATAACTGGGACCTAATTAAACTGAAAAGCTTCTGCACAGGAAAATAATTAATGAGCAGAGTAAACACACAACCCACAAAATGGGAGAAAATATTTGTAAACTATGAATCTGACAAAGGACTAATATCCAGAATCTGCAGCAAGAAAAAAAAACACAAATAATCCCATCAAAAAGTGGGCAAAGGATAAGAGTAGACAATTCTCAAAAGAAGATATGCAAATGGCCAACAAACATATGAAAAAATGTTTAACGTCAGTAATTATCAGGGAAATCCAAATTAAAACCACAATGAGATACCACCCTACTCCTGCAAGAATGGCCATAATTTAAAAATCAAAAAATAATAAATGTTAGTGTGAATGTGATGAAATGGGAACAGTTTTATACTGCTGGTGGGAATGTAAACTAGTATAACCACTATGGAAAACAGTACAGAGATTCCTTAAAGACCTAAAAGTAGAACTACCATTTGATCCCTCAATCCCACTACTGGGTATCTGCCCAGAGGAAAAGAAGTCATTGTATGAAAAAGACACTCTCACACTCATGTTTATACAGCACAATTTGCAATTGCAAAAATATGGAACTAGCCTAAATGCACATCAACCAACCAGTGGATAAACAGAATGTGAGAGAGATAGATAGATAGATAGATAGATAGATAGATAGATAGATAGATAGATAGATAGACAGACAGACAGACAGACAGAGATACTGCTCAGCCATAAAAAAAAAAAATGGATAAAATAATGGCATTCATAGCAACCTGGATGGAGTTGGAGACCATTATTCTAAGTGAAGTAACTCAGGAATGGAAAACCAAATAGTATGTTCTCACTTATAAATGGGAGCTAAGCTATGAGGATGCAAAGGCATAAGAATGATATAAGGGATTCTGGAGACTTGAGGGTAAGAGTGGGACAGGGGTGAGGGATAAAAGACTACAAATTGGGCACAGTGTTCACAGCCCGGGTGACGGGTGCACCTAAATCTCAGAAATTCACCAAAATCTCAAAATCTCACTAAAGAACTTGCTCATGTAACCAAAAACTACCTGTAGCCCCAAAACTATTGAAATAACAACCAAAGAAGGAGTGTGTGTGTGTGTGTGTGTGTGTGTGTGTGTTTAATAATCCAGGAAAGGGGCTGGGCAACCAGGGAAGTAGGTAGAAATATAGATAAAATAAGACTGGCCATGAGTTAATGATTGCTGTCAGTGTGGGAGATGGGTAAATGGGGGGGTCCATTGCACTATTCTTCTACCTTTATGTATGTTTGAAATTTTTATGACTAATAATAAATTTTTAATTGATTAGGCTTTGAAGCCAAACTGCCTGGGTTTGAATCCCAATTCGACCATTTAATAGCCATATAACCTTGAGCAAATTAAAGCAAGTTGTGCAACCTCTCTGTAACTCAGCTTCCCTATCTGTAAAATAGGAATGATACAAAGTCATTACTTCAATGGGTTGTTATGAAGATTAAACGAGGTAATATATGTAAGGTACTTAAAACAATTCCTGACATATAGTAGACACTTAAATGCTAGCTATTATAGTGTTTAGGGTCCACAAAATTGATTGAAAGCCTGACTTAGAATTTCTGGGCATTCAAACCCATAAGATGGCTCATGAGAAATCATTATTACTTCTCAATGAGGAACACAATATAAATCCAACAACTTCCTTCTCTCACACACAATAGCTAAAAAAGACTACAAAGATTGGTTAATCTTTCAATGCTCAACATTTTGACACTCTCTGCTGCTCCCAGTAGAGGCTTCAGGTCAATGTCACATTCTTATCTGCACTACCCATGGGATGGCTGCGTTTCTTCTCTTACCACCACCTTTAGGGGGCAGCCCATAAACATCTCGCTGAGACCTCTAGTGGTTGTGTAGGTTAGCAGAAAACACAGTGGACAGGAGTCAAAAGCCCTAGCTAGATTCTTATACTGTCTTTGTTCCTGAATCGCTGTATGACCTTGAAGAATCGCTTGGTCTTCCCAGAATTTAGATAACATAATGTTGACAACATTTTTGGAACTCTTGCTTAAAAATCTCTTTAGAGACTATTAGAAAATTATTTGGAGCACCTTTTGCTAACAGGTAAGTCTTCAGCCTTTGAGGGTAAAATCATATTCAGAGAAAAGATTATTTGAATGAAATGCACCATAAAGCTGTCTCTGGTTTAAAATCAGATGTAACTATTATAAGGGAGACTGAATTTGTTTTAAGAAGCATAGATTGACTTTTGAAAACATTCTAAAAGAAAAGCAGTAACAGAATTCTCAGACCAAACGTAAATAGCTTCTTTAGAAGTTGTCTGCAGAAAACTTTTGGGGGGTGATGTTTATTAAATTTTTCTTTAAACCAAGTTCGTTAGTTTTAAATCTCACCTTGAGCAGAATCATAGTCTTTCATTTACAAAACACTTGGCTGTACGGGTTTTGTCCTTTGTGCAGATGTGGTTACATAGGTTAAATTACAAATCAAAAATCATCAAATGATTTGTATTTCAATTAAACAGCTTAAAGAAACACATAGGTACAAGTAGGAGTTAAGTCAGTTGTGTTTCACTCTCTGTGAAATGGAACTAATAATAGTGTCTCTATGGCCAGGCACAGTGGCTCACACCTGTAATCCCTATGCTTTGGGAGGCTGAGGTGGGAGGAGAAGTTGAGCTCAGGATTTGGAGATCAGCCTGGGCAACATAGGGAAACCAAGTCTCTATGAAAATGTAATTAAGCCAGGCATGGTGGCATACACCTGTGCTGCCAGCTACTTGGGAAGCTGAGGTAGGAAGGTCGGTTGGGTCCAGGAGGTCAAGGTTGCAGTGAGTCATGATTGTGCCACTGCACACCAACCTGGGTGACAGAGTGAGACCCTATCTCAAAAACATTTTAAAAATGGATAGGTCGTTGAATGTGGGCTAATTTTTTAAAAATTAAAGGTTTTTTTAAGGTTTTTTAAGGATTAAATGAGTTTATATATATAAAGTATTTAGATAAATTAGCTTATAATAAAAGTCATGTGTTAACTGTGAACCTTATTAATATTTCACTGTTTCCAATTCTCAAAAATTTAAATATCTCATTTAGTTTCATTTTTAATTCATCCTGCTTATGGCAAATGTGGATTCGTATCACTGAGTGCACACACATTTTTGAGGATTCGAAATGCTCTTGAAGTTTTTTCCATATTTAGGCACAGCATTCTTATCTAGACAGATAAGCTTGTATGCAAATAAGATGGTTTCTACTAAAGGGCTCCAACCCATCCATTAATCATGGGATAACTATATACTTACAGCTTTCAAGAAAACATCTATAAATATCTATCCATCAACAAATATTCACTGCATGCCAGCTATATCCAAGGAACATGTTGGGAGCTGTGGAACTACAAGGAAGGAAAAGTCATGAGCCTTATCCTCAAGAAGTCTGCCAGTTGAAGAAAGGAGGAAAATTTGCATACGAAGATGAATGGCTGTTTAAGAGAGCACATGGTAAGTGCTAAGTGACCAGGCACAGCGTCCATCCATAATGATATATTTAGTAGAACACAGGCACATAGGTGAAGAAATCCCTGAGGACTAGGGTGATTCAAACATCCTTTCAGAGGAGGTGGACTTAAGCCAAGGATTAAGGGATGAGTAAGATTCCAAAAAAGGAGGGAGAAAGGCATGAACAAAGGTGAAGACAGATTTTTAGTTGACAATGGGAGGTCTACACTGCCAAAGCAGAGCTAGTTTAAAGAAATTGTGGGAGAGTTAGCACAGGTATTGAGACTCTTGAAGACCAACCTAAAGAATTTCGACTTTATAAGTGATATGGAATAGGGGTTTTTGAACAATGCTTTGACATGAGTAAAGTGGTATTTTATTTTATTTTTTATTTTTTTATTTTTTTTGAGATGGAGTTTCACTCTTGTTGCCCAGGCTGGAGTGCAATGGCACAATCTCGGCTCACTGCAACCTCTGCCTCCCAGGTTCAAGCGATTCTCCTGCCTCAGCCTCCTGAGTAGCTGGGATTACAGGTGGCTGCTACCACCCCCAGCTAATTTTTTTGTATTTTTAGTAGAGATGGGGTTTCGCTATGTTGGCCAGGCCAGCCTCGAACTCGTGAACTCAGGTGATCCACTGGCCTCGGCCTGCCAAAGTGCTGGAATTACAGGTGTGAGCCACCTCTCCCAGCCGTAAAGTGATATTTTTAAAGTTTTTCTACATTTGGGGTCCATACCATCTCCTATGGCTGAATCATCTGTGGATATAGGTATTTATGATTCCCTTCTCTCCAATTTTCAAGAATTTTGTGGTCCATTTGCCTATGTTTACAGCACCTTCGGTTCATATAATCCCTCAGATTTGAGTTCATCTTTCCAAAACAGGAGAAGATTCAGGTAACAGACTTGAGATTTGCTGCAAACTCTCTTCCCACACCCAGATTGATATACCTAATATGTAACTTCCATAATTTTATGCTCTTATAAACACAGTAATCACATATATATGAAATTATTTTATTATCATTGTCATATTTACAAAAGCAACATGCATTACATGTGCTTTGCATTGTGTGTTGGCCACTAAGTTATGCACCATGAAAATGCCTCCAAGTGATATTTAAGTCATTCTCTTTACTATTTCATGAAGTAAGAAAAACTATTATTTATTGAGTTACAATGTGCCAGGCACTGTTCCCACATATGTTACCTATATCATTTCATTTGATTCTCACAAAACCTTATGAGATTGGCGTCATTATTGTCCTCGTTTTATAGATGAGAAAACTAAGACACAGGGGCTAAACACTTTTCCCAGGACCATTCACTGTATCTTTAAGATTAACACTGAAATGGATTAAAGCCCAGGCATCTGACGCTAAAGCCATACCATTAACCATTATGCCACACTGCTTAGCCCAGTAGTGGTGGAGCTCCCAATCCACCCCTCACTAATGGACATTCTCTTTGATTCTGGATTTTTGCCACTATAATACTGCTGCAATAAATATCCTTAGTCATACATCCTGATCTATGGGTGTTTTTCTTTCTTTCATTCAACAAATATTTACTGAATGCCTCCTCAGTGCCAGGGACTATTCTGGATGCTGGAGTTCCAGTGGTGAAGGAGACCGATGAGGTTCTTGTTTTCATAGAGCTCACATTCTTGTGGGAAGACATTAAATGAATGAATCAATCAACAAATGAGGGAATAAATGAAGAATATGAAAAATAGGAGACAAGAGTAAGTCATATACAGAGAGTTAAAATAGGGTAATGCAATATAGGCAGCCACTTGGTAATAACTATAGATATTTTTAATATGATACAGACTTCCAAGTATGAGATTGCTAGGTTGAAAGGATGTATATATTTTTAGTTTTTAATAATTATTGTTACTTTGCTTCACAAAACCCTTAATAATTCTCATTTCTACCAACAGTAAAAATACAGATTTTATTATTATTTCTTTTTCTTTTTGGACACAGAGTCTTGTTCTGTTGCCCAGGCTGGAATGCAGTGGCACGATCTCAGCTCACTGCAACCTCCGCCTCTTAGGGTCAAGTGATTCTCTTGCCTCGGCCTCCCCAGTAGCTGGAACTACAGGGGCATGCCACCACCCTCCATTAATTTTTTGTGTTTGTCAGGCTGGTCTCAAACTCTCGAGCTCAGGTAATCTGCCTGCCTCAGCCTCCCAAAGTGCTAGGATTGCAAGTATGAGCCACGGAGCCTGACCAGAGATGCAGATTTTTTTAAATAAACTTTTTTTGTCTTCCTTCTATGACACTAAGAGAACTTGAAAAGCTTCTTCCTTCTCAATAACTATACTGACCTATTTCAAATTCAATATAAATGTATACCAGGTACAAGGTAAATCTCATTTTCTATACTTTTATATATGTATATATATGCCTCTGAAATCAAGAATGTGCATCTCACTGAATACTCTCAAAGAAATGTATGTGCTTGCTGTTTGTTGATAAAATGGGGTGGGTAGAGAATGGTCTTGTCTCATGTTCTTAGTACAGACAGTGGAAGAGTTAACATTTCTTAAAGATAGTTGATCACATTTAATTTTTAGAAAACAGCAAGGAAGCAAGTCTAATAAATTGAAAGGGACTCCTATAAAGAAAAATCTTGATAAACATTAAAAACAACCCTTGAGGGGCTGAAGTGTTTTCAGGAGTAGCAATCAAAAGAATACCACAGAATCTATCATCCATAGCCTATGGAGTTAGACTTTCCCATCACATCCCCTTTCCTTGTTTATAGACCTGCCTGGTTATCACCAGTTCCAGGGGACTGTCATTATTTCAAGGACTCATAAATATGCAACAGGTATTTCATGGGAGAAAATGCAACTGAATAACTTCTAACCACCCTAAGAAAGAGATAGGAGAAGCATCTGTCTGGCTCTCCCCAGTCTCCCGACCCCTCCACCCATTCTAAGGAAAAGCAAGGAGGCAGCACTCAGACCTGGCTTCTCTGCAGAATACCCTGCCAATCCAGAGAGAGGGGATGACAGCATCCATATCGAAATCTAACTTCTCACTTTAAAGGTCTGCATGCTTTTTGGGTGCAGGAAGGAAGGCAGGGTTTTATTTTAACCATGTTTCACAAGCAAAAGCAATGGAAAGAATTCCACGCCTAATCTTTGTTTTTCCTCCCTTGAAATTTGATCATATTCCTAACTTTAGTCATACTGCCTGGTTTCCTTTCCTTAATGGAGTGAAATTTATGTCTGTGATTAGAGAATTGGCTTGGGAAAACCATTTGCGTTTTAAAAGTTATATGTTTTAAGAATAATAGATATGGAAATCCTGGAAGAAACCCAGTGTGTTTTGGATGTTAATACAGACATCATAATAACTTGCTATTTCTATCCCCAGTTAGTAAGTAATGGGCATTTTAAATTTATTGAGGATGGGGAGGAGGATGAAACTTTGAATTGAAAATTTTCACAAAGAGCATAGTGATACATTTAGTTATAGCTCAGATGTATAGCTTTTCGCCTAAAATATGAGAGGATTGTTTTGAAAATAAAGAATAATGTGACAGTCATTAAAAAGTAGCTTTGCTGGAAGTGCATTTAATACATGTGTGATCCTTGAACTCTAGCATTCATAGTCATAGGGGAAAAAGTAATCAGATATTCCTTGCTTTATGACATAGATATATTCCTTTCAAATATATTTTTCAATGTATTAGGGAAAGTCACTAAAAATGAAGCAATGTGGTCAGTCCTTAAGGGGACAAGGGACAAGGCAACAAAATGACCTTTACCAAATCACAAACAGGATAAATTCCCCCCGGTTGGAGGCTGCAGGGAAGGAGCAAGAGCTCCGTCCTCATAGCTGCACAAACCTGGGTATAAATCCCTCTACATTCTTGCTATGTGGCTTAGAGTACCTAATATTCCTGAGCTTCATCTGCAAAATGGGGTGTTATCAGTACCTCACTGCAGAGGGGTTTATGAAGGTGAAATGAGATCATGTGTGTAAAACAGGGAAGGCATTTATTTCATTTTGGTTCCCTCCTTCTTCCCACCCCATTGTTAGCATGGCTTTGAGATCACTGAATTGGAAGAAAAGAGCCCAACAGAAACAGAAGAGTTGGATATGGGGTAAAAATGAAGGGCTGCTTGGGAGTAGTCAGTATTGATTTGGCAGAACAAAGAACCAAAGAAATGCCACCAATACCTGAAACATAACCTGCCGCCAGCCCTCTGCTACAGAGAAAAAATGCTTTAGTAATATGAATAATTGCCTCCTAATGCTTTTCATTTCTGAGTTTTTCTAATCAAGACATACCCATTCATTTACGTACTTGCTGCTACTGCAGGTACATAGCTTTGCGCTACTGTAAATATACTGTTTATGTCACTCACTTCAATACTGTTCATTTAAGTTAAAGGTCTGTGATAGTCCTTATCCAAAAATAAGTCAAAATATTTATTAATTTTTTTACAACAAGATAGTTTCAAAAATATAGTCCATGATATCCTAAGCATAACAAAAAAGAAAAACTGAATGTATGACCCCAAGCAGTTCATGTAACATAAAAATTTTCAAATTCTCAAATATCACTATCACATAACATCCTCTTCCTTGTAGGAAAGTATATTTGAAAAGTATAGGTGTAGGTGACTCTGTAGGCTTTTTTATATATTATTTCTTTAGAGACAGTCTCACTCTGTCACCCAGGCTAGAGTACAGCAGCTGCACAATCATAGCTCACTGCAACCTTGAACTCTAGGCTCAAGCAATCCTCCTACCTCAGCCTCCCAAGAAGCTGAAACTATAGGCACTCGCCACCATGCCTGGCTACATCTTATTTTTTGCAGAGATGGGGTCTCACTATGTTGCCCAAGCTGGTCTCAACCTCCTGGGCTCAAGCGATCCTCCTGCTTTGGCCTCCCAAAGCACTGGGATTATAGGTGTGAGCCACTGTGCCCAGCCTTAGGCCTATTTTAATGAAATTTAAAACACAGAATTTAAAAGTGTGTAAAAATATTTTCTCACTAAGAACTTTCATATCTTAGGCCTTCATTTGTCATTTCCATCAAAGAAAGTCTCAAGTGACTTTGTTTAGAGGTCACTTTTCACAAAGGAACCAACTGTTGATCACTCCACCAGAGTTACTGGCTGCATCTATCAGGATGTGTGATCCACTAAGGTGGCTGGGTAGTTTATTCACTGCACAAGGGCTTGCTCCCACACACAAGATGAAATTTCAGTTTTGGGCACCATGGATATTGCAAATTATAATATGATGGATCTTTAGGATGCCTTATGAACAGATGAAACTGCCAATGTTATCTCCACAAATGTCAAAGGCCTAATATTATAGATATAGGAGGCAGGATGCAGTTAATCTTGTCCCCCAATCATGAGCACGTACAGGAACTGGCAGGAAGTAATACACGCTTTAAACCAATTTTAAGGCCATGATCTTTTGCAGATAGATGTCTGTATTCTTTTGAACAGAGAAGTGTAGTGGTCAGATATGTCTTGGGAAATCCATGTCCTTCCTCAAGAGACCTGTCAGATGATGAGAAAATTGTCTTTACTCAAGTATCTAAATTACCCAATTTCATTACACCATGGTGTGGACCATCACAGCCAAGGAAAATTTTTAAATTCATCTTTCTTTTGTCTCCTTTTCCCTGAAACCTGCCTACAGAGTCAGCTAGGTGCTTGGTTTTATAGACAATTTGTCACAGTTTTTTTTTTTTCATAGCTAAAGATTACTGAAATATTTGAGCCTTTTTTTAGACACGGTCTCGCTATGTTGCCCAAGCTGGCATGCAGTAGCTATTCATAGGAACGATCATAGCTGCCTCAAACTCCCAGCCTCCAGTAATCCTCCTGTCTCAGCCTCCCAAATAGCTGGGACTACAGGCTCACTCTGCACCTAGCTGAGACTCGTTTTTTAACTTCACATTGTAAAAAGCAAAGAGTCAATTCATTCATGTAAGTTTTTTAAAAGCCAATTAAGTACATAAACCATTATTTGTGTAATACAAGTTCATATAATGAAAAATTCTCCTTTTTTAAAACCTTTAGTTCTTTTGGCATCACATAGATACATATATAGATGGTTTCAAATGGTACCAATCTTCAAATAAAAATATTTAAATAAGATTTCATACTAACATGGCTTTATCCTAGCATTCCTTAAACAGATGCAGAAAAATTCCATTCTAATAAATTATCTGCTCCCACTGCTGCCAACATCCACTCCATCACTCCACCAGCCCCAAATTGCTTTATTGCAGTAGAATTATTTTATAATGTTAAATTGCTATAATTCGGTTTCCAGGCTAGAGGAAAAGCAGCACGTATAGTCAGTCTTTCAGAGGCACATTAGCAAATGAAAAGTATATTGTAGAAGAACTAAGGAAGTAGGGCAAGGAACTTTGTGGGAAGAAGGAAGTAACTCCTACAGGCTATTTACCCCTTTTACCCCACCCTCTTTGTGAATTCCTGGGGTTTGCTTTGGTTTGGGTAGAGGGATGTTTGAGGTAGTGAGTGATCATAATAAAAGGTGATTGCACCTTGACGACAGGGCTAAAGAATCTTGGAGAGTTCAGCTGTGGCTCCACTACCTCTCTGTTTTCTCCCCAGTTCCTAATGTCTTTCATGCTCATCTGAATCCTTTCCATGTAAAGAGTGAGTGATATGGGGACCACAGCAAACATTTCTGCAACACAATTTCTTGCTGTAGAAAATGAGTTGTAATCAAAATCAATAAAGCACCATTCCTGTGAGCCTCTACCAGACATAGAAACGATATCATTCTACCCAACACTTCTTTGAAGTGAGATTCCACCACTACCTACTCCTTCATTTAATAAAGATTCATTTTGAATTATTATGCATCGAGTCCTCTGATAGACACGGGGCAAGGAGAAGGGGAGAGACAAAGAGGAAATGACAAGAATATGGGCCCTGCCATCAGTTTTCTTGGAAGGGGGTGGTTGAGGGAATGAGGCATTGTAAGAGAGGAATGTAAAAATCTAACTTCTTGTAGTTCTTTTTCCCCTTTAATCAAGCCCACATGTTTAACACCAGGAACTAAATGTGGTGAGGAGGGAAGGATTATAAAAATGTTCACTTTCATCCTACAGATATGAGAAAACAAGAACATACTGCCATTACTCGACAACTTTATAGCTCCAAATAATGCTAGCATGCAGTAAATCAATGCAGGCTTTCGCTGGCTCATGGAATGCATACCTCACGTTTGCTCTGAGAGGGAGCCCGTGTGATTCTATCTAGTGCCAGGCTGCCAATGCCCCTGGACGGGATTGAGGAGAAAGGGCTGGGGTCGACAGAGAGAGGCGGCGGTCCAATCTGCTCTCAGAGCCAACAAAAGTCTCCAACCCCCAGTCCCTCAACAACCTTCCTTCTCTTCTTAAGGAATGACAGAAATCAGGAAATATTACTTCGGCTTGCAGGCTTCTGTCCTGGCCTATCAAACCCACAGAGAAGTCTCAGCAAATTACTGGAAACTGCACTTTGAACTTAGTCCCTGGCAAGGAGCCCAGTCAAACAGAAATGTAAAAGTTCCTTTCCTCCACGGGGCCCCTGCACCAGGGTGTCCCTATAGACACTCTAGAGCTGATTGCAACAGGTTGGAATGAGGCCCCGCGCCAGGAAAACAAGCCCTGACCAGTATGATTTCCTACTGCCTGTGTTGTTTCTTAAAAAGGTTTTTTTTGGCTTGTTCTCCCTCGTTTTGTTGGACTAGGTTACAGGCTCAGGTCCCATCGAGGAAAAGACTGGCACCATTTTCACAAAATGCTTAATCCTTGTTTAGTTCGAAAACTGCTCCATCAGCCCCACCAGTAAGTGTAGTCATGTTGGGGGACAGCTAGGGGGAGGGACTGGTCAGGCCAGTTGCTAAGCAAATTCTTAGAACTCCCAGGGAATCGAGAAGTAATTAGCTTGTAAACCCTGCAGATATTTCTACCTCCGACAAGGGAGACAATATTTCTCTGCCCACCAGGCTTCACTATGTGGTACTAAAATAAACCAACAACAGGGACTGTCACGAAATGAACAGCCCCAGCCGTGCCCGGTCCCATAGCTACTTCTCCTTCATAAGCAGAAACAAAATATTGCCCTCTTTCTAACTCTGTTATATTTCTCTCTAAGAAAACTCATTTGTACAAGCAAATAAACTGACTCATTATAAAACTAAGAGGTCAACAAGAGGCAGATAAAACTAAAGGTTAGACAGCTGGAGAAACAAGCCTCTCTTCCAGCTGCAATGGGAGCTCCTGCGGAGGAAGCAACAAGTGCCCCGGGGGATCCATCGTCAACCTGGGAAGAGGAGGGGACAAGATGAGAAAGAGGCGCTCCAGCACGCTCAAAGCCCATTTCTGTTGGATCAAACATTCCTTTAAAACTAAAACTGATGCGAATCACAGCCAGATCTGGCCAGCAGTGACCTAACTCTCTTAATGTGCAATTATTTTCACTGTTTTCTCATAATGGGTTATTTTTCTACATTTGTATTGTTGCATACACAAAGTGTAAACAGGGCAGTGATCTACTCTTCTGATAATTTTATAAAGAAAATTTCCCAAATGTGTTTTTTAAAGCCCTACATTCTCCCTAAAGGTTTCACATGGATTGGTAGAACTGCTTGTTCCATCTCTCAGCCCACAGCTTCCCCCTTCCCTGCCTCCCTGACCTCCAACTGACCCAGTTCTGTAATAATCAACAGTCAATGAACACCACACAATTCCAAAAAAAAAAAAAAAAAAAACCTATTGGGCAAAGTCGCAGTTAGGGCACTCCTGGTTAGCCCTGTCATTTTTGAGGGAGGTTCCCACAGGTTTTCTATTCTGATTGTTAAGGCAAAACTCCTGCATGGTATTGATCATCTGTTTCCCCCTCTCCCGGCTCCCAGTGGTTCTCGTAGAAGTAATGTAAGAAAGAACAACAAACCCAGGTTTCATATCAAGTCTACAAAGATAGTACATTCAAGGTGAATCATTCTGTCATCCAAGTAGTCGATGTACATTCATTATTATTCCCTCTAACAAAGCAAGTGTTACCATACATAGATCCCTCTTAGTCTCTATGTCCTCATTTACAAAATAACCTGGTAGAAAAATACCTACCTCCTGGGGATGTTGTTCCAAGAGATGACAAGTGTGGGTGGTCACACCCAGCACACAGGAGATTCCCTGGGAAAAACTGCAAATAGAAGGCTGGATGCTAGATAAGAGGTGGGAGCTGGAGTGGGGCCTCTGGGTAGCAGAAGAACAAAGTCTGCTGGAGAGCATGAACTCCCTAAGAGAAAGGGCAAATGGTGTAAAGCAAAGTCAGGAACTTAACTGGGTGGGTATCAGCAGTGTGAGCCAGGCACAGTGGCTCTACCTGTAATCGCAACCACTCAGAGACTGAGGCGGGACAATTGCTTGAGGCCAGGAGTTCAAGACCAGCCTAAGCAACATAGTGAGACCCAACCTATAAAAGAAAAAATAATAATAATAAGAGCAGTGCCTCTTGAACTCTGGTGAGTGAGAGAACCCCAGGAGGGCTTGAACAACAAGAAGACCCCTCTGCGGCCCCCACCCCTTCCCCAGAGGTCCAGATCCAGTCGGCCTGGCAAGACCCCAGGTGGTTCTGACATGGGACATCCACAAACCCCACTGAGAAACACCAAATGAGAGAGTGCGAGGAACAGGAAGAGGGTTAGGGTGAAGTGGAGGGGGATGGAAGGCAGCAAGAGACACCCTAGGAAATGGGCGAACCTGGTGTGTAGTAGCAGCACAGGCACAAAGGAGGAGAGCGCTTGCTAAGGGGCTGGAGTTGGGTTAGAACCAGCAGCCACAGGGAGGGCAAGAACGCAGGACTCAGACAAGTCCTTGATTCTCTATGGGTTCAGTGGAGAGGTAGAAGGAGATTATTTTGGTTTATGTTGTTAAATGCTAAAATTCTATTTAAAAAATACAATACCCAAGCAATCATTTTGAAATTTGAATTATGCTGACAGGATGTTCAAGTGAAAGTACTCTGAAATTCAGATGAATCCAAGCTCCTTTCAGGAAAGAAGCTTCATTCAAGTAATATAGGTGGTTGGCTGCCGAAGCCACACAACCAAATCATCATGATCTACATAGATCTAAAACCACCCTATGTACACTACTAACAACAGGTTATTCATTTTGTAATCATCTACTTCTTCAATGTCTTACTTACATTACTGACCCAAAACATGAACTTCTATTCTAAGACACAGAGACACAGAAAGCTAGAAGAGCTCAGGTTGCAAAGAAGGCCTCCATTTCATTTCAGCAATCCAAGGAGCCATGAACTTCAGTTGTGTCAAATCACATGGAAAACTAGAACCATGTGGGTGATGACTAGCTACAAGTGAGGGGAAAATTCAGAATGCTTCCAAATCAAACGTTCCAATTCCCATCTCCACTCATGGGGGACCATAGCCACCCTTCTGATAACAACAGGGAGAAAAATTGCATTTATAAGGCAACTTAAAAAAAAGTAATTGCCTTATAGAGAAGGCAATACTAAGATCCTCAGAATCAAAGGAAAAGGGATGAAAATCTGGAGAAAAAAAATGTCTAGGAGATGCAGCATGTGACTAACAGATTTCCAGAAAGAGAGAAAAGACTATATATCGTGGAAGAAATTGTCAAAGAAATAATGTGCCCATCAGGCCAGGCACAGTGGCTCATGCCTATAATCCCAGCATTTTGGGAGGCCGAGGCAGGCAGATCACCTGAGGTCAGGAGTTCGAGACCAGCCTGGCCAACATGGTGGAACCCTGTCTCTACAAAAATACAAAAATGCTGGATGTGGTGGCACACACCTATAATCCCAGCTACTTGGGAGGCTGAGGCAGAAGAATTGCTTGAACCCAGGAGACGGAGGTTGCAATGAGCCAAGATCGCACCATTGCATTCCAGCCTGGGTGACAGAGCAAGACTCTCAAAAAAAAAAAAAAAAAAAAAAAAAAAAAAAAAAAAAAAAAAAACACACACACACACAAAGAAAATTCCCCATACATGAGAGATATGAGTGAGGGTCCATTAGGTGGAAAGTATATTGAATAATAAAAGATTTACAGCAAAGCACTTCCATGTCAAATTGAGATGGTCCTGAAGCTTCTGCAAGAGAAAAAAGGCCACAAATAAAGGACAAGTAGTCAAATTGCTATCCCACCCCTCACCAGCAATACCTGGAGCCATCAGGCAAGTGAACAACATCAGGAAAGCAAAATTTGAATGCCTTCAGAAATCTGAAGGAAAAGGCTATCCAACCTAGATTGGATCTATAGTGTTAGGATTTAGGATTTATAGTATCATTATCTAGGCATACTACTAACACCATACATTACACACAGACTGGGTGGAGACTACTCTCTCTTCTCTTGCTAAGCATGTCTTTTTTGAGGCCTTTCCTTGGGATTATCTGACCCAGATTGCCTCATTTAAGGAGGTGCTTTTACCTAGGCAAGATACACTAGAAGCTTTCTCCATAATGCCCCATGTTCATGGACTTAAAGTCTGCTGCCTGAGCTCAAGAGCCCTTGCCTTAATTCTTAGTCTCTTGACCACTATTACTATTAACCTTGCTACGTGTCCCCAAACCCCATCCAATTTGGCCCTCACTTCCATATTTCCATTATAAGCTTTTCTCCTGAACCCAGGGATGCTGAATATGACTCTCTGCTTACATCCCTCTTTAATACATGGGGCAGCCCTCACTTAGTCTATTGCACTCAAACAATGGGTCTGAGACAGGAAAGATCACATGGAGCCAGGTTGAAGCTCAGAGCAAAAAGTACATAAGGGAATCTGCTACTAATAAATGCCTCTGGACTACAATTGAAGAGCTTTCTGCTTTGTTCACATTTGAGCTCATTGAGGTGGAAAAACACATAGGTATTCTGGGCAGAAGTCCTTTTAAGAAATAGGCATTTTCCTGTAACATCATCTTTGTCGTGACTCTCAGGATCCTTAAGCCCAATGGTGGGAAAGAATTTCTCTGGAGTTTGGGTGCGCAGAGAAGAGAAAAGGTAAACCTATTGCCTTACTCCATTATGATTAACAGAGTCCCCTAAGGAACAACTTACGAAGCCCAAGAAAGCATCTGAGACATTAAGATAAAAAAAATAGGTCAACTTAATATTTACTTAGAAATGTACAATACAAACTTCCCCAAGCTCCAGTCCCGGTGCAAATAAACTGCAGTTTGTTGAACAAACTCAACACGTCCAAAACCTAATTCATTACCTTCTTTCCTAAAACTCCAACATCCTTACTTCAGTCAATGGCATTACCAGCATCCCCTTCACATGGTTCCCAAGCTAGGTGTGATTTTTGTATCCTCCCACTCCCTCACGCCAGCTGACAAAACTCCATCACACCTGGAGAATCCTGTCGGCCTTCCTCTGCATTGGCTCTCCCTTCTGTAACCTACCCACATTCCCATGGTCACTCCAGTTCAGGCCCTCATTCCCTCCAGGTAGACCATAGTTTCCCATCTACTGCCACTGAATAAATGATTCTAGTGCTGAGTTCCAATCATTTCACACCTGTATGGGAGACCCCAGAACAGAACTCCTACTTTCAACTGAGTCACACTGCTGCTCATAATAAAGTCTATATTGGCTGGGCGCAGTGGCTTACGTCTGTAATCCCGGCGCTTTGGAAGGCCGAGGCGGGTGGATCACCTGAGGTCAGGAGTTCTAGACCAGCCAGGCCAACATGGTGAAACCTCGTCTCTACTAAAAATACAAAAATTAACTGGACATGGTGGCACTTGACTGTAATCCCAGCTGCTCGGGAGGCTGAGGCAGGAGAATCACTTGAACCCGGGAGGCGGAGGTTGCAGTGAGCCAAGATTGTGCCATTGCACTCCAGCCTGGGTGACAGAGCGAGACTCTGTCCCAAAAACTAAATAAATAAAATAATAACGTCTATATTGTGACTCACGTTCTGGCCAGTGAAATGTAAAAATACTAATAATGATAAACTTTTTATTTTGAGATGAAGTTTCACTCTTGTTGCCCAGGCTGGAGTGCAATGGTGCAATCTCAGCTCACTGCAACCTCTGCCTTCCAGGTTCAAGTGATTCTCCTGCCTCAGCCTCCCAAGTAGCTGGGACTACAGGCATGCGCCACCACGCCCGGTCTTCTTCTGTCTTCTTCTATCCTGCAATGCAAGTGAGGTGGGTTGGTCCAGCAGTCATTTCAGACCATGAGGTAACTGAAGATGAAAGCCTGTTCCACTAGAACAGAAAAGCAGAAAAATAGGAGAAGCCTGGATCCCTGCATGATTGCATGGAGCTGACACACCTGCTCTGAACTGCCCAACTCCAGAGTCTTTTACATGAGAAAGAACTCATCTGTACTTCGGTCACTATTTCTAAGGTCCCTGTACTCACAGCTGCGTGTAAAACATCACTGACAAAATTTTGCTCTCAAAATCATTGGTAGCTCCCAAATTCCAATGAAACAATGCCCAGATTCCTGGTCTCAGCACCATAGCAATCCCAAATCTGGACTTAAAATTCATTTCCAATCTTGTCTTCCACTCCTTTTCCTCCTGCAATTAATAACCTGGCCAAATGAAACAACTGTGATTCCCAAGGCGCATGGCTATCACCAACTGTGTTAATAGAATTGCAGATTTTTCGAGCTGAAGAGGAACAGGACCTCGGCAAGCCTCTAGAGCAGGGGCTTTATGACAGTTTTTATCAGTGAACTGTAAACTAAAACCTTACACAAAACTCCAGATGTAAAATATTTTTTAACAGCAGGCTGTTCTGCTTTTAAAACCATGCGTCTGGTCCAAATCTTATTTTATTTCCTTATAGGTGAGGAAACTGAGGCTCACATAGGTGGAAGTGTGTATAATTGGTCAGAGGCTGGTTAGTAGCAGGCCTAGAACTAGAAAACAGGCTTCCCAATACCTACTCTGTCTTTTCCATTATTTTTAGTAATAAGTGATGCCAAGAGAGGTGCTCAAAGTAAAACTAAGTAGCAAGTCGTCCAATGCCCATCTTTCCAGTTAAAAGAAGAGGGACTTACAGTAAACAGGAATTTCCAGGCCTTTTCAATTTCTGCCAACTAGGGTAACTAGGGATACAACATAAAGCATCCTGGGGTTAAGTCCTATCAATCTGGAATTTTCCAAACACCAGAACATGTCCAATTTAGACCCATGCCCAGCGGAGCTGATGTAATTAGCCCAGCATCCAGAGAAGTGAGATTATATGCCAGGTCAGAGGATGCGTCTCCCCATGATACTCATAAAATCCTATTGGCAGGTGTTCACACTATTAAAAAATATCAAAATGCTGGCTTGCCTGGAAAAACCAGGCAAGTTTGGTTCTTTAGCCATCATGAGGGAGTTCAACAACCACATGTGGCAAGGTGAACTGAAGACGCCTGTGCCCTCAGACCTGCCAAAGGGTACTGGGAAAACCTTGATTCTATCTGACTGCATGCAAGGAAGGTCACTACTCCATGTAAATCAGAGGATGAATGTATCGTTGAAGACACGTTCTTCAGTGAATCATTAATGAAAGGATTTCAGAGAAGATCAAGACCCACTTCTAAAGGTGAAGTTCTGCTTTGATATTTATCTGTTTCAAATTAGGTCTCTTCTCTCCACTTGGATTATAAAACCACAAAGGAGAGGACGAAGTGTATGCCACAAGATAAATATTGTCTAAGGAGAAATGAAATGGGACGCATTGTTGAGGACAGAACAGAGGAAGGGGAAGAAACAGAACTTCTGTAGGGTCCTTGGGGGCGGGGCAATGGTGGCTGATGAAAGTTCTCACATGTGACTCTCGGTAGTGTCCCTGCTTCTCAGAGAGAGGGCAAGGAGAACAGAGGCGGAATGCAGCCGGCCGCCCACCTTCACTCAATGGTACCCGATTGGGGCATGCACAGGGAGCTAGCTCCTCTGGAGTCTGACGGATCTGCATCACAGCCTGACTGCAGCACACTGTGTGACCTGCGGGGAGTGACCTCTCTAAAACGTCTGTGAAATGGAGATGATAAGATAGTACCTACCCGATGGAGGTGTTAGGAGGAATAGCGCCTGGCACACGGGAAGAACTCAATACATCCCAATACATGCTAACTACTGTCATGATTTACACTCATATATCCATCTCCCCAGATAACCCATAAATACCTTAAAAGCAGACACCATGCCCTTCCTTCCCCACAGTTCACAGAATACATACTAGAGGCTTTAAAAGTGTTGGTTGATTGATTAATGGGCACTGGAAGGGGAGACTGAGCTCCTTAGATTACATGTGACAGCATGTTCCAGTTCTCAAAGAAACTCCCCACAAGCCCTTTATTTGGGCAGAAAGCAGCAAATTCTTGCACCCTTAAAATATATCAAAGTGTCCCTCACTTTCCCCATTTCATAGATCAAAGAAGAAATCTGTCAGGAACAAACGAGGGACCGCGAGAGCCAGGGAAATGGACGGAGGGACAGGATTCCCAGCCGAGGCCTGCAGCTCGGGCTCCTGCCAGGGCGGCTTTGCCCTCCCCGTGTGCAGCCTCCGCGTTCAGACTTGTGCCGCAGCTCCCATAAAACCCGCTCCGCCTTTTCCTCCTGGAGATCGTCCTGCCTTTGTCTTGCAGCTCGGTTCACGCCATAAAACCCCATGGCCAACCGTGACTTTTCATTTGGAATGATCAAAGTGGTAGCTGTCTGATGCAGAAGCAAGCACCTTTTAAATAAATACATGTTTTTAATTCGGATTCAAAACACTACCTTGGCTCACCTGTCCCCTAGTTTTCTGAACAAGGTATGCATTTCCCCGGTGCAGGCAGGAAAGGTCACGTGGTCGCGCCTTCGCAGCAGCAGGCCGCCGCCTAACCCGTCTGGGGAATCAGGTTACCTGGAATGTCGGGCCACTTCTCAGAGTCTGGGTAGAGGCCGGAAGGACTCTGGGTGCGGGCAGTGAAGGACTGTGGGGAGACTAGGTGGAGAAACCAGAAACCTGGGAGGAGGAAAACAGGTTTCCCTTTCTAGGGCGCCCGTGCTGCAGGCACATGTAGTTGGGGGCTGGAGGGGGGAGGGCGGGGTGATATGCCAGTTACTTTTGTTTGTCTTGAAACAAAGAGAGAAGAGGAGGGAGGTGCATTTTTTGCCTGCAAATATATGTGAAATGCATACCTAAAGTTGTACTGGGTGAGGACCTAAGTCGTTGACACCCACACCGTAGTGGGACAAATCAGAAGGGTCATTGTATAAGCAATGGCTACGGAAAATGGCTGTATAATAGGCGTATTATAAAATGCACACCTGGCTCCTGCAACGCTAGGGAGTGCAAAACTACTTTCAGAGAGCCATCGAGTGAGCAATAGGATGAAGGTCTTCCGTTGTGTCAGAACAAGGTTGTGCACAATATACAATTCCAGGCATTATGCAAGTTCTTCACAGAGGCCCACGTATGCACAAGTGCGCCTGCCAACCATTTACCAACCACTGAGTCTTCTCAGTATCCCCATGATTTTTTCCTAAGACAAAGGGGGAACAATTTGCACTCTGCCCTACGGAATTTGTGAAAAATCATAAGCTAACAGGCAAGTTCCTCCATGGCTTGCTTCTCAGTTTACTGTGGACAGTCTGGACTAAGGCAAGGGAAGAGTTTACCCTTTTGGGAAGGCAGAAGTCTGCAGGGGAAATAGGAGAACTTCAAGATTAATCCTTAACTGGAAATGGAAGAAAAATCAGATAATATCCTTTCTGCCATCCCCTAATAACTTCAGGAGTTCAAACGTTTTCCAAGCCCGCGGCACTTGGCAATTCTAATTACACAGTAAAATACCTAAGGTTAATGAATAACCTCTAAAGGAAGTTACTTCACATAATGACAGCAATTTCTCTGAACTAAATGTTAATAATAAGGCCTGTAATACTATGAGAAGGAAATGGTGGCAATTGGCAAATGGAACTCTGTTGCTTGGTAACAAAACCTGAGGTATGAACATTTTCTTTACCTGACGGGAAAGGGGTGGGTGGAAAGATTACAGTTCCAGCCTGAACAGTTTGAAATGCAGGCAGCTTTATGAAGCCCATGGCTGTCCTGCAGCACATAAAGTGGAAGCATATGTGGTAGATCATTTTGTTAGCAGAGAGAAGTTGGAGGGGGAATAATTCCCTAAGAATTACTTAGCAGCACAGTAAAGGAAATGGGGTGTAATCTGTAAAGAGACTGAGGGCAACTTAGTTCACATTACCTGGTACAAATCACCGCTCAACAAATAGAACATTTCAGCAAAATCCATCTAACAGCTAAATCTCCCCTGCCTCTCTGCTTCTGTTTGTTCCAACAGAGACAGACACACTTTGATCCTCCTGTTTGTTTTTTTCTGTTATGGAGCAACTGTGGCATTTGAGAGATGAATTAGAAAAGGAATGCAATTAAGACAACCTAACAGTGCAGTGTTCCTCGCAGAGGAAAACTTGACGCATTTGAACTGCAGGCGCATATTTAGTTGAGTAATTATTGGCAGGCTGAATTGAAAGAGCCTAGAGACAACTTCTTCCAGCTGGTCATTAATCAACAGGAAATAGCCTACAACAAGGTCATTATTACCTTAAACCATTACAAGAGCATATTCAGTGAGAGGCTAAGATAAAATTGAGGGCTTTAAATCCCTGTTTGTTTTATGGCAGTGGTTTTCAAATCTGCCAGCATATCTACATCACCTCAACAGCTCTTTTTAAAGTGCAGATTCTGGGGCCCCACTCCTGGAGATTGACACAGTAGATCCAGGATAGGTGCCTGGGAATGTGTACTTTAAATTCTCCATGGTGTTCTCATCAGCAGCCAGGTGTGGGAACTGTTGCTCTAAATTATGTGAGCAGTAGAGTTTTTTGGTTTGACCAAAGATAGAAAGTGAGAGTGAATAATTTTTTTGCACTTGAAATTTAATATATTTTCATTTCTGCTCTGAAAGAAGTTTATCTGTACAGTTAGGAAAGATAAATATTCTAAGTGCATTATTTTTTATGTTTCATTTTTTAATATTAAAAAAGTGTTAAAACTGAATATTAGACCAAAAACAACTGACTTTCTGACTATACCATCATTTAATTAAAAGCTATTTTCTGTAACTTGAGCATCTTCCTAAGTAGCCAAATAAAATCATCTGCCATAGGAGCCTTAAAAGGCTCACCGTTTGCCCACAAAATGGGCCAAGTTTGTCCCCTTATCTTGGTTATTTTTTCATGGTGCTCCTTATGAAGCGTTGGCCAGTGCTTTTAAAAGCCCTTGGTAGACTTCTTTCTTTCAGTTTTCCCTTCACCACATGCTCCCTCTGAGTTCTCTCTCCAATTCTTTGATTTCTTTAAAAATAATAATCTGCTATTATTTAGCTGTGGGTCTGAATGGACTAGTATTATTTTGGCCAAATAACACAAGTAATAGACAAATAACTAGGTGGGTGGGCGACTTGATTCAAAGGAATGACTCTTGAATAGCAAGAAGATGTTTGGGACAGATTAAAATTCTGGTCCCAAAAATAATATCTTACAGATGGCGTTCTGAATCTTTAGGATCTCTGCATTCACTATGCACAATGCAGGGAATTATATATTAATAATACTTTCTAACTATATTCAAAGAAATTAAAAGCCATCATCATGAGGTCAAGAGATTGAGACCATCCTGGTCAACATGGTAAAACCCTGTCTCTACTAAAAAACTACAAAAATTAGCTGGGCGTGGTGGCACGCACCTGTAGTCCCAGCTACTTGGGAGGCTGAGGCAGGAGACTCGCTTGAACCCAGTAGGTGGAGTTTGCAGTGAGCCGAGATTGCACCACTGTACTCCAGCCTGGCAACAGAGCGAGATTCCATCTGAAAAAAAAAAAAAAGGAAAGGAAATTAAAAGCCATTGACTAAATAAACAAGAGAAACACTATCAAAGTAATTAAAAATAAACACTACCAGAATTTGTAGATTGCCTGAGCCACAAGAAATGGGTGCCTCACAAAGGGTAGAACTGATGACGAAAGCTATTCCCATTTTCCCCAAATCCCATACAAGTCCTTAACATGGCCATTTAGAAGCCAGAATTAGGTTCACCTTAACCCCAAATCCTAATTTATGAGAAAGTTCTTTGAAAGAGATCAAGTCTCTACCCTTACCGCCATATTCTGGGACTAGTAGGAACTTCTAAGTACCTCCACTATGGTACTGATAATTCTCTGGACATTTAGAAGAACTCTCCTCATCCCCAGTCCTGCCCTGAAAGACATACAACACCTTAAAGATTACTTAGAAATTCTGATTCACCGACCTGCTTGAACTGAGGCGGCCCAACATCGTTGAAAGCTGGGAGAGCTGTTTACCCTCACATCTCGCTGTTCAAATGTGAGCCTTACAGAACGTGATTGGCCAGGCAGAGAAACGCTACTCTTCCCTGAACACTCCTGGCCACTCCCAACAGCCTCCCTTTGCTCTCACAGGACTTTTGTGGGAGCACAGTGACACCTTTTTTGAGGCATTGTGATAGTGTTGACTTATCTGTCTCCTGCATTGGAATATAAACTCTCTGAGGGCAGAAAGTGGATTTTACTCAACCACTTTCCAGGGTTGAGTTCAATACCAAGTATATTACTAAGGAATATCAGGGCTAAGGGGAGATTCTGACCAAACTAACCTAACAGGATTTTGCTGAAGGCAGGCCAGGGTGATCAGACATTGCCTGAAAGACAGTGGAGGATGAAGAACCCATCTAGGCATGGAAGGTGGTCAGACATGGAGAATGGGAGATTCATGCTAAAGTTAGCTGACTTCGTGCTAAAACTGGATTTTATAAGGAAGTACACAGATGGACCTAGGAGAAGTTTCAGGAGCCTGACTAAAATTTGATCAAGCAAAGAATCTTTGTCAAGATCTATGCTGCTAAGGATTGCTTTCTGTGTGTTAACCATTATCTTATCATTTCTCTCTCTTTTTTTTTTCTTTTTTTTGAGTGACAGGCTAGAGTACAGTGACATGTAATCATGTCACTGCACCCTCAACATCCAAGGTTCAAAAGATCCTCCCACCTCAGCCTCCCAAGTAGCTGGGACTACAGGTGCACACCACCATATCCAGCTAATTTTTTAATTTTTTGTAGAACCAAGGTTACTCAGTATGTTGCTCAGGGTGGTCTTGAACTCCTTAATTCAAGTGATCCTGCCACCTTGGCATCCAAAGTGCTAAGATTACAGGCATGAACCACCGTGCTCGCCATCATTTTTTTTCTTTTGAAAAGAAGACAAAACACTAGTGATGCACTTAGTCATTGATACATTAATAAGAGTTGTTATAGTTGGTGATTCTTTTGCAGATTAAAAACTCTGGTGGACTTGAGACTATAATCAGAAAGGGACACAAAAGTCAGAGTAAATAATAATGGGAAGAGACCTTTTTGCCAATATTTCACGCTGTCTACAGGTTGATCCCAAACGATTCCAGTTTTTCCCACCCCAGGGGACAGGCGACTGTGTAATGCTTGGTGATTTGGTTGACATGGGTTTGTCCCATAACCCACCACTAGGATACTGAAGATATAATATGCACCCTACTTGAGGCCTAAAATGGATAGTGATAATTTCTTGGTAAATTACTTACCTGGTACAAAAATGCACTACTCAAAATAAACTTAGGACAATTCTGACACTAACCTATAATAGATCCGCAAGGAACATAAGATAGGCATGAGAAGCTCTGGAGGTTTAATCATGGAATCTGGAGTCAGAGAGACCTTTGTTACATTTCTGGTTCAGTCATTTTACAACTTGGATGACCCTGGGCTGGTAACCTAACCATCAGATTTCTCGTGTGTAAAATAGTAACAGTAACACCCCTACTTTCTTGCAGGATTGTTTTGGATCAGCAATTACATACATAAAACAACTGGCCACTGGCATATAACAACAGTAGGTATGATGCTTTTACCACGTGCTTAATAAATGTTCATGAAATGGAATGGAATGGAATGTACCAAGACAGCATAGCCCATCAGCATAGCCCATGGTTTTTCCTCCTAGGATACACAGCCTACTTTAGACTCTTTATTATTATTATTATTATTATTTAAGACAGGGTCTCACTCTCTCACTCTGTCGCCCAGACTGCAGTGCAGTGGCGCGATCTCGTCTCACTGCAAGCTCTGCCTCCCAAGTTCACGCCACTCTCCTGCCTCAGCCTCCTGAGTAGCTGGGACTACAGGCGCCTGCCACCACGCCCGGCTAATTTTTTGTGTTTTTAATGGAGACGGGGTTTCAACGTGTTAGCCTGGATGGTAGACTCTTAATTCTTTCTTTTTTTTTTTTTATTTTTTTTGAGATGGAGTCTCACTCTGTCACCCAGGCTGGAGTGCAGTGGCACGATCTGGGCTCACTGCAAACTCCACCTCCCAGGTTTAAGTGATTCTCCTGTCTCAGCCTCCTGAGTAGCTGGGATTACAGGCATGCACCACCATGCCCGGCTAATTTTTGTATTTTTAGTAAAAAAACGGGTTTTCATCATGTTGGTCAGGCTCCTCTCAAACTCCTGACCTCATGATCCGCCCACCTTGGCCTCCCAAAGTGCTGGGATTACAGGTGTGAGCCACTACGCCCAGCCGACAATCTTCATTCTTAATGCACAAGAGAGTATTAGGATTTGCTAAAAGTTGAGTCCCCATAACACAAAATGAATGAGAGATTAAATTGTTTTCCAGTTAATTTGATCACTAAACATGGTTAAACCCCATAATTTAAATTATAATACTTCTTGGGTTGACTAAATGTATATGCTCAAAACTGTAAAACTGCTTCTACTGGTGAGCATCAAGGACATAGTATTAAGAAACTTTATTCTTTAAAATCATGGACCTTGAGAAAGCTGCCTGTTTTAAATCTTATCAGGGATTACAAGTCAAAATGAAACAACTTTAAGCTGAGTAGGTTAAAGCGCTTTGGTCCAAGAGCCAATCACCATATTCCCTACTTCTGTTAAGAGATAATAAAAAGTTTTCTCTTTTCTGTTAGAACTAGTCGAAACCCTCTGCACTCACTCATAAACGTATATAAGTCCTGTTCAATCTTAAAAGAGACTGTGTTCCAATATTCAATCTGCCTTGCTCAACGAGGTAAATTTAGCCTTTTTCCCCTAGAATTGACAGTCTGTTCATCTGAACAACAAAACCCATAGTATGTGTAGTCCTTAAAGCTTCTATGAGGAAGAAGCCCTGATCTGAATGTCCACTTTTAGGTAACTTTATGCCATTACCATTGGAGAATTGAGGCTTCTCTCTCTTTTTTTTTTTTTTTTTAAAGACAGAGTCTTGCTCTGTCGCCCAGGCCAGAGTGCAGTGGTGCGATCTCGGTTCACTGCAAGCTCCACCTCCCGGGTTCACGCCATTCTCCTGCCTCAGCCTCCCGAGCAGCTGGGACTACAGGCGCCTGCCACCACGCCAGCTAACTTTTTTGTATTTTTAGTAGAGACGGGGTTTCACCGTGTTAGCCAGAATGGTCTGAATCTCCTGACCTCGTGATCTGCCCGCCTCAGCCTCCCAAAGTGCTGGGATTACAGGCGTGAGCCACCGCGCCCAGCCGAGGCTTCTCTTTTAAACCATGCTCCTTAAACATTTCTACTACTGTAGAGTATTTACCCCTGTCTTGTGTCCTCTAAAACGTAGCATATGTGGTTTCTGCTTAGAATAAACTCTGAACACTGGTGATATCAGAGGATACAAATTGGGTAATCTCCAGGTGCCTGAGCTTTTTGAGCTTGACGTAGGTGGACACCGATCGGAATGTTAATGATCTGTCCAATTCCTATTTCTGGTTCACCTTCAAATTGACTTCCCAAGGACTTCAAGGGTTCTCTTTCTTCTCATGGCCCCAAAGGGTGAGGGTAGGGGAGATAGGGAAGGAAAACTCTTTGTGCTTGAATTCCAGACCTACCCCTTGATTCTGATTAAAACCAAATTCCTTCCAGCCACCCAAATCCAAACTCTGGGGCTTTCCGGATTCCACTCCCTTTTTCATCTTTCTGGGCACAGAGCCCCAGGTCTGTCACCATGAGCTGACCCTGCTCCATAGCTTCCATGTGCAATCTCCGAACCCACCATGGTCTGTCAAGCTTCAAGTCCCCTACCAGCTCTGCTCCCCATACAACTTCCTACCCTAACCTCCTCTAAAACCTTATCTAAAGTTTTAGTCTTACTTTTTTTCTGACTTTTGGCTATCACCTCTTATAAACCCAATGTCTCTCCCAAGTACCATTCTTAGCATAAATTTCCAAAACCAATCACATTTCATTACTCTCTGAGGATGGGGAAACGCTCTATCTCCTCATGATTTTGAAACAAAGCCAATATCCTGCCTTATCAAATTATCAATGGGATTTTCACTTCTTTTCCTGGAGGCCCCCACTTATCACCCCTGTGCGTATGTGAAATAAACTATCCCTCCTGTTAACCTGTCCTTTCTAAGTATAATTCACAAGCTCCAATCACTGAACCTAAGAAGGTAGAGGAAAAGTTTTTTTTTTCCTTCCTCTACGCATAGTTTACAGTGTGCTGCATACAGTACATGCTAAATAATTTTTGAGGAGGTAAAATTATTTCATTTAGTCAATCTTGATCTCAGTTATGTCCAGACTATTCTCATTTACTTAATTTTAGCAAGCGAATGGTCAAATGAGATAATACAGACACTGCAGATGAATTGAGTTTTGGTATTTTGCTGCTATATCTGGGATATTACCTGAAACTACCAACCCCAAAGAAGTGGTTAGATGCAGGAGCTTATGTATTATCTTAACAAAGAGTGATGAAGTGTGGAGAAGAGACTAGACAAATGGATGGTGTTGGGCCTCTGAGGTGGGGATAAGTTGTGGGAAGGTAATTATAAAATATATGGTAAATAAGGTTTGTTTAGTAAGGTTTATTTTGCAGACTGACGTCCTCTTAGGTAATAAAAGTCATCTCCAGATGAGGAGAGATTTACAAATTGTCTATATAAATAGAAATTTCATTTACAAATGTAAATTTCCTTTACAAAAGGAAAATTTCTGACCTGATTTTAGGCAGAAAGAGGGGGAAGCAGAGACAATTATTTTTGAAAGGCTACTGCTTAAAGAGTTGCCTACATGAGGTTTGGTGGCAAGAAGCCGAAGTCAGAGCCCGTGGTTCCTGTTGCTCTTCAGAGGTGTGAAAGAGTGAAGAAGGCGTGCTTCATTACATGAAGCTTTGCTCCTAAGATACAACTCTTTTAGACCTCTCAGACTCACCCAATTTCCTCATAGGCTTTTGCACTATCTTAAAAGATGTTTCCCTTAGTAATATGGAGGAGACAAAATCAATAATGTGCAATACGAAATCGACACAAAAACCCAATTCTATCAGAACAGATTAAAGGAGTCTTGCTTAGACTCCAGGATAATTTACAGTTTTTCTGGCTTGAATGTGGAATGATTATAACAAGTTGTAATTCAGATAATGAACTTCTTAATGCAGGAAGTTCTTCGTTCAGGAAATAGAAGTTGGTGAAATTGAAACAAATTTATTAAGTAAATAAAGGGAAAAGCGCAAAGTACTTAGTGGCTAGAGTATTATCAATTTTAAAGAAGATTTGGAATAGAATAGTTAGGGAGCTATAATTTTTCAGTTTTTATACTGTTCTACCACTCTAATATGTTGCTATAATTCTCTGAATTATTTTTTTCAAAAATACAATAGCTATCTAGAGAAACCAGTTTGATCTCATTTTTATTTTATTTTTTAAATGCATTTGATTATGTATATCTGAGGTTTACAATATAATGTTATGGGATATATATAGTAGTAAAATGGTTACTATAGTGAAGCAGACTAACATGTCTTTCATCTCACATAGTTACTTTTTTGTGACAGGAACAGCTAAAACCTACTTATTTAACAAAAATCTCCAATATAGTATAATTTTACTAAGTTTATTCCTCATGTTGTACATTGGCTCTCTAAACTGCTTTATGCTGCTATTTTGATCGTTTGACCTATATCACCCCCATTTCCTTTCCCTCCCACCCTGCCCCACATCCCTACCCCCATCCACCCATGGTAACCACTGTTTTGTTCTCTGTATATATGTATTTGAGTTCTTTTTAAATATATATATTCCACATAAAGGTGAGATTATACAATATTTTTCTTTCTGTGTCTGGTTTCTTTCACTTAGCATAATGTCCTCCAGGTCTATTTATATTGTGGTTAATGACAGAATCTCCTTTTTTTTAAGGTTGAATAATATTCATATAAATATATATACACACACACACACACATACACACACACACACACCATGTTTTCATTATCCATTTATCCACTGATGAACATTTAGGTTGTTTCCATATCTTAGCTATTGTGAATAATGCTGCAATGAATATGGGAGAGCAGATGTCTTTACAAGGTAGTGACTTCATCTTCTTTGGGTATATACCCAGAAGAGGGATTGCTGGGCCATATAATAATTCTATTTTTAATATCTTTAGGAACTTCCACACTGTTTTTTTTTTTTTTTTGAGACGGAGTCTCGCTCTGTCGCCCAGGCTGGAGTGCAGTGGCCGGATCTCAGCTTGCAGCTCCGCCTCCCGGGTTTACGCCATTCTCCTGGCTCCCCAGTACTACAGGCGCCCGCCACCTCGCCCGGCTAGTTTTTTGTATTTTTTAGTACACGGGGTTTCACCGGGTTACCAGGATGGTCTCGATCTCCTGACCTTGTGATCTGCCCATCTCGGCCTCCCAAAGTGTGGGATTACAGGCTTGAGCCACCGCGCCCGGCCCATTTGCATAAGGGCTGTACCAGTCTACATTCCCACCAATAGTGTACTAGGGTTCCCATTTCTCTACCTCCTTGCCAACATTTGTTATGTCTTATCTTTTTTATAATAACCATCCTTACAGGTGTGAGGTTGATATCGCATAGCAGTTTTAATTTGCATTTCCCTGATGACTAGTAATGTTGAACATCTTTTCATATTCCTCTTGGCCATTTTTATGTCTTCTTTAGAGAAATGTCTGTTCAGGTCCTTTGCTTATTTTTTAATTGGGTTGTTTTTCTGCTATTGAGTTATAGGAGTGCTTTACAAATTTCTGATATTAATCCCTTATCAGATATGTGGTTTGCAATATTTTTCCTAGTTCATAGATTGCCTTTTCATTTTATTGATTGTTTCCTTTGCTGTGCAAAAGATTTTTGGTTTGATGTAGTACCATTTATTTATTTTTGTTATTGTTGCCTGAGCTTATGGTGTGATATCCAAAAAATCATTGCCAATACCAATGTTCAGGAGTTTTTCCCCTATGTTTTCTTTCAGGAGTTTAATGGTTTCAGGTCTTACATTTAGATCTTTTATTCAGTTTGAATTTATTTTCATGTATGGTGTAAGATAAGGGTCCAATTTCATACTTTGATGTAAAAAATCCAGTTTTACCAGCACTGTTTATTAAAGAAATTACTCTTTCTCCATTATGTCCTTTCCATGCTCTTGTCAAAAGTCAGTTGACCACATGTGCTTGGGTTTATTTCTGTGCTCTCTATTCTGTTCCATTGGTCTATGTTTCTGTTTTTATGCCAGTACCACACTGTTTTGATTACTATAGCTTTCTAATATAATTTTGGTTCAGAAACTGTGATGCCTTCAACTTTATTTTTCTTTCTCAGCATTTCTTTGACTATTCAGAGTTGTGATTCCATGTGAATTTTAGTATAATTTTTTTCTATGTCTGTGAAAAAGGCCATTAGACTTTTTTTTTTTTTTTGCTGTTGTCCCAGATTTATTGAAAATAATATAGCACTGCAGAAAAAATTCAAACAGGTCCCCGAGGCATTTTGAAATTCATCCCAACTGTAGGCTGAGTGACCTGCAGGTTGGACAGACTGCTGAAGTCCAAAAGCTTCAGCATTTCCTTAGTGTCAGGATCTACTTCAATTATCTCCTGATCCAGGGCTGAGACCTCGGGAACGTAATTGTCTCTCCTTTCTCTCTCCTCCTCCTGCAGCTTGATGGAGATACCTCTTACAGGGCCTCTCTGAATCCGCTTCATCAGATGGGTGACATAGCCTGCTATCTTGTTGCGGAGCTTCTTGCTGGGGATAATGGCGATCTCTTCGCACACGTGCTTGTTCGTGTGGAAGTCGTTGCCCAGGTGCGTGTAGTACTTCTCTATGATGACCCGGGCCGCCTTCTTCACGGTTTTGGTGCGAACGCGGCCCATGTTGACGGGTCCTTGGTAAAGAGGCGCCATTAGACTTTTGATAAGGATTGTGTTAAATCTGTATATTGCTATAGGTAATAAGGACATTTTAATAAATTAATTTTTCCCGCTCATGAACACAGGATAATTTTCCATTTATTTGTGTCTTCTTCCATTTCTTTTATCATTGTTTTATCGTTTTCAGTATACAAGTCTTTCACTCCCTTGGTTAAACATATTCTTAGATATTTAATTTTTTGCTGCTATTATAAATATGATTATTTTGTTAATTACTTTTTCAGTTAGGTCATTATTTGTGTATAAAAATGCTACTGATTTTTTTCTTTTTTTTTCAGGTGGAGTCTCACTGCATCACCAAGGCTGCAGTGCACTGGTGCAATCTTGGCTCACTGCAATCTCCCCATCCCGGGTTAGAGCAATTCTCCTGTCTGAGCCTCCCAAGTAGCTGGGACTACAGGTGCCTACCACCATGCCTGGCTAATTTTTGTATTTTTAGTAGAGACAAGGTTTCACCTTGTTGGTCAGGCTGGTCTCGAACTCCTGACCTCAAGTGATCCCCCGTCTTGGCCTCCCAAAGTGCTGAGATGACAGGTGTGAGCCACCATGCCCCACCAATGCTACTGATTTTTGTATCCTGCAACCTTACCAAATTCATTGTTTTGGTTCTAAACGTTTTTTGTGGATCTTTGAGGCCTTCTACTTATAGGATAATATCATCTGCAAATAGGGATAATTTTGCTTCATCTTTCTGAATTTAGATGCCTTTTTTTTTTTTCCTTGTCTGATTGCCCTTGCTGGTACTTCTAATACTACATTGAATAGAAGTGGTGAAAGGGGGCATCCCTGGTACTGTACTGATCTTATTAGAAAAGGTTTCATTTGTACCTGTTGATTACGATCTCAGCTGTGAGCTTTTCATAAATGGTCCCTATTATTTTGAGGACCTTTCCTTCTATATCTAAACTGTTAAGAGTTTGTATCAAGAAAATACTGAATTTTGTCAAATAGTTTGTCTGCATTAATTGAGAGGTTCATGTGGTTTTTCTCTTTTATTCTTTTAATTGATGTATTATATTGATTGATTTGTATGCCATGCATAAATGCCACTTGTACACCAGACGTAAATCCTACTTGGTCATGATGTATAACCTTCCAGATGTGTGTTGAATCTGGTTTGCTAATATTTTATTGAAGATTTTAGTATCAAAGTTAAGACTTATTGGCCCGTAGTTTTCTTTTACTTGAAGTATCTTTGTCTGGCTTAGATATCAAGGTGATGCTGGCCTCATGAAATATATTTGGAAGTATTCCCTCTAGTTCTTTTTTTTTTTTTTTTTTTTTTTTTTTTTGAAGAGTTTAAGATGTATTAGTAATAATTCTTTTTTAAATGTTTTGTGGAATTCTCTGAAGTCATCTGGTTCAGTGCTTTTCATTGTTGGAAGGTGTTTAATTACTTTAATATCTTTGTTATTGGTTTGTTCGAGCTTTCTATTTCTTTTTGAGTCAATTTTAGTAGGTTATATTTTTCTAGGAATGTATTCGTCTCTTCTAGGTTCTCCAAATTGTTGACATATAATTTTTCATAATAGTGCTTTATGATCTTTTTTTATTTCTGAGGCATCTGTTGTAATGTCTCCATTTTTATTTCTAATTTTATTTATTTGAGTCTTCTCTCTTTTTTCTTAGTCTAATTAAGGCTTTGTCAATTTTGTTTTTTTCCTCAAAGAATCAACTCTTGGTTTTATTGATTTTTTTCTATGGTTTTTCTGTTCTTTATTTGATGTATTTCTGTTCTGATCTTTATTATTTTTTTCTGATAAATTTGGGTTTGTTTGGGGTTTTTTTCTCTAGCTTCTTCAAATATAATATCAGGCTATTTATTTGGGATCTTTCTTCTTTTCTAATGTAGGCATTCTGAGTTTAGTGTGTCCTTTTTCTAGCTTCTCAAGATATAATGTTAGTCTATTTGGTATCTTTCTTCTTTTTAATTTTTAATTAATTTAGGATTTTATAAAGACAGTGTCTCACGTGTAATCCACGTCAGTGATGACCATGAGTGCCTCAGAGGCCTAGGCTGCAGGAGTTTGTGGCAGCAGTGATGGCAAGGCAGATTTTGTGAATTCCTGGTGGTAAGGGCTTTAGGGATCCTCCCATTCTTATTTTCCCCAATAGTGGAGAGACTTGACTGAGGGGATCCCTCTTGGCCTTGGGTCTGACACGAGCCACAGGCAGCCACAGCAGTGCTATGTTCCAGGGCACAAGTGCTCAGAGTCGCTATGGAGCTGGAGTCCTGAGCTGATCCCAACGAGGAAGATGGTGTGGCAGAGACAAAGTGTTCTGCTCCCTTCTCGATGCAGCCATCTTGAGTTTCTGCCCTCAGCAGGGTTTCTACCACACCCTTGCTCTGCTCCAGCACTCTCTTTTAGTCATTCTGGTTGAAATGTAGTGGTTTGTTCATTGTTTTAATCCATCTTTTGAAGGAGAGTGATAGTTGACCATCTTGCTGACATCAATTTGACCTCTGTTTTTAAACTTCTCTCCAAGATTTACCTACAAGCTAAATTTAATTGCATAAAATGGTCACAGCCTACATAAAGGACAAGGCTTATATTTACCTCCACAGCACCGTATTTTCCAGTCTTCTGGGATTGGCCTCCCTCACTTCCTATAAGGAAAAATAAAACTGGCTTCCCTGCATTTGGATGGGTCTATATCTACTCCTTTGGCTCTCCCCTTGACCACAGGGAGGCCCATAACCAAGGCCCAGGTAATTGGAGTAACTCCCAAAGGCTCTATCAATTGGTCCAGGAGTGAGTACCTGCCTAAAGGCAAGCCTTTCTGAGCCTTTCTTTTCTGGAGATTTCCCAAATAAAGCTGGAAAAAGGAGCTTTGTTTCCTTTGGCATTGCTAAGCCTTCCCCCAGGAATTGCCTTGTAACTTTGGAGCTGCCTATGGTCATCTCCATTCATGAAGTCATTTGAAGTGATGGAGAATGAGTGATGACAACAACAGAAGAAAGATTTAAGGCAGAGAAATGGAAAGACAGTCTTGATGCTTCCAGCTCTGCATCCAAATGACTCAGAGGCCCACCCTTTTCTTCCTCTGCTATTATAACAGCCACCCAATTCACCTTTGAGGGTAAACTTATTTGAGATCAGAATGCATTCTGATCGATACACCTATATATCCAACAGGATTGCTAAGCAAACTATGGTACAGTCGTAGGGTCAAAATTTTATGGCCATTAAAATGATCTTACCAAAGTATAGCTTTCAATAAAAGTTACATGAACAGATAGTATGCAAAGATGATCTGATATATTAAGTGAGAAAAGCTAATTACAAAACAATATTCACTGTATTATCTAATTTTGTTAAAAATAGTTTAATAACCAGAGACAATAAAATTTTAATGGCTTTTTTCTGGATGTTGGAATTACACATAATTTTTTATATTTTATAATTTTTACTTTTATGATAAGAAGAACGATACTAAAAACCAAACCTTTGTCCTAATCTTTTTATAGGCCTATGTACAAATTAAAACTTAATCGTCCACTCATTCATTTGAATTTTACCATGCCCCTTTCTTTCTAAATAAGTTTCCTTTAACATGGTGACACATCATCCCTTTCCTTTTTCAGGCATCAGCACTTTAAAAGATGACATTTATAAGGATAGTAAATTATCAACACCTTCCGTCAGCAGAGTTTATGGCTTTTTAGCTAGTGTAGGAGTTCACAAAAGAAACATTTTCATCTAAATGAAGTCACTCATTTAGAAGTAACTTTCTAATTATTTTCTCCATGGTAACACATATAACACATATAAAATATGAAAAAATATGTTTATTCAAGTTTTTTTCTCTTTCTTAACTATTTCAAAAAGCCTTAAGTGTGTTTTATACCTCCTTAAAAATGTCACCCTGTAGATGGGGTTCATTTTAACACTAAAGTCTGGGGCTTTGCACCAATAATCTGACTCTATTACTGCATTGCATTCCTGATGAAACACACTAATCGTTTAAAGTTTCTTTATTAAATTTTTTTCTCATGAAAATGACTCTGAGCTTTGGAAAGCACTTCTAAAATAATGTCATATGAAAAGTGAGCCTTTTATTAGACCTCAGACCACAGAAGAATCGCATGGAATTTTTTCTAATATAATTAACCCCTTCATTCGAGAACTTAAGAGCTGGAGTATGGTTTAATAGGTAGATTTAGAGGCTTCTGTGCCTCCAGTAATCCTCCTTTCATCAAAACAATGGCTATAATTAATATTTATGATTTTGTCTTTCTCCTCAAAGGACTTTACAAATTGTTACCACAGGACTCATGACACTTACTAATGAAGTACTTACTACTCAGTCCGGAAGAGAAATTTACAGTCTTCTCAAGTTTATTCCACAATGATGTGGCTACAAAGGAGGATTGGTGGTGACTTGATGGATTCAACTCCCCATTACCAAAAGAATGAGTCAGTAATGGGAAACCAATCACTCAGTTCCAAACTGATTCCCCAAAGTTTGTGTAGCAGGATCATTGTTTTGATTTGTATTGTTTTTTCAGGATCTCCCACTATGATGCCCTATAGGGGTAGGTAAATTACAGCTGAGGGCCTCTGGCCTCAACCTAATTTTATAGCTACCCTTCTCCCTCCACCTCTCCTATCCCACCCACAGTGAATTACTGTTACATTTTCAAATGATTGTTTAGAGGACAGAAGAAGAATATGTGACAGAGACTATATGTGACCTGCAAAGCCCAACGTATTCATTATCTGGTTCTTCAGCAAATAAGTTTACTCCTCCCTGAAAATCTAACGCACAATAAGAAAAGTCCAACTGTAAAGCTGTTGCAATTCCAGCTATAAACATTGTCTAACATTCATGAAACTGTCATTTAGAAACTTGGACTTAGTGTACAGAGATAAATATACTTTGTGGAAGCACATTTCAGGTGTCAGCTTTTTTTGGAGTCAGCACATTCTCTGGACTGACAGGATATAGACCTAAAAAGACCAAGTTCATGTACCAACATGCATATAGGAAACACTATACACACACAGGATATTCATCTACAACTTGGAGCTAACATCAGATAGGCTTGTTGGATGTTAGCACCACTCAGCAATAGTACTGAAAGAAAAGAAATGCAGCTCTTGGTGCACAACAATTTGGGAAGACCTACAGGCAAAACTGAGCCCATGCAGGCCAAACAGAGTCAGCAGTATAGCAGCATGACTGTCCCACTGTATACCATTTGTGTAGACTTCTAGCTAGTTTTAGTTTTATCAGCGATTTGTCTGATAGTTATTTATAAGCCATACCTCTTCTTAGCAATAACATAAAAAAAGATAACATTATTAGGTTCCCAATATATTAGCAACAAAAGCTGCTTTTTGTGTGAGACACTGTCCTAAACCTGCTACATATATCATGCCTTTTGAGCCTCCAGTAAGACAGACATTGCTCTTCTCATTTTACAAGGACTCATAGTGGCACGCCCCACATAATGGAAGCCATCTGAAGTAGGGTTAGTGAGGCTCATGGGAACAGCCTCTGGTTCATGTCAGTCTTTCTGCTAAGTTCATTACTGGATGTAGATCCCATGTGACAGACTTTTCCATCAAAAATCCAGAATCCTATTGGAAAATGAATCAGATACAATTCAAACATTGGTCTTTGTTGTCCCTATCTTTAGAAGGGGTAGTTAAAAACTGCTTAACCACAAAAATGTACCCCATGTGATGACGATACTATTTACAATATGATGCGAAAGGCTACCTCCTCTAACCCCACAGTGGGTACCTGAGCAGATGGCTAATGGTGAGTGGAAGCCAGAACAAACCAAATTAAACACAGGGGCCAGACTTAGAGAACTCCAGAACCAAACAATTGGAGCTGCTCACATGCCTTGAAAAGGGACCTGACACCATGAGATTGTGGGTCTGAATGAATGCCACTGGCCCTCCCAGTTGCTGTTGTTTCTTCTACACAGAGATACAACATTCACATACATGTTTGCCACTTATCTGGCTAGTGCTTAGCATTTTGAAAGTGTGATCCATTTCTTTTTTTTTTTTTCTTTTTTTGAGATGGAGTCTTGCTCTGTCACTCAGGCTAGAGTGCAGTGGCATGATCTTGACTCCCTGTAACCTCCGCCTCCCAGGTTCAAGCCATTCTCCTGTCTCAGCCTCCCAAGTAGCTGGGACTACAGGGGCGTGCCAACACACCTGGCTAATTTTTTGTATTTTTAGTAGAGAAGGGGTTTCACCATGTTAGCCAGGTCGGCCTCGATCTCCTGACCTCGTGATCCACCTGCCCAGCCTCCCAAAGTTCTGGGATTACAGGTGTGAGCCACCGTGCCCAGACAGTGTGATCCATTTCTTACTTTGGCACTCTAAGCCAGTCTCTGTGCTTTCCCATGTGTGTGTTTGCTACCCAAATGTGACGTCTAATATGGTGTTTGACCTGTTTTCAGCACCTACTGAGTAGCTTTTCGGTTTTATGAGGAATTCATGCAGAGATAACAGCCCCTTCAGTAGCATTTTGATTTTGGGGTTAGCACCCAAATTCCTATTTAATCCACAGTTTAGCTGTCCAAGGAAACTATGACGAGAAGTATGAATTTTTTTATTCTTAGAATTAAAGCTGCATGGCTCAAAAAAGAACAAATTTGAAAAGGGGAAAGATTTTTCCTACTCTTCTGGACATTGAGGTCGCTTCCAAGGAAAATTCTAAAATGGGTGGAGTTTACTTTAACAGCCACACAGCATCCTTTCTACAATGCTGTTCCAATTTCTGAACACAGACTGAGCCTTCTCAGCCCACTGCCTCTCTAAGGCTGCCATGCTCTTCAAGTGTTCCTTTCTCTTTCCCACTCACCAGAGCTCCTCAGGAACAGACAGGAAGTCTCACCCACGCTTGTATCCCTGAGACCCACCACACCCACTGGCATGCCACAAAATGTATTTCCGTGTCTACGCTGTCCTTCAGTGCTGGAAATGTCATTCACCTAGATGGTAGGGAAGGTGAGCAGATAACGCTTATTAAGTCCATTTGTACTAGAAATGGGGTTAACATTTTAAATTTACTATCTTAGTTAACCCCCTTTTTACTTCTTATTGTGGAAAATTTTAAACACACACAAAACTAAAGATAATGACGTAATGTACCTGCCCTACCCAGTACCCAACCTCTCACAAAATATCAACCCATGTCCAATATTGTTTTATCTGTACCCTGTCCTCTCCCACCTCCCTTCACAGTGTTTATAATCTCAATCCATCTCTAATTTGGTTAAAGATGATATTTTAAAACATGGTATTTCTTATTTTCCTTCCCAGGCCAAGTCCTTTAACCTCATGTCCATCCCATTTCTGAACCCATACATTTTCCAGGAACTCTCAGTTTTTCACTGAGAACAGCAAGTGTGGCAAAAATAAAGAGCACGACAGTTGCCGCGGGGGCCATCCCCACCACGTGGGTGTTTCCTGAGTGAGATGACTTGCACACACAGTGCCAGGTAGGGGGAAAGAAAAAACCCTCATTAAACAGCTATCACTGACAAGGATTCAAGATAATAGGATTCCCACAATGAAACTACCATTCAGTCATCAAAGCTGAAAGCACTGGAGGGGAAATATCTGTCACAAAGGAACTAATATCTTTAAAAGATTAGATTTATTTATGCATCTAATTTGAAGTTTATTACCTCAAAGCATCTGCTCCATGGTTACATCATGAATCCTAGACTGGCTCAAAGGCCAAAAGTTGGTAATAACCCAAATCCATCAACAATAGAAGGATTAAAATTTGTGGTGCATTTATATTGTGAAATGTTATACAGCTACCTGCAACCAAATGGATGAATCTTACATAACATTGAGCAAAAACAGCAAATCAGAAGAATAATTCATTGTGATTTCATTGATATAAAATTTAAAAGCAGGCAAAACTAAACAATGGTAGAAGAAGAGGGAAAAGGAAAGAAATGATCATCCTAGAGTTATAATGATGGTTACCATTATGCGGCAGGAACAATATTGCAATTCCATAAGGACAGGTAGGAAAGGGTGGGGATTTTCAGATGTTGGCAATGTTCTATTTCTTGAGTTGGATGGTGGTCCCACGGAAGTCCAATTTTTTTTTTAAGACTTTTTTTTTTTTCTTTTTTGAGATGGTGCCTCACTCTGTCACCCAGGGTGGAGCGCGATGGCGCAATCTTAGCTCACTGCAACCTCTGCATCCTGGGTTCAAGCAATTATTCTCCCTCAGCCTCCTGAGTGGCAGGGATTACAGGCACCCACCACCACGCCCAGCTAATTTTTGTATTTTTAGTAGAGACAGGGTTTCACCATGTTGGCCAAGCTGGTCTCAAGCTCCTGACCCCAAATGATCCACCCGCCTCAGCCTCCCAAAGTGCTAGAATTATAGGCGTGAGCCACCACACCTGACCATTAATGTTTTCTTCTTTAATGTAAATATATACATATTATGTTCTTTTATGGACTATTTTATATTTCACAATGTGAAATGTTTAATTTTTAAAGTTGCATGATAATTTTCCCATAATTTGGTTTTATAAAGCTCTAGAGAGAAAAGGAAAAGAAGTAACTTACTAAAAATATTCCCAAGGCAAAGACAAGGAACTGTGCCTCCACTCCTTCCTTTAGCTTCTAAGTTGCTTTGGGGCCCTGGGTTGCAATTCTTAACCCACAGTGGATGTTAAATAAATATTTGATGGTGTTGAGGGTTTAAGTAATGGTTTATGTAAACATCAAGAGCTGCTGCTCAGAGCATATTCTCATGGCACAATAGTAAATTGACCAGAGAGATTTCACTGTGGTGTGCCTCAGACTGTAGAATATAAGGAAGTCTCATTAACTTGTCAAGTTGACAGAGTTTGGGGATTTGTTTTGTTGTTGCAAACCCAGTGTTTGCAAAATGAGTATTCTCATATATGGTCAGTAGGTCTGTAAAATAGCACATGTAAGAAGGGCAATTTGGCAATACTCATTAAAAGCCTTCAAAATAATAGTTTTTGACTCAGCAATTTCACATCTAAGAATTAATCATAAAGAAGCCATCATGGAGTTTGTATGTAAAGATTTAGCTATAAGGACATTGTTTGTAAGAGTAAAAAATGGGAAGCAACATAGTTATCCAACAACATGGGACTTGTTAAACAGATTGTGGTACACTCCAACAGAATTCCAGGCTGGGCGCAGTGGCTCACGCCTGTAATCCCAGCACTTTGGGAGGCCTAGGCGGGTGGATCACCTGAGGTCCAAAGTTCGAGAACAGCCTGGCCAATATGGCAAAACTCTGTCTCTGCTGAAAATACACACATAAGAAAAATTAGGCAGGTGTAGTGGTACGTGCCTGTAGTCCCAGCTACTCAGGAGGCTGAGACCTGCGAATGGCTTGAACCAGGGAGGCAGAGGTTGCAATAAGCAGACATCACACCACTGAACTCCAGCCTGGGCAACAGAACAAGACTCTGTCTCAGGGGAAAAAAAAAAAAAAAGGGAATTCCATGTAACCATTAAAATTGATGTTGTAGAGAAATATTTTAAAACATACAAACATTTTATAGTAATTTAAAAAATCAGGTTACAAAGCTATGTGTGTAATTTAATAGTGAGAGAGGAAGGAAGGGAGGGAGGAAGGAAGGGAAGAAAGGAAGAAAGAGGAAGGGCAAAAGGGAGGCAGGGAGGGAACCAAACCACCCCAAAACTTAGTAGCTGAAAACAACCATTTTATCACTCATGTTTCTGTGAGTTTCCTGGGGTTACTGGGTTCAGATGAGCAGTTCTTGTGTTAGTCTTCTGAAGACTACCATAGGGTGATCAACTCTTCCCACTTTTCTGAGAACTTCCCTGGTTTTAGCACCGAAAGTTCCACGTCCAGGAAACCCCACTCTGTCCAGGGCAAATGGGACCATTAGTCTCAGACTAGCCGCCACCTATGTATACCCAAAATGACACTGACAATAAGTCATGGGATTATGGATAAAATATATTTTCTTTTACTTCATTCATCTGCATTTTCTACATTATATCTATGTATGCTTCTGAAACAAAATAAAATTTTTAACTAAAACCTCATTACTTGCCTGTAATCTCAGCACTTTGGGAGGCTGAGGCGGCTGGATCACCTGAGGTCAGGAGTTCCAGACCAGCCTGGCCAACATGGGGAAACCCCATCTCTACTAAAATTACAAAAAGTAGCTGGGCATGGTGGTGTACACTTGTAATCCCAGCTACTTGGGAGACTGAGGCAGGAGAATCACTTCAATCTGGGAGACAGAGGTTGCAGTGAGCCAAGATGGTATGACTGCATTCCAGCCTGGGTGATAGAGTGAGATTCCGTCTCCAATAAATAAATAAATAAATAAATTACTTTTAAATTCAATTATGTATAACCATTTTAGTTCAGCAGCTGACTGAAGCTTACTTTTATACCACATATAAGTAGTTGAATGATAAAAATAAAATTATCTGGAAGATGTTTTAAAATCTCACAGTTTAGGCCAGTAGTTTCCAATCTTATT
Source organism: Macaca thibetana thibetana (assembly GCF_024542745.1). NCBI lineage: Eukaryota > Metazoa > Chordata > Mammalia > Primates > Cercopithecidae > Macaca > Macaca thibetana. The sequence goes on from NC_065582.1 coordinate 66,103,689, forward strand.
TCCTGCCCCACCCTAAAGCAGATTTGACACGCTCCATCACCAGCAGCTCATCTGGCAGTGATTTTAAACCAGGTGTGGAGGGTGGAGGACGGTAGACTCAAAAAAGACCCCAAAGTCAGTCTGATGTGTTCCCTCTCATGTCTGGTTAAGAATAATTAAAACTTTTTTTTTTACAGTCAGCTTTTAAAAAAAAAAAAAAGTTAGGTTTTACTATTCCATGCCAAAGTTGTTCTTTCTTAATTTAAATCTGTGAAATTTTGCTTGGTTTAACATCCTCACACATTCATTTCAAACCTTCATGTCCTACAATTCAAGTCCATTAAAGAATAGTGTAATGTTTCAGTCACATGGGGGTGACTGTGGTAGGGGCTTTGAGTCTTTTCTATAGTCTAGCATACTTGTTACATACATTCTTCTTTCACCAGTTTGAAATTATCCTGTTTTCACTATTCATTAGTTGAGGAGCCACAGGCTAGACTTATTTCCTTTCCATAATGAATGTTCTTATAACTTTAATCAGTCCAAGTTGTTGATTACATAGTCAGCTGCAGTAATTAAGATGATAAACTTAGCTAGTATAATCCTCTTTTAGCAAACTTCAGTGGTGTTTTTCTCCCTTTCGGAATTGCATGTACTCAAGTATATACACACAGGATTTTGTTTTCTGGGAACTTGCCTTTCTGCATAAAATGTTTCTGCCATAAAAGATTCCCTAATGCCTTAAGAGAAATGCAATAAGAGGTGAACGATAAACTGTGATGGAGATGGGGAGAAACGCAGGCATAATATTCTGGTTCTACTAGTGAAATAATTGTTTTACAGTATGTGAGCAATTTGATGCTAAAGCCATAGCCTGTTCAGAATCAACTGTTTCTCTTCCTGTGCCAGCAAGTTCTCATAAGTTACTGTAGGCCAATAATTAAAAAACTAGCAACAGAACTCTTCCTCACTAATGAGGCTGTGTAATTCTTATTCATGTGGCAAAGACACAAGTCTTTACATTCAACGTTATAAAATAGAATATTCTCTTCTTCAAGGTTCACGAAAGAAATGTCATTCCAGAGGCATTATTAGCTTCATTGGGGTTATATTCTTATTGCCGGGGCAGTAAAAAGTTAAATTAGAAAAAAAAGTATTTTCTTAAGTAGCATTTGACCCTCCCTTCTTCAGTTTTATTTTACATTGCCATGTCTTATGGATTTAATTTCCACTAATACAGAAAAGAGGTCCTAGCCTTCTGGGAAGGAGCAAATAGAGGAACTATATCTCTTTCCACATGGGCTTTGGCAGAACAGTCTGGAATTGCTCAGGCTTAGCCCCGCAGTCTCCTAGGGTCTCCAAATCGAATCCTCTGCCATTGCTATTGGGTGTAACTAGAACTAAGCAAGAGAAAACCAATACTTTCTAAAGCAAGGAGCACTTTCTCTTTGTTTCACAAAAACCTTCTGATTAGTTGTCAGTGGATCTGCCTCATCCCTTTTCAGGTGGTGAGTTGACACAATGGAAAGGAGGTACGTTTAGCCCTAACACACTAAGCTGTTTTATAAAGCTTACCTCATATGCCGTTAGACTCTGTAGAACATGTGGGAATCACATGTAAGGAGGAGAAATATAGACTGTGAAGAGTGATACAAACTCACTGGAGGGACAACTAGGAACAAAGAAGAATGGCTAAAACATTGGTTTCCTTTATAAGAGACTTTCAAAAGAAGTTTTCTTTTAATTGATTAAGCTTTGATATCATGAGGTCTTTCAAGACACATATATACCTGTTTTGTAGTCTCATATAATCTTAGAGTTTAAAAAGATTTTATAGGTCACCAAACTCAATATTTTACAAATATTGGTACACACCAGCCACCTAGGTGAGCTTGGTCAAAATACAGATACTCTTGAGCCAAGATATCTGTATTTTTAACAAGCTCCCCAGGTGATTCTGTGGTATCCTAACATTTGAGACTCACTCATCTAGTCTAAGTTTCTATCTTACATAGGCACCTCATACAGTTACTGATACACCATTTTCCATTGGCTCAGGCAGACAGCTTCAAATGTGAAATAATATTGGGCTGCTGGTAAATAATAGAGAGTCACAAAGTAATGTGCACAGTATGCCTTTCCTGCTATGTATGTATATGCCTAATGGCTGTATATGCCTTTTTCCTATGACTAAACAAATAGAAAAGTATTAAATAAGTAGGAAATAAATAAGTTCCTTTCAGTTTTATCTTGATTTTCTTTTTTTCTTTTTTTTTCTTTTTTTTTTTTTTTTTTGAGTCAGAGTCTTGCTCTGTCACCCAGGCTGGAGTACAATGACACAATCTTCAGCTCACTGCAACCCCCACCTCCCGGGTTCAAGCAGTTCTCCTGCCTCAGCCTCCCAAGTAGCTGGGATTACAGGTGACAACACCATACCTGGCTAATTTTTGTATTTTTAGTAGAGACGGGGGGGGGGGGGTTCACCATATTGACCAGGCTAGTCTCGAACTCCTGACCTCAGGTGATCCACCTGCCTCAGCCTCCCAAAGTGCTGGGATTATATGCGTGAGCTACCGTGCCTGGCCTTTATCTTGATTTTCAAAGCAAATCTGTTATTAGGGTTTGCTAAGCATGCCATACTTGGATAAACAGAAAGATCCATGAAAATCATCCAAGCTTTCATTTACCACACACTTCTAATCAATTTAGATATTCTGACTTACGTAAATTAGCCTAATAGAACCTAAAAAATTGGGGACTTTTTCAGTTATTCATCTCACCTGTGAATAACCGTTAGTATTTGGTCTTTAATTCAAACACAGATTTACATTAAGTAACTGAATATAGTTCTTGACCATGTTAACCCTTGCATGCATTCTGAAAACTATTTTGACAATTACATTTTTGTTACATAAATGAACTATTGTTTCTTTTAATAAATTTTTTTTTCTTTTTTGAGAAAGGTCTCACTTTGTCACCTAGGCTGGAGTGCAGTGGCACAATCTCGGCTCACTGCATCCTCGACCTCCTTAGCTCAAGTGATCCTCCCACCTCAGCCCCCCAAGTAGCTAGGACTACAGGCAGGCACCTCCGCACCCAGACCATTTTAATAAATGTGAATTTAAACACATGAAATGAAAGCAGGTGTTTTGTGGTCACTACTTGCAGATCTGACAATAGTTGTTAATCATTTCAGCAGGAAGCCCATCTGTGAGTCTACAAGCTGAAAGTTTTCCTTGCTCTTTATGCTATCTGGCTGCTATTCACTTGTTCCAAAACACCAGCAAACTCCTTAATGGCAATGCTGTTTTGCAGATGTTCAGAGGCTACATGTATATGTTGGGAAGAACGTGCTTATACAGGGCTGACACTTTGACTCTTTTTTTGATGATGCACAAAAGATTCTTATGAATTTTTCTTGCTTTGACATGGAAGAAATACAGTAAAAATTCATGAGTCCCACACCTGGCTCTCTTGTGGATTCAGTTATGTTGCAAATCAAATCATATCCCCAAGTACATGGTGATGTAAAGTGAGCCCTCTCATTGTGACACAGGAAGCCAATAATGTGGGTGTTTTCTCATCTCTGGACAATGGGTTACAATGGGATTCCACTATCTCAGCACTAGTTGTTTTACACTAGAAGTTCTGGTTAAGCACAGGCTTAGAGCTGGGCCTGATTTTCCTGACCACTAGCTCTTTAGGTTTGCCTTCATAGCTATGGACCAGAAGATCTTATATGCCTGCAAAAGAGCAATGTACTTTTCTACAACATTCAAATAGGACACAACATCTGTTAGCAGTACCTCTGATTCTGTCACCACCAGCTCTTGCCTCCATCAACCCATCTCCTATCCTCCAGTATAACCTACTTCATGATAGCCAGGTAAAGTCAACTAAGCTTTACTAAAAGCCACAGAAGAGCCTGAACAGAACGTGCTTTCCCAGAGTGGGTGGTGTGGCTTGGCTTTCCAAATGTGACCTTCTAGAATGGTGTCCAGCTTCTGGAGTAAAATGTGGAATACTGACACTAAGCGTGTGCTTAGGGGCTATAGAGTGGGAGAAGGAAGCACTGTGACAAATCATTAAATGAATGTGAGAGGTGTCGGTTAAGCAGAGGTTTGTACCATCCCCCAGATCATAATCCCAATCCTGGTGTTATACTTCATATCACACTGGTGAGAGATAGCTAACTTTGAGAGGAAATGTTAGCACTAAGTAATGAGGGTCTTGTCCTTTGGAACCATCTTCAGAGTTTGCCTTTGGTCTGAAATGGTAATACGCACCACCATTCATTGTAGTATTTTCCTCATTCACCTAAGACTCTTGGTTATTTTAAAAAACAGAGCCTACTGCCATAGTATAGAAATGTATTCTTATTTAGGGCATTCATTTATTTGTTCATTTATACATTTCTTCATTCACCTAATCAGCAACTATTTACTGAATACTTACCAGTTGCCACACATTGTACCTGGCACACATACACGAGTAAGTCCTTCCAAAAGGAACATGCAGTGCAGTAGAAGAGATAGAAGTGCACACAGCTAATTAGAGTGCAAGAAGACACATGCCATAATCAAGATATAAAATAAATACTATTTATGGGAACACAAAGGAGGGAGCAATAATTTAGCTTGCGTGGTTAGAGAAGTTTTATTGAGATGATAAATCTAAAAATAACCTTGATATAGTTAGATGAAGGTTATACTTAAATGTCAATAGGAAGAGAAGAATGATAGAAAAGAAAACAATTCTAACTCAAAGTAATAACATAAATAAGGACATTAAACTATAAAAATACATAGGGATCGAGGGACAAGACAATTTAATGGGGGAAGGATAGTCTTTTCAACAAATGGTGCTAAGACAACTGGAAATCCACAAGACAAATGTGAATTTGGACCCCTAACTTCACACCACACACAATATTAACTCAAAGTGGATCAGAGACCTAAATAAAAAAATCTAAAACTATAAAACTCTTAGAAGAAAATTCAGGATTAAATCCTTATGACCTTGAGTTAGGCAATGATTTTTGATATATGACACCAAAAGTACAAGCTACCAAGAGATTGGTAAGTCAGGCTAAATCAAAATTAAAAATATTTGTGCTTCAAATCACACTATTGAGAAAATGAAAAGAACCCACAGAGTGTGATAAAACATTTGCAAATCATATATCCAATAAGGATTTTTACTCACAATACGTAAAGACGTTTTAAAACTCAATAATGAAAGGACAAATGGCCTAATTTAAAAATAGGCAAATGATTGAAATAAACGTCTCTCTTTAAAAATATGTAAATGGCTAATGAACATACAAAAAGATGCTCAACATCGCTGGTTATTAGGAAAATGCAAATCAAAACCACAGTGAGATACTTCTTCACACACTGAGATGGCTATAATCAAAAAGACCAACAATAACAAGTGTTAATAAGGATGTGGAGAAATTGGAACCCGCATGCATTACTGGTGGGAATGTAAAATGAGGCAGCTGCACTGGAAAACAGCTTGGCAGTTCCTCAAAATGTTACACACAGTTACCACATATGACCAAGCAATTCCACTCCTAGGTATATACCCAAGAGAAACAAAAACATACAGCCCCACAAAGACTTGCACACTAATGTTCATAGCAGCATTATTCATATGGAGGGGATAGGGAGAAGAAAATCCTGGAAAATAGAATAAAACCAGATGGTAGAAAGTGCTGACCGTCACATTAAGGGATGTGGTCACAGGAAAAAGATCCCTCTAGCAACAACGAGAAAAATTAACTGAAGGGGTGTAGACTGGGCATAAAATCAGTGAGAAGGCCAGACACGCCTGTAATCCCAGCACTGTGGGAGGCCGAGGCAGGCAGATCACAAGGTCAAGGGATCGAGACCATCCTGACCAACATAGTGAAACCCCGTCTCTACTAAAAACACAAAAATTAGCTGGGTGTGGTGACATGTGCCTGTAATCCCAGCTACTCTGGAGGCTGAGCCAGGAGAATCACTTGAACGCAGGAGGCGGTGGTTGTAGTGAGCCAAGACTGTGCCACTGCACTTCAGCCTGGTGAGAGAGCGAGACTCCCTCTCAAAAAAAAAAAAAAAAAAAAAAAAAAAAGGTGAGAAAATGTTTCCATATTCAGGGTTAAGAGATGTTAAGTATCTGAATTAGGGCATTGGCCATAGGGATGACAAAAAAAAAAAAAAGAACTGATAGACTTAGGAAATATTTTGGGATAGAAAGTCTGAAGGTGTTTCTTAAAGAGGAGGTCCAAAATGAATCTTCAGTATTGGCAGCATCACTGAAATAAGTATAGAGCTTCCCAGAGTCACTCCTGTGGAAGAACACATTCCATTCCCTTATGTCTTCTATAAACTCTGCACCACATGTGTTGGGCTGAACCTCTGCAGCCCAGGGACGTACTCCCTAAATGTGCTCACTGCTCAGGAAGTTGTTTGTTTTTAAAGGCTGACCTGTATTGTTCATGTTTCTGCATAGGCTCTTGTCAAAGAAATGGAGGAAAAGCAGGTAAACAGTGGCCCAAATGGATAAGTTTGTTAGGGGTTTCACCGTGGTCTCGATCTCCTGACCTTGTGATCCGCCCGCCTCGGCCTCCCAAAGTGCTGGGATTACAGGCGTGAGCCACCGCGCCCGGCAGGAAGTTGTTTGGTTCATGTTTCTGCATAGGCTCTTGTCAAAGAAATTTGTTGGCCCAAATGGATAAGTTTGTTAGTGTTGTTTTGTTTTGTTTGATTGACAATGTGGCCTAAAACTCAGCTGTCTCAAGTAGTTTACAAAAATCTTTCCTACAAGTATGAGTGGGAGTGAACTTCCATTGCTATGGTTCTAGGCAATTTAAAAAAAAATTTTTTTAAACTATCTATTTGTGTAAAATTAATCAGATTTTAAAATTTCATAATAATGTAAACCAAGTTGTATCATCCTTATATACTACCAATAACTTTACCTGAAATAAATTGTAACTATGAGCTCATGTAAGTGGCTTGTACAGACTTAAGACATACCTTAAATCAGATCACCTGAGCACTTATTGAGAGCCAGAGGATATGAGAAAAATGATTAACTACTCCCCTGGCAGATAGGGATCAGGGGCTAGAACTGGAAATAAATGGAGTCAGAAGAGAAATCAATGAACCAAATCATCTCCCTCCTTCCAACCGCTGGGCTATGGAATGAAATCTTTGCCCCAGTGGCTCATAAACTCCTTTGCTTAAATTAGAAAGTTTAGACTCTATTCCCAGCCAAAAGACACTAGGGGTTTAAAATAAACAAGGTTAAAAACAAAATTTTTTGTGTTTTTGATCCCATAATACAAACAAAGGATAGGAAAGGCTGATAATGCAGTGAACACGTTGCAGACGCCCCCAAGGTTACAGCCCTCTCTTCACAATCTGAGCTTCAGGCAGTGTGCAGCATCTTGTATTAGATAATTATAGGGGATTAATCAAGTAAAATGCTTGAAAGGTTTGTGCAAAACTTATGGACGTTTAGAAGGCCCCGCAAAATACTTTTTTTTTTTTTTTTGAGACGAGTCTAGCTCTGTCGCCCAGGCTGGAGTGCAGTGGCACAGTCTCGGCTCACTGCAAGCTCCGCCTCCCGGGTTCACACCATTCACCTGCCTCAGCCTCCCAAGTAGCTGGGACTACAGGTGCCCGCCACCTCGCTCGGCTAATTTTTTGTATTTTTAGTAGAGATGGGGTTTCACCGTGTTAGCCAGGATGGTCTCAATCTCCTGACCTCGTGATCCGCCCGCCTCGACCTCCCAAAGATCTGGGATTACAGGCTTGAGCTACCGCACCCGGCACAAAATACATTTTTAGTCAAACTGAGCTGAAGATGTATTTCACTATTACCACTTGAAAGTATAAGAAAAATTTGTGGGAAAGGGATGGTGGCCAGCTGCTTTTCTTCTCCACCAAGAGAATAGGTTGAATTTGTGTTTAAATACTAGGGTTGGACAAAACAAAGAACTTTCCACCCATAATATTCCATCTACTGCTAAAATGGCACATGAGTGAAAGATGTTGTCTATCTCCATGAGAGAGTTTTAAAAGACAAATATGTTGACTTGTTAGATGGATTATCTATGCATAGGAAGGGAAGAACTTATCAGGTGTGAGAAACATGAGTCTGTGAATTCTGTCCTGAGAAACTAGAGTGATTTCAAACTGTCACTTGTAAAAACGTGACTGTCACTTGACATCAGCTTTTGATGTGGTTTCTCCATTATCTGGTTACTCTTAAACTAGCAACTAACCAACTTCAAGATGTGAACATTATAATTTAAAAAGTTCTACTTTTTCAAAGATAATGTTCAGTACTGCATAATTACTCCAATTAAAACTTTTAAAGGGATTTTTCTATTAATATTAAAAATCAACATAACATTCAACACCAAAATGTATTTAGGAAAATAATCATGGACAAAGTACAGAGAACATCCTGGGCGGGGGTGGGCGGGGGGGAGATGAGGGGGAGTGTAACTGAAGGAATTACTGGTGCAGGAATGGATATGTAAATCAAGAGAACAAAATAGAAAACAGGAACTATATCCAAATATTTGTTAAAATTTACTATATGACAAAGTAAACCTTTCACATAAGGGTATAGAAAGGACTTCTTTCTTTCTTTCTTTCTTTCTTTCTTTCTTTCTTTCTTTCTTTCTTTCTTTCTTTACTTCCTTCCTTCCTTTCTTTTCTTTCTTTCTTTTGAGAGATATAGTCTCACTCTGTCACCCAGGCTGGAGTACAGTGGCCCACAGTCACAGCTCACTGCAGCTCAACCTCCTGGGTTCAAGCAATCCTCCCACCTCAGCCTCCCAAAGTGCTGGGATTACAGATATGAGCCACCTCACCCAGTCAGAAGGATTTTTTTAAAAATGATATTGGAATAAATAGTTGGCAAGTAAAGAGAAAGTCATTTAAGATCTATATCCTATATAACAAAATAATCTTTAGATGAGTTTCTACACTCATTCAACAAACAACATGGAGCGCCAACTCTATACTGGGTATGCAAAATGAAACACTCAGTTTTTGTCCTCAGAGGTGCTCACAGTAGCATGGGGGAGAAAGGGAAACAGAAAATTACAAAAGAGCTTGATAGGCAAGGAAGTTCAAATTGCTCCTTCCACTGAGGTTGAACAGATAAGGAGAATTTGGCAGGCAATGGTAAGGTACAGCTGCATTTAACAAGACAGATGTTTCTAGCACTTCCAAGTATTCTGTAAGAGAGCACAAAGACTGTGTGTTGGGTGGGGAGGCAGGGTAGGACACAGGGGCAGAAAAAGAGAGGAAGTAGGCACAGGAGGCTCAGCAGCAGATCACAAGGGCTTTCTCATCTACAAAATTTGCATTGGATCTTCAAACCTATGGGGCTATGTGGAAGGAGAATAAGGTAAAGAAGTGGCATTATCACATGTGTGGTTTAGAGAGCTCCCTTCACAACAATGTGGTGGAGGTTTCCAACAGAAAAAGGCAAAGTATTTGCAAGATCAGTTGGAAGGTGAAGGCAGTTTTCCCCGGAGGCAAGGAGGAGGGCCTGAATGAGAGGGCAGGGCCCTAGGGATGGAAATGACCAGGCCAGGAGTTATTTCTGGAGCAAATTTGACAAGCCTGAGTTACCACATCTGTACCATTTTGATCTGAGCTGCATGTAGGTGCTATTCATCTGAAAAGAGAATTCAAATGGGAGGTAGGTTTGGCAGCAGAAGGTATTAAATGCAATTTTGGATATGCTGAGTTTTAAAAAGCTTGTGGGGCATCAAGGGGAGAGGTCCATTTACAAACCTTGTTTTTGCAAATTTGAGAGCCATCAGTAATATAAATGGTAGCCATTTATACATTATATTTAATTAAATATAAACATATACTGAATACTGACTATGTCCTGAGCTGTTCTAGGCTCCAGGGATACAGCAAAAACTAAAACAGACAAGGGCCTGCTCCCACAGGGCTCACACTGTCATAGCATGGGTGGGGCAAGGGTGGGGAAACAGACAGTAATCAATTATGTACATATGTTAGTGGGTGATAACATCTGTGAAGAAAAATAAGGAGACTAGAGAGTGACTGGGTACAGGGCCAGATGGCTTAGGCAAGTGAGGTGCTCAGGACACTAAATGTAAAGGGGCACTCATTCTCAGGTGCTCACCCTGCCATTGCATGAGAGTGGGTGCCTCCTTAAATTCTGCACCCTGGGGATCTTGCTTGCCTCCTCCTAGTCCCAGCCCTGACTAGATACCTGCTATTTTCTATGGATAACTAGGAAAGCCTTCATCTAAAGGTGACACTGGTGAACTAAACAACGAAGCAAGCCACATATCCCCATATGTGAGGAAAGAACATTCTAAGCAGACAGAATCATATGTGCAAAGGCCCTGAGGCAGGAGAGTAGACAGTGTGTTCAAGAAATACTTCCCAGAAAGCTCACCAAGGGAGAATGTAGGAAAGAGTTCTCTCCCAGTGAGAGAACTTCTCAGAGAGCACAAGTAAGGGATGGGCAAAGGGGAAAAGCCAAAACAGAAGACTAAGAATGACAGGCCATGGAGGTAGGAGAAAAAGAGGAGTGTGTCCTGTCACCACAGCCAAGGGAGTAGCTTTCTAAAGAGGGAGCAGTCGATACTGGCAACCACCACAGATACCAGATAAGATGCGACAGAAATCTTTCAGAGGCGGCAACTGGGGCTCTGTGCTGACTTTGGGGAAAACAGATTCTGACTTGGAGAGCTTTCCTAAACTAATTCCACACCTGAATGCAAATTTCGGTGTGCACTTGTAAGTAATCTTCTTTCTGGTATGGAGGATCACCATAATTATTTCCATTTCAAACCCAAGCAAGCAATGCAGAAACTAAAAATTACAGTTCAATTTGAACACCTTCAACCCAGACATAATAGTCTTATAGGAAATGATTCATAACTAAAGCCTTTGAATTCATGTCCCAGCTGGCCGAACCCTCTCTCATAAGTAGGGTCAGTTGCTAAAGTAGCCCTTCCCTATGGGAATATATAATCTCATTCTCTGACCTTTAATCGAGGTCCCACATAACACACTGGTTTTAGGCACTCTAGGAATTCTTCACCCAATAGAATGTGAGCATCCCCAATCTCGTGCCCTTGGGCTAGATGAATGGGCATCATTTATTAACTAGGAACGAACATGAAGCTCCGGGTTCAACTAAAACCAAAACTCTTTGCTGGATGGAGGAGTTTCCTTTTAACTGAATTCCAGTGCTTTAGGGAATTTGTGGCTTCATAGTCTCATCACCAAAACTTGCTTACTAACCAAAACAAAGTTAAAAATATCAGTGAGTGTGTGAGGTTTCATGGTTTAATCAGAAACAGAGGGGGAGGCCATCACTGTAATGAAGTCCAACAAAAAACACATTATATAAAATCAAAAGAAAGCCAAGGAACATAATATGCTCAAGCTCACACCTGTCCATGGAATAATAACATGGTATTCCATTTTTCACTATTCAGAAGGAAAAATCTGTAACATTTTAAAACTGCAAGCAAAGCTGTCTCAGTTTAACATTTGGAATTCTAAGCAAATTGTTCACCGAGCAATGCTTAAACACGTATTATAAGAAAAAACACTGACCCTCCCCACTCCTAAATTTTTTACTTTATTTTATTTTATTTTATTTTATTTTATTTTATTTAGACATGGGGACTTACTCTGTTGCCCAGGCTGGAGTGCAGTGGCCTGATCACAGCTCACTGTAGTGTCAACCTCCTGGGCTCTAGTGATCCTCCCACCTCAGCCTCCTGAGTAGTTGGGCCAACAAGTGTGCAACACCACACCCAGCTAATTTTTTTTTTTTTTTTTCTGTAGAGACAGGGGTCTCACTTTGTTGCCCAGGCTGGCCTACCTTTTTAAAAAATTTTATACTAATAAGTTAACTTTGAAACCAGCTTAGACAGATTTTTTCCCCTCTAAATGATGCTTCTGTGAAAAATATGAATTATGAGCCACACCTGCTGGCTGACACCTGCTTCTGGCTTTTTCCTGCTCTAAAATGGCTGACTGAACTGGAAATGAAGCAGGAATTCATAGTTAAGGGTCAATTCTTGGACCAAGGCTGTGATGAAAGAATGTACTTGGATAAGAAACAGAAGGTCCTTGCACTTGGCCACTTAGAAAGGTTCTTGTTGGTAGCCTAGGCAGTAATTAATTCACAGATCCAGGTGTTGTATGTATGTTGTGTGTGCTCTCAGAGCATGTCAGGACAACTTGAGAGCAAGAATTCTGCAGCCAAGTGGCTGGGAAGAGAAAGTGCCTTTTAAGAAAAATAAAAAATGGATGTGAACATTTCACATAGTCAAGTGTTTGCATTAGAGACCAAACAGACATCTACCTCTTTATACAAATGTATTAACAGCCCGAGACTGAAACACCTAGATTAAAATACTTCAACAATCTATTTTATAATGTGTCATCTTTATTTTACCTTCAAAACCACAAGACAATTATCTGCTTCCTGTGTAATATGTACTGAAAATGGAAATGAATTTGATTTTTACCTGACAGCTGTCCATTCAGGTTTTTCCTTTAATTGATTTGTATTACTATGGCTAGAACAGCCCAGCAGGACCATGACTGTATGTTTTTCTATTGTTTTTTTTTTTTGAGACAGCTCACTCTGTCGCCCAAGCCAGAGTGCAGTGGCACGATCTGGGCTCACTGCAACCTCCGCCTCCGGGTTCAAACGATTCTCCCACCTCAGCCTCCTGAGTATCTGGGATCCAAGCCCAGCTAATTTTTGTATTTTTTAGTAGAGACAGGGTTTCACCGTGTTAGTCAAGTTGGTCTCGAACTACTGACCTCAAGTGATCCGCCTGCTTGGGCCTCCCAAAGTGCTGGGATTACAGGCCTAAGCCACCGCGCCTCGCCTGACTGCATGTTTTAAACAAAAACTGAGACTTGTATGTGTGGACGGTTGGTTGAATTCATTTCAGACTGACTGGGGGTGGGATCTGATGGTCCTAGTGTACCCCCAGCCCCGCTGAAAGTGGAGTACTCCCATGTTGTCAGGAAGATCAGAAAACCTATCTTGTGAAATGTCACCATGCTCGAGGGCTCTATGGGCAGAATCTCCCACTTTTCTACAATACCCCAAACCTATGTGTACCTTTCCCCAGCCTGATGCTGAACACACCCTAAATTACAGCTGTGGAGGCAGAAACACAGGTGCGGCCCAGCTGCAGCGGCCATCCTGCCCATCAACCTTTCTGCTTCGGAGCCCAAGAGGTCACTGCGAAGCAGCAGGCCCCCTGAAGACAAGACGCCTCCCATTTCCCGTGGTTGCACGGAAAGCATCCAGAGACCTCTGAACTTGATGATTAATGTGAAAAAAGGAAAGACAGGGAGCCTATGAAAAACAATCTTGCAAAAATTCTGAACACACTTCTTTCCACTCCTCTCTGCCTAAGTGCAAAGGGCACCAAAAGGGTACGTGAATCTCCCCTGTACTCATGGCTCACCAAAAGAGGCGGACTCCCGTCCAGCAATTACTTTTTCTTAATACAGAGGCGCTTTGGCCGGGCTGACCAGACCCATGAGTCTCTCATGCCCTCTCCTTGACAATTCAGCAAGGGGGAATAGCAACAGTTAAAAGAGTGGACCACCTTAAGTAAAGGAAAAAGCGTATTTCCATCTTCTTAAACAAAGGGGTTCTGCACCATCTGTCCCTGTCTGGGTGCCTCCGCTCCACACTGAGAGGATTTGCGAGGGATTCAAGTGCACCTTATAGATTAAATAGTCACTCGGCTGCTTAAGCCCGGTTGCCCAGACAATGGCCGCGCAGAGCGCCCCTTCCTCCTTCCTTCCTGTCGAGCGTTCTGCCTGACTACACAAACTCAATGCGCGCTGCTCCCCCGATGCAAGAAGTGGACTTGACCGGAGCTAAAACCAACAAAGGCGGATTCTGGTGGGAGCTGCGGAAGCGCTGGGCACTGAGTCAACAAGCGGGTCGCATTGAAATGCAAATGGCGCGGCCGCGGCCCCGGCGCGCCACCTCCCGCTCCTTAACTTCTCAACCCCCGCGCCTCGCCGGGCCTTGAATGGCTCCTTTGACGCGCGGTGGCCGGCTCGGGCCGTGGTCGCGGCCTCGGCGGCGGCGGCGCTCTGTCCCTGCGAGCTTTTTTTTTTTTTTTTTTTTTTTTTGCTGTGGTTCTGATTGCCCTAACTCATCATCGCATCATCATCATCACCCTTCCAGACCGGGGAATGTACACAGCCTGAAGCGCAGAGTTCCCTGATCAGTGGCCGAGGAACTGAAAATTTCAGCCCGCTGCTAAGGGGGGAAAAATGTTCCGAAGTCCAATTGTGGCGGTTAGGTTTTGTTTTTTTGTTTTGTTTTGTTTTATTTAGTTTTTCTAAGAATTTACTCACTTAAGTATTTACTCACTTAAATCCTGTGCTCTTTCTTTTATCCAGAAAGAACCAGACTTAAATTTTTTCAGGTGCTAGATGACATATTTAGCTTAGAAGGAAGTTCTCGCTGATGCTCTGTAAACGTTTAAGTAAAAACAAATCCCATTTGGCATTTGGTTACTGCCCGCCCTCTCTCCCCACGCCTCCATCCTTGTTTTACTTTGGCGAGATAATATTATCAGCTTGCTGTTTATTTTGTGCTTTCCCTAAGGTCTAAAGTTAATGCATGTCCTGTTAAAATTCCTACAGTACTTTAAAGGGAGAGTAAAGGTGAGTTTTCTTTACAGAAATAAAAGGCTACTTCAATTTTTTTAAACGATGAGTTACTAGTAGTAGTTTAAAACTAAAGCTAAGTGGTAGTTAAAAGTCACCTGAAAACCTAAAATGACTTTCTACGGGAACTATATTTGGCTGCTATTTCAGACTGTTAGGAAATAGGGACGGATATAACTATAACAAATATAATAAATAATTTTTCAACTCCTAATTCTGTAAGTTTACCAGAATATAATCATATTTGAACATCTAATAATTATGTAATTCAGTTAAATACACATTATTTTGCTAAAAAGCAACTAAAGAAACATGCTACCATCTTTAATTTTGCATAATTTTTAATTTATTTGGTATAACAGTCGAATTTAAGAAGAACTTTCATAGTTGGCATGGCTTAAAGTGAGAATACTTCATGCTTTTTGAAGGTAGGTCTGTCTTTTTCTTTTCTTTTTTTTTGGTAGCACCTCCCTACCCAGCACACAGGCATGTGTACAAACACACACACACACACACACACATTTTGGCCTATAAAAAATAATTGTTGGATTGGGTTGAGCTGAGTTGAGTAGACTTAAACAGTTGAATTCCTCTACAAGGCAAGATTCAGAATTACAGTAATGGTATTAACTTTCTGTCATGTATATCCAATAGTTCTGCTTGTGCATCCATTCTCCCTTATAGATAGTGAACCTAATTTTCATTCAGAGGACTATCCCTCTCCCACTCACAGTCTCAGTGGTTCAGTGGGGCTGACCCCATCCACATACATGGCTCCAGGGCCACAGCTAGTTCACAGAATGTCTTCGCACAAATTAGAAAAATGCACCCCTTCCTTCAGGCAAATGAAGCCCAGCACCAGAGCACCAGGCTTGCCCAGAAAATAGCCAGGGTTGCACTGCCTTGTCAGCTGGGGCTTTGTACACTTCACATCATACGAAGTCCTTCCTATTTCCAGCAGTAAACATGTGATTGCCATCAGCCTATTCAGTCTATAGTGGTAAGTTTCAGGAACAGGCATATGAACCAAGTGGATCTCATGATAGTTAGCCAGGGAACTTTTGCTGAAATTACTAGAATAAAGGCATTCTTCCTTTGTAGTGGAACTGAATAACTCAGGGGTTCCCAACCCCAAGGCCACATACCGGTACTGGTCCAACGCCTGCTAGGAACTGGGCTGCACAATGGGACACCGTTCCCCACTGCTCACATTACCACCTGAGCTCCGCCTCCTGTCAGATCAGCTGTGGTATTAGAGTCTCATAGGAGAATGAACCCTATTGTGAACTGCACATACAAGAGATCTAGGCTGCCAGCTCCTTCTGAGAATCTAAAGCCTGATGATCTGTCACTGTCTCCCATCACTCCCAGATGGTACCATCTGGTTGCAGGAAAACAAGCTCAGGGCTCCCACTGATGCTACATTATGGTGAATTGTATTAGTATTTCATTATATATTATAATGCAATAATAGAAATAAAGTCCACAATAAACATAATGCACTTGAATCATCCAGAAACCATCCCCAACTCCCAGGTCCATGGAAAAATTGTCTTCCACAAAACCAGTCACTGGTGCCAAAAAGATTAGGGACTGCTGGAATAAGTGTCAGCATACAGACTTGGGGCTGCACTCCGCCATCCTGTCATCAGTGAGGAACAGTCATCCATAGGAAAGAAAGGAGAGTGAGAGATTATTAACCACATCCTGTGAGCACCCAGATACAGCCATATCTAAATCGATCACCTTTTCAGTGATGTAAGCCAACAAATTCCTTCTTTTACATAAGCCAGTTTAATGATTTTTCTGTCATTTGCAATCCAAAAGAGTTTTGACCAATATAATTGCCATAGTAGGAAAAGGTAAATCTCACAGTAAATGATAAGCATGTAACCGAATTAATGTTGGGGTTTGATATCAGTGCACTTGATAATTATTTCAGTAACGGTGAAATCAGTGTAAGTCAACTTTTATACACAACCATTCTATTTCCCCTGCCTTTTGTTCTTCAATATATATTAAATTAAAATATATAAATGAATTTTATTTTCTTTGGTGTTTGAAACGTTTTCTCTTGGCAGTGCCCATTGTTGAAAACAGTTTGAGTACTGAATGGGATGTTTAGACAGAAAGGTTGGAAGCTACCCAAGGCACTAATCCCCTTGATATGTTTAATTCTGATTATAAGTGGAATTTTGAAAAAAATCTTTTCACATCTATTGAGCTGCCTAATAAATCTGAAACTATATTAGTAAATACAAGAACAAATCGCATAGGTTATAAGAACTTAAAAACAAAAAACAGTAATCATTGGATATCAGCAAAATTTTCCTAAGGGAGAGTTATACCAAACTACATTTATTTATCATTTGATGACCAAGATGGCAGCTTGTTCATTGTTCCCAGAAATAGTCAAGTGGAAGATAGAAGATGAACCGTTTGTCAGGAATACAGAAGAAATTCTGCCTTGCAGGGAGAAGTTCAACTGGTTTCTAGTTTTCTTTTAATTTTCACATCTTGAGTTTATAATTCTAACATTTTGTACATTGCAGATATGAACTTTCCCCCAAATTAATTACTATCTTCTCATCTCTTTACGATGTTTGCCTCCCCCCTCACTTATCATTCATGATTATCATTTCATTACTTTAAATTGCGTTTATTTGAACCTGAAAAAATTAAATTTTGTTTTCAAAAAAGTATAACAACGTGAATTGTTTCCAGTTTTAGCCCAAAGCTAAGTTCCTGTTGCTGTTTTTATTTAAAAATATAAGAACAGAGGATTTAAATATGAATGAAATTTAAGAGAAACTGCAATTCATTTTTTCTAGTTCCTGTTCTTTGTTATTCTTGGCTGCACCATTGTCATACCTTAGGAGACTGAAAAGAAATGCCATTAGTTCTTTGTTTCGTAAATACAGACTTCTTTTCCTTTTTTCTATAACATCTGACACATCTGCTTTCTATTTTTATATAATAATTACTAGTACCTCTTCCCTAGCTCTACTCTTCCTTTGAAATTCCTCATCTTTAAGAAGAAATCACCCACAGCTAAAACGGCCTCTCTGACTCCCACCTGTGACCTGCCTATACTATCTGCTAAGTTTCATTAAATGGAGAATAGGGCCAGAGGTTTAACAGCTCCTGTAAAAGTGTGAACAATGAGTTGAGTTCCTCAGCATTTCTTTTTTTTTTTTTTTTTTTTTTTTTTTTGAGACGCAGTCTCACTCTGTTACCCAGGCAGGAGTGCAGCGGCATGACCTCTGCTCGCTGCAACTTCCGCTTCCCGGGTTCAAGCAATTCTCCTGCCTCAGCCTCCCAAGTAGCTGGGACTATAGGTGCATGCCACCATGCCCAACTAATTTTTGTATTTTTAGTAGAGATAGGGTTTTACCATGTTGGCCAGGCTGGTCTCGAATGCCTGACCTCAGGTGATCCACTCACCTCAGCCTCCCAAACTGCTGGGATTACAGGCGTAAGCCACCATGAAAGTTCCTCAGCATTTCTATACCTTCTTGTAGCTTGACTTCCTGTGCTTCACAGGCCAAAAATGAACTCCACACTTCCCAGACTCTTGCAGTGAAAGTCCTTATGAAATCTAGCTTCTGCCAAGCCACATGACCACACAAAACTCGAAGGTAGAAGTGAACAAGGTGAAGAGATCAAGTCTCCCAGAAAGCAGAAACCTCCAATTCTTTTTGGGCAACTGTGGCAGAGTTTCTGAGGCTCAGTTCCTAGAGTCGTAGGTTCCAAGTGACGAGGAGGCAATGCCAGGAGTGTTTTGCTCAAAATAGTCCTTTGTTGGATTTAGCAAATTTCTCAGGGCTGCTCCATTCCTAGCGGTTGTAGCAACCACTTGGGCATAGTTCTCTGGTCTCCTTTAACTACAAGTATCTGGTATCTGCTTGAACCGATTAGAGTGAGTTCTGTTGCTTAAAGTAATTGGTAACAGAAGTACTTCAGGTGAGGGAAATAGAAATCTGAGATTGGTTTTCTGACTTGGTTGGATTTGAAAGCACTGAGGATCTGGTTACTACTGGGAGGGGGCACAGTGATGGAGGTTGCCTAAACCTTTACTGGCAGTCACCAGAATACAGTCACTGGGACCACCAGGATGCTTAGTAAAGACATGGTTTTACAGACCAAGCGGCCACCATTATAGAACAGAATGGAGGGACATAAGCCAGACTACTTCTATGGTACTGGAGCACTTAAATAAAGAAAAGGATAACATCAAGGTTCTAAGTTCTTGTTTAAGACCTGATCAGAGACCAAGTAATTACTATAATTACCCTAAAGACATTTTATCTTTTGTCAGCCACATTTTTTGTCTGACATAGCCAAAACTGAGATACAGAGTCTGATCCCATGAGTCCCTGAATTATAACATAGATGAATTTACATTCATATTAGGTCTCTTACATGAAACTTTGGATTGCTTGGTACACTGCCAACCCCACCCTTAACTGGAATGGAGATATCTGGGAGGATTTAGCTGCAATGAATATCTAAACCGCCAAGCTCTAATGCACTACTTCAGCTTAATTGGCCCCTCCTCTTCTACATGTTGAAGTTGTAACTGTCTTTCTTTAAGAGTCTATAACAATCTCACTTCACATAAATAACTTGCAATGAGTACCAATTCTCCTTATCCTTCTCTCCTACCACCATTCATTGCCTCAAGACTTATAACTACGGTCATATTCCAGCATTCACTAGATTATAAAATTAAACCAAAGAGAGAAAGACTCAAACACAATTGTGTCATTTTTCTAATTTAGAACATCAAGAACGTAGATCATATGTGTTGGAAGAGACTCCAAGGTTTCTAAACAAAAGAGAGGGTAAATAATTTTAGATCAGGTTAAATCAACATGGCTGCAGTTATCAGTGGTTTCATCTTAAACAGTTGGTGCTGGTTCCATTTGTTCACTCGCTTTTCTGAAACCTAGACTCAGAGGTGGTTCAGATGCCAGAAATTTATTGATACCATGTATAGGAAAGAACCTAAAGACTTAAAGAAATAGCTAGGTTGAGACGTATTTTCATGTGCAGTCTGCTTACCCACTTCCTAACTACATATACCAAGAGGTCCTAGATGACACTCACTGAACCTTGACATTACATAATACATTGGTAAGGGATAAGTACCAACATTTTTTTAATGGAGTGGTGGCTGACCTTTGTAGGTGAGTAATGGAAGGTCAGTAGTGAAGATTCCTCTGCAAAGGAAGCTTTAAATAATCAGGTTCTTAAGATTGCCTGTTTTCTAGATATTGGTTTGTTATCTTTACTTAGCTATGTTTAGTTGGCTTATGAAATAAGAGACTGTAGGTATGGGGTTATACATGGGCTCAGCATGGATTTTTCTCCACCACAGCTAAACTATCTTCTGCAGTTTCTAATCTGCAAGCAGCAGAAAATCAGTGCTGAGCCTTTCACAGAGCATAACTGACCATGAAAGAACTAGGCAGTCATGGGGTAAGGTAACTTCATCCTTTCCGTAGAGGGAATAGTTATTGTCCTCACAGATGTTTGCTTTGGATATGGATTTGACCACCCTACTGCAATTGCTTCTTTATGCAGTAACTTACATGTGCCAAATGAATGCCTTATTCAACAACATGGTCCACTACATACATCATCACTTGTAATCAAGAGGATAAATGTACTGAAAAGTAAGCGTAAGGCAATGGTCACATGCCCATAGACTTCACTGGTTTCATTATCTACTCCACCCCTAAATAGTTGACCTGACAAAAATAGTTGACCTGACAAAAATAATTGTGGAATGGCTTATTAAAGACTTCATTACAGTCTGGCTGAAAGATACTTTGGATATAGATATATGTATATCCAAAAGATATATATATCTCTCTAAAAGATATATCCTATATATATACACAAAAGATATATCCTATATCTATTCAAAATGTATTTCCTATATATATATTTTATATATATATATATATCCAAAGGTGTGTGTGTATATATCCAAAAGGTGTATATATATCCAAAATGTATATATGTATGTATATATGTATATATATCCAAACGGGGTGTGTGTGTGTGTGTGTGTGTGTGTGTATCCAAAAGACTTGAAAGCAAGAAGTCAGAGGTCAAAGAGATACTTGTATGCCAGTGTTCATAGCAGCATTCACAATAACCCAAAAATGGAAACAGCTTAAGCATCCATCAACAGATGAATGGATAAACAAAATGTGGTATATGCCTGGCATGGAATATTATTCAATTTTAAAAAGGAATGAAATTCTGATACATGCTACATCATAAATGAACCTTGAAAACCTTATGCTAAGTAAAATAAACCAGACACAAAAGGGCAAATATTGTACAATTTCACTTATATAAATAATCCAAAATATGCAAATTCATAGAGACAGAAAGTAGAATAGAGGTTACCAGAGACTAGGGTGGGGAGAGGTGGAATGGGGGAGATATTGCTTAATAAGTACAGGATTTCTGTTTGACATGATCAAAAAGTTCTGGAAATAGATAATGATAATGGTTACACAACATTGTGAACATGCTTAAAGTTACTGAATCATACACTTACAAATGGCATATATGGTATATTTTATGTTGTGTATGTTTTACCACAATTAAAAAATAAATAAATCCCCCCCCCCCCAAGAAACCACAGAAACCTCGTACAAGTAGGGTCGCCAAGAGGTCAGACCTCTCAGGCACAAAAATGATGATTGTTTCACCAGGAAAAGAACTCAGGCCAGCTGAGATGCTGAATGAAGGCATAGTAAACATTGAACGAGTAGTAGAGGAAACTATAAATGTCCATGATAAACTTGTGATCTGTTCAAAAAGAAGAGAATGGTTGGTTACAGCTGCTCATCATTTCCTTCCTCATTTTTAAAATCCATTTTCATTATCTTAAATAGGGTGAATTGCTGGTGTTACTTTGATCATTTAATCCCTAGGATACAAGATAAGAAGATGGGATTGTGACTAAATTGGAGTAGGAATGAACATCATTCAGAGATAGATTCAGAGACTGACTTTTTACTCCCTTTTTAGGAAGAGGGTGAGAATGTATTTGTGGGAGGAATCGTTGCATTATGTTTGTCAGGCGCATGTTGCTCTTTCTGTTATTATTTGTATGGAAAGAATAAATGAATGTCGAATGATACAGGGTTCGACTGTGGCAGATATTGTAAGTTGTCGTACTCAATTTGCACCCATCCAAACCCTCCTCTAGCACAACATCCTCTATTATCATGGTTGGAAAACTAAAAGCTAAATTTTGAAGACTCCCTTTACCTACAGTTCTTCCAAACAGACACACCTACCTGAGGTTTAGATGTAGAAGTGAACAGTGTTAGGTGGTGGCCATATACGGGAGATCAGATCTTCTGGCAAGGACAGTGGCCAATCTGGTTCTTCTGGGCAGCTGCTAGCATCGAGTCCTGTTTCAGGTTTCCCCAGGAAGTGGACTCTAAAACGGAGGTCAGCATGGAGAATGTGTTTTAACAAAGCACTGTCAGGATCAACACCTGTGGAGGAAGGGAAGGCAGTAAGATTGTGCAGAGGGCAAAGTAGGACTGCAGCTTAGTCTCATCGAAGGCCTCAGCTGACCCCATGGGAAGCTATGAAACTGGGATGGCCCTGGAGAATTGTCCTGAGTAGAATCAAGAGGGCTGGGTACCTTCAGTTGGAGCAAAGGTAATTTCCAGACAGAGCTGACATTTGAGCAACACACCCGGCAGCACTTCCAGCGGATGGTGGAATAAGTCCTTCCGTACTGACCGGGGGATCTGGGCGGCATATCACAACATCCACTAGAGTATACCCTTTGCATTGCTTGGATCCACAGCCTTCACATACCTTCTGGAAGTAACTCCTCCAGGACTGTGGTGGCCTCTTTTCCTGGGATAAAATTGTAAGAGGGTTAGCAGTGCAAGCTAAAGGCCCCACCACCGCAGTTGATCACGTCATATCTCTCCTCTACTTCATGTTCTAGATCTCTTTAACCTTTAGGTAGCTCTTCTGGTTTGAGTAAAGTGTCTGGTTGGATGGGGCTGCCATCAGTGGATTGCTGAAAAATATTCCACAACCAGTTCTCCAGGGGAAGAAAGAGTCCTGATTTACGACATTTGCTGCTTTCTGTAGTGACAACACTTCTACCGTGGCCATTACAAGCTCCCAGTGGGATATCTCTGTTGCAGGGTTGGGTAGAGATGCATACATTCAGCACTCAGAAGCCTGTGTGAGCTACCTTCAGCACACCACTGGCTGTAATGCAACCACTGTACATTTTCAGTTTGCATCACGTTCCAGGGTGACTCACGTAAACCAAGCTTGAGTTCTATCCTCCCTCATCTGGCCATATAGATCCCCAATACGGCAATAGGTTCACAGTTGTGAGCTAAGAGAAGGACACAAGTGTAACATGGTAGATGCCCTGGGGTTCTATTCTAGCTGCTCATGCAGCTGCCTTGGGCTAATCAGCCCTCATGTGCCTGACCCTGAATGTACCACTTCTGTCTTAAATGGATTGCTTGTCTTGCCTGACTCCTAACTCTTGAAGAACTCAGTTGATGACAGGCAATTCTGGCTTCACGGTCACTTGATGACCCATGGTCAGGTGTTCTATTCTACCAAGACTTAGTTGCCACTCAGTAGCTGATTTTCTAATGCTATAAAATCCTTGCTTCAGAATCCTAGAGGTTTATATTGTGATTCCCCTATTGGGACTTATTAGCGTTTCTTCACAACATATTTTCCCACCACAGAGTCCTCCAGTATTATAGGTTCTGCTGGGCTATATTGCCCAGATGAGAAGGCCACTTGCTCTGCAGCCTGGACACACTGCAAAGCCTTTTTCTGCTCTAGATTCCACTTACAGCTGGAAGCATTTGGAATCACCCCAAATAGGAACAATATTGCCAGATGTGGAATATGATGCTTCCAAATCCAATTAGTTCTACCTAGTTTTGTGCTTCCTTCTTTGTGACAGGAGGTGCGAGGTGCAGTCATTTGTCCTTTGCTTTGTAGTTGGTACAACCGAAAGTTGTTTCAGCATGTCCCAGACCACTGGATTCCTAAAAGTGTTACTGATAAGGCCGATCCCTGAATTATCGGAGTGTTTATCTTCTACCTCCTGGAGGAAATTTTTCTTATCAAGGTTTCCAACATACTTGCCACTTATTGACCACCAAGCCCAATTAGCTGATATCCCCCATAGAGTCTTCACGTGCCACCAGTCTCACAGGGAAGCCATAATGACTCTTCAAATTTCTGAGTATCAGTGTCAACTTGAAACAGCTCTTGAAAGGTTCAGTGTTCCCCTTTCCTCAGTGTATGTTCTTCCAGGTAAGTAACTATAGACCCTTGGATAATAGCTGGGTGGGAATCATTATCATGTATGTTTACTACCTTGTTGCAAGGTCATTCTTCCTTAGGATCTGTTCCCTCTCCCCTAAAACTCCCCCACACCTGGCGTAGCAGCTACTACTCATCTCTGAAGACTCAACTTGGGCATCATTTCTTCTTAGAAACCTTTATTG
This sequence comes from Macaca thibetana thibetana, assembly GCF_024542745.1. Taxonomy (NCBI): domain Eukaryota; kingdom Metazoa; phylum Chordata; class Mammalia; order Primates; family Cercopithecidae; genus Macaca; species Macaca thibetana. Next base: position 66,127,942 of record NC_065582.1, read on the forward strand.
AAAGATCACACAGAATTTCCTCTATCTCAATGCCAATGAGTCCAAATAAGGTACTCCCTAGCTCCCAGTCTATTTATGTATGAAATATATCACTTATCGAAAGAACTTGCTGGTAAGAATCAAATTACCACCTTCCAGAAAATAGTGTACTGCTATATATTATGAGCGGTGGATCATTTCCTATAGCTTTTTGACCAAACAATTCTCTCTCTGTAATCCTATCTCAGGGAAAGAGTCAGAAACGTGGGCAAAGATTTTGTACAACAGTGTTTAGTTAGGCTCTGTTTTATATTGATGGGCTAGAACTACAACGAATCCCTAGAAAACATATAAAATGTATTTTAACCTAAACATGCAAAGCCAAGAGACAAAACATAAAGAGGAACTCAGTGAATCAGAAACTGAAGGCCACAAAATTGAATAGAAGAAGGAAGACACAGGTCAGAATGTGGTCAGGGAGCTACTACTTTGGAATGAAACAGCAGTCTCCTGTTCGGAGGTATAGGAAGAAGGGTCAGCCTGCACAGTGATGGACAAATTGGGGCAATGCAGTGGGCCATCCAGACAACACAGACAAGGATGGGTGGGCAACAGAGACAAGGATTTCTGTCTCCAGGTAGAAGCAGTGAGTGTGGGGTTTGTGTTTTAGGATGAAAAAAAAAAAAAAAAAGATAGTAAAAGTAGCTAAAAAAAGTCTGGGCGGGTTGGGCCAGGCGCAGTGACTCATGCCTGGATTCCTAGCACTTTGGGAGGCTGAGGCAGGTGGATCACTTGAGGTCAGGAGTTCAAGACCAGCCGGGCCAACATGGCGAAACCCCATCTCTACTGAAAATAAAAAAATCAGCTGGGTGTGGTGGTGCATATTTGTAATCCCAGCTACTCAGGAGGCTGAGGCAGGAGAATCTCTTGAACCCAGGAGGTGGAGGTTGCAGTGAGCCAAGATCGTGCTATTGCACTCCAGCCTGGGCAATAGAGCAAGAATCTGTCTCAAAAAAAAAAAAAAAAGTTTGTGTGGACTGGGTAGACTGCCAACTGGCAGATACTTGTCTAGTTAAGCCTGGGATCAAAGTCTATCCTACATATTAATACCATTGGTGTACACCACACATATCCAGAAATTGGGATTTATATGCTACTGACATAGTCTTAGTACTCAAACCATGAAATTAACATACAAATTGGACCCCGACTTTAAATCCCTTGAACTTCTGGCAGGATAAATATAAAATCTATGGAGTAATACACCTTCAACTCAAGATGCACAAACTTCACATAGATACAGTCCTTCTGAAAATGGTCTCACACAATTCACAATTATATAAGGAATCTACCATATTTAAGAGTTAGCAAACACAACAAACAACAGAATTAAGCAGAAAATTAAAACAATTATAAACTCTAAGATAATATCAAATAAGAATATTTAAATTGATTAAATACATTTAAAAGCACCTTATGGAAGACTACTCAGAATTCAACAAAGAGAGAAAGATTTTTAAAAAATCAAAAAGCATCTAAGAGACGTAGAATGTGGAATGAGAAAGCGCATCATAAGAATTCCAGAAATAAAGAGATGTGAGAGCAGTAACATTTGATGATCTAGTGGCTCAGGCTTTTCCAGAAAGAATGAATGACGTGAATTCTCAGATTCAGGAATGTGGTGTCCTGAACAGTGAAATAAGTATAAATTAACATCTAGATGAAGTGGATCTCATAAAAGCAAATAAAGATAAAAGCCAGTTACCTAAGAACAATGATAAACAGACTTATCTCAGCCTTATTGATGAAATGACTTGACAATTTAATATAATTTCAATACACTGACAGAAAAATACCAGATAACTCAGAATTCTATTCCCAAATACATTTTTATTCAACAGTAAAGATAAGACATTTTCAGACACACAGAAAATCAGAGCCTTAATATTAACACACTCTCAATGGAAAACTTCTAAAATATGTATTTCGGAAAGAAGATATTTAACCCAGAAGGAAGAAATAAGATGCAAGAGATAATTTTATGCCAAGAAATGATAAGTATGTGTGCAAATCTTAAAAACATTTGGCAGTATAAGAGTAAAACTTACAGAACTAAAATGCTAATGTAAGTGTAATACGTGTGTGTGTGTGTGTGTGTGTGTGTGTGTGTGAATGTAGAAGGCAGAAGGCATTATTTCCAAACCAGAATTGGTGGAGAATTGGGGGAGAAATTCAATCAAGTACAAATGCAGGAAACGTGATGGGAGAAAGAAAGGAAAAGAAAGAAAAAAAAGTATAGTAAATTAATAACACCAAATAATAAGTAGAAATAAAGGCAAATATGTGAACAATCATATTGAATATAAGTAGATTAAATTCGTCTATTAAAAGACAGAGATTTTCAGATTAAACAAAAGACTAAATCCAATTATACACTGATTTCAACAGAAATACATATAATTTAAAGACATGGAAACTCAAAGTAATGTGATAGAAAAAATATATCAAATATTAACCTAAAGGAGGCTACTGTAACTAGATTAATGCCAAATGAAATAAAGTAATTAATGAAATTAATACCAAATGAAATAAAGACCAAAGGCATTTTTAGATATAAAGATAGATGTCACATATTGAGAAAAATAAGTTTTAGCCTTCTCATTTTAATTAGGCAATGAACAATTTGCCTCTAAAATATAATAATTTCAAGCTTGTATGTACTTCATAAAATAGCCACAAAATATGTAAAGCAAAAAAAAAAAAAATACAGTATTACAAAGAGAAATCAACAAAACCACAATCATAGTGGGTACATATTTATATTATGTCTCTCTGAAACTGGTGAGTCAAGCATACAAAAATCAATTGAAAAGATGGAAACAAGGATTACTGTAAACAGAAAGGTTTCCTTTCCTTCTCCCATAACTTTTCCTGCCTTTTGTACTTGCCTTTTTGAGGCAAAATATTCTAAAGCTGTACTGTGGTGATGATTGCACAACTTTGTAAATTTACTAAAAACCTTAAATTGTACAATTTAAAATGGATGAGTTGTATAATATATAAATTATACTTCAATAAAGGTGTTAAAAGGATATAGAAAACCTTGTGAGCCTATATAGTATCCTGAATCCACTAATTAGGAAAAATAAATTAAACTCAAGCACAAATGAAATGTTTAGAAAATTTGGCTTCACATGAAATGACAAAGTAAATCTCAACTAATAAGAAAGAATTACCCTGGGCAACATGGCGAAACCCCATTTCTACAAAAAATTCAAAAATTAGCCAGGCATGATGGTGCATGCCTGTAGTCTCAGCTACTTAGGAGGCTGAGGTGAGAGGATCAATTGAGCCCAGGAGATCATGGCTGCAGTGAGCCTAGATCATGCCACAAGAAAGAATCGATATCTGGTAGACCATATTTCCTGAACATCATTTAATTAAAATGAGGTTAAAAAATTATTTTTAAAACCCATGTCTGAAAATGTTAAAATGTTTCTAAATCATGGGTTTAAGAAGAAATAACAGCGTAAATTTGGAAATACTTAGAAGTGACAGAAAAATAAAAATGTTGTCATTTATATCAAAATACATGGGATAAGCTGAGGTAGGTACTTAAAAGGACAAATTAACTTTAAATGTTGATAATAGGAACACATGAAAAGGGTCATAACTACAGATACAATGGGAATTTTTTAATCCTAAGAAAAAAATGTGAATAACTCAATTCGAAAACTTAGGCAAAATAGATCATTACCATAACAGACCCCACAAGAAAGAGAAAATCTTACAAGACCTATGAAAGAAACTGAATCAAGTTAAGTATCCATACACAAAATAATACCAGCAGATTCAGATGTATTTATAGGGCAATTTTACCAAATGAATAAAAAAAAATACATTATTCAAAAATTATACCAGCTTTTCCAACTTTGACCAACTTTATACCAATTTTGACAGAAGGAAGAAAAAGAAGAATCACTTACCATGATATTTTATGAAGGTAATATAACCCCAATACAAAAATCAGACAAAGCCAATATAAGAAAAGAAAATTATAGGCCACTCTCACTTGTGAACTTAGATTCCAAAATCCTGAATAAAATACTAGTCTACTGAATTTAGCAGGAAATAAAAAAGAAATGCTAAGAAGTACAGTTTACCTAATCATTGCAAGACTGGTTTAACATTTAAAAACTCCTGACCACATACCAGATTAAAAAAGAAAAATCGACCGGGTGCAGTGGCTCATGCCTATAATCCCAGCACTTTCAGAGGCCAAAGGAGGCGGATCATGAGGTCAGGAGATCAAGACCATCCTGGCTAACACAGTGAAACCCCGTCTGTACTAAAATACAAAAATATTAGCCAGGCGTGGTGGCGGGCGCCTGTGGTCCCAGGTACTCGGGAGGCTGAGTCAGAAGAACTGCGTGAACCCAGGAGGTGGAGCTTGCAGTAAGCCGAGATCTCGCCACTGCACTCCAGCCTGGGCAACACAGCGAGACTCCCTCTCAAAAAAAAAAAAAAAGAAGAAAAATCATCACCTTGATAGATTCAGGAAAAACATTTGGTAAAATTCAACACTTGCCAGGCACAGTGGCTCATGATTGTAATCCCAACACTTTGGGAGGCTGAGGAAGGAGGATCACTTGAACCCAGGAGTTCAAGACCAGCCTAAATAACATAGGGAGACCATGTCTCTACAGACAAACAAACAAAACATTAGCCAGGAATGGTAACACACGCCTGTGGTTCCAGCTATTCAGGAGTCTAAGGTTGGGGACTCACTTAAGCCTGGGAGGTCAAGGCTGCAGTGAGCCATAATGAAGCCACTGTACTCCAGCCTGAGTGACAGAGTAAGATCCTGTCTCCAAAAAAAAAAAATAATAATAATCAACCCTCATTCATGACAGAAGCTCACGCAAACCTAGGAGGACAAGGAAATGTCCCTCACCTAATGATGGCTATCTAACAAAACCCAACAGCAAACGTGGTTCTTAACGCCAAAGCAGTTGAAGCAGTCCCTTTAAAGTTAAGAACAAGATAAAAACCAATTCTCCCTGTCACCATTTTTACTCAGAATTCTGAAGGATTTTCTAGATTGTGCATAAGGCATGAAAAATTGATTGTAGCAGTCAGGCTAAGTAGTGGTAACATACAAACCCCAAAATCTCAGTGGCTTAAGACATAAGTTTGCTTTTGCTCAAAGTTCATTGTAGATCTTGCTGGTGATGACTCAGTTCTAAGAAGTGTCCTTTGTGGCTGTGCTTCTCAAAAGGGGAACTCCCGGTTACTGTACAGAGGCAAGGGAGAAATGGAGGATGACACATCAGCTCTTTACTCCTTCATTCTCACAGTGACATACTTCTCTTCCACTTCCACTCTATTGGCTCAAACAAGTCACATGGCTTTAACTGCAAAGGGACTGGAAATGTGGGGGAGCACAGGAATATTCAAGGTGCTGTGAATGTTCCTGCCACAACTGGAAAGGAAAAAAAATAGTCATGACTTGTAAACTGTATGACTATATAAAAAATTTAGGAGAATTTATACTCTATTAAACTGATACAGAATGTACTCTTAGAATATGCTAGCAAAGTTACTTGTAACAATATCCCAGAATCAATTTAATTCCTATTCACCAGCAATAACTAGTAAAAAAATGTAATTTCTTGAAACACAATTTAAGAGACTTTGGAATAAACATCATAAAAGATGAGTAAGACCTTTGTGAGAAAATTTTAAAACTTCATTAAAAGGCATAAACTAGGGGCCGGGTGCGGTGGCTCATGCCTGTAATCCCAGCACTTTGGGAGGCCGAGGTGGGCGGATCACGAGGTCAGGAGATCGAGACCATCCTGGCTAACACAGTGAAACCCCGTCTCTACTAAAAATACAAAAAATTAGCTGGGCGTGGTGGCGGGCTCCTGTAGTCCCAGCTACTCGGGAGGCTGAGGCAGGAGAATGGCGTGAACCTGGGAGGCAGAGCTTGCAGTGATCTGAGATTGCGACACTGCACTCCAGTCTGGGCCACAGAGTGAGACTCCGTCTCAAAAAAACAAACAAACAAAAAGGCATAAACTAAGACCCTAATTATGTGTGTGTGTCTAGTATAGACAGAACTATCCAACATCAGAAAAGCATTAATTTTTCCCAGAATAATCTGTAAATTTCATGCAATTAAAAAAATAAATTTTGGGGCCGGGCATGGTGGCTCATGCCTGTATTCCCAGCACTTTGGGAGGCCGAGGCGGGTGGATCACAAGGTCAGGAGATCCAGATCATCCTGGCCAACATGGTGAAACCCCGACTTTACTAAAAATATAAAAATTAGCTGGGCATGGTGGCACGCGCCTGTAGTCCCAGCAACTCAGGAGGCTGAGGCAGGGGAATCACTTAAACCCAGGAGCCAGGGGCTGCAGTGAGCTGAGATCGTGCCACTGCACTGCAGCCCGGCGACAGAGTGAGACTCCATCTAAAAAAAAAATTTTTTTTTGATTTATTTCTTCTTTTTCCTTAACGTACATGTGTATAACTTCTTAAGCTGTTACTAAAATTCATATGGAAGAACAAAGATCCAAGAAAAAAGTTTTAAGTCAAAAGACAACATGAGAAATATCAGGATTATCTTCAGCTACAGAGTAACAAAGAAAAGAAATCATCTACAATGGCTTAAACAATAGGGTATTATTTGCATCGCATAACAAAAGAACATTCACCTATAATGAGAAAAGATAAAAATATGCTACTTGGATATTTCCAGGTAGCATTTCTTGTTCTACCTGCCTTCTGAATTTGTTCTACCTGCCAATTATTGGATTTGTTCTACCTGCCTATTATTTCTTTTATTTTTATTGAATTTTATTTTTTAGAGATAGGGTCTCATTCTGTCACCCATGCTGGAGCACAGTAGTGTGATCACGGCTCACTGCAGCCTCAAATTACTGGGCCCAAGCAATCCTCCTGCCTCAGCCTCCTGAGTAGCTAGGACTACAGGCACACGCCACCATGCTCAGCTAATTGCTTCTTTTTTTCCTACCTTTTTTTTTTTTTCTTTAGAAACAGGATCTTGGCCAGGTGCAGTGGCTCACACCTGTAATCCCAGCACTTTGGGAGGCCGAGGCAGGCAGATCACAAGGTCAGGAGATTGAGACCATCTTGGCTAACATGGTGAAACCCAATCTCTACTAAAAATACAAAAAAATTAGTCAAGCGTGGGGGCAGGCACCTGTAGTCCTAGCTATTCGGGAGACTGAAGCAGGAGAATGGTGTGAACCCCAGAAGGCAGAGCTTGCAGTGAGCCGAGATCACGCCACTTCTCTCCAGCCTGGGTGACAGAGTGAGACTCCGTCTCAAAAAAAAAAAAAAAGAAAAGAAAAGAAAAGAAACAGGGTCTCACTCTGTTACCCAGGCTGGAGTACAGTGGTACAATCATGGCTCACTGCAGCCTCAACCTCCAAGCTCAACTGATCCTCCTGCCTCAGCCTCCCAAGTAGCTGGAACTACAGGTGTATACCACCACGTCCAGCTAATTTTTTAAAAAAATTTTTATAGAGATGGGGTTTTGCCACATTGCCCAGTCTGGTCTCCAACTCCTGGGTTCAAGTGATTCTCCCACCTCAAGCCTCCCAAAGTGCTGGGACTACAGGCATGAGCCACTGTGCCCAGCAGCAATTATTTCTTAATGTTAGTAGGCTGATATTGTGGTTATACATCAATCTGTATGATCTTGACTAATGAGTCAACTCCTATAGAAGGAACTATTTTACCCAGTGATAAATTTAAGTTTCTGATCCTACAAGATCAGATCATTATGAATTCATGAAAGTAAAGACCATCCTGTGAGGCCACTTGATAGACAACCATTTGATCTTCTTCAGGAAGCTGCTCTTCTACTTTGCCATATTTGAGCCCTTCCATTTTAAAACTAACTCCCCTTGTACCAATTCCATGCTTATTCACTGTCCTTCTGATTTGCAACTCAGCTTCCCATGTTAATCTACATAAAGGAAGATTATTTCTTCATCTTGTATGGTACTTTCCAATCAAAATTGCTAACTATGTGCTAGACATTGTTCCAAAGTTGGGAGGCCAGGGAGTGTGAGTTTTTACATGTCATAAAGAAAAAAGAAAGAATCTACTAGGTAACTAAATGATCACTGCCATTCCAGGGTTCTGGGGGATGGTGCTGTTTCCACAATAGCATGTGGCAGTGTGCTTTTCCTAGAGTAGATGCCTGACAAATATTTTGATAAATTGGTTATCACAGCAAACAATAAAACCAGTACTCCATAATTTCTTGATATTAAAATTCCCCAGACTGTATCCTTACCATATTACCCCCATCATATGCCTGGTAGAGACAAATTAAGTCAAGCCAAATGAATAGGTTAAATAGTTCAGCATGGCTTAATGAGACGCAGCACAGGGATGCAAGGGCTTACTCGAGTGACATGCTGCTTTTGTGTCTAAGCTGATCTTTTTCAGCATAATTATCAGCACATCTTAACATGACACTGAGAGGTAATTAAATGCACTTTGGACTGAAGTAGGGAGAAAGATGTGGGAGAGAGAATAAGCTTTTTTTCTTTCACAGTCAAAAAATCAAAGAAAACCGTGGTTTAATGCTCCAAGACCCTCTCCTGGTGGCATGGAGGGAGCTCTTGTGGCTCTCCCAGACTGTCTCTTCAGTCTGAGACAGATTTTTCTTCTTTAAAGACACTACATAAATCACTGATGGGAAAATAATTTACAGCCATAGTGGAAGAAAGGAGCAAAAAACCAAGAACATGTCTTCTAGATTACAACGAGAAGACCTGAATTTTCAGCAGGCTTTATAAAGATGGAATCAGGAGCTGGGGAAGAACCTGAGCCCTATTGTGCCCAAACAGATTTCCCATCTTCAGGCTGCCGCTGGGATCCATCTGTTCAACATTGACTGCAACACAGGCTGGGGCAAAATGTGCCATTAACAGCTTTGGAGAGGTGGGAAGTAGGAAGGGGAAATGGTGAGCCACAGAAAGGTCCCTTAAAATTAGCTGGCTTCTAACTACTGACATTTAACTATATGCTAACAGGCAGCAGTAAATTTGCTACCTAGTCTCCCCTGTCAATCTGGGGACCAGTCTTAACCAGGACTGTTTCTTAACCAAAGGGACTCAAACACAGGGAGAAGACATAATTTGGGATAGGTTTCTTGTTTTGTTTTGTTTTTTGAGATGGAGTCTCACTCTGCTGCCCAGGCTGGAGGGCAGCAGCACGATCTCAGCTCACTGCAACCTCTGCCCCCTGGGTTCAAGCGATTCTCTTGCCTCAGCCTCCTAAGTAGCTGGGACTACAGGCATGCACCACCACGCCTGGCTAACTTTTGTATTTTTTTGTAGAGATGGGGTTTCACCGTGTTGGCCAGGCCGGTCTCTAACACCTGACCTCAAGTGATTGGCCTGCTTCAGTCTTCCAAAGTGCTGGGATTACAGGCGTGAGCCACTGCACCTGGCCAATTTGGGATAGATTTCTAAGGATAGATACCCAACAAGACTAGAAACTTAACACTTGGCATAGTTTCCCTTCCGATTGTTTCAATTTTGATACAATACAAAAGAAGAGTAAGAAACTGTAAATCTTATTTACATCTGTACAGATTCTTAAGCCAGTAAGAGGACATGATTGGGATGATTCATTACATGATCTGCTTTTTGGGAAGATATGGGCTTTCAATGCCATCCCCAAAAGGTAACCTTGAACAAACCTGTATTTGTGCTATTCATCACTTTTGCCCTATGGGTCATTTTCTGAAAGTTAAACAATTACTCTACTAATAGATTAATTACTGCAGTCAATGTAGACCTTTAATTTGAATAACTCAAAAACTAAAATATTTATCTCTGGAATTTGTGATGAGTTTTAATTTTCCTCATGTATCTTTTTTGAGGAGCATGCTGCTCAGGCAAAACCTCTCTGAGAAGATAACTTTTCTGTGGAGGTTGGAAGGATGCCAAGTGTAATGTAATCCTAGTTGCATATATTAATTGACATGTTTTCCCTTCTAATAGTCCTGTTACCCCTGACCCTTCCCTCTTCAGGCAGTTAAACTGGAGAAATCCATCCCCTCAAAGGAGGTCAGCTGTATCAGAACTCTTAGAACCAGAGTGTCAAGGCCTAGATCCCAGCTATCAGACAAAACAATCAGAGAAATCTGTGCCCAGTCCTACAATGTAGCCTTGTCTACATGACCAGTGAATCACATGCAAAACTAAAACAGTCTGCCATCAGACTCGTATGAAACCACCTGCCTCTGTTTGGAATTCTGAACCATGGGCCACATCTGTACAACTGGTGCCTACTGTCCTACTCTGTACAAGACTTATAAACAATATAGTTATAAGTGATCTATCTTTCCTGTTTTCCAAGAGCTTAAAACCTCACAGAGGAGATAAGAAATATATCCAGATGGGGTCGGGCGCGGTGGTGGTGGCTCACGCCTGTAACCCCAGCACTTTGGGAGGCCAAGGCAGGCGGATCACGAGTTCAGGAGATTGAGACCATCCTGGCTAACACCGTGAAACTCATCTCTACTAAAAATACAAAAAAAAATTAGCCAGGTGTGGTGGCAGGCGCCTGTAGTCCCAGCTACTCGGGAGTCTGAGGCAGGAGAATGGTGTGGACCCGGGAGGCGGAGCTTGCAGTGAGCCAAGATCACACCACTGTACTCCAGACTGGGTGACAGAGTGAGACTCCGTCTCAAAAAAAAAAAAAAAAAAAGAAAAGAAAGAAAGAAAGAAAGAAATATATCCAGATGGCTGGGCGCAGCAGCTCATACCTGTAGTCCCAGCACTTTGGGAGGCCGAGGCAGTCAGACCACGAGGTCAGGAGTTCGAGACCAACCTGACCAACACGGTGAAACCCTGTCTGTACTAAAAATACAAAAATTAGCCAGGCGTGGTGGTGGGCACCTGTAATCCCAGCTACTCAGGAGGCTGAGGCAGGAGAATTGCTTGAACCGAGGAGGCAGAGGTTGCAGTGAGCTGAGATCACACCATTGTACTCCAGCCTGGGTGACACAGCGAGACTCTATCTCAAAAAAAAAAAAAAAAAAAAAGGAATATATCCAGATAAGTTTAATACAAGGCACTATGAGAAATAGTTACCAGAGAGCTGCCACTCTACCCAGAATTCCCCCCATAGCCCCTGTGTCCTTCATATCATCAAAAGCTATAATTATTTTTGTGGGTGTTACTTGTGCATTCACTATCTCCCCAGGTAGAATAAGCAAGGATGAGTCTGTCTGTACACAATAGTTCTCCCAGTACCTACCACACAGCCCAGCTATTCAAAGGATACTTTGTTAAATGAATGAATGAGTGAAGGAATGAAGTCATGTTGGGGTCAATTTTTGTTTGGTGATTATATCACATTTCATTTTTCTGTGAGAGTTTAGAGAAGCAGGCCTTGTTGCTGGATTGTCTGTTGCTAACTCAGCGCCACCACCACCCCCTCCTAAGTGTGGAAACTTCCACACAGTCGTCTTGCGGAGTCACTTCACAGGAGAGAGGACTTGGGGTAGATGTGGAGTGTGAAGCCTATTCTCTGAGGGCATTTGTACACAAATGCACAGGCAAGTTTGCGCAGCAGACTGAGACAGCAAGAACTTCTCAGAGGTTCTCAAGAGGTACAGCAACTTGCAGACAAGCTTTTGAAAATTACTCCAAGTGTTTGGAGCTGTGGGCTTCAGTGTCAACCACTCTGACCTTTGGGGCTGTTCCCCTGACCTTCAGGAGCAGCTTTATGACCTGTGCACCAGTGCAGCCCTCCCTCCCAGCAAGTCAAAGGTTGCGTAAATTCCTAATTCTGAATTAAACTCTTTATATATGGAATACATAGAGTGGCTTCTGTATTCCTGAGCAAGCCTTGATTTGTCCACTCGTGTAGGGAGTGTGAGTTTACCCTGTCCCTACGTCTGCCCACACTCACCTGAATAGTCTCTATCGCTGGGACAATTCATTTGAGAGATTTCAGATTACCTTTCCTTTTGTACAAAAAGAAACCAGTGGACATAGAGAAATACTTTTTGGTTTTTTTTTTTTAAATGGAGTCTCGCTCTGTCGCCCAGGCTGAAGTGCAGTGGCTTAATCTTGGCTCACTGCAACCTCCACCTTCTGGGTTCAACAATTCTCCTGCCTCAGCCTCCCAAGTAGTTGAGACTACAGGCCACCACACCTGGCTGATTTCTGTATTTTTAGTAGAGAGAGGGTTTCATCATGTTGGTCAGGCTGATCTCGAACTCCTGACCTCAAGTGATTCACCTGCCTCGGCCTCCCAAAGTAGCTGGGATTACTGGCATGAGCCACCGCACCTGGCCGTGACTTTTTATTTTCACATAAGCCAAGTGATTTTCAGTCAATTATTCTTCAAGATATAAGTTTGTAAACATTCTATACTTCTGAAAATCATGCATTTTAATTTTAAGATGATAGTTTTTTGGAGCATCTCCAATAACTTAAAATGATACCTCTTAGGCAGGTATGTTTTTACTCCCATTTATAGGTGGAAAAGCTTAGACATGTAAGAGCCAGTAGTAGCTCTGTCTGATACATCACATTCCTTACTTTGGAGTAACATTTAAAAACCAACATCATTTGAAATAGAAAGTTTCAAAAATAATGGCAATTTTTTATAGCCAGTCTCATGAATGTTACAAGGGGCCACACCTTGAAACTTAACTTTAAACTTAAAAATATAAGCCATACATATTCAAGTGATTAATTTTAACTTTCAGGAACATTTTATTGTATTTTCCTGAAGATTTTTACTCAAATTTTCCACTTCTGGTTTTCCCCAATGCGCACTGGTCCTAATCTGTGCCAAGTTCACTAAGATTGCTCACAGATAATGGCAAAGGTGCAGCAGTAGCAACAGTTTTTTTTTAAAGACAGAGTCTCGCTCCATTGCCCAGGCTGGAGTGCAGTGGCATGATCTCGGCTCACTACAACTTCCATCTCCCAAGTTCAAGCAATTCTCCTGCCTCAGTCTCCCGAATAGCTGGGACTACAGGCCTGCACCACCACGCCCAGCTAATTTTTGTGTTTTTAGTAGAGGTGGGGTTTCACCATGCTGGCCAGGCTGGTCTTGAACTCCTGACCCCAGGTGATCTGCCTGCCTTGGCCTCCCAAAGTGCTGGGATTACAGGCGTGAGCCACCATGCCCAGCCACAACAATTTTTTAAAAAGAAAGATTACCCCAAGTTAAGAGCTGAGTGGCCTTTGCTTCATGGATATCAGAAGTAGGCTTCTCCAGGCAGCATGTCAAGAACATCAGGGCGTTATAAACACACAACAGTGCAGCGATGAGAACCTGGCTTTTCTGGAGTCCACACTGGCCTCTTCTCGGAGGGAGCTGCTGTATGACAACAGACGGCTGCTGTGTTCCTCACCTTCTTGTCATAGGCTCTGCTGTGGTTTCTTCCCCATGTATATGATTCAGAGCTCCTTACCAAGCACCTCTGTGACAGCCAAGGTTCCACCACTGATGAGTTATGCCCATGTTACTCACTTTCTTCCATCTCCATTATGCGCAAGCAGAGCCCGTTCCAGCCCCAATAGGCAATATGAGAACAAGGAAAGGAATCTAACATTTAGTGAGAGATGCAGATTGGTGTTCCTAAACGTGGTATATAGTATATGGAGCGTCAGAGTTACATTAAATGACCCAATTCCAAATGAGAAGACTCTGTCTGGGTGACATAAGTCTCAGTTTCCTCTTCTGTTGTAATTAATGCCAACTCTTGCAGTAGTGGTGGATATTAATTGAAATAATGTACATAAAGCACCAAGCACAGTGTCTGGCACATGGGAATAACAACCATAATAGCTGGGTATGGTGGCTCACGCCTGTAATCCCAGTACTTTGGGAGGCCAAGGTGTGAGGATCACTTGAGTCCAGGTGTTCAAGACCAGCCTGGGCAACAAAGTGAGATGCTGTCTCCATAAAAAATAAAAAATGGGCCGGGTGCAGAGGCTCATGCCTGTAATCCCAGCACTTTGGGAGGCTGAGGCGGGTGGATCACCTGAGGTCAGGAGTTTGAGACCAGCCTGGCCAACATGGCAAAACCCCATCTCTACTAAAAATACAAAAAATTAGCTGGGCGTGGTGGTGGGCGCCTGTAATCCCAGCTACCTGGAAGGCTGAGGAAGGAGAATCGCTTTAACCTGGGAGGCAGAGGTTGCAGTGAGCAGAGATTGTGCCATTGTACTCCAGCCTGGGCAACAAGAGCAAGATACCATCTCAAAAATAAATAAATAAGTAAATAATAAAATAATTAAAAAATAAAAATAAAATTAGCTGGGCATGGTGGCACACGCCTTTAGTCCCAGCTACTTGGGAGGCTGAGGCAGGCAGATTGCTTAAGCTGGGGAGATCAAGGCTGCAATGAGCCATATTTGTACCACTGCATTCCAGCCTAGGCAACAGAGCAAGACCCTGTCCCCGAAAGCAAAACAAACACAAAAACCAACCACAATAATAGACACTAGCATGATTAAGCAATAAACGCTTTTTGCAGGAAAGTAGACTTGCTATGCCACTTACGAGCTGTGACTTAGGCCAAAGCCCTTCACCTCTCTGAGCCCTTGTGGTGGCCTCATCTGTCAGCTGAATCTAATAACACTTGTGCAGTTTACTCATGGGCTATTGTGCAAGTCAAAGGAGAAGACCTATGGGAAGGTGAACTGTAAGCTGCAAACCCCTGAATGAAAAAGATCCTGTGTAAGTCACTCCCTTACCAACCAAGCTTGCTTTGGTGAATTGGAAATTTTACAGGGCCACAGGATTAAAAGTATTAGGAAGAATTGGTGTAGAATAGTGATTATCAATTAACTTGTATTCAATCATAATGCCTTAAACCAACTCATTTTCAAAACCTCTAAATACAAATAAATCAAGGCAAAACCAATCAGCATTTTTGTCAAAAAAAAAAAAAAAAAAAAAAAAGATTGACAAGAAAAAAAAAGCTATACCAAATATAAGAAGTTGCACATGCCTTCTTAATCTCCTACTGGGAGCAGGAAGTGAGTGAATGAAGGTTCATACTCTGGAGCACCCAGTTTCCCCAGCTGTATGGACACCATAATATCCCTCAAAACTCCATTAGCTACTCTTCTGTTACAATTTCAGAATCACACAGCAGTAGCTATGCTCCTATATAGTATTTCAAAAATACATACCTTTGGTCACTTCTCAGCCTTTTGGCTAAGATCAGGTGCAAAAATATATACATTTTACACACACACACACACACACACAATGTAAGAACACATTGTACAAAATCGATCACAGCTATTACTCCTTTTTTTTTTTTTTAACAATTCAATAGAATTACAAGAGGAGGAAGGAATGTCATTATGAACCTGGGTGTCTGCGAGGGCCGGAGAAGGACTGAGGGCAAACAGAAAGTTATGCTATCAGGAGGAATTTACACAGGTAGTCAGGTTTCTGAGTATGCAGAGGAAAGAAGTTTCAGTTGGACCACATTCAACAGGACATGAGCCCGGAAGGACTGCTTTAGTCTTACGATGTGAAAAGAAGTTATATAAGTTGAACAAATGCTCCTCTCTTTCAGGAATGTCTTACACAAGTTGCACAAACTGTCAGAAGCCTCAGGGAAATAGCCAGTGGTAAAAATGTTTGTCCAGCGCTCAGCTGACAGGCATGCATTGCAAAACTGTCCCTGGTATTTATTACCCTTGCCCTGCCCCCAACATATGCACACCACAGTGCAGCAACGGGGCTGCCAGCGAACCACATCAAAGTGGAGCCTCCCTCCCCTTTTGCTCTTCTGAGTTCCAGCCAGCTGATCAGGCCCGCTGTGCGGAGGTGTGCCTTTGAGAGGTCTTCCTCGTTCCTCCCTGGGCCAGACCTGTTCTAAACACAGAGGCCTCCATCTCCAGCACGGTTCATCTGATAAAAGTCACGTTGTTCAAAGCCACACTCAGAAAAGCATTATAAACTGTACTCCAGGAATATCTCATCAGCAGAAAGATAGCTTAGATAACCTAACAATCTTATCTCTAATGCTATGATTCTTTAGAACTGTTCAAGGGAAGAAATTCCTATTGGGCTGAAAAGATGGAAGGCATAGAGAAAAAATACTAAAACATCTTTTCAAATCATTGGACTTTGTATATTTACCCCCACCCTAAAAATTGGATCTTCGTTTACAGAAAATTACTATGGAGCATGCCACAAGTGAAATCCAAATTACCCTTTCCAGCTTCCGTTCGCGTGATAAAACACATTCTAATTTTTTGTGTTATAAAAGTCCAGAAAGAATACCACATTTTCCTCACAAGTGTCATCCAGGATATATCTGCACAAGTGTTATTTAAAGGTTGAGTTGATTGGATTAATGGAGCAGGCACCTCCACCATAAATGGAGGGTTTGTTAATCTAATCCTTACCTCTTCCTTCAAAAAGGCTACTGTTTCTGTCTTGTGTGTCAGGGAGAAATGGTCCACATGAAGAGAATACCAACAGTAATAACAACCTGTACCAAGCGCTCCCTACGTGCCAGGCGCCACTTTATGCATCCTGCATTGATCAAATCCTTTACTCCTCACAGCAGCCTCGGAGGCTGGGCTGTTGTTAGCCTCTTGCTTCCTTCCTGTGCACGTCCCACAGCTGGTGACACACTGTTCTTCCCTCATGCAGTGTTCCTTCTGTGGCCTGGCATCTGTGGCCATTGTTCACAGGGACGTCAGCCACCACTTCTTCACGTCACAGGATGTCATGTCTCTGCTTCTAAACCACAAGGTTTCCCCACTTTTCTATTTTTATAAGTCAACACAGATGCTGCCTTTCTGGGAGTTGTTTTTCTGGGAATTTGGACCTTCTTTTTTCCTAGGCTGTTCTCACATACTGTTGTCATTCATCTTCCTGCCACATCTAGTATCTAGTGCAGCTGGATGAATGAGTTTTCAAACTAGTGGCTAATTGTGCCCTAGGGCAGCACTTTATAAAAATAGAGAGTGTGTGTATGTGTGTGCGTGCACACGCATGCATGCATTCTCCAAATAAAGCTACTATAGAAGCTGCTGTAGTGTATAAAAACATGAGCTTTGGAATCCAACAGTTCTAGGCTATAATCTCAGCTTCATCACTGGTTTCTCGGGGCCCTGAGAAAGATGACTTAACTTTCTTAAGCCTCAGTTTTCTTATCGGTAAAATGGGAATAATGGCAACACCTACCTCACAAAAAGTTATAGACTTTAAATATAATTTGATATAATATACAGTTATTGTATTAGGCCTTCTTGCATTGCTATAAAGAAATACCTGAGACAGGGTAATATATAAGAAAACAGGTTTAATTGACTCATGGTTCTGCAGGCTGTACAGGAAGTAGAGTGGCATGTTTCTTTGAGGGGCCTCAGGAAGCTGAGGCAGAAGGCGAAGGGGCAGAAGGCAAAGGGGGAGCAGGCACATCACGTGGCGAAAGCAGGAGCAAGAGAGAGTGGGAGTGGGTGCAACATGCTTGTAAATGACCAGCTCTGAGAGTGAGAGTTCACTTATCACCAAGGAAATGTCCCAGACCATTCATGAGGGATCTGCTCCCATGATCCAAACACCTCCCACCAGGCCCCACCTTCGACACTGAGGATTACATCTCAACATGAGATTTGGAGGAGATACCCAAACTCTATCAGTTATTATCACTGTAAAAGTGCTAGCTACTACTATTGCTGTTTCTTCAAACTTTCAACATCATCATTCACTTAATAGTATTTTGTTATATGACCTGATAATTCCATACTTAGCTGGATTCTCTAGGGAACTTGCCCTTATTTGCACAAGGAGACCTTTACAGGAACGTCATTGGAGCATTGTCTATAATAGTTGTGTGCTGAAATGGGTCCCCAAAAATGTGTACGTTGAAGTCCCGGCTCCCAGTACATCAGAATGTGACTGTACTTGGAGACAGGGCCTTTGAAAGGGAATTAAGTTAAAATGAGGTGATTGGGGTGGGCCCTAATCCAATATCAGTGGTGTCCTTATAAGAAGAGGAGATTAGGACACAGGCGTAGAGGAAAGACCATGGGAAGACGCATGGAGGAGACATAGCCATCTACAAGCCAACGAGAGGCCTCAGAAGAAACCAACTCTACTAATATCTTGATCTCAGACATCTAGCCTCTAGAATCATAAGAAAATAAATTTCTGTTGTTTAAGCCACCTACTCTGTGGTACTTTGTTACAGCAGTCCTAGCAAACTAATACAATTGCCATTTTTAGTATCAATCTGTTGTGCATTAATTCAATTAATCATGATCATTGGTTTATGCACATATTATCATTGGGCTGTGAATGTTCAACTTATATTTATTAATGTACTTTTAAAAATGTAATAAGCATCTGTGTACCTCTCTCCCAAAGCAAAAACAGGACCTGAAAATAAATCTAATCATGCATTCCTCCACCAGCCTCACCCATCTCCTAAGTGCACATCAATTTGAAAGTAGGTAAATAAATTACAGTATATTCATATAGTGGAATGCTACACAGAAGTGAAAGTAAATGAATTGAAGCCATGATTGTTAACATGCATAAACCTCAAATACATATCACCCCTGGGGAAGAGGGAAGATGAGAATAGGATTGGGGTGGATATAGAAAGAGTTACCATTGTATTTCTAATGCTTTATTTCTTAAGCAAAATTCTGGAATGCCAATATTTATTGCTAGCTTGTCTAACCCATGGCCCATGGATCACATGCAGCCCAGGATGGCTTTGAATGCAGCCAAACACAAATTCATAAACTTTCTTAAAACATTTATTAGATTTTTTGTGAAGTTTTGATTTTTAGCTCATAAGCTATTGATAGTGTTAGTGTATTTTATGTGTGGCCCAGGACAATTCTTCTTCCAATGTGCCCCAGGGGAGTCAAAAGACTGGACACCCCTGATTTATTATATTATGTATGCTTTTCTGTATGCCTAATCATTTCACAATAAGTTTTAAAAACATAATTTTTAAGGTACTCTTTCTGCAGCTTTAGTGTCATCCTCAATTATTAAAAAGAGAAAAGTAACAGGTGTTGTGGCCTGGGAGGGACCCGACTCTTCACTGCTATCCCCACCACCATGACTCCCTTCTGAAAAATCAGGGGGATTCTATAGCTTTGGTATCTGTGACACCCTACCTTGAAATCAGTCATGCCTTTCCTGGTAGATCAGCAATCAGGCTGTTTAGAAGTCATATTTCAGATCCTACTGGTTGATCAGTATTTTTCCACTTGCCATGAAAGGTGACCATACGTAGGTTACTCTATGCAAACCAAAGAATTCTATGTAACCACCATGACATACAAACAGAAAACTGTCCTTGCTCTGAGAGTTAATGAAAAGTAAATTCTGCTGAAGTGAAAGCATTAATGACATACTAAAAATTCTAATTCTAATATGCCTGATCAAGCTAAGAAAGAATCAATTGAGCTTTTATTCTTTTAAAAGAGTAACACAAAACTACATTGTATAGCAGAAAGAGCTCAGGGAGATCTGGAGTTGAATCCAACTAATGTATATACACTATTTGACTTCGGCAAATTCTTTAACTTGTATGTCTCAATGTCCTTTTCTTAATATGGGAACAATGATCACCGCTTGGCAGGGTTTTTGTAGAATTCTATAAAGTAATACACGTCAAGCACCTTGGACAGTGCTACCACGTGGCATGCTCCTAGCATACATAAATATGTCCCATCTCTCTCTGACAGTTAAATCATCCAAGTTAACAAAAAAACTGCAGCTATTACAGAGATCCCCTTAGAGTCTTCAATATTGCATCAAAGGTGAGAAATAAATGTGACAGAATAAGAAGGGAAAGGGGTTCATGACAAACAGAGGAAGTTTTTTCTGCTGCCGGTCCTCCTGATATTTCTTAAGGTACAGTTACCAGTACAGTTTCAAGGGAGAAAATGACATTTAAAAATTGGTAAAATGTTAAATCATAAGAGTAAAATAAAGTTATTAATCTTATAAAAGAGATAGCTAATGTGGTTTTAATAGTTGCTTTGTATTTTTCTCTAAGGAAAAGAGTGTTGAAAAATATTCTTATTCATAACTTTAAAGACCAGACAAGAAGGGATGAATTTAAATTAGGAAGATTTCAACTAAACTTAAGAAAAAAAAATATTCTTAGCCACCAGAGTGATAAAATACTCTTCTTAACAGTTTTGGAATTTCCATTCCTGGAGATCTTCAAATGGATAATTATTTGTCCTATGTATTTTGGAGTATTTCTTGCTAAACAAACAAATACTTTCAAAATTCTAAGACTGAAAACAATATGTATCTACAAATCTACTTTTACATATTTATGCATATCTATATATGACATAATAGTCTAAAATGTTACTTTGAATTTTTATTAAAATTCTAATTCTAAATATACAGTTTTGGGTTTTTACCAGTATTTTATCAAAATCATTGTCCCATGTTATTTAAAATTCTCTGAAAATATAATGTTCCCACATTATTTGGTTGTTTCCGATTTTTCTTTACTATAAATAACTGTGTGGTGAACATCCTGAGACAGAAACACTTTTGAAACTCTATCTATTGCTTGCCAGAAAATGTATTCCAAATTGTACTCCAACCAGAGCTACCCAATTCACTTTACCTTCAGCTGGTTTGAGTATTAGCATTTAAAAGCTTTTTGCCCTTGTGTTTTACAGGGAAATGGCATTCCATTGTTGTTTTAACGTCCGTATCTTTGGCTACTAGTGAAGCTAAACATCTTTTCAATAGGTTCATCTCCCACACCTGGTTTGCCCTGGAAAAGCTAATGGAAGAGCCTGCCTTTCCCTAGAGTCCTCTACTTCATCCGTCTCTGAAGAGACTCTTGGGCAGTAGTCCTAATTCAAACCTAACTGTTACAAATCGAGGTTAAGCCATACTTTATTAAGATTTAAAAGCTCCTGATACTAGGTCCATAACACAAGATTTTTCAGTTCTTTTTAGAAAAATTAAAAGGCTCCCCCTCCTCTGGGGAAAGTTGAGGGGCAGGGGAAAAAAAATGGCTAACTAATGAGATCCATTTTTACAGTGAGGCTGTAAATTTTCCCAGAAACAAAAGAAAAATAATTTGATGAGAAGTTCTTAGGATACTTTAGCATCAGAAATCCTGTGTCTTACCCAACTGCAAACATCATGCAATATATATGTATTCAACTGTATTCCTTCTTTATTCATGAAAGAATGAGTTGTAACATAGTCCTTAGACTTCACAGAGCCATTGATAGCATCCCAAGGAAATACAAATGCAAACTGCAAGCATTCTTTTTATCCTCTAACATTGTTCTATAACAGTTCATTAAAATGTGGTATTTTTCTTTGGTATCAATAAATGAAAACAAGTATTGTTTAATTAAAAATATTTAACTATTTTTTCTTAAATAATATTTCTAAGGCAATTAATGAGGACAACAGCAAAAATAACCTAGATAGAACATTATTTATACTACAACAACATGCTAATAAAATAATTATTTTGAGGTCAAGCGTGGTGGCTCACACCTGTAATCCCAGCACTTTGGGAGACCGAGGATGGCGGATCACGAGGTCAGGAGCTGGAGACCAGCCTGACCAATATGGTGAAAGCCCGTCTCTACTAAAAATACAAAAACTAGCCAGGCATGGCGGTAAGCACCTGTAATCCCAGCTACTTGGGAGGCTAAGGCAGGAGAATCACATGAACCTGGGAGGCAGAAGTTGCAGTGAGCCAAGATCATGCCACTGCACACCAAACTGGGAGACACAGAGAGACTCCATCTCAAAAAAAAAAAATTATTTTGAAAACATATCCTAAGTGGAGTACAAATATGTAATAATAGAAAATTATTAATATTAAACTCTAGACATCAAACAAGAGTTTTAATGAACAAACTTCTTCAGCCAATTTTTGGTCACTCATCCTTAAATAAGCATAAAAATAGGAGTATCTCTTTCGTTCTACTCCTCAATACAAAATCTACAGGAACTTTCAGCCATGATGGAGTAACTGGAACCAAAGTAGCCTTCCCTCCTATCAACACGATTTGAAAATTAAACAAAATTTGTTTTCAGGAAATGGTCATCAAGCGGTCCAAGACAGTGATCTCTGAGGGGACTTATGGCATGACCACTATGATCACCCAGCTCTCGGCTTAGGGAAAATTTCCTGATGTAGGCGAAGAGAAAGGGAGTCGAAGCAAACCTTGGTATTTTGGCTAACCAAATAGAAGTAGGAAAAGACGAACAGAAGAACAATGAAGGGACAAATTGGAAGGGATGATAGACTTAACCCTAATCATGTCAATAATCATATTACATGTAAATGGACTGGGCACCCCCATTTAAAAGCAGATGCCAAACCAAATAAAAATGCAAGATCCAGCTATATGCTGTCTACAAAAGACACATTAAATATAAAGAAACAGATGACTTAGAAGCAACAGGAGGTAAAAACATACCATGCAAAAGTGAGTGTAAAACAGCCAGAGTGGCTATGTTAATTTCAGACCAAGTAGATTTCTACTAAAAGAGTATCATAAGAAATAAAGACATTATGTGTAATAATAAAAGAAGAAATCTGTCAGAAAGACAACAATCCTAAATATGTTTGTACCTAAAACAGAACATCAAAATTCGTGAAGCAAAGACTCAAAGGGGGACAAATTCATACCCCTCTCTCAGTGTACTTATAGAACAAGTATAAAAAATCATGATAGGTAAAAACGATCTAAATATACAACTGATCAAATTAACTTAATTGACGTCTACTAAACATCACACCCAACAACTGTTAAACACATTTGTTTTCCAGTGCACATAGAATGGTCACCCAGATAGGCCATATGCTGAGCCATAAATATGACTCAGTAAATTTCAAAGGATTTAAATCTTAAAGCACATGTTCCGTGACTGCAATGGGGAAAAAATTGGGTAATTACGTGGGCAGATAATGAGAAAATCCAAGACAATTGTTTCTAGGAAAAACACAACACCAAGATTAGGATAAACAATAAAAACAATCAATGAAAGGGGAAAAAAAAAGAACTAAAAAGACTGAGGAGTCTTCAAATGGAAAAAAATTGTAGCAAATAATCAGAAAGTAAGGTATTACAAGGCACAACAGCCACTATTTTTATTTTTCTCAAAGTTGATCCCAGTAGTGAAACAGCTGATGGCAATTTAGGTCACCGGATCCTCTAGATTCCTCAGGAACACCTGTTTTAGAATATCTTTGAAGTTTAATCCGTGTTCCTCAACTTTTATGTGCATACAGAAGACATGGGGCTCTTGTTAAACTGTGGCCTACTATTCACTATATCTGGGTTGTGACCTAAGATTCTGCACTTCAAAAAGGTCCCAGATGATGCTGACACTGCTAGTCTATAGATCATATTTTGTGTAGCAAGTTTTAGAAGAGACCATGTCATCATGATCTGCCCATCCAGTCAAGAAAAATAAAATAAAATTGCATATCAAGACCAACAACTTTTTCCCATTCCATAGCCGTTTAATCACTCATTTTAAGCTGATTTTATAAAAAGCATAAAATATTGTTTAACGCACTTGAATCTTTATAAGCAATTTTATCACAAATAACAAAAAAATAGGAAAGAAATGGGGAGGAGATAGCTGAGCATGAAGCAATTGGTAAAACAAAGATAAAGAAGGAAGCTAGGTGAAGAGCTTTGCTTCTTGCATCTTGTAATAGGAACAACACTGTCTGTATATTTTTTAGGGGGAGAGAGAGTAAAGTAAAAGACTTTGGGTTCCTCAGTGGGCAATTCCAAAGTAATTTAAAGTACTTAAAATGTGCTCTCATGAAATACATTATAGGTGAAAATTTTAATGAAATTGTTAAGAAGATGTGACCATAAGAAAAAAATTCCCTATTTCCCCTGGAGAGAAATTTGTGAGCTCCTAGGCTTTTTCAAGATTGACGACCAACTGAGTGAGACTACAAAAGAAAAATCCAGCTGGGTGCAGTGGCTCATGCCTGTAATCCCAGCACTTTGGAAGGCCAAGGTGGGAGGATCACGTGAGGTCAGGAGTTCAAGACCAGCCTGGCCGACATGGTGAACCCTGTCTCTACTAAAAATACAAAAATTAGCTGGGTGTGGTGGCGGGCGTCTGTAATCCCAGCTGCTCGGGAGGCTGAGGCAGGAGAATCACTTGAACCCAGGAGGCAGAGGTTGCAGTGAGCTGAGATCTATACCACTGCACTCTAGCCTAGACAACAAGAACAAAACACCATCTCAAAAAAACAAACAACAACAACAACAAAATCACACAAAAGAAATCCTTTGAAACTCATAGCACAACAAAATGAGATGTACAGTACAATAAACTTGGTCACTAAAAGACTTAGTCAATGACCCTGCTTATTTTTTCATATTCATTACCATGGAATTTGAAACCAAAATCTAAAGTAATTCAACATACCAGTTGTATTCTTTCATTCAGTCAGAGATCATTCAGCCAATATTTAATAACACCCGGTGGTTTTAGCATATTTTTTCTATAACAGCATTTATCTAAGAAAAGTTTATGGTCCCCAGAAATCAATCTTTCTCAAGTAAGCTAATTTTTATATTTGGAAATAAATTCAGACTTAATGGAAAATAAATTCAGACTTATTTATTATTGTTTGGAAATAAGTTCAGACTTACAAAAAAGTTGCAATAGTACAAAGAACACCCATATGCCTTTTACCCACATTATCTCGTTAACATTTTGCCTCATTTTCTTTATTATTCTGTAAGATTTGAGACTAAGTTTCATTTATCATGGCCCTTTACCCCAGCTTCAGTGCATATTTCCTAAGAATAAGGATATTCCCTTACATAACCACAGTGCAGTTACCAACTTCAGTAAATTTAACATTGATGCAATACTTCTATCTAATATATCATGTGTATTCCAGATTTGTCTCTTTACCCCAATAGTATCTTTTATAATATTTTTTCCTTTAGAATTAAATCTAGCCTAAGATCAGGTCTTGCATTTTGTTGTCATGTCTCTTTAATGTCCTTTGATTTTGAAAATTCCCTTAGCTTTTCTTTGTCTTTTATGACATTAACTTATTTTTTTTCTTTCTAAAATAGAGTCTCACTCTGTTGCACAGGCTGGAGTACAGTGATACAATCACAGTTCACCGAAGTTCAAACTCCTGGGCTCAAGCAATCCTCCTGCCTCAGCCTCCTGAGTAGTTGGAACTACATGTGTGCACCACCACACCTGGCTAATTTTTTGTATTTTTTATAGAAATGAGGTCTCCCTATTTTACTCAGGCTCATCTCAAACTCCTGAGTTCAAGCAATCCTCCAACCTTAGCCTCTCAAAGCTCTGAGATTATAGACGTGAGCCATCACGCCTGACCAACATTAACATTTTTGAAGAATCCATTCTCTCTCCCTTTCTTTTTTAAGTGGACTGTTCCTCATTTAGAGTTGTCTGATATTTCCTTATGATTAAACTCAGATTATGCATTTCTGGCAAGAATTCTACATAAGTGATGTTACATCCTTCTTTAGGTATCACATTTAAAAATAACGATTTTATTTTAGGTTAGAAAAAGTTCATAGTGTCTTCATAGACTAAATGTTCAATTTTAAAATAAGTTCTTGTTAATTTAATATACTTTTACTAAATTAAGAGAAATGTTGTTATTAAATAAAATGTTTGTTTACGACAGATAGATAAGCCATGCAACATTTTATGCATATATTTTCTGAGCTTTTCTGCTCATTGCCTTTTCTATGATCTTGTATAGTGGTCAGGCATTCACTCCAGGCTTCAGTAGCTGTGGAGAGAAATGTCCAAAATCATCTCTATTATATTCATTAAAACAATTCAAATGAATTTTCAAAAAGTCTCTCCTTTGTAAAACATATTTGCAACTAAGACACTCCAAAATGAAATATTTGCATTTGGCCCCATGTCACTTCCTTTAATCATAATCTTCACTGAGTTAAATGAGCCATTTAGGTCTTGTCGCAGCAAGCATCAATACTTATATCTCTGAATTAATGCTAAAACAACCATTAAATATGGCATGATTTCAGGAGACTTAAGTGCTGGTTTACTACACTTCTGTATTACAGATGAATTCTAGAGAAAAAGTACATCCTGACAGCTGTTTTCAGTTCATTGTATTTTTTTGGAAAAAAAAAAAAAAAAAAAAACATTTGTTTTCAATTTGTCTATAAATAATGGAAGAAAACACAGCTGAGGGGCCCAGTGTGATTTTTATAGAAGGTTCATTTTTGGAAATCTGATAAGCTTATAACCACATATGTTTAAAATAACTCTAGTATAAAATTCAGAAACCTGAGGTGGGGAATTCCTACTTGTCAGGGAACTCAATGTTTAGTTTATCCATCTATTACCTAGCTCCATTTGTGAAACATTTTGTGTTTTTAGAAATTTTAAAGCAAAAATTTTAAATACATGTTAAACTTCACAATGCTCATTACAAAACTTTAGCATGTAGATGTAGTATGTTGATTCTACTTTGAGATTGTAAGTACATGGGCAAATAAAAATGATAAATATATGCATTAACAATGCAGAATGAGAGAATTATGCATGTGGACATCTACCTACTGGAAGTATAGCAACATATGTGCACATCTGGGCTTATTGACTGGTATGTTTGTATCATTAAAAGTCTCTGTCCTATACTATTCCTCCAAAAGGGTACAAACTTAGCAATACAAAATAAGAGACGTTTGGGAGGCCGAGGCGGGCGGATCACAAGGTCAGGAGATCGAGACCACGGTGAAACCCCGTCTCTACTAAAAATACAAAAAATTAGCCGGGCGCGGTTGTGGGCGCCTGTAGTCCCAGCTACTCGGGAGGCTGAGGCAGGAGAATGGCGTGAACCCGGGAGGCGGAGCTTGCAGTGAGCCGAGATCGCGCCACTGCACTCCAGCCTGGGCGACAGAGCGAGACTCCGTCTCAAAAAAAAAAAAAAAAAAAAAAAAAAAAAAAAAAAAAAAGAGACGTTAAAAGGTCTTTAAAAGATACTTTTTGTTGGGCAAGGATCTGGCCAACAGGATTTAATTGTATGGGTATTATAAATTCTCTTTTTTTTTTTTGAGACAGAGTCTTACTGTTACCCAGGCTCGAGTGCAGTGGCATAATCATAGCTCACTGCAGCCTTGACCTCCCAGGCTCAAGCTATCCTCCCACCTCAGCCTCCCAAGTAGCTGGGACTGCAGGCACACTCACACACTGTGCCCAACAATTTTTTAAAAATTTTTTTGTAGAGATAGGGTCTTGCCACATTGGCCAGGCTGGCCTAGAACTCCTGACCTCAAGTGATCTGCCTGCCTTGGCCTCCTAAAGTGCTGGAATTATAGGCATGAGCCACCAGGCCCAGCCTAAATTCTTAACTAGATAACAGCTGACCAAATCCTTATATATGCCAGACATAATGCTCTGGTTTGGAAACTCAACAAGCAACTTCCAATTGAAATAAGTTTTTATATGTATCAGTCATTCTGTAAGGTAGTGTGAGCAATTAAAATCAGTGTCCTTAAATGAGAATGAACTGAATTGTGAACACTGGCTTAGGTATTTAAGAACATTTGAAAAAATTTAAACTATAGCTTTTAAAAGTCTTAGAGAATTATTCTTTAACAAAAAATTTTATTAATATTATGCCTCCTACTGTCCAGCCTATAAAGGCAAACTTTCATGGATTATCATGACAAAATACAAACTTTCCATGAATGTTCCATAATGAATCTAAGTCTCTCTTAGTCATCTCTGAATAATACACATAAGAAAGGAAGAAGCCATCAAGAGTTATTTCTTAGTCTCTACTTATTGATGTGAGAAACTAAACACGAGACAGTATCGCTCCTTCAGAACTACTCCAGCGTGTCCTCTGTCCTTTGAGTATACAAATGTGAAGATAAACCAACTGTAATATCTCTTCCAATTTAAGTCCTAGGTAAACATGACATGCTTCATTATTCTTTTGATAAGGAATTATTTTACAATGGTCAGCAGATTAAATTCCTTTTTAAAAGATTTCACCAATGCCATTTCTAAAGCCAAATGAGGGGAAACTGGTCAAAGCTGCAAGAGGGGAAATCTGATAATGCGCAGACTTAGCCTCGCTGCTGTTTATGGAAAGACACATGAAGGCAGCCTTTGTCATCGTAGTTTTCTTTAGGTTTTGAACATTTTTGCCAAAGAATCACTGAGGTGCAAATGTCACACAAGTGAGTAAGAAGGAGGATTTCCTTCTGAACACAATTGACAGGACAGGTGTTGAATAAAAGGAAATTTATCTGACCACCTTCAGATTTGTTAAGGGTTACTCATATTTCTCATCAAACACTAAGAAGCTACCTATACCATAACATCAAAAATGTCCGAATTTGGAGAATGGCAAAGCGGT
The DNA here is from genome assembly GCF_024542745.1 of Macaca thibetana thibetana. Taxonomy (NCBI): domain Eukaryota; kingdom Metazoa; phylum Chordata; class Mammalia; order Primates; family Cercopithecidae; genus Macaca; species Macaca thibetana. The sequence continues at coordinate 66,156,371 of NC_065582.1, forward strand.
TAGGAATGTAGACTTACGAGCTGACCATCAAGTGTAAATTCTAAATTTGCCACTAATTTGCTGTTGCTCTTGGGCATGCTACAATACTTCTTTTGTCCTCAGTTCCTTATCTGTGCAATGGGAATCATGATAATACAGCACTTACCTCTAGGGTCCTTGTGAGGATTAAATGAACTACAGCATGTGAAGTACTTAGAACACTGCCTGGCACAAAGAAGTACTGTTCTCCCAAATACTCATAATTATTATCTTCCTTCCTAGAGCAACACAATATAAGGGAGCAAATTAGCCCAAAGTCTTGTTTCACCAAAGACTGGCTATTTGATTTCCTGCAGCTGGTTGGATCCAAGCATGTCTATTAAGCCAAATTTTCCTTCACGAAAAGTTTTACCATTATTATTATTATTATTATTAATTAAATCTTCCTTTGGCTTAATAGCATCTTAATAGGTAAAGTGCATCAACACCAAAACAATGTTGGATTTAGTTAGCACAAATCTCCATTTTAATATCAGTTCCCACATTGTTTTGTGTTGACCATTTCACAAGCAGTCATTAAGTGTTGAATCAGTCCTTAACACTTTGTCAAGCACAAGGAGAGGCTTCCAATCTTGTTAAAGAGACTAAATGTAGAAACCTGAAATAATTAATGAATATCCCTATCAATGCAACTGTCCTTGGTTATACCCTCCTCACTTAATCTTCCTCTATCGTATCAGGCACGAAGCCTGGATTTCCACTGTTTTTGCTTGCTCTATTCCTCTCAGAGTTGTAGAACTTACTACCTTCGGTTTAAGCAAGACGAAGCTCACTCACCGTCACTTGACCCTTGCTGCTGCTAAATATTTGTCTTCATCTCTCAAATCCTCTACACACTTCCTACAACTACTCCAATAATGGGGCATATGGAAGAAAGTAGGTTTTGTAGTCAAGAGACTTGAATTTTAACATGGGCTTATAAATAAGTGTATAGCTATTTCAGCCTCAGTTTTCTTATCAGCAAAATGGGAATAATCATAACAACTTCATAGTGCTTCATTGCGGGTTTCAAGGAAGTGTACGCAAAGTGCCTATTCAGTACCCTGATCATAGAAGACATTCAACAGCTTTCTTCAGACCCTGCTATCTCTCCTACTCAGAAAATCTGCTTGGATACTACTTTATCAAAGAAATAGAAATCATCTTGCCTGAATAACCTCTTCCTTTGATTCGAGTTTTTAAAATTATATCTCTACATCCCTCTCTTCTCCTGCCTTGCAAGAAGGCGGGGCTCTCCTCCTCTCCAGAGCTAACCGCTCCCCAGAGTTAACTCCCTCCCTAATTTATTAACAGGCAATATTGATTGCTTATTATGTGCCAGGAACATATAAGGTATTCTGATTCAGAGATGAGTAACTTGGGTTTTGAGGAGCTCACAGTTATTTGGGGGAGATCAGATTGGCAAGGAAATGGACCATCACCACACAGTGAGGTACGCATAAGAAAGTGTGGGAGCCTAAGAGAACCAAAAAAGCAAACTGAGATTCAATATGATGTTCTGTCCTTCCATCTTATCACACCCAAAAGACAAAATCATTTACAAATGAAATTTTTGCCTTTGAGGGTCCTCCACTCACTCAGATTCTGTTTGCAGCCTAAGGACACATCAGACTTGCCATTGTCACAAGGCACTAAGAACTGGCATCTGCAGGCACAAATGATGTCTTAACTCTCTTCAAAGCTTAGGAAAACTGCTCCACCTATCACTAAACATTCCACAATGATTTATTCAGAAGAGCTACCATCTCAGTTGAATTATAAAATAAGCTCCTGGGCTGGACCTGGTGGCTCATGCCTGTAATCCCAGCACTTTGGGAGGCTGAGGCAGGAGGATCACTTGAGGCCAGGAGTTTGAGACCAGCCCTGGCAACATAGGGAGACCCCTGTCTCTACAAAAAAAAAAGAAGAAAAAGAAATTTAAATTAGCTGGGCATGGTGGCACATGCCTGTAGTCCCAGCTACTTGGGGGACTGAGGTGGGAGGATCATTTGAGTCTGGAAGGTCAACGCTGTAGTAAAGATATGGTCACGCCACTGTACTGCAGTCTGGGCAAGAGAGGGAGACCCTGTCTCAAAAAACAAGCAAATAAAATAATTTGCTTGAATTTAATATGAATTTAATATGCTTTTACTAAAATATACACACATACACCCCTGCAAGGATATGTCCTGCCAAATTTCAATAGTCACCTCAAACATCACATTCATTCAGTTACTCATATGCAGGAAATAGTCGTTTATTCATTCCTGCTTTCTCAACCCGTGCCTCTTTGTCTAACACTTTCAGTCCTTCACTTCTCCTGGCTTTCAATTCTCTGCCTTTTAACAGTAATATGCCTGCCCCATCTGATGTCCTTCACACAAGCTGGGTGTCCTGCCCACCCCCGTTTTTCTCCTTCTATTTAGCACAAAAATTCACAACTTTTTAACTATATGCCCCTCTGCTTTCACATGACACATTCTCTCCTCAACAACTTGTAATGTGGCATCAGGCCCCATGCTTTCAAAAGCCAACTATGGTCTTGCAGTTTACAAACCCAGCAGGCTATTCTCAGACTTTATTTGCTTTACTATGAACTTCTCTGTAGATCTGTGTTCTTTGCTGGTATCATCCTCCTTTCTGCCACTGTCTCCCCCTTTGCTTTTATAAAACAATCCTCACCTGGGTTGTACCTTACTCATCTTTCCTTGCTTTCTCCTTTTTCTCCCTCATCTCGTAAATAAGAGTACTAGCCAAAATCTAGTCATTGCTGAGTAATTTTATTCATTTCCAAGACTTCAACTAGCACTCAATTAATATGGCTCTCAAATGTACATTTCTAGCCAGAACTGTCTCTGGAACTCCAATCCTGCATCCCAAACTACATACGTGACATTTTCAAGGAAATGAACTGCAGCTATTTCAAACACCATATGTAAAAACCCATCACATACACACAAAACCCCTGTTTCTTTTCCTGGCTGCTCTTTTTCTCCTAGTCTTCAAACTTGAAATTCTAGAGTAAGCTTTTAATGCTTCCCTCATACCTGTTTAATTTCCTAATTCTCTACGTACTTTCTTACTGGTATCTCCACTTTTCTCGTTGCCTTCACCCTAATCAGGACCTTAATACACACACCTAGATTACAGCAACTGTCTTCTAACCAGTTTCTCTGCCTCGGGCATTCTATCCCCAGCCAGTCTGTCCTGTATATTTCCAGTGAGTGAGTCTTTCTAGATGATAATATCACTACCCTGCCCAAACATCTTTCATGGCTTCCCAAAATCCAGCAGAGAAAGATGTGTAAACTGATAATCACAGCCAGCCACAAGCAAAACCTAACCTACTTTTTAGATTCATCTCCTATGACATGCCAAGCTAGCCAAACTGCTGTATTAGCCATGCTCGAAAATGCTTTTATGACTTTGGTCACTGTTCCCTAAAATAGGACACATGCTCCCTTGTCACTTCTCACGAAATACTCCCATTTCTTCAAGGCTTGTTTCAAGCCCCACCTCATCCCAATTCTAGGACATTCCCAGTTCCATTGCTTTCTGAAGCTTTCTGGGTCATGGCACTCCCTATCTCTATGTACTTTCCTTCAGACTAGTTTGATTACGCCTTGTGAAATCAATTACACTTTTATATTTAACTTTCGGGTTTGGAGGTATTTGAGGAAGAGTATCATATGATCTCTTAGGATGGTTCCTGTTGTGGTGGCACACAGGAAACTATTGCAGGGTCAGAATATAAGCTGATGGGCCGGGCGCGGTGGCTCAAGCCTGTAATCCCAGCACTTTGGGAGGCCGAGACGGGCGGATCACAAGGTCAGGAGAATCGAGACCATCCTGGCTAACACGGCGAAACCCCGTCTCTACTAAAAACACAAAAAATTAGCCGGGCGAGGTGGCGGCGCCTGTGGTCCCAGCTACTCGGGAGGCTGAGGCAGGAGAATGGCGTGAACCCGAGAGGCGGAGCTTGCAGTGAGCTGAGATCTGGCCACTGCACTCCAGCCTGGGCGACAGAGCGAGACTCCGTCTCAAAAATAAAAAAAAAAAGAATATAAGCTGATGAGGGAAAAGCAGAGATACGCATATTGAAGCACTGTGTACCAAACCAGATTTCGGAGCATGGTACAAAGTAAAAGAGAAAATACACTGGGATTTCAATCTGAGAAAACATCACTAAGGCTTTATTTCATAGGAAAAAGTGGGAATTAGCATCATTTTAGGAAAAACAGGGAGAACATTAATGCGGCCAGAAAAGATTGTTCCCTTAGGAATTTTGTGGTGAGATGTTTTCAGATAAAACTGTTGATAACGAACTTTAGTGAGAAATTACACATTTAAATATGGCTATGTTCCAACACAAAATTCTTTAATTCCCTAATAATTTCTGTGATGGGAAATTATAATTCAACTGAAGCACTGGCAAACAGAGTTGATTTTTATAGAATATTATCTTCAAATGATAATAAGCATGAATATACAATCCCTTTGCTATTCAAATTGTCGACATTCATTTACTGCTTAATTCAGCTCTGCTAAGCATCATTATTCAAAATTCTACTTTAGGAAATGGAGAAAACAAACCCAGTTACTATAATAATCTGAATTTCCTCCATTATATTTCCCACAACTTTTTTATGTTAATAATTTTTTCCAAAGGTGAAATGTCGATGACACTGATTTTAGCAGCCTGTATTTGCTAGAGCTGGTCTTTTTTCAGAGCCTCTATGTCATCAGTTTAAAAGTTCAAGGGGGTGTTAGCCTTGATATTTGCAGCAATGAAATACAATGTTTCTGCACATTTTTTCTTTTCCTCTTTTCAGGTTTGCTTATTTTTGTGTTTATTTTCTCATGGCTTCAAAACTTACTCTACCAAATTCCCAAGTCTGGAATTATTTTCTATCACTGCAGTCATTGAAGCATAGTATTGTTTTGTTTGCCATCCGGAACATCCTCCAGTTCTACTCAGAGGGGAAGAAGAGGAGAAGAAAGGGGTAGCAGGTGCTGAAGTTCTATTCACAAGGGCACTGACCCTTGGCAGGGGCGTGACAGGGTTTTAAAATAGGATTAGACACCCAAACAAGAAAAAGGTCACACTTGACATTTCCACTGGAAATACCAATGCAAATAGAGCTGATCCTAGGGACATTTTTCACACACACACACACACGAAATTTTGAATTGGTTTAAGAGAAAAATGATAAATTTCAATGAATTGTTTTCTTAAAAGCTTAAACAAGCAACTATAGGAAATAGAGCACAATAATAGCAACAAATATGAGTCAAAAATTCACGAGAAATATCTTCTGTTGTTTGTTATTTTTAAGGGTTCATTCTTTATTTTGTCATAAGAAGAAAACCAAGGATGGAGTTGATGGGGGACGTGACATAAGGATCTGAACATGTTGATTTTGATACATATATAAAGTCTCATTACTTTAAAAAACGTAGTCCCTAATCATTGTCATCCCCATTTCTACTTGCAAAGTATCCCATCTGTCTCCTGAATAATAATAGAATAATGATAACATTTTATCTCCCAACTTTTCATTTCATATTAAAGTAGCTGGCCAGGTGCAGTGGCTCACACTTGTAATCCTGACATTTTGGGAGGTCAAGGCTGGAGAATTTCTTGAACCCAGGAGTTCAAGACCAACCTAGCCAAAGAAGTAAGACCCTGTCTCTACAAAAAAATTAAAAATTAGCCAGGCATTGTGGTGTACACCTGTGGTCCCAGGTACTCAGGAGGCTGAGGAGGGAGGATTGCTTGATCTTGGCAGGTCAATGCTGCAGCGAGCCATGATTGTGCCACTGAACTCCAGCCTGGGCAACAGACGAAAACTCTGTCTCAAAAAAATAAAAATTAAAAATTAAAGGAGCTGACCAAATTATCTGATACCAAAGTAAAATTTGGAGGCACCTGGAAGAGGAAATCTGTCACAAGCTGCTTCAATATCCACCAATACCTCTTGAAGATTTCCACATCATTCACCAAAAAGGAGACTGCCCATGAACCCACTGCATAATTCTGAAAATTCATGAGCCTTCCAGCTCCAAAATTTTGCACCTTCATTCGTACAACTGAGACATGTATGCCCATTAACAACACTCCCAAAGTAAGCCAGACCAACACAGGTTTATTCCCAAAAAGAATTCTTAGAGGAGTAAGTAAATTCTAGAGGCCTGAGTGTATACAGTTATTCAAAGAAGTCCAAGAAAAACATATCTGTTGCGTAGATTCCAATTTTAATATATTAGACATATATAAAGTGAAGTTCATCTATACACAAATTGTTAAGATTTTTGAAAGTTTGACTATGGAAAAAATAAAAATAAAATCTACCCTAGAGAAGCTAAAACTCTTTAAGTGGCGAACTGTCCTGAAATGGTATGGTGGGAGATGAAGTTTGAGGTAGGGGCAGTAGATTCTACTTCACTCTCGTCCAATGACCACAGGTTGTAAAACTGCCTACTATATTGAAATGATGTAATTTACAGTATTTTATTAATCACAGTCAACCAAGTTGTCAGAGTGTCTAGTATAAGATTACCTTGAGTTTTAACCAAAAGCAAAAGCAGAAAAAAATAAAAAAAGCAACACTTCCCTGGGGAAATGCATGACTCCATTAAGTTCTTTGAAATTATTGCAACCAATTCAAAGACCCTCATAAATTCCTAGGTAAGCACCTAGGGACCCCATATCTCAAACTGATAGAGCTTCTATAAATGGAAGCAACATCCATAAAGTTTGGCTGCACTGAGCCTAGAACATGCTTCACCACATTCCATTCTCACAAATTAAGTTTAATATAGTCATGCATTGCCTTGTAACAGGGTTATGTCCGGAAAGACGTGAGACTTTTTGCTGTTGCATAAACATCAAAGGGTCCTTACGCAAACCTAGAGGGCGTACACCCTACTACACACCTAGGCTACTGCTCCTAGGCTACACACCCGTTCAGCATGTTACTACTGTACTGAAGACTGTAGGCAACTGTAACACAATGGTGTTTGTGTATCTAAATATAACTAAATATAGAAAAGGTACAGTAAAAATAAGTATAAAAGTATAAAGTGTTTAAAAAAAAAAAGAAAAAAAAACAGGTCGGGCACGGTGGCTCACACCTGTAATCCCAGCATTTTGGGGGTTGAGGCAGGCAGATCAGAGGTCAGGAGATCGAGACCATCCTGGCTAACATGGTGAAACCCGGTCTCTACCAAAAATACAAAAAAATTAGCTGGGTGTGGTGGCGTGGGCCTGTAGTCCCAGCTACTCGGGAGGCTGAGGCAAGAGAATCGCTTGAACCGCGAGGCAGAGGTTGCAGTGAGCTGAGATTGCACCACTGAACTCCAGCCTGGCGACAGAGCGAGACTCCGTCTCAAAAAAAAAAAAAAAAAAGTATATAAAATGACACACTTGGCCAGGTGGCTCATGCTTATAATCCCAGAACTTTGGGAGGCCAAGGCAGGTGGATCTCTTGAGCCCAGGAGTTCCAGTCCAGCCTGGGCAACATGGCGAAATTCCAACTCTACAAAAAATAAAAACATTAGCTAGCCATGGTGGCGCCTATAATCCCAGCTACCCAGAGGCTGAGGTGGGAAGGCTTGAGCCTGAGAGGCAGAGGATGCAGTGAGCCGAGCTCATGTCATTGCACTCCAGCCTGCCTCAAAAAAAAAAAAAGGTACACTTGTATAGGGCAGTTACCATGAATGGAACTTGCAGCACTGGAAGTTGCTGTGAGTGAATCAGTGAGTGGTGAGTGAATGGGAAGGCCTAGGACATTACTGTACACTGCTGTAGACTTTATAAACACTGTACACTTAGGCCACAGTAAATTTAAAAATTCTTTTTCTTTGATAATAAATTAACCTTAGCTTACTATAATTTTTTCACTTTATAAACTTTTTAACTTATTAAAATTTCTGACTTTTTTGTAATGACTTAGCTTAAAACACAAACATATTGTACAGTTGCATAAAATATTTTCGTTCTTTCTATCCTTGTTCTATAATATTTTTTCTATTAAGATTGTTTTCCGTTTTAAACTTTTTTGCTAAAAATGAAGACACAAACATACACACTAGCCTAGGCCTACACAGGAACAAGGTCATCAATATGACTATTTTCCACCTCCACATGCTGTTCCACTGGAAGGTCTTCAGGGGCAATAATGCGCATGGAGCTGTCATCTCTATGATAACAATGCCTTCTTCTGGAATACCTCCCGAAAGACCTGCCTGAGGCCCTTCTTGAGGAGGTGTCACTCTTTTCAGAAATACATCCACGGGGTTTGCTTGGTTTGTTTCTTTTTTCATGATAGATTTGCTTGTAAACAGATAATGATGCACCATGAACACTCTTCTCTATGAATGAAAACCTTCCAGCATTGGGGGTCTATGCTTTCAAATGCTTTAAGGAGTTTGTTGAAGTCTGCAAAAGCTTCTGCTAAAGCCTTCACTGTGAATTTTTATGTGAGTTCTTCTTTTTCTCCTCCTGAAGTTTTCTTTTCTCTTGCCTCTTCTTCAGCTATCAGTTCCTGTTCCATCACAATGTTATGTATGGGACCACCATCATATATGACATATATATCATCCCACATTGAAGTGTCACTATGCAGCATGTGGCTGATATCTAAATAGTCCCTTTATCCTTAATGAAATCCAAGAACTTGTTGTAGAGGAAAATATCTTTCATTAAAGATAAGTTTTAAGGTCATAGTTGCTATCTTTTTAACTACATGATATTCAGATCCTATGTATATTAACTGTAGTGGACACCATGAAAAAAGTGAGAAATTGACTTTAGATTAAACTGAACTTTGGTAAGTTTCATCTTTGCTGCAATTATTGAGATTTACCAGTCTGGAAAAAGAATTTGTGTAAATTACCTTTAAAAATATTCTAATAGCATATTTAATTTTGGATATTTGCCAAAATAATCTCACCTAAGTATATATGTGACTCTTATCTCTGGGATCAGTTAAGTGTTTGGCTGAAGACACAATATTTAACTGACATGTGAGTCGAAAACTCTTGATAATCATATTATATAATGCAGTTAAAGCAAAAATTCATAATTATATGAATAGCATTTCTTTTTCTTAACTGAAGCGCTATAGGACTTTATGAGAAAATGTAAAACATGTATTGGGAGATAAGGTGAAAAAAACAGAGAAAGAGAGATCATATAACTCACTCACAGCCCTTAAATTACAAGGAAAGGGAAGGGAATATTCCTTTCACTTTTTTTTAAGACCGAGTTTCACTCTGTCGCACAGGCTGGAGTGCAGTGGCGTGATCTCGGCTCACTGCAACCTCTGGTTCCTGGGTTGAAGTGATTCTCCTGCCTCAGTATCCCGAGTAGCTGGGATTACAGGCACATGCCACCACACCCAGCTAATTTTGACATTTTCAGTAGAGACAGCGTTTTACCACGTTGGCCAGGCTGGTCTCAAACTCCTGACCTCATGTGATCTGTCCACCTCAGCTTCCCAAAGCGCTGGGATTACAGGCATGAGCCACCACGCCCAGCCATATTTTTAACTTTTAAATATAATGTTCAATTGTTTTTCCAATTATAAAAGCAATACATGCTGAATATGTAAAATTTGAAAAATACAAAACTTAAAATCTCAATTAGCACTTTTTCAGTGCTTTTACCATGCATATGTGCACATATGTAAATAAATAAATATACTCCTTTTTAAAGGGGGTTATACTGCTTCTGTAATTGTGCATCCTACTTGCTTCCCAGACACTTTCCAGTCCATCTCTGATCATTCCCTTGGGAGGAGAAATTACTGAGTTAAAGTACATAAACATTTTTAGTGTCTTGCTACCAAAAGTGCAATTGCTTTCCAAAAGTATTATCTATGTATATTGCCTCATTTCTTACTAACAATGCATATTAGATATTTTATTATATTTACATATAATGTATAGCTATCATATATCTATGTATTTTTAAAGGCATAGTTTTTGCTTTAATCTGAATCTGTTTGATTACTATTGAGATTGAAATACTGTGTTGGTTTCAAAGTCATGGTTTTCTTATTGATTTATAATCTCCCTTTATATTCTTTTTATAACTACCATTGTGACAGTATGTTTTTTGTAAATATTTTTCCTATTTTATCATTTTACTTATGCTTTTTAACCAAAATTTCCATTATAAGTTATTCCATTGCATTTACTACATTGCTTTTGTGCTTAAAAAGTTCATCCTTTGCTGGGCAAGGTGGATCATGTTTGTAATTCCAAGGCTTTGGGAGGCCACAGCTGGCAGATAGTTTGAGCCCAGAAGTTCAAGATAGCCTGGGCAACATAGGGAGACCCTAGCTCTTCGAATAATTTTTTTTTAATTAGGTGGATGTGGTGGTGCGCACCTGTGGTCCCAGCTACTCAGGAGGCTGAGACAAGAGGATTGCCTGAGCCTGGGAGATTGAGGCTGCAGTGAGTCATGATTGGTCCACTGCACTTCGACCTGAGCAACAGAGCAAGACAAGACCCAATCTCAAAAAAGGAAAAGAAAAGAAAAGAAAGTTCATCTTCACCTCAAAATTAAACACATATCTTTTTCCTCTGGAATTTTTATCGTTTTAATCTAATATTTATTACACTATATAGTAAAAGACTGAAACTATTTTTTTCTCCAATCACTTGGTCAGGTCTCTCAACCAACTTGTCCTGTAGCCAAGGTTTTTTCATTTTTATTTTTTATTTTTTTCTGAGATGGAGTTTCGCTCTTGTCACCCAGGCTGGAGAGTAATGGCGTGATCCTGGCTCACTGCAACCTCTGCCTCCTGGGTTGAAGCGATTCTCCTGCCTCAGCCTCCCGAGTTGCTGAGATTACAGGTGCCCACCACCGTGCCTGGCTAATTTTTGTATTTTTAGTAGAGACGGAGTTTCACCATCTTGGTCAGGCTGGTCTCCAACTCCTGACCCTCAGGTGATCCACCTGCCTTGGCCTCCCAAAGTGCTGGAATTACAGCTGTGAGCCACCACGCCCAGACTCCAAGCCTTTTTTTTTTCTTTTTTTTTTTTTAATTATGAACTATCATTATAAATATGAAGAACTTTTTCAGAGCTCTCTACTTTACTATTGGCTTGTTTATTCTTATTTCAGTACCAAACAGTTTAATTTTTGTTTCTTCTCTTTGTAGAATTACAAAGTCATTAGTCACTCTTTAAAAAAAAAAATAAGTCATGACATTTTCACATGTTTAGTCTTCTAGACAAACTTTGGAATAATTTGGTCAAGTTCCTGAAGGAAACTATGTTGGTATTGTGATCAGGAATGCATTAGATCTATAAGCTAACTTGGAAATGACTGTCAACTTCATCATATGCAGTCTTTCCGTCCAGAAGCAGAGTACATCTTTATGTTTCTCTAACATTCTAGAAAATATTTTTTATTATTATTACTGATTAAATCTTTTCCCCTATTATATCTCCTTAGTGGTTATTGCTAAAAATAGAATGCCTGTTGATTTTGGATAGATTCATTACCTGGCCACTTTATGAAATTTTCCTATATTAAATATTTCTAAGTTGATTCTCTGTACTTTTCTAGATACAAGAAACTATTATTATTCTTTTTTGAGACAGTCTCGCCCTGTTGCCCAGGCTGGAGTGCAGTGGCACTATCTCGACTCACTGCAACCTCCATCTCCCAGGTTCAAGCAATTCTCATGCCTCAGCCTTCCAAGTAGCTGGGATTACAGGCACACACCACCACGCCTGGCTAATTTTTTGTATTTTTAGTAGAGACAAGGTTTTGCCATGTTGGCCAGGCTGGTCTCAAGCTCCTGAGCTCATGCAATCCGCCCACATCAGCCTCCCAAAGTGCTGGGATCACAGGCATGAGCCACTGTGCCCAGCCAGAAATTCTTCTTATTTCTTATAATAGTAGCTAATATAATTATTATAAGAATTATTAACATGAATAATAATTTGCCCTCTTCCTTTTCTATATACTTCCCACTTCTACTTCAGATGAAATAATGTTAAATAGTGAGTTATAGATGCAATCTTTATCTTATTCCTGATTGTCTTCCCAGTGGTTTATTGTTAAACTCAATCTTGATTTTAGATTAGGATGGATTTTCTTCATCATTTAGGGTTTCTGACAGATTCAGGACCAAAACTCAGAAAAGTCATCACGTGGTGTTAAACAATATTCATTCTATGATGGTATCCAACCTCACTGTCTGATTTATATCAGCCTAGAAATCTCATTTTAAAAACTAAATCTTTTATATAATTGAGGCTAACCGTATACAAATATGCTTGAAGGACTGGATTGGGAGGAGGAAAAGTTAAACAACAGAAACTCAATTTCAGGGAGAGACAGTAGGAGCCCTGAGATTAAAGAAACTGAATCAGGCGTGGTGGCTCACGTCTGTAATCCCTGCTCTTTGGGAGGCTGAGGCGGGCGGATCGCCTGAAGTCAGCAGATTGGACCAGCCTAACCAGCATAGCGAAACCTCATCTCTACTAAAAATACAACAATTAGCCAGGCGTGGTGGCATGTGCCTGTAACCCCAGCTACTTGGGAGGCTAAGGCAGGAGAATCACTTGAACCCAGGAGGCAGAGGTTGCAGTGAGCAGAGATGGTGCCACTGCACTCCGGCCCGGGCGACAGACTGAGACTCCGTCTGAAAAAAAAAAAAAAAGAGAAACTCACAAAGAGGAAGAATGGGGGCTGAATTTAATCACAGTCTCTGAGGAAAAGGAATCGTGGTTCCACCACAAAATAAAACTATTCTTGAATAAAGTATTTATTATAGTTCATTTATTTTCTTTCTCGTTTATAACAAAAGCAATTTAAGATTATGAATATGCCTCATTATATAGCTTTGTTCATATACCATCATCCTGATAGCAGTTTTGGTTTTTTTTCTAATAATTTGTAAATTTTTCATTTTCATTTTACCCAGAAGTTAAAGCATTTCATGAATTGTCAAACACACTTTTTTGCACATTTTACAACTCTGAAGTTGAGATGTATCTGAAAATCAAAGGTGTATCCATTTCACAGATAACTGGTGTTTATTGCCGTTACAATTAATCCTTTTTTTCTCTCTCTCTTTTTTTGAGGCAGGGTCTCACTCTGTTGCCCAGACTGGAATGCAGTGATGCAATCTCGGCTCCTCCTGGGCTCAAACAATCCTTCCACTTCAGCCATCCCCATAGCTGGGACTACCGGCGCACACCACCACATCCAGCTAATTTTTTGCATTTATTGTAGAGACAGTGTTTCACCACGTTGCCCAGGCTGCTCTCAGAACTGCTAGGCTCAAGCAATCCACCTACCTTGGCCTCCCAAAGTGCTGAAATTACAGGTGTGAGGCACCACACCCGGACAATCATTTGTTCCAGGTTTTGTATTTCATTTTTATTTTATGGCATTGAGGTTAGACAATCTGGTCTATTCAGCTTCTACTTGGGGAGAACTTAATAAGATTTTCTTTTCTCAATGTAATCAATTTTTGAAAATATTTCACAAGCATATACAAAATGTGCTCTCTGGATTATACAAAGTTCAACAATTAACTGTAAACTCAGCAGTTAATTACAGGCAAAATTTCCATGTCTATATATTACCTACTTGATTTGTCAAAAGCTCAAAAAAGGTGTATTATATTCCACAATAATTTATTTGTGTCCATTGCTCTATGCATTTTCAGTATTTTTTACTTGTATTGAGTTTGACTCCTATTATTATAACACCTATATGATTCAATTTATGCAGATTTATAGATTCTTTTTCCATAGCATAAGCAGTGCTTTTTATCAATGTAAAATGACCCCAAACGCCAATTTGATTCCTCATTTTGCCTATAAGTTTGTGGTGTTTGTAAATTCCTCTGGGATTCTGGCAATAGGATGGCTATTAGTCTTATTTTTCAGTATTGCTAAAGAGGTTTCAATTTATTTTGGGCCTCTGGGTCCATGTTTTTCATGGAAATTTAGAAGAGGCTAAGTCAAATTTAATTTGAAACAGAAGCCATCCTAGAACAAAAACACACAGAATGCCTGCAATCTACCAATCTCTGTGCTGAGTACTTTACAAACATTAGCTTATTTAAACATCTCAATAACTTCATTCGATGGACAGGTGTGCATCTAACATCTGCAAGCGGGAGCCACCGCACACATGGAGGGCCCATTCCCACACCCGGCTCTGTCCAGTGCCACGGGCATCTCCCACACAGGAGTGAACACCGCAGCGCAGCTCTGCTCCATCTAATTTCCATCCTCCTTTGCTGACCCCTTCTCTCAGTGGCACCATTATGGTACCATGGTCCACCCTGTGAAGACAAACCTGAGAAACAGTTCTATACTGGCCCTGAAAGCAGGCCCTGCTGTTTGGGTCCAAAATTCTGGGTTCCAGAATCCCCAGAACATGGAGAGGCACAGGCTTTGGGAGGATGGGCCATGTCTCCTTGGACTTGCAGACTCCCAGCCCCACAGAAAAGATGGAGTCAGAGAAGGGGAGGTGCAGGGTCCTCTAAAGCAGGGAGGGGCAGTGCACCAAGATAAGGCCTGGTTGCCTAGGTCTAAGGGCGATACTGGAAGTAGATTGTGTCCCCTGCCAGTATTAGACACCAGCCTCATTGAACCTGTATTTGTCCTATCCTAAGCCCATTCTTTCTAACTTTAGTACTTTAATTTATGTGGATTATAGAGGTACAGTGGTTTAAAACAATGGGCTATAGTATTCTGAAAAGGACTTTGAGCTTTTTGGAGTTAAAAAAAGAAGATATAGAAAGCAATTCTCCTCCTCATACTGGTTGCCTTATTTTACTGAGGAAGGAAACTGAGCTACCAAATCTACTGTTACTAAATTTACACTTCTTTACCTTCATTCAGATGTCCTCCTATGAACTTAGATTTCAGGCGGACTCAGAGAAGTGTCCCGATTGCCTTCTGTGTCGGAAAGCAACACTGGAAGGAAGTACAAAAGGTGCTGCACTGCCAGGCAATGCCTTCTTGTCCATCTCCACGGTGCCTAGGAGGAGCTGGGATTCCTTGTCCCAAGGGCCAATTTCTCAAACCAAAAAAAATAATAAATTCTAAATAGGTTTGCCTCCTGCCTCCCACAAGGGAGCCTGGCACACAGCTAATGGGCTCCAGCAGGACCCTCAGAGCCTGAAAGATGTGCCATAATTTCCCTTTTGTGACTAACAGCAGTTCCCTGGTGCGTCACACAGCATTTTACATGTAGCGATGAATGGTTCATTAGCTCATTCCTCATCCTCTAAGCTGTGTGTAAGCTGGATTCTTTCTTCAGTGTGTTCATTTAACTTTTCCTCTTTTTTCCTCAATAAGTTTTTCTTTTCTTTCAGTTTCATTTGGATGCCTTTTTTTAAAAAAAAAAAAAAGTCATTCTGTACTTTGGCCACTCTAAAGTCCCCACAATCTCTCCATTCTCATTGATAAATAAGGCCATTTTCTTTCTGGTGGGTCTCTCCCCTTCAATTATTCCCAACCCTCTCCTCTAGGATGATGTTTGTCACTATCAGCTGACCTGACCTTCTCACTGTGGCCATCTTTTCCACTCCATCTGCCTTGTGACTGAAAAACACTGTTAACACCTAAATTACATTATAAATTCTAGGTAGAGACAATTGAAGATTGTGATATAGGCTAGAAGTAAGCTTTTTTTTGTTTTAGCTTAGATGGTCATGGAGGGGTGGATGGGCTTATGGTGCGTAGTTAAATCAAACATCCAAAAATGCAGGATAACAACTGCAAAGACTGAAATAGAAGCTCCAACAGACCAGCCCACCTCTGAGGAGAGCCAGAGAAATGAAGGGATCAGAGAGAATGGAGGAGGATGAAAATACCAGTGAAAGAGTTGCTTCTGTTTATGTCTACTCACCGGATATACAAATTACTAATGATGAGCAACACTACAAGCAAATCTTTTAATCATGCCTTTTTCTAGCTACCAGTGATGACAGCAGCATTGGCAGCTCTCCCAGAAAGGCACATGTGTGAGTTCCTCTATCTGACAGTGAGTAGTGTGGATATCAAGTACTATCTGATGTAGCAAAACTTCGTTTAATTTAGGAAATTATCATTTAATCAGACACAGTTTGTTCCCTTCTGAATGGTTTTATTTTGTTCTTGGTTGAGTTCACGGATTAGAATAACCCAGGACACCAAAACCTAACCCATGATAAGATTTAGAATTGCTTTTGCTCTTAAGGATCTTCAAAAAAGTTTCACCTACTTTGAATGTACCTACTTTGAAAATTTAAAACAAAGGAAAATTAAAATTAAGTATACAGAGTAAATACATATAAAAATTCTTTCCTGCAGTTACTTTCATCTGAGATTTTTCCCACTGAACTATACATGGATTCTTTAATTTTTTTTTAATTTAGGAGAGTTTAGTAATTATGAACTATGAATTTTTTCTTCCTTTTTTAAAAAAGTAATTATAATTCAAAAGAATCAGGAAAAAAAATCCACCAGCAAACAGAACTGAAATATGTGCTAAAAGATCAATGTTACTTCTCCAACATGTTTATTAATGTGATATACAGTTTAAATTAATTTATTTTCTCCTCCAAACTTTGAATATTTTAAAATTATTGTTTGTTCACTATAACTAATAGTAGCTGCTGGCATTTCTTTCTCCAAACATCACTAGACTTTAAAGTTCTACTGATTCAGATAAGGCTTTTTTCTCTATTTGAAAATACCAAAACTATCTGCTCCCTGAGAGATGGGATGTTATCTCACTCATTATCTGTCTCCAGTATCACCTAATTCGAAGTGATGGTCAATAAATATTTTTAAAAATCAAATGAAAATTTTTTTAAAGACAGAGTCTTGCTCTGTCCCCCAGGCTGGAGTGCAGTGGTGTGATCACGACTCACTGCAGTCTCAATCTCCTGGGCTCAAATGATCCTCCCACCTCAGCCCCACTAGTAGCTGGGACCACAGATGTGCACCACCATGCCCAGCTAATTTAAAAACTTTTTTGTATTTTTATTTCACTGTATTCCCCTGGCTGATCTCGAATTCCTGAGCTCAAGCCATCCCCTCACTTTGGCTTCCCAAAGTATTGGGATTACAGGAGTAAGCCATGACCAGCCCAAATGAAATTTAAAATCAACTTTAAGCTCTCAAAATTTGCCACTTGTGAATAGCAGACTAAAAAAACAAAAATAAAACCGCATTCTCCCTATGACAATGGAAACCCAAGTACCTAGCATCACCAAAGTATATTAACATCTGAAATACCTAATTTATTATTTAAGGCATAACTCAGATACCAAGGGAATATAGTGTTGTAGTAAAAATAAAATCTTATTAATTTAGGCCAATAAAGGAGCCTACCAACTTGACTAAGTACAATGGCCCATTATTTTACTATAGTACTGTTGTTCTAATTTATTCACCATCTACATATACAGACCTTAAAGGTGTTTTAATATATAGCAAGTGTAACTTCCTAACTTTCAGAGTTTGGTTGATTTGGATGTATCTTTAAAGGTCATTGGTTTAGTGAATAAAATAGTATCTCATTTATCTAGTAGTATCAGAAATAAGATATTTCAATTTTACATATTTTGAGAGAATTCTTTCTAAATCTAAAGTGACCTACATACTTCCCTATCTTGTTAAGGAAAGTGAACATAATTTAATTTTCTTGATGACTCAGAGATTTCCTCATGAGCCTCCATCCCTACACAATTTCACTTCAATGATTCCAGGACCCAGAGCAGGTAGGCTGCTTTTCCCTTACATAACACCATGTATGATGTGATATTACACAGTTCACAGAATTGTTATGAACACATCAGTGCATTTAATTTATATTAAGTGGTTCCAGACTGCCATACTTTTTAGTTTCCTCAGCAGTTTTTCTACATTCTAATTCCCTTTCAGGTTGTTTGGCTGTCACTGCTTCCAGCTAACAGTGCCTCCTTTGGGTTCCTCCCTATAGACTTCTGATTCTCAGTCACCAGTTGTATGTAACTTGAAATAGGAGATATCCAGATTTGTTAAAACTGTCTCTAAAATCGGCTGGGCATAGTGGCCCATGCCTATAATCCCAGAACTTTGGGATGATAAGGAGGGAGGATCACTTGAGGCCAAGAGCTTGAGAACAGCCTGGGCAACCCAGCAAGACCCCATCTCTATAAAACAATAAAATTACCCAGGTGTGGTGGCATGCACTTGTAGACCCAGCTACTCAAAGGCTGAGGCAGGAGAATTCCTTGAGCCCAGGAATTTGAGGCTGCAGTGAGCTATGGTCTCATCACTGCACTCCAGCCTGGACCACAGAGTAAGATCCTGCCTCTAAAACAAACAAAACTATCTCTAAGTGAACTTAGAGTTGAAGTGAAGCTTTGGGAAATTCTATAAATATTAATGTTCATAGGCCATGGCACATGGATTTTCTAATAGCCATTTAGTCTTCACAAAGCCAGTATTCTTAAAGCTATTAATCATATTCCATCTATCTATTCAAATAATATTTACATACAGAGTGCCTCCCAGAGTCAGAAACTAATATATCACAGGATTACAATGATTAATAAAACAAATATGGTCATTACCCTAATGGAATGTACAATTTAGGAAAGAGAAAGGCAATAAACAAGTGAACAAGCAAATAAACACTTTACTGCAACTGTGGTATGTAAGTTCTCATTGTGATTATAGGAACCACAAATCCCCAACATGATCATTGTAGTATAATTACCTTCTATTTATACTGCTTAGTACTTCGTGGCATTTTCATGTTAACCACAAAAGTTAGGAAGTAAAAGCCTTGACAAACAGGAAACTAAGATACAGAGAACTTTACAAGGTCAGTGCTCCAACCAGAGCTAGAACAAAGTAAATCTGATTCCCCCAACCCCCATCTCGTGTTCTTTCCATTCAATGAAAGGACATAGCTTGGAACAAGCTCCATAAAGGAGCTATCTTTCCTTCACTATCCCTAGGTTTATCACCGACAAAGCCCACCGCAATCTTTTGAGGCTGGTTCATTAACAATTTGACAAGTTTGTGTTGGTTGTTTAAAAATTCTACCTCTACCCCGCAAGTTATTGAATACCCTTAGCAAAGTCACTCGATAAACAATGAGAGTGGTAAGAATAGGTTCTCATGGGAGATAAGGTTTCATTTCAGGGATGTTTTATTTCGGTCACCAGTAAAATATCTGAGCAGCACCATCCTCTAGAGCAAGATATAAGGCACTCAGAGGGGCAAGGCAGTGAAGACATTTTATGATTTTAATTAAGAGGTAGTGAACTTTAGTCGTGAACACCACAAAGGAGGGGTAGCAGAGGAAAAGGACAAAGGACAAGGACCAGGACTTGGAAGTCATCAGCATTCATAGGTTATAGAAAGTACAGTGCTCAAGAAAGATCCCTGTGAATGTGAGCTGAGTTATATAAAGACCAGAGTCACATGTCTGAAGAGCAAGAGATCTGAGATTGTGCCAGCAAAAGAATTTCAAGAACAACTTCAGAGAGCCCCATTTCAGTCAAGGGAATTAAACTCAAATTTAGGAAATTAAATATTAGGAAATATTGGCAAATATAATAATTCAACAAATTCATTGTTTAATGACAAAACAAAAATATCCAGTTAACTGACTGAAGACAGCCATTGCCATACAATAGTTTACCATGGCTTTATTATTTATTTATTGATTATTATTATTTTGAGACGGAATTTCGCTCCTCCACCTATTGGGTTCAAGCAATTCTCCTACCTCAGCCTCCCAAGCAGCTGGCATTACAGGCAAGCGCCACCACGCCCAGCTAATTTTGTCGTTTTAGTAGAGATGGAGTTTTGCCATGTTGGGCAGGCTGGTCTCGAACTCCTGACCTCAGGTGATCCACCCGTCTCAGCCTCCCAAAGCACTGGGATTACAGTTGTGAGCCACCACACCCAACCAACTTTCAATAAATTTTTAAGAAAATATTTTAATGTTCTTCCTAATTAAAAGAATCTGACCAGGCGCTGTGGCTCACACCTGCAATCCCAACTCTTTGGCATGTTGAGGCGAGTGGATCACTTGAGGCCAGGAGTTCAAGACCAGCCTGGCCACATAGTGAAACTTCTTCTCTACCCAAAATACAAAAATCAGCCAGGCATGGGGGCACATGCCTGTAATCCCAGCTATTCCAGAGGTTGAGGCAGGAGAATTTCTTGAACCCGGGAGGCAGGGGCAACGGTGAGCCGAGATCACACAACTGCACTCCAGCCTGGGACTCTACCTCCAAAAGAAAAAAAAAATCTACTTTGGCTTACTCTAATTACTTTTTGTGATTATATACATAATAATCATCAAATCGGTTTTGTGGCCTTTTATTACCATGCCTCTGTGCTCTCTTTAAGATTAACCTCATCAGTAATTTACTATTACGTTTTTCAGTGAAAGAATAATTTTATGTTTTGCATTTACATATCATTCCCTATAAAAGTGAAAAGCAGACATTGCTATCTTAAGTATGCAAAAAATTAGCTACCTAGGCATGACAAGAAAAGAATATATTTTCATTTTTAACATATGTTTAAACTTTATATAGCATTGCTATACTACTAGGCTAACAATAAGCTAATAAATGTTTGTTGACAAGCATCACAACTACATAGTTTTTTTGTTTGCATGTTTGTTGTCTTTTTTGTTGTTGGTGGTGGTGGTTGCCAGAAACATGATATAATACATTCAACTAACTGCTTTAATAACCAAGTAAATTAGGGGAAGGTTTTTAGCCCCTTTTGGAAATGATCAACAGAAGAATCTTGGTCCCTAGAGTCCTATCTCTACTCTTTTTTAGTTCATATATAAGCTAAATTCTTCTAATAAATAATTTACTATTCTATATTCCCATGAAATAAAAAGAGAAGCATTTTCAGAAAGGAGGAGTTTAAGGAAAATAAAGATGGGCTCAGTAGCTCCCTGCCCTTTGGGAGGCCGAGGCGGGAGGATTGCTTGAGCTCAGAAGTTCAAGACCAAGCCTGGGCAACACAGTGAGAACTCATCTCTTCAAAAATAAAATTCTCTAGAAAAAATAAAACTCATCTCTACAGAAAATAAAATTAGTCAGTCATGGTGGTGTATGCCTATAGTCCTAGCTGCTTGGGAGGCTGATGCAGGAGGATCACTTGAGTTGGGGAGATTGAGGCTGTAGTGGGCTGAAATCAGACCACTGCACCACTCCAGCCTGGGTGACAGGGCAAGACTCTGTCTCAAAAAAAAAAAAAGAAGAAGAAGGGAAGGGAAGGAGGGAGGGGAGGGGAGAGGAGGGGAAGAGAGAGGGGAGGGTCACTGCTATGACCCAGTCTCCTATTATCTGTAAGTCACAAAGATAAACAGATTCAGTATTTTCATTGCTACCCACCCAAAAGCCCCAAAGGAGATTTCCAGTGCTCTCCCTAGTCACCTATGCAGCCTGGCCGATTCTCAAAACAGTCCCAAAACTAAGGGACTCCCTTCTTTGTTGGGGGGGGGGGGGAGAAGTGGAAGAAGAACTCTGAACCATTTTGGCCCTTTTCCAAAACTCAATTGCTACCACTCAAACTAACACCACCCCTACAGAGACAAAAAGAAGTATGCCCCTGCTAAGAGGAAGATGAATTGAAACCAAATGAAATCTACCAACACTTGAATGGCATGTTTTCATTTCACTCAGTGATCTCTCAACATTGATCTTCCCTTAATCATTTCCCAATTTCCTAGGCTCAACCAGGGAAACGCACTGAATAGCAAGTTACCTGGCAAATTCTTTACTTTCTCTGTAAGTATAATTGCTCTTTTAAAACACATGGATGTAGATGTGTATATACATATATGCGTCACTGTATTCTTTTTTTTTTTTTGCTCTTGTCACCTGGGCTGGAGTGCAATGGCTCACTGCAAACTCCACCTCCTGGGTTCAAGTGATTCTCCTGCCTCAGCCTCCCAAGTAGCTGGGATTACAGGTGCCCACCACCACACCTGGCTAATTTTTGTATTTTTAGTAGAGACAGGGTTTCACCATGTTGCTTGGCCAGGCTGGTCTCGAACTCCCGACCTCAGGTAATCCACTTGCCTTGGCCTCCCAAAGTGCTGGGATTACAGGCATGAGCCACTGTGCCTGGCCTATCACTGTATTCTCAAAATTATTTTTGGAAACTTTGGCATGTTTCATGTCGATTTTTTGAGAGAAATATAGTTAACTAGTAAAGCACAAATTAAAAATTGAAAAGGTAGAGCACACCAATTTTTCTTTGTGATATACACACATGCATAATATTTATGAAAATAACCATTCTTAAGCATTGAAACAAGGCCATTGGGAACCTTGGAGTTGGTCTGGGTACTTCTAGAACATTTACATAATGGTGAGTTCCTGCTGCTTCATCTATAAAATGGAGCTGATAATACTTACTCTCTCTGCACTTTATATCTTTAACTTCCTTTGTGTAAAGGCTAATGTACATATTTTCCACATTGTGTAGCAAATATAGCCCCCCTGTGTGACACTGAAAAACAGTTGTGATAAACTCTCTGTTATGTCCCAACACTACAAACCTATGAAACAAAACACGCACCAGAACTTCTGACATAAAGCAGAAAGGTAAAATACATTTTAAGCCACCACAACTGGCAGGCCAAGAGTTAAGAAACAGTGTGGACATCAGCATTAAATATCACCTACAACAAAAATTCAGGGTTGCATGGTCTGTAGGCATTTTTCCCCTCACATGGAGAACTAAGAAACTTCAAATTTTTATTTTTATTTATTTATTTTTTTGAGACGGATTCTCACTCTGTCGCCCAGGCTGGAGGGCAGTGGCACGATCTCGGCTCACTGTAACTTCTGCCTCCCGGATTCAAGTGATTCTCCTGCCTCAGCAAATGTTTATTTTATTTTGAGACTGGGTCTCACTTTGTTGCCTAGGCTGGAGTGCAGTGGCGCAAACACTGCTCACCGCAGCCTCAACCTCCCAGGCTCAAGCAATCCTCCTGCCTCAGCCTGGGACTACAGGCGTGTGCCACCATGCCCGGCTAATTTTTGTTGTTGTTGTTGAGACAAGGTTACCCAGGCTGGTCTCAAACTCCTGGGCTCAAGCTATCCTCCCACCTTGGCCTCCCAAAGTGTTGAAATGACAGGTGTGAGCCATCGCACCTGACCAAAATTTTAGATGTTAATATTAATAAACTTTTAACAGAATCCAAAAATGCTGCTATATCAGTATAGCAGAACATTCATCTCCTGAGTGAAACTGAAGGTGTTAAAACAAAAATTTCAAACTCACCCACTCTACTAGTTCTGGCAGATATTCCTGAGAATTTTAAATCAAAAGCATTTAAGGACTATTATGAAAGATACAAAGTCACAAATACCATTTTACCTAGGAAGCATGTAAAGTGATGAATACTTTTCCCTAATTTTTAAAATAAAAAGTGAGTGAGCTTTCAATAATTAAACTCATTCTTTGTTATATGTTTTATTACACTTGTTACTTAAAATAACTAAGACCTTCTGGAAAATTGCTGTGAGAAACTCAATAGTCCATTTGGTTAATATTATAATGTAAGGCTATATTCAAGTCAGTTTAATAGTAATAATATTTGTATGCTTAAATAACAGATACTGAAACCCTGGGGTAATCTTCTATTCCTCTGAAATACATGGTTATTAAGGAATGAGATAAATATGTACAACTGAATTTTAAAATATGCCATTTATTTTTCAGTTTACTAAAGAAAATATATTTTGCAACCAGGAGCCACTGGGCTGCTTTATTCAACTCCTCGTCTCCCCGCCCCCACCTATTCCACATGAGGCCTGAGCTATACTAAAATTTTGCAAAGCCTTGCATTGTTCTCCCTGACACCGGATCAGCCCACACAAAAAAGCAACTGCCCGCTCAAAAGCAATCCGGTGATGGAGCCTGGTGCTATCTAATCAAGGGCAAAAGGTCACTTCCGAACAACTGGGCAATAAAAGATTATTTCTAGCGACAAAACAGGGAGGCCCAGAGGTGGGGGGTAGAATGTGGGGAGGGGCTGGGGAGGAAGGAGGGCAAAAGGGCTCCAGTCTGTGGGAGGAAGTGCATTGACTCAAGGCAGCAGACGGGAACCATCTGGCTCCTTCTGAGGTCTGTTTTTTAAGACAAGAGAGAAAGCCCCCTTTAAAGGGGACAGTGACTCTGGGCTGTGCAATTCACACTTTTGCATAATATAAAACCAGCTTTCCCAGGCCTAGAAAAATCAGGGAGACAAGGAAAGAGGAGAGAAATCTTTTCCCAAATAGAAGGACTTGTCTTAGCAAATGTTAACCAGAGGACGCACTGCTTTTGGTCTAAGCAGATCAGTAAATAAACTATCTTGATAAGCACTAAGTAGACGATCCAGCAACTGGTGTTTAATTATTATTTGAAGTTAACCTTAAAACACATGCACACAGAGTTTTTAAAGAACATAAAATTCCATTTTGGTGATACTGCTATGCTAATGTCTTCCGTCCTCCCAGGAGCTACTTCTGCTCCACCACTCCCTTCCCCCATCACCAGTCTTCTGGCTTCCAGAGTCTTTTCACTTGTTCTTATTGAAGCACCTTTGAATGGGTGCAAGGAAATTAAAGGGCCTATTGTATCCAGCCTAGTTGCTTTGGTCTGGGGAAAGCTAGAATTACAGATAGTGTACTCTATTTTACCCACCCTCCCCACCCACAAAAGAATCAGTACCAAGTAGACTATGTCCTCAATTCTCCTATCTGTGATTTTTAATTTTTTTTTTTTTTTTTACTACTGAGTAATTACCAACCGAAATAGAAAGGGCCCAGGCTAAGAGATCACCGCTGGCTGTGTGGCTGCAGACATGAGATCCTAATTAAAGTAATTCAAAATCCACAGAACAGGAAGCCCGATCATCTTCAGACTTGTTTCTCTTTTATGAGGGGGCAGGGGGAGAGAAGTGTAGCATGGCTAACAGACTAGCAGATCTAGGACTGTTCAGGGTGGGCCACCGTGTGATATTCATGTTTCTAAATATAAGTATCTTTTTTTAAAATGGCTGTGTCTGACAATTGGAATTTGGAATATCTGCTGACCAATCCAGCAGCACTGCTAGGAAGGAAATAGAGCATTTAAATGTCTATTTCTCTGAGGACAACCAAACCTTTGTCCCAATAGAACACAGTCAGAAAGTGTTCTACAGAGGAAATTTCATGTAAGTAGGAAGCAGAAATGGAGATAAGGAAACTAGAACTTGCTTTTTGACATCCACATAAGCATGAGAAAACATTATGAGACAAAAATAATAAAATGACATTATAAATGTCAATAACTTTTATTATTGTCTACTACATATTGATCACTGGACATTAGGTATAATGGGACTGCCACAAAAAGGTACCTAAGATCCATTTCCTCAAGGTGTTTATAATCTAAAAGTGGGTAGGATAAACCCACTTGGAAAACATGCAAAAGAATATATATACATCAGTCCAATACTAATTGTTCCTTCATGCTTAAGGGATACTGGAATAAAATGTTCTCTAGATTAGGCTGGGTTATTCTGAGAAGACTTTAATGGTGAGATAAATTTCAAACAGAATTTAAGAGAAAGGAAGACAAGCGTAGTGGCTCACGCCTGTAATCCCACCACTTTGGGAGACCAAGGCAGGCGGATCACAAGATCAGGAGTTCAAGACTGGCCTGGCCAATATGGTGAAACCCCATCTCTACTAAAAATACAAAAAATTAGCCAGGCGTGGTGGCACGTGCCTGTAGTCCCAGCTACTCGGGAGGCTGAGGCAGGAGAACGGCATGAACCCAGGAGGCGGAGCTTGCAGTGAGCCGAGATCACGCCACTGTACTCCAGCCTGGGCGACAGAGCGAGACTCCATCTCAAAAAGAATAATTAATTAATTAAAAAATAAAAGACGGGTAGACACATGCTTTGGGAGAGTGAAAAGAACATATCAGCCTCTTCCAGTCAAGCAAGTTTAAAGGTGGAATGACAAATTCCGAGTCTGCTCAATTGTATTTGATGCTCTGAACTGAAGAGATTAACAGACGAGGGCATTTCAGGGAGCAAGGAACTGCCACACAAAAAGGTTATGAGCTTCAAATGCAAATCAAAACCACAAAGAGACACCACTTTACACCCATCAGGATGGCTATTACAAAAAAAAAAATCACCAAAAACAAAAAACCTGAGAAAATAACAAGTGTTTGTGAGGATGTAGAGAAACTGGAACCCTTGCACTGTTGGTAGGAATGTAAAATGGTACAACCACTACAGAAAACTGTATAGAGATCCCACAAAAAAATTAAACACAGATTTATCATATGTTCCAACAATTTCACACAAAAGAATTGATAACAGGGAACTTGAAAAGAATGTTCATTCAACCATGTTCACATCAGCATTATTCACAATAGCCAAAAGGTGGAAACAACACAAATGTCTATCAATGAATGAATGCATAAACAAAATGTATAGATACATACAATGGAATATTATTCAGCCTTAAAAAGGAAGGAAATCCTCATACATGGCATGACATGGATGCAGTTTGAAAACATTACACTAAATGAAATAAGCCAGACACCAAAGTACAAATATTATATGTTTCTACTTATATAAGATACCTAGAGTAATCAAATTGTTAGAGACAGAAAGTAGGATCCTGGTTACTAGGGTCTGGGAAAGAAAGGAATGCGAGTTATTGTTTAATGGGTACAGAGTTTTCATTTCAGATGATGAAAAAGTTCTGGAAATCAATAGTTGCACAACACTGTCAATGTATTTAATGCCAGTGGACTGTACACTTAAAAATGATTTACATGGTAAGTTTTACGTTATGTATATTTTAACACACACAAAAAAAACACAGATTTTGTTAAAAAGAAGATGGGGAAAAAAAAGAGGATAAGCTTAAAGTCAGTGAGGTTGGCTGTAACTACCATTTCTGCCACTTAATAGCCATGTGACGTTAGTCAAGGTACTTACTCCTTAAGGCTAAATTCTTCAACTATGGAATAAGGATAATGAAATTCACAATCCAGCCTATAAATACAAGAAATGATGTAAAATGCCCGACAGTTAGGAAATGGATTAACTAGGATTCTTGAAAGCAACAAACGGAACCACAAACTGAAATAGGTCACAGAATTTTTTTGCTTATTAAAGCAAACCAAGAACTTCCATTTCTTTCAATCTAGCTTATCAATTCTGCATTGTAGTTTCTGTGACTGCTAGAGATATAACCAATGGGATTCCAGGCACACATCCTTACATTTTCACGGCTAAACAAGGAAAAGCTCTTCCTTTGATCATGTTTGAAAAAAAATCCTAGGGAAAGACTCTGATTAGACTATCCTTGGTTACATGCCCTCTCCCTTGGACCAATCACTGTGGCTAGGCTAGGAAAATGAGAACACCCCTCATAAAAAAGCATATGTTAAAGAGAGAGGAAAGTAACACAGCCACTGGGAGAATAGATGTGAACCAAGTAGACATCTTACTGGGTGACTATTACAGCAAACTCAGGAAATGGCAAGCTAGATTTTTATGCACAAGATTAACAGAAGCCACGTTAGATAGTTGAGCAGAGAAATGATCATTTACCTAAGAAACATATATTTTATATTATTTAGAACTAATTGGTTAATTCAGTAGTTCATTTATTAATAATGTCATAAGTTTCTACACATAGTACAATTTTCCAAATAACTGGAATGTACTCTCCCAAGTAGTAAACTTTTTATTCTTAGAATTTTATCTAAAATATATTGTATTCTGCTTATGATAAAATACAAAAACAAATTTTTTGGAAATTCAAGATCATTATTAAAATTAAATATCATACTATGTCATAGTACACCAGTAATTAAAACTGGTGTTTAAAACTGCTCAAATCCTTTACTCCAAGGCCCAGAGTGTCTGCTTCCAAAAAATCCTCTTTTTTCTATCATTCTTCATCCTGCTTCTAGTTGCTGAGTAACAGACATCTAGATAATTAATTACTCTAAGTAAAATAAGACTCTCGTGGTGTATTTTATAGGAAAAAAGTGGATTGACTCCTGTCCAAATAATGGTTAGTATAGATGTTCAAGGATTTGTTCCCTTTTGGGTTCACAACAGTGTTTAGTAAAGTTGCAAGTCAATCTCTGCCTGAAACCCAGATGCTTCAGAACACTAAGTCAAGAAACGTTCAACTTTGTGGTAGAATCAAAGATGGCTAAGGCATTAAAAGTTTTTAATATGGTTACTGAAACATATTTTATGAAAATGAACTATATGGAGATTATCACCAGGTTTTTGTTGTTGTTTTGTTGTTGTTGTTGTTTGTTTTGAGACAGAGTGTTGCTCTGTCACCCAGGCTGGAGTGCTGTGGCACAGTCTTGGCTCACTGCAACCTCTGCCTCCCAGGTTCAAGCAATTCTCCTGCCTCAACCTCCCAAGAAGCTGGAACAATAGGCACGGGCCACCATGCCTGGCTAATTTTTGTATTTTTAGTAGAGACAGGGTTTCACCATGTTGGCCAGGCTGGTCTCGAACTCCTGACCTCAAGTGATCCACCCTCCCCGACCTCCCAAAGTGCTGGTATTACAGGCGTGAGCCACTGTGCCCCGCCATCACCAGGTTTTGAACCGTGAGTTTTGGATTACAGATATAACAGGAAATCAGAAGAAATTTGTTTGAATATTGAGAAAGTGAATTTATCTGGCTTAGGGTTTATTGGCTATTGAATTTCTCAACTGCATATTCTGAAGAAGTATCAATCAGATTAAGAATTTCTTGACTCTAAAAGAGGTCACGAATTGGCTTACAAAGTAGCTACTAAAACAAAGAAATCTGTCATAGTCAGTGCAGTAATACCTAATGATTTCCTCAATTTCTCCACAAGATGACTCTAATTCTGCTACTGACCAAAGTACTGATGGTACAATAGCAATGTGCCCAAAAGAAAAAGACCCAGAAGAAGCCTGGAGAACTTGCATGCTTTCTTTACTTGTTTTGCAGTCGTCAGGAAGATGTGTGACATTATCACCCCTCACCTACTATTTTCAGTAGCAAATGCCCAAATACTTAAAAATGTAATCAAATCAGTGATTGCACATTCTCGACAGGAGAACAGTGTGTTAAAGGGGAAGATCAACAAGGGAAGGAGAAAACCAGGGGAGCTTTTTGGTTGTTTCTCTTTCAGAAAGGCCAATAGTCATCTAAATTATTATTTTCTCATGTCATTAAAAGAAAGAAGTGATAAAATGGAGTAACCACAGGCAAAAAGAACACAGTTGATACATACACTAACTACCTACCACTCTAAGAGGGCAAACCCACAGATAAAACCTGGTGCTGCTGCCAAGGCATTGAGTCTCTCCAGCTATGTAAACTGTAAAGAGTTTGCAAAGGAACAAATCCAGGACGTAACCCCCTTGAGAACAACAAAAGGGATACTTGTCCGGACATTCACATTGCATCATGCCACTTCACAACTTATAATGAGTCTAGAGAAAGAAGCATGATTTTGGCATGGCCCAGTCCTGTTGTTCTCATTCCGTAAGACAAAGCAAGCATATCGTTATTTTTTGGTTTACATTTTATCTGTCTGAATCCACCTAGTGAGGCAATGACAAACCTGTTAAATCAAACTAAGCCAAGTTAATGCAGTGCAGCCAAATAGCTTATAAATTTTTTTTAAAAAGCAAACCACATTTTGCTATAAACTGAAAAGCATATTAGCAATCAACCAAGGCCTGATACGTTAGGGGTTTATCTAAGCACCTTTTCCTTTCCTTCTCCCATCCATCTCACTGATAAGTGTCTTCTTGTATAAAGATCCTAAAGGCTTTTATGTTTTCTATGTATTCGGTTGACATTGCCCTAGTAAAGTATTTTACTACTTCGCAAACACTTAAACCCAAACCTTTCGTGGTGAAAACAAGAATTTTTCAAATAAAAATTTTGAGTAGATAATCAACGTGCCTTTGGCCACCATGAGATATAGGGCATAATCTTCTACTTTTAAGTCTTCCATTTTTTAGCTATCAGACCAAATATTTATAACCTGCACATTTAAAATAGCTACTGTATAAAAAGGGCCATACTTAACACTCATAAAGTTAATAATGCAGTATCTAAAGTGTCAAAACACACCATTACATGAATTTCTCCCCCTGAATTCTTGAGTTTGTCTAAAAACATTGCCAGATTTAACACAATTTTAGTTCCAAGTCTGTACATATTTTGATTCGAACTTTTTCGGTTTTTTGTTTTGTTTTGTTTTGTTTTTGAGACAGCGTCTCACTCTGTCACCCAGGCTGGAGTACAGTGGCACAATCTCAGTTCACTGCAGCCTCAACCTCCCAACTCAAGCAAACCTCCTGCCTCAGCCTTCTGAGTAGCTGGAAACACAGGCACGTGCCACCACACTCAGCTAATTTTTTGATTTTTTATCAATAAGGTAAGATAAAGGTCTCACTTTGTTGCTGAGGCTGGTCTCAAACTCCTGGGTTTAAGCCAAATTGTTCTATTTGAGGTACATTTGGGGAAATTTTCTCCAATATCAACA
Source organism: Macaca thibetana thibetana (assembly GCF_024542745.1). NCBI lineage: Eukaryota > Metazoa > Chordata > Mammalia > Primates > Cercopithecidae > Macaca > Macaca thibetana. Next base: position 66,186,955 of record NC_065582.1, read on the forward strand.
TTTGTAATATAAAATAGTAAAGACAACAAATTATAAGATTTTTTTAAAAACATAGTATAAAGGGGCCGGGTGCAGTGGCTCACACCTGTAATCCCAGCACTTTGGTGTGTCTGGAATTAGTGGGCTCTTGGTCTTGCTGACTTCAAGAATGAAGCCGCGGACCCTCGTGGTGAGTGTTACAGTTCTTAAAGATGGTAGTTTGGAGTTTGTTCCTTCAGCTGTTCAGATGTGTCTGCAGTTTCTTCCTTCTGGTGGGTTCCTGGTCTGGTTGACTTCAGGAGTTAAGTTGCAGACATTTCCAGTAAGTGTTATAGCTCTTAAAGGCAGCACATCTGGAGTTGTTCGTTCTTCCCGAGGGGTTCATGGTCTCGCTGGCTTCAGCAGTGAAGCTTCAGACCCTCGCAGTAAGTGTTACAGCTAATAAAGGCGGCGTGGACCCAAAGAGTGAGCAGCAGCAAGATTTATTGTAAAGAGCAAAAGAGAAAAGTTTCCACAGTGTGGAAGGGGACCCCAGCGGTTTGCCGCTGGCTGCCTCCAGCAGCCTGCTTGTAGTCCCTTATCTGGCCCCACCCACATCCTGCTGACTGGTCCATTTTACAGAGAGCTGATTGGTCCATTTTACAGAGCACTGACTGGTCCGTTTTGACAGAGTGCTGATTGGTGCATTTACAATCCTAGAGTTAGACAGAGTGCTAAACAGAAAAGTTCTCCAAGTTCCCACTAGGTTAGCTAGATACAGAGTACCAATTGGTATTTACAAACCTTGAGCTAGACACAGAGTACTGAGTGGTGTATTTACAAACCCTGAGCTAGACACAGAGTGCTAGACAGAAAAGTTCTCCAAGTCGCCACCAGGTTAGCTAGATACAGAGTACCAATTGGTATTTACAAACCCTGAGCTAGACGCAGAGTGCTGATTGGTGTATTTACAAACCCTGAGTTAGACACAGTGCCGATTGGTGTATTTACAATCCCTTAGCTAGACGTAAAGGTTCTCCAAGTGCCCACTAGACTCAGGAGCCCAGCTGGCTTCACCTAGTGGATCCTGCACTGGGGCTGCAGGCAGAGCTGCTCTCCAGTCTCCCGCAGCGCCTGCACTTCTCAGCCCTTGGGTGGTCCATGGGACCAGGTGTCACGGAGCAAGGTGCAGTGCCCGTCGGGGAGACTCAGGCTGCAGGGGAGCCCACCTTGGAGTGGGAGCTCAGACATGGCAGGCTGCAGGTCCCAAGCCCTGCCCCATGGGGAGGCAGCTGAGACCCGGGGAAAATTCGAGCACGGTGCGTGTGGACAGGCAGTGCTGGGGAACCCTGAGCAACTTCTGCAGCTGCTGGCCCTCACTGCCCTGGGCCAGCAGCGTGGGCCAGCTGCTCCGAGTGTGGGCCCAGTGAGCCCAAGCCGGGGCTCACGCCAGCCTGAACTCATGCTGGCCTGTGAGCGCTGCACGCAGCCCGTGTTCCCGTCCGGACCTATCCCTTCACACCTCCCCGCAAGCAGAGGCAGCCGGCTCAGGCCTCGGCCAGCCCAAAGAGGGGCTCCCACAGTGCCATAGTGGGCTGAAGGGCTCCTCAAGCACCACCAGAGTGGACGCCGAAGCCGAGAAGGCGCTGAGAGGGCTGCTAGCACATCATCACCTCTCACTGGGAGGTCGAGGCAGGCAGATCAGGAGGTCAGGAGATCAAGACCATCCTGGCTAACACAGTGAAAACCCATCTCTACTAAAAATACAAAAAAAACAAATTAGCCGGACGTGGTGGCAGGAGCCTGTAGTTCCAGCTACTCGGGAGGCTGAGGCAGGAGAACGGGGTGGACCTGGCAGGCAGAGCTTGCAGTGAGCCGAGATCATGCCACTGCACTCCAACCTGGGCGCCATCTCAAAAAACAAAACAAAACAAAACAAAAAACAAAAAATATAAAGAATCTCTTGTACATTGTTTATTCTTATTTCCTTTAACCTATTAGTTAAAAGATGAGAGAAGAATTAAGAAGACCAAAAGAATCCTAAAGTCATAACCTCTTGACTATGAGCTTTTTTTTTTTTTTTTTTTTTTTACCTGTTTTCATCTCTTTGATCTAACTACTTACACTGATAAAAATATGAGAGGAAAAATAAATTATTCACCATCTTAGTACTTGAGCAATACGGAAGACATGCAGTTCAATAATCTGATGACTTTATCTCATGCTAAATAGTGAAATGTGATATTTAGCAAGGTGAAGGGTAGTTATGTATGGCCCAGAGCCACTGATAGGAAGGCGTTTATAAGCTAGTTGGAGAGCTAAGACTAACCTACAGCACACATTACAATGCTGACTGAAGGCAGATAGAGGCAGGAGACAGACAGATTCCTAGGCAGACAGGGACAGGACCCTGGTAAACCTGACTTTCAGGCCCAAAACAGCCCAAAGCCTGAAAACTGAGCTGCCAGTTCCAGGTGGAGTCCACAACCATGTGAGAACTTCCTCCTTGCCTTTTAGCCAATTGAATGGTGCCTCTTCCAGGTCTGCTCATGGACCAGTCAGCACACACTCCCCTATTCTGAGCCCATAGAAACCCTGGACTTGGCCTCACAGACCTGCTTTCCGGCCCTGCTCACACAGAAGGCTACCCACTTCCGGTTCCTGCTCGTTGTTCAGAGCTTTTCTATCGCCAATAAAATTCTTCTCTGCCTTGCTCACTCTCCAGTGTTCATGTACCTCATTCCTCTTGGTCGCAGGACAAGAACCCAGAACCTGCTGAACAGCGGGTGTGAAAAGAGCTGTAATACACGTTCCTTCTCGCCAAGTTACAGGAGTGAAACACTGCTGGGCGCCACACTCCCCTGTTTGCGGAGCAGGCAGTGGGACCAAATGAATGTGACACTTCCTGGGGGCTCAGATCTTCACACTGGACTCCCTGAGCCGGACTCCCTGAGCAAAAACTGTAACACCCCTTGTGGCTCTACCATTGCTGGCATCTCTGAGTTTTCGGGCACTGCCACATCCCCCTCATCCAGACACCAGTGCCCAGTGTGGAAGCCGGTTGTGCCATACCTGGACCCGCTGTGGGCCGAGCACACAGCCATGGCCAGCAGGGGCTCTGGGCTGGTAGCACGGGCCGAGCTCAGTCTGCTAGGCTGTGGGTGGTGCCAGCCCAGTGAGCTCAAGTGAAGCCTGGGCAGAGGCACTGCTGGCCATGAGATTTCCAGCTGGCAAAGTGGCACCAAAAGAATCCTGTGTCATTAGGAAAGCAGAGGAGCTGCCAGATGGATGTATGATGTGAAGCCACGTTTGCATGCAGTTAAGTCACAGAAGTACTTACAGACCAAGAAATCCTTACGATAAAGCTTGAAGGATTATCATTTATCTAGCTAATTCTAAAGACCATATTGTACTACTCTGCTAGAATTGTCATAACAAAACACGTCAAACTAGGAGGTTTAAACAACAGAAATTGATTTTCTCACAGTTCTGGAGGCTAAACATTCAAGATCAAGATGCCATCAGGGTTGAGTTCTGGTGAGGCATCTCTTCTTGGCTTGTACATGGCCACCTTGTCACTGTGTTACTGTGTCCTCACATGGCCTTTCCTCTGTGATTGTGCTGAGTATGTGAGTGTGTGTGTGTGCATGTGTGCGTGTGTGTGTGTGTGCATGTGTGCGTGTGTGTAAGAAAGAAAGAGTTCTTGTGTTTTTTCCTCTTCTTATAAGGACACCAGTCCTATCAGATTATAGCCCTACTGTTATAACTTCATTTAACATTGATTACCTCCTAATAAATCCCAGTTTCCAAGTACAGTCACACTGAGATTAGGACCTCAACAAATGAACATCGAATTGACACAATTCAGTCTGTAACACATACCATAAGTTGAGTTATAGAAGACTAAGACTACGAGAAGACAATTATACTTGGGCCACTAAGTTTAAGCCCTTGTAAGTTCCCTTGAAAAAAACTCAGTCCTTTTTACAAAAATATGCTTTGGTTTTATAACTTTGGCTTTTTATTGGTTTACTACAAAGACATAACCCTATGAATTATCTATCTTTTTCGAGGACACTGTCCATCCCCAATATTCAATATCCTTTACATAAGCTCTGAGTGAGAATCATCTCTAAGATTTTAGTGCTGGAGCAAAAATTATCTTCCAGGAGAGCATCCCATGATTTCTAAAAATGCTAAGAACCTCATCCTACAATATTTTCACTTTTTCTTCTAGTATAGTGAAAATTTTGGATCATATTGGAAGCTCAAACACAATAAATTTATTAATTTTAGAGATATTTACAACCATACTCTTACATTTTTTGCTTTTCATCCTGATCCCTATTTATGTTTTAGTAGTAATTCTCCCATTGTTTTTTACCTGTGCAAAAACACTTTTTTTATAAAAGAGATAGTGTTTAAATAAAGTAAATCCCTGGCACAAGTTCTTCATAAGACTAAAGCAAATATTTAAAAATCAAATAGCAGCTATTGATTTCTGTGAAAAAATACCTAGATAACAAAAAGAGAGTCACCACCAAAAAAGAGAATCCTAAATGCCCCTTACATTTTCATTCATCATACCCAGGAGAAGGAACACCTGGCAATGAATATTAAAATAAAACTTTAAAAGTTTTATTATGCTTTAAAATAAAAGTAGTAAAGCCCATTTAAAGGTAGAAGACAAAATTTTCCAGGATGGTAAATGGATAATTTTGAGCTATTACATGCAAATTAACTTTCAGACTGGCTGGTAGATTTTAAAGTGAAACTGCATTTTAGCTAGCAACAATTGCTAGGGAATAGATAAGCTTTACCCCGCTGTTGGTGAGCTCCAGCTGTTTTCTGCACGGGCTCTCTTGAGAGATGGGGTGCTACTGGACAGTGCAGTTTGAAGATGCAATGAAAGAAGCAGCGGCGGCAGGGCATTTTGTAGGAAGAGGACAGGAGGCCCTTCTGATTCTGCACATTTGCTAGGATGTGACTTCAAGACCTCTCACTGAGAAGGTTAATGCCTAGGGAAAGGAAAAGTCAAAGAAATCAGGAACGAAAATACTTACTTTATTATGGCACAAAAATAGTGCACTGAAATAACATGTTGCATGAGGTAAAAGCCCAGAGGATACATGTACAAAATATCAGCAACAAGTGTTAGGATAATATTTAAAATCCATCAATCATGTATGGATGTTGGAAAAAAATATGGTATTAGATTTGCTAACTCAAAAAACTGAGTAAGGTCTTCCTGAAGTCTTCACAAATATAACAGACCTCCATAAAAAGTCAATCTTGTATTGTAGTCTCAATTAACTGGGGAGAAATAAGTAAAGCAACTTACATTCTGATAGGGGAGTGATAAGAGGTCTCCGGAGAAAGAACTTTGCACTGAATAGGTGGAGCAGGACTAGGCTAAACCTTATATGAAAGGTGAGATCAAGATGGGGACTGAGCACAGGTATCTACCTTCCCTCCTACCTAAAACCTTTTGAAAGAATAGAAAAGATAGTATGGGGAAGGATAGCTCCTGAAGCATATTAGAATACAAGAAAGGATAAAACTGACAGAATTGTAAGTAATTTCTTAAAGAAAAATCAAGAGAGTTTGGATGGACAGAGAAGGCACAGCTTAAATTCTGTAGGCCCAGATGCAGAAACAGTAAAGACTATGATCCCCTGGACTTCCCCTCCCTGGAAGAGACCTAGACATATGCCTTACAGGGTTTGAATGCTTGTCTCCTCCAAATCTCAGGTTGAAATGTGACTTCCAGTGTTGGAGGTGGGGCCTTGTGGGAGGTGATTGAGTCATGAGGCGGAACCCTCCTGTATGGCTTAGCACCGTCCCTTTGGTGATGAGTGAGTTCTCAGTTCATGCTGCGTTCTGGCTGTTTAAGAGCTCTAGGACCTCCCTTTTCTTACTCTTGCTCCTGCTCTAATCATGTGACACACTGGCTCCCTTCACCTTCCACCATGAGTGTAAGCTTTCTGAGGCCCTCACCAGAAGCAGATGCTGGCATCACACTCCCTGTACAGCCTGCAGAACTGTGAGTCAAAATGAATCTTTTTCTTTATAAATTGCCCAGCCTCTGGTATTTCTTTATAGCAACACAATAATAGACTTACATAATGCCCTATGGAAAAGGAAGGGTAGGGACTTCCCAAATAGCTTCCACATGGAATATATATATAATTATTGATATGGTTTGGCTGTGTCCCCATCCAAATTGAATTGTAGCCCCACAATTCCCACGTGTTGTGGGAGGGACCTGGTGGGAGGTCACTGAATCATGGGGGCAGATTTTTTCCATGTTATTCTCATGATAGTGAATAAGTCTCATGAGATCTGATGGTTTTATAAAAGGGAATTTCCCTATACAAGTTCCGTTCTCGTGTGCCACCATGTGAGAGGTGCCTTTCACCTTCCGCCATGATTGTGAGGCCTCCCCAACCACGTGGAACTGTGAGGCCATTAAACCTCTTTCTTTTGTAAATTGCCCAGTCCCTCAGGTATGTCTTTATTAACAGCGTGAAAACAGACTAATGCAATTATTTTTCCATATGTCACGATAGGAAAGACAAGCATCCCAGAAAAAAAACTGTTATTCATCTGTTTTAGCATGTTCATATAACACATTACTTCCACAGCACCGTGGCACTAACTATAGCATATTACCATTGCTTGTTTATAATTGTCTGTGTCTCTACTTAGCGCATCAGCTCTGTGAGGGAGAGGACTGTAGCTACCTGTTCACTGTTGTATCACCAGAACTCTAGCAGAAACTTTATAAATGTGTTGAACTAAATGATCAAATCCAACTGAAGTGAGGAGAAAGTGCCGTATCTGAAAGAGTGGTGAATAATATCCTGTAGCTGTCTTGCCTCCACTTACCCTAGTAACCCAAGTCAATTTTTTTTTTTTGAGACGGAGTTTCACTCTTGTTGCCCAGGCGGGAGTGCAATGGTGTGATCTCGGCTCACCGCAACTTCTGCCTCCCGGGTTCAAGCGATTCTCCTGCTTCAGCCTCCCGAGTAGCTGGGATTACAAGCATGCGCCACCACGCCCAGCTAAGTTTGTATTTTTAGTAGAGACAGGGTTTCTCCATGTTGGCCAGGCTGGTCTCAAACTCCTGACCTCAGGTGATCCACCCGCCTTGGCCTCCTAAAGTGCCATGATTACAGGCGTGAGCCACCGCGCCTGACCCCAAGTCAATATTTTATAAGTGAGTTTACCACCTAGCTTACTACCCTTCAGAGAACAACAGTGATCCCTATTTAATACAGGACAATTTGGTACTAGGAGTAATAAGCATGCTAAATTAATCTACATATGTATATTAATTTTGCAATAGCTTTCGAAGAAGAAACAGAACACCAGAAATAAAGAACCAAAGTGTATATACTCCGTATTTTCCCAATATTCCTTTACCTGGCAGTACAGAAAGTCCAGGGATCAGTTAAGCAATGTTTGAGCATCATTCTATATGACGCTTTAAAAAATATCTATTTTGGTTAGAATGGTTTTTTAAAAAAAACTATTGGTAAAGTAAACTTCTGGAAAAAGCACACATGTATGTGTATGAAAGGCTGTCTTGCACTTGTTATTAAAAAGTCTTGAGATTGTGTTTCTTTTCCTGTAATAGAGGATTCTTTGGAAACTGAAGACTCAGGTAGATCAAGAACAAAAAAATCTGGGCCAAATTCAACCGGAGAAAAGATGGTGAAGTAAGTATTATCTGACTGCTATGTGACAGTAATCCAGGTGAAATGGTTTAATGGTTCCAGTCTAGTTTCCAGCTGATAAGGAACAGCATCTAAAAATCATGCTTGTGATTTTTTTTACAAAGTATCCAACCTTCAGTAATTGCCCACCAAAAAAAAAAAAAAGTTTATGCATAGAAAGAAAGTGCCTTTCTTGTATGGGGGAGGCGTGGGTCTTACCCTTTTTTTAGGTCAAAGATTATTTGATAGTGTGTCTTGTCCTCAGGAAAGAAGCACACACACACTTTTTTGCATATCATTCAAAGGTCCGTAGGTTCCCTGAAAGCGCTCCATGAATGACTGCACATTTGGTAATTAGATCCATGGTTTTACCACTATTCCAAGGGGTTGTGGGGAAGGAAGAAAGGAAAGGCTGAAAAGGTCAGGGAAAAAGAAAGGCTCCCCAGAACCCCCTTTACTTCATGTGGTTTGACTACATACTAATCTCTTTCTTATACTGACTTTCAGGTAATACTATTTGGTCATAAATTGTTCTATTAGAAAATAGGTTTGAGAATTTCTGAACTGGGCCAAGGGACATTAACCTGGTTGATCATGGGAATTATCTGGGGAGCTTTGTTTTAAAATCCATACTTCCCTAGAACTGAAAGATCTCTACAATGAAAACTAGAAAACATTGATGCCAGCTGTGTGTGCTGGCTCAGGCCTGTAATCCCAACACTTTGGGAGGCCAAGGTGGGCAGATCACGAGGTCAGGAGATCAAGACCATCCTGGTTAACACAGTGAAACCCGGTCTCTACTAAAAATACAAAAAATTAGCTGTGCGTGGTGCTGGGCGCCTGTAGTCCCAGCTACTCAGGAGGCTGAGGCAGGAGAATGGCGTGAATCCGGGAGGTGGAGCTTGCAGTGAGCTGAGATTGTGCTGCTGCACTCCAGTCAGAGTGACAGAACGAGGCTCTATCAAAAAAAAAAAAAAAAAGAAAGAAAGAAAGAAAAAGAAAAAAAAAATTGATGCTGGAAATGGAAAAGATACTCCATGTTCATGGATTGGAAGAATCAACATTGTTAAAATGTCCATGCTACCCAGAGCAATCTACAGATTCTATGCAATCCCTATCATAATACCAGTGACATTCTTCACAAAAATAGAAAAAATAATCCTAAAATTTATATGGAACCACCAGAGAACTAGAACAGCCAAAGCCATCCTGAGCAAAAAGAACAAAACTGGAGGAATCATATTTTAATCATAATTTACCCTACTTCAAATTTCCTACAGAACTATAGTAACCAAAACAGCATGGTATTACCATGCAAACAGGCAATAGACCAGTGGAACAGAATAGAGAACCCGGAAACAAACATATCTATGGTGAACTCATTTTTGACAAAGATTCCAAGAACATATATTAAAGACACACTCTTCAATAAATGGTGCTAGGAAAACTGAATATCCATATGCAGAAGAATGAAACCAGACCCCTGTTTCCCACTATATACAAAAATCAAATCAAAATTCATTAAAGATTTAAATCTAAGACCTGAAAATATGAAACTATTAAAAGAAAACATTGGGGAAACTCTCCAGCACCTTGGTCTAGGCAAAGACTTCTTGAGTAATAGCCCCAATGCACAGGGAACCAAAGCAAAAATGAACAAATGGGATCACATCAAGTTAAAAAGCTTCTGCACAGCAAAGGATACAATCAACAAAATGGAGGGACAACACACAGATTGAGAGAAAATATTTGCAAACTATTCATCTCACAAGAGATTAATAACCAGAATACATAAGGAGCTCAAACAACTCTATAGGAAAAGATCTAATAATCCTATTTAAAAATGGGCAAAATTTCTAAACAGACATTTCTCAAAAGAAGACATACAAATGGCAACAGGTATATGAAAAAGTGCTTAACATATTAATCATCAGAGAAATGCAAATCAAAACTACAATGAAATATCATTTCACCCCAGTTAAATTGGCTTATATCCAGAAGACAGGAAACAACAAATGCTGGTGAGGATGTGGAGAAAAAGGAGCTCTCATACACTGTTGGTGGGAATATAAATTAGTACACCTACTATGGAGACCAGTATGGAGGTGTCTAAAAAAACTAAAAGTAGAAATACCATATGATCCAACAATCTCACTGCTAGGTATATACTCAAAAGAAAGGAAGTCAGTATATTGAAGAGATAGCTGCACTCCTATGTTTACCGCAGTACTATTCATGATAGCCAAGATTTAGAATCAACCTAAGTGTCCATCAACAGATGAATGGATAAAGACAATATGGTACATATATGCAATGGAGTACTCTTTAGCCATAAAAAAGAATGAGACCTTGTCATTTGCAGCAACATGGATGGAAGTGGAGGACATTATGTTACGTAACATATACCAGGCACAGAAAGACAAACTTCACATGGTCTCACCCATTTGTAGGAGCTACAAATTAAAACAGTTGAACTCATGAAGATAGAGAGTAGAATGCGGTTACCAGAGGCTGGGAAGGGTACTAGGGAGGGGGTGAAAAAGTGGGGAAGGTTAATGGGCACAAAAGTATAGCTAGAGTGAATAAGATCTAGTATTTGATAGCACAACAGCATGACTACAGTCAACAATAATTTACTGTACATTTAAAAATAACTAAAAGTATAATTGGAATATTTGTAACACAAAGAAATGATAAATGCTTGAGGTAGTGGATACTTCATTTACCTGATGTGATTATTATGCATTGTACACCTGTATCAAAATATCTCATGTACACCATCAATACACAGACCTACTATGTACCCATAAAAATTAAAAATTAAAAGATAAAAAGACATACTTCACTAGAGGTCATACCATAGCATTTATTGGTTGTTGTCTGAATATTGGTCTCATCTCACTCAATTAGACTGAAGACTCCTTTAGAGCAGTGTCTACTTATTCAGCTAATACTTTGAGTGCCAGCAGTGCTATATGCCAAGCACAGTTTTAGGTGTTGGAGTTTCAAAAGTTAATGAAGAAAATCCCTACTCTTACAAGGCTTACTATCTAATTGTTGATTCTTCATGGTTCCTTATATAGTTTTCAGGAAATGAATTTCAATGTTATTTACTGACTAGCCAACTATTTGCATGATCTTAGATACTTCCCTAGAGTTGGGGTTAGCCGTTAGTAAAAGCAAAGGCGGCTAAATGCAATGGTTCACGCCTGTAATGCTAGCACTTTGGGAAGCTGAGGCAAGAGGACCACGTGAGACGAGAGGTTTAAGACCAGCCTGGAAAATAAAAGCAAGACCTTGTCTCTACAAAAAATAACAAATTAGCCAGGTGTGGTGGCACACACCCATAGACCCAGCTACTTGGGATGCTGAGGCAGGAGGATCCCCTGAGCCTAGTAGTTCAAAATTGCAGTGAGGTATGGTTGATTATTGCAGTATTGTACTCCAGCCTGGGCAACAGAGTGAGACCCTGTCTCAAAAAAAAATAAAAATGAAAACAAAGCAAAGAAAAGAAAAAAGAAAAGAAAAGGCAAGTGATCTATATAAAGCACATATAATATAGCATGGTACAAATTTAAATCATGAATCAAAATAAGTCCTTTCATGGTCATTGCTAGGCTGGAAAGATCAGCCGTTGACCTACATATTCCCCCATCTCCCATCAAGTTTGGTTGGCTCAACTCAATTTTAGAATCTTATTAAACATGGTATCATTCTGCATCAATAAAGTTAAGACATTATCCATTTGTATTAATAAAAGAGACTTTAAAATTTACCCCTTTCCACCCACCTATCATCTCCATCCCCAACCCAAGGAGGTACAGGCCAAAGTACAAAAACACATTTGCATTATTTTAAGGCTGGGAAAAAGGAAAAATGTTAAGTCCTTTTAAAATAAAAGATACAATCATTCTCGTTTTCATTCAGAGTTGGTCTTTGTTTCTTGATTTCTATTTTCGTAGAAAAGTAGCAATGGCCACTCTCCTAGAAATTTGTGGCTGCAGCAATCGGAGGTAGTGTGTAAGCTCCAATTATGCACAGGCTTTGCAGTCAATTAACCACAGTTAACATCCTGGTTTCCCGCAGTTTTGGCTGTGGGAAACTGGGCTAGTTATTTCACTTCACAGTGCCTGGGTTTCCTCATCTGGAAAAGAGAATAATAATGCTAGCGACCTCATAGAATTTTTGAGAAGATCAAATAAAATAATTCTTGTAAAGTTCTTAGAATGGTGTGCAGCTATTCCTGGGTATAATAAGCTCGTTGTATAGTGAGCTATAATTTTGGTGAAAGGATAGAAAAAAGAGACCTCAAGCCTTTGGGGGAACTTATAATACAGTGAGAAAAACAAACCATAAGTAAAGTAAGTTATTTGGGACTGAGTATTAAGTTCAGTGACTGGAGATTACAGAAACAATCCTAGCAGCCTTTGGTTGAAGAGGACTCAATCACAAAATAAGCAGAGCTCAAATCCCATGTTTTGGCACTAAGAACTGACATGACAGGGACCCCAGCTGATGGCTGCACTACTTGGTGATCTGGGCTTCTATATGGAAAATGGGAAATGACCAGACTTTTTGAGTTTCATAGAACAAACAAGTCTCACAAGAGAAAAATCTCTTTCCTCTCTTAAGGGAGCAATATCTGGAATACAGAGCTAGGAAGGTACTAGTACTGAAAATACGAACGTTTCAAAAAGGTTTTTCTGCCTATGTAATTAGGAGAAAAGAGGAGAAAGGACTGTAAACTCCATGTCTGTCTTATTCACTACCATACACCGGGAGCCTGGCCCATAGTCTCCACCCACCCCCCCCTCTCCACCCTCCATCCTGCCCCCAACCACTTTTGCTCCCTCCACTCACCTCAGGAAATGATCATTTGTTCTTCCAAAGGCTCAGGAATTTTAGATTGCTTCTCTGAGAGAATTTAGTGCATCCTAACTCCTCATTATGGGTGTATATAGATCGGGCTTACAAAACATTTATGTTAAATTGCTCATTTAAAATTCTTCTTTTCCGTCTTTAAAAATTATTGTAATTTATCATTTCAATTTAATAGTCATATATTTACCAGTTCCTCTCTAGGAACTGAGTGTAACTCTGAAGAAACCAGTGGTTTCCATGGGTCCCAGAAGTTTCTTCTTTTCTGTAGAGCAGTTTGTGGTTGCTTTTTAAAAAAGTAATTAAATAATACGTACGCATACACGAGAGTTATATGTAGTGTCAAATATCTTTTTTAAAATTCCCTAATAATTGAAAAAAAAGCTTCAGTATTTTTTCTTTATTTACCACATTATTAAACATCCCAGTCCTACCTCCTCTATCACCACTAAGTTCTAACTACAAGTAATTTATTGAGCCTTAAAATTTAACTGTACCTTAAATTTTCCTTTTTCAATTGAGAACATGAAACACAATTTTGCCAAGACACAAACTGCTACATTGGTTGTGATTAGGGAGGAATTTTTTTTTTTTTTTAATGCTGAGAGCCCTTATGATTGAATGACAGGCTTAATTAATGATTTCCATCATTCAATTTCTCCCATTTTCACTTTTCTCTTTCTTTTAGGGGGTAGGTGGGAGGAAGAGCGTGTTTGTTGGCTCATCAGTACTGCGGTTTTAATTCCCTTATATAATTTTAAAAAGCCACTATGCTTGAGACTTCTTTTCAGGGGCTTTTTGTCCCTAGAGTTTCAAAACTTACGGCAAATAGTTTTCTCCAACCCTGCTTAATTCAAATATGAAACAGGAAACTGTGATGTCGTGTCTAGTAAACCATCAAAAGCACTCTGTTTAAAACAGAGAAATTAAGTGAGCTCATTGCTGCTTTAAAATACCTTAATTTTTGGCGGAACACCTACCTATCTAGGAGTAAAAGGTTAATTACATAAAAAGGTCGTCACTTCTTCCTAAGTACATCAGTTGTTTTAGCAAATGAGTTCTTTCATCGGAAAAGATGAAAGATGTCATCGTTCTAGTATGAGAATGATGTGCACTGAAGACACTACTTACAACTAAAAAGTTCCTTTAATCCATGGAACAAGAGAATAATAGAACTTGAGCATTCTACAGTATCATTTTCATATTTTTTAATATCAATAACTATGTGGATGTACACATAGCCAATCACAACTGTATGTAACTGAGCAGCCATTCACAGCACTTAAGGAGAACAGAATACTTCTCTGAGGCTTTGACATGATAAACATACAAGTTCACTATGTAAACATTAAGTCATATTTTAAATGGATACTTTAAGCAATTGCTTCCTGTACAACCGGAATGAAATATATGCTGATTTTAATGACAGTGATAATAAAGTTGGTTACATAATTCTAACCCAGTCACCCTGGGTAAAATGATAAGTGTTAGTCTTCAGAGGCAAAGTTTCTTAAGGGAAATTATTAGCATGATTAACGGTGGTTAACATAAAAAGTGGTAGAGCAGTGGGGTGCTGGGAGGGATGGAACAGCTGCTTGGCTCTCACAGCAAAATCAGGTTCACATTTTTTTGAAGTTTTTCTTTACAAGATTATTTTGTCGTAATTGTTGGCAGTATTAGATAGTTACAGTTTCTTTTAAATAAAAAACATAATGGCTGGGCGCGGTGGCTCACGCCTGTAATCCCAGCACTTTGGGAGGCCGAGGTGGGCGGATCATGAGGTCAGGAGAGCGAGACCATCCTGGCTAACACCGTGGAATCCCGTTTCTACTAAAAATACAAAAAAATTAGCCGGGCGTGGTGGCGGGCGCCTGTAGTCCCGGCTACTCGGGGGGCTGAGGCAGGAGAATGGTGTGAACCCAGGAGGCGGAGGTTGCAGTGAGCCGCGATCGTGCCACTGCACTCCAGCCTCGGCAACAGAGCACGACTCCGTCTCAAAAATAAATAAAAAGAAAAAAAAAATACAAACATATATTCTTGCCACTGAACTTGTACATTTTCACTGGCAATCCAAACTTCCTTAGTGCTCTTTTGCTTATCATCAGTGTTAGTTTTCCTGCAATCAATGTGCTTAGCTGGATAAATACTAGAAAGCTTAAATGGACGAGTTGAGTTTTTCTCTTTTTCAACTCTCCGAAAAGAATTTCACTTTATTAAGAAGATAGAAAGGAGGAAGGTTAATGAAACAAAACACAAATTTTGGTTTTCAGAGTGGCTGTTTTCTGAAAGATCACTAAAATCCTCAATTCTAAAAGGTTCAATGAGTTTTAGAAGATCATAAAAAATAAAAGCAGAGGAGTGTTCCCCTAAATTTTTATTTTAGAAAGTACAAGACATGGCTGGGCGCAGTGGCTCACGCCTGTAATCCCAGCACTTTGGGAGGCCAAGGCAGGAGGATCACGAGGTCAGGAGTTTGAGACCAGCCTGGCCAACACGGTGAAACCCATCTCTACCAAAAATACGAAAATTAGCCAGGCGTGGTGGCGCACGCCTGTAATTCTAGCTACTCAGTAAGCTGAGGCAGGAGAATTGCTTGAACCCGGGAGGCAGAGGCTACAGTGAGCTGAGATCGTGCCACTGCAGTCCAGCCTGGGCGACAGAGCGAGGCTCCATCTCAGACAAAAAAATAAAAAAAGAAAAAAAAAAGGAAAAGAAAGTTCAAGACACTAGGAGACAGGTAAAGAATGTATCCAAATGATTGTTAAATCCCCTTGGTAACTAAGAAATGGGTAGCAGGATTATGTGTCATTTTTAGTTCTTCATTATACTCTTCTACATTTTCAAAAACAATGTTACAATAAACACATTACTTTTATCAGCAGAAAAGAGGATTTAAATGCTTTCCCATTTCCGGTTGCCAGGTCAGTCGCCTGATCCAGCTCTTAGTGGAGATTAAGAGCTTATACTTTTTTCCTAAATCCACACCACTGGCACAGCACTGAACGCGTCCCAGGCGCTCAGCAAGTCTGGACTGACTAATTAATTGATGTAGGGCTCCTTCACCTTTGTACACCTCTGTACTTAAAACACTGTTCTCGAGGGTGTCTAAACACACTTAGAAAAAGCTGCTCTGGTTTTAAACGACATATAAATTCCCTACTAAAGCAACTTCTCTATGTTCATCATTACTCAAGGGCAGATGAGTAAGGTGACATTTCATGTTGCTAGTTAGAAGTGGCTTGGAACAAAAAGCCACTAACTTCTGGTTTAGACTTTGTTCACTCTAAAAATAAGTTACTGGGGTATCAGATATGACCTAGTCTTTTTGTTTGTTTGTCTTTTTACGGAGTCTGGCTCTGTAGCCAGGCTGGAGTGCAGTGGCACGATCTCAGTTCACTGCAACCTCCGCCTCCAGGGTTCAAGCGATTCTCCTCCTCAGCCTCCCAAGTAGCTGGGACTACAGGCGCGTGCCACCACACCCATCTTAAGTAGAGATGGGGTTTTACCATGTTGGCCAGGATGGTCTTAATCTCTTGACCTCGTGATCTGCCCGCCTCAGCCTCCCAAAGTGGAGTGGCGTGAGCACTGCGCCTGGCCTAGTCTTTACCTTTTTTTTGCTTGGTTGTTGTTGTTGTTGTTGTTGTTGTTTGATACACAGTCTCGCCACTCTGTCGCCCAGGCTGGAGTGCAGTGGCGCGATCTCGGCTCACTGCAAGCTCCGCCTCCCGGGTTCACACCATTCTCCTGCTTCAGCCTCCCGAGTAGCTGGGACTACAGGCGCCCGCCACCACGCCCGGCTAATTTTTTATATTTTTAGTAGAGATGGGGTTTCACCGTGTTAGCCAGGATGGTCTCCATCTCCTGATCTCGTGATCCACCCGCCTCGGCCTCCCAAAGTGCTGGTATTACAGGCGTGAGCCAAGAGTGCTGCCTACACTTTTCAATTGTAGATGTATTAAAATTGAGATTACTCATTTTTTCCAAAGAATGTGGGAAAGCGATTACCATAATCTCCTTAAGGACAAAGTCTCCATCATCCATCCACCTCTAGTGCCTGGCCAGGCTGTAGGCTAGAGTAGGTGCTTGGTAATTGTTGAGGACTGAATGAATCAATCAGTAGTCCTACACACCTATCTTGTCACAAGTGGACACAATACGTTTCAGGGAGAAGAGTAGTCTAAAAATATTTATTCCAAATATTAAGGTAAATACCCTATCACTACCCAAGACACAATAAAAGGGCAATAAAACATTGTTTTCTACATGTTAGGCACCTAAAACCATTTCTTTTCTTTTCTTTCTTTTTTTTTTTTGAGATGGAGTTTTGCTCTTGTTGCCCAGGCTGCAGTGCAATGGCACAATCTTGGCTCACTACAACCTCTGCCCCACCGGTTCAAGAGATTCTCCTGCCTCAGCCTCCCAAGTAGCTGGGATTACAGGCGCCCAGCACCACACCCAGCTAATTTTTTGTATTTTTAGTAGAGATGGGGTTTCACCATGCTGGCCAGGCTAGTCTCGAACTCCAGACCTCAGGTGATCCACCTGCTTTGGCCTCCCAAAGGGCTGGGATTACAGGCATGAGCCACCGTGCCCAGCCCCTAAAACCATTTCATAAGAATATTTGTGGCTAATGATTAAATGTGATGGGAAATAAAGCCTTTTTAAGTTGAAGTTATTTTAACAAACAGGATAATTCTAGAGTTGAATTATGTGTAAAACACAAAAAGACCTTGAATAAATGTCAACAAGTTATGAAAATTGTTCACATCATAAAACATATAGATTTGCAGCCTGAGTCAAAATGCATGGCTTAAAATGACACTCTTTCTCTAGCATCTCCAGGGAGTGCTTTCTTGGTTACTCTTCAGTGTTTTAACAATGCTCTTTTTTCTTCTACTTTTTAAAAGTTTTGTGCCGTCAGATATATATGATACTCCATACCACCTTGCTGATGCTAAGACAGCTATTGTATCCATAAAACCACTGCACAGTGTCTAAATCAGGAGCTGAGTATGTTCTTCTACCTTTTATCAGCTCTAAAAAATGCAGAGCAAACATTATCTATTGTTAATTACCTGTAAAGTAGGGCTTTAGCCACTTCCCCTGTTTCTAAGAGCCCTGAAGTGAAACCTAAAAGAAGTCACCCATTGTTTTCAATTGTGCAAGGGCCAGGAGCAAACAGGGCTCAAATTGCAGCTCTGAAAGGCCACAGGAAATTGGCATACCACTAATCTGCACTCAACTATTCAAAGAAACAAAGCCTGCATTCCTGCTGAAAAACTCACCAGCAGAAACCCAAGGCAGATCTGTTCAGTAAGGACCACAGAATAAATCTGCAGAAATAAAAGTTTTTAATTAGAGTGCCATGAGACCTGGCTCTAGTTTCCTAGCTCTGAGAGTAACACACATCATTTAGATTTCTACGTAGACCTCCCAATTTTCCCCAAAATGAGACTACATAATTAGAATCCTTCCTGTTTAATAATGTCAGCAGGGATGGGGTTGGAGGAGATAATTTAATAAGAGGTTAGCTGTTCACTATAGATAGCTAGCTGAGTTATAATAAACTAGAGTACTGAAATAAAAATGTAAGGGAATTTTGTGTATTTGGGCTTTAAACATTCCCTGTAAACACAACAACGTTGTTTCTAAAGCATAGGAGTTGAATACAGTTAAGAAATTGGCCAGATTATCTTCCATGTGAAACAGAACAATTTAAAATGAGCTTCCTATAAAATTCAAGTATGAAAATAACGATTTTTTTTCAACTGGATATTCCACCACAGCAAAAGTCATGAGCCAAATTGTGATGCCTCAGCTGCTGTGGCCCATCTACTTGATCTTAGATAGTGAGAGCGGAATAAACTAACAGAATCAGGGAGGTTAGGTTCTAGTCCTAACTTTATCAATAAATGTGAAAATCATAATCCTCCCTGTGTTAGATTTTCTTATCTGCAAAACTAGGCTAATAACTTGGCCCCTCTTTAACTCATAAGTATGTCAAAAGCCCAATATGTTATAACCTAGATACTTATAGAAAATGTCGTGTGCAATATAAAATCTGAGATATTACTGTATTTAATAACAGTGCTTTGAGTGATAGATTCCATAATATTATAGATCTATCCCCAAGACCATTCAAAAGTATTTATAGCCATAGTACATTTGAAAAAAAAAAAGAATGTTTTGAGGGGTTTCATGCCTAGGCCAAGTTCAGCAAGAAGAGTAAACAATAATTTAGTATCCAGGAGAAAGAGCATTAGCATCTAAGAAGCTGGGAAGGGCCCTGGCATTTTCCAAGCTCCAAGTCAACTCGATTTAATTACTTTTAAGGATACTTTGGATGCTTAACAGAGAAGACCAAGTGGTTTGCATTATGAATAACTAAAAATAGATTAGTAAAATGAAGGAGGAGTTGATTCAGGCATTTCCCTGTCAGGCCTATTTGGGATGTTATAGAAAGGATGCATTATTATATCCGGTGAGAGGTGAGCTGATTCCACAGCCTTGAACATCTGTATCCTCTAGGGCCAGAGGTTTTACTGCCACAATTCTTAAAATTACTCTCCCCTGGAAACCTTAACATGATATTACGAAAATTCTCTGCAGCAGATAATTACATATCTTTTTTAGAATTCTATTTACTAGTATTTGCTAGACAAAAATGACTTTAGGCAGGATACACATCATGTCAGAATATATATTTTATTAATGCAGTAAATGGCCCTCTGGCCAGAAAAACAAAAGCCAAATATGGGTTTTTATGACTCGATTGTAAAATGCAGGGAAATATATCAATCAATATTTATTGAGTGCCTACTATAGGCAAAGCACCTTAGGAGTACAGGTAAATCTACAACATAAACCCAGGCTGAAAGAACTGTAATATGGAAGGGAGACAAGACATAAACATTAAAAACTCAACATTAAAAGTAATGATCAGTTTATAGAATGTTGTTACTAAAGAATTTCTGGGAGAGATTATTTTGCCATGATCCAGTCAGAAAAGTAGGATTTAAACCTTGTTGCAAAGAATAGGATTGAAAAGGCAAAGGCAGCGTCTCAGGTCTGGAGTTGAAGGTATGTTGCAGGGACAGAGAGCGAAGCAATTCCACTGGATAGAAGATTTATGTTTCAGAAAAGTAGGAAAGAAGGGTGAAAGGGCAGGGTAGGAGTCTGAAAGCGCAGCCACAAATGCACAGTCTGTGAGTTTTAACTTAATCCTAGAATTAATGTAAAGAGTGACTGCAGGAAAAGACGGCAGGGCAAGAGGCAAAGAGAAGACTTGGGGTGTCAAAAAGACATACAGTCTGATGAACTGGAAAAGACTAATTTTTAATATGGTTATTTGTTATGCAGTCATGCTGTAGACCAGTAACATCATATGATAAATGACACAAATGTTTCCAAGTGTAAATCATCATATTCCAAGTAGGCAGCCACCAGTAGACACACATTTTCCATTGGGTCAAAAGGACCCAAAATTTTATTTGCACACAAAAATATAGTTGTGTGTTTTTTCCTCTTGAGAACCGATCCCATAGGTAACATCTGAACAGCCCCCATCATGAAATCGCTGCTCTATGCTCCCCGCTGCCTGCGGTTGACTTAGTCATTTGTTGTGCCATAGGAAGGAGGTGACAGTTACTGCTTGGATACGTTTGTAGGGCATAACCTCAAAGGAACTTCCTCACACTCTATAGTAGAAAGAAATAAATGTTTGTTTTGAAAGATAAGCATGGGTAAGTAGAAAAAAATGCTCAAGGGCAAATACTTTTAAAAACATGCTTTATGAAAGAATGTTGGTTTTGTTTTTTTTTTTCAAAAAAGGCAAGTTCAAGCAGACTATTTTTTTCCAAGAGTACTGCCTGCTTTTCTTCTTTCCAAAATTTGCCAGATTTTACAATCCACACAAAGCATATTTTCCCTAAGGATTAAGAGATCCTTCCTCCCTCATTAAAATTTTTATTTAAGAAATTAAGGGACCACAGGGTATCATATCCCATTATTTACATAGAGTGTGAAGCAATTTTGGACTCTCACACTTGACTTTTTTTTAACCAAACTTTGGAAATCAAGCAATGCCAGCTTCTTCAAATTCAAGTTTTACTATTTTATAAACATCACCTTAAAAAAACAATATCCAAGTCTCTACATGTGCCTCATATATACCACCTATAAAATAGAGAAAAAATTTAAACTCCAATACTATTATTTACAAGTATTTCAAATTAAAAGAAAAAAAATGACCAATTCCAAACCCAAAACTATTTTGCCCTTCCTTTGTGTTGCTTCTGTAAGAATTCAGGTTTTATTGGATCAGCCTATCTTTATGCTATATTCTCTTCAGGAATTATAAATTAAACTCCCAAACTTCAAGTACAAACAAGGTCCACATAATGAAAATAGTACAGGCCTTTAAAAGTATTGTTCATGTCTTTCTCATTCAGTTGGTTCTATTTCCTACTAGCTGCTTATCCTTGAGCATGTCATTTCACCTTTCTGGGGTTCAATTTGCTTTACTTTTATTATTCTTATTCTTATTCTTATTATCACTATATTGAGAAGGAGTTTCGTTCTTGCTGCCCAAGCTGGAGTGCAATGGCGTGATCTTGGCTCACTCTGCCTCACAGGTTTAAGTGATTCTCCTGTCTCAGCCTCCCAAGTAGCTGGGATTACAGGCGTGAGCCACCACGCCTGGCTTTTTTTTTTTTTTTTTTTTTTTTTTTTTTTTTGAGACGGAGTCTCGCTCTGTCACCCAGACTGGAGTGCAGTGGCACGATCTAGGCTCACTCTAAGCTCCGCCTCCCGGGTTCAAGCCATTCTCCTGCCTCAGCCTCCCCGGTAGCTGGGACTACAGGCGCCCGCCACCACGCCCGACTAATTTTTTGCATTTTGTTTAGTAGACACAGGGTTTCACCCTGTTAGCCAGGGTGGTCTCGATCTCCTGACCTCGTGATCCGCCCGCCTTGGACTCCCAAAGTGCTGGGCTTACAGGTGTGAGTCACCGCGCCCAGCCTATTTTATTTTTTTGAGACAGAGTCTCACTCTGTCTCCCAGACTGGAGCGCAGTGGTGTGATCTCAGCTCATTGCAACCTCCACCTCCTGGGTTCAAGTGATCTTCCCACCTCAACCTCCTGAGTAGCTGGGATCCATACCCAGCTAATTTTTGTATTTTTGGTAGAGACAAGGTTTCACCATGTTGGCCAGGCTGGTCTTGAACTCCTGAGCTCAAATGATCTGCCCACCTCGGCCTCCCAAAGTGCTGGGATTACAGGTGTGAGCCACTGTGCCCCACCAAGCTTGGTGAATTTTAAAGTTCTGGAACTTGGTGTTTCTGACAACAAAGTTCAGATACATAATTCACTGAAAAGTGTATACAGTGAAGCTGTATACAGTGAACTCTGGGAGGCTGAGTTGAAAGAATGAAAAATTTAGTTTCTGTTTGATTTGCAAAGCCTTTGCTTCTTTCCTGTCTTCTTGCTTCCTGCCTTCTGTCCACTTCATTACTCATTAACCATTCCAGGAGAGGTGGGGGGTGGGGGAGGCAGAGATTCTCAAATCTGCACAATTAGTAGAATGTTCCGTGGGGAAAATTTTTATCTCCTTCTATGTTTCATTTACACAAATGTCTCTGCCTTCCATTACCAGAGATGAGCTAACCCGGTGCCAAATGGCCAAGACTCCTCCTCCCCCATCTTCTACAACCAATCAGATCAAGCTCACAACCTCCTTTCAGTCTCTACTGTCCCTGTCACATTAATCACCTTGGCTCCTATATTATTTATCCAGCTGGTCTCCCTTTTGCCCTCCAGTCCATCAGCACCATGCAGTGCTGTCTAAGTATCTTTCTGAAACTCTAATCCGATCATGCCATTCTCCTGATTATCATCTGTCAGTGACTATCACCCACAGGATAGAGCCTAAACTTTTTAACATGACATTTCCACTTTCCATGACTGGCTCCTCT
Source organism: Macaca thibetana thibetana (assembly GCF_024542745.1). NCBI lineage: Eukaryota > Metazoa > Chordata > Mammalia > Primates > Cercopithecidae > Macaca > Macaca thibetana. The sequence goes on from NC_065582.1 coordinate 66,209,480, forward strand.
TTTTTCCACAGGCATCTTACACTCCAAACATACTAAATTACTTGCAATGTTCTCATCATGCCACGATCATTCCCACTTAACATGTCTTTGGACTTTTCCAAAATGCTTTTCTCTCCCTTGTCTACCTGACTCATTACTATTCATCTTTCAAGTCTTTTCTATGAAGCTTCTCTGATTTGCAAAGACAGATTTGGCTGCCTCCTCCCAGAGTGTTTCCATGGCCCCATTTACCGCCAGTAATAGCATCATTCATGTTGCTAAAAATTATGAATTGCTTATTCAAAGATAGGGTTGTTAAATTGATGAATGTAAGGTTGACAAAGCCAAACTCTTACTCTCTCTCAAAAATTGCCAATATTGTGGACATTAGAAATGGTATCAAAAGACCCTGCAAACATTAATCTCAGCAGTTTTCCTTATTCTAAAGCTTTTAAGAATAAATCTAGGAAGTTGATCAACAAGAAATATTTACTGAGCTCTTACTCTATTGTGTAATCACTATTCCAGGTACTAGATAGCAAAATGTTACAACCAATAAATGTTGGTTTCATCCTTTTTTTATCTTCCCTAATTGAATTGCTTCTGGTACTAAAGGGTAAAACCTAAAAAGACAGACACAAATGGGAAATTATAGGCAATTCCAAGAACAGGTTTACAAACCGCAAAGTGACAAGTTAAAATTTCACATGCTCTGTAAATAACTCTGACACCAACAGTTTTCTTCATAAAGATAGGCCTCTCTACATTTAGAGTAATAGATTCTGGGTGGCCCAGAAGAATAAAATGTGCTTCTGTTAGGGAATCAAATTTACTCACAGCTTCCACTGCAAATCTACAACATGCAAACTCTGTGAAGTAGGCAAGACTAAGATCTTGGACTGAATCTCTTTGCTTCCTCAAGTGCCTCTGAAGTGCACAAAAGTTGAAAGAAGGGAATGTGGAAAGCAGAAGGTCTTTTGGCTGTGTGTATTATTTTGACTGAATTGACAGGTCAATCTATTTTCATGAAGATATTTTCTTTATTCAATAACAGATTTTGTTAACAGATCGTTTGTGCTATAAATGGAGCATATCCCAGTTACAATAAATTCTACTCCACTAGTTCATTTCTTATTCAAATTATTCCTTATTAAGAAATCCTACATTTTTATCAGCTCTTGTAATCCATTAGTTTACAAATAAGTTAGAGCACCTAAAAATATTCCTCCCAAACATAAACAGCTTCTAGATATTTTTTTTTTCTCCACTTATCATTCTAGCATTTTTTTTCTTTCTTTCTTTTTGAGACAGGGTCTTGCTCTGTCACTTGGGCTGGAGTGCAGTTGTGTGAACATGGCTCACCAGAGCCTCAACCTCCTGGGCTCAAAGGGAGCCTCCCACCTCAGCCTCCTAAGTAGCAAGGACTACAGGCGCATGCCCCCAGGCCTGGCTAATTTTTTGTAGATGTTTTAGCCAATGAACGTTTTGAAACAGAGTCTCACTCTGTCGCCCACCATGGAGTACAGTGGCATGATCTCAGCTCACTACAACCTCTGCCTCCCAGGTTCAAGCAATTCTCTGCCTCAGCCTCCCAAGTAGCTGGGATTACAGGCACCCACCATTACACTCAGTTAATTTTTGTATTTTCAGTAGAGACAGGGTTTCACCATCTTGACCAGGCTGGTCTTGAACTCCTGACCTCGTGATCCACCTGCTGTAATCCCAGCACTTTGGAAGGCTGAGGCAGGTGGATTGCCTGAGGTCAGGAGTTCGAGACCAGCCTAGCCAACATGGTGAAACCGCGTCTCTACCAAAAATACAAAAATTACCTAGGCACCGTGGTGGGTGCCTGTAATCCCAGCTACTCAGGAGGTTGAGGCAGGAGAATCTTTTGAACCCTGGAGGTTGCAGTGGGCTGAGATAGCGCCACTGTACTCCAGCATGGGCAACGGAGCAAGGCTCCATCTCAAAAAAAAAAAAAAGAAATGAATTTCTTTTGGGGGTCTTCCAATTTGCCCAGGCTGGTCTCAGACTCCTGAGCTCAAGTGCAAAGTGTTGGAATTACAGACCACCGTCCAGCCAACTTCTAGTATTTTAATACCTAAATTAACAACTCTTCTGATACATTGGCCTCCATTTTCTCCTTGTTTTCATCCTTAGCTCCATATATCTCTAACTCTGATCACCTAAGCTGCCTTTCAGCACAGAGAAACTCCAGGTTTCCTCAGCATTTAAAAATGGCCCACCTGGACAGGTGCAGCCTGTAATCCCAGCACACTGGGAAGCTGAGGCAGGAGGATTGGAACCAGCCTGAGCAACATCGTGAGGCCCTGTCTCTACAAAAAAAAAAAAAAAAAAAAAAAAAAAGATTTTTTTTTTTTAATTAGCTGGGTGCAGTGCTGCACCCCTGTAGTCCCAGATACTCAGGAGGTTGAGGTGAGAGGGTCATTTGAGCCCAGGAGTTTGAGGTTGCAGTGAGCTATGTATGACTGCACCACTGCACTCCAGCCCTGGCAACAGAGCAAGACCCTGTTCCAAAACAAAAAGGCCCACCTTCTAGGATCTTGACTTGGAACTGCTCCTATGTCTTCAGCTGTCCTCACTTTTCCTATTGCCTTACTCTCAGTAAACCTGTATCTCACCCTCATTGGAACTTCATCCAATTTTTCTGGCCAGTCATTTTTAGCACACACTCAGGCTGCTGCCCTAAAATCCCTGAGCTCTGTGAAATTCACCATTTCTTATTGCTCCAGGTAATACTTATTCTATGCCTTCATTGCTCCTCACAACCAGCTGCAGGGAATGTCTAGATAACAATCTGAAAATTGGCTCCTAAAACATTCCCTGTCTCATGTGAGCTTGAGCTCTCACCACTCTTCACTTCACCTGCTTTGGTCTGTTAACAGAGCCATGAGCATTCCCCATCTCTAGCCATTCCAGACCTCTGCTCTCAAGAGCCAAATTTGGGTCTGTTGTGTGTCTTAACTATCAATAGAAGACCATCCTTCTATTTACAAAAACAGGGCGTGTTTTGACAATTTCCTCCTCTCTCTCTTAAAATTCCATTACATCTGTTTCTTCCCTCTCTTATTTTTTCCTTTACTCTGAGAGAAGAACTGTCTTGCCAAGGTTAAAGCTCCTCTTTGTGTTTTCTCTTCCATCTCCTCCTCCCTCCTCCAGGATTGTGCTCCTGGAGCTCTTCCCTCTTCTCCCTCTCAACTGCCCATGCTGTCTTTCTGCAAAAAGGCTCAAGTTTCTGTTATTCTAAAAATAGTCTCAGCTGTTTACCTGCCTCTAGTTACTTTCCTATCATCTCAGATGTCTAGAGTGAACAGCCTGAAACTGTTACCCTGCATATCCTTACTTCCCACTCATTTCTTAATCCCATGCAATCTGGTTTTCATTACAATTTCACCTAAATACCACTCACTAAATTTAGTTGGGAGTCTCTGCAACTTTTCACATTTGATTATTAATTTCCACCTTACAAGTCTTCTCCTTTAGATTCTAAAACATACCAATCTCTTGGTGCCTATGCTTCTTCGACCATCTCTCTTACTGATTTGCTCTATATCCTCTCTCTGCTCCCTAAATGTAGGCATGTTCCTCAAGGTTTGTCCCTAGTCTGCTTTTAATTCCATTGTTTTCCTTTGGGATCTACACTGTGGACCTCCTATCACTTGTATGTGGATGATGGGCTGTCACTAACCTCTCTTAAACTCTAGACTTTTATTATTCATAATTATCTGTGTTTATTCCAGTAGAACTCATAACATTTCCTAACCCACATACCCCAAACAAATCCCACTCATTTCTTTTAACAGAACTGTTATTTTCCCATTTGCCAAAATCCAAAAGCTCAGTATCAATTCTTTTCTCCAACTCAAACCCACATACAAATAACAGCAAATTCCTATAGATTCCCCATGGACAGTACTTCTCTCATTCATACCCCACCCCCTTTCCCTTCCTACTAACCTACAAGCTGCATCAAGACCATAATACCTATGGCTTTCTTTTTCTAAATTGGCCTTCCTATCTTAATCTCTGCTATTTTAATCTCCCGCAATTCCCCTATACATACCTATGATCTAACTCAGAGGTTTTCGACTAGCTGTAGAATCATCTGGGGTGCTTTTAAAACAAAAGAAAGCCAAGGCCCACTCTCAGAGATTCTGATTTAACTAGCTTAAGGCGGGGTCTAGGCACAGGCTTTTGTTCATTGCTGAGGGTGGTGTCTTTTGCTCTCAGCTGCTTTTAATGTGCAGCTAAGGCTGAGAACAACTGCTAGCCAAATTGGAACTGAGTTTTCTCAAACTTGCATCTTGTTTGCTTAGCTAGCTTTGTCTGGCTCCCTCCTCATGGCACTTATTTCTCTGCCACGGACTATCATTAATCCATTGTGCTTTAACAAATGTGTTCAATTTTATAGCACAAATAATCCAAAATTTTGTTCAATCTCCACTCCCCTTAATCAACCTCTCTTTCCTTTCTTCCAGCCATTTACCACATGTACAAATGCAGGAAGTAGTTTTTATTTTTATTTTACTTTATTATTTTTTGAGATGGAGTCTCGCTCTGTTGCCCCAGCTGGAGTGCAGTGGGGTGATCTCGGCTCACTGCAACCTCTGCCTCCCAGCTTCAAGAGATTCTCCTTCCTCAGCCTCTTGAGTAGCTGGGATTACAGGTGCACGGCACCGCGCCAGGTTATTTTTGTATTTTTACTAGAGACGGGGTTTTACCATGTTGGTCAGACTGGTCTCGAACTCCTGACCTCCTGATCCACCCGCCTCGGCCTCCCAAAGTGCTGGGATTACAGGCGTGAGCCACCGGGCCCAGCCCAGCAAGTAGTTAATACAATGTTACTTCATTTTCACAAATAGATCATCATTATCAAATTATAATTTTGATTATTATTGTATATAGACTAAGTAGATTCTTGAACTAAAGGTTCTTGGACTAAATAAAGCATCATTGGTGAATGATGCTTCTAGTATACTGTACCTAAATATCCAGTTCGAAACAGTTCTAGGTTCTCTGATAGTTTCTGCAATAGAATTATTGCTGTATCTACTGTGATTCTATCTGCAAGATGACATCCATCTCTTTAATAATGCAAAATATAAAATGTAAAGCAGCTTCTAATCACTGTAATCTTACTGCAGCCAGAAAAATGATAAGAAGCACCATCACACAAGTTCTTAAATCTAGATGCCAAGTTACTGTTCCTTTCAGAAACTGATTAATTTGTTCTATTATTACCATATAAACCCAGCCAGAGGAAACACAAGTTCCACTTTCAAACTGTTAATTTTCATATTAACATATGAAAAATAATCATGGCAATGAAGTCATTTACTACTTATTCCTGATAGCTAAGCATGAATAATATATGCAGAAAAACATTTCATTTCCTAAATGATGGTCAAATACATTAATTATGAAGGAAAAATTTTCTGGTAAAGAGGATGGAATAGTAAGGGTTAATTGCAGCAGAAAGACACTGAGTTGGCTGCTGAGCAATGAAGAGGACAGGTGCAATGGCTTGCGCCTGTAATCCCAGCACTTTTGGGAGGCTGAAGCAGGACAGCTTAAGCCCAGCCTGGGCAACATAAGGGGACACCTGTCTCTACTAAAAAAAAAAAAAAAAAAAAAAAAAATAGCTGGCCGTGGTGGCATTTGCTTGTGGTCCCCGCTACTTCACAGGCTGAGGCAGGGGAGGATTGCTTGAGCCTAGGAGGTGGAGGCTGCAATGAGTGGTGATCATGCCACTGCTGCACTCCAACCTGGGTGACAGATTGAGACCTCATCCCAAAAATCAAACAAACGAACAAGAAATGAAGAAAATCCTGTGTCAGATGAAAGAGTTCAGGCTCTACCCTAGCTAAACATGAACAGTTTATCTTCTCAAGCCATGCCTTTGTTTGTACATCCTCAAAGTGAAGACAGTGAGCTACATAAATCAGTTCCAAAGTTGCCTGATACAATCACCCAAAAAGCTTTGCGAAAATAACGAATACCAGGCCCCCACCCCCAAAGATTATTCTAATACAGGTCTGAGCTATGACACACACTTCTTAATATTTAAACTAGCTATCTATTTCTTTTCATACATGATTGAGAAACATTAAGATAAACTCTGAGATATATTTCTAGTTCTAGAATTCTACTGTATACAATGCTCCTAGGAGGTGTTCAATAATAGCACAATGGCTTGGTAATAACCTGAGAGACTATTACAAGAATCAATAGCTGTCAGGTAAGTATATACATGGCTATTTTGATTACAGCTAATCAGTGAAGTAATGGAAAAAACAACCGTCCAACCATCAGTTGGTCAAAAGAAGGACTTAAAAGTTTTGTTTTCAACATATTTAAAAACACCGATGCTCTTGCAATTAAAAAGAAAATATACAGTGGGAGTTTAGGATAAGAACTGCTTTTAGACACTTTTCCAGTTTGTTTCAGTATTTCAATATATTTCAAAAGGGATTTTTTTATATGAGCTATCTCTCTCTATAGAGAGAGAGAGATAGATACAGATAGTCAGCTACGAAATACACCACTCCATTAAAAAACAGAAAAGATTTAGGAAAAATGGATAACTTCAAAAATTAAATCCTCTGGAAATTAATCACCTGAGTCTGGTTCCATTATCAATTTTAGGATAAAAACATAGTTTTTAACTTATTTCTTTTCACTTTAAAGACTTCTGTTTTTAAAGCTTTAATTTTTATCTTTTGGTAATAATGGAAATATTTTGTGGTTTGAATTTTGGAAACCATGTAATTATAATCCTATATTTGCAAATTCACTTTAGGCCTTCACACACAAAAAAGTCTACTTTTTCACATTCCATTTTTTTCTGCTAGGTTACATTTTATAAACTCTGTAAACAGGAAACTACTCAATTACAAAAGTCCTATGTTGGTTTAATCACTATTAAACTATCTAAATAAGGCTTGTTTGAAACGAAAAAATTGGCAGTCAGAAAATATACTGGAAAGGAACCAGGTAACAAAAACATCCATTCTGTCAAGCTGTACTTGTTGGGGAAGAGGGACAAATGTGTGGAATAAAAAGGTTAGCCCATCTATTTGGCATGTTGTTTTTCATTCAACAGTATTAAATAAGTGGCAGCGGCATTGTAAGAAATTTCAGCTGATGCTTTAAAGCCTTAGCACTTTAAAATGATGATCAGCATTAGGTTCAACAGCCTAGGGCCCATAAGCTCTTATGAGGACACACTCTTATATTTCTTCTTCCTACGTTTAAACCATCACAAAGGAAGAAGTTTCGAATCAGTGTTTATGCTTTGCCACCTGACAAGCCTCTTTTAGAAATCTGAACCTCTAACCGATTGCTCCTTCCAAGTACAGACTTGCCATTATGCCAGAGTTCACATACAGTCCTTGAAGCAGCAGACCACCATCTTAATATTTTTCATGTATTCTGCATATATAGAGCCAGAAGTTAAAACTCCACAGCATACTTCATTCTCATAAAAGTTATAAATTTCTTTCAGTAAAAACTACTGCTTCTTAGTCTGGTTATTACAGCTCAAGACAGCTCTTACTCCAACTAATTATACTAAGGGTCTAAATAATACCGGAAAAAAAACCCACACAGTATTTTGAAGAAGTCTGTGTTTATACACTTCATTAAGAAGCCACATCTCAATGAAAATACTCCATAAATATGAAAGGACCAGTGATAACATTACATAACTTGAGTATCAGAGGAAAACACTCAAGTTCACATTTTAAAATGCTACAGATTATGAAGTAGCCTCCAAAACACAACTATTCACTTTTAAAAATCCTCCTGCTTTCAAAGCATAAAGGAGATATTTGATGGATTAAATATCAAATTGCCAACTAATAGGTTTAGCAGCTTGATGGAAAAGCACTAAAACAAGTTTCTACCAATTATACCTTGTCTATATAAAACAAAGTCAAAGTCTATTTACAAAGAACAAATACGTACTCTTAAACTAACAGCCAAACTATCCATGAATAATGACCAAAAAAAAAGCTGGGCAAGAGCTTTGATAACCTGGGTTCAAATTATGTCAATATCTTATTCTCAAATGCAAAGAATTATTTTCAAATGCAGATAATGACTGACGTATCACTTAGTCATAGGGAGTTAGTGAGACTGAGGACTCACATGAATAAAATTTTATCAAACTTAAAAACGGTGTATTCTGAGTACTCAAATGACCAAATATTTTATCAGACCCAAAGATTCCAGCTATGTAGTAGTTTCACCAGACTAAAAAATAAGATTTAAAATATTTACTTTTTCTCCATAAAATTTTAGGCCCTCAGATTTCTTATTGCACAGGACTTGATGAGGTGTAATTTGGTCAAGCCACATTAGACTTATGAAACAAGTAGAAAGGCAGGGACAGGCATGTTTTTGAAATCTCTCTGATGTTGTGAATTATTCCCTTGGTAACTTCCAGAATGCTTTATTAAAGTGACAGTACCAGAGACTCCTAGCATACCTACAGAACTAAGTTCATTGAGTCTAGCTGACAAACTAACTTTTTATTAACTTGAGAGTTAAGATAAACATTTAAAAAAAAGTTTCTACTGTAGATATGCCCCATTTCAAGAAATTATAATATACACAAAACCTCATGCTTACAAAATAGTCAAAGTAGGGAGATACTTAATATTACAAAGAATTTTTACTCTATAAAATAACTCACTTGAGCACTTGTTAAAAGAGAATTTGGATTACAAAATTTTGATTAATGCACTTTCCAGGAAATACTAGGTTGGTGCAAAATAACTGTGTTTTTGCCATTAAAAATGGCCCAAAACTGCAATTACTTTTGCACCAACCTAATTATCTACTTCGTAATTTGGGCTTACCTATGTCTAGATTCAGCATCTATAGGGAAAGAAGTAAAATGGGTGTGTAAGAAGAAAAAGTCAAAGCAAATATGCAAAAATCATCATAATAGTACAGGCTAATAAATGAAGAAATCAAGAGACAGTTTCATTAATTAATATATTTTCTGCATTATAGTTAACATGTGTACTTTCTTCGTGTCACCTTATTTTCCGTTAAGTATTGATATTTTGTTATATTCAGACATGAGTACATTTCAACAGTCTTTTGCAATAAATACCATAAAATAATAGAGATTCGCATAATAAATATTCTTTACAATAAAAAAGTTTAACAGACTTTTGTCTTAAAAATAGTCAGAATTCAACTTTGTGATTTATACATAAAATATACAAAAAGCACCACAATTTGTGGTTAAGGCAATGAAAACACAGAAGAGATTAGAATGACTCAGCTGTTAACTATCCAAGGGGCCAAAAGGACCATTAAGGAGCCAAGATCACTTTAGGCAGCTTAGTTCTGGGACACCTATAGATTGATCAGCTATAAATATCAACTTGAGTTATCCAAGTGCCCTCAATGACAACAAAAATTTGGTGAGAAGCATGGGGTGAAGAAGGAAGGTGGTTGAGTCCTTCACAAATACGAAGGCTAGAGTGAAGATGGGCAAGGTCCAACCAATATATCTCCAATGTGAAGATTTACATTGTAAAGCGAATCTAAAATTACATAGAAAGAAAAAATACACTTGGCATCTCCAGAGTAAGACAACCCCAAAACTGAGGGGAAAGAACTTTGAAGGACAAGAAGCAGAGGGCAGTGGTTAAAGGAAAATTTTTACGTTATAGCAACAAATATATCCCCCATGCTACTTAAGGGGCCAATGCTAGGAAGATAGCCCTAACTGGAGACAGAGTTAATACATAGCTTATTTAAGCAATTAAACGGTTGCTTTTTTAAAAACCAATTTCCCTGCTCCCACAGTACCCAGTCAAAACAACTCTAAATCACTGTAGTCTGGGTGTGGGTGTATGTTCATGTATACAACTTTAGAAAGTTGCTTGCAGAACAAAAAGGCTACACAAAGCCCACTGGCTCTCAATACCCTCTTCAAGTGGATGGCAGAGGCTCTTGTCGTAAGTGGGAGCCAGGTGCAGTTTCCCAGTCCACTCTTACTGAAGATCATCCATGAAGGAAGAGAAAAATCCATGAGTCAGACCTTGGGAACAGGAGAAGAGAAGGTGGGAAATGGGGAAAAATTCTAAAGAAAAGAAAAAGAAAAAAAAAAAAAATAGCCACAGCTTGAAAGCTAGAAGCTCAGGAGGTACAACCCACCTCCAAAAATCATGATGGTTTATCCTGACCCCGGGAGGGGCAGCTCTCCAGCTTACAATAGACAGTGTTGGAGTTCTTACATCTGCACCCTGGGCGATGGATCCAGTCATAACACCCCCTGCACAGCTTCAGGCATCCTTTAGCAGGAGGATAACAGAGTAAGCAAGGTAAAAATAAAGACATGGCTCCCATACACAGGTATCTAGAGCAGCAGTGTGACTGTGAACAGGAGCAAGGATTATCTGAGTAGGAATCCCCTTCGTCGTCATTGGAGCAGTGGTAGAAGATGCCCTTGACTAAGCACATGCAGGTTCCATATTCCACCATGCTCTCAGCAGAGCAAAGGCACTGCCGGTTACAGGCCAAACAGGATGGCAGGGTCCTGGGAGCCGTGCATTCTCCACACTTGCACTTCCCACACTGTTCACAAATGAACTTGTGCTGTGTCAGGTCCTCTTTCAAGGAACCCTTCAAGTCATCCACAATCAGTTGCTTGGGCTGGGTCCGGATTGCCCTTTCAGACCTATGACCAGGGACTGGTCTGGTTGGTGGTGACCTTCCTAACAGTCCCTGTTCAGAAGAGGCACTGCTGTTGCTCCCAGAGCTGGCTGCACTGCCCGTGCTGGTTGATCTGCTCAAAATGGGGCCCCTGGCATTATTGGGGAGTACTGCATGTCCCAGGTGGCTTGTGTGTCTGTGCTCGTAGTTATTATTCACATTAATTGGTATGATTTCATGAGTCCTCTCATGCTTTTCTTGTCTTGGTGCTGTCCGAGGAGCAGGCCTTTTCACCACTGAAGGCCCTTCTGTGTATTCATTGCTGCCTCTTATGGCCTTGATCTGGTCTAATGACAAAATAGCAGCAGGCTGAATCTCTCTCTCATAGTCTAATCTCTGACGGCTATCCAAAGAAGGTTGCTGGATCACAACTAACGAACTGCCACTGCCATGTTGATTTTGGGGATCCATGTGTAGTGATCTTGAGTTCTGGCAATCAGTGGAAACCTGGCATGCATCTGAAATCCTAAAAGGAAATCAAAGATGAAAAAAACAGAGAAAATAAATGACAGGAAGCATTTTTTGCGGGGGTGGGGGGAGGGAAGGAAATCCTGTCAAGTCACAAATTGACTAAACCACCTAATAATGACCTCCTTCATCAGTGGATTACAATGATGCTGGGGTCCTGGCCAGAGTCCAATTCCAGGAGAGGCTGGGGACCACACATCATAGAGGAAGATTGTAAACAAGAGACCCCATGCCATAAACATTACAAGTTTTTCCAACTTTTAAGAAGCAGAATCAAGAGGAAGTAATGCCTTCCTGTTTGTGAATCTAACAATCAAAATGGAGCATGCCTTCGCAGGGAATATTGAGTATAAGCAGGAGAATAACTCTCATCTAAAGAAAGCTCAGTTACCAGTTCATAGGTGGTTTCCATAAAGGAAAATGTCTACCTTTTAAGAAACTGAGAATGGCTTTGGTGCTACAGCCTTTTTGTTGTGTGCTGTTATAAGCATTAGATTAATGATGAAAAAAATTAAGGCATAAAAAAAATTAAGACTCTAAAATGAAATCGCAAAATAAAAGGTAACTTTCTGTATAAATCAGAATTTTAAAACTACCTTATTATTCATCTATGAGATGCAAAAATAAATGTATCAGGTACACAACGGTTCTTGGTGTTTTGTAGCTACAAACACACACACACAAGACTCAATGTATAGTCCAGTGAATGATGTAACAGTACTCACATTTGAAATCCTGAGAGGATATTTTTTTTAAGCTGAAGGGCTCACTCACAAAACAAGTTTTATGCACAAATAAGTGTAGTGTAGGTACATACGCAGTGTATTTAAATCCTGGCCGTTTTAATTATCTGTATTTCCTCTAATTTAAAAATCTGTATTTACATGACAGACCTTGATTTTCAAAAGCACTGCCAACTGATTCAATGTGCTTCTTATAACAAAATCAGCACACTAATATCCAGATACAAATAAGCAGTTGTGTTTCCATACTCATAGTAAATTTCTAATTTATAATGTGTTCTTCACAAACTACCAAAGATAAAAGTTTCTGCTTTCAGTGGTGAACTAGAGCATTTTTCACACAAATTCCTTCTAAAGTCTATAGAGTCGACCCAATTCAAGAATGAAAAGAAAAAGAAATGTCCATTCTCCACTACCAACCTGAGGCAAAAAAACATGGTTTAAGGAATAAACCATGCAGAAAGCAGAAAGAAGTCCATTTCCTATATTTCCTAAACTAATGTCTCTAAACTATGCCTTCTATGTTAACTTCTTGGAGCTCCCCCCTCGTTTTCACAACTCAGCTCTCTCAAGTTTCTACTTTATTCTACCTTCTTTGCGCAGGAGGAGTAACACATTCATAACCTGCGGAGATTTGGTCTTGGAGTCCTCAACATCTAATCCTGACTCCTGAACAATTATTCCTCTTCTTCAAGAACTTCTTAACTCAGTGCTTTGAAAGCAAAAGGTAGCTAAAAGTACTAAGCCAGATTCCACACGAAACGCAAAACCGTAGAGGATTTGAATAGTGTAACTCAAAACACCAGGCACAACTTTAATTTGCATTTCCAATGACAGTTGTAACAAACTTCATACTGGTTGGGAAATGAAGTTACCAGACAAAAAATGAAAAGCAAAGAAAATTCGCCACCTCTGATTCGAAGAAAAGCCCATTTTCAAGCAGTGACAGTCTTGGACAAGCCCCAAACACGCTCACACGCGCTCGGCACACTGCCTTCCCCAAGAAAACTCGAATGGAAGTAGAATACCTTTGCGGACAATCCCATCACCATCCCAAGGATCACCGTGGATTTCCAACACACTTTTTGCGTGGTCCACCAATGTTTCTGACAAATCACGAAGAGCCTTCAGCGTCCACGCGGGCGCCCAAAGCAAGCCCACGGTCTGGCTGACCCTAAGCAAGGATTTGTCTATACTTTAAAGGAAAAGCTGGGTTCACCGAGGGCCGGGGAGAAAGAAGCCAGCGCAGGAGCGGCCACATTGCAAGTTACCACGGTGGAGCTGCGCCCTCTGCAATCCGTACTGAATAAATAGTTGACGGAGGAAGGAAAAGGAAAAAGTTATGAATGAAAACAAGTTCTCTCTCCCTCTCTCTCCGGCAGGAGGAGGGGAGGAGGCTGAGGTTACCATGAGCTCAGGAGGGCGGACTTCCCCACTTTTTTTGTTGTTGTTGTTTTGAGACGAGTCTCACTTTGTCTCCCAGGCTGGAGTGCAGTGGTGGCACGATCTTGGCTCACTGCAACCTCCGCCTCCCAGGTTCAAGCGATTCTCCTGCCTCAGTCTCACGAGTAGCTGGGACTACAGTCGCGCGCCACCACGGTCGCCTCATTTTTGTATTTGCAATAAGGACAGGGTTTCGTCATGTGGGCCAGGCTGGTCTCGAACTCCTGACCTCAGGTGATCAACACGCCTCGGCCTCCCCAAGTGCTGGGATTACAGATGTGAGCCACCGCGCCCGGCCGACTTCCCCACTTTTAAAGTGGCAGTGCCCTCTCCCCTTCCTTGTCTTTGCACTGAGCTCCAAACAAGAAGAAAGTTGCGGCTGGCTTTGGGGCTGGCTAATTCTATCGAGGGGCTGACGGGCGAATTCCGAGCATTTGCCTACACACACACACACACACACACACACACACACACAGCCTTTGCCGGTCCCCTGCCAGAGGCACACTCCTCCACAGAGGGCCCCCAGGGACATCCCCAGAGCCGCCTGGAATCCCTCTTGGGCGTGAAGAGCTCTCCGAGAGGACAACCTGGGCCATCGCGCCGCCGCTCCGAGTAATCGGGGATGGGGGAGACCCTGTCTTGTTTCGTTCCGCAGACGCGGACCGTCGCCCACCCCACCACCCAACCTTGAGCGCCCCATAAGCCCCAGCCCCCAGGGGAGCAAGGAGCGGCGGGAGGGGCCGCGCCGCGCGGGGTCGTCCCTCCCCTCCCCTCCCCTCCGGGAGTCCTGGCCCGGGCAGCAGCGCCGCCGAGTCCGCACCTGCCGCGCCGAGCAAGCCCCGCCCGCGCGCCTACCGCCCCGCGGGCCCCGGGCGGCCGCCGCACACACTCACCTAGGCCGAAGCGCGGGCCGGGGGCCAAGTCGTGCGACCCGGCCCAGGTCCTGGTGCGGGCGGTGGCGTGCACGCGCCGCATCAACCGCTGCGGGGAGGGCGAAGCTGCATCGCCGGAGCTGCGGCGCCTCGGCCAGCGGCCTCCCCCGCCCCCGACGCCACTGGTCAGGAGCGCTCCCCGCGGCCCCCTTCCGGCTGCGGAGGGCAGTTCTCCCGCGGCTCCGCGCGGCCGGGCCGGGACCTCTCACGGCTGGCGCTCCCCGGGAGGCTCAGTAACATCCACCTCGGGAGGTCTTCTCCTGCAGCCCCCTTCCAAGAACCAGTTTTTACAAATCCTTTCAGGAAGGCTCCCCAAGTCTCAGAAAAACAAGTAGGGGAGTGGCGGGGAGTCGAGTGCGTGACTGGCCAGCTGACGGCACGGTGTGCTCAGAGAACTTCTCGGGTTCTGGTCGCTCCTCGCAGGGAAAGAAGGAAGGGATGGCTGCCTCCTGACAAGCGAAAAATCCACGTCACGGGGGTTCGAGACTACGCGGCACCCGGGTCGGGGCCCGAACCGGCGTCGGCGGGCGGATCACGGAGCCGCGCAGGCCCCCGGCAAGACCCCGGAGCACGCGCCTGCCAGGCAGAGGCCGCCGGGGCCGGGAGGGGGGAGGGGGATTTTTTAACCCCCCCTTTTTTTTTTTTTTTTTTTTTTTTTTTTAGCGGGGAGGGGTGAAGAGAGCGAGGTTTGGGGATCCTTCTCGGAGAGAGAGAGGCGGGCGTCGTTCCTTGTCCCCCGCGCAGGCCGAGGCGCTTTGCCGATCCCGCACGTTGGGCAAGTAGGGGCACAAGGTCCCCGGGCACTCCGGTCCCGGCAGGTCAGCCTCTCCTGGGCAGCGCTCACACCCAGTCCTCCGAGCCTGCGGTTCCACGGCCGAAATGCCTGCGACAGAGGATTAGAGATAAAAGCTCGTGAATGTCCCTTTCTTCGAAGGGCTGGGACCCGGGGCGGGCTGCTGGCCAGCTCGCCCGCAGCTCGTTGCCATGTGCTCCCTGTTGCTGCTCCCGGTGATTGACAGGCCGGCGCACAGTCGGCGTGTCAGCCGCGAACCAAAGTAACATGCAGTCCTGCACGTTTTTGCCGAGGTGCTTTTGCCCCGTGGAATGCCTAGGAGTTCAAACAACGTTCAAGCAACGCCTCTGCGCGTTAGAAATCAATACACAGAGACGGGAAATTCAGGTTTTAAACCAATGCTTCGCTCGGGATTCGGTCGCCAACAATGCCTAAACAAACACGCATTTGGTCCACACACCGAGTGCCAGCCCCTCTTCGCATAAAGGCATTAACGGCCCAGTGTTTCACACATTCGATCGTTTCAGACTTTAAACTTGCTACTGTTCGGTTAAGGAAAGAAAGGTGAAAGGGATCCTGCTTTTTCTTTTAGCAGTAGCATTTACTTTAAGAGCATTAGTTTTAGCAGTGGGAATGCTACCGGTGTTTTGAAAGGCAACCAGTAATCTTGGCTCGAAAGCAAGTTCAAAGAAATAAATGTTCAGTTCCTTGCAAAAGTCAACATTTCTCACCTTATCTTTCCTAAAATGTCTACGGAAGGAAACAGTACTTACCTAATGCAAAGATTGCAAATTGCTTTTCAGGCACATTTTAACAGCGACTGTAGCTGTTCCTTATCCAGGGCAGGGAACTCCGCTGATATCACGCTGCAAACCACTGCGTGCTTTACAGAGCGATCTCACTCGGGCTCCACAGAATTTCAGCTCCTAGCCTCCACCTCCACCTCCACTCCAGGACACGCCTCCGGTGATATCATGTGTCAATCACTCGGGCTGCCCGAAAACCTGGAACAGGATTTCCTTAACTGTCGTTTCCTTTTTCGTTTATGTGTACCAACTTGGAAATGTTGCCCTACAGACTCGTGTAATAAACATCCTCTTAAAACTTCGGGAGTGCCTCTAAAAATTCTGCAAATGCAGTTTGTCATAGAGGAATACATTCGGATTTAGTTAGCAATCTTTAGTTGTCGATCTCAATTAAAAGGATCGGTGGACTCCAAAGCTGAATTAGAAAAGAATTGTGAAGAATAAAAGAAAATGAAAAAAGTTTTATGCCAAGTCATCACTTCTGATCAACTAGAGGGAAAATGTATATTGACACAAAAAGATGATTATGTAACATTACAGTTCCTATTTACAACAAAGTTCAGAATATGTGAAACCTAAAGTTCAAATGGTGGCACTCCTTATTGCAAATGTAATATAAGGGTATGTAATAAAGGGGAAATTTTCTGCTGTGGGTTTTTTAAATAATTGCTTTACCTTGGCTTGTTGTATGATTTCCCAAAAATCAAGCACATGGAGAAAAAACCAAATTATTTCAATTTTGTAATATAGTTGTATACTTTTTCAAAAAATACCAACTCGTATATTTAGTCAATTAATTAGAATAGAAAAAATTTATCAAGAAGTTTTATAATTCTTAGTAATAGATGATGTGACTGGGAAAAAAACACTTTAAGTAGGAAACTTGCTTTCTGCTTTCTTACAAACTACAGGATTTTAGACATTTATTATCAAAATTGTGCCTTTTCATGCTGCAGTGAGGATAACTTTATGTGGAATTGAAGGTTCCGTAGAAACTTTTAAAAGCCACCTAAAAACCAAAAACTTAGTGGAAAGGAAATATTTTTCCAGGTACTATGTATCAGGAGTAGCTTAAAGTCTGGCAAAAACAAAGTAAACAAAAACAAAACTAGAATCTAAACTATATATAAATATAAGTATGGAAATTTTTAGTTCAAAATACATTGTTTAGTCTCCTTATTTACAATAGCAAGTGGTCCTGTTGAAACTTTATAAATATATACATACATAATACACACACACACACACTGGACTTTCAAACGTCTGAGCACTTTCAAAAATTAAAGTTGTGTTTGGAATTGCTTCTAAAGAACACAGAGCATTGTTAAGAACATCAATAACAGTAAAAAAGCATCACTAGAAAATAGCGTAGAATAAGAATCAAGCCAAAAAGCTACATATTCACTCTCAATATTATGAATTGTATTAAAATAGGCTATTTAAAAGAATAAAATTGATTAAATTGTATTTTTTTTCATAGATCTCATTAGATTTGGGGATGTAATGAAATTTTGCTAGTGATGGATAGGTTTCTTGTGAATGTGTTTGGAATAGACAAATGAAAAATAGAATATCATATCAGAGTATCTTATTTGGTTCTTCAATTACCACAATTGTGAGCTGAGAGGTCAGTTCACCAATATGATAAAACCAGGAGAGGGAGCACTGAACATTCTACCTTCATAAATCCTACAAAATATATTTGAAAGATTTCTATTGCAAATATACTCTATTTCAACCAGAAATGTATTAAAATAGTTTTCATGAGATCAAGTATTTTTAAATTACAATAATAAATAAAATCCATGAGATTTTTATCTAAAACACCATCACCCTAGGCCATGTTGTATCAAAAAATTAAATCTGCTGTACAGAGTTGATCAATAACCCTCCACGTCATTTAGCACTAAAATGCATTAATATGTTTTTCTCTAAATATTACATTACAAATAAATGTAAGTATAGCCCTGTCACCTTGGATCTAAAAGACATTGAATGAAACCTGCCTCTCCTTCTGATTCCCTACAACTGTAAGACTTTGTAGCAATTCGGCCGGGCGCGGTGGCTCAAGCCTGTAATCCCAGCACTTTGGGAGGCCGAGACAGGCGGATCACGAGGTCAGGAGATCGAGACCATCCTGGCTAACACGGTGAAACCCCCGTCTCTACTAAAAAATACAAAAAACTAGCCGGGCGAGGTGGCAGGCGCCTGTAGTCCCAGCTACTCGGGAGGCTGAGGCAGGAGAATGGCGTGAACCTGGGAGGTGGAGCTTGCAGTGAGCTGAGATCCGGCCACTGCACTCCAGCCTGGGCAACAGAGTGAGACTCCATCTCAAAAAAAAAAAATGAGACTTTGTAGCAATTCTAAATTTTTAGCTTAAAGTATACATTTTTACTTAGTAAGTTTAATTACATTATAACTTGACTAAAAATGGATAACTGGAGTATGAAATTTTTTCAAAAATGAAAAACAATGCAAATATCAATGGAAAAATCTTATGATAATTTTCAGTTTATTAAGATACGTCTAAATAAAGTGGAATGGAAAGTGAGCCCTGACTTGTCCGTAATTTTCATGTGAAAACAAGATTAGTCATCTCTTGTGTTAATTTGAGTTTTGAAAAAGAATAAAGTGAAATGAAAAAAATTCAGTAACTCATCACAACTTCTAGTGATTAAAAAAAAAAAAATTGGCCAGGCGTGGTGGCTCACGCCTGTAATCCCAACACTCTGGGAGGCTGAGGTCGGCGGATCACCAGAGGTCAGGAGACCAGCCTGGCCAACATGGTGAAACCCGGTCTCTACTAAAAATACAAAAAATTAGCTGGGCATGGTGGTGTGTGCCTGTAATCCCAGCTACTCAGAAGGCTAAAGCAGGAGAATCGCTTGAACCCGGGAGGCAGAGGTTGCAGTGAGCTGAGATCCCGCCACTGCACTCCAGCCTGGGCGACATAGCTGGACTCCGCCTCAAAAAGAAAAAAAATTTAATACAGTTATAGGAAGCTTAACTTATTCATGTATCTACTTTGTTTGCCAAAATAAAAATAACAATCATGTGTTCCAAGCTTTTGAAAAATAATACGTTATTAATTCTCCTAATGTTTCTGTGAAGTCATGATAAATAAATGTATTACAGTCTTTTATCTTGTTGAGAAACAAACACACAAACTAAATAATCACAGACATTGATAAGTTAGCCTATAAGCATCTAATAAATCAATGAAGACCGCTAATGGAAACTAAGTTCTCTTTACTTTCCTTTTAGGGCAATAGTCACTATATTACTATACTTCCCAAGAAAAGCTGGCAAGGATAGGCCATTTTATTTTCAGTTTCCTTTTGTAAACAATCTTTGTAGTTGACAGAAATAGACCAACCTATTCTGTAAATTTTCCATAAACATTCTCTTCATTTTCATAAGCGTAATTCTCATCCTTCTGCCTTATTTGAAATACGAATGTTCCGTATTGGTTTCAAATTCTGAAAGTGGGCAAATCAAGCAGTACATTGAGTAAACTACACTGAATGATTTGAGTTTGTGTCAGCTCTATAATTCAACTAACCATTTGTGTACTTTGTCACAGGCGATTCTATTTTTCTGCAAGTTGTCAGAAAACAAAGAAATGTACCTGGAAGTGTTCTAAATTTGTGCACTTTATTTCTTAAGTGCCATATTCCTTTGGAGAGAATGAAAGTGGCAAGAGTTCAGACAAACTGCATCCCTACTATATATGAAAGATTTTACTAATTAAACCCACATGGTAAGATTGTATAAGGAAACATCTTTGCCATAGTACAAAACAGTCCTCATTCTTATCTAGCTAATGGCAAAATAAATCCTGTCTTCTTTCCTTTTCCAGTGATGTCAGATGTTCCCTTCTAAGCCTTGACTTGTTCTTTATTTTCATGAGAATACAAGATTAGCCATCTCTTCCACTGATTTGTATTTTGAAACAAGAAGTGGAATGGCCCTTATAATGATCACCTGGTATCATCTTTGATTCTGGTCAACAAAAGTTGTCAATCTCTCATTCCCACAACTACCTACTGCTATCTTAATATTCAGAGACAAGCACCTAAGAACCTACATTAATTTAAACTTGTAACTGTCCCCCAAAGATAGTACAATAAGAAAATAAAAGTGCGTTCTCATTAAAACAAAAACAAAACAAAAAAGCATCTCTTAGGGCTTGCTCACTATAATCTGTATTTCATATTGAAATAACCTATGTTAAAGGCTACAGTTTATCCTTTATTTGAAGGGAAAAAAAGTAGAATATTTATTTGATAAAACAACTATACCCATACCCTTTAAGAATAGAGAATGACTAATATTGAAAAAAGAAGGCCTGACACGGTGACTCATGCTTGTAATCCCAGCACTTCGGGAGGCTGAGGCGGGCAGATCACCTGAGATCAGGAGCTCAAGACCAGCCTGGCCAATGTGGCAAAACCCTGTCTCTACTAAAAATACAAAAATGAGCCGGGCGTGGTGGTGGGTGCCTGTAATCCCAGCTACTCGGGAGACTGAGGCAGGAGAATTGTTTGAACCCGTGAGGCAGAGGTTGCAGGGAACAGAGATCGCACCACTGCACGCCAGCCTAGGCAACACAGCAAGACTCCATCTCGAAAAAAGAAAAGAAAACATACAAAATTTCCCAAAAGAGGTTTTTTAAAAAATATGTTTATACTTAGAGTTTCCCTCGATTTGTAATTTTCTTGGCACATTTCAAATAACTCCATTTATATAAACATTACAAGTGGTCTATAATAATTGATAGGATACATGTATTGAAGACCTGAGTTCTGACAATATTATCCTTGTATATCATGGTCTATAACTTTAGCTTATGTGTCATATTTAATCATAATGCCCCTATGTCCAGTATTATAACTAGGAAAATAGCATGCTATTGTGAAAAGAGTACCAGATATAGGATCAGATGATATGAAGTCCCAACTTGGCCACTTTCTAGCTAGGTAACCTTCACTTAATTTCTCTGAACCTGCTTTCTCATCAATAATCTGAAGTTAATAAAAATACTTGGTCTTCCCAAATCCTAGTGCTACTGAATGATTTATTATATATGCAAGAGCTTTGTAAGCTTTAAAATTCTGTACAAATTATTAATTATCATTGTCTCATTCACACTGTATGATGAGGAAATGTTTAAGGCCCCCTTTTTCTAGGTCCTTCACCCCAAATAATGATTTTATTTGCCTCGTAACTTTTTTGAGGCAATTCCATTTTACTTTTGTTTTTCTGAGCCTGAGAACTCTAATTTTAATAATAGTATTGCTGTATGTGTGCATGTGTGTGCATGATGGGGAGGGATTTTGGAGCAGCTATCTGCTAATAATTTCAGATTACAACACCTGCTGAGCCCTGCTCACCATATCATTTATCTGGAATTTTCAGTCATTAATATTGTACTTCTAGTTAAGATAAAGATCATTATAAATATTAAAAATCCACACTATAAAATTTGTAAACTCTTTGTGATCATTGAGTATAAAAAGCAAATGCATATTTTAAAAAGTGATTGAATAACATTTATAAAAGTTGAAAATAAATAGAAAAGTAAAAAACAGATAATCCTTCTACATATTTTCAAAAGGTATATTTACTGCTGCCTCTTTTTTATAATCTTTTAGAATGTTAGTTTTGATGTCCCATAAATACGACAAGTTTAATAGCAATACAGTTTCCATCAGTTACTAATGTATTATATGAATCAATGTTCTTGTATTAACTTAAAAAATTGATAGCACAGATACATTTCATACAGCCAGTGCATTTAACCTAATGACAAAAAAAACCTGTGAAGCGCCACCTATTGTTGAAAATAAGTCATTTCAAATTTCAATCAAAACAAAAAATGTGCTTGAGTCTAGGAACTGGGTATTCACAGTGATCACCACTTTACATTATTTTCTTTTTCTTTTGCAATACTGCCATATGGTTTAGAATTTTAGCTTTTAATAAAACTGCAAAAAAATCATTATATATATGGGCTACTTTTTGAGGAATCTAAAGACATGAAAAGGCTATATCTGTCTATAGGAAGTTACAAGATTGATGGAGAAAATAAAGTAGTGGGGACATTGAGTTTTAGCTAATATATAAGAATTAATATATAAAGGTGTTTGCCCATTTGAAGTAGTTACTTAGAAAAGGTACTTATTCCAATAATGCTACGATTGTACAAATCTTTCTTTATATTCACATTGTATAATTGCATGTATATTGTGTAATTGTAAATATATATTTACAATACGAGTCCTTGTAAATATTCCTGGTATTGTTAATATCATCTGGGCTTACATCACATTCTCTCGAAATATCTCAATATTGTATATGGGATATTGTATATATGGTAAATAATCTCAATATTGGAAAATGTCTCCTTTTTCAAGATGGATTTGGATTTTTCTAACACATAAATCAATAGAAGCCATGTGTATGGAGTAAGATGAGTGCTCAGGCTGAGTTGAGTCTTCTGGGAAGAAAAACAAAGTATCAATTTACATTTTTACATATATTAAGTAAGACAACCAGCCTCCTAGAGGAAGACACAAAAGAAAGAGGACAGTGAGTAACAGGGGAAATTTTAAGCAGCTGAGAGTAACAGGAATGCCTTCTACTTTGGCTTGTTTCCTTCACTGGCCATGTTACTTTCACAAATCTCTTTCCCTCCTGAATCCCAAATGGGCACCTGTGAAGTGGATACACTTCAAACTCAAACCTAATTCAGTTTTTTAATTCATACTCTCAATAATTTATCCATTTGCTTAATACATATTTACTAAGCACCTACATCATGCCAAGGAGGATGAACACACTATGAACAAGACAGACAAAGTCCCTGTCCGCATTCCTTATGAGAGTTCACATGTAGGAGGAAGAGACAGGCAATAAACAAATTAATATTTTGTGACAGTAATGATAAGTACTGCCATGAGAAAATGAAATTTGGCTGGAGTGATAAAGGTTGAGAGGCGATGACTGCTTTAGCGAGGGTGGCCAAAAAGGGTCTCTCTGAGAAAGTGAGATTTGGGCAGAGCCATGATGTGGTGAGGGAGTGAGCCACTACTGGAGAAGCAGGAATCCAGCAGGAGAAATGGCTAGTGCAAAGGCCCTAGGAAATATCACATGGAACCAGGGAGAGGAAATGTGGTAAAGAGGAGGTCAGAAAGGAAGACTACAACTATATCATTTAGAGCGTTGTAGCCCATAATAAAGACTCTGGGTTTTTTTCTAAAGTCATAAGAGGATTTGCAACTGATGGTTATCTGTTCAAAACGTTTAAAGACCTGCTATGGGCCAGGCACGGTGGCTCACGTCTGTAATCCCAGCACTTTGGGAGGCTGAGGTGGATGAATCACCTGAGGTCAGGAGTTCAAGACCAGCCTGACCAACATGGCAAAACCCCATCTCTACTGAAATACAAAAAGTAGCCTGGCATGGTGGTGGGCGCCTGTAATCCCAACTACTCAATTACTCGGGAGGCTGAGGAAGGAGAATCACTTGTACCTGGGAGGTGGAGGTTGCAGTGAGCCAAGATCACGCCACTGCACTCCAGCCTGGGTGACAAAGCGAGACTCCATCTCAAAAAAAAAAAAAAAAGAAAGAAAAGATCTGCTATGAAAGATCTGCTATGTTAAATGTTAAAAGGGTGCTGTTGGGAGAATTAAGAGCAAAGAGAAATATTTATGTTAACACATAGCATAAATTATATATTGCTATAAAATATAAAGTATTAATCATTATAGGAAGAAGAAATTGAACCTTATCATAAAATAAATAGGATTCATAGAAGAGGAAAAGAAAAAGACAGCTTATCCTTAGTGCATGGCACAAAGAAATACTGGAAGGTGCAAACAGGTGATAGGCACATTGTGATGGTGGTCAACTTATAAGACTGGCATGAGTGGAAGGGAAGATTTCTTGTCAAAATTGGATAAGTAAGCTAAGGACAAATTACAGAGGGACCTTAATGCCAATATGAAGATCTGGGCTTGATCCCAAGGACAATAAAATTTTAGAGCAATGGGTTACCTTATAAAAAGGTTTCTTCTCAGAAGATCCATCTGACCATGCAGATTGCAGCACGAAGAGGCTGGTGTAAGGGAGCTGACTTCGAGATGAGGATAGTAATCCCAGTGGGTGGCAGGAACAACTTGGAGCAGGGTGATATTGGCAGTGGAAAAAGAGGGAAAGGGCCAGATCTAAGGTAGCTCTGAATGTTCACTGCATGCCTCTTCATTAAATGATGTAATGACAATAGATTGAAGTCTTGCCTAAAGCTTTTAACAGATCCTTAAAATATGGTAAAATATACCTAATTTGGCCAGTCATACTAAAGAGGCTTACTTTGGGAAGAAACCAGTCACATAGGAAGTTAAACATATAAAGCAGGGGTCCCCAACCCCTCGGCCACCGACCTGTACTGGTGGAACTGGTCTGCACAGCAGGAGGTGAGCGATGAGCGAGGATGAAGCATCATCTGTATTTACAGCCACTCCCCATCACTCACATTACTGCCTGAGTTCCACCTCCTGTCAGATCAGCTGTGGCATTATTTTCTCATAGGAGTGCAAACCCTATTGTGAGTTGTGCATGTGAGGGATCAAGGTTGCTGACTCCTTATGAGAATCTAATGCCTGATGATCTGTAGCTGTCTCCCATCACCCCCAGATGGAACCATCTAGTTGCAGGAAAACAAGCTCAAGACTCCCACTGCTTTTACATTATGGTGAGTTGTATCATTATTTCTTTATATATTACAATATAATAATAGTAGTAATATAGTGCACAATAAATGTAATGCACTTGAATCATCCAGAAGCCATCCCCACACCCCCAGTCTATGGAAAAATTGTCTTCCACGAAATCAGTCCCTGATGCCAAAAGGGTTGAGAATCAGAATTTTCTCAATGATATGAATTTTTAGACTAAAAGAAGGAATCTGTATTCATCAGAAGAGTTAGAGGCATTGCTAGTCTCTTCCATTCACTTCTGTTCAATTTTGAAAGAAGAGGAGAAAAAAAGCATTTTCAGGGAGAAAAGTGTTTATAAGAGATCACTAATATTTTATAGCTATGTCTGGCCAACTCAAGGAATGGAATGTTGACTATATTTTGTGCTGTAACCGGAGATATCAAGCAGTATTTATGCTCCATTAAAGAGTTAATCAATTAGACCGTCAAAATGATTGCTGAAGGCCAGGCGCAGTGGCTCACGCCTGTAATCCCAGCACTTTGGGAGGCCGAGGTGGGCAGATCACAAGTCAGGAGTTCGAGACCAGCCTGGCCAATATGGGGAAACGCTGTCTCTACTAAAAATACAAAAATTAGCCGGGAGTGGTGGAGGACGCCTGTAGTCCCAGCTACTCAGGAGGCTGAGGCAGGAGAATCGCTTGAACCCGGGAGGCAGGATTGTAGTGAGCCGAGATTGGGCCACTGCACTCCAGCCTGGGAGACAGAGCGAGTCTCTGTCTCAAAAAAAAAAAAAAAAAAAGAAGATTGCTGAAAAATCCCCAAGTGAAGAGAATGTATAGATATAGATACTAGAAAACCTTAATCCATGAAAAAATCTCAAATACTACACTTAGAGAAAATTGAGGTCAAATATTTGTAATAGCAAGTAAGGTAGGGATGCTATTGTGATTTGAAAAAAAAAACAAAAAACTTTTCAATTCTTTGTCTAACTCTATGTGGTAAGTGAGTCATGGACTTTACTTGCTTCCAAGATCATTTTGGTTCATACACCCATCAATCTAACAACTATGTATTGGTACTAGGTGTGGTACTGTGCTAAGTATTAGGGATACAAAGATGAAAACAAATTCATGGGCAAGCTCTAGGCAGTACCTCCACAGGTGATGGGAATAGGGATGGGCTCAGGCTCAAGATCTAAAGACAGTCAATCCATATCCTAGGCCGTAGCCTAAAGATATTTTGGTTTCTCTCTGTCTCTCTCTCTCTCTCTCTTTTTTTTTTTTTTAATTAAAAAAAAAAAAAAAGACTCCTTAGAAAAAAAGAATGAGCTGGTCCAGTCTGGAAATTATGGAGAGAATAAGGCAGTTATTTTATGAAATAGAATCTTCAAAGTCACGAAAAGAAGGGCAATGCAGGACCATGAGTTAGTAAAAGTGATGACTAAACAAAAATCCGTAGGTAATAATAACCAAAGTATCACATTTCTTTCTTGTTTTTGTTTTAGATGGTGTCTCACTCTGTCACCCAAGCTGGAGTATGGTGGTGCGATCTTGGCTCACTGCAACCTCTGCCTCCCAAGTTCAAGTGATTCTCCTGCCTCAGCCTCCTGAGTAGCTGGGACTACAGGTGCGTGCCACCATGCCCGGCTAATTTTTGTATTTTTAGTAGAGACAGGGTTTCACCATGTTAGTCAGACTGCTCTTGAACTCCTGACCTCATGATCCACCTGCCTTGGCCTCACAAAGTGCTGGGATTATAGGCAGAAGCCACTGTGCCTGGCCAAATATCACATTTCATCAAATCTAAGGTGTCAATTATATGATGCATTTTTATTTTATGGACTATTATGAAATTTTTTAAAATGCTGCTAATTCACTCATGACACAATGCTTCCTTATCACTTATGGTTTTATATTAAATACTTATTAAAATGGCTTTTTAATGCTGATTTGTGCACAGATGTTGTCACATATCATTCTTGTGCACACCTGAAAAGAAAAATGTAAACAAAATAAGTTTATTAGGGTCCCTAAAACTACTTCACATTCAGAGTCTGATTCTTCTGAATTACTTTTGACTCAGTCATTAACGCTTATGTTTTTCTTTTTTTTTTTTCCTTTTTGAGACAGAGTCTCGCTCTGTCGCCAGGGCTGGAGGACTGTGGCACAATCTCAGCTTACTGTAGCCTCCATCTTCTGGGTTCAAGCAATTGTCCTACCTCAGCCTCCTGAGTAGCTGGGATTACAGGTGGCCACCACAACGCCCAGATACTTTTTGTATTTTTTAGTGGAGATGGGGTTTCACCATGTTGGCTAGGCTGATCTCGAACTCCTGACCTCAGGTGATCCACCTGCCTTGGCCTCCCAAAGTGCTGGGATTATAGGCGTGAGCTACCGCGCCCGGCAGTGCTTGTGTTTTTCTATAGAAGATAATCTTATGGCCATCAAGAGCATTGGGCAGCATTTCTTAAAAGATGTAGCAGTTCTTAAAAGAGTGCTGCATCATTGTTCTCTTGTTTTTTTCCAAAACCTGTTCTGTGTTTTGATACTGGAATGTTCTTGATCTTATCAAAAAAGTGTCAATAAAAGGTTTTCAGACAGCAGCCAGGACTCACAGTCCTGCCTCAAATGGTCCTTAAATAGTTTCCTGAGTCAAACATGGAGAGGCTGCAGTTGTTTGGTCATGCAGCCAGGAATAACAAGCACGTTTGCACATGGGCAGGCAATAACAACTACCTCACAACTTGACTCCTGTCTGCCAGACAGCAATTGTAAAATCCAACCCGAGTTCAGACGTATTAAAATGTGGATGAAAATGTGCGTTTGGGAATTGATGGAATACGATAGCTAATATATTCTCCTTCAATAATCTTATGCTTTTCCTATCTCACATTTGTACAGACGACACACAAAGTGATTTAGTAGTTTGCACAAGATTATATAGCCAGTATGTGGGAGAACAAGGATTTGAAATCAGGTATACAGGGTAGACGGTGAGGAAGTTATTTGGTAGAAAGAAGAGAAGTAGACAGAAAAGGATAGCTGAACTGCTCTGACAATAACAGGACATTCCATTGAAGATCCACGCCCAGCCTATTGCTTGAGGTCTTTAAAGTTCTTTGACACTTTAGATGGCACAGTCATATGATGGTTTATTTTTGTCGATTCTCATGAAATTCTTGTCTCTCTTTTATCATCTTTGATGGCTTGACTCAGTTTCTGCTCCTTAATAAGCAGTAAGCCTGATAAATATAAACATCAAAGTCTGTCTGGGAGAATTGGGAGTACTGCACAGAGAAGGGCACACTGAGCTTAGGTTTGGTGGATGGCAGACAATGTTGGTGGTGGGTGGAGCTAGAGGGAGGACATTCTAAAAGCTAATTGAGTGTGCAAAGGTATAGAGGGCAGAATGGTCATGGCACATGATATGGTTTGGCTGTGTCTCCACCCAAATCTCATCTTGAATTGTAGTTCCCATAATCCCCACTTGCTGTGGGAGTGACCTGGTGGGAGGTAATTGAATCATGGGAGCAATTATCCCCATGCTGTTCTCATGATAGTCAGTGACTTCTCATGAGATCTGATTTTCTTTTCCTGTCTTGTCTTTTTGTTTTTTTTTTTTGTTTGTTTGTTTGTTTTTTTTGAGATGGAGTCTTAATCTGTAGCCCAGACTGGAGCACAGCAGTGCAATCTCAGCTCACTGCAACCTCTGCCTCCTGGGTTCAAGCAATTCTCCTGCCTCAGCCTCCTGAGTAGCTGGGATTACAGGCGCCCGCCATCATGCCTGGTTAATTTCTGTATTGTTAGTAGAGATGGGGTTTCACCATGTTGGCCAGGCTGGTCTTGAACTCCTGACCTTGTGATTTGCTCACCTGGGCCTCCCAAAGTGCTGGGATTACAGGCGTGAGCCTTGGTATGAGGCCCGATCTGATGGTTTTTCCCCCTTTGTTCGGCACTTCCAGCCACCATGTGAAGAAAGACATGTTTGCTTCCCCTTCTGCCATGATTTTAAGTTTTCTGAGGCCTTCTCCCTAGCCGCACTGAACTGTGAGTCAAACCTCTTTCCTGTATAAATTACCCAATCTCGGGTATGTCTTTATTAGTAGCATGAGAATGTACTAATACAGCATATATGGAATTTAGAGAGTAAGAAGGTAGAAGTCAAAAAGGGAAGGCTAGATGGGAAAGCAGAGATCAGATCACATGCCATGTAAAGAAGTTGTAGGGTATTCTGTAGAAGAGTGGTTTTCAAGCTTGTTTAGCAGTGACTTATTTCCCCCTGCCCTCAAAAAGTACTATTTGAAAACCTAGACTATAAAAGAGATAAGATGGAACTGCACTGAAGGAAGCAAGGATGGGTCAGTGGGGCAACTGCACACAACACAACTTTAAATACACTTCTAGAGCTAAAATGCACACCCGGTTGGGCGCAGTGGCTCAGGCCTGTAATCCCAGCACTTTGGGAGGCCGAGGCGGGTGGATCACTTAAGGTCAGGAGTTTGAGACCAGCCTGGCCAACCTGGTGAAACCGCGTCTCTACTAACAATACAAAAATTAGCCAGGCATGGTGGCGCATGCCTGTAATCCCAGCTGCTCAGGAGGCTGAGGCAGGAGAATTGCTTGAATCCAGGAGGCAGAGGTTGCAGTGAGCTGAGATCGCACCATTGCACTCCAGCCTGGGAGACAAGAGGGAGACTCCGTCTCAAAATAAATAGGTAAATAAAAGTAGAAATAAAAAATGCCTGCCCAGGGAATAATAGGAGAAAGATCACCTTGGCAGTAGGAAAGAGGATGAAGGGGTAGAGGTGGTCATTTCTCTTAGCTGCTAGGAAGCCACTGCAACCACGGCAGTCATCTGGGCAAGAAAACTGAGAAATAAGAAATGCCATGTGTTAGTCACGGTTAGATTGCTAGGTAAGTTTAGGTGAAGAGGGATTCTTTTTTTTTTTGGAGACAGAGTCTCACTCTATTGCCCAGGCTGGAGTGCAATGGTGCAGTCACGGCTCACTGCAACTTCCACCTCCCAGGTCCAAGCTATTCTGCTGCCTCCACCTCCCAAGTAGCTGGGGCTACAGACATGTGCCACCATGCCCAGCTAATTTTTGAATTTTTAGTAGAGATGGAGTTTCCCCATGTTGGCCAGGCTGGTCTCAAACTCCTGGACTCAAGTGATCCACCCACTTCAGCCTCAAGTGTTCGGATTACAGGCATGAGTCATGGCACTCCTCCTGGGACTCTTATAAATATATAGTAGAAACCACACAAATATCTAAGGCTAGAAAATGAAGTACAACCAGTTATACACAAAGTGGAACTGGGAAGACACAAAATGGCGCTGTCTTTTTTTGTGTGCATGTTGTCTGATGTGTTTATATAATGAGATGACAATGTATATTTAAAACATTATTGAAATAAATGCTCAGTATTCTACTGTAAGAATATATCACATTTACTTAAATATTCTAGTCCCAAATTTTAAGAAGAAAAGGCACAAATTCCTATAGTACTGGGTCTCACCTCTGATATCAAGCTTCCATGGGGCTGATTTTCACTATCTTGCCGCAGCCCTCCCCATGTCCTGCTTGCTAAGCCACATGTAGTAGAAACAATAATGTCTTTGGGAATGGCAAATCTCTCACATCAAAGACCACGCACCTGGGGCTTTGGTTCTTCTGATTCTTCGTGTACACTTGCTTCTTCTGCCTTGTGCATCACAGGGGATCTTCGGAGAATTTCACATGCAATCTTCTTGTGAGGCAGATCCCAAGTTCAACCAACATTTCTGAAGATTCCTATTCAGGGCTCATAACACACGTGTGTGTTAGTGGTTGAAATATTGTACTTAAGGCCCCAAATTTATCTTTGAATTGGACACTATTTTTGTGGGACCTAACACAGAAAACAATCAGAAAGTTTCAATCAGGACATATGAAGGTAAAAATAAAGGAGTTATTCCCCTTATTAATTAAATCTCTTCACCAGGCTGGGCACTGTGGCTCACACCTGTAATCCCAGCACTTTGGGAGGCCGATGCACACGGATCACTTGAGCCCAAGAATTCGAGACCAGCCTGGGCAGCACAGCAAGACTCTGTCTCTGCATAAATTAGCTGCAGATGTGTGCCTGTAGTCCGAGCTACTCGGGAGACTGAGGTGGGAGGATCGCCTGAGCCTGGGAAGGTCAAGGCTGCAGTGAGCTGTGATTACACCACTGCACTCCAGCCTGGGCAACAGAGTGAGACCCTGTCTCCCATTCCATGCACACAAAGCTCGAGTGTAAATATAGGTCAGTGTTGATAATCAGATGCAGAAAATTATGAGCTGCCTTAAAGCTTTTTTCTGCATAGCAATAAAATGCATAAGAAACCTGTCTTTTTCCTGACTAAAAAGTACACTGTATAAAGCTCCTTTTCTTGTGCCATACTACTTACTAGTGGTGTCTTTATGAAGATGTGACCAAAGAAATGATATATTCAGCATCCCCTGTAATATAGAACTTTCCTCCCCCATCTTCAATTTCCCATATTGTCACCAGGAGCAAAATCTTTAAGCATTTAGAGTCATTGCATTGGCCTTGAAATATCTTATATCATATGATTTGTCAAGCAAGAAATATTTTCAGCCTCCAAGGGATTTACATGATTAATACAATTTTTCAAAGTAAAATATTTATTAAAAATGAAGAAAAAGCAAATGTCAGGGAATGTTTGTAAATGGACATGTGGCTTTACTTTTTAACATGCATTTGTACCTTATTCAAGCTTTACCTCTAATTTTATACAGAAAACCTCATTAATACAGTGTAGATTTGCCTCCTTGCTACCTTAATTTTCTTTGCCTGTGGATATAGGTGAGTGTATGTCTGTGCCTGTGTGCACTTGGGGATTTGAGATTTGTGGGTGAAGGCATTTTGGTCACAATCACTTAACCAGTCTCTAAGAGATTCCAAATGTTCCCTCAGCTTCCTGCCTTTTTCTGAGCCCACTAACCTCTCCCTGTTACCCAGTTCCAAAGCTGCTTCCACATTTTCAGGTATCTTTATAGCAATGCCCCACTTCTCGGTCCCAATTTCCTGTTAGGCCATTCTTGCATTGCTATAAAGATATACCTGAAACTGGGTAATTTATGAATATAAAGAAAATAAATTCAATTGGCTTATAGTTCTGCAGGCTTTATAGGCAGCAAGGTGCTGGTATCTGTTCAGCTTCTAGGGAGGCCTCAGGAAGCTTATAGTCATGACAGAAGGTGAAGGGAGAGCAGGCACATCATATGGCAAAAGCAGGAGCGAGAGAGACGGTGCAAGGAGGTAAGTACAAGTGCCACACACTTAACCAGATCTCATGTGAACTCAGAGCAAGAGCTAACTTATCACCAAGCATGCATGAGGGGTCTGCTCCCATGATCCAAACACCTCCCACCAGGCCCCAACTCCAGCACTAGGGATTATATTTCAACATGAGATTTGGGTGGGGACACATATCCAAACTCTATCAAAGGGCATGATAAATGATTGTGCTGGGGCAATAGGTGTTGACTAGGACTATCCCAGGCACACTGGGAATCTATGGTCATACTGTTCTGTCATCGTCTGTCACACCACACTGTCTTTCTAAGTGATCTCAGCACTCCCATGGCTTCTTTATCATCTTTATCATAATCATGACCAAATACCTCCAGCCTGGATTTCACTTTTCAGCATCAGACCCTTATAAATAAGTGGTTATTCTGTTTAGATGTTTTACAGTCACCTGTAACTTAGCAACTCCAAAAGAAAACACATGATATCCTCTCTTCACATACACACTAAAATCTCCTCTTGAGTATTTCCTGTCTCTGTATAAGATACTACTGTCTACCCACTTGCTCAAATCAAAAACCTTCTCCTTACTCCTCAGGCCCCATCAGTTACTAAGATGACAGTTCTACTTTCTGTATCTCTCACAAGCTCTCCAGTAACACCATTGCCACAAGTCATATCAATGCTTACCGAACTAGTTTATATGCTGTCGTTAGTGTGATATTTCTGAAACACAAATCTGATCACTTTTTTTGTTGCTTGTTTCTATTTCTTTTTTTTTTTATTAAGTGTGATATTTCTAAAACACAAATCTGATCACTTTTTTTGTTGCTTGTTTCTATTTCTTTTTTTAATTATTATTATACTTTAAGTTCTAGGGTACATGTGCATAACGTGCAGGTTTGTTACATATGTATACTTGTGCCATGTTGGTGTGCTGCACCCATCAACTCGTCAGCACCCATCAACTCATCATTTACATCAGGTATAGCTCCCAATGCAATCCCTCCCCCCTTCCCCCTCCCCATAATAGGCCCCAGTGTGTGATGTTCCCCTTCCCGAGTCCAAGTGGTCTCATTGTTCAGTTCCCACCTATGAGTGAGAACATGCAGTGTTTGGTTTTCTGTTCTTGCGATAGTTTGCTGAGAATGATGGTTTCCAGCTGCATCCATGTCCCTACAAAGGACACAAACTCATCCTTTTTTATGGCTGCATAGTATTCCATGGTGTATATGTGCCACATTTTCTTAATCCAGTCTGTCACTGATGGACATTTGGGTTGATTCCAAGTCTTTGCTATTGTGAATAGTGTTGCAATGAACATACATGTTCATGTGTCTTTATAGCAGCATGATTTATAATCCTTTGGGTATATACCCAGTAATGGGATGGCTGGGTCATATGGTACTTCTAGTTCTAGATCCTTGAGGAATCGCCATACTGTTTTCCATAATGGTTGAACTAGTTTACAATCCCACCAACAGTGTAAAAGTGTTCCCATTTCTCCACATCCTCTCCAGCACCTGTTGTTTCCTGACTTTTTAATGATTGCCATTCTAACTGGTGTAAGATGGTATCTCATTGTGGTTTTGATTTGCATTTCTCTGATGGCCAGTGATGATGAGCATTTTTTCATGTGTCTGTTGGCTGTATGCATGTCTTCTTTTGAGAAATGTCTGTTCATATCCCTTGCCCACTTTTTGATGGGGTTGTTTGTTTTTTTCTTGTAAGTTTGTTTGAGTTCCTTGTAGGTTCTGGATATTAGCCCTTTGTCAGATGAGTAGATTGCAAAAATTTTCTCCCATTCTATAGGTTGCCTGTTCACTCTGATGGTAGTTTCTTTTGCTGTGCAGAAGCTCTTTAGTCACTTTTTTTTTTTTTTTTTTTTAACATAAAAACTCTTCAGTTGCTTCCCATTGTCTGCAGGATCCCAATCCCAACTTGGTAGCATGGCCTCAGCTCACTGTGATCTGGCCCCTGCCTCTCTCTCCAGCCACACCTCAGTTCTTTATGCTGCAGCTGCATTGGAGCTTTTTCAGTCCCTGGAGTGTGCCAAGGTTTTTCTAACCTCAGAAGCTTTGCATGATATGTCTCCCTCAGTGATATGATTCTCAGATACTTTGTACTTCTTTGTAAAATTTCGCACAGTTGCAATTAGTTATTTATTTAGAATAATTTGTTTAAAATCTGTCTTTCCTTCTAGACTGTGAGGCTCCAGGATGCATCTGTTGCGTTCACCATTATACCCCAGTCCCCAGCAGAATGCCTGAGGCTCAATCCATGCATGTTGTGTAATTAAACAAAGGATCTCTCTAATTCCTGGACTGAGTGGGGAAATTCAAATTACTTCTGTTTTCTATAATGATCAAGTCAACAAACCAGTAACAAGAATTGTTAGTATATTTCTCTACTAAAATACATTTTTATGTCTCTTTTGGATGGGCTCATTGTCCCATCAGCAAAATAAGGAGAATATTTAATACCTTCCCATTACACATTATTTCCTATTATTTCCTCATTTGAATAAAGTTAAAAACATAAAGGTAGAAAGTGAGACAACTCACAATCTAATTTCCAGATACTGAATTTTCACAAGCTGGAAGAATAAGATGTAACATGGTGATTTAGTAAGTCAGCTGTTTCCTTCCAGATTAGAGACAAATCACAAGAGTAAATGCTTAAGAAAATTTTCCAATCAAACATTGCTAATCCTGTTGATTTCCAACATTCAAGAAACCCAGAAAAAAAATCTAACATTGGTGTTCTTTGTGTTTCTTCTTTAATGAGTATTTGGCAAAAAACAATGAGGTTGGGGAAAACATTTTTGAAGGCTCAGAATTCAGTGTCCCTTGCTTACAAAGCAACCATTGGGACCTGAAGTGATTGAGCATCTGTTTTCAATCTTGGGTCAAAATTTCTTTTAATCCAGGATGTAATTAAATCTCTAGTATGTACAGAGATATCTATTTCACATATATAATTCTGTAGATGTTTAATTATAAAGTAGTTGCAATCATTTGCACAAATCAATTCGTATTATGTTATTTTGACAGCAGTTTACATGTTTGGGAAGGAGATAGATGTATGGGGCTCTGAGGTGATGCTGGGCTGCGGGAGGACTTGTCTAATACCTAGGAGTTTGTCCCATTTCCTTCTTTTTCATCTCCCAGCAAGGCTAGCTCTCTATCTTGCTTTTTCTTCTGTTACTAAGATAGGAAGTGGTAATTTTGTCAAATGTATGCATACTGTATTTGTAGTCACCCTAGCTAGGTCTGAGTTATAAAGGAATTTCTTAAATTCTTTGTTCAAGTATAAGAATTATTTTCCTCAAGCTATTAGTTATGCAGAAACAAGCATTTACTTTAAAAATGAAAAATTTCTTAACCCTGAGTAAGACAGGAGGAAACAGTAGATTATAATTCTCCATGTTACAACATCTATTTCATATAATTTCCTCCTGTGAACTATTGTCAAGTATCTTGGGTTATTTTCAGAAGAAGAAAAAATCTGAGACTGTTCTTCCTAATTTCATTGTCTCTAAACCCAAAGTGACATAAAGATATATGTCCTCTATTACCACCCACATATTCCATAGTTCATTATATCTTGGTATTCTACATTGTGGAGGCCAAGGCCCTTGGCCCCCTAACAGTTCACTAAAAATCACTGCCATGAGTTAGGTTGACTAAAAAGAGAAAAGGTGTACAAATTTATTTAACATGCATGAGAGCCTTCAGAATGCAGACCAAACTCCTCAGTGAAGTACACAAGCTTACATACCCTCCTGAGGTTACAAAAAGAAAAAGAATGCTGGCTCAGACCCTGGCCAAAAATAGGTGTTAGTGGTAAGACAGGTTATGGGAGGAAGAAGGGAAGAGACTTGGTTAGCAAAGATGGCCTTGTTGTGTAGATGAAGCCTCATAGGTAGCAGCCTTCAGAGAGTGTAGATGGTAAATGTTTCTTTTCAGACCTTTAAAGGTGTCAGACTCTTAGTTAATCTCTCCTACATCCAGGAAAGGCCTAGAAAGGGTAAGTCTGGCTGCATTAATGGAGATTCTCTACTGATGTAAATTTCCCCCGCAAAAGATAGCTTTGCAGGCCTCTTCAGTCTGCTGGTCATGTGACAGCCATTTCAAAAGATGTCAAAGAAATGTATTTTAGGATAAAATGTTTTGATTTCACTCAACACAAAGGTATAGAATCAAGCAATATAACTGTGATTGTAGTAAAACTAACAAATAATAAAACTGAGAACCAGATATATTTCTGCTTGTGTTTGAAGTAGTAGCAAGAAAAAATGGAAATAGCAGCAAAAAATTCTTTTGCAAAGACAGTATCATCTGAAAGTCTCATTATACATTCTGTACACAATTCTTTTATCTTGGCAAGGGATCTAAAATATCAAATGAGCAGAGTTTTTATGAATACACATTTCTAATTCCTGGTGAAGTCCTAAAGCTCTCGAAGAAATAAAAGAGAATAAAACAAACAAACAAAAATGTATGAGAGGGCAATTCATGAGCCTTGGCAACAGATTGGACATGTGATTCGAAAAAGAGAGGCAACATGAAAGTTTTGAGCTAATAAAAGGTAGAGACAGTGTTAACCTGAATTTTAAACAGGGCTTATTTGGCAGGAAAATTTTAAAAATTATATTTTGCACACAGTGAGTCTGAAATTATATGGTGAATCCCATGAGAATGAAGGTCTCTCCAGCAAACACCAAAAATTTGGGATAGTGGTAACACGTGATATTTGAGTCCTATGCACAGAGCAGATAGTTGGATAAATTAGCAGAATCCCTGAAGCAGAAAACAAAAGAACAGGAGAAGTTGAATGCAAATCTTTAGGATTAAGGAGCTGTTCATATATTCAGGAAAATATTGGGTGCCAAGTTTGCTCCAGAAATTGTGCTAGGCACTGAGGATATAAAGTAAATAAAAACTCAATCCCGACTTTCATGTACCTTACTGGTCTAATGGAGATGTTGTACAATAATGCAGAGATTATAGTACAGTGTGGAAACACTGTTAGCAGTGTGCAAAGGGTCCTAACGGAGACACCAGCATCTGCAATAAGAATCACAGGGATAGGGATTTGGAGGGAGGAAAAGGAGAGGGAGGGGACAGACTTTCCTGATTAAGCAGAAGGGGCCAGAAAGTGACAATCTAGGAAAAACAAACATGTTCCAAGTCATGCAAATTTGAAAAACCTTGGTGGATTTCAAGAACTCTAAGTAGCCCAGTGCTGCTTGAGAAAGGAAGTGTGTGAGATTTACTGCCAACAATTAAAAAATTCTTGAGGTGAAGACAAGTGCTTATTTGCAGCAGAGAAACCTCAGCTGAGGTTAGCATCTTGCACAGTGCCTGGCACATGGTTAATGCTCAATAAATATTAAAAGAGTGCATTAAAATTTGCAAAACACTTTTGCATACATCATGTGTATACGGAATAATGCTCCACCCCCAAAGAGGTTCATGTCCTAATCCCCAGAACCTGTGAATATGTTATGCTATATGGCAAGGGAGAATCAGAGTTGCAGATGGAATTAATGTTGCTAATCAGTTGACTATAAAATAGGGAGATTATCCTAGGTTTTGTAGTTGGGAGGGAGGGTGCAGTGTATTCAGAAACATCCTATCTGGGCACAGTGGCTCATGCCTGTAATCCCAGCACTTTGGGAGGCCGAGGCAGACGGATCATGAGGTCAGGAGTTCAAGACCAGCCTGACCAACACGGTAAAACCCCCGTCTCTACTAAAAATACAAAAGTTAGCCAGGCGTGCTGGTGCATGCCTGTAATCCCAGCTACTCAGGAGGCTGAGGCAGGAGAATCACTTGAACCTGGGAGGCGGAGGTTGCAGTGAGTTGAGATCACACTACTGCACTCCAGCCTGGGTGACAGAGAGAGACTCTGTCTAAAAAAAAAAAAAAGAAACATCCTTAAAAATGGAATAGGGGCACAGCAGAAGAGGTCAGGGTGAAGCAATGTAAGAAAGATTCAACCAGCCTTTGCTGGCTTTGAAGGTAGAAGTGGCCATGAGTCAAGGAATGAGGGAAGCCTCTGGAAGCTAGAGAAAGCAAGAAAACTGCTTCCCCTCTAGAACTCTCAGGAAGGAATGCAGGACCCAGACACCTTGATTTAAGCCCAGTAAGGTCCATTTTGGACTTCTAACCTCCATAAGTGTAAAATATTAAAAGTATTAAGCCACTAAATTTGTGTTAATTTGTTACAGCAGCAATTGGAAAGTAATGCAATCATCTTGTGCCATAGATAAGAAAATTAACATGAAAAGAAATATCTAAATATGAAGATCAGAAGAAAACACACAAATCATCAATATTATGAATAAAACAAGAGACAAGTGGGATTTATTCCAGGTTTGCAAGGCTGATTTAACATCGAAAAATCTATCAATATAATCTAGGCTAAAGAAGAAAAATCACATGATCTATCAATCGATGCAGAAAAAGCATTTGACAAAATCCAATACCCATTTATGATAAAAAGAAAAACAAAAACAAAAGATAAAAACACTCTCAGCAAGTTAGGGGTGAGAAAGTTGGTAAAGAGCATCTATAACAAACCTACAGTTTACATTGTAATTAATGATGAAAACTGAATGCTTTCTCTCTGAGATTGGAAACAAAGCAAGAATGTCCACTCTCACTACTTTTGTTCAACATAGTTCTGAAAGTTCTAACCACTATAATAAGGTAAGAAAACAGAAATGAAAGGCATGTAGATTAGAAAGGAAGAAATAAACTTGTCCTTATTTAGGTGACATGATTCCCATCTGTGATTTTTATGGGATCTACAAATAAACTCCTAGAACTAATAAATAAGTTCATCAGAGTTGCAGGATAGGACACAAGATTAACATCCAAAAATCAATTGCATTGATATATACTAACAGTAATGTGCAAAGCAACATTTAAAACACAATACCACTTAAGATTACTCCAAAGAAAATTAAAGGCTTGGGTATAAAGTCAACAAATCATGTATAGGATCTGTATGTTGAAAATTACGAAATGCTGATGAAAGACATCACATAAGACCTAAGTAATGGAGAGACATGCTACGTTTTTGGACTTAAAGACACGACATAGTAAAGATGAAAATTCTCTCCAAATTGACCTATGGGTTTAATGTTATTCCTATCAAATTTCCAACAAGGTGTTTTGTAGATATAAACAAACTTATTACAAAATATATGTGAAAAGGTACAGGTCCTAGAATAGATTAAATCTTTAAAAAGAATTATAAACTAGGAGAAATCACTCTAGTTGATATAAACATCTACTACATAACAATTATAATCAAGACAGTAAGGCATTGGCAGAGGGGTAGACACATAGACCAATGGGAAAGAACAGAGATCCCAGAAATAAACCCACATAAATATACCCAACTTGATAAAGGTGCAAAAGCAATTCAGTGGAGGAAGAGTAACCTTTTAAACAAATGATGCTGAAATGATTGGACATTCATAGGCAAAAAATTAAAAGTGAAAAACAAAAAACCTAAACTTCACACCTTATCCAAAAATTAGCTGAACATGGGTCACGGACTTAAATGTAAAACATAAGACTTTTAGAAAAAAAAAATAGGAGAAAATCTTTAGGATCTACAGCTAGGTAAAGAGTTTTTAGACTTAACACCAAAAGTATGTTTCAAAAGAGGATTTATTGACAAATTGGACCTTATCAAAATTAAAAACTTGTACTTTGTAAAAGTCCATGATAAGAGCATAAAGAAACAAATTATAGGAGAAAGTATTTGCAAACCACATATCTGATTTAAAAAAAAACCTAGTATCTAGAATATATAAAGAACTGTCAAATCTCAACAGTAAAACACCAAACAATCCAATTAGAAAGTGGACAAAAGACATGAACAGACATTTCACTAAAGAGGAAACACAGATGGCAAATTAGCACATGAGAAAATGTTCAGTATCATTAGCCACTAGGGAAAGGCAAATTAAAACCACAATGAGATCACTACTACGCACTTGAAGGAATGGCTAAAGTGCAAAATAGTGACAACACTAAATGCCAGCAAAGATTCAAAGAAACTGGATTATTCATATATTGCTGGTGAGAATGTCAAGTGGTACAGCCACTGGAAAACGATTCAGCAATTTTCCATAAAACCTAAACATGCAACTACTACGTGACCCAACAATTATATTCTTGACCATCTATCCCAGAGAAATGAAGACTTATGTTCACACAGAAATCTGTACAAGAGTGTTCAGGGAATCTTTATTTATGATAATCCAAAGCTGGAAACAATCCAGGGGTCCTTCAACAGGCAAATGATTAAACAAACTGTGGCACATACTTAGCATGGAATACTACATGGCGATGAAAAGGAATGAACTATTGATAACACAACTACTTCAGAAAGAAATTACGCCAAGAGAAAAAAGGAGGGTCTTTATCAGGGTAAACAGATGTTATAGTTCATCAGTCGCATGGTTTTTACAGATAAGAACACATAATCCCTGAAAGTCTACATGAGACAGCTTTAGGGGCATACAGACTAGAGCCAGATTTGAAACGCAGTTCTGGCATCCACTACCTGAGTGACCTTGGCAAGTGACTCATCTCTCTGAGTCTTTGTTTATAAAATGGTGACTTTGTTTATAAAATGAAAGGATTATGCCATTCTTTTCTTCTCAGATTTAAATTAGGTATATGTGTAAATTGCCTGAAATACATATTATAAGTGTTCAATAAATTCTTGTTTCCCTCCTCAGCAAAAATAAAACTTTCTTACAGTTACTCAACTAATAAGTACCAAAGCTGGGATGAGACCCAGTTTCTGAATCTCAGTACAGTGGTCTTTCTGTCTTTTAAACCAGAATTTCTAAATTTTAGGTATGAAAACAAAAAGTTACAACAGAATTATAATACATAGAAAATGTTCAAGTGTACTGCCTTACTGATCCATGAGAGACAATCACATAGTAACTATTCCATATTCACTAACTATGTTTATAATTTTAGGCATTATTTATCAAAATTAGAAAACTAAATTATTGACATATATATTAGTGTATTCTCACACTGCTATAAATACATATCTGACACTGGGTAATGTATAAAGACAAGATGTTTTATTGGCTCATGGTTCTGCAGGCTGTACGACTTCTGCTTCTGGGGAGGCCTCAGGAAACTTACACTCATGGCGGAAGGTGAAGGGAAGGTAGGCACAGCTTCACGTTGCTGGCAGGAGAGAGTGGGCAAAGGGGAAAGTGCTACACACTTTCAATCAGATCTCCTAAGAACTCACTCACTATCATAAGAATATCAAGGGGAAGTCTACTCCCATGATCCAGTCACCTCTCACCAGGCCCCTCCTCCACCATTGAGAATTGCAATTCAACATGAGATTTGGGTGGTGACACAGACCTAAAACTTATCAACATACATGCTTCTTCTCTTCTCTTCTCTTCTCTCCTCTCCTCTCCTCTTCTCTCCTCTCCTCTCCTCCTCTCCTCTCCTCTCCTCTCCTCTCCTCTCCTCTCTTTTCTTTCATCTCACTGTGTCACCCAGGCTGGAGTACAGTGGTGCAATCTCTGCTCACTGCAACCTCCGCCTCCTGGGTTCAAGCGATTCTCCTGCCTCAGCCTCCCAAGTAACTGGGACTACAGGCACGTGCCACTGTGCCTGGCTAATTTTTTGTATTTTTAGTAGAGACGGGGTTTCACCATGTTAGCCAGGATGGTCTTGATCTCCTGACCTCGTGATCCACCCGCCTCGGCCTCCCAAAGTGCTGGGATTACAGGCGTGAGCCACCATGCCTGGCCTTTTTCTTTAAACTTAAACAGAAAGGCCTCCTTCCTTCCTTCCTTCCTTCCTTCCTTCCTTCCTTCCTTCCTTCCTTCCTTCCTTCCTTCCCTCCTTCCTTCCTTCCCTCCCTTCTTTCTTCCTCTCTCCCCTTCCCCTTCCCCTTCCCCCTCTCCTCCCCTCCCCTCCCCTCCCCTCTCCTCTCTTTTCCTTTCCTAAGACAGGGTCTCACTGTTGCCCAGGCTGGAGGGCAGTGGCGTGAACATGGCTCACTGCAGCCTTGACCTCCTGGGCTCAAGCAGTCCTCCTGCCTTAGCTTCCTGAGTAGCTGGGATTACAGGCATGA
The DNA here is from genome assembly GCF_024542745.1 of Macaca thibetana thibetana. NCBI lineage: Eukaryota > Metazoa > Chordata > Mammalia > Primates > Cercopithecidae > Macaca > Macaca thibetana. The sequence continues at coordinate 66,251,560 of NC_065582.1, forward strand.
GCCACTACGCCTGGTCTTTCAACTTCTTAAATGTAGAGTGAGAGTCTTGTGTGACCAATAAAGTGACAGATGAAATAACACTTTGCCCATTGGAATGAAATAGTGTATTCTATCCATGGGTAGCAAAAAGGAGATTTGTTAATAGTTTCTAATTCGTTTTGCTCATTTGATTAAAAACCAATGGGTGATTTCATATTCTCATTTCCTAACCTTCATAAACTATCTTTCACAGATCTTCATTTTGCAGACATTTTAATACATTATTTAGTAATGTCACATTTACAAACACCTGTTATTTCCCTTTTGCCAGAAGTTAAACTTTCATTTCACTTTTGCCAACATTTAGAACAATTAAAATATACACGTAACTAAACTTAAATTACCTAAGGCTTCATGCACAGTTTTGTTTACATTGCTCAATAATGTGAAAGCACCTAAATTTGCTTGGCAATTACTTCCTTTTATTTTTTATTTAATTAAATTAATTAATTTATTTATTTATTTACTTTGAGATGGAGTCTTGCTCTGTCATCCAGGCTGGAGTGCAGTGGCATGATCTTGGCTCACTGCAACATCCGCCTCCCAGGTTCAACTGATTCTCCGCCTCAGCCTCCCGAGTAGCTGGGACTACAGGTGCACACCACCATGCCTGGCTATTTTTTTTTGTATTTTTAGTAGAGACAGGGTTTCACCATGTTGGCCAGTCTGGTCTCAAACTCCTGATCTCAGGTGATCTACCCACCTTGGCCTCCCAAATTGCTAGGATTACAGGCATAGGCCACTGTGCCAACCTATTACCTCCTTTTAAATGTAGGTTTTAGTACTAGAGAAATGTGCTTATTTATTTAAATCTCCTCTAGGAAAATTACATGAGATCCATGCTTATGAAAATATGCAGCATAAACTGAGTTCTCAGCAAATTTTAGCTGAGAGTCACTATTATTCCTAAGAAGGTTTGCTAGTATTAAATTCATTTTCTCCAACATCCATAGGGCAGAGATAAGAATGTTTAAGATTCACAGACCCCACCCCCAGAGATTATGATGATGGTGGAGGCACAAGAATCTGCATTTCTATAAGCATGTCCTGAATTTGGGTGCAGGTAGTGCACGGTCAACTTCCTGAGTCAGAGCAGCAACCCTCTTCCAGAGTTGGCCTCCACCTTCCTATGCTGTGGGGCCTGGTATGCTCAGCTGGGCGTTGTCCGAATCCATTTGTGTCGCTATAAAGGAATACCTAAGACTGGGTAATTTATAAAGACAAGAAATTTGGCTCACAGTTCTATAGGCTGTACAGGAAGAACGGTGCCAGCATCTGCTTCTGGTAAGGCCTCAGGAAGCTTACGATCATGGTGGAAGGCAAAAGTGGAAGTTGGTGCATCACATGTCAAGACAGAGTGAGAGAGGAGGAGGTACCAAGCTCTAAAAACAGCTAGCTCTTGTGTGAACTAATAGAGTGAGAATTCACCCATCACCAAAGTGAATTTTTTATGTGAACAAATTGTTCAGCTATCAATTTGTCTATTTCATTCCATTTATCAAAAACTCATTTTGAATGTATTTATATTTGCTGTTGTTTTCTGTTTTCCAATTTATTATTTTCTACTTTTATTTTTATATCCCTTCCTTTTGCATTTCAGTATATCTTGTTCTTAAGACAATTTATATTCACTGTTTTTTTGCTTGATGATATAAGCATTTAAGGAGAGGATGTTTCACTCTAAACATTGTTTTAGCAATTTGCTAAAATTGTTGCAAGCTCCGCCTCCTGGGTTCACGCCATTCTCCTGCCTCAGCCTCCCGAGTAGCTGGGACTACAGGCACCTGCCACCACGCCACACCACCACTTTCATTTGTAAGTTTAGCCTATTTTTGTTTGGGCATTGTTCCAAAATATTACTTTGTCTTTGTTGTTTTCATTGTGTTTTTAGCTCTGTGTGTGTGTGTAGCTTTTTTTTTTTTTTTTTTTTTTTTTTTTTTGAGACAGAGTCTCACTCTGTTGCCCAGGCTGGAATGCGGTGGTGTGATCTTGGCTCACTGCAAGCTCAGCTTCCCAGGTTCACGCCATTCTTCTGCCTCAGCCTCCCGAGTAGCTGGGACTACAGGTGCCTGCCACCACGCTTGGCTAATTTTTTTGTATTTTTAGTAGAGACGGGGTTTCATTGTGTTAGCCAGGATGGTCTCCATCTCCTTACCTCGTGATCCACCCTCCTGGCCTCCCAAAATGTTGGGATTACAGGCGTGAGCCACCGCGCCTATCATTTGTGGCTTTTTTTTTAGAGATGGGGTCTTGCTATGTTGCCCAGGCTGGCCTTGAAACCTGGCTCAGGTGATCCTGCCAACTCAATTTATAGTGTTGTTGGAAGTCTTCCATTATGTAAATTCTTTTTTTTTTTTTGCATATTGTTCTTCTAGTATTTAGAAAGGTTCTTAGTTTTGTTCCATGTCTTTTGATTTTTGTAATTATTACCTCATTTACTAACCTTAGTCTTTTATTCTTTAGACAACATCTACTAGTGCCCTATTATAAGCAATGATGAAACGAGTATATTTCCCCTTAGTTTTCCAGGCTAGTTGCTGCCTCTCTGCTGCTGCTGCTCTAGAGATAGATAGACTTCTTCCTGCACATGTGGCTTTTTGCCTGTAACTATCTCTTCTGCTCTTCTGAACCAACCCAGATTCAAGGAGTCTCCTGCTACAAACCCAGCTCATCATAATCACTGTACCTCCTATTGAAAACATTTGTATCAGTTTGCATAGGCTAGGTTATGTTGTGCTAACACAAGTCCCCCAAATCTTAATGACTTATAAAAAGGTTTATTTCTCACTCATTTCACTGCCGTTGAAGGTGACCTGAGGGTTGACTGTGCTGTACAATGCAGCATCTTTATTTAGATACCCCTTTCTGGGATACTGCTTTTTTGGTCTTTGTAACTTGACCAGTGGATTAAATATATGAAAAAATTTTTAAAATAACTAATAAGTACTAGTCTTAATAGTGATGCTATCTTAATACCTTGGTGATGCAATAAGCCTTTCTGAACAACAAATTCCAGCTTGGGATATTTGCCATACCAGACACAAGACTACAAAAATTATCCTACCATATGTTACTTGTCACCAAATTTTTTGTCTGTCCTCCTAGTCCACTCCCCTCCAGTTGTAACTTGAGTGAAAGAGAAATGATGCAAACCTTTGAAGCTTCAGAATCGTAGTTGCAGGCCTTTCTTTTTAGGTGAGTAGAACTGGTAACTTCGCTCTCTTATATTTTCTTGTTTGTACAGTTGGGATATGCTGGCTCTTCAAAGCTTCTACTCAAAAGTAGTACCTGTCACTTCACTCACATTTCATTAGACAAGGCAAGTTTCATGGTCATGCCTGAGGCGATTGGGGTGGGAAAGATCAACCTTTAGCCAGGATATTCCTCTCCATGGAGGGGCAGAAAGGCCAGGATGACTGGAAAGAGACTAGTGGGGTGGATCGGTCAATATGTTGAACAAATAATACAATCTGTTACACAGAGGGAAAGCTTTCACCCCTCAGGATGTGCCTCTCACCTTCAGTAAGTGTATTTTTGCTGGCACTAACTTAGATCTTCCACCCTGGGCCCTCTTACCCAAAAACTCTGTCTCAAAACAACAACAAACTGAAAGGAGCTGGGCACATTCCTCAGCCCCGGGCTCAAACTCCCTGAGCCTAGCACAAACACATCCCATCCTCCCATCCCACCACCATATTTTCTCTCTCTGCATTTTCCCTTCTTTCCTGGTGGTCTTCTTTGGGGAACAAACAGTCTGGGCATAACATCTGGGGGCACCTACTACTGATAGGTGAGCTGGCTCATTTGTCTGTCTGTGTCTTCTTCTGAATCTCCTCGGGCGACTACGAACGCTGCATTTGGTGGCCTTTTACATATTTCAGAGTCTGGAGAATATACCTGTCTCCTAGTTTCATAAAAAGTGGAGCATGCTTTCTTTTTTTCTTTCCTTTTTTTTTTTTTTTTTTCATTCTCCTTGTTGCCTTTGGATGATTTCCAGGAGGCAAAGGGGGAATGCTGATGAGTGCAGCTACATTCACACAGAAATCTCCATCCCTTCTTGAGCTACATTTCTTTGGCATGGCAGGCTATAGTGGAATATGAAAGCCCACAAACTGTAACTTGACCAGTGGATTAAATATATGAAAAAATTTTTAAGATAACTAATAAGTACTAGTCTTAATACCTGGGTGACGCAATAATCTGAACAACAAACTCCCATGACACAAGTTACCTACATAACAAACCTGCACATGTACCCCTGAACTTAAATTTTTAAAAAAAAAAAAAAAAAAAGAAAATTGTGTAGTTTTATATTTGCCAAATAAAGTCAGGCCTTTCTTTTTAGGTGAGTAGGAACTGGTAACTTCGCTCTCTTATATTTTCTTGTTTGTACAGTTGGGATATTTGCGATAGATCAATACCAATATTGTTCTGTGATTATAGCAAGACTACAAAATATCCTACCAGAATAAAGTCAATTACTTGTCCCTCTTTTTAACATTTTTTGTCTGTCTTCCTAGTCCTCCCCTCCAGTTTTGGTGAGTAACTGATGCCACTGGGTTTGCATAGTTCACCTGGGCCATCCTAACACCTGTGTGCCTTTCATAACACCATCATCTCCACTCAGCCTTGACTGCCAATCGCTCTGGGCTATGAGTCAATCAATTTTCTGGATGTTACCTCTCATGTTCACTCATTCATTCAATTAACAAATATTTACCCTATGCCTAATTTCTCCAGCAACTACCTTTCTCCCACTACAACCACATATAGACAGGCATTCAAATAAAAAAATTGTAACGTTGGATGGAAAGAGAAATGGTATATTCTTATCTTCAGCTCATTCTCAAATGAAAACTTTGAAGCCTGGTATAGCCACAGATGGATTCAGATTTCTTTCTCGGTTGTAATTGCTTTGCAACTATAAACTCAAGCAATGAAAACAATCCTTAGGACATGAAGACACCCAACATTGTAACGAGTAAATAGTAAATGTGAATATTGTGCCATAGATTATGGCAAACAAGATGATTCTGTGCATCCGTCCTTCTTCCTGCTCCCACACCCCACCCTGAGGATGCTTTACTTTTGCCAAATCACTTCTCACTGAGTGAAGCTGCAGGTGCCAGACTTTTTAACATATTTCAAATATCCATCCTACTCTAAAATCTCAAATTTACTAATTTGAAAAAATAATCTGTCTCACTTAGACAGGATTTTTGTTATGTAGGGACTGCAGAATGAATTGGTTGGTAAGCAAAATACTTTTTATAATAATTAGGCAATTCTTCTGGGGTGGAGGAGGCAGGTATGATGAACAATAAACTAGAGATATCTGGTACTAACTATAAAACAATGTGTTGCGGCCGGGTTCGGTGGCTCACGCCTGAATCCCAGCACTTTGGGAGGCCGAGGTAGGCGGATCACCTGAGGTCAGCAGTTGGAGAAAAGCCTGACCAACATGGAGAAATCCCATCTCTACTAAAAATACAAAATTAGGTGGGCGTGGTGGCGTATGCCTGTAATCATACTGAGGGAGGCTGAGGCAGGAGAATCGCTTGAACCCGGGAGGCGGAGGTTGCGGTGAGCCGAAATCACACCATTGCGCTCCAGCCTGGGCAACAAGAGCAAAACTCTGTCTCAAAACAACAACAAACAAATAAAAACAAAGTGTTGCATGGGGAAAATGTCATGAGGACATCTTAGACTGCAGGGACCAGGCAGGCAGGTGGCGAACACAGGTGAAGGTCCCCAGGTATAAGAAATACACAACCCTCTCAGTCTACTTTCACTTATCTTTTTTCAGAGATATGAGTACTGAGATGGTTTTCTATTCTAACAAAAACAACATGAGCATTCTGATAAGTGACAGTACTGCAGCCTCAAAGTTAGTTACCTAATTTGGAGTGATGGGGCCTATGGTGAATTCGAATATGCCTTAGTCTGCCCTTTGAAGGAGGCAGCTGCTACCAGCTCCTGCTGAACACCATCATGTGGGAATATGGGCCCAGAGTGGGCAGGAAAAAATGTAAATTAAGGTTACTACTAAGAATATTACACAAAAAAGCTTCTGTGGGCCCAGGCCCCATTACAACGGTGGGGCAATTTACTGGCTCTGACCCTTGGTGAGCAACCTGTGAAATTATCTTCCTGAAGATCACAGTTAAGTACCTGGTTCTAATTCCCCACTTGCAAGCATAATGTTTACAATGGGGCAAAGGGTGGCTTTATTTGAAAGAAGAAAACTCGCCATTTCGGATTTTTGGGTATCAGACAATAGCAGTCAAAAGTTGCTCTGTGCTCCAAGTGCTGCTTGTGGGCCATGGGAGACTCTCTGTTTAAACAGGAGCTTCCCTGAACTTTCAGTCCTGGGCTGGAGGAACTGCTCCATCAAAGTGGATTGGGTGGTCTTCCAGGGACGAGGGGTGTCCATCGTGTTCTGCCTCAGTCTCCTGCCAGCTTTCTCTGCAGCCTCCAGGTTTACTTACTTCTTAGCACCTTTTGCTCCATTCTCTCTGCTTTCAGATGTCTTTCTCGGTTTTGGCATTTTACAGGAAGTCTTGGGAGCTTGTCCTGAACAATGCCAATGGGGGAATTATATGCAAAGGTTGATCCTATTTCTTTCCCTGAGGTTTACAAACGACTGTTTTCTTCACATGATGCTGATAAAATAGGCCATTCTTTTGAATCTATCCTCTTTGCTAGTTGCAACCCTCTCCTTTCATGTCTTCTGGTTTCCACCAGCCTGGGGAATTACATTCTTTAGCGTTTCCGAGCAAAAAAAAAAAAACCGTCCTTTTGTTAGATTCTGCCTGTCACTAACCCCACACTCAGAATGCATACAAATCCACCCCAGCCCTGCTATCCTTCTACTGTGGCCTTCAATGGCCTATATGCAAGGCACGCCCTTTATTTTTCTAGAAACTGTCAGAGTACCCTAGTTTTCCTCTAAGTTAATTTTGCGTTGTGTTACAAAGTGGCAATGCCAAGTTATCAGAGACGTTGTGACCCACAGCCCTATGGAAGCTGTAGCTTATATAAAGGAATTACCTGCCTGTTCCAAACTAGCTATCTACAGCTTCAGGAAACATGGAATTTACATGTTATATTCATCAGAGATCTCCAGAGAAACAGAACCATAGGATATTTATGTATTTATTTACTATGAGAGATTGGCTCCCATGATCATGGAGGCTAAGAAGTCCCGTGATCTGCCGTCTGTCTGCAAGATGGAGGCCCAGAAAAGCCAGTGATGTAGTTCCAGTTCAAGGGCAGAAGAAGACAGATGTGCCAGCTCAGAGAGAGTGAATTTGCTCTTCTCCAACCCTTTTGTTCTATTCAGGGCTTCTTTTCTAAGTCTACTGATTCAAATGCTAATGTCTTCTGGAAATATCTTTCCAACATACCCAGAAGAAATGTTTTAGCAGCTATCTGGACATCCCTTAGTCCAATCAAGTTAACACATAAACTTGACCACTACATGCATAATACCCATTTATTTAACTAGATCAGAAACTCCACTGAGGAAAGAATGATAACATACACAGATTTTTTTATACTAGATTATTTAGCAGACTGCATGCATGATTCACAGCACTCAGTAGATTTGAGTTATACTGCTTATTATAAAAGCAAGGGTTACGATTCGATCATTCAAAACAGGATATGGCTGCAAAAAGTTAACGGAGTCTTTCCTAAATTGACACTTTCATTAACTAAAACCTAACAGAGTGAAACTGATACAGATTGCAAGATACCTACATGTTCTTATTTCTATGACTGATTCTGATTGTGGCTGTTTGGAGCTATACAAATTAATAACTTGTAAAAAACAAAACCTTCAAATGTGTCTTCTGGATATCCTTCATTTGTCCTTTCTGGATAATTCTCTTTTGGATTCATACAATTTCCTTATTTTGTACAGGATGATTAAGATAACATGTGTTTGGCATTTGTTTACCATGAGTCATGTACCATGATCTTCCTGTCCAATTCAGTTTATTTTTTTTAAGTAGAAAATGTTCAGACAGCTGGAACTTTTAAGTTCTATTTTTTTCTTTCAGTCCAAGGAAACTCACACATTGAGGCAGTTTTTTAAAGCTTCTACAAATGATCCCACAGTAAGGAAAAAGCTGATAACTCATGCTACTTGGCCAGTGGCCAGATTTGGGCAATCTTTGTGGAATTGCTCTGGGAAATTAAATATCTACATGAAGAATCGTCAGCTTCATGGCAAAGATGCCTTGTGGGGTCACCTTGTTGTAAGAACTATTGCTACCATGTCCCTTTATCAAGCCCAGGAGGTAGTGTGTGAACTCTAGATGTCTTAATAGTCAAACCAGCAGCCTACTCCACACTCTCCTGGAGGCTATTCTTTTTTTTTTTTCTGAGACAGAGTTTCACTTTTGTTGCCCAGGCTGGAGTGCAGTGGCATAATCTTGGCTCACTGCAACCTCCACCTCCTGGGTTCAAGCAATTCTACTGCCTCAGCCTCCCAAATAGCTGGGACTATAGGCATGTGCCACCACGCCTGGCTAATTTGTTGTATTTTTAGTAGAGATGGGGTTTCTTCATGTTGGTCAGGCTGGTCTCGAACTCCTGACCTCAGGTGATCCACCTCGGCCTCCCAAAGTGCTGGGGTTACAGGCGTGAGCCACTGCGCCCAGTCTCTGGAGGCTGTTCTTAAAGAGTGGCCAGCCCTGACAGAGGTAGGTAAGGAAGTAGCTCTAAAGTTTCAATAGAAAAATAAGAATTCAGGAAGCCCCAAACCATTATAGAAATTCAAAAGGCATCGATGCATTAGAGACTCACCCCCAGAAGCCAAGTGTCTGAGAAACTGAGCACAGACACAGACAGGTATAAATCATGGGTCCGTTTGGTGTTTAGAAAGGGGAAATGCTGGCAAGTGTGTGGTCAACAATATTACCCAAATGGATGGCTCACTTGCCACTGACTAGAGAAAACAAGGACAGTCATAACACTCATGTTTAGCCAGGCGTGGTGGCTCTTGCCCGTATTCCTAGCTACTCGAGCGGATGAGGGGAGAGGACTGCTTGAGCCCGGGAGTTCAAGTCCTGCCTGGGCAACATAGTGAGACTCCATTTCTTAAAAAAATTAGTAAAGTAAAACACTTATATTTATATATTGAGGTTTCTTTTATCCTGTGAGTTCAACTATTCACTAATATGGTTTCGGTCACCTTCACAATATTAAAGCTAACATCCCCTTTAGTCAACTTAAGCCATCTCTCATTGCTTGTTCTTAATAGAATTTCATTTTCATTATGTCAGAGCTGAAGGCCTTCCATGTTTCAGCCTCCTAAGAGAGGAAGGAAACTGACACTATGGGAGCATCTTCCAATTCAGGCCCCCATAATAGGCACGGTTACTGTTCTGGAAGCTTAGGGGGCCCCCTAGATTTGTGCAACCATGCTTTTCTGCTCATGACAAAGAGGGCCCAGCAGCAGCTGCATTCTTGGAGACTGCAGATGAAACATTTTGTTTGTGGTAGGAAGGAGGCTTGTTGCTGCCGTCTGGCAGGATCATGCTGTTGCAGTGTTCCACCTGCTTAGCAGGCTGGTCCAGTTGCAGCAGCTATTTGCAATTTCTCATGTCACTCATGATCTGCCACTACCTCAATTCACACTGCATGGACCTCCCCTTTCCTGCTCTGGGACTTCTGGTTGCCACTGAGCTGTGAGATTCTGTGATATCTCTTGGTGCCCATGCTCTTGCAAGCGTTCATCTGGCCAGCCCATCATGCTGCAGACTGCAGAGAGGCAGGCAGGGAATGCTGATGACTTTTTGTGGCTCACATTGTGGAGCCTCATGGGTCAGCTTCGAGAAAGATTAGGTCATGCACCCTGAGGTGCAGAGAGGTAGGCTTTGTTGTACCTGGAAGAGAGCTGTTGCTCTCCTGATGATGCACTCTGGCATGTCTGTCCCCTTCCTTCCCGACCTCTCTGCCCTTTAACCCCCACACATGATTTCCTGGATTGCACTCCCCCATAAAAATGTGAGTACACAAGCCTTTGCCTTAAGCTCTGTCTCCAGTTATATACATTATCTCAAAAAAATCCTCAAACAGTTCTAGGAAATAAGTGGTTATTATCTTCACTTATGTGGAATGATAAAAATGGAAGTATGGTGGTAGATAACTTAGCCAAGCTATTAAAAAGCTGAATCAGAATTCACCCAGATCTGACATGACTACAGAGGTTATAAAGCTGCAACAAGCCCCTACTAAACTCAGAACTGATGCTTGCTTTCTTTGAGTCCAAATTCTTCCACCTGGAAAATGGAACCATAAGAAGTACACTCTGTACTCTACTTAAAAGTAGACTTTTGCATCTATTTTTTCCCTCCATCACTACTGACATTGCTATTATCTTATGTTGCTCATATAGATTATGCTGGGCCACATAATCAAGTATTAGATGCACTGTTTCATGCAATTATTATGTGCATAGCAGGGGAAAATAACTGTATTGAATTATCTACGGCTTAGAATATGAAGTAAGTCTATATTCAATCAAATGCATGTATTGGCCTGAAAATTAAAAAATATAAAGTACGAGACAAAGACTTTCTATGTTACATGTGACAGAAACCTAACTCAAACCAACTTAAGCAAAAAGGAGAACTTTTTGGAAGGGTAGCTTGTGGAATGAAAGGACAAGCTAGAGGAACCTGAAAGATTAAGTCTTGGGAAAGGCCTCGAACTTTCCTTGGATGGGTCAAATACTCATTCTTGGCCATTCTCTGTGGCCAGGGTATTCGGGTTCTGTCATTGACCCAACCTGGGCCTTGTGTTCACCTCTGTGGTCTGGGGGAAATGTTAGGTGGGATGAGGTGACAGGTATATCTCTAGAACAAGTGGGGAAGGAAGTTTGTTGGACATCCACACACAAACACAACAATCCTACAACACAGAAACAAAACAAAACACATGAAACAATTAAGGCCTGATTAAGCACTAAACAGACCAAAATGTATAGGTATTTGCAGGCAAAAAAAAAAGCAGTGCGAGGGAGAACTTTATAGACCAAATGAAATTTCACTTATTGATTCAAATATTTATTGAATGTTGTTCAATATCGAATATGTTAAATATTGAATATTGTTCAATAATATTTATTGAATATTATTCTAGGCCCTGAAACTATAGCAGTGAACAAAATAGTAAAAAACAAACAAACAAACAAAAACCAAAAAAAGTCCCTGCTATTGTGGAGCTTCCATTCTATGGGGAGAGACAGACAATAAACAGGACGAATAAATGAAGTACAGCACAGGGTGCAGTGACTCATGCCTGTAATCACTATGCTTTTGGGGCCAAGGAGGATTTCTTGAGGCCAGGAGTACAAGACAAGCCTGGGCAGCAAAGCAAGATCCCATTTCTACAAAAAAATTTTTTAAAGTACCTAAGCATGGTGGTGAACACCTGTAGTCCCAGCTACTTGGGAGGCTGAGGTAGGAGGATTGCTTGAGCCCAGGATTTTGAGGCTGCAGTGAGCTACGATTGCATCACTGCACTCCTGCCTGGGTGACAGAGTGAGAACTCGTTTCTTAAAAAAATAAATACATGGCCGGGTGCGGTGGCTCACGCCTGTAATCCCAGCACTTTGGGAGGCTGAGGTGGGTGGATCACCTGAGGTCGGGAGTTCCAGACCAGCCTGACCAACATGGAGAAACCCTGTCTCTACTAAAAATACAAAAACAAGCCGGGCATGGTGGCGCATGCCTGTATCCCAGCTACTCAGGAGCTTGAGGCAGGAGAATCACTTGAACCCGGGAGTGGAGGTTGCGGTGAGCTGAGATCGCACCATTGCACTCCAGCCTGGGCAACAAGAGCAAAACTCCATCTCAAAAAACTAAATAAATAAAAACAAATACTTGAATAAGTGAAGTAAAGTATATCATATTAGATAATGAGAAGTGATAAGAAGAAGAAAATGAAATTTAAGACAGTCTTTGAAGTTCTTTTTTAAGTAATCAGAAAGGAAGAAGGAAAAGCAGGAGGGGAGAGGAGAGCCTAACCTAATGTTTTAAAAAAAGCAAGGACCAGCGAGAAGTATATCATAGTAGGGAACAGGACAGATGCAGGCCTCAGCACTGGGAGGAGTGGGGAATAGGCTTGGGCTGGCTTTCAGGAGGATTTGAAAAGTAGACAGAGGAGTTTGGATTTGATTTGGAAAGGAACACGTAGGCTTTAGAGACGCCCAAACAAGGGAGGGGCCAGATGAAAGTGAAGTTGTAGGACGATCATCCTGACAGCAGCAGGCAGAATGGGTTGGAGGGGATGCCAAGGGCCACAAAGAGGCGGGAGGTGGGCGAGCCGGCTGGGGCGAGGGCAGTGGGACTAGAGAAAGCGGGACTGAACCTGACCACAGAAGGACTGGCAACGTTTGGTGGTTATGAGAGATAAAGGAGGGACATGCCAGAAAGAGCTGGAACCAGACACAGTGTGCTGCCTCTAACCCTAATAAGCTTTGTGTCATGCAACCTCTTGAGAACTCTAGTGCATTTCAACCGTAAAATAAACAGATGCATAGTTTCTAAGATACATTTAAAAATAATAATTTATCTGACAGAGGCCGGTGTGGTGGCCCAACCCTGTAATCCAACACTTTGGGAGGCTGAGGCAGGTAGATTCCTTAAGGTCAGGAGTTCGAGACCAGTCTGGCTAATGTGGTAAAACCTGTCTCTACTAAAAATACAAAAATTGGCTGGGTGTGGTGGCAGGCACCTATAATCCCAGCTACTCGGGAGGTTGAGGCAGGAGAATTGCTTGAACCTGGGAGGTGGAGGTTACAGTGAGCCGAGATTGCACCTCTGGACCCCAGCCTGGGAGACAGAGTGAGACCCCATCTCAAAATAATAATAATATTATTATTATACAAAATATAATATTATATATAATAATATATAATTATCATATATTATATATTATACATTAATTAATATTATATAATATTATTATAATATATTATATATACATTTATATATTATATATATTATATATTACACGTTATACATTTATATATTATATTGTCTATAATATCTATATATTATATATAATATAAAATAATATATAATATATAATTGTATATATTAATATATATATATTATTAATATATAATTACATATAATTTATATTATATATTATTATATATATAATATATATTATTATTATATATATATTATTATATATAATTATATATATAATTATATATATATTATTAATATGTATTATTATATATTATATTATATATAATATATAATATATTATTTATTATATATTAATATATAATTATATATTTTTATTTATTATTTATATATAATAAATTATAAATTATAAATATATATATTATATATTTATATATATAAATATAATGTGTTAATATATTATATAATACATTATATACTAGATAATATATAATAGATAATATGTATTATATTATAGATTATATATATAGATTATATATATATATATATAATCTATAATATAATATATATAATATATTATGTATACTATATCATCATTATTTTATTATATAATAATACATTTATTATATTAACATTATTATTAATATACATAATATAATATATATATATATATTATTATACATTATTATACATAACTATATTAACATTATTATTATACATAATATACAGAATATAATATTATATTATAATATTATAATATAATTATTATACATTATTATACATAATATAATATAACTATATTAACATTATACATAATATACATAATATATTATCTATAATATTATATATAATTATTATACATTATTATACATAATATAATATTACATATAATAGTAATAAATGTATGTAATGTATGTAAGTAAATTATATGTAACAAATAATATATTATTATATGTAATATTATATTATATATAATATATTATGTATAATATATATTATTAATATTATCTGGCAGGAATAGGAGAGTTGATCAAGGTAACCAGTTTAGAAGATAGACAATGAGTTCAAAAAATCATTATTCAATGTCCATCAGTGACAGACTGGATTAAGAAAATGTGGCACATATACACCATGGAATACTATGCAGCCATAAAAAAGGATGAGTTTGTGTCCTTTGTAGGGACATGGATGCAGCTGGAAACCATCATTCTTAGCAAACTATCACAAGAACAGAAAACCAAACACCGCATGTTCTCACTCATAGGTGGGAACTGAACAATGAGATCACTTGGACTCAGGAAGGGGAACATCACACACCGGGGCCTATCATGGGGAGGGGGGAGGGGGGAGGGATTGCATTGGGAGTTATACCTGATGTAAATGACCAGTTGATGGGTGCAGCACACCAACATGGCACAAGTATACATATGTAACAAAACTGCACGTTATGCACATGTACCCTACAACTTAAAGTATAATAATAATAAATAAATTAAAAATTAAAAAAAAAATCATTATTCCTGAACCTTATTTTTTAAATGAGTTTATAATTTTGTAAGTGTATTTGTCACAGTATCCACTGGAATAGAATTAGCCTACACTTTTAAAGATATTGAGGACATAATCTTCTTGAGTAGGGGATTGTCTTCAAAGTTTACATTTGTTAATTTTTAGAATTTTTTTCATCTTTATTATCTATTGCTGCATAACATATTACCACAAAATTAGCAACTTGAAACAACACAGTTTCTCACAGGCTCACATAGCTGGGCCAATCAGTCACCAGGACTGGGGGCTCATCAGAAGATGAGGGAACCAGGGAAGGATTCACTTTCAGGATCATGAGATTGTTGGTAAGGCTCAGTTTCTTTTGAGCTGTTGGCTGCCCTCAATTACTTGCCATGTGTTTCCCCCAACATGGCTACTTGCTTCATCAAAGCCAAAAAGACAGTCTACTGGGAAGGCAATAGTCACAGCCTTACATAGTCTAATTACAGAAGTGATATCCAAGTTCCTTTCCTGTATTCTATTCACAGAAGCAAGCCAGTAGGGCAGCCCACCCTCAAGGGAAGGGGACTAGATGAAGGTGTGAACACTGCAGGTGGGGATGGTTGGAGGCCACGTCAGGGGTTGCCTGGCAAGCCTTACTTGGAAACTGTCCCACTGTGCTCCTTGTTCTTACCTATCTGCCACAGGCTCGTCTTGGGGCTTGTTACGGCTATGCCAAGGGTGCCCTCAGTCTTGATTAACCTCTCTTTAGTTACCCAGGTTATGTAGGTAAGTGTGTCTTAACAAAACTGATGGATCACCCTGGGACAGTGGCTCACACCTGTTATTCTAGCACTTTGGGAGGCTGAGGAGGGAGGATCGCTTGAGCCCGGGAGGTCGAGGCTGCAGTGAGCTATAATGGCATCACTGCATTCCAGCCTAGGTGACAGCAGAGTGAGACCCTGTCTCAAAAGGCAAAAAGAAACAACAACAACAACAACAAAAACCTAATAGGTTTGAGATTATATTATTGAAGGTGAATATAATGCATAGGTTAGTGCTTGGGGCAGGCCAGCATCAGGGACTCAAAGTCAAGCATCTGTCCAAGAAGAATAAAAAGGAATAATAGAAGGGGCCATGGAACCTTTTGCTGGACTCAGGGCATAGATTTCAAATCATGTATCAGTGTAAATTCTAAATTATGACTCAAAAAAAAAAAAAAAGAATGAGTTGAGTTGAAAGAACTCAGCTGGACAGTTAGTACACACAAATATTTTTAAAATACAGATCTTTGTTTAAGAAAAAAACAAGCATATCTGGATAGTCCTTACAAGTTTAAAAAATATTTTTACATATATTATCTCATATTAATTCTGACAACATCTTGCGAGTTTTATTGAGTATTATTTCTATGCCCATTTCATAGATAAGGCAACTGAGTAACGTGGTGGCTAATAGCATGCCCAAAGACATGTAAGTAGCAAATAGCTGAGACTGACCTGAAGACATAGATGAGTTCTACAACATCATACTTCTTTACTAATAAGACCCCACAAACATACCTTTCTTTTTTTTTCTTGGGGTCATAGCAGATCATTTAGGAAACAAGCAGTGCAAGGGAAGACCCTGGGAGCAAGAAGGCTGATGCACGAAGCCCTACCTTGGTAATCTTAGTAACATCAATACCTCCCTTCCACCCCAGAGAGCCAGGCCCCACGCCACAGGCAGTCCTGCACTTTGGAGCGGCTTCCTGGAAAATTTCTGTCTCCTCGTGGTTCCTAAGACCTGCCAGAGTCTGCAGAGCCATTCAGAAAGAGAGACCCAAACTCGGATCAGGAGGAGTATGTGCCCCTTTCTTCCCTTTGGGCATTCTCTGATCCTCTACTTTGCTCTTGAGGTGGGCCAGATGGCATGAGGAGTTTGGGGACTCACATATATAGCATCAAACTGGAGCCCTGTGGCAGGCAGGGTATTTTATTATGAAATCATCCCCGACTGATCGGGCAGAATGGTACTAACACACTGATTTGGAGTGACTCTCACTCATGTCAGACACAGGAAGAGTTCAGGACTCTGAGCTACTGAGGGTCCTTGGACTTGGGCCATATGTGTGGACCTGAGCATTGGCTCTTGCTCATCCATATTTCCACTGTGGAACTGCCTTTGATCCTAAAGGCAATGGAGATGGCAGCAGGCACCCTTAACTCTATGCATTGCTGGTACCTAGGGCAATCCCCACACCCTCCCACATGTTGGGCACTCCTCCAGGGGTGACAGCACTTATCTCATCCAAGAGCTTTCATTGCCCTTGCAAAGTAAAGCCAACAGGTCTTGCTGATAGATGTTTTCTTTTGCCTCCAATTGATGTGGCAACATGCTCTTCTGGGTTGGTATTAGGCTGTGCCAGAGGAAGGACAGACATTACCTTGAGAATGGAACCCTTGTCTCTGCTCATGGCACTTCACTATCCTCCCTGCTGGTGGGCATGGGTAGAAGGCAGGGGTGTAGTCAGCACTGAAGGAGATCTCATTTTATAAATGCAGTGATTATGGTCTTAGAGTTCAAGAAAATCAGGGTTAGAAGATGCATCGTTTTATGTGACTGCTGTGAAGTTTCTAATGGTAAATGTAACATGACCAGAAAACAAGTCATCATTCACAACTTCCCACATTTGCGAATACCATCAACAAGGCACAGTAGCTTGGAGGGTGTCATTGTAAGCTGGTATGCACAGATGTCACTGTGGATGATGCAGCATCACAAGTAATAACCTCACTGGAATTAAATAAATGACATTGGAAACAAGCAAGAAGAGTTCTGTTGTTTCATGTTTCAGTCTGGCAGAGTCCTGGCATATTGTGAAAAATAGCAGCATACTACCTTTTCTTGCGGGGGAAATGCGAAATTAGCCAGAAATGGGACTCTTGACCATAAAGAACAGGAAGAGATATTTCCTTGACCCGAAGAGGAAGAGACAGTGCCCGGACACTAGTAAGAATTGCCAGGTGTACTGGCTAGGAAACAAACCAGCCCTTCAGTACTTTTCTAACCATTCTTATAAATCTGTATGATTAATCACCCATTTCATATGGCACCATGAATTTTGCAGTACATTTTTAAAAGTCAAATTATTTATAGAGACAGGGACCTGGCAAAAAATGTATGCCCAACTCCTGCATGTCCTAGGGGTAGCCCTGACCCCCACCCAGATTTCAGCATCTGACTCAGTAATGTGACCAACACATGCTCCCCAACTTCCCGATCTCTGTTTTAAAAACATGGTTAAAGTAGGGCCCTTCTAGATCATGATGGAAAAACAATCAGAACTTCGGTTTAGAATCAGAAAAATCAATGAAACCTCTTCCATAGAGGTGTTAGTGGTCACCTTTGGGGAAGAGGGGTAGTTGTAGTACCTGGCAAGGAGGTAAGAGTTTCCAGTCATGTTCACTTCCTGACCTGGAAGTGGTTACGTGGGTATATTCTCTTTGTGGTAACTTTTCAAGTTGTATACTTAATGATCTGTGCACTTCTCTAAGTGCATGCTAGACTTCAATAAAAAGTTTACTACATAAAAATTGAAAAAAATCACCCATCGACATAATTAGCTTCCGGAGCAAAGTTATTTACCAATACAGAGTCCAGTGGTCTGGAGGACCTGGGCTTGCCTACAGACTAATGTGGTGGATTTCAGGATAAGATAAGCTCTTCTCTTTAGCTCCCCCATAACAAGTCACCTTGCAATTGGACTCAGCTCTGTCTCTGGGCATTTCCCCACCCTGCTTTATAAAATAGAAATTCTTGTAGAGGTTGTGTCCAGACAAGTACAATGGAGACTGACACACAGGGCTTGGAGAACTTCCCAGAGGTGGTTTAAGAGTGATTATATAACATGTTAAGTCTGTGTTCCTTTTTGAGGCATAACTGAACCTTTGCCAAAATAACTAATTGCCAGCCCTTTCCCACTGACCCAAATAAAAACATGGTAAATAAATTACAGTTTTGAAGCATACTCTAAAAAACAAACAAACAAAAAACTCCCACAAACCTGATACTCAGAGGACATCCCAGCTTTCTGTGTGGGACGCCACACGCTCACCGAAGGGCATGATACTGAATTATGTCTTTTTAAGTCATACCACCTGTTGCGGGAGCTGCGGGAAGAAAAGAAATGAATGTAGTGAAATAAAAGAAACCAAAACAGCAACAAAAGAACGACTTCCTTTTTGCACATTGATTTTGGCCAGAGGAAGAAAAACAAGTAATTGTAACAAGCTGACGTGTTTCGGGGAAGCCATGAAAGTAGGCACCTGTCCACATGTCCAAAGGCCTAATGAGAAGTAGGCAGTAGACCTACAAGAAATTTAGTACCTTCCTTACTTTCCTTCCCTTCCTACTCCGCGTATTTCTGTTTTTGTTTTGTTTTGTTTTGTTTTCATAAAACTCTGGATTTATAGGGAAGCTCAGGGTGGGCATGGGGCAGACGCATGGGTTCTGCCAGGTGCTGTTTCTCAGGGAACATGGGAGGCTGTTGGCTGTGGGGACTGGCGGGGCTGGAGCAGGCTCTGTGACGGTCAGAGGCTCTCCCCAACCCTGGCCAGCGACCTCCCTTGGGTACCTTGAAATCAGCCAGGGCGGGAGTATTTACGCCGCGGAGATGGCAGCACGGACACAGCCCTGCTTTGCGGGTGGGAGTGAAGAGAGCCACTCGCTAAACATTAACTAGCACCCCACGGAGCGGGAGTCCAGGCAAAATCCGAAGCGACTGGAAGGGCAGATTGTTAACTCATTCAGTGGCCTCCTCGCCCCACAGCTAACAAATTCTTGGGCGCCAGTCTGGACAGAAAGGGGAGGAGACAATCCTGCTGTGATGATACTTTAAGGATGATACAGGAAAATGACAGAATAGGCACCATGTCATAGGAAGAATACTTGGAAGACCTGGGCTCATTTTATTGAGGCATCCGTGCACAAATGCCTATGGAGCATTCAGGCTTTCCAGAAATATTCTTGGAATACTTTCTGTGTGTAAAGTGGGCATTCGATGGTGAGTAAAGTGGCACAAGGTCTACCTTCCTGAGTTTACATTCAGAGGAGGAGAATGGTAAAAACAATAACCAGATATATACTTTTTTGTGTTTTTTTAAATTAATTAATTAATTTTTAAATTATTATTATTTTGAGACGGAGTTTAGCTCTTGTCACCAGGCTGGAGTGCAGTGGCGCAATCTCAGTTCCCTGCAACCTCCACCTCCCGGGTTCAAGCGATTGTCCTGCCTCAGCCTCCCGAATAGCTGGGATTACAGGCATGTACCATCACACCCAGCTAATTTTTTGTATTTTTAGTAGAGAGGGGTTTCGCCATGTTGAGCAGGCTGGTCTCGAACTCCTGACCTCAGGTGATCTGCCCACCTCGGCCTCCCAAAGTGCTGGGATTACAGGCGTGAGCCACTGCGCCCGGCCAGCATATATACTTTTAAAACAAAAGCTTAAAAATTTGGGGATGGAAATAAACAAGAGAATGATATAGAAAAGGCCGCAAGAGATAGGAAATGCTGTAGGAACACTTAAGAATTGTGGCCAAAAAGACTGTGATATGAACTGAGGCCAAAGCGTCAGTTCACTTGAGGGAGGAACTTTTTGTGTGTAACTCCCAGCCCTGCTACTTGCTGCCATGTGCCTGCCATGATGGGTTGTGTGGATGAACTTAGGTAGCACATGGCATTGGGGACGCCCAGCCACACAGATCTAGGAGATGCCATTCATGTCAGCATCACTGCAAATGCAGCGTGCACCCTGCGCAGGACACCTTGAGGCCCAGGACGACACAAAGAGGATGCTAGATAAACATTAGCTGCAATCAGTGACACTGTGTATGAAACTCCCCATCGTGGTGGGAACTTGTATTGAGAAAAGATGGCCACTTCTCAGGGTCATTGTAGCTGACAGCAAAGGTAGAGGCTTGAACGTGGTGTCCTTGAAGTGTCCATCCAGGATAATTTATAATTCTTTTATTTTATCACTGTTATTACCCATTCTACCATATTCCCTATTTCTAACTGGTTCTCCCTCCTTTCTTTCCTGTTAAAACCTTTTTGCCCTTGAGCAAAGCAAAGGCAAATTCTCACTTGTCTTCCCACTTAGTTCTATGTCAGTCAAGACCTGTTTGTTTCTGCTAGTAAGTTACTTCCTAGGGCTTGTGAGATAACGTGGACTTTGAGTGTGGCTCCTTTGATAGAGCAATAGCACCACCTACTAGAAATGTCATCTTGTAGAACAAAGAAATACACACACCCCGCTCTTCTGTAATCAGGCTCTGACAGAAGCTTTCAGGTGTGGTGCTTACAAGGTCAGACTCACTCACTCACTTCTCTCTGCTCAGTCACTACACTCCCAGTGAGTATTTCTTGAGCTCCCACTAGGTTCCTAGGTACTAGGGACACAGTAGCACCATCATGACCAAGACAGACAAGGTCTTTACCTTCATGGAGCTTAAATTTTCTAGATGGAGAAGAAAGAGACTAAACAATAAAAAGGCAAAATGATTTTAGATAAGGACCAATGTTTCAACAAACAAAATAAGATGAACAGTTATGGGTCACTGCTTTAGATAGAGTGGGCATAGAAGTTCAAGTTTGAAGAAGCAGCTAGGTCTAGTGCTAGGAGAGAAACAGAATAAGACTGTGATAGTAAAGGTACCAGAGAAATGGGATGAAGCAGATGGGGGAAACAGTTTCAATTCCATGGTGCAAATAAAATGGGTGCACACTCAGAGACGTTTTGAGAACTATTTGGTAAGCTCAGTAAATGGGCATGGTATAGAGCATCCTTGACATAAGTAACTCCATCTTAGAAAAAAAAAAACTTTATCTTGTACTTCATATGGCACTTTCTGCCAACAGGGACAAGATATTTTGCTTAACAAATAATGACTACATCCAACCAGATAAGGACACAAACAAGCACATTCTTCCACTATCAGTCCTCACCAGAGGACTCTGTGGCCATAAAAAGAGTAAGGCTTCAGCAGCTCAACACAACTGACGCAGTCCTGCTATCAGTTGCGATAAGCAACTGGCATCTGTTTTTGTAGGCATCTGCCTACAAAGGCTCTGCCCACATCAAAGACTCTTCCTTGCAAGACTGAGGGACTGCCCAGGCCAAGCCAGGAGAGTCTTTTTGTCTTCGTTGTTCTCCCTGGACTGGTTCATTAATTCTTTTTTCTCTCCCTTTTCTCTTGATATTAAATGTTACTTTGTGAGTTGTGGAATGTTTAACGTGTATATATTGACCATGTATACTATTATGTATGGTTTGCAGTATTGACTGACTTCTGGAGTGGCTTGAGCCTGTGTGCCTGCTATTCTGACTACTGAGTGAATGGGAAGTTCTGAGGAGAACTGCTTTCTTGGGAACTCCATGTAGCTCCTGGTTTTTGTGACTGAAACAGCGTCAGTGAAAGTCTGACCTTGTGGCAAGATACAAATGTATGTGGACCTCGCACAGCTCAGGAGAGGCATAACTCTGAAACATGGGTCAGAATTCCTGTCTTTCTGTTTCAAACTGCTCAATGGTGCTAAGCATACTGTTTTAGACATAATAGGAGCTTAGCAAATGAGTATTTGTGTATTTGCTGGCTTCAGTTGCCTTGAATTAACCCAAGAAGCAGAATAGACTGGGGGAAGAAAGTTATTTGTATAGAGAAGTTCATGAATGGCAAATCTGTAAGGGGCATTATGCTTACATTCCCCATCTCTCTGCATGCCTCTAACCAAAGACAGACCAGTCCAGACAGCCAAGCTGGACCAGAGAGTAGCCAGGACACATGGAGGGAAATAAGGTAGCCCAAATATATGGACATACTCTCTGAGAGAAACAGGGTATTTGCGATCAGCCATCTGCAGAAAGCACCCAGTTGGAGACTGGAAGCATCAAGTCTAGATGATCCAGATAATAGCCAAGTGTAACCCTGACAAGTAGATTGTGAAATCAGGCCTGGAACCTGGTCTGGAACCCTTCTGCCTTCCTTCCCAATAGGAGTAGTCTTCAAAATGCAGTGAAAGTGGATCTCACTCAGGAACACCATACAGTGCATCTTCAGGAGACAAGTATGTGTGGACCCACCAGGGTAGTTATTATTCTATTTGGCAAGTGTGTGGCTCTAGTGAACACCACTATCCAATGAAATTCTCTTGCTCAGATTTCTTACTCATAAAACAATCTTATGATGATAATTTCTGGCTTCCTATGCAGCTTTCCCATGAAGAGAGTGTACTGATTAGCCACTATGACCATATGGCTGCCCATGACATGTCTATTCTTACTAGAGAACAATCATCACTTTCTAGTTTATACATCAACCTTGTGTGATGTTTCTTAATGGAAATCCGTTATTTTGAATCTGATCACCTCTGAAGGCATTAATCAAATCAAGTTTTTTTTCCTATCTTTTTTATTTTTACTTTTCGAGACAAGGTTTCACTCTGTCACCCAGACAGGAATGCAGTGGCGTGATCATTGCTCACTGCAGCCTCGAACTCCTGGGTTCAAGTTGATCCTCTCACTATAGCTTCCTGAGTAGCTGGGACTACAGGCACACACTACCACGCTGGGATAAATTTTTATTTCATTTTTGTAGAGATGAGGTCTCACTATGTTGCCGAGGCTGGTCTCAAACTCCTGGACTCAAGTGACCTGCTTCCCAAAGTGCTGGGATGAGTACAATCGAGGACCATATCTCAGTATTGTTTCTTTAAAAGACCATTCTGGGGTCAGCTGGCTTTATTCTACAACATTTTCAGTTTGGCTGTTTCTAATTTCACCACCTAAATTTGATTCATTGTAGTAACTGTCTTTTCTCAAGTACAACAGCCAGATGGTCTCTGCATAATGGGGCTTGAGGATAACAATCCAACCTGAGTTCTAGGTATCATCTACTTCAGAATGACAGTGTAAAAATTTAAACATAATAGAGATTACTTCCATCTCCAAGAAACCTGATTAAACAGTTCTGTTAAATTACTATGACTTCCTTGAGCCTTGAAGGTAGCTAGGATACCTTAGGACAGCAATTCCCGAAGCCTCTTCCAGGGACTACCAGTGTTATGCAACAAATGAACACAAATTATCTGGAAGTTCTTGGTGAGATGAAGTTAAACCTAGTTTAGTATTTGCTGTTGTTGTGGTTGGTTGGTTGGTTATTTTTTAAGCACAGGGCTCCTCCCAGGCTTATTTTAACCTTGATTACTGAGATCAGTTGACTATCCAAAAGTGAGATGTGTTATGAAGCTTATCTTAGTCTGTGTGTGTTGCTACAAAGGAATACCTGAGGCTGGGTAATTACAATGATAAAGAAAATAGGTTTCTTTGGTTCTCGGTTCTGCAGACTGTACGAGAAGCAGGATGTCACCATCTGCATCTGGGGAGGGGCCCAGGAAGTCTCCACTCATGGCAGAAGGGAAAGGGGAGCCCATGTATGCAAAGACCACATGGTGAGACAGCAGAAGCAAGAGAGAGCTGGGGGAGGTGTCAGGCTCTTGTGGGAACTAATGAAGCAAGAACCCATCATTACCAGAGAAGGCCAAGCCATTCATGAGGGATCTGCCCCCGTGACCCAAACGCCTCTCATTAGACCCCATCTCCAAATTGGGGATCAAATTTCAACATAAGCTTCAGAGTGACAAATATCCAAACCATAGCAAAGCTTCTTCCCCAAATAATTCGACCAGAAATCCTTTTCATTGAGAAGCATTTCTCAGAACTTAGTTCCCAAGGTAGACTCTTTGTCAAACATGACTCTTTCATACTTTTCCGGAGTCTCCTGACATTCGAGTCTCATCTAAGGAGAGATGCGGTCCAGCTGGGGTTCAGTGAAGAATGCCAGTCTGCCATGAAAGGGGAGACTTCACACGAGGGAAGGAAAGAAGAGTTATGTGGGGCTTCGTAAGTCATAAGGGAGTAGGATCAGAAATCAATCTCATGGGAGGGAGAGAAAGGCAATTGCCTTGTTCACCGTTAGGCTCCTTGCAGAGCTGTATGGCACAGAGACACCACGCATATGGAACCCACTGGGAACTGTGCCCTGGAGCCGTGCAGCACAGTCACCCTGCAGAATGGGCAAGAAGAGATCTGAGAGAAACATTTGAGAAGAAACGTTAATTTAAATTTCTAGCAAAAAACACATAAAAGACCTCTTTATCTTTTATTAATTACCAAATCAAATAATCCCTAACACAGAGAGGGGGTACCCCCACAACCCCCAACCCCTCTCCACCCCCCCGGGAGTTACTCCCATTGTGCGATCTGTCTGAGCTGCTTCTGTGCCTAACATGAGCTGAATGAAATAAAAAGCAGAACATTCTGTTTAAAAAGTTATTGTCTAAAATGTCATATCTCCCTTTTATTAGCAGAGTAGAGCTCATCGTGAAGTGTGTTTCAATTTCTATAAATACACAAAGAAAAGCAGGACACATTTCCCACAATAAGAAACTCCAGCATTTGGCCACATCAATCAAAAGAGCAACTAAAGAGGAAAATGTAAAGAAAAACAAAGAAAACCTCTGTAACCCCAAAAGGAAGTTTCCATGTGTACAATATAAGCTGAACAACTTTTGACCTTTTTTGAAATCCGATTAGTGAAACTTTGTAGAATATTTAAAAGCCAGCCTATATGCCCCCCTAAGTCTGTCCCACGCAAATGTTTTTGTCACTTTTTTAATACAAAAAGATAATCCTGGAGGAAAGTGCTGCTCAGCAATCTGCTCCTCCTGATTTTGAAACCATTAAAGTGCACACCAAGCTGTTCCCAGAGCCCGGACACCCCTTCGCTTGTTTATAGATCAATAATTTAGACACTTTCTCAGTTTCAGAGAAAAAGAATGATCTCAAGCTGAAGTTCTGCAGACCAGCTTTCTGTCTAGTTAATTTTTATTTATTTGTTTGCTTGCTAGCTAGAGAGTTATAAAAGTCTTGAAAAGGCTTGGCATGAAAACTGATGCAGCCAAAGGACACCAGCTCTGAGCTCTTGTTTCAAGGAATTCCTGCCTAGAATAGGCCTGTACCTGGTCCAGACAGCTGTACTCCCTTCGCCAGGCTGACTCCCGAATGCATGAACTGTCTTATAAAGTCCCAGTGGACATTTGCATCAGGGTGTCCTAATCACTAGCAGGGTGTGAAAATGTCACACATGCTCACTCACTCCAAAACCAAGGAGAAAAAATCCTACAAGAATAAAACTTAGGAGAACATAATCCAGTTCTGTCCTTCTCCTCTTAGAGGGAAATCCTCAGAGCCAGAGGTCAGTACAGTTGCCCAGACAAATAAATTTTCCCTTTACCTCTGGCTACACCAATCTTGGTTGCTTTTAATGTCATGCATGTCCTGGTACAGCCAGGACAGGGAAAGTTCTGCGGAGACAGGTGCAGTTTCTGGCCACTCTTGCTCTAGGAAGCGCTCAGCCCATCATGCAGGGAGACGCAGAGACCCTCTAGGAAAATACACTCGGCCCTGCCCCATCCCAGCCCCATACTGCACTAGGAGGGAAAAAGCATATTTTACCCAACACAACAGAGGACAGCTGAATTTGCTTATGACAAACACATATGTGCTACACAGCTATTTATTGAGTACTTGGAGTATGTGAGACTCAGTACTAAGTGTTGAGAGAACTCAGGAAAATTCAAACTATGGCTCTTGTCCTAGTAAATGAGCTACACAAATAAAACAAATACATGTAGAAATACTATATTTCCTTGATTCAGAGACAGCATTTAGAGAAAGACATATTATCAAGTAATAACTTTTTGGGAAAAGCTAACCCTCATCAAGTGTATGCATTGATTATGAGATGGAACCTCAGCAATTATGAGATAGAAAGTGACTTCTGAGATACTGGCACGTGAAGAGCAGGTGCAGCCGGGGAGTGGGGCCATGTGGCGATGGTGGTGATGCTCTTCCGGCAGCTGCCTGGCGCCCCTGCTCTTCACTAGGAATGGTGCTACCTGCTTCCTAAACGCGAAGGCATTTCATTTGCATAACAACCCTGGTGGTGTTGATACTGTGATTCTCATTTTTACAAATGAGGAAACTGAGAGACAGGGAGCAACTTTCCCAAGGTCAGAAAGCCCCTAAGTTAGGGAGCTGGCATACAAGCTCACGTGTGAGAAGCAAGAGCAGACGGTGGGTTGAAGTCAGGCTCTGGGGTCACAGCCCTGGCCTTCCGACCTGCAAGCCTTGTGGTTTTAGGCAAAGTCCATGATCTCTTTGTGCTTCAATTTTTATATCTGTAAAATGAGAACTGAGACTAGCCCTCACCTAGTAGGGCTGTTTTAAAGTTTAAATATGACAATGTCCTCCACAAGCTTAACTGGGTACCCTGTACGTTGAAAATGCACAGTAAATATAAGCTAGTGCTGTTTTTCTATTCTGATGCAGGAAAATGCTTAATCAATTTTAAATACTTAATAGGCCACATAGGTGGTAACGGTGATCAGGTTCAGAGGTTCAGATTTTACTAGGAGTCTTGTTCCTCTAAAAGTAAACCATGTTTACATAAATCCTTGCCCGTCTTCATGATGCTCTCGTCACCCAGAAGGCAGAGGAAACAACAAGGGAACTTCTATTCTTGACTTCATTCTGATGAAAAAGAACCTGATGGCTATTGTGTAACTTCCAGGAACCTAGAGAAAAACATGACTGTGTCGTTCTTCATTAAATTGAGGAAAGGAACCACCAGGCTGAGGTGACCTGAACCTGGACTTTGGAAAATAGGCTTCAGAAAGTTCAGAAATACGATAAATGTGCCCCCCTTGGCCAAGGATATGATTCACACGAAAGGGAAATTCTGAAAGAACAAGGGAACAAAACAAAAGAATGTTAGCTTGTACACTTAGAAATAATTCCTGTGAAAAAGAACAGATGACGGCTGCCGCATAAAAACCTCTCAAGTTGTTCAGATTTCAACAGGACACGTGGAAAAGGCAGAGGATGCATGCTCAGGGAGGTCGTGCCCTGTGCTTGGAAGGAGGCAGGAAGTGTAGACCAATGAGCCCTCGTTAAAGACAAGCCCTGTGTCACACTTTATAGACATCATTTCATTTTGTCCTTTACAACCTGAAAAGGTAGATGTTATGAGCTTTATGAGTTTCAGAGTAAGAAATTTGTACTGAGAGGCCGGGTGATTTGCTGGGAATCACGCAAATCGTCGATGGTAGAGCTGGGATTGGAATCCAGAACAATGTGGATTTGAAGTCCACATTCTTCTCCCTGGCTCTGTCGTCTTCCTCCTCAGCAGGATGACCTTCATCCTAAATGTCTGGAGTAGGGGGCCAGGAGTGCTTTGGTGCCACATAGAGATTCCAATTCCTCTTACTTGGGTAGGTGTCCTCTTCACAGCCTATCAACTAGCTAGGATGGGTTGGGCAGACCGGGAAGGCCAAAAGTCAAGGTCTCTATGCCTGGGGGTAGAGGGCACCCCTGTCCCAGTGCTGCAGGCTCAAAGCCGGGGCCCGGCCTTGGCTCCCTCCTGGCGTGCTTGTTCTCACCACCATGGTCCCTGCCCTGACTCTAGATATCTTCACCCAATGATTTCAGGCTATCCTGTGTCCTTTCATTAAGAAAATGTCCTATCTAATCCTGAGCCCATACTCAGTGGCATTTTGAAGATTGTCATGGAATGACTGTATGTGACACCGAGTAAACAAGTCAATGTATCCATCTTGATCAACGTCAGCGGACAGTTTCACACTCTAACTCTGGGAGTGACTACTCATCTTTGTGTGGGGACTAAGACTACTTCATACAACAAAATCAATTCTACTTTACCAAGCCTTGCCCATCTGATAACTGTCTCTGTATTTACTTATTTATTTTTAGAGACAGCGTTTCACTCTGTTGCCAAGGCTGGATGCAGTGGTGCAATCATAGCTCACTGCAGACTTGAACTTCTGGACTCAAACAATCCTTGTGCCTCAACCTCTTGAGTATCTAGGACTATAGACACATGCCACCATGCCGGGCATATTTTTAAACTTCTTTTTTTAGAGATGAGGTCTCACTATGTTGTTCAGGCTGGTCTCCAACTCTTGGCTTCAAGCGATCCTCTCACCTTGCCTCCCAAAGCGCTAGGATTATAGGCGTGAGCCCCCATGCCTGGCTCGTCTCATCCTTTATTGAGATATCTGTTATCTGTCTTCCTTCAAGCCTCCCTAGCAATATCTTTTGCAATCTTTGAAAACTTCTGGTTGTTCTATTTCCTCCAGTCTAATTAAAGCAATGGTCTGGTTTCTGGCTACGATTGCTCAGAGAGGATCAGTAGTTATACAGGCCAAACTATGTACTGTTGGGATAGTTTTCTGGGAATACTCACAGAGAAAGGCAAGGTTCAAATGCTGGGCATGCGAGTAAAGACAGAAATGTGTTATCTGAGATTTCATAATTCTCTCCCGTGAATCTCAAATTAGGTATGAAACCAGGAGATAAATCGGTATAAGGAAGGGATAGATGGAGAATAATACCATTAACTCAGGTTTAAACTTAGTCCCTTGGGAGGCCAAGGCAGGCGGATCACGAGGTGAGGAGTTCGAGACCAACCTGACCAACATGGTGAAACCCCATTTCTACTAAAAATACAAAAATTAGCTGGGCGTGGTGGCAGGCGCCTGTAGTCCCAACTATTTGGGAGGCTGAGGCAGAAGAATAGCTTGAACCCGGGAGGCAGAGGTTGTGGTGAGCTGAGATCGTGCCACTGCACTCCAGCCTAGGCAACAGAGTAAGACTCTGTCTCAAAAAAAAAAAAAATTAAACTTGGTCCAAAAATTCAGAAGTGAACCTCTAAAAAGAAGTCAAGGGGGCCAGACGCAGTGGCTCACGCCTGTAATCTCAGCACTTTGGGAGGCTGAGGCGGGTGGATCACGAGGTCAGGAGATTAAGACCAGCCTGGCTAACACGGTGAAACCCCATCTCTACTAAAAATACAAAAAAAAACTTAGCTTGGCGTGGTGGTGGGCGCCTGTAGTCCCAGCTACTCTGGAGGCTGAGGCAGGAGAATGGCATGAACCCGGGAGGTGGAGTTTGCAGTGAGCCAAGATTGCGATTGCGCCACTGCACTCCAACCTGGGTGACAGAGGGAGACTCTGTCTCAAAAAAAAAAAAAAAGTCAGGGGTAGCTGCTGTAGAAGTCCAGCCAAGCAGACAGTGGCACAAGGAATCTGGAGCAGCTGGCATGGGGCCTCAGCCATGGAGAGAGTTCAGTTTAAGGATGGGAAAGCCAGTTATTGGGGAACTGGGGAAGAAGCAGGAATGAACGTCCCTTGGAAAAGAGGAAGAGACTCGGTTGTAGAAGAGAGCTAGGATACCAAGGTTGATGTGATGAAATTGATTTTAGCCACTAACCCATGTCCCATCTGTTCCTTCTACTTAAACACTGAGGCATGACTGAACTTAGAGGTGAGAGCCTCAGTTAGATGAGCCATAAAGCTTCATCAGAGCATCACAGGTCATTACATCACAAACCTACCCCAGGTCAGGCCAACATTTACTATATATCATGCACTGGGGGCAATGTTTGTGCTTTGTATTTTACCTTCATGTAAGCTATCTATTATTTTGTTTATGGTCAGTTTGTATTTTAAACATATCAGCCTGGTTGATGGTACTCTGTCACAGCAGCCCTAGTAAACTAATACAATCGTCAGTTTTGTTTTTAATTTGGTGTGTGTTAACTGGCTTAATTATGATCCTTAAATTGTCATCATTGGGTTGTGGATGTCCAGCTTATAGTCAGTTATTTATTTATTTTTAGTAATATAATAAACATCTGCAAGCCCATCTCCTAAATAAAAGTCGGTCTGGAAAATAAGTCAGAGCTAATGACATGTTCCCCCAGCAACCTCACCCCATCCTCCCCAGCACCATCCTGGTTTTCCTCGCTTTTTTGTAGATTATTGTAGTCCTAAACTACATGTATTTTAAAACATTTTAGCTACTTTACACTATATATAAGGTATCATGTGGTGTATGTTTTGCAACTTTCATTTCTATCACATTGCAAAGATTCACGCATCTGCATGTAGCTGTAGTTCATTCGCTATGCTACTTTGCTGTTTCGAAATAAAATTGTCATGACTGCTTTTTAGAAATATACTCACATTCTTGTTCTTATCCCATTGTTTCTACTATTTTAGTATAAAGACCTGGCGAAGACCCTGTTTCGGGAAGGAGGAGTCTCTCTGGTCCATGTGCCGTAGGGACATTTGGGGCTCACAGCTGCAGGGGTGTTCCGGCCTCATTGTGACTCTCAGAGCTTCACCCACAACAGCTACGAGGACTTACTTCTTAAAATGAAGCATTTCCCTTTGGTCACCAACCAAGAGGATAGAACAGTAAGGTGACTCATGTTGCTCTGATTTCAAAGGGTGAGTAAAGGGAAACGTTAATATGAGTCAGAATTTACCCAATGGTTTTGAGTAAATAACCCCAAAATAGTCTTTTTCTCCTGGGGTTGCTGAAGGAGAGCAGCGTGGCCATACTTTCCTAAAGGAAGCAGTGCGGCTTGGGAGGTGCAGGACAGCCCTGGCGGGCTGACAACCTGGTAGATGCAAGCCACCCACCTCCTACTTTGTGACTTTGGGCCAGTCACTGAATGCAATGGCGCAGAGAGATACCCCAGTTCTAATTCTAGGGTCAGAGACTACACTGCCTGCCTTCTGTGTTCACATAGAGCCATTTCTAGTTCTTAAAATGTCAAAACTGGGACAGTGTTTTTCCTCATTACAGTAAACATTTTTTGAAACAGGTATTGGTGGCTGTATAGTACCCGTGTTTGGCCATGATGTTGGATCCTCAAACCCAGGGCTGTGTGGCCAGCCCCAGGCCAAAGCTCCCTCACAGTCACCTCGCAGGCTCTGGAGAGGGACCTGCTGGGGCCAGTGGAAGGCAGCTTAGGCTCCACATCCTCTCTGTCTTCTGGCTTCTCTGTGAAGCACAGGTTATTGTTTGTACCCTTTGATGCTTTTCTAAAGGCTATGTAAGGAGCATTTTCAAAGGTAGAAAATGGAGAGAGCTGGAGATGCTGTGGGAGGGAAGATTGGAGAAAGAAAGTCTAACCAGTGCAAACATTAAAATCAAATGACCCTTGTGCCATAAATTAGGGGGTTGGGGAAATGGCTTATTATGCAGCTGAGGTGTTTGAAATGTAGAGTTTGCTGGTTGGCAGATTAATCCCATTTATGCTGCGGAAAGTATTCCATGACATTAAAGGATTTATCTATTTGCTAATCTGCTTCAGACTCCACAGACCTTGTTATAAAATAAGGGGGTTGGGGAGAGGAAAGGGCTAGAAAGAAAGGGGTTAGGAAAAGGAAGATCAGGGATTTCGCTCCCATTTATGCTATAAGTTTTGTTAACTAAATGCCTAAAGGGGATTTCAAAAACACGGTAGAATCCACTCCTTAAATGCAACATACATTACTTATAATATGGACAAAGTAGAGTTTTTTATTTGTTTTGTTTTTGTTTTGTTTTTAACAATGTTAATGTGATCATTCTCTGTAAATGCATAAGCAAGAATATATTTTTTCTGCTACTTTAAACCTAGGATATAAAGTACTTTTTAGAGAGAAAAGCAAATGAAAAATGTGTGTAGGATTCTAACAAGCTTTAATCTTCATTACTAGATTTATTGGGAGCAACCATCAACAATTATTTTAATTTGGAACAGTTCCCTTTTTTCCCCATTTTTAAAACCCCTTCCCCCAAAATGCAAAGAAACATTCGCCTTTACTGTTGCCTTTTCCTCCTGGATGGACTACACAGTGCAATAGCCAAACATCCTCTTAATCTCTTTTTCAAAGACTCTAACCTTCTTTTGCGTAAAGCAGTCATTTTGTTTTGTTCCACAGCACCTTGACAATGCCGAGAAAACATAATCCTTTACTTACAATAGAATCTCAGATTTGCTGTTCCATTACCGGGTAGCCTAAGCATTTGTATTAAAAGATGGTTCAGCTTTTTTTTCAAGGAGGCATTTCCTTCCTTACCTTCCTCACAGAAAGTTCTGCTTTATTTTTAGTAATATCCTGGCTTCTGGTATTGTATTTGTGCACATAATCCCTTCACAATAATGCTTAGCACTCTGGTGGCACCTTCCCTCCATGGAACTCAAAGGCCTTTACAAACATTAATTAATTCTCACAGCACCCCCACAAGATGGGTGAGTATTCCCTTCCAATTGGTGTATTATTATCCCCATTTTGTGATTTTGCCAAAATTCCTTTGCCTTCTTCCCCAGTGTGCTTTTTAATAGAATTCATCTTTAGTCCACTGGGGCTGGCCAGTTAAGACCATGGTAAAGAAACGAACTAGCAATAAAAAGGAAACGAAAAAGAAGAACGTGAACTGTGATACAGGCAACCTCGGAGATATTGCGGGTTTAGTTCTGGATCAGAGCAATAAAGCAGGCATTGTGATAGAGTCACATGAATGTTTTTGGTTTGCCAGTGCACATATAAGCTACATTTATATTATACTGTAGTCTATTAAGTGTATAGCATATACCTAAAAAAAGTATGTCTTTTTTTTTTTTTGAGACACAGTCTTACTCTGTTGATCAGGCTGGAGTGCAATGGTGCCATCTCGGCTCACTGCAACCTCTGCCTCCCAGGTTCAATTCTCCTGCTTCAGCCTCCCGAGTAGCTGGGATTACAGGCATGTGGCACCAGGTGCAGCTAATTTTTGTATTTTCAGTAGAGACGGAGTTTTGCCATGTTAGCCAGGCTGGTCTTGAACTTCTGACCTCAGGTGATCTGCCCGCCTTGGCCTCCCAAAGTTCTGGGATTACACTTGTGAGCCACCACTGCCGGCCAAAAAGTACATGTCTTAATTTAAAAATATTTTATTGCTAAAAAATGCTAATGACCATCTGAGCCTTCAGTGAGTTGTGATCTTTTTGCTGGTGGAGGGTCTTGCCTCCACGTTGATGAGGGCTGACTGATCAGAATAGTGGTTGCTGAAGGTTGGGGTGGCTGTGGCTATTTCTTAAAATAAGACAAAAATGATGTTTGCCACATAGATTGACTCATCCTTTTGCTAAAGATTTCTCTGTAGGATGAGATACAATTGGATAACATTTTACCCACAGTAGAACTTCTTTCAGAACTGGAGACAATCCTCTCAAAACCTGCTCCTGCTTTATCAACTAAGTTTATGGAATATTCTAAATCTTCTGTTGTCATTTCAACAATGTTCGCAGCATCTCCACCAGGAGTAGCTTCCATCTCAGGGAACTGCTTTCTTTGCTCATCCATAAGAAGCAACTCCTAATCTGTTAGAGTTTTATCCTGAGATTGTAGCAATTCAGTTCCATCTTCAGACTCTACTTCTTATTCCAGTTGTCTCCTATTTCCACCTCATTTGCAGTTACTTCTTCCATTGAAGCCCTGAACCCCTCAAAGTCATCTAGGAGGGCTCAAATTACTTCTCCCAAACTCCTGTTAATGTTGCTATTTTGACCTTCTTCCCTGAATCAGGAATGTTCTTAGTGGCATCAAAAATTACGAATCTTTTCTAGAAGGTGTTTTCAATTTACTTTGCCCAGATCCATCAGGGGAATCACTGTCTGTGGCAGTGATATTTACAAAATACATTTTATAAATCATAAAACTTGAAAGTCTAAATTACTCTTTGATCCATGGGCTGCAGAGTGGGTGTTCTATTAGCAGGCATAAAAACATTAGGGGATCTGGCAAGATGGCTGAATAGGAACAGCTCCAGTTGGCAGGTCCCAGTGAGACCAATGGAGAAGGTGGGTGATTTCTGTATTTCCAACTGAGGTACCCGGCTCATTTGGGACTGGTTAGACAGTGGGTGCAGCCCACAGAGGGTGAGCAGAAGCAGGGTGGTGTGTCGCCTCACCCAGGAAGTACGAGGGGTCAAGGGAAGCCATGAGGGACTGTGCTGTGAGGGATGCTGCTATCTGGCCCAGATACTACGTTTTTCCTATGGTTTTTGCAACCCTTAGACCAGGAGATTCCCTCAGGTGCCTACACCACCAGAGCCCTGAGTTTCAAGCACAAAACTGGGTGGCTGTTTGAGCAGACACTGAGCTAGCTGCAGGAGTTTTTCTTTTGTATCCCAGTGGCATCTGGAACCCCAGTGAGACAGAACCTTTCACTCCCCTGTAAAGGGGGCTGAAGCCAGGGAGCCAAGCAGTCTTGCTCAGTGGGTCCCACCCCCACAGAGCCCAGCAAGCTAAAATCCACTGGCTTGAAATTCTCACTGCCAGCACAGCAGTCTGAAGTCAACCTGGGATGCTCGAGCTTGGTGGAGGGAGGGGCTTCCACCATTACTGAGGTTTGAGTAGGCGGTTTTCCCCTCACAGTGTAAACAAAGCTGCTAGGAAGTTTGGACTGGGCAGAACACACCGCAGCTTGGCAAAGCTGCTGTAGCCAGACTGCCTCTCTAGATTCCTCCTCTATGGGCAGGGCCTCTCTGAAATAAAGGCAGCAGCCCCAGTCAGGGGCTTATAGATAAAACTCCCATGTCCCTGGGACAGAGCACCTGGGGGAAGGGGTGGCTGTGGGTGCAGCATCAGCAGACTTAAACATTCCTGCCTGCCGGCT
Source organism: Macaca thibetana thibetana (assembly GCF_024542745.1). Lineage (NCBI taxonomy): Eukaryota > Metazoa > Chordata > Mammalia > Primates > Cercopithecidae > Macaca > Macaca thibetana. The sequence continues at coordinate 66,286,646 of NC_065582.1, forward strand.
CTGAAGAGAGCAGTGGATCTCCCAGCACAGCACTTGAGCTCTGCTAAGGGACAGACTGCCTCCTCAAGTGGGTCGCTGACCCCCGTGCCTCTTGACTGGGAGACACCGCCCAGCGGGGGTCAACAGACACATCATAGAAGAGAGCTCTGGCTGGTATCTAGTGGGTGCCCCTCTGGGACAAAGCTTCCAGAGAAGGAACAGGGAGCAATCTTTGCTGTTCTGCAGCATCCGCTGGTGATACCTAGGCAAACATGGTTGGGAGTGGACCTCCAGCAAATTCCAGCAGACCTGCAGAAGAGTTAGATCAACAGCAGACTGTTAGAAGAAAAACTAACAAACAGAAAGCAATAACATCAACATTAACAAAAAAGGATGCTCATGCAAAAACCCCATCGAAAAGTCATCAGCATCAAAGATCAAAGGTAGATAAATCCACAAAGATGAGGAAAAACCAGCACAAAAATGCTGAAAATTCCAAAATGCTTCTTCTCTTTCAAAGGATCACAACTCTTCGCCAGCAAGGGAACAAACTGGAAGAAGAATGAGTTTGACGAATTCACAGAAGGAGGCTTCAGAAGGTGGATAATAACAAACTCCTCTGAGCTAAAGTATCATGTTCTAACCTAATGCAAGGAAACTAGGAACCTTGATGAAAGGTTAAAGGAATTTCTAATTAGCATAACCAGTTTAGAGAAGAACATAAATGATCTGATGGAGGTGGAAAACACGGCACAAGAACTTCATGAAGCATACACAAGTACAATAGCTGAATCAATCAAGCCAAAGAAAGGATATCAGAGATAGAAGATAAACTTAATGAAATAAAGTGAGAAGACAAGATTAGAGAAAAAAGAATGAAAGGGAATGAACAAAGCCTCCAAGAAATATGGGACTATGTGAAAAGACCAAACCTATCATTGGTTGTTGTACCTGAAAGTGATGGTGAGAATGGAACCAAGTTGGAAAACACTTCAGGATATTATCCAGGAGAACTTCTCCACCCTAGCAAGACAGGCCAACCTTCAAATTCAGGAAATACAGAGAACACCACAAAGATGCTCCCCGAGAAGAACAACCCCAAGTCACATAATTGTCAGATTCACCAAGGTTGAAACAAAGGAAAAATGTTAAGGGCAGCCAGAGAGAAAGGCCAGGTTACCTACAAAGGGAAGCCCATCAGACTAGCAGCAAATCTCTCTGCAGAAATCTTACAAGCCAGAAGAGAGTGAGGGCCCATATTCAACATTTTTAAAGAAAATAATTTTCAACTCAGAATTTCATATCCAGCCAAACTAAGCTTCATAGGTGAAGGAGAAATAAAATCCTTTACAGACAAGCAAATGCTGAGGGATTTGTCACCACCAGGCCTGCCTTACAAAAGCTCCTGAAGGAAGCACTAAATATGGAAAGGAAAAACCAGTGCCAGCCACTGCAAAAACATACCAAAATATAAAGACCAATGACACTATGAAGAAAATACATCAACTAATGTGCAAAATAACTAGCTAGCATCATGATGACAGGATCAAATTCAAACATAACAATAGTAACCTTAAATGTAAATGGGCTAAATGATCCAATTAAAATAACAGACTGGCAAATTGGATAAAGAGTCAAGACCCATCGGTGTGTTGTATTCAGGAGACTCATCTCATGTGCAAAGACACACATAGGCTCAAAATAAAGGGATGGAGGAATATTTACCAAGCAAATGGAAAAAAAAAAAAGCAGGGGTTGCTGTCCTAGTCTCTAATAAAACAGACTTTAAATCAACAAAGATCAAAAAAGACAAAGAAGGGCATTACATAATGGTAAAGGGATCAATGCAACAAGAAGAGCTAACTGTCCTAAATATACATGCACCCAACACAGGAGCACCCAGATTCATAAAGCAAGTTCTTGGAGACCTACAAAGAGACTTAGACTCCCACACAATAATAGTGGGAGATTTTAACACCCCACTGTCAATATTAGACAGATCAACGAGACAGAAAATTAACAATGATATTCAGGACTTGAACTCAGCTCTGGACCAAGTGGACCTAATAGACATCTACAGAACTCTCCACCCCAAATCAACAGAATATACATTCTTCTCAGCACCACATTGCACTTACTGTAAAATTGACCACATAATTGGAAGTAAAACACTCCTCAGCAAATGCAAAAGAATGGAAATCATGACAAACAGTCTCTCAGACCACAGTGCAATCAAATTAGAACTCAGGATTAAGAAACTCACTCAAAACCGCACAACTACATGGAAACTGAACAACCTGCTCCTGAATGACTACTGGGTAAAGAATGAAATTAAGGCAGAAATAAATAAGTTCTTTGAAACCGATGAGAATAAAGACACAGTGTACCAGAATCTCTGGGGCACAGCTAAAGCACTGTTTAGAGGGAAATTTATAGCACTAAATGCCCACATGAGAAAGCAGGAAGCATCTAAAATTGACACCCTAACACCACAATTAAAAGAACTAGAGAAGCAAGAGCAAACAAATCCAAAAGCTAGCAGAAGACAAGAAATAATTAAGTTTGGAGCAGAACTGAACAAGATAGAGACACAAAAAACCCTTCAAAAAATCAATAAATCCAGGAGCTGGTGTTTTGAAAAGATTAACAAAACAGATAGACTGCTAGCCAGACTAATAAAGAAGGGAAAAGAGAAGAATCAAATGGACACAATAAAAAATGATAAAGGAGATATCACCACTGATCCCACAGAAATACAAACTACCATCAGAGAATACTATAAACACTTCTACACTAATAAACTAGAAAATTTAGAATAAATGGATAAGTTCCTGGACATATACACCCTCCAAAGACTAAACCAGGAAGAAGTCAAATCCCTGAATAGACCAATAACGAGTTCTGAAATTGAGGCAGTAATTAGTAGCCTACCAACCAAAAAAAGCCCAGGACCAGATAGATTCACAGCCGAATTATACTAGAGGTACAAAGAAGAGCTGCTACCATTCCTTCTGAAACTATTCCAAACAATAGAAAAAGAGGGACTCCACCCTAACTCATTTTATGTGGCCAGCATTATCCTGATACCAAAACTGGGCAGAGACACAACAACAACAAAAAAAATTCAGGCCAATATTCCTGATGAACAGCGATGCAAAAATCCTCAATAAAATACTGGCAAACCAAATCCAGCAGCACAGCAAAAAGCTTATTTACCACGATCAAGTCAGCTTCATCCCTGGGATGCAAGGCTGGTTCAACATATGCAAATCAATAAATGTAATTTATCACATAAACAGAACCAAAGACAAAAACCACATGATTATCTCAATCGATACAGAAAAGGCCCTCGATAAAACTCAACACCTCTTTATGCTAAAAACTCTCAATAAACTAGGTATTGATGAAATATATCTCAAAATAATAAGAGCTATTTATGACAAACCCACAGCCAATATCATACTGAATGGGCAAAAGGCAGAAGCATTCCCTTTGAAAACCGGCACAAGACAAGGATGCCCTCTCTCACACCTCCTATTCAACATAGTATTAGAAGTTCTGGACAGGACAGTCAGGCAACAGAAAGAAATAAAGTGTATTCAAATAGGAAGAGAGGAAGTTAAAGTGTCTCTGTTTGCAGATGACATGATTGTATATTTAGAAAACCCCATCATCTCAGCCCAAAACTCCTTAAGCTGATAAGCAACTTCAGCAAAGTCTCAGGATACAAAATCAATGTGCAAAAATCACAAGCATTACTATACATCCGTAATAGCCGAGAGCCAAATCATGAGTGAATTCCCATTCACAATTGCTATGGGATGTGAAGGACCTCTTCAAGGACAACTACAGAAGGAAAAAAGAGAGGACAGAAACAAATGGAAAAACATTCCATGCTCATGGATAGGAAGAATCAATATCGTGAAATTGGTCATACTGCCCAAAATAATTTACAGGTTCAAAACTATTATCATCAAGCTACCATTGACTTTCTTCACAGAATTAGAAGAAACTACTTCTTTCACATGGAGCCAAAAAAGAGCCCATATAGCCACGGCAATCCTAAGCAAAAAGAACAAAGCTAGAGGCATCATGCTACCTGACTTCAGACTACACTACAAGGTTATAGTAACCAAAAAAGCATGGTAATGGTAGCAAAATATAAACCAATGGAACAGAACAGAGGCCTCAGAAATAACATCACACAAGTACAACCATCTGATCTTTAACAAAACCTGACAAAAACAAGCAATGGTCAAAGGATTCACTATTTAATAAGTGGTATTGGGAAAACTAGCTAGCCATATACAGAAAACTGAAATTGGACCCCTTTCTTACACCTTATACAAAAATTAACTCAAGATGGATTAAAGACTTAAACATAAGACCTAAAACCATAAAAACCCTAGAAGAAAACCTAGGCAATACCATTCAGGACATAGGCATGGGTGAAGACTTCATGACTAAAACACCAAAAGCAATTGCAACAAAAGCCAAAATTGACAAATGGGATCTAATTAAATTAAAGAGCTTCTGCACAGAAAAAGAAACCATCATCAGAATGAACAGGCAGCCTACAGATTGGGAGAAAATTTTTGCAATCTATCCATCTGACAAAGGGCTAATATCTGAATCTACAAAGAACTTAAACAAATTTACAAGAAAAAAACAAACAACCCCATCAAAAAGTGGGCAAAAGATATGAACAGACACTTCGCAAAAGAAGACATTTATGCAGCCAACAAACATGAAAAAAAGCTCATTATCACTGGTCGTTAGAGAAATGCAAATCAAAACCACCATCTCACACCAACTCATGCCAGTTAGAATGGTGATTGTTAAAAACTGAGGAAACAACAGATGCTGGAGAGCATGTGGAGAAATAGGAACGTTTTTACACTGTTGGTGGTAGTGTAAATTAGTTCAACCATTGTGGAAGACAGTGTGGCGATTCCTCAAGGATCTAGAACTGGAAATACCATTTGACCTAGCAATCCCATTACTGGATATATACCCAAAGGATTATAAATCATTCTACTATAAAAACACATCCACATGATGTTTATTGCAGCACTATTCACAATAGCAAAGACTTGGAACCAACCCAAATGCCCATCAATAATAGACTGGATAAAGAAAATGTAGCACATATACACCATGGAATACTATGCAGCCATAAAAAAGAATGAGTTCATGTCCTTTGCAGGGACATGGATGAAGCTGGAAGCCATCATTCTCAACAAACTAACACAGGAACAGAAAACCAAACACTGCCTGTTCTCACTCATAAGTGGGAGTTGAAGAGTGAGAACACGTGGACACAGGGAGGGGAACATCACACACCAGGCCCTATTGGGGGATGGGGTAAGGAGAGGGATGACATTAGGAGAAATACCTAATGTAGATGATGGGTTAGTGGGTACAGCAAACCACCATGGCACAGGTATACCTATGTAACAAACCTGCACGTTCTGCACATGTATCCCAGAACCTAAAGTATAATAATAAGGCCCGGCACGATGGCTCACACCTGTAATCCCAGCACTTTGAGAGGCTGAGGTGGGCAGATCACGAGGTCAGGAGATGGAGACCATCCTGGCCAACATGGTGAAACCCCATCTCTACTAAAAATACAAAAAGTAGTGGGGTGTGGTGGTGGGTGCCTATAATCCCAGCTACTCCGGAGGCTGAGGCAGGAGAATCACTTGTATCCAGGAGGCGGAGGTTGCAGTGAGCCGAGATTGCACCACTGCACTCCAGCCTGGGCAACAGAGACTCCATCTCAAAAAAAAAGAAAAAAAAAAAGAAAAGAAAGTATAATAATAATAATAAAACAACATTAACAACATTAATGCCCTTGTACATCTCCATCAGTGCTCTTGGGTGACAGGTGCATTGTTAATGAACAGTAATATTTTAAAAGGAATCTTTTTTGCTGAGCAGTAGATCTCAACAGTATACCTGAAATATTCAATAAACCATGCTGTAAATAGATGGGCTGTCAGCGAGGCTTTGCTGTCCATTTTTAGAGCACTGGCAGGATAGATTTAGCATAAATCTTAAGAGCCTTAGAAGTTCTGGAATGGCAAATGAGCATTGGCTTCAACCTAAAGTAACCAGCTGCCTTAGCCCTTAACAAGAGAGTCAGCCTGTTCTTTGAAGCTTTGAAGCCAGGAATTGACTTCTCCTTTCTGGCTGCATAGTTTTAGTTAGATCTTCTGGATAACTTGCTGCAGCTTTGACCTCACCACTTGCTGCTTCACCTTATACTTTTATGTTATGGAGATGGCTTCTTTTCCTAAACCTTATGAACCAAGCTCTGCTAGCTTCCAACTTTTCTTCTGCAGCTTCCTTACATCGCTCCACCTTAAGAGAATTGAAGAGAGTTAGGGCCTTGCTCTGGATTAGGCTTTGGCTTAAGGGAATGTTGTGGCTGGTTTGATCTTCTATCCTGACTACTCAACTTTCTCCAAATCAGCAATACGGCTGTTTTGCTTTCTTAGCATTCACGTGTTCACCAGAGTAGCACTTTTAATTTTCTTCAAGAACGTTTCCTTTGCATTCACAATTTGGTTAATTGTTTGGTGCCAGAGATATGAGATATAACTTTTGGCCTGTGTTGGCTTTCAACGTGCCTTCCTCATGAAGCTTAATCATTTCTAATTTTTTATTTAAAGTGGAAGATGTATGACTCTTTCTTTCACTTGAACACTTGAACATTGTAGGGTTATTCATTGGCCTACTTTCAATGTTGTTGTATATTAGGGAACAGGCAAGCCCAGTTAGAGGGAAAGAGGAGCTGGTCGGTGGAGCAGTTGGAGCATACACATTTACTGATTAAGTTCTCTGTATCTTACAGATGTGGTCAATGGGACCCCAATAAAATTACAATAATAACATCAAACAGCACTGATCACAGAACAACATAACAGGTATAATAAAAATTAAAGAGTTTGGAATATTACTAGAATAACCAAAATGTAATACAGACACAAAGTGAGCAGATGCTATTGAAAAACAATGCCAATAGACTTGTTCAATGCAGGGTTGCCATAACCTTCAATTTGTAAAAATTTAGTGTCTATGAAGCACAGTAAGGCTAAGTGCAATAAAACGAGATGTGCGTGTATACAGAAAGCTTGACAGCTAAACTGGTGGTGGAGATGGGAAAGGCCGTCATTCTCCACCTCCAGTGAATCACCAGTGAAGGGGAGAAAAGAATAGGGGCATGTGGACCTTCCCATTCACTAAAACCAGAGGAGAAACTGACACAGGCAGACAATGATGGACAACTTCTGCCCAGAGAATTGGACAAATGTCCTTGATCCTACTGGACTGTTTCCAGGGCTAGTGGGCTCTGCAATGATGAACTTGCACCCACCCCAAGAGGGTGAAAAGTACGAAGTACACCCAAAGCCACTGGAAAAATCCTTACAATTCTTTGGGTTAGTATAGCCCAACTCTGTGCTATAACATTACTGTAATATATTTTTAGGTACATCAACTTTTTGTGAGAAAAACCTACCCAAATCTCAAAATTTTACAGAAGTTGGGACTTTGTGATTTAAGAAATGTTTAAAAATGTGTGGTAATGTTTTAATATCTGTTTGAATGATTCCTCCAACTCCTAGCTTTTACTTAATATTTTATTGCTAAAATGAGAGCGATGTGGAAGGATAAAGTGATGACTTGTTCAAGGTGAATCTGGGAGGCACAGGACTTGCTTTCTCTCTAGATTGAACCTCAGAAGTCTTAGTTGGAGCAGCTGGAATGGCAACATCCTTCTTTGACTCTCAGCCAGTGGGTTCTTTTCCATTCGCTCAATCAGTCTCATCAACTTTTCTGAAGAACTCCTACTGAGAAGTTAAATGGAGGAGGTGAAGCAGAGAAGGCCACAGAAATATTTTTCTGGAAATATGCAAAGAAAAAAGAATGTCATGTTTTAAGATTTGGCATAGAGGCCAAATAACTTTCATTCACTTATAATGGAAATTGGAGATGAAATTGGGGACTGGATTCAGGAAAACTAAAAAAAAAAAGACATGAATTTGAGATGAAATGTAAGAATTTGATCAATGACAGAAAATTCTTTGTGCCCTAATTTCCTGACCACTGACCTCAGCAGGCCCTTAGTGCTGCCTGGCCATCTTCCTACACATTTATGGGCCATTCACTCTCTCTTCTCAAACCTCCAAAATCTCTTTCATCCCTATACTCAGCTGAGAGCTCTGCTTCCTATTTCATTGAGAAAAACAGTCCTATGTTTCTGCCAAATGCTCTCCATCTGCCCCATTATCCTCTACCCTGCCTTCCCCACTGTAACCACAGGAAATTTCTTTGTGCTCTTATCCAGGGTCAAGCCCACCTGAGGCCCTGAACCCTGTAATCTTTCCTGTCTCTGCCACTTACTAGGTCTGGATCTAGGGCTAGCGTCCTTTGTCTTCATTATGCCAGGAAAGCTCTGGGGTCTCAGTCTTATTAAACATAGGCCATTGTCGAGCCCAAGTTTCAGACAACCAACCAAGTGAACTCATGGTCTTTCATGTGAATACCAAACTGAAAACTGGCATCCTGGGGAGAGGAAAGACATGCTTTCAGCTAAAAGAATGCCATGAGATTAGAAACGGGAGAAGCGCCATAGATGGTAGACGGTAGAACTCAGTACCTTAGTTCTACCATCTAAGGTACTTAGAACTCAGTACCTTACACTGACTTTCTACTGGAAACTGGATAAAGTCTAAAGGTTCAACGTGTTTGGCAATGTAGGAGACACTGTTTGAGGCTGGTGGGAAATAAAGATGTACACTTATGGTGGAACCAGCTTATATAACTTACTTCCAAGTCTGAATATTGTCGAGTACATTTTTGTTTGTTTCTAAGTTGTTTATGTCATGAGAGCCTTCAGAAAAGCTTTTGACCGTGTGCTTTTTAAAGGCAATATTTGAACAACTGATGAATGCAGGAAACAAATTACTTTCTTTTTTTTTTTCTGTTTACTTTAAGTTCTGGCATACATGTGCAGAGGTTTGTTACATAGGTATACATGTGCCATGGTGGTTTGCTGCACCCATCAACCTGTCATCTAGGTTTTAAGCCCGGCATGCATCAAAATACATCCTAAAATAAAAGGGCACATATATATTAAGATCATCACGAGCAATAATTATTACAGCCAAATAGTTAATGTGGCATGAAATTATTTGGCAAGCCTTTTCAGAAGACTAGAAAAGACCAAGTAAATATTTCCCCTAATTTTACTTTCAGCATAGTGTTCATTTATTTATTCCTTTAACAAATATTTATTATGTACTGTATATCAGGTGTGATTCCGATGCCAAAATATAGCAGCAAATAAAACAGATAAAAATCCCTGGCCACATGGAGCAGTGAGGCAAAATAAGCAACAGACAAACAAGTAAATAAGTAAATTAAAAAGTAACCTAATAGAGCCACTTGCAGCTATCCAAACTAAAACATTTAATCCAGAATCTCTGGTGAATGCAACTATAGCAATAAATTCAGCTGATTCCAGTGTTGCATTAAATCCACCTTGGTCTAATACCTTTAGAATCCACACCCACAAACATTCTCTCTCCCAGTGTTGGGATGTGTAGGGGAAGGGAAAGCACAGTAAGGCTGAATTTGCAAAAGCTGGATTCAGTCATTGCTGTGGGAGGGGACTGCTACTGTCAGGGTTAAAAAGGGGAAAAAAATACCATGGTCAGGGGATGCTTAGGAAACAAGCAGGAAAGACCCGTGGGGTCTGCAGGAAACAAAGAGGAACAAGTTCCTCCTTCCTACTTGTCTAGTGTCCGCCTTAGCACCCCAAAGCAAAGTTTAGAAGCTTGGGTTTGGGGATAGGAGAACTTAATAACTGACACACTTGTTATATTAACAATTTTTGAAAAAACAAATTATGTAACTCATAGTGCAACCCCTATTTACCCTTTATTCATTATCCCATTGATACTGCTTCCTTAAAGATCACTAATGAACCACTAGGAACTACATTCAAGGGCCTTTACTGGATTGGTTCATCCTCATGATCCTCTGTTACTGCTTCTTGAATAGGCCTTTCTCAACTGACGAGGTGTCCTTTTGATGTGTCTACATTCTCTTCCTTTTCGTATCCACTTTGTGGAGACACTAGCCAAGAATCCAGTTTACTGAACTCCAGGGCTTACAAAGGGAACATGCTTCTTTAAGACTGAAATACAAAATACAACATTTCTGGAACCGTGATAATCTAAAAGCAGTTTTAAAACTTCCTGATGTTGTTTACTGTTGTTCTCAAGATAGAGAAAAAATTTATCTTGGAGGCAAAGATTCTTGGTTAAAAAAGTCAATGTAAATTTTAGTTATTAAAAAATAAAAAGAAAGATCTCTTTCTACAATGAAAATGCTTGAGACAATTGAATGAAACGACTCTGCACCATAACATTATGATGTTCATGGTGGGCAGACCTGGAGGAGCTTGTTAGCAGGCAGCAGCAGGGGCCTGGGGATGCGGAGTGGCTTATCAGGTTGGGGAAGAATGTGGAATGGGGGTGAAGTTGGCAGTGGAGAGCAGGTGTTAAGCTCCTGCCAACATATACTTAACAAACTTAAAGAACTAATCAGGGAGTGAGTCCCAGAAAGTATTTGAGGAAGTGAAATTGGTAGAAGGGGCTTATTAAAGGAAATGTGACCTTATTTTGTTACAACAGTTAGGTATGGGGACATATTTACATAGTCCTTCAGTTAATTATTTTGGGGTTCTGACTCTATTCCCTGGTTGGACTGCATTGACTTATGCTCAAAGAATAATGAACAAAAGTGGTGATAATGGACCTTCGTTCTAGCTTCTGATATTTATGTTATTAGCTATTGGTTTAGGAGTATTATTTTTAACATGTTAATGTTATCCTTACTTTTTTTTTAAATGAGAAATGATGTTAAATTCCAAGACCAACTTATTGTTTTCTACTTTGATTTATTCATATGTTAAATGATTATTTGACTTGAGTAATAATTTTTTAGGTCCTTCTTTTAGAGACTTCGATACATAGTTACTGAAAGGGGGCTTAGCACCATTTTAGTCATAACAAGAACTAGGAAAACTTGCTTTTTCTTTATGCCATCAACAGTTAAAATAGCATAACAATGACTGGGTTGAAAAATCTGAAAAAATTTTTGCATATAAAGTCATCTGTGCTGAAGGATGTTTTGAGAAGTAGCTGTATAAAAATCAATTTCAGGCCGAGCGTGGTGGCTCAAGCTTGTAATCTCAGCACTCTGGGAGGCCGAGGCAGGTGGATCACCTGAGGTCAGGAATTTCAGAGCAGCCTGGCCAACATGGAGAAATCCCATCTCTACTAAAAATACAAAAAATAGCCGGGCGTGGTGGTAGGCCCCTGTAGTCCCAGCTACTCAAGAGGCTGAGACAGGAGAATCCCTTGAACCTGGGAGGTGGAGGTTGCAGTGAGCTGAGACCGTGCCACCGCACTCCAGCCTGGGTGACAGAGCGAGACTCTGTCTCAAAACCAAAAACAACAACAAAAACATCACCAGTGTTTTTATTAGCATAGGTAACCAAACTTTTTATTTCCTTCATAAATGTGGTTCCTTCTTAATAATTTTATTTGTGGTTTTATTGTCTTTATTTTTGTATAAATTTAGGGACTGTAAGTGCAGTTTTGTTACAGGGATTTGCCACATAGTGTTGAAGTCTGGGCTTTTAGTATAAACATCACCCGAATACTGTACATTGTACCAATTATGTAATTTCCCATCCCTCACCCCCTCCCACCCTCCTACACTTCCAAGTCTCCAATGTGTGTGCTTTATTTAGCTTTCATTTAGAAGTGAGAACATGCAGTATTTTTCTGAATTTTCACTTAAGATAACAGCTTCCGGTTCCATCCATGTTGCTGCAAAAGATATTTCAATGTTTTTTATAGCTGAATAGTATACCATGGTAAAATATATGCCACAATTTATTTATCCACTCATCTGCTGATGGGCACTTAGGTTGATTCCATACCTTTGCTATTGTGAATAGTCCTGTTATGAACATAATGAGTGCAGGTATCTTTTTGACATAACGATTTCTTTTCTTTTGGGTATATCCCCAGTAGGGGGACTGCAGGATTGAATGGTAGTTCTTTCAGTTCTTTCAGAAATCTCCATACTGTTTTCCACAGACATACTAATTTATATTCCCAGCAAGAGTGTATAAACACTCCCTTTTCTCTGCAGCGTCACCAATGTCTTTTTTTTTTTCTTTTTAATAATAGCCATTCTGACTGGGGTAAGATGATATCTCATTGTGGTTTTAATTTGGAGTTCTCTGATGATTAGTGGTGTTGAGCATTTTTTCATATGGTTGTTGATCATTTCTCTTTTTTTTTGAAAAATGTCTATTCATGTTCTTTGCTCACTTTTTATTTTTAAAATTTTTTATTTCCATAGGTTTTTGGGAAACAGGTAGTATTTGGTTACATAAGTTCTTCAGTGATTTGTGGGATTTTGGTGCACCCATTTCCCAAGCAGTATACACTGAACTCAATTTGTAGTCTTTTATTGCTCACCCCCTTCCCATCCTTTCCTCCTGAGTCCCCAAAGTCCATTGTGTGATTCTTATGCTTTTTCATCCTCATAGCTTAGCTCCCACTTATAAGTGAGAACATATGATGTTTGGTTTTCCGTTCCTGAGTTACTTCACTTAGAATAACAGTCTGCAATCCCATCCAGGTTGCTTTGAATGCCATTAATTCAATCCTTTTTATGGCTGAGCAGTATTCCATGGTATACACACACACACACACACACACACACACACACACACACACACACAGACACACACACACACACCCCCCACAGTTTATCAACTCGTTGATTGATGGGCATTTTGGTTGGTTCCACATTTTTGCAATTGCGAATTATGCTGCTATAAACATGCATGAGCAAGTATCTTTTTCGTATAATGATTTATTTTCCTCTGGGTAGATATCCACTAGTGAGATTGCTGGATCATAGCGGTTGTACTAGTTTATATTCCCACCAGTTTGCCCACTTTTAAATGGGGTTATTTTGTTGCTGTTGTTATTTGAGTTCCTTGTAAATTCTGAGTATCAGTTCTCTGTTGGATACGTAGTTTGCAAATATTTTCTCCCATTCTTCAGAATGTTTGTTCACTCTGTCCTTTTGTTCTGCAGAAGCCTTTTAGTTTACTTAAGTCCCGTATGTCTATTTTTGTTTTTGTTGCTTGTGCTTTTGAGGTCTTAGTCATGAATTCTTTGCCTAGACCAATGTCCAGCAAATTTCCCTAGGTTTTCTTCTGGTATTTTTACAGTATCAGGTCTCACATTTAAGTTTGTGACCCACTTTGAGTTGGTTTTTGTATATGGTGAGAGGTAGGGGTCCAATTTCATTCTTACACTTATGGCAATCCAATTTTCCCAGCACCATTTACTGAAAAGGGTGTCCTTTCTCCAGTGTATGTTTTTGTCAGCTTTGTCAAAGATTGTTGGCTTTATCAAAGATATGTGGCTTTATTTCTGAGTTCTCTATTCTGTTCCATTGATCTGTTTTTACACCAATATTATGCTGTTTTGGTTACTATATCCTTGTAGTATAGTTTGAGGTCAGATAATGTGATGCCAGCAGCTTTGTTCTTTTTGCTTAAGATTGCTTTGGCTATTTGGGCTCCTTTTTGGTTACATATTAATTTTAAGATTGTTCTAATTCTGTGAAAAATGATGTTGGCATTTTGATAGGGATTGCACTGTGTCTGTAGATTGCTTTGGGCAGTATGGTCATTTTCACAATATTAATTCTTCCAATCTATGAATATGGCATTTTCCCCATCTGTTTGTATCATCTATGATTTCTTTCATCAGTGTTTTGTAGTTTTTCTTGTGGAGATTTTTCACCTTCTTGGTTAAGTATCTTCCTAGATATTTTACTTTTTCTTTGTAGCTATTGTGAATGGGATTGTGTTCTCGATTTGATTCTCAGCTTGATTGTCATTGGTATATCAAAATGCTACAGATGTTTTTGTTATCTTTTAAAAAGCAATCTAGAAAGTGTAGTAATTTTCAATTTCTGCTGTAACATATCACAAATTAGTGGATTAAAACACAAATGTATTATCTCACAGTTCTGGAGGTCAGAAGTCTGAAATGAGTCTATAAAATGGGGCTGAAATCAAGATGTTGGTAGAGCTGTGGTTTAGAAGCATTAGGGAAGAATCCCTTTCCTAGACTTTTCCAGCTTCCAGAGGCCACCTGCTTTCTTTGGCTTGTGGGCACTTTCTCCATCCTCAAATCCAGCTGTGGAGCATCTTCAAATCTCTCTCTCTGACCTTGGCTTCATTGACTGATTCTCTTGCCTCCATCTTTTCCACATAAGGATCCTTGTGACTACACTGGGCCTACTAGAAAAATTAAGGCGAATCTCCTATCAAGATCCTTAATGTAATCACATCTGCAAAGTTCCTTTTGCCATCTGAAGGCTACATAACAAACACATGCATAGGTTCTGAGGATTAGGACATGGACATACTTGGAGGATCATTCTGTCGAACACAAAAAAGAATGATTTGTTTTGTTTTAGAGTTTGTTTTTCAAAGAATGAGCTGTTGGACTGACCACTTCTACTGTTTTTTAATTTATTGATTTCAGCTTTTACATTTTTTGGGGTTGTGTAGTTTTTAAAAAAATGTTAAGTTTTTAGTAGAATGCTTAATTCAGTTGATCTTATTCTATTAAGGAAAGCGTTCAGGTGTACAAATTATCCTGTGTAGAATGTTAATTGTGGCCCGTAGATTTTAACATACAGTACTTTCATTATTATTTTCTAGATATTCTCCAATTTTGATGTCGATTTCTTCTTTAAGGAATCACTTAAAAATTAGTTTTGAGCTTTTAATTGGTTGATTTTTGTTGTAATTGTTGTTTCTACATTACTTTAGTTTTATGTCATGGTAGTTATAAAGTACATTCTGCACCATATCTACTTTAGCAAATACATTGTTATATATGTGTGTGCATGTACCCTATAGTTATATGTATCATGAGTATAAAATGATGTGCATTCTCTATTTGCAGAGTTTAAACATATTTGTTATTAGTTAGTATTCAGATCCACTGTATCTCGGAGATAATGTCTATACTAGGTCATAACTTTTTCTTTTTTATAGCAGCATAATGTTCCATTATATGGATGTACCATACTTTATTTACATAGCCCTTATGGATAATTGAATTGTGTCGAATATTTTAACAAAGCTGTAATGAAAAATTTTTATACATATCATTTTGTAATTGTGGAAGTATATCTGAATGATAAATAGTTTGATGTGGAACTTCTGAATCAAAGGCTACATTAGAGTATTATTTTTCTTCTTAATCCTTTTCCTTTGCTGTTAATTCTCTTTAAATCTGACTCAATTATTTTATCTTCTGAATCACATCATCCATGTTTTCTTAACTTTTTTTGAGACTTCAAAGCCATTGTATTCTAAACTTTTTTCTTCTTTCCTCAGAAAATGTTCCTTCTTCCAAATGTACCCCAGCTTTCTTTTGATGTTTTGTTTCTCTCCTCCTCCCAACCTTCCCCCTCGCCCCACATTTTTGGCATAGTTCCCCTGCTATTTTCATTTGGGATATTTCGCTTTGTGATTATTCATTGCCCCAAAATAATCTGCATTCAGTATCTTTAATTCTCCTATTTGCTTGTTGTAATTTTCTTATTGCCTATAATTATGTTGGGTGCAAGTAATATTTAAATGGCTGTGGGTGTATGATAAAATATTTGAATGTATTATTGCATGTCAATTTCCTTTGCATTTAACTGTATTTCATCGATTTTTATTGTACATATTGTTCACATTTTAATGTTTCTGGAATCAGTATGTAATACTACTAACATGCAAATCAATATTATAGTACTTTATCTTTTTTCTAGAAGATGTTTTTAAATAGTGAGGCTTACAATTGATGGTGTATTGAAACCAAGTAAACAAGGTATTTCCTATCACATTGAATGTATTGTCAAGCACAGTACATGTAAAACTTCCTGGATCCTTTTTAAGTTGGTCCAAAATTGAAATCTGTAATATGTGTTATATTTGTTCCCTATTTTAAGCATAGATGAATTCTATGTTTCTATTTTTGTTTTTAATTTTCATATCCTTGGGTTTTGCTGTGTGTGGGTGTGACACTTAACTATCTTTCCAGAAATGTTTATCACTAAATCCTGAAAAAGGAACCATCCTTCCAGAAATGTTTATCACTAAATCCTGAAAGAGGAGTCTACAAATTTCCATATGATTTTGTAGGACTCTCAAAACCCTATAACATCTCTTTCTACTAAAATTTATTGGAGTAAGGGGTATATTTGATAAAGACATTAGGTAAAAGGTCTATGTATGCACACAACTGTTATAATGAAAATCCAAGGAAGAAAGGCAATTTTGTAACATTAGAATTTCTATGTGGACCACATTTGGAAACCAGTGTTAATTTAATCCATACATAATATCAAAGGATGCTTTGCTGTGTGCTCATCATCAAAGGAAGCATTCAGGAAAACATGACACAATAAGCCAAGACTCTAATAACCTCACATTCTGGAACTTCAGTAAAAACAGACCAGTACAACACTTTCATTCTATCTTTACAGCAACTTTTTCTGTAACCTTCTGATTAGGCTAAATTAAACATATGTTCAAGTTTGGTTCTATAAATTAAATCTTTTTTTATAAATGCAAAATCTATATATTATTTTTAAAACCTGTTTTACACATTAGAAATAAGACAGAACTAAATATTTATCAGGCTAAGTTAGGATAGTTTCTTGGCCATGAAGAAATAAGTTAGAAGCCGCTCTAAGTTTTGTTGTAAGAAGAAAAAATTGTACTATTCAAACTAAAATCGCCTGGAACACTGAAAAGACATGTCAATGTGAATATCCCTGACATCCGAAAGAATCTGGATCAAAGGCAAACTTTTGACCAAACAGATGCCAAAAAGTAAATTGTCTTCCTAAGACAGGAAGCTGGCCATTTTCTTTCCTTGCTGAACTTAAATTTTCTGTGAACTACATACCATATATTCTATCACACACAAACCTAAATAATAGGATCATATACTGTTTTCCTTTTTTTTTTTTATTTTCAAGAGATAGGATCTCGCTACATTGACCAGGCTGGATTCAAACTCCTGAGCTCAAGTGATCCTCTCACCTCAACCCCCTGAGTAGCTGGGACTACTGGTGTGTGCCAACATGCCCAGCTTTCATACACTCTTGTAAATACATAAACATGAGACTCTGGGATTAGAAGTAAAACCTTCATAGAGATGAAGCTGAGGTAAACTGTTATTAGTGACACCTGACCTGCTCTTTTGTGTGACTCAGATTTTTACCAGTTCTTTTGTAAAAAGGGAACAAGCTTCAAATAGAAGAATTGCATGCCTTTTCAATGGTAATAATGGGCTATGTGGAGATATAAATAACTGGCTTATGAGAGACTAAAGATATAATATTCTAAAATCTTTAAAAATTCATAACTTCCAATTCCTTTGCAGGGCCAAAGTGCTATGGAAATAGATGTCTTATTCCCAGACATAATGTCTCCCATCCTGTCAGGTAATGAGAGTGTCATCTAGACATTACTTTCAGCAACAAATTTCTCTCAATTTGTTTCCTAGGTCCTAAAAGCCTGATCTCTTATTTGCCTTCTTGCATTTTATTCCATTGTACCCAGTACTCCTGATTTTCCAGAAACATGGGGTTGTGGGCACTGTGGATTGCATTGTAAATTCATGGAACTGAGTTAAATGGTATGACTGTATTGGTTTAAGGCCCATCTTTAAAAAATTATCATGAAATATTTAGGTACACAAAAAGTACAGACTATATTAAATCAGCACCTATATTCCCATCGTCCACCTTAAGATATGAAACATTACTGACACAATTGAAGCAGCTTGACTTTTCTCCCCTGAGGAAATTCTTTGCCAGTATTTGGTGCTTTTCTTTTCATTTATTCTTCCACTATATATGCCCCCATAAACATATATTTTTCATGCTTCAAATTTTAAATATCATATTCTTCTAAAACATTATTCTTTGTTCATCTGTTTCATCCCTATTTCATATGTAGCTCCAAATATTTTTTATTGCCACAGTATTCCATTGTATGCCTATCATATGAATCTATTATTGATGGATATTTAGATTGTTTCCAGGTTCTTACTACTTAAAAATAATAGTACTATGAACTTTCCTGTTCGCTATCTCACTGCACTAACGTGAGACTTGCTCTGGGATATGCACCTAGGAGAACCATTAGATTATAGGGTCTTCAACATTGCTAGATAGCTAGTTGCCTTCCAAAGTGGTTGTACCAATCTATGCTCCCATCAGCAGATCTGAGGCCCCACTGCTTCACATCCTGTGAGATTACAAGCCCTTGGTAAGCTGGGCATTAGCTTTTGGAATCCTGTGAGATGAGGATACATTCCTCTAACTAGTGCAAGTGCTAGTTACCTCCAGGGCATTTGTAGGTTGGCTCCACGTTTTTAAGTTAATTTGTAGGTTTTGAGGTTTCATGAATTTGAAGGCAGTGTGAATTCAAATCCTGAAGCCATGGGCAGGTAAGCTCATAGTCAGAATTCTCAGAGAGGCCTCTTTTTTTTTCTTTTTGAGATGGAGTCTCCTTCTGTCGCCCAGGCTGGAGTGCAGTGGCCGGATCTCAGCTCACTGCAAGCTCCGCCTCCCGGGTTCACGCCATTTTCCTGCCTCAGCCTCCGGTGTAGCTGGGACTACAGGCGCCCGCCACCATGCCCAGTTAATTTTTTGAATTTTTAGTAGAGACGGGGTTTCACCGTGTTAGCCAGGATGGTCTTGATCTCCTGACCTCGTGATCCGCCCGCCTTGGCCTCCCAAAGTGCTGGGATTACAGGCGTGAGCCACCGCGCCCGGCCTCGAGAGGCCTCTTTTTAATGTTTTAAAAATCAAAAGCACAGGCCAAGTCAGAAAGGCTCCTTGTGGTCTTCCTGGCCAGCAGGAGATTTTTCTTTTCTTGTCTACCCTTGTGCTGAGAGTGTTGGTTATTAAAGAGCTTGAGCATTATGTGCAGAGCTCAGTTGTAACTTCATGTTATATGGGCTGAGGGCTTTGAGTGGCCATTAATATCTAAACTTGTTGATTGGGACTGCTACCCTCCTCCCCACCACCCAGCCTCCTGCCCCAGGGTCATTTCAAGCTTCTGGTTTTTATTTTATTGGGAATGAGATTTCTTTCATTTTCTTGTTTAGGCCCTGAGGGATAAGTTTTCCTCCTATTTTCTTATGCCCTTAGCCATATATTTAATAGGGAAGAAGGTAAGGTCCTCTCTCTTTTCATGATTTTCTATGTAAATAACAACTAAAGGGAACACAGAGCATAAAAGTTTTGAGGTTGTATTTATTTCGATATGGAAGTCTTATTTTCCAGATCTGCAGCGTCCAAGAGAACCTTCTGAATGATGGGAATGTTTTCTACTCTCTCCAGCGAGGCAGACCCTTGCCATATGTGGCTACTAAGCATTTGAAATGTGGCTGATATGTCTGATAAACTAGTTCATAAATATTATTTAATTTTAATTAATTTAATTAAAATGGTCAGATATAATGAATGGTTATTGTATTTGACAACACAGTTTTAAATGGTAATATTCTTTGACCCCTGGGTGGGTTTATGTACTGGTAAACCAGTGTTGTCTTGAAAATCTGGTATTTTTGAGGATGTAAATATATTTGAGGATGAAATATTTGAGATGTGACTTTAGAATATATGTCACCACAGGCTGGGCATGGTGGCTTACACCTGTAATCTCAGCACTTTGGGAAGCTGAGGCAGGAGGGTCACCCGCAGCCAGGAGTTGGAGACCAGCCTGGACAACACAGCAAGACTCTCTCTCTGTTTAAAAAAAAAAAATTAGCCAGACATGGTGGTGTGCACCTGTTTTCCTAGCTATTCAGGAGGCTGAGTCAGGAGGATCACTTGAGCTCCAGGAGTTTGAAGCTGTAGTGAGCTATGACCGTGCCACTGCATTCCAGCCTGGGTGACAGAACAAGACCCTGTCTCTAAACAAACAAACAAACAAACAAACAACAAGGAACATATGCCACTACAAAACTGTATAGCCCATTATTTTGATAATCAGGTATTTCTTGTCTGATCTGTCTTTCTGGGAATTTTCAAAGAGCTACAGCGATCAAGTTTAAGTGCACATTCTTCCCATTGCCAGTTTCTGATCTGAAGTCAGAGAATCACTTTCTGAAAGCTTTTTCAAGAGTATTTATGAAGTAATAAAGTGTGAAGAAATCCTGAGGATAAACAATAAGAAGCATAAATATACATATTTAGAATGCAACTTAATATGCTTAAGAGTACAATTTGGCAGCTGGGAGCGGTGGCTCACGCCTGTAATCCCAGCACTTTGGGAGGCCGAGGCGGGCGGATCACGAGGTCAGGAGATCGAGATCATCCTGGCTAACATGGTGAAACCCCATCTCTACTAAAAATACAAAATAAAAATAAAAATAAAAATAAAAATAAAAATAAAAATTAGCCCGGCATGGTGGTGGGCACCTGTAGTCCCAGCTACTCGGGAGGCTGTGGCAGGAGAATGGCGTAAGTAAACCCAGGAGACAGAGCTTGTAGTGATCCTAGATAGTGCCATTGCACTTCAGCCTGGGTGACAGGGCAGCAAGACTCCTGTCTCAAAAAAAAAAAAAAAAAAAAAAAAAAAAAAGACTACAATTTGGTCTATCTTTGAACTAAAAAGTTTACTAGTACCCTGAAAATATGTTAAGTAAAAACATGAGTGCATCATATGATTTATTAATAGCATTTTATTAAAAAGAAAAATAGCCTGACCAGGTGCGGTGGCTCACGCCTATAATCCCAGTACTTTGGGAGGCTGAGGTGGGTGGATCACCTGAGGCCAGCAGTTCGAGACCAGCCTGGCCAACATGGTGAAATGCTGTCTCTACTAAAATACAAAAATTAGCTGCGTGTGGTGGTGCACGCTTGTAATCCCAGCTACTCAGGAGGTTGAGGCAGGAGAATTGCTTGAACTCAGGAGGCGGAGGTTGCAGTGAGCTGAGATCGTGCCACTGCACTCCAGCTTAGGTGACAGAGTGAGACTCTGTCTCAAAAACAAACAAACAAACAAAAAAACAAGACAAAACAATAACAACAAAATCCCAAGCCTACTGCTCTAGGCTTAGAGTGGGCTTACACTTACATTTTGTTTTCTAACTTTCAAAGGGCATTGTATTATTCAAAATATCTCTCAAAAAAATTTTTTGGCCATAGGTAGAGATTAAGAAGACTAAAGCAAAAATGCATCTGTGAATTTTAATAACACATATATGCATATTTGAAAACAAGGCCACATAAGCCTGGCTGGCACATTGGGCCAAATTACTGACTGGCCTTCAAAAATAAAGATTAAAAAAAATTTATCCACATACATTTTTTTATATCCCTGTATAAAATTGATGCCAACACGTTTGGCATTTTAGAAAGACACTCAAAAACAGATTTTTAGAAAGACACTCAAACAGATTCTGGAAAAAGAAATCGCTTCATGGGATGAACAGACTAGGTCACAAATGAAAACGCTAAACATTTGATTTTTAAACCGCACCACAAATTTCCAGATAAAACTAATTGAAACTTATGCTCAGAGATATTGTCACTGTACTTACATGAGTTGAAAACCCGTAAGAACCAAAGCCCCTAAATTCTACTGAATATAATTCAAACATTTTGCCTAGTAAAAAATTTTTTTAACACTCTCAAAAAATTTTAAAAAGAAACAAATTTTCTCTGGAAAGGATTTTCATCATTTTGAATATATATATTTTCTCAGAGTGTATGCAGCCCACTCTTCTCTTGATAATCTTCATAAAAACGTCTCAATGACTCAGGAATTCTAGGTGTCACAGTGCTCAAGGCCTGAGTGAAATGTCTTTTCATGATGAGATTGGCTTGAATGTCTTCTTCCAGAGCCAGAAGAGCTGCCTCTCTGCAGACGGCTACAATCTGAATTTTTAAAAAATAAGTAAATAAAAGGAGGTAGAAAACAATCAATACTCTTTTAGAAACATAATATTCCAAATATTCATCTGTGGTAACATCTACAACTAAATGCCCATCGCTAAAATTTATCTGCAAGAATTAGTCCACTCAAGTTTTCAAAAAGATAAAAGGTAATCATATACAGAGCATTCTGTTCTTTCCTTCATCCCAAAGCAATGTATTAAGTACTCAGAACCAGGAGTGCCAAAAGATATCTAAGAAGTGGCATTTTCTTTTAAGGGCATTTGCTCTTAACTGTAAGGGTAGGTAGCTGTGCACGCACATACTTTTAACATGGGATAGCAAAGGATGCATGTGTCTATGTGGTGGGGGGAGGCAGGAGCCAATGGTCAAGGGAGGGCAGAGCGGGGAGATATTCTGATACAGAGTGAGGCCCTGCTCATCAACACACCGTGTCATAGCAGTTTCCACATTCCTTTCAACCTTTGATGTATTACCCACATGTAAAAGCATTTCTTTATGTGTATCTCTTTAATGAGTTCTTAAATCTCAGGAATATCAGATAGGGTTGTCAACATTTACTTTGGAGAGCTGCATTAGAACAGAGAAGTGAATGCTGTTTACTCAGCCAGGAAAGCTGGAAGAATTGAAAAGAATCTGGGGAGGGGGCGGAATGGATGCAGAGGGAGGAGGGAGGAGGCAGTAGGAAAACGGAAGGGGAGGAAGGTTCAAGAATCCTGAAATGTGTTTTTAAGCTTTCTGGACTTCAGACAGCGGAAGCAGGCTGATGCCAGTGTCATTCTAAAGACACATTATGGTAGTGAAAAGAGCTTGAGGGATGAAAAGAGATATTGTGATTTTCAGGGCAACAGGGAAAACAGTGATTGATATTGACTGCGCCCTTATATCGGTAAATGAAAGGGCCAGCTGAAACACATTTGTCCAGCCATTCAGCATATTTTCTCTGTTTGTTCACTCACTGAAAAGAGTTCCTCTGCTTATGCTAGGCTAATGGCTGCCAAAGCAGTTTAGTAGCTTTTTAGGGGATTTAGCAGCATGTTTAGGGAGCTTTCAAAAACATGCATAGATTTAGATGGCTTTGTCAAATTACCACAATGTAACTATTAGTTCTGGGCTTCATTAATGAGCACTGAAGTTAACTATAGTGGTTATGCATGTTAATGTTTTTCTGAAAAAAGAGAGTGGCTATCATCTTGTTGAAGGAAAAAACAAAACTTCAAGGGATTAGTAAAACCACTTTATCACATGTTCTGGTGCAAAAAGAGCTCTTTTGAAAACAAGAATGTGATAATTAATAAGCACAGTAAAAGCCTGTGAAATGCCCAGCATGGTAAACTGGCTATCCGATGGTTCCACTGTATTCTAAGGGGATCTCTACAAAGGGAGGTGAAGGGACCAAGTGGGAAGAGTCCCCTCCCACACCTCTCTGAGCAGCACTTCTTTCATCTGGACAAGAATTTGAAGCAATGGTTGCAAGGCTAAAAAGGCTGAAGAATCACTGGAAGAGGCAAAGAGCACTACATTTCCTGCCAGGTGGCGGAGCTCTCTTTCTGTCTCCTGCATACCTCCCCCAACCTCATAGCTGAGACTCCCTCAGAGAATACAGAGCCTGGCACATAATGGTTGGAAACATTTATTGAGCACCTACTATGTGAGTGCACAAAGACTAATTACTGTACTAATTCATTTGCTATATGACTGAAGTCTCCCTGTTTTTGCACAGCAGTGGTCTTGCTAATAGGGGTATATGTAAAGTCAGATGGAAACACATCCAATAGAGTGGTCAGATGAGCGTGTGTACCATGGTGGCTGGGGTGGGGCGTGGAAAAAGAAGGGGGTTGAGAAAAAGAGAGGTAACCAAAAGGCTGCCTGGAACCTCTCAAAGTTTCTGGGTTTTGGTTCACATGGCTAGATGGGTGGTTTGCCCAGCTGGCATATCTGAGGAAGGGAACCAATTGTCAGATAGGCTTCCACTCTCAATACAAAGTAATCAAACTGGCAGAAGAAGAAATGATTGTACTCCTGTAATCACTGGAACCTCAGGAAGCCTAACCCAGCGTGCTAAATAAATGTAGGTAGTGGGAAGTGTTGTATCATTAGGGCCTAGAAGGCTGTCCTTAGGGTCAGTTCCCCTGGGCAATTCCTCTTAGAAGATCCACTTTCTTTCCTTCACATTTGCTTCTATAGATTTTTCTCTTTTTTGAGACAGAGTCTCGTTCTGTCACCAGGCTGGAGTGCAGTGGTACAATCTTGGCTCACTGCAACCTCCACCTCCTGGGTTCAAGCGATTCTTCTGCCTCAGCCTCCTGAGTAGCTGGGACTACAGGCGCCCGCCACCATGACTGGGTAAATTTTTGGTATTTTTAGTAGAGACGAGGTTACATCATATTAGCCAGGATGGTCTCGATCTCCTAACCTCGCGATCCGCCCGCCTCAGCCTTCCAAAGTGCTAGGATTACAGGCGTGAGCTACCACGCTCGGCCTGCTTCTATAGATTTTTCTATGAGCTATAAATTGTTGTTTTGTGGTAGCTTACATGGTAGTGACAAAGCAGGTATTAGTGATCAGTTATGGTTAGAGAAGTAGTGAGCACTTGAAGTGTGGATGTTTGTAACTTGGGGCCTCTAGTATATGTCAACATTTGAGAAAAAATTCTCCTACTATATTTAGTACTCCCCTGACTCTTAATAAACCATTCCATCTAGCTTGGAGAACTATGAAACTGTGAGATATAGAAAACTTGGACAGAGTTTTGACCAGATCACTAATGTTTGGATTAGATAGGGATGACCTAGAGAACTTTTGAGAGTTAATGAAAAGAGAAACATGGGTACTCAAGGACCTCATATGAACGTGTCTTCTTCTGTGTAGAGGAAGGACTGCAGCTGTCTGTATGTCCTAGGGTGGGAGAAACACTGCCTGAATTCAACACTTGCTTCAATAGACATTACTCTGTTTATTTTTATTTATAAAGGATGCTCTGAAGAACTAGTCAATAAGGTCATCTTCTTCTGCCACTCTTACTTTCCTATCACATTTACTTAGCAATATACAGCCAGTAACTGAGGGAAATGTAAACAGGACACTACAAATAATTAGCCAGTCATTCTTTCATTAATCAACATCCAGTGAATAGCTACTCTGTGCGATAACTATATGAAGCCAGGTGGAAGATCCAGGCATGTCTAAGACTTAGCACCTGTCTTCCCATGCTCACAAACCAGTAGTGGATGCACATAAGTTAAATGCCGTGTGTGCCATGGTATTAGAAGTACTGTCAGGGAGGCAAATGGAAAGGGCTTTAGTGTGGAGAGAAGGAATAAATTACAGCTTTGGAAACCAAAGTGTGAAGAACAGAACTGAGACATGCATACAGGTAAGGAAAAGGACTAGCGGTAATAAAACGAGCAGAAAAACAGCAAGGTGGGAAGAAGAAAACACGGATTACATTGAACTAGCCTCAGTAGACGGGAGAAATTTTTTAAAAAAATAATAATTCTACAATCAAATATAACTAAAATTAACAATGATAGTGTTTTCAAAGTCATGTGGGCCACAATGACAGTGAAAGCTAGTCAATGCCAGTCCTCTCTAAAGCTCTGAACCAAATCCACAAGCAGCTGATGCACAAGCAGCTGACAGAGCGCAACTCCTAAAAGTTCCTTTTGTTTTTATTTTTTCCTCATGAAAAGGCTTCTTAGTAGAAATTCCAAAAGCAAAAGCATTGACTGGATTATTGGTTCTTTTCTCCTACCCCAAATAAAATGGTAGATCTGGAAACAGATCAGTTCTTAGGATGTCCATGATGGCTGGTTTCTATTTGCTCTGGGAGCCACTTACTGTGGCCTGAGTTCCAAGATATGACATAACACCTCCCAAGAAAAGTGCAGCTCTCCTGTTCTTCTCATGGCCCATGACAGCATTTCCCTTAAGAAATCAGTGTCTGTTCAGAAGTGTTCCATGGTCAAATAAGTTTTAGGCAACACTATACAGGTTGATTATTCCTTATCTGAAATGCCTGGGACTAGACATGTTACATATTTTGGAATATCTGCATTTTACTTATTGGTTGAACATTTGTAATCTGAAAATTTGAAATCCAAAATGCTCCAATGAGCATTTCTTTTGTGTGTTATGTTGGTACTTAAAAGTTGTGAATTTTGGAGCATTGTAGATTTCAGATTAGTGACACTTAACCTGTATATATTCTGTTCCCCATGGTGCACAATAGAATTTTAAAGGTTTTACAAAGGCTAGTAATGATGATCAGTTTGATTTTCTTTAAGCCAATGGCATGGTCTGAATGTTTTTCTACAAAATTTATATGTTGAAACTTAATCTCCAATGCTACTAGTATTAAGAAGTGAGGCCTGTGGGAGGTGATTAGGTTGTGAGGGTTCTGTGCTCATTGACAGAATTAGTACCCTTACAAAAGAAGCCTGATGGAGCTGGTTGGCTCCTTCCACCATGTGAGGACACAGCTAGAAGGTATGTCTATGAGGAATAGGCCCTCACCAGACACCAAATCTGCTGGCACCTTGATCTTGGACTTCCCAGTTTTCAGAAGTGTGAGAATAAATTTGTATTATTTATAAATTGCCCATTCTAAGTTATTTTGTTATAGCAGCCAGAATGGACAATGACATTCATTGTTTCCCATAGAACTCTTCCCTTCCTATTTCTGGCAGAATATCTGTAAATGGGTTACTGGTGATCTTTGGCACATACTTTGGGAGATACCAAACAACTCACTCAGGGCACATTATGGCTCTTGCTTATTAGCATAGCTTTTTACTTTTGCTCTCCCCTGTTCCAAAATAGGAAAAGGAAGGGGGTGGAGGACAGAAACACAAGGAATAAACATATTCTTTGTGTTTCTGAGAAGATGGGGAGAGGCCCGGGGGACAGAAGGAAGGCCAGTGTGTTTAATGGAGTCAAAGGGCAGCAACAGTGGCAGCAGCCAAGGCACTTGTGCTCTGGATATGTAAATAGTCAAGGTATGTTTGCTGAACTGAATAGTTACTTAACTACAAGTACATTTTCAAAAAGATGCGTGCTATGTGCATCTTTCCCAGATATGGCCAATCTACAGTATTTTTATTACTTATGTTTCATACAATCTAGGTAAGTAGTCCCCAACCTTTTTAGCACCAGGGACTGGTTTCGTGGAAGACAGTTTTTCCATGGACAGGGTGTGGGGGAGTGGGGGTGGTTTCAGAATGAATTTGTTCCACCTCAGATCATCAGGCATTAGATTCTCATAAGGAGTGCACAACCTAGATCCCTCGCATGCACAGTTCACAATAGGGTTCCCACGCCTATGAGGATCTGATGCCGCCACTGATCTGACAGGAGGTGGAGTTCAGATGATAATGCTCGCTTGCCCACTGCTCACCTCCTGCTGCGTGGCCTGGTTCCTAACATGCCATAGACTAGTACCGGTGCATGGCCTGGAGGTGGAAACCCCTGATCTAGATGTTGTCAGGTCTTCTTAAGTTCTTGGAATGAAGAGAAAGTAAATAACTAAAATTGTTTAATACTGTGATATATGTTCATCTCAAGCTATGTTTTCAGTTTGGAGCACTACCCTGCATTTAGTTCTTTCTGTAGAACTAATTTCTAACATTAATTAGAAATTCTAGCAAGAATACAACTATGCTTTTGTTATATTTGAGAGATGCTTTCTTAGGTATCAAAATATATCCCACAGGAACAGGAGCTTCTTTGTTGTACTGTCATAGAAAATAAAACTGCATTGGAATTGAGCACGACTTCAGAAAATTTACAAACAGTGTAGTAACATATAGTCATGTGTTGCTCAATAACAGGGATATGTTCTGAGAAGTGCATTGTTAGGTGCTTTCATTGTTGTGTAGATAGTGTCCTTACACAAATCTAGATGGTAATAGCCCATTCCACACTAGGCTATAGGGTCTATCCTATTGCTCCTACACTACACACCTGTACAGCATGTTACTGAATACTGTAGGCGGGCAACTGTAATGCAATGGTAAGTATTTGTGTATCTAAACATAGAAAAGGTACAGCAAAAATATAATATTGAAATCTTATGGGACCACCATCATGTGTTTGGTCCATTGTTGACTGAAATGTCATTATGTGGCGCATGACTGTAGATTGTTTTGGAGGATTAGAATGGAATCTTTGCTAAAATAAAATTATGCAAATGGCGATTTATTGTCTCACTTGATGAAACTAACCTAAGATTATGGGATTTTCCTTTCTGTGTTAAGCTTTGGAAAAGTGAGGTCTTTTCAGATAAATTTGCCAACATCTCTCTCTCTATTTGGGAATGAATACTACAGAAACTAAGGGGAAAAAACCCTTCAATTTAAACTAGGACCTTTCTCATTACTACCTATAAAGTTTATAGGAAAACCTAATGAGATAAGTGTGTGTGTGTGTGTGTGTGTGTGTGTGTGTGTGTGTGTCTCCACCAAACCCAGGGACCACCACAAGCTCATCACTCTGCTGACATCACATTCAAAATGCAGATGGAGCTGGGTGTAATGGTGTGGGCCTGTAGTCATGCTACTTAGGAGGCTAAGATGGGAGGATCATCTGAACCCGGGAGTTCAAGGCCACGCTGGGCAACACTGCAAGACTCTGTCTCTAAAAATCAAAAAGCAAAAGTAGATAAAGTCTGGAACAGTTTCAGTGATGGGGGAATTCAGCTGAATTTTTCCCATGAGGCCATAAAGAACTCTGCTGAGAGGATGTATAAGTGAATAGACAAGTTTGAATCACAGACTGTCTGGAATGTTAAACTGACTCGTTTAGAAAGAAAACCTCGGTCACTCAAGCTCTTTAACTTTGGCAAAAAGGATTTTGGAAGCGTTCCCTAATCCCTTCACCATCTTGTCCTCTTCCCCCATAGGCTGCAGACTAGATCACAGAAATGAATTATTAGCCAACTACCAGCAAGATTGCTTTTGCTATTAGGCTGTAAAAACAGAAACGTTTTGGTTGGCTCTGTAAATCTGAGTATTTCATCTTATTCAATTTTGACTAAAAAATTGATACCTGACCAGCCTGGCCAAAATGGTGAAACCCCGTTTCTACTAAAAATACAAAAAATTATCCAGGCATGGTGGTGCATGCCTGTAATTCCAGCTACTTGGGAGGCTGAGGCAGGAGAATTGCTTGAACCCAGGAGGCAGAGGTTGCAGTGAGCCGAGATCGCACCATTGCACTCTGGCTTGGGTAACAAGAGTGAAGCCCCATCTCAGAAAAAGAAAGAAAGAAAAAAAAATTGATACCCTAGCTTTAAAATATATATGCACCTTTTTGCAAAGGTAAAAACACTACCTGCTTGTGGAAATGAGAAAATGAGACAAAAAACTAGCAGAGTGGGCCCAAGATCTCACTGTCAGGGCTGGACGAAGACATGCCTTTGTTTCAGTGGCTATGACACTAATTTATTTGGTGCCAACACGTCACAAATTTTCTTTCCATTTGTTCAACAGTAATAATAGATCTGACGATCAAATATCTGACAAAAACATAAAACAACAAAGGCAGGAGCTCACAATATGAAGGATTTAGGCATATTTGAAATGAATTCCTAAGATGTAGGAAAGGAAAAGATTTTTAACAAAAATGTTAGAAATCCTCATAGACACTGAATAAAATAGTAATTAGTTTCAAATGTGGGGAAAAAAGTTAGTTAGCAATGAAAGCAAAGGGACATATAAGTATAAAGTTTCATGCTATGCTAGCTCTCTGAAAAAGCAGTCCCTTTATAATAACAATATAGCAATAACTGGATTACGCGAGACAGCTCCACTTGTGAGCAGTGTGGGGAAGCAGCTCCGCAGGATGAGAAGGCTCTTGACCACTGAACCTTGGGAAATCTAATTACCTCACTTTTAAATGCAAAAGGGCAAAAGAGGCAATTGTGCAGAATTCTGAATGCCATGAAGAATAAGAACAATGTCTTACTTCACTGTGGAAAAAAATGAAACCTCTTATACATTGCCTACGGTTCTTTCCCTCAATTCATGAGACAAGAAGAGTTTAAACAGGTGGCTCAGCTTAGCAAAACAGAAACAGGCGTATTGTGAAAATTAAAACCAACATGGTTTCTAAGCAAGCAGTAATAATTTAAAAAAATGACGTGGTAAAGAGTAACAGTCAAGGCAAAGACTGTTTACCAAAAACTAATCAACAGGAAGGAAAAGCTGAAAAACGTTGGGCCCTATTCTGGGTATTCATTCCCGCTGTGCTTAACTCTTCTTCCCGTGTTCTTTTCAGTTTCACAGTAGTACTCAGGGCTTTTCTGGTGCATTGACGGATTAGAAACCCAATTGTAAATTTAAGCAGTTGCTTCCATTTCCAGATAAGACCTGGGTAGTGTCAGCATGTCCTTGCTATTGGCTGCAAACAGTTTACAATAATGACAACAGGCAAACATACACATGAGAGTGGCACGCTGGCGTGGGAAGAAGGGATGCCGCTCTAAGTGCGCCTGTAGAGTAGGGGAACTAAGAACCACTCCCTTCCAATAGGGATGCCGAAATTCTAACTTGACCTTCCCCACTACATTCCTAACTGCCTCTCAGAGATTATCGAGATCCTCAAAGAAAGGTGGAAGGGTAACAAAGGTCCGAAGGTGACTTAAACAGCTACCTAAATTCTGCTTGGATTCTGTCATCCCCTCCCCACACTTCTGGCAGGCACAGGGAGCACTTGGATCTGCGGAGAAAATGAAGCCAGCACTTTAAAATGTGTCAGAAGATGAAAAGTAGTTCCTGATAGCTGAATTCATACACCTAGTTTAACCAGCGTGTGGCAGGGCTGCTTAAAAGTTCATAGGAAAACTACAAGTGCATCCTAGAGACTGTAATTTAAGAGTACACACAAGGTCATGGCCATGCAGCAATTTCTTGCGTGAGTGAGTGAACTGCACAGTTCAGGCTACAGTATCAGAAGGGACCAAGCTGGAGGAGGGAGACATCCTCACGTCCTTATTCTGCAGCTGCAAACTGATTCCACGCATTGGCAGAGATGCTGTCTCTGGGCTCGGCCACGGCAGCCTGGCTGCTGCCCCCGCTGTTTTGCATGAAGCAAGCACGCCTTCCACTGAGGCTGAAACGTATTTCTCAGCTTCTTTGTATTTCAAGGGTACTAAATAGCTTTAAAGAATCTACCAAAAGAAATGGGCTGCAGTGCTTTAAAAAGTCTTAGGTATTTTCAAGAAAGTGGTTTTGTTAAAAGCATCTTCTGTCTGGAACACCTGTGACCTGTTGAGCTTAATTGGGCTGCAGCTGGCGATGATTGTGGAGCAGCCGCTGGAGGGCCCAGGCGCTGACATTGTGTTCCCTCTGCTCACCCGCCCCCTCGCTTTTCTTTTCACTTTCACGGCCTTGCGACCTCCTTCCTCTGTGTGTCTGAGGGATTAGGAACCCAGTAGAGAGTGATGTCCTGCTGTTTGCGAACACATGCGCTGGAGGTGCTTCAAGGAGGAGGCTACCTGGGAGATTATGTGCTCATGTGGATGCAGCGGGGAGGGCCCTTTACCCAGGCCCATTGAGACCTGATGAAAGGTGCTTGAATGGCCAGGCATGAAAGATGTGACTGAAGGGAGCACAGCAGGCTCCTGGCTGCAGAGCGGCAGATGGAAGTCAGACTATCACAGGCACAAACAGCAAGGGGTGCCCCAAACTGCCAAGAAAGCAGCTCAGGGAGTAAAATGGCGTTGGAGAAGGGAATTCAGAGGTAAAGCATGCAGCGCTTATTTTTAAAGTGCCACTTCGCTGAAAACCATTTAAGCGGTGAGTAGAGAAGTGAGTATTTCGGAGGACAGATTTCAGA
The DNA here is from genome assembly GCF_024542745.1 of Macaca thibetana thibetana. Classification (NCBI taxonomy): domain Eukaryota; kingdom Metazoa; phylum Chordata; class Mammalia; order Primates; family Cercopithecidae; genus Macaca; species Macaca thibetana. Next base: position 66,318,560 of record NC_065582.1, read on the forward strand.
TTTAAGGAATTACCTAACTTTTGCTTTTGGGCTAAATTCGCTTGAATAGTCTGCAAAATAGGCTTCATGATAATAAATCCATCTGGAATTATGTTAAAGTCATACAATCTAGGATGCCATACATAAGAAAATAAAAATTACTGTAAAAACACACTCAAAGCTTAATGACATTAGAGAAGGGAAACACACTTGGTTGCTTAATTTTGCTGATTCAAAGTTGGTTTGGTTTGTTTGTTTTTGTTAAAGACAGGGTCGCTCTCTGTCACCTAGGCTGGAATACAGTAGTTTGAACATGGGTCACTGCAGTCTCGACTTCCTGGGCTCAAGTGATCCTCCAGCCTCAGCCTTCCAAGTAGCTAAGACTACAGGTGTGTGCCACCACACCTGGCTTTTTTATGTTTTATAGAGATGAAGTCTTACCATGTTGTCCAGGCTGGTCTCTAACTCCTGGCCTCAAGTGGTCCTCTCCAGCTGGCCTGCCAAGTGTTGTGACTATAGGCGTGAACCACCATGCCTGGTCTTAACGTTATCTTGAGGTCTTTGAAATATATAGCTAAAGTATATATTCAGTGCATAACTTTTTATTATAAACTTGCACGGCGAAGCCTAGTTTTTGCTTTTTAAAATTTTATTTACGTATTTGTTTTAGGAGACGGGGTCTTGCAATGTTGCCCAGGCTGGCCTTGAACTCCTGGGCTCGAGCAGTCCTCTTGCTTCAGCCTTCCAAATAGTTTTTGTTTTTTAAACACTTATAAAATTGATTATTCCACAGAGCTTTGGGGCAGAAAAGATCTTGAGCTTTTATTTCATTGTTCTAGCATTCGCATCTGTGGGGATTTTAAATGTTTCTAACTTTAATTGAATAATAATAAGATAAAAAGGAGTATTTTTAGTTTTAAAAATAACATACCAATTGGTATGGGAATGGAGAGAACAGGAACCACTGTGGTAGGAAAGGAGAGGGATGACAGAGCAAACAGATGTTGGGAGCCCCTTATTCTTTCATTTATTCAAGCAAGCTTTATTGATTACCTACAAGGAAGCAAGCAATGGGTAATACAACAGTAAAAAAACAGTCTTGCTCTCATGGAACAAGGTGGGCAAAAGCACTGGCTCATCTACCTAATCTTCAAGGTTCAGTGCAAATGTTTCCACTGGGGAGGCATTCCTAGAGGTGACCTCACTACCTCCCCATGCCTGCTTGGTTTAGGATTGGTTTTGTAGTCCCATAGGTGCCTGTACTTTCCTACTGTATCGCAATTGTCAAGATATAGAGATATTTGTGTCAAATGTCTATCTCCCTTCCTAGCACAGAAATTCCATCAAGGCCCTGCAGCCTTGGTCCTGCTCTGCTTCCCAGACATACCAGGTTAGCACATGGCTTGACCTGCCAATCAAGTCCAAAAAAAGGTCTCCTGCTAAGGTCATCTTTGAACAAAGATATAAACTAGTTTTTGCCTTAGAAAAAACACACACACACATATACACACATACACAGAGGCAGCTCCTGCTGGCATAACTATAGTCAAGGTAATTGTCTACTATGGACTAAAAAGGCAAAAAAGTATCAGGCACAATGAGTCATCCTATGCTGAGGTTTGCATTTGTGGGCCCTTGTGGGGCTGATGACCAAGCTATAGCCAGAAAGCTGACAGCTCTGGAAGAGGAACCACACTTTGGGTAAAAGCACTCATGTAATGGGAGAGCTTGAGGTTGGCCCTGGGCAAAGAGGAGAGGAGGACAACGGATGTCCTTGGGAGAGAAAGCAAGCAAAGTTCCTGAAAACTTCAGGACTCCTCCCCAAGTCTAGAGTGTCTCAACCTCCCTGCCAGTGCTCTGGGAGCTTGGGAGGAAGCGGCTCGGGGGAAGGTGTGGGCAAGTGTGTTAAACTGGTTTTAATATTCCCCATGTTTCCTCATCTGTCAGACTTCTTTACTGCCAGCCCTCACATCTTGCCCTACTGACACACACACATAAAGCTGCCTCCTGTGAAACTCTGTAGTTTCACCTGGGTAGTCTAGTTTGGAACTCTAGTCTCTCTGAGCATTTGTGTGGCATATTTGGTGGGGGTGGGTTGTTAGAGTCTTCTCTTTATACCCAGTCTTAATCTGTAATGCGTGTCTTTCACTACTTTCCCATTCTCCAATCTGGTGTAGGCTGGCCTGAGCTAATCAGCAGATTTGCTTGGCATCTCTAAATGATTTTACATTTAAAGCAGATGGCATGGTGTTAATGGCTATCTGTGTTATATAGGGGGGAAAAATGATTTGACATTCTATAGCTAGGTAAGGGGCAGGTGAAGATAGGTCCTCGTGAATAACCAATAAGTATACCATTAACACATAATAGAGAGTGAGAAGAAAATACGATTATTTATATTACACTTATTTTATGCATGTCATACTCATTGACAGTGGTATTTTTTTTTTCTGGAAGAAAGCTCTTTTTTCGCCATCTAGCATATAAACAAATATGGATGTAAATTAGGTGAAATCACATTATCCCTATTACATAAGATATTCTGAAAATATCCAGTATATACTCACGTATCTTCTTTATTTTTATATTTTTAAGGTGGTCTCTGCTTCCTCTGACTTATAATACTTATGTTATTTATAAGTCATTTATTTAGAAACTCACATTGTATTACTTTATTTTAATTTCAAATAATAAAGCAATCTCGTCTTTGTTACATGAACTAGATACTATTTCAATTGGTATTTCACTAATTTTGTATGTTTGTTGGCCATATAGTAAAGATTCTTAACTGAGAGTCTATGGATATCTAGATGGGTCTAAGAATACATTGAAACTTATGAAAACATATACCCATATATACATATTATATATTTTTCTATAGAGAGAAGGTTCAAAACTTTCATTATAGTCTAAAAAGGATCCAAAACCAAAAAGGGGTTAGGAACTACTGCTCTATAGTAACTACATTTCAAATCTTCTTAAATCCTCTGAATGCTTCATAATAATACCTGCTTTCCCCTTTCCAGATCAATAAGGCCAGAATACAGTTTGGTTGGAATTATCATAGTTGGGGAGTACAGAAAATACAAAATGGAGCTGATCATGCTAGAGGTGAGTGGGTTTTATTTTCTTAGATCCTCTCTTGTACCCTAGAACATTTCAACAGCTGCCCCTAAGTATAACTAAATGCTTGTTTAGATCTTTATCGACATGAAGAGAAATCTAAAGACCTGTGTCTTATTTTCATCTTCTTAAAAAAAAAAAAAAAAAAGATAGGATAATACAACTGCAAATTTAAGTGCACTAGTTAAGGAATGCAAAATCCGAGTTCCCAAGATAAGATTAGACTTTACAAGTGGTAGGTATTAACTACGTGTAATTTCATTTAACCCGTGAGTGAATTTAAATGCATACAGGTTTTGATGTTTGATAACAACACTATATACTGGGTATTTAGAAACTGAAGGAGTTGTTTCCTTATCTGCAAAATTATATAGGCTGTTGTCTTATAAGGAGTGAGGTACACACGCTCTGAACTCTATTTCCTGTAGGTCCACTAAAAAGGAAACAAAGAAAGGGCAATCTCTGATTTTACTGATCCGAAAGCCAATAGTGAGATCCAGCTGTTGCATTTTAATAACAACAAAAAATTATATATATGATGTAACTGAAAGAAATAACACTTTGTGTGAAAGCCACATAGGCCAAATTTTCATTATAGTTATTCTTTGTTCAGGCCAAGGTGGAGAATAAAGATGATTCAGGTTTTGAAAACCTTAACCAAAATACCCACACATTTTTTTTCCTCTTCTGATCATTGTCTATTATTTAAAGTACTATCAAACTTAAACATTCTTTCTTAACTATTATTACTTAAACTCCGTTGCAAGAATGCTAATAAGAGAATAAGGTTTGTGTTGAGTTCAGCAATGAGAAAAGCCAGACAGTCTCCTAAGGAAAGATTTAAAACTGTATGCTTGTTAAGCCTACACTAAAAATTATGAGAAAGGCTGTAATAAATAGCAGGCCTACAGATATGCAAATAGTTGTAGAAAAAGAAGGGTGGATGAACCTTGTTGATCATGAATAAATCGTGTTTTAAAATTTCATTTAAAAGCTGTAATTAAATGATCACTTGATAAGGTTGTTTTGGTATTAGAAACACAGCAGTTGGTATTCTTGAAGAACTTGATTATTAATCTAGTTTTTAAAATCTGATGACCTAAAGTTGAGTAAATTTGAGTATGTACATGTAGTAAATTTTAGGATTGTACTCATATACTTTATATCACCATTTTAACTAAGTGAACTTTCTTCAGATTTCCAACCATCAAACAAACAAACAAACAAATGAAAAAAGTATTGTTGGAAAGAGACCAGAAGACATTTGTAACTGAGCAGAAATTTTTCGGAGATGTGAGTCAACTGGACACAAGGGGATTATGATACAATGGAAACGATTTTGCAACCTTAGTCAATGTACTCTCTATTATGAATGATAATACATACACATAAAAGCACCCTATAATGTTCTAAAGAGGCGATAACTGAAACAAGTGCCAAGAATTTCCTCTTTAGGCTGTACTTTTTCATTTGGAGATCTAATTACTAAACTTTAGACAAGCTACACCTCGGTAACAAGCATCTCCATTTTAGCATGCTGGCATCTAACTGGAAATAAAACCAGACCAGCTTTGACACAGTGTATTCAAGATATCTTTTGTACACATTTTGAGTTACACTGAAGAATGTGAGAGCCAGTAGAAATTCTTAATTACTTCACAAGTCTGTCCTACTTCCCACCAACTCTATTCTCTTTGAAATAAATATATGTGTATCTATATGCATGCATGCACATAGACACAGACACACACACACATATTTGCAGATGCATATAAATTCATAAGATGTGGTGTAAGTTTAAGCATTATACTGAAATGTGATGTACATGTTGCCATCAGTAGTTCCAAGGCCTAGCACTTGTGAATCTTTCAAAATTAACTGGGCTGTTATGATCCTATAACGCTGGCAGCAACCCGGCATAGCTGTGCCTTTAACAAAAGAATTCTGTAATAAAACGAGATTTTACATGCTGAAACGAAATATTTTAAAACATCTTTCTGCTGATTGCTCATTTTAATAATATTTGTGGAATTAACCCCCACACACATCAACAAATGTTCCCATGGAAGATTACATTAAGTTTCGGGTTAACTTCAGAATTATTGATATTTTTATACCAATCTTTTAATGAACACTCTTGATTTGTTTTCTTTAAGAAAAATCCCAAGTCCTGAAAAGACTTTAAGGCTATGTACCTTTACATGCTGAAATAAACATGACTGGGGTAACTTTAAGCAAAGGGGACTCATGAGTAGTTTCATACTGTATCTGTGAATGTCTCTGAGCAAGGTAGACTAAATTCTGCCTCAGCTACTCCTATTTCTCCAAATATGTGCAATCAGTTGTGACATCTGCTGTATATTAGGGCTGAACTGCTAGGGATGGAAAGCCAATTTGAATCCAAAAGGAGGAATTTATTGTAATGATATTAATGGGTCGAACTGAACTTAAAGAAAGCGTGTGGCTGGGCCTCAGCGGACCAGCCGGAAGCAGGGCCTGGGATGCCATCGGGATTTCGTCTCCATAGTTTTTGTCTCTGCTTCTCTCTGTACTTTGGCTTCACATGACCTGGCACAGTAGCTGTGTTTTACATCTCACAGCTTCACCCACCAGAAAGCCCTCATTTTTTCAATTCCAGTAATCAAAACCCCACAGAAAGTCTCTGATTGGCTCAGTCTAGTTGTCACTATGATGAGGACAAATTGAATTAGGTCACTTCCTATGCACCAAATCAAGTGTGTGTGTATGTGTGTGTGTGTGTTTTCACACTATGACAACACAGCGACTCTAGTGTTTTAGGGGGAGGAAGTGAAGATCCTTAGGAGGGCTAGATAGGTAATCTGAGTCAGGCCTATTGTTGGTTGGTGGAGGAAATGAGAGAGAGGATGTAAAAACTGCCCTCTGTCATTTTCTATGTATATGTAAATCTGTGGTGCTTATACACTGCTTCTTCTCTTTCTGTCTTGGCAACACAATGCCTCAAAATGTACTATTGCAAAGGTGCCATTTTGGAATTCCTGCTCAGTGGTGCATGCTTCTAAAAAACGGTGTTCAGCGTGCTGCAATGGGGCTGTTTGTTTCTAGTTGCCATTTTCTTTCTTTTTCTTTTTTTTTGTTGAGATGGAGTCTCACTCTGTCCCCCAGGCTGGAGTGCAGTGGCACAATCTCGGCTCACTGCAAGCTCCGCTTCCGGAGTTCATGCCATTCTGTTGCCTCAGCCTCCCAAGTAGCGGGACTACAGGCACCCGCCACCACGCCAGGCTACTTTTTTGTATTTTTAGTAGAGATGGGGTTTCACCGTGTTAGCCAGGATGGTCTCAATCTCCTGACCTCGTGATCTGCCCGCCTTGGCCTCCCAAAGCGCTGTGATTACAGGCGTGAGCCACCGTGCCCGGCCTCTAGTTGTCATTTTCTTAGACCATGCTGTTCGTTAGTAGTCTAGGTAACATTTTGGGCTATATGACTGATTTCCAGGCCACAGATATCATCCAAAATAGGATAAAGTTGAAAAGCCTCAAGGGCCACTAATCAACTTCTTTGAAAATGATTATGAAATTTGTAGGAACAATTCAACTATTAGTTTTGAATGATGATTCCAGTATGGATTATGGTCAAAGTTAGAAAATGCTATCTTTGTGTTAAATCTATTCACTTCTGTGGCAAAGAATGAAGTCTAAATGAAAATCACAAGAAAAAGCAAACAAAAACAACTTTTTTGTGGGTGCGGGAGGGGTCATGAATGGCTAATAGTTTACAAAACTCCAATCTGGAGCTGTTCAGTGTGGAAATGTTATTTGAAAATAATTCTCTACAGTCAATTAAAATTGTGCATATAACTGGAAATGTGTGTTGACAGGGCTTAAGGAGGGGAGGAATGAGGTATACAGCATTTCAAGCCTAGAGAACTTTAACTTCCTGCTACAATTCTGAGTAGCTAAAAAATGATTTGAAGTATCTTTCACAACAGCTCCACCCCACTTTGTAAACTTGCCCAATTCTTTCTCCTTAGAAAATAGGAGAAAGGGGTGACAGAGGAGATTGTGAACCTTTAGGGAAAAGATAATGCTATTTATTTTCTTCTTGCTTAATATTTTTTAACGATAGAAAATTCAAACACATACAACAGTACAGAGAACAGTATACAGTGAAATCACTCGCCTGCTACCCAGCTTTAACAATGACCAACTCATGGCCAGTCGTGTTTCATCTACACTGTAATCCTATCTCCCACACTGCACTGATTTTTTTGAAGCAAACCTCAGAATCACAATATTTAACCCATAAATATTTCAGTGTATATCTCTGTAAAGATACAGTGTAACTATTTTATGCCACATTAAAATTAGCAACGTTTCCTTAATATTATCAATTTAGTTAGTGTTAAAATTTACCAGTCAGTATATTTCACAGATGGTTGGTTTCAATTGGGATCAAAATAGGTGTGACACATTACATTTAGTTACTATATCTCATATCTAAGGGATTTATCTTTCTCCTTTCCCTTAAAATTTATGTTGAAGAAACAGAATTATATATCCTATCCAGTCTCCCATATTCCTTATTTTGCTTCCTGCATCCCTCTGGTGTTATTTAACATCTCCTACCTCCTGTATTTCTTATTAACTTGTAATAAGATCCAGAGGCTTGAGGAGTTTCAGGTTTGATTTTTTTTTTGAACAAATAATTCATAGGTATTGCTGAGATGCACATAAATGTATGGCTACTCTTTTCATGTGTTAGTAGACACTTATGATTGTCTGGGTCTCTTCATTCATGAAGGGCTGCACAATGATGCTATCCTATTTCTGTTATTCCTTCTTCATTTATTAGCTGGGATATATTGATAAAGGGACATTTTCCCACCTCTTCTGCCACCTTCCCGAAAAATGTTAGCATCGTGTTTACGCTTTTCTCTGCTTTACCTTTTTTTGTTTTGTTTTGCTTTTGAGATAAGATCGTGCTCAGCTGGTGAGATGGTGTGATCCTGGCTCATTGAAGCCTTGACTTCCTGGGCTCAAGCCATCCTCCCACTTCAGCCTCCAGAATAGCTGGGATTACAGGCACGCATCACCATGCCTGGCTAATTTTGTATTTTTGGTAGAAACAGGGTTTCGCCATGCTGGCAGGTTTTCACCATGTTTGGTAGAGTGCAGAAGGCTCTGAGTCCTAGAACTTTCTGCTTCTCAACTTTCTCAGACTCCTGGGTTGAAATGATCTGCCCAACTTGGCCTCCCAAAGAGTTGGGATTATAGGCATGAGCCACGGCATCTGGTTCTGCTTTGTCTTTTTCACTTAACAATTTATCCTAGAAACAACTTCATAGCTATATAGAGAGCTATTTCTCATTCCTTTCATAGGAGCAAAGTTTATTTAACCCATAGTTTATTTGAGCTGTTTTCAGTCTTTTGTTCCCTTTTCGTTTTAAGATTTATTTATGTTAGTCAAAGTCTCACAACAGGCAAGTAGGACAAAATTCAAATTCCAGTAAAGAGGAAAGAACCTGGTAAAATCTTGCCTTTTCTGGCTTCTTTACCTGCTTCTGTTCTTCCCATTTTTCACCTTGCCCCAACCAGCCTTCCAAGGCTTATGCCTCTGCCAGCTCTAGTCACAGCTCTACCTTTCCATATCTCCAAGTGGCTTCATGCTATCGAAATGACCTGCCTTTTCTCCTAAGCTTGGCTACTGGAGCTGACTCACACTCAGTCTTCTGGTTATCACCATTGCTACTAATGCTCTGTTGTAATGGTAAAGGCGGTAGCAGTGCTAATGGGGCTGGTCATGGGACTAAGATCAGCTCAGATACAGCTTCTAAACTGTGAGAAGCAGCAATCACGGGCTTGAGGAAGTGAGATAGTAGGAAAATTAGGATGATTATATTTATGCAGGTGCTGCAAACCAGTATGGTTCTCTTATATCAACTTTTCATGTACATGATAATGTGCTAGGACTAGCTTCTAATTCTCCTAAGATCACATACTTATATGCCATAGACATATGATGTATTATCCTTGGCCCCTGGTTTTTAGTCTTTACCTATAATCTCTCAAAGAACGAATTTACTCTCATGTCTTTTAAGTATCACTCCTATGCAAATAACTGTGAAGTGTTCATCTTTAGCTCAGGTATCTCTCTGGGTACTTACAACCCACAGTGTTCAACATTAGATGTGTCATCTTGAGTTGAAAACTGCCTGCCCTAAGAACTCAGTTTCAGTGATACACTATACTCCCAGGCATGTTGGCTTCAACACACTGGTAATATGCCCCTTTTTCTTTGCTTCATACCATTTAATCTGACCAAGTCTCCTGGACTTGATGGTGAGTTACCTGGGATCATGTGAATACTAAGAAATTACAATCCTGTCTAGATGGGGTTAGCTAATGGATAAATATAGGTTTGGACGGGATTCTTTGATGGTTGTACTTTGTCCTTGGCCTCATCCTAAGGATAAACACATTAGATAAAAACTTAATGGTGAGCCTGTTCATGTGCCCAGCACATTACTTCTATAGCTGGCATCTGAAAACTAGATTCAGTGAGTTCTCACTCATTGAGCCACACTAGGGCTATTTATAACCAAATAAATCTTACAGAGTCTATGTCGCTCCCCTGCCACCCTCATCAGAGCTGGTGCTTGCACTTGCTTTTGGGAGACCAGAGGACAGGTCAGTTCAGTTCAGCTCCATGCAACATCACTCCCCTCTGAAGCTAAGAGCAGAGCCCAAGCCAGTGCACATCCTGCAGACCTGTCCACAACCTGTGGCATCAGAGAACTTCTCCAGCTGGCTGATAAGAGACATGCGTGACCAATTCTCTTCAGAAGGAAGAACCAAAGTTATAGGTGAATAATCATAGCCCAAATGGAGTGATAAGGGGAGAGTGCTAGAGCCTATCACAGAGTTCACTGGAAGAACCTATGATACACACACAAAATTAAGTGTGCTTTATTTTACAAGAAGCTGGCAGACGTCAAACCCCGAGAAGCTTAGTAATCTTCGGAAACGGTAGATGGGAGTACTCTTAGCATCTCTAGGTCTTGTGGCAGACTGCTGGCATCTAAACTCAGGCAGAGTGTCTCTGCCCTTATGAGCACAAGTACAGTAGTGGATTGTGATCTGGGGACTTCTTGAGGGCACTGCCTTGTTTGCACAGTGTCCATTCCCTCTTGCCCTAGGCCTGAGCTGTAGTAGCGGCTGCCATATTCATGCACATAGGTTGTGGGACTTTGTTGTGCTCAGGATCCTTTAACCCTTGTATCTTCACATCACTGAATCCCTTACAGATATTCCCCAGCACCAGCCTGGATTGTGGCAGTCCCCACAGGGTGGCTATACCTAGAGAAGCAGCAGTATTTACAGTAGTCTGGCCGTAAGGGACTGCCACTCCTAGGGGAAGGGAAAGGGTACCATATCAAGGGAGCACCCTGTGGGACAAAATAAAGTAGAGTGCAGTCTTTGAGTCCTAGAACTTTCTGCTTGTGGGAAGTTTCTTTCAGCAGAGGCACAGATGCAGTGCTGGGCTAAGTGGGGGAAAAAACTGTCGTTCTACCCCAGCAGCTGGGCAGCCCCAGTGCTCGTGAAGGGACCTGGAGAAGGGGACTTCTTCTACCCTTTGCCTGTCACTGCAGATGTGGCTGGGACTCCTCCATGGGAGCTTGGCTTAGGTGCACCTATGGATGGCCTTTCTGAAGCACTCTGGGGTAGGGTCACAATCCCTCTCTAAATCAATGTCAGCATTTCTGCAGATCCACAGAAGTGCCTTGTCTGATCTGAATATCCAGAACATTGGGACAGGAGTGTGACAGGCAGGTAGACTGCTTTTGTGCTGGTCTGGAAGAGGAGCTGAGGTGGCTCCCTCCCTTTCTCCTGCAAAGACCTCAGTGCCTTTCAAGGAGAGCTCCCTGCATTGCTTCTGTCAAGGCTGGGACTTCTGTCCATCACTGGGGTATCGCATATATCCATCTGCTTAAGCTGCAGCTGGTTTTTACCTGTGGTACCTCCTACTGGCCCGAAAGCTGAACTGTTCAACTCAGTGAAAAATATTATGGGAAAAAAATTGAAAAGTACATACCACTGGAGAATGAGGTAAGCTTCATGGGACCTCTGCCATTCCAGCCCCACAAGACAGTGAACCTGTTCACACACCTAGCACACTGCTACTACAACCAGCATATGAGAAAACCACTGCACAAAGATGTTTTATAACCAAGGAACTTGTAAAGTCTTTGCCACTGAAAGCACTCAGAGCCTAAGCTAGGTAACTATACTGCACACATTAAAGTCACATCCTCAAGGGGAATATTTTTAATCCAGTAGAATAAAAAATAAATTCAAAAATAGTAAGAAAAAGTAGTCTACCCAAATGATAAGGAACCAGAAAAATAATTATGCAATATAAAAAGCACAGTTCTACAACACCCTCCAAAGATCTCACTAACCTCCCAGCAATGGATCCAAACCAAAACAAAATCTTTGAAATGCCAGATGAAAAAATTCAAAATGCTGACTATTAAGTTGCTCAATGAGATCCAGGAGAAAGTTGAAAACCAACATAAAGAAATCACAATAACAACTTAGAATATGAATGGAAAGTTTTCTAAAGAGACATATTTTGAAGAAAAACCATAACTTCTAAAAATGAAAGACATATTTTGGGAATTACAAAATGCAATGCAAAGTTTTGAAAATAGACTAGACCAAGGAGAAGAAAGAATGTCAGAGCTTGAAGACACTTTTGAAGCAACTAAATCAGAAAAAAATAATGAAACAAGAGTTAAAAGGAATGAACAAAGTCTCCAAGAAATATGAGATTATATAAAACATTCAAACCTAAGAATCATAAGTGTTCCTGAGAGAGAAGAAAAAGCAAATCATTCAGAAAACCTATCTGAGGGAATAATTGAGGGAAGCTTCCCTGGTCTTGCTAGAGACTTAGACATCCAAATACCAGATGCTCAAAGAATTCCTAGGAGTTTCACTGCAAAAAGGACATCAGCAAGGCATATATTCATCAGGCTATCTAATGTCAATGTGAATGAAGTAATTCTAAGAGCAGTGAGACAAAAGCATCAGATAACTTGAAAGGAAAGATAAAGGAAAACCTATTAGACTAACAGGAGATTTCTCAGCAGAAACCTTATAAACCAGAAAAGATTGGTGTCCTATCTTTAATCTCCTCAAAAACAGAATAACTGTCAGCCCATCACTGCAGACACAGCTGGGGCTTCTCCCATGGGGAGCCAAGAATTTTGTACCCTGCAAAACTAATTTTCATAAATGAGAGAGAAACTTTCCCAGACAAGCAAATGCTGAGGGAATTTGTCACTACTTGACCAGCCCTACAAGAGATGCTAAAAGGAGTTCTAAATTTCAAAATGAAAGGTCAATATGCACCAGTATAAAAACATTTGAAAGCATAAAACTCAGAGCTTATAAAACAGTAACATAATGAAGAAAACAAAACAACTAGGTAACAATCAAAATGATCAATAGAACTGTACCTCACATATCAATATTAATGTTGAATATGAGTCTAAATAGTGGGTCTAAATGCCCCACTTAAAAGATACTGACTGGCAGAATGGATAAAGAAACACAAGCCAAATATCTCCTGTCTTCAAGGGACCCACTGAAGTCGTAAAGATTCTCATAGACTCAAGGTAAGGGGATGAAAAAAATATTCCATGCAAATGAAACCAAAAGCAAGCAGTAATAGCCATTCTTATATTAGATAAATCAGTTTAAATCAATAATAGTAAAAACAAAACAAAAACAAACAAACAAACCCCACAGAGGGTCGTTATATAATGATAAAGGGATCAGTTCCACAAGAAAATATAACAATCCTAAATAAATATGCACCTAACTCCAGGGCTCCCAGATTCATAAAACAAATGCTCCCAGACCTAAGAAAAGACAGAGAGCAATACAATAATAGTGGGGGACTTCAACACTCCACCGACAGAAAGTCCACAAAAAAAAAAACACACTTGACTTAAAACTGGACTCTAAAACAAATGGATCTAATAGATATTTACAGAATATGCTACCCAAAAACTGAAGAATGTACATTCTTCTTATCAGCATGTGGAACATTTTCCAAACAGACCATATAATAGGCCACAAATAAGTCTCAATAAATTTTAAAAAATTGAAATCATATCAAGTATCTTCTCAGACCACAGAGGAATAAAACTAGAAACCTAGTCTAAGAGGAACTGTCAAAATGTATAGACGTAGACATGGGAATTAAACAATCTGCTCCTGAATTATCTTTGGGTTGACAATGAAGTCAAGATAAAAAATTTTAAAAACTTTGAAATGAATGCAATAGTGATACGTTATCAAAATCTCTGGGATACAGCAAAAGCAAGCTAAGAGGAATTAAATAACTACATTAAAAAGACAGGAAGATCACAAATTGACAAGCTAACATCACACCTCAAGGAATTAGAGAAACAAGAACAAACCAAACTCAAATCTAGCAGAAGAAAAGAAATAGCAAAGATGAGAGTAGAACTAAATAAAATTGATAGAAATAAACAGACAAAACAATACAAGGAATCAATGAAATGAAACATTGTTTCTTTGAAAGTATAAACAACACATTGATGGATCACTAGCTAGATGAACCAAGAAGAAGGGAGATGCAAATAAGCTCAGTCAGAAATAAAAATGGAGTCATTATAACTGATACCACAGAAATACAAAAGATCACTTGAGACTACTATGAACTCCCCTGTACACACAAACAAGAAAATTCAGAGGAAATGGATAAATTCCTGGAAACATTCAATCTGCCAAGCTTGAATCAAGAAGAAATAGAAATCTCGAACAGACCAGTAACAAGCAGTGAGACTGAATAAGTAATTTAAATGTCTCCCAACAACAACAAAAAAGCCCAGGACCAATTCATGTCTGATAGCCAAATTCTGTCAGACATTCAAAGGATAACTGGCACCAATTCTAGTGAAGCTATTCTATAAGATCGAGAAAGAGGGAATCCTCCCTAACTCATTCCATAATACAAACCTAGTACTGCTTTGATACCACAGCCAGGAAAGGAAACAACAACAACAACAAACCAATATTCCTGATAAACATAGATGCAAAAATCCTCAATAAAATACTAGCAAAGGAAATCCAACAGCACATCAAAAGATAATTCACCATAATCAAGTAGGTTTCATCCTAGGGATACAAGAATGGTTCAATACAGGCAAGTCAATGAATGTGATTCACCACATAAACAATTAAAAACAAAAACCATATCATCTCAATAGACACAGAAAACCCATTCAATAAAACCCAGCATCCTTTTTGATAAAAACCCTCAACAAACTAGGCATAGAAGGAACATACCTGAAAATAATAAATGTCATACATGGCAAACCTACAGCCAACATCACACTGAAAGGATTTACTAAATGGACTGAAAGCATTCCCCCTAAGAACTGGAACAAGATAAGGATACTCACTTCCACCATTTTTATTCAACACAGTGCTGGAAGTCCTAGTAAGAGCAATCAGTTAAGAGAAGGAAATAAAGGACATCCAAACTGGAAAAGAGGAAGTCAAACTATCTCTGTTTGCCAACGATATGATATGATATCTAGAAAATCCTAAAGACTCCTCCAGAAGACTCCTGTATTTGATAAATAAATTCAGTAAAGTGTCAGGTTACAAAATCAATGTACACAAATTAGTAACACTCCTATACACCAATAATCGCCAAGCTGAGAATTAAATCAAGAATATAATCCCATTTACAATAGCTGCAACCCCCGCCACACACACAACACCTAGTAATATACTTAACCAAAGAGGTGAAATATCTCTACAAGAAGAACTATAAGACATTGATGAAAGAAATCATAATGACACAAAGACACAAACAAATGGGAAAACAATCACATACTCATGGATTGGAAAAATCATTATTGTGAAAATGGCCATACTTCCCAAGCAATATACATATTCAGCGCAATCCCTGTCAAAATACCACCATCATTTTTCACAGAATTAGAAAGAACAGTCCTAAAATTCTGATGGAACCAAAAAGGAGCCCAAATAGTCAAAGCAATCCTAAGCAAGAAGAACAAACCTGGAGGCATCACATTATCTGATCTCAAACTATACCATAAGGATGTATTAACCAAAACAGCATGGTATTAGTATAAAAACAGACAGATCAATGAAACAGAATAGAGAGCTCAAAAATAAAGCCATAAATCTTGATATAGTTTGGCTGTGTCCCCACCCAAATCTCATCTTGATTTTTAACTCCCACAGTTCCCATGTGTTATGGGAGGATCCTGGTGGGAGGTGATTGAATTACGGGGGTGTGTCTTTCCTGCACTGTTCTTGTGACAGTGAATGAGTCTCATGAAATGTGATGGTTTTAAAAACAGGAGTTTCCCTGCACAAGCCCTCTTTTTGCCTGCTGCAATCCATTTAAGATGTGACTTGCTCCTCCTTGCCTTCCACCATGATTGTGAGGCCTCCCTAGTCACGTGGAACTGTGAGTCCAATTAAACCTCCTTCTTTTGTAAATTGCCCAGTGGTGGGTATGTCTTTATCAGCAGTGTGAAAATGGACTAATACATATCTATAGCCAACAATCTTTTACGACAAAAACATACACTGGAGAAAGGACACCTTTTTTAATAAATGGTGCTGGGAAAATTGGATTGCCATACACAGGAGAATGAAATTGGACCCTTATCTTTAACTGTATATACAAAAAAGAACTCAAGATGGATCGAAAACTGAAATGTAAGAACCGAAACTGTAAAAATACTAAAGAAAACCTAAGGAAGATTCCTGGACATTGGTCTAGGCAAAGAATTCATGACTAAGACCTCAAAAGCACAAGCAACAAAAGCAAAAACAGACAATCGGAACTTAATTGAACTAAAATGCTTCTGCACCGCAAAGGAAATTATCAAGAGAGTGAACAGACATCCTGAAGAATGAGAGAAAATATTGTCAAACTATGCCTCTGATAGGGGACTGATATCCAGAATTTACAAAGAATTCAAACAACAGCACTCCATTAAAAAGTAGGCCTGTTGGGGGGCAGGGAGAGAGAGCATCAGGATAAATAGTGAATGCATACTGGACTTAATACTTAGGTAATGTGTTGATAGGTGCAGCAAACCACCATGGCACATGTTTACCTATGTAACTTGTAAAACATGTACATGTACCCTGGAACTTAAAAAAAAAGTGGGCAAAGGACACAGACAGACATTTTTCACAAACAGACATACAAATGGCCAACAACCATATAAAAAAAATGCTCAGCAGCACTATTCATCAGAGAACTCCAAATTAAAACCACAATGAGATATCCTCTTACCCCAGTCAGAAAAGCTGTTACTAAAAATACAAAAAACAAAAACAGAAAAACAACAGATGTTGATGAGGATGCAGAGAAAAGGGAATGCTTATACACTAGTGGTGAGAAGGTAAATTAGTACAACCTTTATGGAAAACAGTATGGAGATATCTCAAAGAACTAAAGGTAGAATTACCATTTGATCCTTCAATCCCACTACTGGGTATCTACCTAAAGGAAAAGAAATCATTATATAAAAGAGACATCTGCATGTATATGTTTACTACAGTACAGTTCACCATCACAAGGGTATGGAATCAACCTAAGTGCCCTTCAACCAATAAGTGGATGAAGAAAATGTGGTATATATATGCCATGGAATACTACCCAGCCAGAAAAAATAACAAAGGAATGTCTTTGACAGCAACTTGGATGGAACTGGAGGTCATTCCCCTAAGCAACATAACTCAAGAATGGAAAACCAAATACTGCATTTCTCACATGCAGTATTTGGTTCTCACATGCAGTATTAAGTGGGAGCTAAGCTATGGGTATAGAAAGGTATATGGAGTGGTATAATGGACACTGGAGACTCAGAAGTGGGTAGGGTGGGAGTGGGGGTAAGGAATGAAAAATTACCTATTGGGTACAATGTACACTATTTTGGGTGACAGGTATATTAAAAGCCCAGACTTCACCACTATACAATTTATCCATGTAACCAAAAACTACTTGTACCCCTAAAGTGACTGAAATAAATAAATAAATCTTAATGGCATGCTGGTTCAATGTTAGTATTTGTGAGAAACACTAAATATGTAGAAAAAAGCCTGGGAGAAAAACAGATACCAAAGGCCAGGACCAATGAGGCCTGATTAGCAAAGGAAACTGATTAAATACCCTGGGCCCTGTTAGATGAGATGTCTGAATGTGACAGGGGTTAAAACTACACATGCCAGCAGAAACACTGAAGGGCTAGGTGTGAGAACCAGCAGGAATGAGGTCGGCCTTGAGAAACCACATCAGCCCTCCAGTCCTTGAAAGGCTCTTCTATAGAAAAATTAAAACTGTCCATCTTGGGAGGCTATGGGAAGCAGAACTAGGATCAATGTTCTAGAAGAAAGGTTTTTGCTCAGTAAGAGGAAGAAATATATTAACAATTTATAAGCTGGCCAAATATGAGATAGCTGTCGAGATAATGTGCAAATGACCATATGAGAACGATTCTGCAGATGTTATTTAAGCACTGGAAAGAAAGTTTGTTCATGTGGCATAAAATAACTTTCAACATGCTATCACGGTTGAGTCTACCCTTTCCCTCTACTTGTATGTACACACTCAACTTTCTTTCCTGTTTCAACAGATGAAGTATCTGTGCTGCCAAGATCAATCCTTCTATTTATGCATGGGGTTCCATTTCCTTTTACCTGAGTCAAGCTTTACCACCACCATGAAAACACGCTGTAATTTCTCATCTTATAGATGTAATCTAGTCCCTTCCTTGTCTCCATATCTGCTTTCATTCCAATTAGCAACACTCCTTGGAAGAGCTGTCTTTATTTTCCGTTTTCCATTCCCTCTCTTCCCATTCTCATTTAAACCCATTCAAATGACACTTCTGAACACTCCCCCACTGAATTGCTCTGTCAAGGTCACTAATCCAATGGTCAATCCTCAGTTCTCAATCTATTTAATCTATTAGCAGCATGTGACACCAATCACTCCCACATTTTTCAACTGTGCTCTAGAACCCCCTCACACTTTCTTCACTCCATTGACCCTGGCTTCCTGGCCGTTCTTGAATGTGCAAAGAAGAGTAGTGTTCAGAGCATGTGGACTTCTTGTTACCTCTCCCTCAAATGTGCTTCCTTTGGATAACTGCACAGTTCACTCGCCTCAAGTCTTTACACAAATGCCACCTTCTCAGCAAGGTTTTCCATGGCCACCCTATTAAAACCTGCAGACCTCCCTATAATCCCATTCTCCTACCCTGCTTTATTTTGCTCCTTCTCTCTTATTGCCACATACTGTATTTTATTTTGTTGATGGTCTGTTGCCTCTCACAAAATAGACTTCTTTATTTTCTTTGCTAATATTGTGCTAGTGCCTAGAACCTTATCTGGCACATAGTACATGGTCAACAAATATATGAAGGAATGAAAAAGAACAATGAAGGAAAGAAGGAAAATATATGAAGAGCATAAAATATTTGACTTCATGTTAACTAATTTAGGACTTTAGTCTGAACAAGTTGGTTTTTGACCAAATGTGGAGTTTATATGTCTTATAGCAGGTGTCATATTTAATTTTACATTGTATATACTGCTTAGGCAGATGAAGATTTATCAAAAACTAAAAAATACCCCCACAAACTTCAGAATCACACAATTTTGTGCTCATGTGTTCATGTAGGTTGAGTAGAGCTGGTTTTTACTACTATTGAGTTGACGTGTGCGCTTGGCCAGCCTTCCACAAAAATGGGGCTACACTAAAATAGCTAGTAGCCGAATAAAAACAGTAGAGATGAAGTAGAGATTACAACTAAATGGAATGTTAAATAAAGCTCTCAGCCGTGATACTAGTTTATATTCCTGAGTGTGGACTCAATCTGCTCTTTGGCCACACTCTCCCTTTTCTGACCCCATCAGTACCCTGAGCCACTGTCTAGGGGCCTGCCAGTAGAGGTGTCCTTAACTCAGGAGAAGCATGTCTGGTTCAGAGCTGTGAGGACACCACCAAATATCGAGCCCTGCAAAACTGGTGATCCATAAAGGCTTTCTGATTGATGAATGCCTGATTTGGGGAGTAATTTTAGTGACTTTGGGGTGCTGGTACTTATTCAGAAGGACTCCATGTGAATGTATACTTTTTTTTTTTTTTTAAAGGCCTTTCAACTCCTCACTGCTTTACTACTCTCCTGTTACAGAAGTTCAGATCACAATAGCACAACCACTCCTTCCCTACTTTAGCCTTCAGAAATCCGTAGTAGAACCTAATCTACAACTCTGGCCCTCAGAGCAACAAGCAAAGCAGTTACAGGTTTTTATAACCAGGTCAATGTGTGATTTGTGAAAAAGTGATGTTTCCCAGAAGCAGAAAATTTTTCCAGAAATATATTGAGAGATAGAAGTTAAAGGTTTTGTAAGTAAAAACATGTAAAAAGAAAAACTGCTGGCTATTTAAGCTAAAAAACTTTGCAGTTAGCGTTGATTTTACAAAATCAAAAATAAGATGGACACAAAATCAAATGTATAAAATCAAAAGCAATTTAATGTTTGAATATATATTAATTTATCTTCTCTAAATGTTTTACTACTTACATAATTTATGCATCAAATACGAAAGTAGTCCTTTTAAAAATAATTACTTCAGACCACCCATATCTAAATATATAAGTCATTAACTCTTGGAGAGATTAAAATTTAAAATTTAAAGGCTACTTAGTTTCAAGTTTTAGTGTGACAAAATGTAACAACAATGATTTTTTTTTAGTGTGATAATGTTTGATTAAAATATGAAGAGACAGCTACAAACTTACCAGCTCTCACTTTTAAGAATACTGTGGAGTCAGTATTTTCCTTTAGGGGAGAAGGGCTACTCTGTGCAACTCAACTCAGGAAAACCTATGCTTAATTCCTTGTTCTATGCTCTTGAGGAACAGGGGAATATAAATAAAACCTCAAGGAGTCTGACATTCTGAAATGAGAACAAGACAATAAGTACAGTGATGTAACTGACCTATGAGAAACAAAATGCTGGTGTGGAAATAATTATATTGACGATGGTGATAATAGCACTATTAGCACTACCACCTCCACCACCACTGATTTCCAAGTGTTCTCTGCCTTCACATAAGTTACCGAATCTATCCAACAATCTAATGTGGTAGGTAAAGTTCTTCCCCCTACCCCCAATTTATAAATGAAGAAATTTATAAATTTCTGATTTTAAAGCCTTTAGGTAAATTTGTTCAACATCACATACAGGTAAGTGGTGGATCCATATTTAAATCCATATCTGTCTGACTCTAGTACCTTTTCTCTACCCACCATAGCTCAGATGAGGGAGGGAAAGCATCTACTGGGAGCCTGGTAACATCAAAGACTAGATGCTTTAGGAATAAGCTTTACAAGAATGTGGAGAGATGTAGCTGGTGGTGTTGGTGGCAAGTGCACGCTCCCACACTAAGGTACACACTCATGTGAAGGCACAGAGGTGGCATAGGGTGGACTGTATTAAGGACTCAAAAGTAGTCTGACAGGACCGGGGTGGTTTTCAAACTGTGCTCTCTGCAGCCCTCTGAGTTCTCCTGAAGTGTCTCAGGTAATGAGAAAAAATGAGAAGGGAAAAAGCCTAAGAATGTAGAGAGAAAAATGGTCCAAGAAACAGAACCTGGGGGACACTTAAGCCCAGCTCCATACTAGGGAGATGGGTCTATAAAAGCGAGGTAGAAGTAGAGGAAATTAGGACAGTCCCACATAAAAACTGAAAGAGGGCTTTAGGAAGACAGTATGAATTCTGGCAGATGGAGCAAAAAGGTCAGGAAAGCTGAGGACTTAGAGCTGGTTATTAAATTGGAGAGAAGGAGATTGTGAGGTCAGCTTAGCAATGTGCAGAGGGAGGGAAAGCCCAGACTGCCAGGGTTTGAGAAGCAAATTAGGAGTGAGGAAGTAGAGGCAGTAGGTGTGCCAGACTTTTAAGAACTTTGGTGGTAAAAAAGAGACAGGTTGTAACCTAAGAGTAACAATGATCTAAGGAAGGTTAAAAAGGAACACACTATCCAAAAATGGTTGTAAAACATGAAATAGTATTTCCAGAGTTAATTTTTAATTTCCTGAGTTCACGGCTGTTAAAATCCAAACTATTTTGGCATTCACATGCTGGCATTCGTAGGAACTTAATTGTGAAGACAAATGCAGTAGCAGCTCACAGAGAATCCAAAAATCCTCTAAAATTACTGGAAGGGTTACATTACATTCTCCTCAAACTTCTAATCCCCCAACATCTGCAACTATAACATAATAGAGGTCTTTCCTTCAATGGGTAAAGTGAAGACAGGTGCCCCAAAATGTAGTACCCCCAAAACCTAATAACACATACAATAATGATTATTCAAAAACTTCAGAACTTCTCCATTGTCAAATAATTTTCCTTTGTATTCACATTTTATTTGCTTTACCTTAAGTCACCCCCTAATCATGCTGACATCTACCACTGATGATTATATTAGACCTAGAAGTATTCTAAAACAAATGAAAAATACTGACTTCCATTCCTGAAAGTCCTGCTTCCAATTTTCAGGAGGAAATTAAATAATGTATAAATCAAATACTGGGCCTAAGCCCAGACAGCTGAACATCGTTTTGTCCTTTCAAGGCAAAGAGGAAGTGTCTGCTGTGGCAGGGACATGCCAAAAGAAATAAAGCTTAACCTCAGCCCCATGTGAAAGTGATTTTAGATAATCGGGGGTGTCTGCAAATAGGTTAAAAATGGGACCACATACTAACACAGAACTTTCCATGGAAGTCAAAAAATGTACCAAGATCTAACCCCCACCTTAAAAACAAAATATTTTGGGAAAAGGGCACAGCCCTCAGACATTCTATATAAAGGCAGTAGAGGAAAGGGAAAGCAGACAGGAAGGAGAGAGATGACAAATGAAAATTAAAATGTATTTCCACTTACCCTTTACTGTAGGTAATCATAATTGCCAAATTCAAAGTGAGGTATGTGTGTGTGAAGAGGAAGAGAAGAAGGGAAGGAAGGAGAGAGAGATGATAGGAAGAATACGTGTGTCGGTGGAGAGGTGGGAAGATGGTGAAACAATTCTTTACGTTAGGGTGCGCAAACTTACGCCGTAAAGGGCCAGACAGCAAGTGTTCTGGTCTTGCGCAGAACACAGTTCCTCCTGGAACTACTCAAATCTGCCCTTGTAGTGTGGAAGCAGCCATGGGCAATATGTAAATGAATGTGTGTGGCTGTGTTCCAATACAACTTTATGGACATTAGAATTAGAATTTCATACATTTTTTCATGTGTCATGAGGTATTACTCTTCTTTCGATTTTTCTTCAATCCCTTAAAAAGGTAAAACATTCGTAGCTTGTGGGCTTTACAAAAACAGTTTGTGGGCCATATTTGATCCTCAAACTGTAGTTTAATGATCCCTGATTTAGACAGTTAACTCCCTTCATAGTAGGAAATCTGGGATTCTGGGTAAGAAAAACTGCTGTTCTTCTTTGCATTAGCTTAACAAAATGGTAATGGTAGAAAACATTTATTTGGAACATACAGCAGATTCTCCCTAGCCCTATCAGAAAGACAAACATCTCTCTCTCGCTCTCTTTTTTTTTTTTTTCCTACCAGGACACTTATACTAGTATGAAATCAAGTTTATGTTGTGAAAGACTTTGAAGTCAAATGATATCTAACCATGAATATGCAGCATTATTCAGGAATTAAGAATGACTTAAAATATTATTTCTTTTATCAGAATTTAATATTTTATAAACATCATTTGCAGCACAATGCTAGTGTGAAATTATACATAAGTTCCATCATCACCTCCACAGAAACCAGACGGATGGTGAATATACAAAGACTTCTTGGTGGAACATATGCTTTAGAGATCGTATCCAAAACCTTTATGACCTAGACTTTCAGGGACAAAATATAAAAGTGCAAGGCATTTATGTTCACAGTTTTTGTGAAGCAAAATCATTTTCATACATGAAGTGTTCTGATACAGAAGAAACACTGACTTTCCCCTTCTGTGTCAAAGAAAATCTTGTAAAACATCCTGGTAGGTGTCTTGATGGGCTCGATACAACCTTGATACCGGAAACATGGTATTTTTCCCTCGTCTTTCCTTTCTGTTCCCTTCCTTACCTTCTTTTCTTCCCCCCATCCTTTCTTTCCGTTGTACTTTTTTTTTTTTTTTAATTTTAAATAACAGGACTCCTTAGTTCTTTGAACAAGTGGACTACTTCTTTGGGGAACTGTCCCTCAGCTATGCCAACTCTTTGATAAGCCAGTCATAGAACCCAGTCTCTCTGGGCACAGGGGTGGCTGTGTGATCTTGCTGATCCAGACATAGTGTATTCTTAAGGGTAACAATGACCTAAGGAAGATTTAAAAAGAAATACACTCTCCAAAAATAGTTGTAAAACATGAATTGATACTTCCAGAGTTGGATTTTTGTGGACCAATCACTCATGTTATACTGGATCCTGGTTAATGTGTTGAGCATATTATTTGGATCATACAGCAGATTCTCCCTAACCCAATAAGAAAGACAAACATGCTTGTTTTAGATAACTTAGAGCATACTTTATCCACCAGAGTGAAAAAGCTGTCTTAACTATCCACGTGAAAGTGACTAAGGTTGGAGGAGAGGAAAAACTACAGAGTGAAAAAGCCAAGTGTGTGAAACAGGCAGTGGAGATGAGGAAAGGCTCAGTGAGTAGCCTTTTTATTTTCTCCCCTTCCATTTCTTCCAACCCTGTTTAATTTTTTAAATAGACTTAATTTTTAGGGCAGTTTGAGGTTAACAGTAAAACTGGGCATAAAGTACAGAGTTCTCAGATACTCTTTGCCCTCGCATACACACAGCCTGCCCACTATACTCAAAAACTCACATCAGAGTGGTACATTTGTTATAAGTGATGAACCTACATTGTTACACTGTCACGTGTATAGTGAAATGTATCCACCACTGTAGTGAACACAGTAGTTGCACTGCCCTAAAAATCCTGTGTGCTCTGCCTATTCATCCCTCCCTTCCCCTAATCCCTGACAACTACTGATCTTTTTTACTGTCTCCTTAGTTTTGTTTTTTCCAGAATATCATACATTTGGAATCACAGAGTATGTAGCCTTTTTGGACTGGCTACTTCCATTTAGTCATATACATTTAAGGTTCTTCCATGTATTGTCATGGCTTTATAGCTCATTTTCTTTTTAGCACTGAATAATATTCCATTGTCTGGATTTTTATTCATCCATTCACCTGTTGAAGGACATCTTGGTGGTTTCTGTTCTGTTTTTACTGTCGTTCATTTGTTTAAATTTCTTTCTTCTACTTTAAAGAGCATCAAAGGTAGATGGGGGTCTTAATTAGCAACGCACATAATCCACAAAATAGGTATGAGAAAAACTGAGGCCCAGAATTGAAGTGACGGGCCAATGGCACTGTTCTCTTCCCAGTGCCTTTGTCTATGCCTAAACCCCAACATCTGACAACACCTCACTGGCAGCCTGTAGGTCTAAAGATCACCTACTCTCTGGATTAGGATGTTTGGCTCACGTTTAATACCCCAAATGTCACTTTTTTCCCCCCTTTATCCAGTGTTATAAAAGAATATGATTCACATTATCTTTGAGAATTTTTGAGAGCCATTTGCTTTCTAATATTAGAGACAAATATTTGGTACCTTTTATCTTAGAAGGGAGACATATTTTCCTGTTAGCTTTGTAATGACTCCTAAAAACTGATGAAAAATATCCGGTCCCTACCCTTTTTCCCTTTATCCACAAAATAGTTCAAAAATTTGCCCACATATATTCATGCAGTTGTATCTTTAGAGCTTCAAATATAGCAATTTAAATAAAAAACACAATACAGCTATAGTAGCCAAAAATGTGAATTTCCAAAATGATACTACTTTTAACCAAGGTACTAAAATAACATTTAAAAAAAGAACAAAATGAAAACAAAAAAATGCTAATATGTGAAAATTTATGGTGCCAGCTGATCTGTAACTGCAAATTTCTCATGATTATTAAGGCAAATACAATACTACGCAACATATGCTTTTTCTGATTATTGTGGTAGACAAAATAATGCCCCACCCCCAAGATGTCCACCTTCTAATCCCTGGAACCATGAATATGTTATGTTACATGTCAAGGGGGAATTAGGGTTACACATGGAATTAAGATTGCTAATCACCTGACCCTAAAATAGGGAGATTATCCTGGATTATCTGGACAGGTCAAATGTAATCAGAAGCATCCTTTAGATGTGGAACAGGGAGGCATAGGTCAGAAATAGAAAGATACTTGAAGATGTTAGGCTGCTAGCTTTGAAGACGGAGGAAAAGGCCATGAACCAAGGAATGCAGGGGGCCTCAGAAAGCTGAAAAAGGCGAAGAGATGGATTATTCCCAAGAGGCTCCGTAAAGGAGTATAGCCCTGCTGACATCTTAATCTTAGTTCAATGAGACCTTTGTCAGATTTCTGGCTTCCAGAACTGTAAGATAATAAATTTGTCTTGTTTTAAGTTACTATGTTTATGGCAATTTGTTACAGCAGGGATAGAAAACTAATGTTTATTTATAAAGGAACCTAACTTTATTAATTAAAATGGTGGTAGTACACAGTCTATTAATTAAAAAAAGTAGTGGTAGAATAACAACAATAGCTATTATTTACTAAGTACCCTATATATTATTTCCAATCTTCATAATGCCTATGAAAGTTAAGTAATACTATTGCCATTTTACAGAGTCTCAGACAGGTTCACTAAATTACTCAATGTAATACAGCTGATAAATGGCAGAGCTAGGATTGGAACTCAGGTCTACTAAATGCCACTGCCTGTGCTGCTTCTACCCGAAGAACCTGCACACTAAACCTCATAAGAAAATATCACTTAGCATTGCACATGGGAGTGTCCTCTGCAATATGTATGGCTCTATCATAAATTCGAACTAACCTAATTAAAAGAAATTGGAGTTAAACACTTGTTCTTATGTAAATGTATACACATTTATTCCCAATCCCTTAGCTGTCTTTTATATTGTAATAGACCTTTAAAAAAATATTGCTTTCTAGTAACTCATGTATTGATTGCTCAATTTGAGCTAACTGATCAGTTAACTTCTACTTATTGATGATCTACTGATAACAGCAATGACAATTACAACTCTCATTTCTTGAACCCTTCAGTATGTGCTGACATCTACATTGGGCAATCACTTCCATTTTTCTTCAGTGAACTGAAAAACTGGATTCGTTATAATCTCTGGTGCATGATATGTACACGCGCTTTCTTGGGTGATACAATTTAATCTTCATGATGACCCTAGGAAGAAAGTACTATTATTACAACTATGATACCTATTAGAAAACTTTCCAGAGTCATAGAGTTAGTAAATGGCAGAGATGGGATTCAAATTTTGCTTTTCCTAATTTCAGAAACTGAGTTGCTATACTTCCAACTTGTATGTATATTTGTATACATTAGTTCTTTTTTTTTTTTTTTTTTTTGAGATGGACTCTTGCTCTGTCACCCAGGCTGGAGTGCAATGGCATGATCCCGGCTCACTGCAACCTCCACCTCCCGAGTTCAAGTGATTTTCTTGCCCCAACCTCAGCTGGGATTACAGGTGCTTGCCCCCACACCCGGCTCATTTTTGTATTTTTAGTAGAGATGGGGTTTCACCACGTTGGCTAGGCTGGTCTCAAACTCCTGACCTAAGGTGATCCACCCGCCTTGGCCTCCCAAAGTGCTGGGATTACAGGTGTGAGCCACTGTGTCTGGCCGAAAAGAAACTTCATTTTTCAAGCAGAGATAAAGCAAACTCACAGTAGGAGAAAAATTAAAACATTTCAGATTTCTTTGACATGGTCCTAAATTCTGGGGTCTATTACTGTGTCCCAGAGATATATGGTGCCATTTACATTAGAAATATACAGATTAAGGTTTAAAATTTCCCCTTAAAGGCTCAGCATATGACTCACCCTAATGTGTAAACATAACTAATTTCTGGAATGTACATATCAAAGAAAAAGCATCAGTATTGTACTTCCTGCATTTATCACGTGTTATATTTATATTTTTTATATTTTCATAAATGAAAATTAAGGCAAAAGACAATAAAATGAAAATCAATATTAAGAAAATTGCTCAAACCATACAATTAGATGGATATTAAACAGCCTGCTCTCAAGTGACTTTTGGGTAAATGATGAAATTAGGGCAGAAATCAAGAAATTCTTTAAAACTAATGAGAACAAAGATACAACATACCTGAATCTCTAGGACACAGCTAAGGCAGTGTTGAGAGGGAAGTTTATAGCGTTAAAAGCTCACATCAAAAAGTTAGCAAGATCTCAAATTAACAACATCCTATCACAACTGGAAGAACTAGAGTATCAAAAACAAATAAATCCCAAAGGTTGCAAAAGACAAGAAATCACCAAAATCAGAGCTGAATTGAAGGAAACTGAGATATGAAAAACCATACAGAAGGTCAATGAATCCAGGCATAGCTTCTTTGAAAAAATTAATAAGACAGACCAGTAGCTAGACTAATAAAAAGAAAGAAGATCCAAATAAACACAATTAGAAATGACAAAGGGGACGTTACCACTGACCTCACAGAAATACAAAAAAACCCTCAGAGAGTACTATGAAGACCTCTGTGCATACAAACTAGAAGATCTAGAATAAACTGATAAATTCCTGGACACATACAACCTCCCAAGACTGAACCTAAGAAAATGAATCCCTAAACAGACCAATAACAAGTTCCAAAACTGAAGCAGTAATAAAAAAGTCTACCATCAAAGAAAAGCCCAGGACCAGACAGAATTCTACCAGATGTATAAAGAACAGCTGGTACCATTCCTACTGAAACAATTCCAAAAAATTAGGGAGGAGGGATCCCTCCCCAACTCATTCTATGAGGCCAGCATCGTTGTGATACCCAAATCTGGCAGAAACACAACAAAAAAAGAAAACTTAGGGCCAATATACTCGATGGACATTGATACAAAAATCCTCAACAAAATACTAGCAAACCAAATCCAGTAGCACATGAAAAAGCAAATCCACCATGATCAAGTAGGCTTTATCCCTGGGATGCAAGTTTTTTCAGCATTACAAATCAATAAATGTGATTAATTCTATAAACAGAGCTAAAAACAGAAACATGACTATGTCAATAGATTCAGAAAAAGCTTTTGATACAATTCAACAATGCTTCATTTAGAAAACCCTCAATAAACCAGGCATAGAAGGAACAAACTTCAAAATAATAAGAGCCATCTATGACAAACTCACAACCAACATCATACTGAATGGGCAAAAGATGGAAGCATTCTCCTTGAAAAACAGCATAAGACGAGAATGCCCTCTCTCGCTACTCCTACTCCACATAGTACTGGAAGTCCTCGCCAGAGAAATCAAGTAAGAGGAAGAAATAAGATATCCAAATAGGAAGAGAAAAAGTCAAACTATCCCTGCTTGCAGACAACATGATTCTATATCTAGAAAACCCCATAGCCTCAGCCCAAAAGCTCCTGGATCTGATAACTTCAGTAAAAGTTTCAGGATACAAAGTCAATGTACAAAAATCAGTAGCATTTGTGTACACCAAAAACATCCAAGCTGAGAGCCAAATCAAGAATGCAATCCCACTCACAATTGCCACAAAAATAATAAACTATACCTAAGAATACGGCTAACCAAGGAAGTGAAAGATGTCTACAAGGAGAATTATGACACTGCTGAAAGAAATCAAAGATGACACAAAAATAGAAAAACATTCCATGCTCACAGATAGGAAGAAATCAATACTGTTAAAATGGCCACAATGTCCAAAGCAATTTACAGATTCAGTGCTATTCCTATCAAATTACCAATGACATTCTTCACAGAATTGGAAAAAACTATTTTAAAATTCATACGAAACCAAAAAGCCCAAATAGCCAACAAAATCCTAAGCAAAATGAACAAAGTTGGAGGCATCATGTTACTCAACTTCAACTATACTACAAGGCTACAGTAACCAAAACAACATGGTACTGGTAAAAAACTAGAAACATAGACCAATAAACAGAATAGAACCCAGAAATAAGACCATATGCCTACAACTATCTGAGTTTTGACAAAGTTAGCAAAAACAAGCAATAGAGCAAGGACTCCCTATTCAGTAAGCGGTGCTGGGGGAATTGGCTAGTCATGTACAGAAGATTGAAACTAGACCCCTTCTTTACATCATATACAAAAATCAACTCAAGATGGATTAAAGATGTAAATGTAAAACCTAAACCTATAAAATCCCTGGAAGATAACGTAGGAGATACCATTCTGGACTTGAGGCCTGACAAAGATCTCATGATGAAGATGCCAAAGGCAATTGCAATGAAAACAAAAATTGACAAATGGGACTTGATTAAACTAAAGAGCTTTTGTATATCAAAAGAAACTACTGACAGAGTAAACAGATAATCTACAGAATGGGAGAAAATATTTGCAGCTATGCATCCCACAAAGATAAAATATCCAGAATCTATAAGGAACTTAACATTTACAGGCAAAAAAACCTCAACATCATTAAAAAGTGGGCAAAGAATATGAACAGACACTTTCAAAAGAAGACATAATGTGGCCAACAAGCATATGGAAAAATGCTCAACATCACTAATCATTAGCGAAATGCAAGTCAAAACCACAACGAGATACCATTTGACACCAGTCAGAGTGGCTATTATTAAAAAGTAAAAAAAAACCACTCTGGTGAGGTGTCAGGGAAAAGGGAATGATTATATCCTACTGGTGGGAGTTTAAATGAACTTAGCCATTGTGGAAAGCAGTATGGCAATTCCTCAAAGAATTCAAAACAGAATTATCATTTAAGCCAGCAGTCCCATTACGGGGTAGATACTCAAAGGAATAGAAATCATTCTACAATAAAGACACATGCATATGTATGTTCACTGTAGCACTATTCATAATAGCAAAGATATGGAGTCAACGTAGATGCTTATTAATAGTAGACTGGGTAAAGAAAAAATGGCACATATATATCACAGAATACTATGCAGCCATAAAAAACAAGATCATGTCTTTTGCAGCAGCATAGATGAAGCTGGAGGCCATTATCCTAAGCAAACTGACGCAGCAGCAGAAAACCAAATCCCACATGTTCTCACTTATAAGAAGGTAAACAACAAGAACACATGGACACAAAGAGGGGAACAATAGACACTAAGGCCTACTTGAGGTTGGGGGGTTGGAGAAAGGAGAGGATCAGAAAAAATACCTATCCGATACTGTGCTTATTACCTGGGCAGTGAAATGATCTGTACATGAAACCCCCATGACATGCAGTTTACCTATGTAACAAACCTGCACATGTACCACTTGAACCTAAAATAAAAGTTATATATATATAAAAAAAGGAAAACCAAGGCATACATCAGTTAAGTCAATTACATAAGAATATAAGCTGGACTGCCATAGGACTGTCCCTCCAGGTCATTTTCCTTGCTCCAAAGAGACCAAAGTCATAAAAAAAAATTTTGTAGTTAAGACAGTGTTTAAAAGAACAAACCAAACAAGAGCAGAAGAGGCCAGGAGAACTTTATGCAAACATTGCTTGCAAACTCCTCTTCATCACCTACAGGGGTCTCATCATTTGGTTTCTGCAGGCCGCCAAAATAATTTACCAGAAAAGTGAATGCATTGATTCAAGGAAAGAAATGGTATGTTTTACAGGGTAGTTGTTTGCACTGTTCACATTTAACTTGAACACATAAAATGAGAATGGTGTAAATGGAGGAGGTAAAAAAGACAATCACTCAAAGGTCTGCCTGAGGGAAAAGCATTGCAGAGGAAATTAAGGAGAACATAATTCAATCAGAACGCAAACTATTTCCAGCACACTTGGATGTGAAGGTGAATATATGGGTACAACTCAAAAAACAACACCAAAGCAGCTGAATCATGTAGTGTATAAGTCATATTTTTATTCCAACCATCAAATAACTTCCTCTGGGATTCTTTGTACTGAAAATTATGACCCTCAGTAAATCCGACTTTGGCCAAAACATTTTCAGATCACAGTGTTGTTAGAACTCTGGTAAGACAGACTAATGGTTCTTCATTCTGGATTCTTGCCTCATGTTCCTTCATATAGGAATGACATCCTCTCATTATCAGACAGCCTCTCAAAACATATGGGCTAATCTAGTGGGAAGTCCAACTATCATTTCAAGATTAAATCAGTGCCTAAAGCTCTTGTACCAGAGAACTGGGTAACAGGATATGATAGGTTTTTGTTTTTTTTTTTTTTTTTAATTATGTACTCTTTTATATAATTAATCTGAATCTTGCCCAAACCAGCAACGATCCAAATTTGTTATCATCAAATATCAAAACTCATAACCAAGGTAAAAGGAAGTAACTAGGTCTCTTTATCTCTAGCTTGGGAGTCATAAAAGTTATTTGTTATTATGGTTAAGATTGAATGGTTTCAGACAGTCCAAAAAGAACATGTACTATTTCTTTAAAAAAAAAAATTAGAGAGTTTTTAGTATGGTAAACTTTCACAAAAATGAAATTGCATGCATTCAGTCTTTCATTCATCAAACATTTATTAAGTGCAAGCTGGGGGCCAGGCACTATTAGTTTTCTTTTATCAATTCACTCTGAAGATTCCAAAGCTTTAACACTGAATTACAAAGCCATTATGTATGGAAAATGAAAATAGTTCTCAGATTATTGCAGGTCAAATATAAAATAATTGAGGAAACCCTTTAAGAATACACTGAGTTATAAGTAATGCACTGTATAGACTAATTCACTGTGAGAATGAATATAAGAATAGATTATCAAGCAGGTCAGAAAATAAGAAAAAGCTACAGTAGAAGTTTAACCGGAAAAAATGTGGCATGGACAAGACTTCTAACATAGACAAGTTCTGAGCTAACTAGTAATTATATAAAGCCAGAAGACTAAGAGATTACCTGTCACCTCAGTACAGGTTAAGTAACCCTATTCCAAAATGCTTGAAACCAGAAGCATTTAAATTTTGGATTCTGGAATATTTGCATATACATAATAATTTCTCTTGGGGATGGGATCCAAGTCTAAACATGAACTTCATTTGTGTTTCATCTACATCTTATACAGATAGCCTGAAAGAAATTTTATACAATAAATAATCATGTACATGAAACAATGTTTTACTGCAGCCCATCACATGAAGTCAGGTGTGGAATTTTCCACTTGGGGCATCATGCCAGTGCTCAAAAAGTTTTGGATTTTGGAGCATTTTGGATTTTGGATTTTCAGATTAGGGATGTTCAACTTGTGTACTCAATCCTATTGCCTTGTCTAGGAAACATTATTAATTTACAATTTAAAAAATCTTCCATTAGTATGTGATCATCCATACATATAGAGCTTCTCCTTTGTCTTTATGTAATATATCTGTATTAGAAGTTTATATAGTGAATTATATTTTCAATGAAATAGGGAGAAATTTAAAAATGAAAGCTAATCTGTATGACATCTCCATTAAGATGATCCATAGACACCTCAAACTCAGTATGTTTACATTGATAAAGTTTGGATTTCTATATATTATTTAAAAAGAGGGATCAGACTTTCTGTGTATTATACTATGCATAATGTACAGTAAAACCCAATGTTAACGTACCTCATTATATATGGATCCAGTAATATAAAATAAAAGATTCGTGGAAAAGGCTTTTAAGTTGAAGCTTAGCGATGACTGAGTCCAACCACCCTTTTCACCTTTCTAGCCCTCTACCTAAGAAATTGTCTATATTCACAATCATTCTTACTTCTTTCTGAATAAGAGAATAAAGTCTCCTATCCTTCAGCTGAAGGCAAAACCTTTCTTTGTGTCCATGACTGCAGTCTTCTGTGATCTTCCTTCATTAGTTATCCCCTTTCTCATTTTTCTCTTGGATATTTTCACACTCTTCTCTCTGCTGACTCTTCCACTTCAACCTCTAAACATGTTCAAGTCTCTTCCATTCTATGAATATACCTTGCCCCTACCAGTATCTCTCTAGTTACCAATCTAATCTCTCTCCTCTCTTTTTCATTCAAAATTCTTGAAAGGAGATATCCAGAATAAATTTCAACTACTATTTTGACTTTAGTTCTCTATGATCTAGTTTTTGCCCTTACTGCTCCTCCAATGAAACTGCCTTCAGTGCTCAGTGAAGTCACTAATGACCAGCATCTGCAAGTAGATGTCAATGTGAGTAGTCCACGATGCTTGTATCTCATGTGCTTTTATAAGCTGCTGCAGGTAGATATGTCCCCCCTTTGGTTGTAACTTGTCTCTAATTCCTAAAGGTCTACTTCTGCTGGAGCATTTTCCCTGAGAATCATAGAAACTGCTAAGTGGGGTTCTGAGGAGAGACGACTGTAATCCCAAACCAATTTGTACAGCCATATAGCATCTAATGCTGGAGTCTCAAGGGTAATGATATTGGTAAACAGCAAATAAGCATGAAGGGCGAAGTTTGTATGTTCGTGTTATTGTACATAACCAAGTTTTGCAAATAACAAAAACATAAAAATGGATTTTTGTGTATATTTAGTAAGGAGGGGTTTACTGAGCTCACAGTGGCTATTTTCATTACATACATACCCAAAGAGAATGGATTATCTGTCAACAACTATCTTTGAAAAATGGAAAGCAAAACATTTTCTAGCAGTCAGAAGCTCAACAGTGTCACCCTGACTACTCTGGTGTTATCTGAGTATCAGGACTGAGTGATGAAATCTTGCACTACCTTTCCTGATCAGTGGAAGCATTTATAAGTTGATAGGAAAGATCATTGGTGTCAATGCCTCAAATAATTTCACTATGTATTACAGTGTATTATTGTTAATGTTTCGATTTTTAGCAAGTGAAATACTGATTATTCTAAACCTTTCAAAACCAGCATAAGTAAATCTTACTAATGTGCCAGTGAGAAAATGAGAATTATAAACATCATTTTGGGGAATGAAAAAAAAAACATATTAGGAATAATACTCAGGGGAAAATTTTAACTGTAGGACCAGGATGGCTTTCCAGTATAAGTTACAAATGGCAAATAAAAAAACTTAAATGTATTCAAATGTATGTGCATCACAGTTCCGTCACATGAACAATGGGTCTCAAGCACCCAGGTAATCTTCTGCTCTCACAACTAAGTCAGCTAGACACCAAAGGAGAATAAGAGGAAAACTTAACCCAGAGGAATAAGCATCCTACAAGCCATGAACCACATATGATAAGCTATTTAAAATGGGGCTGGTAGGCAGAATCACCAAACAAGCCTCAGCAATGGGGCTTTCCCTTAGTCTAGGGACAGTATCCACATGGAACCCCTATTACCTCACACCAAAGCTGTGCACTGCTGGCAGCTATGACCCTGCTGGCAGAAATTCACAGAAACCTTCAATTCTTGATAATAAAATGATCCTTATTTAATTAAAACAAAACAAAACAAAAAACCAAAACAACAACGATTGACGCTGTTTTCACAAGTGAAAAAAGCCAGAAGATGGCAAAAAAGCATAGAAGAACATTCTCAAGCCATTCCCACTATTATTTTCTTAGAAAGTTGGGAAGACATAATTTATCTTTAAAGGTATATCTAAGTAATTCTTGGGCCTTGAACTTGGCACCTAAGTGAGAGGCTTTTCTGGAGTACTATATTCACTCTCCAGCATTGTTCTGCAGTTGTCTACAACGGCATCATCAGTAGTGCAAATTTGGGTATAACTGATAAACCTTCATGGCTATGCTTCTTCACAGGTGTCACAAAAAAATACCCTTAGAGAATGATTGAGGGATAAAAATGATGGATTGTTGTTGATTTCTAAATGTAGCTGGCCTTTCATCGTCTTTAAGATGAAAACAAATCCTTTGAGTTTGAAATGCTAACCGGTATGTACACTGGCTTTTTAGGTTGAACCTAAGAAGATAATAACATTTCCAGCTATGATTCTGAGTTTTCTTCTAATTGTACTTTGATCAAGCTTTATGTCAAATAATTTGCCTGCCAAGATAGGCACTTGCTCAAGGTTTTAATTCTTAAAATTATAAGTAAGGATATAAAAGGTGAGGTTTTTAAGATGTTATATTCCTCTTTCTTTTTAAAATCTTTTTTATTTTTCTGCTTAAGTATTCCTCTTTAATTTCATGAGCTATGTTTTTTGCATTATTTCGCTGAAGAACCTAAAAGGAATAAGTAAATGAGAAAGCAACATGCACCTAAATTCTTTGATGCACAAAACACACAAGTTTTATAGCTATTTCTTTTTTACATTTCTAAGCCTTGCTAATCAATATTAATTAAACATTAACCAATTCACAAAATGTTTGGTTAGGGAGTACCCTTCCCCACAGAGGATATACATGCAGTAAAGGCAATAGAGTTGGCATTTTTAAAATATCCACCGATGATAAATCATTTTTCAGACTAGATAGTTATTGTCATGCTCTACTGTTTTATCTTTTACATTTTCATGGTGCACAGGAAGATTCAATTCTGATGTGACAGACATCCCATAATGACCACACTAGATAAAAACTAAAATTCCCGTAATATTAAGTTAGTCTGTTTTTATCATTTAGCCCTATCTCTTAGTTTTATTTACCAGAAAAGATTACATCTGCAAAGTTATTTAAAACTATAAATCTGGCCGGGCGTGGTGGCTCACACCTGTAATCCCAGCACTTTGGGAAGCCGAGGCGGGCAGATCATGAGGTCAGGAAATCGAGACCATCCTGGCCAACATGGTGAAACCCCGTCTCTACTAAAATACAAATAATTAGCCGGGCGTGGTGGCAGGCATCTGTAGTCCCAGCTACTCGGGAGGCTGAGGCAGGAGAGTCGCTTGAACCTGGGAGGTGGAGGTTGCAGTGAGCCGAGATCGTGCCACTGCACTCCAGCCTGGCGACAGAGCGAGAATCCATTTCAACAAAGCAAAACAAAACAAAAAAAAAAACCGAACAATGAATCTTTGAACAGCTTCTTTTACAAAGGTGACATCAGAAAAAGAAAAGACTGCATTAAGGGGGATGAAGGATGTATTACAAGGAGCAGTTGAAATGCAGGTTCCCCACCCATAGTACAGTGCTATTTTGGTGCTTCATATTTGTCTCAGCTCATACTTACAAGGGAAAAGAAACATGAGTTACTAATTTCAAACTTTAAAATGTCAGGAATGTAAAAACTAGAGGTTTCAATTTTTATTTGAAACCAAGGCAAAGACATTTCATTTAAAAGGAATATATTCAGATAGGTGCAAACTTGTCAAGATGGACTTTCAGTGTTCATTTCACAGATACAGGGGCATACAACCCACTATGCAAGCCATGTCACAAGAATGTTTTGTTTCTGTGAGTTCATGAAACTAATGGGTACTCATGTTTCTGAGAAATAAGAATGAAGCCATGTGTTCAGCAGTGTTTTTGCTACAGTAACAGTTTTTAAACTGCTCTGCAGAATCTCCAAGGTGCCTCAGAGGAGGCAGCATGCCCGGGGAGGAGGAAGAGGCATGCAGGTGGGACAGGGACCTCGCCAAAGTAGATCCAATATAATGAGCTTCCCACATACGGTTTTATTTGATGGAGGGGAAAGATTCTGCTATTAAAATCTTTCAGAAACTACACATTTGAAGTTTTAAAAATTACAGAAAACAGTAACACTGAATTCTAAAATAAAGCTTTCATGGAGAAACATAGTTCTGGATTGGAATAAAGAGGTGAAAAGAATATATGATGGTTTCTTCAGGCAATACTTTGCTTTTATAATTCCTAGTGTAGCTGATGTAACTTTCACCTACTAGTCTTTCTTATTATTTATTCTCAATTGGAAAGTAGAGTCAAATAGTGACAACTTGATGAGAATGAATTTCCTTGACAGATTTATAGAAAAGCTTAAAAATGTCTTTTCCAGGATTTCTTTATTGCTCTGAGAATTCTCTTCACTGTTCTCATGTGCTGAACGACCTGTTTCCTGGATCCCATGTTTTTTCCTTGTTTTTGGTGGAATGCATTTACTAGTAACTTCCTAAAAAGACATGCATGAAGATAAACATATTTTAGGTCTTGCATGTCTAAAATGAATTTATTCCATCTTCACATATGATTTCATTGTTTGGCTAGATATAGAACTCTAGGTTGGAAACAATTTCCCCTCAGAAATTTCAAGATAGCTCTCCTGTCTTATAGCTTCTGCTGTTGATAAATTTGTGGCAATCCAAATTTTTAGTCCTCTGAATGTGATGGTTTGAGGCCAGAGACTTGGTAAAGGCTTTCCATCCAGAAGTTTAATGTTCAATTCTTGGAAAGAAGTTTTGATAGTTTTCTCTCTTCTGATTCCATTGTTCCTTCTGAGACCTCTATTAGTCAGATGTTACCATGTCTACAGTTCTCATCTCTTTGTCTTTTTGTTTGACTTTCTGGGAGACTTTTTCAACTTGATCATCCAATTCTTCTATTTGTTTTTTATTTCTACCTGAATGTTTTACATTTTCAATTAAGGAACAATTGAGCCTTCTGTTTTAGAGCTTCTGGTGCTTGTTTTGTGGTCGTATTATTCTTGTCTCTTTTTTTTTTCATCTGCTCCCTAATTATCTCTCTTCTCCCTGTGCTTGTTTTAAGACTGTCTTTTATATTTTTAGCTTTCTTCAAATATTAGTGGTCCTTAGTTTTCAACTCATATTTAGGAAAGAGTCATTGAAATACCAATTGGAAACTGTGTGTGTCTATGAAAAAAATATAAATTATATATTGATTGTCTAACATACTGGCTATTAAAAAGAAAATAAACACTTTTCATGAGTGATTAGCTTATAAGCCATGATTAGTTTCAATATAGGGATATATTTAAACATAGCTTTACAGACATATTCAGTTCAGACAGTGAGTCAACTGATTCTTCAAATACCTGTGTAAACTTATGTTTAGGCCCCTTGGAGTTCCTCAAGATGTATCACTACTGTAGTAGCAGAAATAAAAGTTCAAAATAATACAGAACTTAATTATATACTATTTTATGTCATAAAATATAGAAAAGTTATTGTAATGAAATCTTTTGATACTAATTTGTTTTTATCTAAGAGTGTTTGAGTTACGTTTTTTTACATATTCAGGCAATCAATTTACCTGAGGCAAAGTAAATACAATTCTTGCTTTCAAACATAAAACCACTCCTTAAGGATTCTTTCACAGTGAATAAAAATATGCCAAAAGGCTAATTTTGCTGTCACTGAAAGACTGTCCTGTCCAAGTGCCAAAAGTAGTGTGAGTTATTTTTAATTTTGAAGGAAAAGGGAAAATATCTAATTTATGATGTGGAACTTCCACAATGGTAAAGTAGCATGTTTACTATACCAAAAGTTCCTTTGCTCCTAAACAGGGAAGCTTTGCTACAAATATAAAAGCAAAACCCATTTTCCAGAATTTAATAGTAAATAGGGAGTGAGCTATTATTAAAGAACATCAGAAATAATCTTTGGAAATTGGAAACACAAACAAAATAAAAAGAGAAAACCCTATGAATCTAAATTCTTTCTAGTCAGTCTAAGGCATGGTTAAATTCTGTTTTTCAGTTTCTAAAACCTAGTGGAGGGTTTCTTTAAGAACAGTGTAACCACTGCACTACAGCTCTGAACAACCATTTTATAAAGTTTAATAACATTCTAACAGAATGACTTCTTTCAGAGCTCAGAATTATGGTCATTTGGGGATGAAGAATGAGAACATGTCAACTGTGTGTTTCATACACTGAATAACAGATATGTGGTGCTACTATCCTCAGCATTAGACTTCTCAGCCTTATTACCTAAACACTGGGGTCCGATCTTAGCTTCAAAAAAAGAGCAAAATAATGAGGTATGCTTATTTCCTAAAAAATTATTCTAGTGGAAACAGAAACCCTCAACTTTCTAAAGTTGGTTTACTGTTTTTTTTCTTTTCAATTAATAAGACACGTAAAAAAAGTTAGGAAGAAGCTATAGGCGAGAAACTAGCAATTAACTAAAGAATATGCCGAAATAGGGACATTATGCAGGCA
Organism: Macaca thibetana thibetana; assembly: GCF_024542745.1. Lineage (NCBI taxonomy): Eukaryota > Metazoa > Chordata > Mammalia > Primates > Cercopithecidae > Macaca > Macaca thibetana. The sequence continues at coordinate 66,357,847 of NC_065582.1, forward strand.
GTCTATAATAAAAATTAGCTTTACACATTTGAAAGTGTAAAACATTAGCTTTACACATTTGAAAAGTAAAAAATAGTATACATCTTTAATAAGAAAAAAATAAAAATAGGATTACAGATGTTTATAAATATAAATCAGGTGAAATAAATGCTGCATGTAAACTATTAAATATAGTTTAAAGAACACACCATTAAAACTGAAAACAAGATATATAAATGAAACATTTATTATGAGTATTCATAAAATCTATGGCAACACAATGTGAAAAAATTAGGCAAATTGTAAATTTTTTAATACTACATATAAAATTAAATTTGCTGATTATAACAAAATTGATTTACTGAGCACCTGTTATGTGCTTACTAGGATAAGCACCTTATATAAATTATGTCATCTAATCTGGACAACTATGAAGTTAAGGACCTCTCTTAGCCTTATTTACATATGAATTAAAAGGTCACATACCTAGGAAATGGAAGACTTGGCATTTGGATTCACAGCTTTCTCATTCCATAACTCAGGGTGCTTAACCATAATTCAATTTCATATAGTTAAAAAAAAGTTCTTAAAAGAAGAAACAGTTTTTACATGTGTGTCTTTTCATATATAGATCAATTAGGTTATTATTAGAAATCAGCCTTCCATCACTTCAAATAACCAAACAAAAATAACTGTCACTACCAGAATCTATGTTACAGAGTTAATAGTATGCTTTGCACATCTCTTTTTTAAAATCATAAGCTCCTCTCAGGTTAACAGAACCTTCCCCCCGTCTCCATTTTATCACTCTTCTGAAGATCAAATGGTTTATATAAAATTTTGGAGAAACAGAATGAGGAAATAGACTGAGAATTTGGAAGAGTAGAAATAAGGTGGAATGTTAAAATGCTCAAATCGGCATTATCATTGGCTTGAGTAATTCTCCATAGATAGAGATCTACTCTGGATATCAGCCTTGGGGACTAGATTATCTGGTAGGTCCTGACTAACTTGTTCACTGGATATACTTCTTCCCTATAAAAAGACTTCCATGTTTGGGTGTAAAATGTTATATGAAATTTGTTGCTAACCAGCCTCTCATTCAATATCCACTTCCTTTCTGACTAATACTTCTTGTAAACTCACAGCAGTTTTAAATACCTGGCATAGAGTCAGCAATACAGGTATGGCAGCACAAGGTGTTCTGGAGTAGGATTAGCTTTGGTGTAAACATCCTATCTAAAATAGCCTTCAGGTAAGCTGAATGTACTTTTGTTGCCAATTTAAGCAGAAGGTGAAGTTTGGAAATACAGAGAATCTCCATACACTGTAAGTACATTGTATCTCCATACATTGAAGTTTTAAAAATTGTAAGTTAAAATGAACAACACTGTAATTCTGTAACCTTCACTTACGTTCCCAACAAAGAGTTTAAGGAAAAAGTTGGCTGCTGCATATTTCCATTCTATAACCCTTTTTATCCAAGTATCTCCAAAATCATAGATAGTGAACTTGACTAGCTGTTCTTAAGGAAGGTGAAAAGCAGAACAACCAAAGATGTCAGGGTAAAAAATCACTAGGCCTTCAACTCTCTGAGCCATGTGTGAAATTTTCATTTCTACTCAGTGGAAAACTATTAAAGTTTGCTAAGGAGAATTTTATTAAAATCCAAGTTCTATGTACTGTCAGAGTCATTTAAGGTCCCCATTCTTCTGGTGCCATAATTAATATCTTTTGGCCACAGAAGAAGATATTTAGAGGCATTGACTAAGACCCCAAGATCCCAGCTTTCTGGACAGACTGTAAGAGAAGTGTAACCATACTACATATCTCTGGAGGTCCAATCCCTCAGGGATTCCTTATATAATTAATTTAATTTATGACAGGTATATAACCACACAGATTTTTAACACTTGAAAGGATTATAAAAAGACCATTTTCCTATCCCCTTATTAAAAGATGAAAGTGAGTTCTAGACATGATAAATGATTTGGCTAAACTTACGTTGTTCTAGGTGGCCATGATGGGTCTTGGCTTTTACTAAATTTCTTCACTTAGCATGTAGATCATAAAATGCTGAGGAAGGGAAAAGGGGAGTGGTGCGGGACTAGCTGAAAAGTTACAGTCCTAAATATCTACTTTTAGCATATGCTGATTTTTGCTCTGAAGGATCCTTTCATAATTCATTTACAGCAGAGAAGCCATATTTTAGCCACTAAACAGGTACAGAGATTATGCCTTTGTTCTTACAGTTTATATTCAAAGTTATATAATATGGCTCAGAGGATATAATCCACCTTAATCTTAATATTCTAGCAATTTATACCAAGTGCTGTACCTCATGGCAGGTTTAAGTTTGCACAAAAGACCTTTTATTAAATTTATTATCATTTTTTATTTCAATAGGTTTTTGGGGAACACATGGTATTTGGTTACATGGATAAGTTCTTTAGTGGTGATTTCTGAGATTTTGCTGCACCCATCACCCAAGCAGTGTACACTGTACCCAGTGTGTAGTCTTTTATCCCTCACTCCTCTCACACCCTTTTCCCTCAGTCCCCAAAGTCCATTGTATCATTCTTATGCCTTTGCATCCTCATAGCTTCGCTCCCACTTATGAGTGAGAATATAAGATGTTTGGGTTTCCATTTCTGAGTTACTTCACTTAGAATAATGGTTGCCAATTCCATCCAGATTGCTGCAAACACCATTATTTCGTTCCTTTTTATGGCTGAGTAGTATTCCATGGTGTATATATATGCCACAATTTCTTTATCCATTGGGCTGGTTCCATATTTTTGCAATTGCGAATTGTGCTGCTATAAACATGCATGTGTAAGTATCTTTGTCATATAATGACTTATTTCCTCTGGGTAGATACCAGTAGTGGGATTGCTGGATCAAATGGTAGTTCTACTTTTAGTTCTTTGAGGAATCTCCACACTGTTTTCCATAGTGGTTGTACTACTTTACATTCCCACCAGCAGTGTAATGATATTTCCTTTTTACCACATCCACGCCCTCATCTATTATTTTTTGATTATGGCTATTCTTATAGGGGTAAGGTGGTACTGCATTGTGGTTTTGATTTTCATTTTCCTGATCATTAGTGATGATGACTATTTTTTCATATGTTTGTTGGCCATTTGTGTATCTTCTACAAAAGACATCTTTAATAGCCCAATTTATTTTTATGCAAGTGCTTATGAGGTAAATCTTAAAGTTACAGAAAGTACTTTATGTATTTGAGATGTAAAATCTCCATTTGTTTAACGAAAATAACTACATAAGGTGCTATGCTAGGCATTGTGAAGGAGACAAAGGTGGATCAGAGAAAAATAAGACACCTTGTACAGATGTAAAGCTTGTATCTACAAAAGGGTGCCCAGCCAAGGGGGGCAAATAGGGCTGAAATGTTGCTCATGCTCTGACAAGCTTTTTGCCCTAACAGAAAGTTGTCACCAAGTGGGGTGAAGGAGCACCTTTTTCTAATTCATGTAATGGTGCTTGGTAGGCTAGCTAGTGGTGGCTTCAGACACAAATGCCACAAATCTTTCAATAACACAAATCTGACCACAATGGTCATCACATTTTTCAATGGTTCTCCCTTGCTGAAAGGAGAAAAGCAAGTTCAGATGATATTCAAGTTCCTTCACATTTAAATCTGACCTACTTTTTCTGCTTCATCCCCTACTACTTCCACATGAAGACTCTTTCTGCCAATCATATTCAACCTTTAACTGATTTTAGACCACACCATGTTCTTTCATTCATCTCTGCCTTTCCATCTGCTCATCAAAACTCAGAAAAAAAATTCTTCTGGGTATCATCTATCTCATTTAATCCCAGGTAGTGTGAGTTACTCCTCCTCCTTTCTCCTGCAGCATTCTGCACATCACTAGATCATGCCACAGAAATACATTATATAGAACTTTGTTATTTATACCTTTCATTCTAAACTGCAAATATTATTCACAATACCTAGGAAATAAAAGAAATTAATTGATAAAAACAAGGTTCCTAACTTTAGGTAGCTTATACTTTTTTGGAGAAGATGAAAACAAGGTAGGTAGAGACAATTACTGTAAGAGAAAAGTGTATAAAAATGGTACAGATATTTCATATCTGCTGTTTAGTTTGCTAAGTCACTATTCACAGGAATTGACAAACTCTTATCAAATATTCAGAGATGTCAAAGGGAACTATGAAAGTTTCCAAGAATGTTGTGTTGACTCAGAGGCATTAGGAGATCGTGAAGAGTCCTTCAAGTGGAATTGAGAGACCTGCTTTCTGGTCCCAGGTTTGTCACTTATTTGCTGTGGGATCTCAGACAAGCCAATTGCTTTTGCTTGACTTTAGTTCTTTTGCTATAGCACTGCTCTCACAGAGTTAGGGTACTCAAATAGATAATGTATATGAAAATGTGATTAAAACTAGAAAGTGCCACTTCAGCAAATGTTAAAACTGACATTTTTGGTTGGTAAAATGACTTAGAATCAACACATAAATCTACCACCCATCTAATATTAATGCCCACCAAGTGTGTGTGAGACAACTGCTTTGCTGGACTTTAAGAAGTACAAGAACTGATCTCTGCCCTAGAGAATCTGTTTGGAGAGATGAGGCAGCTGCTCATGTTAAAATAACTACAGAGGCCAGACACAGTGGCTCAGGCCTGTAATCCCAACAGTTTAGGAGGCTGAGGTAGGAGGACTGCTTAGACCAGATATGGTGAGACCCCCCCCCAGTGTTTACAAATTTTTTTTAAAAAAATTAGCTGGGCACAGTGGCATGCACCTCTATTCTGAGCTACTCAGGAGGCTCGGGCAGGAGGACCACTTGAGCCCAGGAGTTCAAGGTTGCAGTAAGGTATGATCATGACACTGCACTCCAGCCTGGGCATTAGAATGAGACCCTGTCTCATGCAATGACTCTGATATTTTAGTTTGGGGAATTCTATCACAAGAGACTTCACGTAGGAAGAGTACAGACATTTTAAGTGGCTATAATTGCTCCTTCTGTTTTCACTGTGTGGGAGAAAAAGAGAAGATGTCAGAAGAAATCTGTCTCTAAAAAAATAAAACAACTACAGGAAAAAATATAGTAGCAGCTAAACAAGTGAGACAAAAATAAGTGTAAAAGAGTACAAAAGAATAGGCTATTTCTTGGTGGGGTGGTCATTATGGTTTAATGACAGAGTAGTTATAGTTATTTCAGTAGGTCGTGTAAGGAAAGAATACAGTTGGCCCTTGGTATCCAAGGGCAACTGGTTCCAGGAGCCCCTTAGATACTAAAATCCGAGGATGCTGAAGTCCCTTATATAAAATGGCATAGTATTTGCATATAACCTGTGTGCACATCCTCTTGTATAAGTCATCTCTAGATTACTTATGACACCTGATATAATGTAAATGCTATATAGTTGTTATGCTATATTTTCAAATTTGTACTTTTTGTTGTTGTATTGTTATTTTTTATTGTTTCTTTTTTCTGAATATTTTCTATTCTCAGTTGGTTGAATTTGCAGATGGAACCTGCAGATACAGGGCACTAAGTATTTTGAAATTCTGGGGCATAGATACAGAATTTTAGTGTAAAGACACAAGAAAGAATACAGAGATAGCAAAGAAGATCTCAAGTAAAAATAGTAGACCACTTGGTGATAGCAGCATGTTTTCATAGGGCAGTTTCTGATTAGGCAGGAAAAATAGGTTGCAGACAGTCCCCAACCCTTTTGGCACCAGGGGCTGGTTTTGTGGAAGACAATTTTTCCACAAACGGGGTGAGGTATGGTTTCGGAATGAAACTGTTCTCAGGCATTAGATTCTCATAGGGAGCACACAACCTAGATCGCCCACATGCATAGTTCACAATAGGGCTCGTGCTCCTAAGAGAGTCTAACGCCACTGTTGATCTAACAGGAGGCAGAGCTCAGGCTGTAATGCTCACTTGCCTGCCACTCACTCACGCTGTGCGGTACTAGTACTGGTCCACGGCCAGGAGGTTGGGGGACCCCTGGCCTATAGGAGGGTGCTAAGTACTGTGGTGCTCTGCTTCACTTTGGAGACAAATACACTGCTGCTAGCTGCTTTCTAACAATAATAAGTAGAGAGCTTAAGACCAGGTCAATTTGCCTTTCCTTAGAATCCTTATTCCCATCTCAGATGTGTTGTTTGACTGGTCAGATGAACAATCTATGCCAGATTCTAATGCAATGACTCTCATATTTTAGTTTGGGGAATACTATCACAAGAGACTTCGCGTAGGAAGAGTACAGACATTTTAAGTGGCTATAATTGTTCCTTCTGTTTTCACTGTGTGGGAGAAAAAGAGAAGATGTCAGAAGAAACGTTAATCAGTGAGATAGAAAAGTAATTTAAGGCTCTCCTTTTATTAGCTATAATAGCTCAAGCATAGTGAATAGGACCCTTCTTGAATTAATGAGGCAAACTAGAAGGTGATTTTTTTTAATGTCAAGCTGGTGTGAAGATCTTGTGCTATTATTAGACCCAGGAAGGCATAGACTAAAAAACAGAATTCAGGGCCTGACGGATCATTAAAAAATAAAATAAATAGACTAAGTTTACATGAAGTTAAAGCTTTTTGAAAACTCAGTGTGAAATGTATTTAACTCCAATGAATTGCTTTAAAAAGATTTTCTAGAGCTAGATTCATAAGATTATAATAAAAAAACGACTATAGTAAGCACATTTTACATTTTAAAGAAAAGGAGGTGTTTTTTTGCTCCTGACTGCCACATCATGAGTTGCATGCCTGCTCCCAGGACGGGCCTGTCCCAATCGGCTCTTCCCTGTCACCGCAGTGTCCCCACTTGGCTGAAGCTGGCCTCTGAAGATGGAAGGGAGGAGATTTACAAACTGGCCAAGAAGGGCCTGACTCCCTCACAAATCGGCAATCCCAGGGGATTCACTGAAAGGAGGATAATATCCAAATGCAAATAAAAATTCAACCCCACTTTTACAGATATCCGTCTTTGGCCTATGTCAGCAAATTCCGATACACAGAATAAATTATGCATCTTACTCATCACCTATGTTCCCAAGCATAGGGCACATGGGGTAATGAGCCCAGTTATTGCCTTTTTTGTAAACATATTTATGACAGTTGATTTCCTGTTAGAGATAAAACTCTTCCAAAAGTAACTGGGATAATTTGATAAAAGACACATGAATAAATGAGGTGGAATTGCTACAAATAACTTAAAAAACAAAAATCAAGCAAAAGAAAACAATAGTGATAACCAAAAAGACTGACTTTCTCCTGAGAGAAACTCCCAGCTGCTTTTAAATGGCACATGTTTTTTCATTAACTGAGAGCTACAGCCAAGAAGCCAGGACAATGAGGGCCACAGCCACAGGGACAATGAGTGGCAGGTGGCAGAGATGGCTGAAAGATGCAACCTGCTTCAGTCTCCCCTCAGAGGCTGCTCCCTAACGGCTGTATTCCCCTTCCAGCTGGTGACAGACTTCCTCTTGAGAGTCTCCTGAGGCTTACAAAAGTGCTTCAATTCTCTGTATAGCCTCTCCACAGAGGAAAAATGGAGTAACTTTGAGCAGAAGGAGCTATTTCAAACACTGAGCTCATCTAAGCTTTTATAGAACAGTGCTGATTGGGCAAAATAAATAACCAAGTGAAAAGAAAATAATTTTTTAAAGTAACCTCTTCTCATCCCAGTCATTAAAAGTACCAGTAGTGGGCATGGAGGCTCATGCCTGTAATCTCAGGACTTTGGGAGGCCGAGGAGGGCGGATCACCTGAGATCAGGAGTTCAAGACCAGCCTGGCCAATGTGGTGAAACTCCGTCTCTACTAAAAATGCAAAAATTAGCTGGGCATGGTGGCAGGTGCCTGTAATCCCAGCCACTTGGGAGGCTGAGGCAGGAGAATTGCTTGAACCCAGGAGGCGGAGGCTGCAGTGAGCCAAGATTGCATCACTGCACCCTTGTCTGGGAGACAAGGGCGAAACTCTGTCTCAAAAAAAAGGTACCAGTATCATCTCCATCTTAATCATCCTCTATAACTTTTTTACTAAAAATAAAAAATGCTCACTACACTTCAACATTTTGTTTCTAAAAAACAATTAGAGTGCCAGGAATTTCCTTGTCTCTGGCTTTCCTGCCCAAATTCTTGTTCATATAGCTAATAGTATACAGTTAAATAAAATTAATTTTATATAATCTTGAATATAATATACTATTCTCTTGTGAGGACAATTAATTGATAGTAGTTTCATTTTTATACCCAAAGTGGCCAAAGAGACACTCCAACTCTGAGAAAATGGCTATGTCTACAGTAGGGAGTTAGAGGGCTCCTCTTGTAACAAATGAGAACTGAGATCTATTTTTCCTAAATCTAATTTAAAAATCTTTTTTCCCCACAGTTTATCAAGTGCTTGTTAAACATGCGCCATGTAGAAGGTTCTGTATGAAGACAGAGAAACAGAGAGAGATGAAACCTTTTATCGTAAGCATTATTTAACCTGTCCTAAATCTCCTGTTCATTAACTTTAAGACTTTTAAAGAAATAATAATAATTTTCCTAAAACAACTGTGTGAACTGCCTAACTATTCAGACCAGACCAAACCAAACCAAACCAAACCAAACCAAACCAAACCAAACAAAACCAAACCAAAAAACCCTCAACAGGGAACAAACCTGCCTCATCCAAATTAGAAACCTCAGAAGTACTAAGACGTAGCTGTTAGCAAAATTTCTATGAGTTGTAATAGTATACTAATTATAAATAGGACCACAATGGGATCCCCTCCCCAACCCAAGCATTATGGAACACAAAAATATAATTTGAGGAAAGAGAATTTTCTGCTACTTTTCCTGTGACGATTTTCAGAAGATCTCATATAAAAATTAATCACAAATGTGCTTACATGTTAGATCAAATAAGAAGTGTACTATATAAGAATTAGCAAGCCAGTACAATAATTGCTGGCATCAAATAAGGTTTTTTTTCCTTTTAGCCGGACAGAATCTCACTGGGTTTTATTTTTGTTTTGCACTTCGATGTTACTACCATGAATTACTTAAAAGTGAGAAAGGCACATTTATATCTTGCTAACTGCTCTTCCAGTTCACTCAAGTGAGAGATTTATGGTTTCTTCATCTTCCTCTTGCTGTTTCCTGCAAATTGCCATATCCTCATACATGATGCCAGCCCTTGTCTCAAATCAAAAACTGAATTCTAGAAATGTTGGAGCAGTCAGTTAACCATAACTCCATGTTCATTTTAACTTTATGGATGGTCATAAAGATCATTGTTTCAGAGGAGTTAAAGGTGAGAGCACTTCAACTGCTTCTCAAGCTACTTTCCCCATGGCTTTTTATTCCCGTGGACTTGAAAAATATAAAGGAGGAAAATCAAATACAAATGCTCCTCAACTTATGACGGGGCTATGTTCTGGTAAACCCATCATTAGTGGAACATGTCTGAGTTGAAAATGCATATATGTGTTTTTTTGACTTACAATATTTTTGACTTATTATTTTCAACTTAAGATGAATTTATCCAGATATAGCTGTATTGTAAGTTGAGGAGTGTAACGAGTGTGTACCACTTTTGCACCATTGTAAAGCCCCAAAATCTTGTCAAACTGTCGTAAGTTGGGGACTGTCTATATCTATATCTACGGTTCTTGGGGCAAAACAATGAACAGATCTGGGATTTATTTTGGCTGTTGTTATTAGCTATGACTGCATGATACACTAAGTCCAGTTCCAAATAGACTCTCCGAGTACCATTAATGATCTGTCATATGGTAATCTCTTCGGTGTTTACATAAGACGAATGAAAACAATAGCAAGCAAAACAGAATGTGGAGTCCTAGCCTATTGAGTAATTCAGAAAAAAAATAATCTGTAACCTTGTACTTAAAAAAATATTAGTTTCCCATTACAAGTCCACATCATTGGTGTGACAGATGCTATTTCTGTGTCGAGGTACATAGTTGGTCCTTTCCTTAAGAAATGCAGGTAGAAAAGTTGCACAATTACTTCATGGAATTTTATTTGGTAAATAAAAATAGCTTAAGTAAAGAGTTGGCAAGGAGAGAAAAAATGTTTATCTGTCATACATAAAAGTCATTTTTATATTTTCACAGAGGTCTTCCTGTTCTTGTCAAGAGTTTATCTTCAGAGGTAAGGGCATAAGGTCCCTTTCACTGTGAGAGAATCTTTAATACAAAATTAGACTGAGATAACTTGCCAAAATGATAAAAAGATGATAATGATACAGTCTCTTTGCTTTGCCCTTTATACTCATGATATTCTAATTTCATTTCTATGCTCTCCACGAGGAAACAGCAGGGAAGGTAGTAGTATCATTTTCATTTGATGGGTAAAGAAAGCAAAGTTAGAGAAGCGTGTGATTGGTTAGAAACTGCTGTATTAAGAAACCCATTGGAAGAATCTACTTCCAGTCTAGTGTTCTTCTCACTATATTATGCGATTCCTCTGAAGACTACATTTTGAGAAATAATAGGAGCAAGTAAAAAACAATTGTGATATAATAGAAGCCACGCAAAGTGCAATTTAACTTAGTGACTATGTCATGTAATGCACTTCCTGTTTCAAGATTTCTTAGTATATGGTCATTTAAAACACCTCACGGCAAGCAATTTATTTTGCTTACTGACCTCAAGCCACTGCTTTCCTCCCACCAATGTATTTTGACGCGAACTATCTTACCTCTGCTCCTGAGTATGCATCAGTTTGAAGGATGAGTTCATCCAGGTCAACTTCATTACTGACAGGCATGGAGTGAAACTGCAGCTTAAATATTTCCCTTCTTGTTGCTGCATCCGGTAAAGGCACATAGATGATTCTATCAATTCTTCCAGGTCGCATCAAAGCCTATAAAGAAAATGAGGCAACATGAATTAACCGGGCTCAGAACTGACATTCCACCTCAAAGATACCTAGGGAAAGATGTCTGGAATTTCACGAACAATCCACTATTATCCATAATTGGTAAATAAAACAAGTACCAGAGATTGCATAATCTGCCACAGATACAAACAATGTCAAGAGTACTTTTGAAAATAGAAGGCTAGGCGCGGTGGCTCACGCCTGTAATCCCAGCACTTTGGGAGGCTGAGGTGGGTGGATCAGGAGGTCAGGGGTTCAAGACCAGCTTGGCCAACATGATGAAATCCTGTCTCTACTAAAAATACAAAAAAAAAAAAAAAAAAAATTAGCCAGGCGTGGTGATGGGCGCCTGTAATCCCAGCTACTTGGGAGGCTAAGGCACAGAACTGCTTGAACCCGGGAGGTAGAGGTTGCAGTGAACCAAGATTGCCCCACTGCCCTCCAGCCTTGGTGACAGAGCAAGACTCTGTCTCAAAAAAAAAAAAAAAAAAAAAAAAAAAAAAAAAAAAAAAAAAGAGAAGCAATATTTATGGGAGGGTTTCCGTTCTCAGCAATTATCAGGTGAATAAAAGATTACTATTCTCTTTTCAAAAATGTGCAAATAATTTGCACTCATTATATCGAAAGGAATTTTTTTTTGTAACTTCCTTAAATAACTATTAAAATATGGTTTAAGGACAGGCATGATGGCTCACCCCTGTAATCCCAGCACTTTGTTTTTTTTTTGTTTGTTTTTTTTCTTTTTGAGACAGAATCTCATCTGCCACCCGGGCTGGAGTGCAGTCTTGGCTCACTGCAAGATTCTCCTGCCTCAGCCTCCCTAGAAGCTGGGACTACAGGCACATGCCACCATGCCTGGATAATTTTTATATTTTTAGTAGAGATGGGGTTTCACTATGATGACCAGGCACATCTTGAACTCCTGACCTCAGGAGTTTGATCCGCCTGCCTCGGCCTCCCAGAGTGCTGGGATTACAGGCGTGAGCCACCATGCCCAGCCAATCTCAGCACTTTGGAAGGGCAAGGAGGGCGGATTGCTTGAGTCCAGGAGTTCGAGACCAGCCTGGGCAACATGACAAAACACCATCTCTACAAAAGAATACAAAAATTAGCTGGGCACGGTGGTGCATGCCTGTAGTCCCAGCCACTCAGGAGGCTAAGGTGAGAGGATCACTGGAGCCCAGGAGGCAGAGGTTGCAGTGAGCCGAGATAGCACTACTGCACTCCAGTCTGGGTGACAGAGTGAGATTCCATTAAAAAAAAAATCTGTATCTATATCTATATCTATATCTCTGTATCTATAGCTGGGCTAAGCTGTTAGCTGTTTCAGAGATACCTCAAAATAGCACAGTTGTAATAAGAGAATACTTCTAGAGCTGAATGCAGTCAAATGAGCCTTCCTAATATTTTACTAGAGGCTAATGCCTACATTATTTTACAGCTAGTTAATTCACTTATTCAGAAAAATTTGGTGAGCATGTATTACATACCAGACATTGCTCTTGGTAATAGGAGAAAGCATGAACAAGATACGTACAATTGACTATTGTGATGGTTATACATATCTGTGAATATACTAAAAATCAATGAATTAAATATTTCAAATAGTGAATTTTACGATACGTGAATTATCTCAAAGTGGTTGAAAAGAGGTATGTGTCTAAAATCTCTCTGTGTATCTACAGAAGGAATGTGGCAAGTTTTAGCAACTTTTAAAAAGAACAAAGTGGAAAAACTTACACTACTTGACTTCAAAATTTATAATGCTAAAGAAACAAGATAGCATGAGAGTATCTAGAGGATAAAGATACAGAGAAATAAAATAGAAAAAGGAAGTCCATATTGATTTTAAGACACCAACAAGGAAATTATCTTAGGAAATGGTACTGTGAATACTAGAAGTCCATATGAAAAAAATGAACACTGACCCTTACCTCACAGCATACTGAAAAATAAACTTGAAATATATGAGTTAAAACTATAAAACTTCTAGAAGTATAAAAAAAAAAAGGATAAACTGGTCTTTACAAAAATCAAAACAAAATTTCTCTTCAAAAGGTACCTTTAGAAAATAAAAAGACAAGTCACAGACTGGGATAAAATATTCACAATATGCATATTTGACAAAGGGCTTGTATCCAAACTATATAAAGAATCCTCACAATTCAATAATAGAAAAATAAACAACCCAAAGTAACTGAACTAAAAATTTGAACATACTTGCTAACCATACAGCTTCCTTTGTGAAGTAAGTATGTGAAAAGATACTTAACATCATTAGTTATCAGATCAATGCGAATTTAAACCACAGTGAGATACCATTACATTATCATAAGAATGATGAAAATTGGCCGGGCGCGGTGGCTCAAGCCTGTAATCCCAGCACTTTGGGAGGCCGAGACGGGCGGATCATGAGGTCAGGAGATCGAGACCATCCTGGCTAATATGGTGAAACCCCGTCTCTACTAAAAATACAAAAAACTAGCCGGGCAAGGTGGTGGGCGCCTGTAGTCCCAGCTACTCGGGAGGCTGAGGCAGGAGAATGGCGTGAACCCGGGAGGCGGAGCTTGCAGTGAGCTGAGATCCGGCCACTGCACGCCAGCCTGGGCGACAAAGCGAGACTCCGTCTCAAAAAAAAAAAAAAAAAAGAATCATGAAAATTAAAGACACTAACAATAACAAAGACCGATCAAGGACACGGAGCAGCTAGAACTTACATACACTGTTAATAGGAATATAAAATAGTACAACCACTTTGGAAAGCTATTTGTCAGCTTCTTAAGAAGTTAAACCTAACAACCTAATTATTTCACTCCTAGGTAGTTACCTAAGAAGAAAAAACCCATATCTACACAAAGACTTATATATGGAAGTTCACAGATTTTCCTCTACCTCCTGCACTCAAGTGATCCTCTCTTCTCAGCCTCCCAGGTAGCTGGAATCACAGGTGTGCACCACCATGCCCAGCTTTTTTTTTTTTTTTTTTTTTTTTTTCTGAGGTGGCGCTTCACTCTTGTTGCTCAGGCTGGAGTGCAATGGTGCAATCTCTGCTCACTGCAACCTCCGCCTCCTGGGTTCAAGTGATTCTCCCACCTAAGCCTCCCAAATAGCTGGGATTATAGGTGCCCACCACCATGCCTGGCTAATTTTTTGTATTTTTATTAGAGATGGGGTTTTGCCATATTGGCCGTGCTGGTCTCAAACTCTTGACCTCAGGTGATCCACCTGCCACGGCCTCCCAAAGTGCTGGGATTACAGGCTTGAGCCACTGCACCTGGCCCCAGCTATTTCTTTTGTATTTTCAGTAAAGATGGGGTCTTGCCATGTTGCTCAGGTTGGTCTCAAATGCCTACGTCCAAGTGATCCACCCACCTTGGCCTCCTAAAGTGCTGAGATTACAGGTGTGAGCCACTGTGCCTGGCCCACAGCAGCTTTATTCACAATAGTTAAAATTGTAAACAACCCAAATGAGTGAATAGTCAAAATATATAATGGAATACTACTCAACAATAGAAAGGAAATAATGAACACTGAACAATGTGCATGAGTCTCATCATGCTGAGTCAAATAGAACAGACATAAAATAGTACATACTGCATTTATATAAAATATTTACAAAGTCTAATCTAATCTATAGTAGCAAAAAGCAGACTAGTGGTTGACTGCAACCTGAGGAAGAGGGAAAGATGGACTGCAAAGGGACAAAAGCAATCTTTTGAAGGTGATGGGGATGTTCTGCACCTTAATTGCAGACATGGTTTCACAGGTCTACACATGTCTAAATTAATTGACTTGTACATATAAGTTGACACAATTATTGTATGTAAGCTGAAACTAAATAAAAAGGATTAATAAAGAGTAGTAACTTGCATTTGTTAGACTCCCAGTATTTATAAATCAGTAAATTTAAAGGGGAATAAAGGTATTTTCAAATTTCTCAGTCTGGAAAGATTATCTTCTTTGACTAAGGAGTTTGGGAAAAATCACATAAGAAGTCATGTAAGAGAAAGACTACTTATTTAACGAGCTGTGACAGATCAATTTCTATGATTTAGCCATCAATTTGGTGACATATATTACAACCATTTCACAATCTCATAGTTAATTTGTTTTGTTTTTGTTTGTTTGTTGTTTTGTTTTAATGTACTTCACCATGTTCATAGTTAGAGTTCCAAATAGACTGTTAAAATACATGGGGTCAAGACCATCATATCTCATACCAGTGCTTTATAAAATACTTGAGTGAACGTTAACAAATGTAGGGTTTTCTTGTTAAATAAATTCGGAGAACACTGTGTAGAAACAAAATAAAAGGTTTGTATAGGTTTCTATATGAAGGAATTTTTGTAACTTACATTAATGGGTAATAAAAATATCCAGGAGAAACCTATGGTAGTATGTAAAAATTCTATTTTAAATTCCCAAACTCTAATCATGGAACATCTCAAAAACTAATACTGCTTTTCCACTTTGGAAAATGCTGTTGTATACTTTTTATATATGTTATGATACCTAGAAGAGGGTGATTGTCTACCAAATATCTATCAATCAATTCTTAACTTATACACAAATTAGCTGGCAAACATTCAATTAGGAAAAATCATAAAATAAATATATTTCCCTTGCCTAAAAATGAGTGTTTTAATTCTTTGCAGACAATTCTATACACCTAACATTAATTCATTAAATCTAAATCATGCATAATTAGTTTTCTTAAAATGTATTTTATCAAAGAATTCAAAACTCTATTTCAATCATGGAAATCACTTCTTTCTATCTAAAACAAATACAGGACTCAGGAAATAAAGATGATTTCAGTAAATACATATTTATAAAATTGAAAATGTTATCTAAGACAAATAACATTAATATTTATATAGTGCTTAAGCATCTATGAAGCATCTTCCACATACTGTAGCTCATTTAATATTCCCCCAAATTTTGGGAATTAGATATTATTATATCCTTATTAAGACAAAGAAAATGAGGCTCAAGGTCATATAATAACTTACAGAAACTGGGCTGAAATCTGGGGTTTCTAAATGTTGAATCAGTCCTTTTTAATTTTACTATTTTGACACTACAGGATACTCATTACTGATGAACAAACAAAATTCTCTTTCTGAAATACAACTAACAAAGTTAAACAATTCTCTTATCAAAAAAATTATTAAGCATCTACTATGTGCCAGACTGATTTACTTGCTTGGGATAAAGCTGTGGAGAGCTTGGTTCGTTTTTTAAAGTTGAAGTTGTCCTTTTTACCCTACTGGAGTAACAATTCTAGGCTATTTTAAAATTTCCTTTCTAATAGTTGAAAGAACACAGCAAAGGATATAGAGCATACATGTCAGCTAAGTCACTGGAACACTCAGCATACATCTGTGTGTGCTTATTTATTTATTTTTTTTTAGCTGTAGCTATCCTCAGGCAGTGCAGGTTGAGTATACTTCAATGATTATAACATTGTCTGGGCCAACAGCCAGCTAGGCTTTTTCTGGCCTGATCTTGTCAGTGAAAGTTATGCTTAAAAAATAGTAGGAAAGAGCCTTCCTTCCTGTAGAACTCTGAATGAGTTAACACCCTTCCTAGAATTTCTTTAAAAATACTGTTTTGTGATATTAGGGTGGAAGAATGTATTCTGAATGATAGCATGTTCTATTATTATTAAAATCACCATATGACAATTCAATGAAAAAACAAGTCAAGGCTTTCTAATACTCTGAACCCTTCTGGCTGCAAGGCAATGTTGGATATTGTGGTCTTTCCATTAAAACTTTATTAAAAAAACAAATCATAGAACAAACTCCCTTTCTGAGAACTTATTCAAGACCTTGGGCAAGTCTCTACATCTGTAACAGCCTCAGTTTCCTCATGTGTGAAAATGAAGGCAGTTCTTTAATTACAGGTGCCTATGTGCATTTGACAAAAATTCCCCTCAAACTATACATAGGCAAAAGTACCCCCAATTTTTCAAATAATTCCAGGGAGTTCACCTGAAATCTGCTTGTGTGCTCCAGACTAAAAATTATCATATTGGATGACCTTTTAAATGGGCCTTCCAACTCCCAGTTCTAGGATCCCCTGCCATTCTTATACAACAAAATATCCACAGCTTACACTGCATAGTCATTACTGTAAACATGTTAGTTTATTATGAAACCAATATCCTTCTTTTCTTCTGACCTTTATATCAAGGACTTAAAACATCTGGTATTTCACATGAAGGAGTCTTAACTATCAAACCTTACACCGCAATTATAAGGCTGCCTTTTCTTTTTTATAAATTCTGAAATTCAACACTTATAGTTGTTTCATGTTCTATCAAATGTTCAAATCTAATTTCATTAACATAGACATACTTGTTCAGACAAAAGTATTAAAATAGACACCTTGAAAAATCAGGTCCCATTGGCTCCCATTCATTTAAAATAATCAACAAGGGTGTGTGTGTGTATATAGGGAGTGCCTTCCTCTAGGAAAGGAAAGCAGCACTGAGCCTTTATACTTTAATAAAAACATATCAATGAATCATGATTCATGGAGAGAATAGTTCCAGAAACCAGAGAGAGAGGTGGATCTTTGGTAACAGCTCTGAATTATCTCAAAGAAACCTTGGATTTATTCTAGGTATCTCTTTCTTCCTTTAAATCCGACTAACGCATAGACCTGGCTAACACTACTTAAATCTCTCTTAAAACTGTCACTTCTACTCATTTTTCTTTATTGTGTATATGTGTGTTTGTTTACTGTCTGTCTTTCCCAACAGACTATAGACTGTATGTAATGGCAGGAATCATTCATTTTATTAAACACTGTAAGCTCAGCTATGGCACATATAAGGCACCCACTAAATGTTTACTCAATGAAATCAAGCCAACATAATCATTTGTCTAGAATATCATAACTGCTGTGCTAGTTGTTTTTCTGCCAGCAGTCTTATTCTTTCCCTCTTTTTCTTTGCTTTATCTACATCATGGCTAACGTGATCATTCTAACTGCAAATACCTTAACTTCCTATTTTCTCATCATTTAATTGTACATCAAAGAAAAAAGTCCAAGTTCAAGTACAGCATTTCTCACCCTGTAAGAAAAGAAAAGGAGCTGTAGATAAGATAGGAGTTACACTAAAATTATAGAAACTTGAAATGCTATATTTGAACTTGGACTTACTCAGGAGCACCTAAACACCCAGTTAGTAACACGTTAGCATCACCACGCTGCCTTCTGCCTCCCTATTTTCATATATACTTCTCCCTCTGCTCAGAATGACATTTTATCTTCTTGTCTATCAGGGAAGCTCCACTTCTTGTTCAAGTCTCAGCTTAAAAGTCTTCTCTTTTATTGAAACTTCTATGACTCTTCCAAGGACATAAATGAATTTTAAACTTGTAATTTGGCATACAAGGTTAAAAGTGAGGGCAAAAGCATCAGCTTAACTGGAGGAAAATTCTAGCTCAGTCACTTATTAGCTGTGTGTTTGGACAAATCAGCAGGTGTTTTTATATCTGTATTGATATAATGTGCTTAGCTCAGTGTTTGGCATATGGCATGTATGCTTCAGTAAGTATTAAATGCTATTATAATGATTACTGTTCTTATATAATTATCTTCAGTACTTGATTATGAGATCCTTGAATATAGGCAATGTTAGTAATCTCTGAATTCTTAATACATGGCAGATGTTAATGCTCGTTGAATAAATGGAACAATGAGCTAGGAGGTTAGAATAATAGATTGAAAAGTCAAGTCAAAATACAGATTCTTGATTTTCACTTCTAAATCTCAATATTTAAAAAGAATTGATATTTAGCAATTCTCTACTTGCCCCCTTCTCTCCCTGTTTCTTACTATAGCCTCTGAAATGCTCAATTCATGACCCTTTCCTAATAGATAGAAGAAACATGCTTGCTGTCTGCAATAGAAACTTGATAGAGGGATCAGCTCTTACAGAGGCCCAGAACATTCCTGTATCTATTAAATCTTTCCATGTGTGGGTTCACATTACTTAGCCTAGAGATGTACAAAGCTAACTTTTGAAAATGTTGCTGTATCTTTGACTTTAGCTGCTGTCTTTTAAAGCTTGAAATTCTCAATGTTCCAGGAACACAATTTCATGATAACTCTTATGCAATTTAGTAATTTTTAAAAGTGTAATTACACTGGGAGAAGAATGACTTTAGAGACTAATAAAATAAGCAGTAGTATGTAAAATCCATGACAGCCTATGCAAGGAGCACTCTGCATTATATTATTTGGCAATTAAGCTTTTGGGACATTGAAAAATAATGTAAATTACTTCAGTCTGGGTAAGTATCTGCTGAACAGGTATCAGAAAACAAAAACATATTTTATATCAAATTTGAATTAAAAAGTCTTAACTACCCACAAGATATTTTAAAAGTAACTAAAAAGACACCTACTAGACAATTTTGTGTGTGTGTGCGAAGCACTGTGAGGAAAACACAGAAGCATATGACTTGGTCCTTACCTTAAAGAACTTTAAAAAGTATAAAAAGATCAACACTCAAACAACTAACTGCAGCAAGCTTTGATCAACAGGCTAAGACACTAGTAGAAAATGAAAAAATACATAATAATTACCAAATTAAGTAAGAATTTAAGGATGAGGTGAGTCAAATTATACTTGATTCATGCTGATACTAAAAGCCAATCATTTAATGAGATAAAACCAGAGACATTTACATAACCCATACATAAAACTTTTTTGGAAAAGCAGAAATAGTTATGAGAGGAATGTGTTAGAGATCAAAATCGATCTGGCTAGGCACAGTGGCACACACACGACTGTAATCCCAGCACTTTGGGTGGCCAAGGTGGGCAGATTGCTTGAGCTCAGGCATTTGAGACTAGCCTAGGCAACATGGCAAAACCCCATCTCTACAAAAAAACCCCACAAAAATTAGCCGGGTGTGGTGGCACACACCGGTAATCCCAGCTGAGGTGGGAGGATCACTTGAGCCCAGGAGGTTGAGGCCCAGGGAGCCATCCACCACTGCGCTCCAGCCTGAGTGACAGGGTAAGACCCTGTCTCAAAAGAAACAAAAGATCAATTACACTTAAAATAAGCAATAGGTTCTGTTAAACAAAGGAACCAATTTTCATAATTTTTCTCTTAGAACTTTTAGCTTAGTAAATCTTTTCACAAGAAATATTTTGAGATCTTTCAACTTTAGAGTATAGCTAAGTGGATGGTAATGATATATATATTTATATTAGTAATAGTACACACACACACGCATACAAGTAAGCATACATACCCTTTACATAAGTAACCCATTTGTATTTATGAAATCATGGGCAATATAATTTATGGGGGAAAGAAACTGTTTCCAAAAAGCCAAGGAAGGGAGATTTTTATTTGTATGTTTAAAAACAAAATCATTAATGGTGTAGTAGGTGTAACCTTAAAATTAAGCTTTTACAAATGGGTCAGAAAATGGAAAGAGAATTTCTAAGGATCAAAATTAATTGATTTAAGATAAGACTTTAATTGGAAACAAAGAGCTTCACATATCCTTAAAAAAAAGTCCAGAAACATTTCCCTAATCCAAATGAACCAGGCTTTAAATGACAAGGAGGGGAAATTTACCAGATTGACAATTCGAGAAAAGACAGAATGAATATTATAAGCAAAGAAGAAAAGCAATGCACAAACCATTCCTGGGAGGGGGAAAAGGTTTACTGTGGTCACATGTAGGGCAGACTTTCCCAGTGGTTACATTGGGAATGGATTAGAGGATATGCTTAAGATATTGTTTCCTTCAGATCTCAGAAGGGCCAGAAAGCTCAGAGAAGCCAGAGACTTTAGGCAGTCAGACAGTGGTATCATCTAGTTATTATTCCATGTGTGACATGTCATGGAAAATTTGGGAAGCACTGGTGGAGGATGCTTAGAAACATGGGGACATGAAGGTAGATTAAGAAAAAAAATCCACAGGTATAATTACATTACATATGGTATGTAATGCCAAGGAGTTTGGTCCTCATCTCATAGTCCATAGCAAATTGCAGAAGGTCTTTAATGAGGAGAGAGACAGGCTTGATTTTCTGTTTAAGAAAGTAAACAATTCTGGCAGCAGTGTGGAGGAAGCACAGGAATGAAGTGCAACTTCCAGTTAGGAAACTAACACAATTTTGAGGCCCTACATTAGAACATGAAAAACAGCAGAGGCAGTGAACCTGAAGAGGACAATTTTAGAGATGTCTTTGAAGTATAACTGCCCAGTGTTTTCAACTTATTATTAGACACTTTCCCCTTTTGACAATGCCACTCCATTGTGCAAAGGGAGATGAAGATAAAAAAGAATTTATTTTAAATAGATTTGTAATTATTCTGCAAAGAGAAACACTATCTGCTAAATTAAAACCTGGATTTTAACAAGGTTCCATGACTTGACTTTTCAACTGCTGGAGATGCTTTTTAAATAATACTTCAATTTGTATTATAACTTTAAATTATATTCAATACAAGTTTAAAGTTGATTTAAGAGAATCACTTCCCCATAAAGCTGAAAAAGTTGTGGGAGTCTTTAGTGCTTAGTCTGAGGCTTCACAGGGCAGTTCAATCCCACAGACGTTTGCTGAGTATCTACTATGTGTCAGGCATAGGATTAGGTACTAGGGTTATAATGTTCTTTGTTCTTTATAAAATAATTCATTTGAAACAGATTTCTGTATGTCAACATGTGAGCATATGTTTGTATTAAAACAAATAAATCAATCAGTCTGTAGGCTCTCTGTCTAATGTTGGGCTTGCTCAGTTCTGTACAAACCTGCAGCACTGTGCAAGAAAAGACTTGATGCATTTGACAGCAGGTGTTTAGGAAAAATGCACCACAGTAAGTAGCAGCAATTGACGATGAGCACAAAATGATGAGAACAGAAGAAAAAAAACTTAGCATGCACACACATACACATACTTAAGTTATTTTATTAGCATATTTTCTTCGTCCATTTCTATTCAAGAGTCATTTTACCAAGTCAAAACAGTATGTATCCAGCGCTAAGCCAAATTCTTTCTCTTGTAAAAAGTGAATCTGCTTTTTGAAAAACTATAGGGGCCAAGTGAAAACAATGCAAGCTAACCTTTCCTATGTCTCTATAAAATTCACTCTTTAAAAAGGGTCTCCATAAAGTAGAATAGGAGTGAAGAATTTACTTAGATATTTACATATTTTATGATATTTAAAAATATATAAACCCATGGGTTCTTAATGGGGGTAAGGGGGTAGTGGCAGTGGGGAGAAATGACCTGTCCTCTGCTTCTTTTCCCAGCATCATCTCCTGTTATTTGATCCCTCCAGGCCCTTTACCGTCTACCAATACCGAACTCCTTGTACTTCCCCTAAAATTGCTATAAGCATATTCTTCACCCCTCTCTAATTTATAAGTAGTGATCTCTATCTGAACAGTCCTGCCTACCCCCAGGCCATGTACTCCAGGAAAATCCTAGTTATTCGTTCAAATTATTTCTATACAAACAAAGAAACTGTCATTTTCTTCTCTATATTACTCCTAAATATTGTTCACATTTCTTTTGCACATATCACACAACAGTTGTTTATATTTTCTAATGCCCCCACTGAACCGTAAGATATTCAAAGGACATATATTTTTTCCCAATTTAAAAAGAAATTACAATGTCAGGTGATCTGCCTACAGACACCTACTAGGTATACAGAAGCATGCAGACAAGAAATATATAAGATAGCAGGTGGTACCAAAAACATGTTGCTCAGAATATGTGTTTCTGGATAACTAAGGTTTTTAACTCATTACATATAAACGATTTTTAAAAACCTAAAATGAAAGTCTTCTGATATATACTACAAAGAATGGATGACACAGTAAATGTAAACAAAGGTTTTCTTGTTGACTCAAAGTCTTCTTTTCCCTCTCCATCATTCTTAAACAATATTCTGTGCTGAAGTTATTAGATGTTGAGGATACAGATGCAGTAGGACAGATTTATACAATGTGACTTGAACGGGCACCAAAGAACTGATGGGTTGCACAGTGGTGACTCTGAGCGGTGATGCAGAGCTGTGGATACTGCCTGCCTGCACTTGAAGAGTTCATCAATGTTTCCCCGTCCTCTGAGAAGAACAGGGTGTTTCTGTCTCTCACCCCAAAGAGACATTGTCTGTATTTTCTATTCCTGCCACCCCTCATTTTTTTTTAAGGTACAAAATATCAAGATACAGAAGCTATTTCTTATCAATCCCACCAGAGTGCAGCAGGGCTGTTTTATCCTTTTCTTTGCCTTTCGTTTTCTTTCTCTCAGGCTGGTCCCAGACCATGTCTGAGTTCCCTCAGTCCTGCTTTGGGTGTTCAGTGCACCTTTCTTTTTCCTTGTCTCTGATGCCTTGTCTGATAATACATATTATGAGGTTTGTCTTTTTTTTTCTTTTTCTTTTTAAATCTTACATATTTCACAGTTCAAAATTCTGGCTCTATTACTTACTGAGTTTATTTATTTGAGACAGGGTCTTGCTCTGTTGCCCAGGCTGGACTGCAGTAGCGTGATCATGGCTCACTACAGCCTTGACCTCCCGGGTCCAAGTGATCCTCACACCTCAGCCTCCCGAATAGGTGGGACCACAGGTGTGCGCTACCACATCTGGCTAATATTTTAATTATTATTATTTTTTTGACAGACGGGTCTCCCTATGTTGCCCAGGCTGGTCTAGAACTCCAGGACTCAAGTGATCTTCCTGCTCAGATTACAGGTGTGAACCACCACACCTGGCTGTAACTGAATTTTTAAAATTATACTTCTAGGGTTCTAGGGTACATGTGCACAACGTACAGGTTTATTACATAGGTATACATGTGCCATGTTGGTTTGCTGCCCCCATCAACTCATCATTTACATTAGGTATTTCTCTTCCCCCCAGCCCCTCACTGCTATTGTGAACAGTGCCACAGTAAACATACATGTGCATGTGTCTTTATAGTAGCATGATTTATAATCCTTTGGGTATATACCCAGTAATGGGATGGCTGGCTCAAATGGCATTTGTAGTTCTAGATCCTTGAGGAATCACCACACTGTCTTCCACAATGGTTGAACTAATTTACACTCCCACTAACAGTGTAAAAGCATTCCTACTTCTCCACATCCTCTCCAGTATCTGTTGTTTCCTGACTTTTTAATGATTGCCATTCTAAGTAGTGTGACATGGTATCTCATTGTGGTTTTGATTTGCATTTCTCTGATGGCCAGTGATGTTGAGCATTTTTTCATGTGTCTGTTGGCTGCATAAATGTCTTCTTTTGAGAAGTGTCTGTTCATATCTGTCGCCCACTTTTTGATGGGGTTGTTTGATTTTTTCTTGTAAATTTGTTTAAGTTCTTTGTAGACTGGATATTAGCCCTTTGTCAGATGGGTAGATTGCAAAAATTTTCTGCCATTCTGTAGGTTGCCTGTTCACTCTGATGGTAGTTTCTTTTGCTGTGCAGAAGCTCTTTAGTTTAATTAGATCCCATTTATCAATTTTGGCTTTTGTTGCCATTGCTTTTGGTGTTTCAGTCATGAAGTCCTTGACCATGCCTATGTCCTGAATGGTACTGCCTAGGTTTTCTTTCGGTTTTAGGTCTTGCATTTAAGTCTTTAATATATCTTGAATTAATTTTTGTATAAGGTGTAAGGAAGGGATCCAGTTTCAGCTTTCTGCATATGGCTAGCCAGTTTTCCCAGCACCATTTATTAAATAGGGAATCCTTTCCCCATTTCTTCTTTTTGTCAGGTTTGTCAAAGATCAGATGGTTGTAGATGTGTGGTGTTATTTCTCAGGCCTCTGTTCTCTACATATCTGTTTTGCTACCAGTACCATACTGTTTTGGTTACTGTTGCCTTGTAGTATATTTTGAAGTAGTTAGTGTGATGCCTCCAGCTTTGTTCTTTTTGCTTAGGATTGTCTTGGCTATGCGGGCTCCTTTTCGGTTCCATATGAACTTTAAAGTAGTTTTTTCAAATTCTGTGAAGAAAGTCATTGGTAGCTTGATGGGGATAGCATTGAATCTATACATTACCTTGGGCAGTATGGATATTTTCACGATATTGATTCTTCCCATCTTCCAGTTGTTTGTGTCCTCTTTTATTTCGTTGAGTAGTGGTTTGTAGTTCTCCTTGAAGAGGTCCTTCACATCCCTGTAAGTTGGATTCCTAGATATTTTATTCTCTTTGTAGCAATTGTGAATGGGAGTTCACTTACGATTTGGCTGTTTGTCTGTTGTTGGTGTATAGGAATGCTTGTGATTTTTGCACATTGATTTTGTATCCTGAGACTTTGCTGAAGTTGCTTATCAGCTTAAGGAGATTTTGGGCTCAGACGATGGGGTTTTCTAAATATACAATCATGTCATCTGCAAACAGGGACAATTTGACTTCCTCTTTTCTTAATTGAATAACCTTTGTTTCTTTCTCTTGCCTGATTGCCCTGGCTAGAACTTTCAACACTATGTTGAGTAGGAGTGGTGAAAGAGGGCATCCTTGTCTTGTGCCAGTTTTCAAAGGGAATGCTTCCAGTTTTTGCCCATTCAGTATGATACTGGCTGTGGGTCTGTCATACATAGCTCTTAATATTTTGAGGTATGTTCCATCAATACCTAGTTTATTGAGAGTTTTTAGCATGAAGGGCTGCTGAATTTTGTCGAAGGCCTTTTCTGCATCTATTGAGATAATGTGGTTTTTGTCTTTGGTTCTGTTTATATGATAGATTATGTTTATTGATTTGTGTATGTTGAACCAGCCTTGCATCCTGGGGATGAAGCTGACTTGATTGTTGTGGATAAGCTTTTGGATATGCTGCTGGATTCGGTTTGCCAGTATTTTATTGAGGATTTTCATGTCAATGTTCATCAGGGATATTGGTCTAAAATTCTCTTGTGTGTGTGTGTGTGTCTCTGCCAGGCTTTGGTATCAGGATGATGCTGGCCTCATAAAATGAGTTAGGGAGGATTCCCTCTTTTTCTATTGTTTAGAATAGTTTCAGAAGGAATGGTACCAGCTCCTCTTTGTACCTCTGGTAGAATCTGTCTGTGAATCTATCTGCTCCTGGACTTTCTTTGGTTGGTAGGCTATTAATTATTGCCTCAATTTCAGAGCCTGTTATTGATCTATTCAGAGACTGAACTTCTTCCTGGTTTAGTCTTGGGAGGGTGTATATGTCCAGGAATTTATCCATTTCTTCTAGATTTTCTAGTTTATTTGCACAGAGGTATTTATAGTATTCTCTGATGGGAGTTTGTATTTCTGTGGGATCGGTGGTGATATCCCCTTTATAATATTTTATTGCGTTTATTTGATTCTTACCCATTTTCTTCTTTGTTGGTCTTGCTAGCAGTCTATCAATTTTGTTGATCTTTTCAAAAAACCAGCTCCTGGATTCACTGACTTTTTGAAGGTTTTTTTTTTGTCTCTATCTCCTTCAGTTCTGTTCTGATCTTAGTTATTTCTTGCCTTCTGCTAGCTTTTGAATGTGTTTGCTCTTGCTTCTCTAGTTCTTTTAATTGTGATGTTAGGGTGTCAATTTTAGATCTTTCCAGCTTTCTCTTGTGGGCATTTAGTGCTGTAAATTTCCCTCTACACACTGCTTTAAATGTGTCCCAGAGATTCTGGTACCAACGTTGTGTCTTTGTTCTCATCTCAGAAATAAAGAACATCTTTATTTCTGCGTTATTTTGTTATTTACTCAGTAGTCATTCAGGGTCAGGCTGTTCAGTTTCCACGTAGTTGTGCGGTTTTGAGTGAATTTCTTAATACTGAGTTCTAGTTTGATTGCACTGTGGTCTGAGAGACCGTTTGTCATGATTTCCATTCTTTTGCATTTGCTGAAGAGTGCTTTACTTCCAATTATGTGGTCAATTTTAGAATAAGTGCAATGTGGTGCTGAGAAGAATGTATATTCTGCTGATTTGGGGTGAAGAGTTCTACACATATCTGTTAGGTCTGCTTGGTGCACAGCTGAGTTCAAGTCCTAGATATTCTTGTTAACCTTCTGTCTTGTTGATCTAATATTGACAGTGGTGTGTTAAAGTCTCCCATTATTATTGTGTGGGAGTAGGTCTCTAAGGACTTGCTTTATGAATCTGGGTGCTCCTGTATTGGATGCATATATATTTAGGATAGTTAGCTCTTCTTGTTGAATTTATCCCTTTACCATTATGTAATGGCCTTCTTTGTCTCTTTTGATCTTTGTTGGTTTAAAGTCTGCTTTATCAGAGACTAGGATTGCAACCTATGATTTTTCTTGCTTTCCATTTGCTTGGGAGATCTTCCATTCCTTGATTTTGAGCCTATGTGCGTCTCTGCACTTGAGATGGGTCTCTTGAATATAGCACACTGATGGGTCTTGACTCTTTATCCAATTTGCCAGTCTGTGGCTTTTAGTTGGGGCATTTAGCCCACTTACATTTAAGGTTAGTATTGTTATGTGTGAATTTAATCCTGTCATTATGATGTTAGCTGATTATTTTGCTCGTTAATTGATGCAGTTTCTTCATAGCATCAATGGTCTTTACAATTTGATATGTTTTTGCAGTGGCTGGTACTGGTTCTTCCTTTCCATGTTTAGTGCTTCCTCAGGAGCTCTTGTAAGGCAGGCTTGGTGGTGACAAAATCTCTCAGCATTTGCTTGCCTGTAAAGGATTTTATTTCTCCTTCACTTATGAAGCTTAGTTTGGCTGGATATAAAATTCTGGGTTGAAAATTCTTTTAAGAATTTGAATCTTGGCCCCCACTCTCTGCTGGCTTGTATGGTTTCTGTCAAGAGATCGCTGTTAGTCTGATGGGCTTCCCTTTGTGGGTAACCCGACCTTTCTCTCAGGCTGCCCTTAACATTTTTTCCTTCATTTCAACCTTGGTGAATCTAAGAATTATGTGTCTTGGGGTTGCTCTTCTTGAGGAGTATCTTTGTGGTGTTCTCTGTATTTCCTGAATTTGAATGTTGGCCTGCCTTGCTAGGTTGGGGAAGTTCTCCTGGATAACATCCTGAAGAGTGTTTTCCAACTTGGTTTCGTTCTCCCTGTGACTTTCAGGTACACCAATAAAATGTAGATTTGGTCTTTTCACATAGTTCCATATTTATTGGAGGCTTTGTTCATTTCTTTTTACTCTTTTTTCTCTAAACTTCTCTTCTCACTTCATTTCATTCATTTGATCTTCAATCACTGATATCCTTTCTTCCACTTGATTGAATTGGCTACTGAAACTTGTGCATGTGTCACAAAGTTCTCATACCATGGTTTTCAGCTCCGTCAGGTCATTTAAGGTCTCCTCTACACTGTTTATTCTAGTTAACCATTCGTCTCACCTTTTTTCAAGGTTTTTAGCTTCCTTGTGATGGGTTAGAACATGCTCCTTTAGCTTGGAGAAGTTTGTTATTACCGACCTTCTGAATCCTACTTCTGTCAACTCGTTAAAGTCATTCTCTGTCCAGCTTTGTTCTGCTGCTGGTGAGGAGCTGCGATCCTTTGGAGGAGAAGAGGCACTCTGGTTTTTAGAATTTTCAGCTTTTCTGTTCTGGTTTCTCCCCATCTTTGTGGTTTAATCTACCTTTGGTCTTTGATGTTGGTGATCTATAGATGGGGTTTTGGTGTGGATGTCCTTTTTGTTGATGTTGATGCTATTCCTTTCTGTTTGTTAGTTTTTCTTCTAACAGTCAGGTCCCTCAGCTGCAGGTCTCTTGGAGTTTGCTGAAGGTCCATTCCAGACCCTGCTTGCCTGGGTATCACAAGTGGAGGCTGCAGAACAGCAAATATTGCTGCCTGATCCTTCCTCTGGAAGCTTTGTCATAGAGGGAAACCCGCCTGTAAGAGGTGTCTGTCGGCCCCTACTGGGAGGTGTCTCCCAGTTAGGCTACATGGGGTCAGCGACCTACTTGAGGAGGCAATCTGTCCATTCTCAGAGCTCAAATGCTATGCTGGGAGAACCACTGCTGTGTTCAGTGCTGTCAGACAGGGACATTTAAGTCTGCAGAAGTTACTGCTGCCTTTTGTTCAGCTATGTCCTGCCCACAGAGGTAGAGTCCATGGAGGCAGAAGGCCTTGCTGAGCTGCGGTGGGATCCACCCAGTTCGAGCTTCCTGGCCGCTTTGTTTACCTACTCAAGCTTCAGCAATGGCAGATGCCCCTCCCCCTGCCAGGCTGCAGCCTTGCAGGTTGATCTCAGACTGCTATGCTAGCAGCAAGGCTCCATGGGTGTGGGAACCATCAAGCCAGGCACGGGAGAGAATCTTCTTGTCTGCCGGTTGCTAAGACTGTGGGAAAAGCACAGTATTTGGGCAGGAGTGTACCGATATTCCAGGTACAGTCTGTCATGGCTTCCCTTGGCTAGGAGAGGAAAATCCCCCGACCCCTTCCTCTTCCTGGGTGAGGCAATGGCCCACCCTACTTCAGTTCACTCTCCATGGGCTGCACCTACTGTCCAACCAGTTCCAATGAGATGAACTAGGTACCTCAGTTGGAAATGCAGAAATCACCTGTCTACTGCGTTGATTATGCTGGGAGCTGCAGACCGGAGCTGTTCCTATTTGGCCATCTTGTGACGGAACTCCTTTTTTTTTTTTTGAGACAGGGTTTCCCTCTGTCGCCCAGGCTGGAGTGCAGTGGCATGATCTCAGCTCACTGCAACCTCCACCTTCTAGGTTCAAGCGATTCTCATGCCTCAACCTCCCAAGTAGTTGTGATTACAGGTGTGCGCCACCACACCTGGCTAATTTTTGTACTTTCAGTAGAGACACGGTTTCACCATTTTGGCTAGGCTAGTCTTGAGCTCCTGGCCTCAGGAGGCCTCACTTTGATCTCCTCCCAAAGTGCTGGGATTACAGCCATCATGCCTGGCCCATAATTGAATTTTAATATGGTAATTTTCCACCTTCATTTCAAACAACTAGAAACATCTCAGGTTTAGAACACAGTCTAACAGCACCTTTGAGGCACATGGAAGGGACTGTACCCTTCCTCCGTAGGGTTTGGCAAACTACAGTCTGTCCCACCACCTGTTTTTGTAAATGAAGTGTTAGAACACAGCCATGTTCAGCCATTTGCATATTATCTATGGCTATTTCCATTCTAAGTCAGCAAAGTTGAGTAGCTACAAGGAATAACAGATGTGGCCTATAAAGTCTAAAATATTTACCATCTGGCCTTTTACAGAAAAACTTTCTAAATACTTCAGAGTAGTGGTTTTTAACCTTCATTGTGCATCACAATCACTTGGTGAACTCTAAGAACCTAGGTTACCTCCAGCTCCTTGCTCCAGTGACAATCAATCAGTCTAGGTCCAGGCAAATTATTTTCTTTGATTCTAATGTGCAGTTAAAGTTAAAACACTTCTCAGGGTTTCTCAAACCTCAATGTGCACAGGAATCATCTGGCTTATCTGCTCATCTAGGAGAGTCTTGTTCCCCATTTACATCACATCTGGACTCACTAGGTCTGGAGGGAGAGGTCAGACCCTGCATGTTTAATAAGCTTGCCAGCTGACTCTGACAGAGAAAGTTCCTAGACTAGACTTTGAGAGATATGGCTTGTATAAGATAGTTTAAAAAAGCCTCATAGGTGAACTTGAACAGTCCCTTACCCCAGAAATGAATCAAATCACTCTAAGTGCTCTTAAGCTTTAGCTTTCTCATCTGTAAAGTGGAACTCTAAGTCTTTGCTATGAGATGCACTGCTTTTGTCATTTTAATTCTGCGGCAGAATGTAAGACAATATATCTTTGGGAAGATTCAGATTATAACTTACATGGTGGCCTCATAAAAAATTTAAATAATTAAAACATAATAAGCAAATATCACATAGCAAAGAGATAATGCAGATGCCATCATTTTAACACTATTTCAAGTGTTAAAAAACAAGACATAACTATGTAATTAAGAATTGCATCAATGACTTTTGAAGTTAAACCTAGAAAATGAAGGGTTTACAGAAAGCTTATCATAAACTGCAGTGATAACATCATGGGTTGGAATGTATATGTAGCTACATCCCCTTCACATCCAGAAGATCTCAGTTACCTAAAGGTTCTTGAATGGGTTTAGGGAAAACAGTATCTATGAAGCCTTGAAACTGTAGGCTAAATTTTATGTGCAAAAATTTTGTATTTGTATTTTCAGGAGAGTGTATCTATCAGATTCCCTCCAAAAATACATTACCCAAAGGAGGCGGGGGCATTTACTCCTAGGTATCTATGTACTAACACATGGGTCACATCAACCCATTATGAGAACTTCTTAGAGAGAAAGAAGCTCATGTTATTTTCAAATACTGGTAACTCTGCTTTAAAATGTATCCACTTAAGAAATAAATGTATTGATTTTTCTTTATTGTGGTATTTTCTAAGCACAATAGTTAAAAAATATAATTTCCTCACTTCTGTGGAGGTAACAATATTTATAACAAAAAGTTTAAAATCTATTAGAAAAGCCCAATTGCACTGCTGTTAAACATATGCAGAAAAGGAATTCAGTTATCCTGTGGGAATGTGGTTTTATAGTCCCTGGGCACTGAGAACAGTAGTATTTTCTTCCATGCTGAAGTCCAAATATGAGTACTGAAAAGGACTGATTTGACATCTCTCAGACATTTGATTATTCGGTCACACCAAGTAGTTGACATAGTCAGAATAACTTGGATTCCATACTACACTTATTCTATCTTTAGCGAAGGACTACTCGTTGTGGTCTTTCCAAACTCTCTGGAGTCATGAAAGTTTGACTTGCTTCTTCAATACATGTTCATCTCCATCTAGTACAGGACAGACAACTGAGACTGATGGTGAGGTCAAGTTAACACCACCTTTGGAACACACTGTCTCCTAAGACAGCTGTCTCCAAAGTTTTTTGAGCATTCATTCATATTAGTAAAAACTATGTGAGCACTTTCCCCCCATTTTTTAATGTTTATTCAGGAAGCATACACATGCCTTCTTGTATTAATATATTACATACAACACAAAAGTGTACATTAAAAAAGAATGCTACATAAAATAGTCAATTTCTAATATTTTGTTTCTAAAATTTTCTTCCCTCACTCTATTGGTATGTGCATCCATCTTTAGGGATCTCAGTCATTAGTAAGATACTTATCAAAGCCTATGGTGGTAGAACTGCATTTCAGATAGTCAAACTCTTATTCATCTATGATAGTATTCCCATGCTATGATTAAGAGGCAATTGATGTTATTCTAGACAATGACAATGATAACAAGAATAATGTGTGCATGTGAAATGTACAATATGCTTGATATTGTTCAAACTCTTTTACATAAAATTCATGAATGAGTTTACATAAAACTCCTTTAATCTGCACAAGAGCCCTGTAAGTGAAGTACTATTATTAGTCTCACTTTATAGATAATAAAACTGAGTTAGAGAGAGGTTAAGTAATTTGTCTACAGTTACATAGCTGGTAAGTGGTGGGGAGCCAGAATTGAAATATTGGCAGTCTTGCTCTAGAGACCATAATCAACACCAAAAGAAGTCTTAATGAATACTCAGTCAAAAGTAAAGCAAAAATTACATTGTAGACAGAAGACAAGTTCCTTGCTTTGTCAGTTATGGGGATAAGAATAATTTGTATCTAAAATGAAAATACTTTTTCTTCATTTGACATGAAGATAATTAGAGAATCACAGGACATTAGTCTCACAAAAAATTCTTCCATTTCTAAACTCCTGTATTTACTGAGAAGACTGAGGCCCACGGAGGTAATATTGATATTGAGTCATACATGATTAAGTGGCAGAGCTTAGAATAAGCAAACTAATAAGGTTTAAAATGGTAATGTTATTGAGTTCCTACTATATTTTTAGAACTGTAATAAGTGCTTTCCTATGGTAATTAGTGCAATCCTCACAGTAACACTCCAAAGGAGATACGTATTCTTATACTCAATTTATGAAAAGAGAAATATAAGCTGGAAAAGGTCAGAGGGGTAGTAAGCATTAAGGATGGAATGTGAACTAAGGTTTAATTCCATACCGTCAGATGGTATAACCAAAGTATATTCCATTATTCCAGACTGCTATCCCAAGAGTAATTTCTAAGCAAGTTAAAATATTATTAAAGTTTTTGTAAGAACGGGGAGAAAACTGTCTGAAGCCAAGACAGATATGCCTTTGTCAGTGCATTGTGTTAAAGTTTTCCTCTTTTTTTTGTAAGAAGTGCTAAACATCAGGAATGTAAGATGTGTGCTTACTTTCCCCTCTTTTATGGTAGAAGCTTAATAAAAGAACACCTTTAGAAAAGATAACAATTATATGTAACAAAACATAGAACCAGATTCTCCTGGCAATTAATCACCTAATGCAGACCTATAAGCTGTTTCTGACAGATCCAAAGGTTTTGCTTGACTTGTTGAATAAGATGTGCCTGGGCTGGCTTATGAGAAGAGATTCTATTTTTAAAGCCTTGGAAAGTATTTTAACATATATTTACATATACTGAGGTATGTATGTATACATAAACACTGCAAATGGATTTCTGCATTATACACACACACACATACACCCATGTATGAAAATGCAGAACTTATTTATTATTGCTCAAAAATGTAGAAAGAAATAAAAGAGGCCTTCCTTTCCAGCAACAGGGAGCTATCTATCACTTAGCAGAGATACTTCCTGTTTTTAAGCAGTTGGAAAGGCATGATTTCCAACCTAAATACTTAACTTGGCAAGTCAGTGCTATGATGATAGATGCTTTTAGAACCACTTTTCTTCCACCTTAAATTTCAATATAAAAAGAGGAGATTTGTTTTTCTCTCAATTTTTTTTCTTTTAAAGGCTGGGTAGAATGGGAGAAAAAGAGAGGAAAGGGAAGGAAAATATAACCAGAACAGATGGATGACATAGGTTAGCACAGCTCTGACAGATGTGGCTGTATAATCTCAAACTTTCTCTGAGGGTGGGGGATAGGAGTGACTTTGTGTGTGCGTGTGTGTGTATGTAGTATGTATATAATTTTTTTAAAGAAAAAAATGGAACTCTAGCCAAATATTACAAATCTTTAAGAAAGAGTTTGAAAACTTTAATGACAAGTCTATTACATTTTCTAACAAAGCAATTTTTAAAATCTTTTCATGTGGGTCACGTGATTAACACTACTTCAGGCATTAAAATTAATAGGACTGTGCAAATAAAAGTTCTTAAATAGGCAGTTCTACTTTAATGATTTGAAGTCCAGGAATGGATTTTATTTTTGAATATTCAATATTGCTCCTTGCTGTCAGTCAGTTTGGTGTCTTCTTTGGCTTTGTTGTTGTTGTAACAAAGGAAGATTCCCTGTAGCAACTGTGAAGTACCTGCTGGGTTTTCATGATTGCATTGTGATGCTAAGAATTGACATTTAGCTTTAATAGTACATTTTAAAATATTTTGCCTAACTTTATATTAGACCAGCAATTCTTCTTATCTAAGAGCATTCTCTCCCAATCCCACCTCATTCTGTCATGACATAACATTGCACTGCAATCACCCCCCAATGTAGTATCTTCAAGTTCTCTATTTGCTCTTTTCCATCAGATATCTCCTGCCTACTAAAAACCCTTGTTCAACACATCATCCTGTCTTAGCTATTGCCCAATCTCCTTCTTCCACACTCATGGCTAAAGAATTGTTTAAGCTCTGTCTTTGGTTCCTCATTTGTCACACTTTTCTCAGTTGACTCAAATTTGTCCCTCTCACTCCACCAAAATGATTCTTGTTAAAATCACAAATGAATTCCAGCATGTTAAATTTTTAATAAATACTTTTTCTGTCTGTATCTTGCTCAAATTTTCAGCAGGATTGGGAAAATGAACTACACCTTTGTTCTTAATGCACTTCACTTTTGGCTTCTGACACTCCACATTATACCTCTTATTTCTCTAGATATTCCTATTCATGCATTGTTACTTGCTGGCTCCTCTCCCTCTGGCTAAATTTAAAGGTTGAAGTGCCACAGAGCTTATACTTAACCTTCTTCTTTTTCTTTGTCTTCACTATTCCACCCATTCTTTGACTTTAGATATCATCTATAAATACAAGCACACCTCATTTTATTGCACTATGCTTTATTGGGCTCTGCACATATTGTATTTTTTATAATATAATGTATTATATTGTAAATTGTGGCAACCCTGCATCAAGCAAGTCTACTGCAGTCATTTTTCCAACAGCATGTGCTCACTTCTTATCTTTGTGTCACATTTTGGTAATTTTGCAACATTTCAAACTTTTCATTATTACAATATCTCTTATCGTGACCTGTGATCATTGATCTTTGATGTTTTTATTGTAATTATTTTGGGTCATGACAAACCATGCCCATATAAGCTGGTGAACTTAACTGATAAATGTTGTATGTATTCTGATTGTTCCACCAACTGGTTGTTTCCTGCTTTTCTCCCTCTCCTTGGGCCTTCCTGTGCCCTGAGACACAACAATAATGAAATTAGGCCAATGAATAACCCTACAATGGCCTTTAAGTATTTAAGTGAAAGGAAGAGTCCCATATCTCTCACTTTACATAAAAAGCTAAAAGTGATGAAGCTTTGTGAGGCAGATGCATTGAAAACTGAGACAGGCCAAAAGCTAGGCCTCCTGTGCCAATCAGTAAGCAAATTGTGAGTGCTAAGGAAAAGCTCTTGAAGGAAATTGTGCTACTCTAGTGAACATATGAATACTAAGAGAGCAAAACAGTCTTATTGTGATATGGAGAAGGTTCGAGTGATCTGGATAAAAGATCAAACCAATGACAACATTCCCTGAAGCCAAAGCCTAATCCAAAGCAAGGCCCTAACCCTCTTCAACTCTGTGAAGACTGAGAGAGGTGAAGAAGCTGCAGAAGAAAGTTTGAAGCTAGCAGAGGTTGGTTGATGAAGTTTAAGAAAAGAAGCAGTCTTTATAACATAAAAGTGCATGGTCAGGCAGCAAGTGCTGATATAGAAATTGCAGCAAGTTATTTAAAACATGTTGCTAAGGTAATTGAGGAAGGCAGCCACACTAAACAACAGATATTCAGTGTAGATGAAACAACCTTATATTGGAAGAAGATGTCATCTAGGACTTTCATAGCTAGAGAGAAATCAATGCCTGGCTTCAAAACTTCAAAGAATAGGCTGACTCTTGTTGGGGGCTAATGCAGGTGGTAAATATAAGTTGAAGCCAGTGCTCATTTACCCTTCTGAAAATCCTAGGGCCCTTAAGAATCATGCTAAGTTTACTCTGCTTGTCTCTATAAATGGAACAATCAAGCCTGCAAGACAAAACATTTGTTTATAGTATGATTACTGAATATTTTAAGCCCATTGTTGAAACTTACTACTCAGATAAAACGATTCCTTTCAAAATATTACGGATCATTTTCAGTGTACCTAGTCAGCCAACAACTCTGATGGAGATTTAGAAGGAGATTAGTGTTGTTTTCAAGCCTTGTTAACACAACATCCATTCTGCAGCCCATGAATTAAAGAATAATTTAGACTTCTAAGTCTTATTAAGACATATATCTTGTAGGGCTACAGCAGTCATAGATAGTGATTTCTCTAATGAATATGGGCAAAGTAAATGGAAAACTTTCTGGAAAGGATTCACTATGCTAGATGCCATTAAGAACATTCATGATTCAGGGGAGAAGGTCAAAATTTCAACATTAACAGGGGTGTGGAAGAAGTTGACTTCAACCCTCACGAATAACTTTGAGGGGTTTAAGACTTCAGTGGAGGGAAGTGACTGCAAATGGGGTACAAATAGGAAAAGAACTAGAATTAGAAGTGGAGCCTGAAATTATGACTGAATTGCAGCAATCTCATGAAAAAACTTGAATGAAGAGTTGTTTCTTATGGATGAGCCAAGAAAGTGGTTTCTTGTGATGAAATCTACTCCTGGTGAAGACGCTGTGTACCTTACTGAAATGTCAACAAATAATTCAGAATATTACATAAACTTGGTTGATAAAGCAGTGGCAGAGAGAACTGACTCCAGTTTTAAAAGTTATATTGTGTGTAAAATGTTACCAAGCAGCATCACATGCTATCGAGAAATCTTTCCTGAAAGCAAGTCAATCCATGTGGCAAACTTCATTGTTATCTTATTTTAAGAAACTGCCATAGCCACTTCAACCTTCAGCAATCACCACCCTGATCAGTCAGCAGTCATCTTTATGGAGGCAGGACCCACTAGCAAAGACTATGATTTGTTGAAGCCTCAGATGATTGCTAGCATTTTTTTTTTAGCAATAAAGTATTTTGAAATTAAGGTGCACATTTTTTTTAGACATAATTCTTTTGCACACTTAATAGATTGAGATATGCATCAATGATTCCCAATTGTGCTGATCTGGAAGTACCGGGAGGCCGAGGCGGGTGGATCACTATGATATCTAACATGAAGTACTAAAAATGCAAAAAAAATGATAGTCCCAAAATCTAGATACCCGGGAGGCAGCTTGCAGTCCAAATTTGCACTCCTTAGATCACTCAAAAAAAAAAAAAAAAAAAAAAAAAAAATGATTCCCAAAATCTAGATATCACGTCCAAATTTCTCCTTAGATCACTCATGTGTCAAACTGCCTACTTGATATCTCTCTGACACAGCATACAGGTATATCCAAAGAAACATACCCAATAATTTTCTCTCAAAACCTGTGATATTTCCATTATCCCAGAAACCTAAGAATTGTGCATCTTCTTTCTCATTCCCTGCATCCAAAATTGCCAGATTTTGTATATTCCATGTAAGTAGCTTTGTCCACTTTGTTCTATTCTCACTGTTTGAACCACTTCCTCATATTTACCCTCATGTCCACTCTTGCCACATTCCTCAAAGACTGTTCATAGAGGTTGCTGGAATGATGAAATGATTTTCTAATGCAAACATGATTATTGCCAGCAACCCTCCACCCACATCCTTAAAACCTTCATTGGTTTCCCATTGTCTTTACAATAAGGACATACTATGCTCTCTTCAGCCTCTGCAATGTCTTATCAAATGTGCAGCCTTTTGAATATAATGATCTTCTGTGTCCAGTCTCTTTGCTCTGGCTAACAGATTATTCACTCATCAGATTCTACTTAAAAATCAAGAACTCAGGGAAGCCTTTCCTAATCTCCCAGACTACGTTAGCTTTTTCCCTCCAATGTCCTTCCATAGCACTTGGTACTTATTCAGAACACTTTGACTACTTATAACTATTTTTTTTTAATAATTAAAATTATTTAACATAAATGTTATATGCCAGAAATTGTGCTGGTTCTTTTAATATATCATTTAATCCTTAGAACCACCCTGAGAAGTACCTAGAACTACCACATTTCTTTTCCTTAGACTATAAATAAGCTCCATAAGGATAAAGAACCATACTTGTATTGTTCGTGATTCCATTCCAGTTCCACCCTGGAATATCTAATGTGCTTGATAAATACTTGCTGACTGACAGCAATTTTCAAACATTTATACCACAACAAACAGCCTCCAATCAGCTGACCTATCAAATTTAAGTTATGTATATGTTCTCCCAGTTATGGTTTAAAGTAAGAGGAGACATGGCTTATGTCAATCATATCTGGTTTCAAATCCTGAATTTTCCATTTGCTAAGTATATAACATTTATTAGCCTAGTCCCTTGGCTTCTCTGAGCCTCATTTT
The DNA here is from genome assembly GCF_024542745.1 of Macaca thibetana thibetana. Lineage (NCBI taxonomy): Eukaryota > Metazoa > Chordata > Mammalia > Primates > Cercopithecidae > Macaca > Macaca thibetana. Next base: position 66,396,379 of record NC_065582.1, read on the forward strand.
CTTCACCTCTAAAATGTGTTAATTTTAGCTGCCTCTCTGGGTTGCTGTAAGGATTAAATGAGATAATGCATATTAAAATAATCAGCATAATTTCTGGTTTACAATATGTAGTAAATGAAAGCTATTATTATTCAGAATAATCTGACTGTGATTCATCCTCTTAGCACTTGAAATATGTCATTTCCTTGTGTTCTGCTTTGCATGGTTTCTATAGGGAATAAGAATTATTACCTTATTAATCTGTATCTTATCTTTTTTTCCTCCAGCTGTTTTTAAGATTTTCCTCTTTAATAAATGGCACTGGGAAAACTGGATATCCACAAACAAAACAATGAAATTGGACCCTTATCTTACATTAAATACAAAAATCAACTCAAAAAGGATTAAAGATTGAAACATATGACTTAAAGCTGTAAAACTCCTACAGAAAACATAAGGGGAAAAGCTTAGTGACATTGGTCCTGGTGATAATTTTATGAATATGACACTAAAAGCACAGAATGCAAAAACAGAAATAAACTAGTGGGGCTATATCAAACTAAAAAGCTTCTGCAAGGCAAAGGAAACAATCAACAGAGTGAAAAGGCAACCTACTGAATTGGAGAAAATATTTGCAAACCATGTATCTAATATTAGGGGTTAGTCTCCAAAATATATAAGGAACCCCTACAACTCAATTAAAAAAAAATCCCAATAACCCATGATACGGTTTGGGTCCCTGTGCAAATCTCATATTAAATCATAATCCCCAGTGTTCGAGGTGGTGCCTGGTAGGAGGTGATTGGACCATGGGGGAGAATGTTCCCTTTGGTGCTGCTCTTGTGACATTACACCTACAGTCGGTAATACTGTATTGTATACTGAAAAAAATTTTTTAAAGGTAGACCTCTTGTTAAATGTTCTTACCATAATACAACTAAAAAGATTTTCCTCTTTATCATTGGTTTTATACAATTTTATCATGCTATGCCTTGTCTGATTTTATGTGTATCCAACTTAGGATTTGTTGGGAAGTACATTTTTCATCAGCAGCTACATACCAGAATATTAGTGTTTAAGAACTTTTTGTGCCTGAAAATGACACCTTTTAGGTCAAGAAGAAACATGTGATACATCTATCCCAGAGTTTTAAAGGAGAATTTTGATACTTAAAATAACAGACACACAAGAAAGTGTTATGAGTGAGAAAGAATCATTCTTGACATAGTGTTCTAAATTATTTTACTAGCTCTCCAGAATTGAAGATAAATCATGTTCCTCTATTAGCTCAGGACAAATTGTATTTCCAACAAAAATTTATTTTTGGGTATAACTGAGGCCAGAAATACAAATAAGTAAAAGCCAGAGGCCACATCTGACCCCAGAACCTTTTAGTTCTAAAAAACCCATGAGATCTCAAGTCTAATTACATCATAATCCATTTAAACGGACAATGAAAAACGTAGCACAAAAACGAGAACTTTGTAAATAGCTGTAGCAAAAATATTCCCAAGCTTAAGTTGAAAGCAGCAGAAAATAGAAGGTAGGCCCACTGTATGCATGTATGTATATGTGTTTATGTAAAATTATTTTTAAGCAAAATTATCTGCATTAAAAGGCAAAATTAATTAATTTGTTAATTAACCAATCAAATAAACATTTATGAGTCTGGGACTGGACTTATCAAAGGTAAGCAACACCATCTCTACGATGAAGGAGTTTATAGTCAACAGAGAAGACAGACAAGTAAACAAAATAATTGCCGTTCAATATGAAACCTCTTAGAGAGATTTAAAATTTTGTTCTTAAAGGCAAAATCTGTATAACTTTTCCAAACAAAACAGTCATAACAAAAACCTCTCAATACTTCAAACGATAAAAGGAGGTGAAATTCACTTCACCTTAATAAAGCAAAAGTCTCTATTTTCTTCCATCCATTGCCTACTTTTATTTCACCTGTACACAAGCCAGTACAAATAGCAAATAATTTCTTCATTTCTCCAGTTGCATAATTTTTGTTAGATTCACTAGTGTACTTGACAACCACATTGTTAAAGAGAGCTAAAATTTCTTAGGAGAAGAAATTGTAAAGGAATCTTAAACTAAAATTCCTAATACACCATCCTGCTCCTGTATTCCTGCTTCTCTAATTCCTGCTTTTTGGAAAGGAAATACTTTTGAAAAACTTTCTTGAGTACTTACACTGCAGGTCCCTGACACACAGACTTCAAATTTTACTATCCTGGGAAGAGGCAGTCTGATATCAGCTCAGATGTAATCCTGAATCCCAGGGAATTGATGACCTATGCAGCCACAGCGGTGAATATTATGTCATTTCCTTTTCAGTGAATAAATTAAAATGGGTTTATGGCGTAGAGTTTACTAAATGGAAAAGTAAAGAGAGGAAAAAAAAACAACCCTGTAAATGCTGAGCAGTCATATGCTGCACTCCATGATACCATGTCTCACTCATTTTTAAACCCCTCAGAGTTCATTATATGAAAATGTGATTGCTTCTAAGAGTAGCCAGGGAAAAGCACCCATGTCTCAAGGGAAGGGATCTGGTATGGGTGGAAGGGGTATGACACAAGTCACTAACTACAGTCTCCACACAGATACTTCAGAGTACCATTCACTTCAGCCGTGTAAGTTTTCCTTTTTTATTTTTAATCAAGATAATTCTCCTCTGTATATACCTAAAAATAAAACTGTTGAATCAAAATGAATCAAAAGAGACGTTCCCTCTTTCCTGAAACTAAGTAAGTTAATGACAATAAAACTAAAGACAGTATTAAAATAGCCACATAATTCTGGACTTTGCAAATACTCCTTTAGATCATCATGCTAACTTCTCTTCTAGGCTGTGTCAACATCTTGGCTTCCCTCTACCTTTTCTATTTAACAACACTGCTCTTGTTAAGGAAGTTGCTGATGAGAAATCTGACCCTCGCACCTGTCAAAAGGCATTTACTCCAGCTGTTAATGGAGCCAACAGGGGCTCAGGACTCATAAATGGGGAGGAAGATGGGATGGGAATATGACTGACATTTACACCCTTTTACAAATGAGGAAGTGTGTAACAAGTTAAAAGTCATACTGCTAGTAAATACCAAGGCTACCTATGTACATTTGGTTTGTTTTTAAAATAAAAATAATTTCATTGCTTTCTCTAACTATAAAAGTGATTCATATTTATTATATACAGTATTGCTATAATGTTGATTAACATTAATTAAAAAGTAAAACTTGTCTGGACATGGTGGCTCATACCTGTATCCCAGCATTTTGGGAGGCCAAGGTGGAAGGATCACTTGAAGCCAGGAGACATGAGACCAGTCTGGGCAACAAAGTGAGCCCCTCCACTTCCCCACCTCTACAAAAAAAATTCGAAAACATTGGCAAGGCAAAGTGGTGAGTGCCTGCAGTCCCAGCTACTCAGGAGGTTGAGGCAAAAGCCTAGGAGTTTGAAGCTACATTGAACTATGTCTGCATCACTGTGCTCTGGCCTGGGTGACCAAGTGAGGCTTTGTTTCTTTCAAAAAAAAAAAAAAAAAGTAAAAATAATAAATGTGATGGCTTTGTTAGCATTTTGGGGAACAATTTTCCAGACCATTGTAATATACATAGTTTTACATAAATTTTGTGTTATTTATGACTGTTTTGTAATCTACTTTTATTTCCCAATTAATAAATGCATGAACTTCCTTTAATGTTAACACACACAGATATATGTATCACCATTTTAATAGTTTCTCATCCTGTTATGTAGATATAGCATATATGTAATAATCCTTAAAGTAACTCTTTAAGGCAGATTCAATCTTGGATTATTTGTCTTATTATCTAAAACAAAGTTTTAAAAATAGAATTAGTAGGACAAAAGGTGAGTACTTGAAGCTTTTGTATTATATATTAACCACCTTCCAGAAAGACTGTGCAATTTATGTTCCAATTCACTTTTATCTATATACATTTAAAAAAGCATAATATGGTGATGCCTGACATTGAAAAAAATCCAGTGGAATAGCTCCTAGAAACATTCAAGAAAAACCTGTCATAGGTCAAATCTCATGACATTGTGCTGCCTATATTCTTTTTTTGTCTTCAGATGTAAAATTCTGGACGTAAATGTCTATAATACTTAATTACCAACTTTAGATTCAGGAGGTAAGGCAGGCATAAAAGGACAAGACTTTAAACATATGTATACCTTGTCCTTTTATACTTGTCTTACTAGGAGATCATATAGTTAAAACCAAGAATCACCTAGAGTTTTTAGAGAATCCATGTAGTTCAAGAGTGAAGTAAAAAACAAGAGAGAAGAAGAAAGACTGTAACTAGGGCAGATTCATAGAATAGCTTTCCTAGTAGTAAAGCCCTAAAGAGTTCCTCTGACATCAGAATGTCCTTTTCATCTTGTTACACTTTCGAAATTGCTACTGAAGAGATTCATTCAGGCAATAAATATCCCTAGAGGCTGAGAGGAAATAGGCACTAGGAACTTTAGTTGGTGTGGAGGGAAGGTAGGAAAAATAGTAATTAACAGAAGGAGCACTTTGGGAAGAAGAGTGAACTGGTAGGAAATTAAAAGTTAAGAGACATTGTGGTATAAGGGGGAAAAAAGGATGGGCTATTGAAATAAATGAGTTATCTTTTGCAGGTCTGTTCTCATCCACTGATGATAATGGCAAAGATATTAAGTTCTGGAGCTTCAGTTTTCTTATCTGTAAAAGGAGAGGGACTGGACCATGACATCTAGGATCTCCTTTAGCACAAACATTCTGATTAAACTTTATTCTACAAATGAAGTCTAGAAATAATTAAAATTTCCACAATTTATCCAGTAATTTCTAGCCTTTAAAAAATACAATTATTGATCCATATTACCCCACATCATACAATTAGCATCAGCAAGTAACTTGAGGGCCTGATTAGGAATAAAGATATTTAATGGAAAACTGGGCAAATCTGTTATGTCATTTTTGTCTTAATTGGTTCAGCTCTAGATTGGATTTAATGCATAAAATCATTACATGTATTTGTGATAGTCAAAGTAAATGGAAGAAAAAATTTTTTCAATTTTAATTACAATTGGAAATGGAATGTTTCTGTATCAACATGATATTATTTTGAGTCTTCAAAATATATCTTAAAAAATAAGCAGTTATCATGCAGGCAAAATGAATTACAGTTGACGCACCAAAAACACGGGGGCTAGGGGTGCCACATCCTACACAGTCAAAAATTCTCCTTTAACTTGAGACTCTCCAAAAAACTTAACTACTAATAGCCTATTGACTGGAAGCCTTACCAATAACATAAACAGCTGCCTGACACATATTTTGTATGTTATGTTATGTTATGTTATGTTATGTTATGTTTTGTTATGTTATGTTATATTATATTATATTATATATATTATTATATTGTAAGTTAGAGAAGAAAGGTTAATAAAATCATAAAGCAGACAAAATATATTTACTATTCATTAAGTGGAAGCAGAGCATAAAGGTCTTCATATCTTCATCCTTATCGTCTTCAGGCTGAGTAGTGTTTGTGTGTGTAGGTTTTGATAACTTTAACTTTTTATAATAGATTTGTGTATATTTCATGTTAGTAAATGATAAAATAGACTAGTATATACATATTTTATACATTCATGACATTTCTTTTTCTTAATTTTTTTGATATTTCTAGGTCATATGGTTTTTCCTCATTGTCAAAAATCTCCAAAAAATTTTCCAATATATTTTTTTTTTTTTTTTTTTTTTTTTTTTTTTTTTTTTTTGAGACGGAGTCTTGCTCTGTAGCCCGGGCTGGAGTGCAGTGGCATTGAAAAAAATCCACATATAAGTGAACCTGTGCAATTCAAACCTGTGGTGTTCAAAGGGTCAACTGCATTTTAATAAGATCAATGTTAATGCCCTATTACTAAGTTTACTCTGATATAATTATGAGATCTGTCATCTGTTTTATTTACTAAACTTTCTATTAAGAGTAAAGCAACTGAGGACATTAAAATGAGTATTTGTGTTACTGTTGTCCCACATGTTTCCTTGACTGCTTAATGTACTTCTTTGAACCCCAGTTACCCCAGTTACTACCTGTTGGTAGTAAAAAGAAATATATTTGATATTATAAATCATTGGTCTAGCATCAAAATACCCCAGAATACTTATATCTATGTAATCTAAGGTAAGAGTAAGCCCAGTGGAATTACTCATAATTTCAACTAAAGAATTTATTACATGTAAGCTATTTTATGTTAATTACCAAATTACATAAAATCTAAATAGATACAGCTTATTCCACATAGCTTCTATAAATAATCTGCCAAAATAACTGATATATTACTTTCTTATCCCAAACTAAATAGGACTAAACTGAGTTAGACTGGGATACTAAAGATTTCTATTTGTTATTAAGATTATTTTTAAGAGAAAGAGATAGACTTACTTAAGTTTAATGTTACTTAAGCAGTATGTACTTCTGCAAAAATAGTCTAGTCATAAAAATTGTAGTAGTATTATACGGACTTGCTGGCAAGGAAGCCTCATTTCCTACCTGGAAGGATGGTAGGCATCACTGAAATGGTTTAATTTTAGACAGTACCAACCCTCAACAATGGAGCAAAGGCCTCCACAAGAGAAAGCCACCCCTGCTACAGCTGTCTCCTAAATAGTTCTTTTTAAAATTGGTGTACAAAATGTTTTTTGTCCGTTATTTGTCATTCCTATCCTTATAAGTCCCATGTTTAATATTCACTGACTTCACCAATGGTTCATTTTTAGTAGCAGCTAATTGTATCCACCTGAACTCAGAAAGGATGTGTGCTATGCTCAGAGGTCCAGTGAATATTAGTTTTGTTGGAGTGTCCTCTTTTACTTAAATTAAAAATATATTTGTAGATTTGGGACTAACCATATGATTTTAATCAACAGAAGTCTACACTTCTAAGATTTTTGTTGTTCTTAGGACACAGAGAGGTGTGCTTGTGTGTGTTTGCATGAGCATGTATGTGTAAAATTCTGGAAAAGGAAAATGAAATTCAGGAAAGATTTTATTCTATACAGGATATATACCCATTAAATATTGTTATTACAGTTTAGCTTTAGCTTCTACACCAGGATCAGTCTGCATATAAGAAATGGTATCAAAACTTCAAATACTGGTAATGTATTTGACAAACACCACTACTATAGCATTCAGTTTTTTGAAAATAAAGCTACTTATTTGGAAGGTATATGAAGTCATGACTGACGCTGGTGACATAGCTTCAAATCCTGGAAGGTCCAAGTAAAAACTCTTTTGAGGAGGTAAGGAAATAATCTCTTGCAACTTTATAATGTGATATTTTATGAGTATGCTGTTAATGGCTAAAAGTAACCATATAACAGGCTCTGTGTTATTTTATATGCATTGTTTCATTTAATCATTTGGCAAACTAGTGAGATATTTTAAATATCTTGATTTTCATGCAAGATAATATTAAAGCTAAAAGAGGCAAGGAACTTCACAGGTTAAACAGTGAAAGTGGAGTATGATTTGACATAAGCAGTCAGACCTAGAGGGCTACCTCTAACCATGCTATGTTTCCATGCAAATGGCTCTCCAGGTGAAAGTAATTTTGCCTGCTTCCTGTAATGCAGGTGATCTCTTGGAAATATCTATCTATCTATACCTACTTTAGTTTGGGACTAAAACTGCAAGCTGTGGCTCTTTTTTTTTTTAACAATTCATATTTTAAAAAAATCAACCAGTATCACATTTTGATCATTTTCTAGCTAAGATTGGAAGCCAACATTCCCTAGTTGGCTTTCAGTGGAATTTTGGTATGTTCTTATGGTGTTTCTTTTGCCTATTATTATCTTTTGAGGGTAGCTTAAACAAATAAACTAAAAATGCTTTAGTTCTTTGTAAACAATAAATCCTCAAAGGCATAGAACAAAAATCATGGAACAACTGAAACAGTTAAGACAAGAAAATGATGCATGATCTGTGTAGAGGGGTGAATAGGTAGAAGGTTTCATGTTCGATAGGAGAGTCTGGGTTGTAAGTAGGTGATGAGAAAATAAATTGGGAGGCTATTAATCAGGACAAGAAAAAGGAAAAACTATGGACAGACTCCACAGATTGTTAAAAACAAGTAACTGGAAAATACAGTTAAGGAAATGGAAACTAAGGAACCAAGGATGAGGCAAAAATAATCTATATAGCAAGAAAAGGTGTCCTTCCTGACCTCACCTATTTTTCTTATTTTATTGAGTAACACAAACTCATGGTAAAACAATAGCAACAACAAACAGTATAGAAATGTGTATGTAAAAACCAAAATCTTGTTCCCATCTTCAATCCATTAATTTCCCTCTGTAGAAACCATTTTCTTCCAGACATTTTCTATGATTAGAAAGATATATCCAATCTTGTCCATTAAAAATATAGCAGAATGGGATTATACTTTCTTGCTCGTTTGTAATCTGCTGGTCACAAATATATGTCTTTGCCTGCAGTATCTTAAAGCTACCAGCTAGAATTGGACAACCACAGGTTTACTCTGCCAACTCCAGGGAGCAGGTAGACAAACTGCTTCTAGTGATGTAAGGTAATGGGATTTTCAAGATTAATCTCCATTCCACTACTCATTAGGACTCTAGAAGCAAAATTATGAGTATAGGTGAAAAAATTTAAATGACTAAAGATATCTAGACATTTACCCCAAACTGTAAACAATGTAACTAAAAGTTTTAAAAGATTTCAATCATTTACTCTTAGCTGTGGCCAATTCACATGTAATGAGGTGCTTTCCAGCTTGTGTGTTGTGATGGCACTATAGAATATAGGCCTTTCTGATCTGCTTCACTGGGTGGTATATATCCAAGGATTGAGGATCTCTATGCTCTCTGACACTGATTTCTTCCTACATGTTCTTTTTCTGTCTTTACCAGCACTTTCTAAGGCCTTTTCTACCTCACCGATAAAACTGGCACTTGTCACCAAACATTCTTCTTCCCTGACCAAACATGTCAAGGAAATTTTTAAAAACAATTAACACAGGTATTCTCACCCTACGTTTCTGGATGAGCATCAAGGGATTGGTGAACAGGATGAAAATGCAAACAAAGTTTTATATATATAAGTACTTTTATGAAAAGATAGTCTTGGGAGACTAGGAAATGAAGATAATAATAAACTATAAAAATTAAGCTCAGTTTTTGGTAAAATACATTATCTTCTGAGTACAATTCTAAATAATGTATACTACACTTCAAACTTTTTAGAGACACTTTGAGAAAAAATGCAGTAACACTAATATGAAAGGTCCTCTTAATCCACCTCTATTAATCTGACTCCCCAGATTTAATTTCTGTTCTACATTTCCTCTATAAAACATTCTGGCTTCTACTACAGTGATATTATTCACAGAATGTCTACCATGATTTGACAAGCCAAAGTTGTATTAACAAACAGGGAAACAAAATTAAGTTGGAAGATCAAACAATTAGGGTTGGCAAGAATGTAGAAAACCCTTGTACACTGCTGATGGGAATGTCAACTACTCAACTTCTATAAGCAATTACAGAAAACAGCACAGAAGGTCCTCAAAAAATAAAAAAAATATAACTATTATATAACCTAGCAAACCCACTGCTGGGTATGTATCTAAAAGAAAAGAAATCAGTATATCAAAGAGATATCTGTACTTCCATGTTTACTGCAGCACTATTCACAATAGCCAAGATATGAAATCATCCTAAGTGTCCATCAACAAATGAATGGATACAGAAAATGTGCAACAAAGTGGAATACTATTTGGCCTAAAAAAAAGAAGGAAAGTCTGTTATGTTTTGACAACATGGATGACCCTGGAGGACATCACATAAAGTGAAATAAACCAGGCACAGAAATACAAATATCCTATGATCTCACTTATATGTGGAGTGTAAAAAAGTTGAACTCAGAGACAGTAAATGGTGGTTAGCAGAGGGATGAGGTAGTGTTGGTCAAAGGGCACAAAATTTCAGTTAGACAGGAGCAATAAGCTCAAGAAACCTATTGTATGTCATGATGACTATAGTTAACAGTATATCATGTATTTGAAAATTGCTGAGAGTAGATTTTAAATGTTCTCATCTTCCAAAATAAGTACGTGAGGTAATACATATATTAAGTAGCTTGAGTTAGCCATTCTAAATGCATATATATACACCACATTTAGCCATTCTAAATGTGTATATATATCAAAACATCATATACACCATAAATATATACAATTTTTACTTGTAAAAATAAAATAGAAAATTAGTCAGGGTCCTGTTAGAGACTTTGAAGACAAATCAACGTAGGGAGTATTTCCCGAAGTGCTGGAAAGTTTAAAGAATGCTGACGGAACCAAAGTCTAGGGACTGCAGGAAGCTATTACTGCTTAGGACCCGGAAGGAGTAAGCGGGAGGAGACAGTATTATCAAAACCCAAAGCTGAAGCTGTTGAAGAAGTGGGGTGGAGGCTCAAAGGACAAGAGATAACAGTTATAAAGGGATACAGTCAATACTAGAATTGAGGTTCTAGGGCAGGGAGGGAGCGGGAATACATATCCTGACCTCTTTCTTCTTCCACCTTCTAAGTTCCTGTTGACAGCCAGGTGCAGGGGCACATGCTGGTAGTCCCAGCTACTCAGGAAGCTGAGCTGGGAAGATCGTTTAAGCCCAAGAAGTTAAGGCTACAGTGAGCTATTATTGCACCGCTGTACTCCAGCCTGGGTGACAGTGAAACCTGTCTCAAAAAAAAAAAAAAAAAAAAAAAATTTCTTGATGCATCCCATTGGCTGAACTCAACGGAATGGAATCCAGGGCTACACAGTTCATAGGGCCACCTCAATCTCCTTTTCTATCCTTATACAGACATTCACACACAACACTGATAAAGGCAAGAGCAGCTATGGGAAGTAGGAATAACCCTAAAATATATGGGGGATTTCTCCCTACTACCAAGTAATCATTCATTTCTGCAGCATACACCTGATAGGTGTCCTCCAATTCAGTTCTGAAACTGTCTACCTAGAGACAGTGTCAGGACCCACAGGTTGAGAGCTCAGCCCCAGGAGACTGACACCCAACAGCAACAACCACAAGCCCCAGGTTGTTTTACCTATGTTTCTGATTGATGAGCTATAAATCAGGGTTCCTATGACCTCTGCTTGGGTTCAATTAATTTGCTAGAATGGCTCACATAACTCAGCAAAAACACTTACTTAATTTTCCAGGTTATTGAAGATATTACAAAGGATAAAGGATACAGATGACTGAATCATTGGTCATCAGTGATCAGTTCAATCTTTAGCCCCTCTCCCATCCCTGGAGTTTGTGGGATGGACTAAAAGTCCCAATCCTGTAATCATGCCTTGTTCTCTCCTGTGACCCCATCTTGAAGCCACTAGTCAACTCATTAGCACAGAAAAAGATACTACTTTGGAAATTCTAAGAATTTTAGGAGTTGCATGCCAGGAAAACAGAGGTGGAAGACAAAATATATATTTTACAATATTATAGAGGAGAATAACATGCATAATAAACTACAGAAGAATGGCTATTTCTTAATGTTGTCGGATAAGAATCAAGTTAGTATCCATCTGCAGACCATTCCTAACACCCTCTATTGTCTAAATATGTTATACTAAAGACTTTGGTACCTTCTATCTATAACAGCATTGATTGTTAGCTTTGGAAAGTTTGACAAAACTTCTTAGATGCAGACTCTAGAGGTTAGTTACTGTATAGGTTAATTGCCAACAAATAAAAATTTGGTCTCATATTACTATCCAAATCAGTGGCTATATAGTCTGCTTACATGGGTCTAATTTGATTTTTATAATAGTTTTGACATAGTGGTCTGGGTTTATGGTTTATAAGCCAAGAGGTTCCATTAAATGTGTGCCTTCCTTGTGCTTTTGGTGTTGTATCTAAGAACCCATGGCCAAATCCAAAGTCTTTAAGATCTACCCCATGATTTCCTCTAAGAATTTTATGGTAACTGTTATATTTAGGCCACTGATCCATTTGGAGTTAACTTTTATATATGGTATAAGGTAGGGGTCCAAATTCATTTTTTTGTATGTGAAAATCCAGTTGTCCCAGCAGCATTAATTGAAGAATCTATTATTTCCTCAATGAATGGTCTTACTATCCTTGTAGATATTTGATTAATTCATAAATCCATGTATTCATGGATTTAGTTCCAGACTCTTAATTCTAATTCCATTGGTCTACATATAGTTTATCCTTAAGCCAGTATCACACTATTTTGAATATGGTAACTTTGTAGTAAGTTTTGAAATTGCGAAGTGAAAGTCCTTCAGCTTTGTTCTTTTTTAACACTGTTTTGGCTATTTGAGGCCCCTTGTATTCCGTATGGGTTTGAGAATTGGCCTTCTCATTTCTGCAAAATATGTCACTGAAATTTGGATAGGAACGGCACTGAACCCAAAGATCACTTTGGTTAGTGCCTACATCTTAACAATATTAAGTCTTTTAATCCATGAACACAGGATGTCTTTCCGTTTATTTAGGTTTTCTTAATTTCTTTCTGGAATGTTTTGTGGTTTTCAGTATACAAGTATCTCACCTTGGGTAAATTTACTGGTATGTATTTTATTCTTCTGGATGATAGTGTAAATGCAACTGTTTTCTTAAGTTCATTTTCAGATTGTTCACTTCTGGTGTGCAGAAACACAACTGGGCTAGGCGTGGTGGCTCACGCCTGTAATTTCAGCACTTTGGGAGGCCAAGATCACTTGAGTCCAGGGGTTCGAGACCAGCCTGGGCAACATGGCAAAACCCATTTCTACCAAAACAAAACAAAACAAAACAAAACAAAACAAAAATTAGCTGGGTGTGGTGGCGTGTGCCTGTAGTCCTAGCTACCCAGGAGGCTGAAGTGGGAGGATGGCTTGCATCCAGGTGGCAGAGGTGGCAATGAGCTGTGTGATTGCACCACTACATTCCAGCCCAGATGACAGAGCCAGACTCTGTCTCACAAAAAAAAAAAAAAAAAAAAGAGGATACACAACTAACCTGAAAGTAATTTGAGTGCAACCTATGAAAAAGGATGGCCAGAATGTGACTTAACATTTGAGGGGATACCCTATCTCTTTTATCTAGAACAACTGATGCAAAAGTGACCTAGTAGCTAATTTTAAATATAATTCTCTAGAATGCCTAACCCTCTACTTATGATTTTCTTCCTCATTAATTCATTTTCCTCTCTAACATAAATTAAAAGATTCATTGCTTCCATGGGGCTGTGAGGATATGCTTGGTTCAACTACCTTAGTAAAGTAGACATTCTTCTGAGCCCAGTTACTCAGTGAATGGAACATAATAAGAAAGCCCAGTTTTCCACTTGATTCCATGTGAGAAGCAAGAGCAGAAAGCTCTAGCAAACTTCTTGATACTTTTTATTAATTCTTTTGCAGCAAATCCTGACATCAGAAATATTTTTTAAAAGATGGGTGAAAAACACAGTGAAAGGTAACTGATTGTATAGAAAAAAGCTACTGTCAGATGAGAAAAAAAGTTTGTAAACTGTATCTCATATAATAGCATCTGGAGAAAGGGATGAAAATTTCCTATAGGGGAAGAGGAGACAGGACATTTACTAGAAAACAAGACACTGGATTGGAAGGAAAACACACTTCATTAGGCTTTCCTTGATGCTTTTCTAGTTTTCTAATAGCTGTTCCTGGACAGCTATTAGCTACTGTAGTAGATTTGAATTCCATCTCAGAAATGAAGGAGTTGTACAGCTTTGCAAAATTAATTTAAGGTCTTTTAACTTCCAAAGTTGTATGAGAATTACATAAGAACATAGAGTCTGCAGCACTAATCAGGTATTTTCTTGTTAGTTATATCCACTTCATCCAGTAAATAAACCAGGACATAAAAATCAGGCACACTTATAGTCTCCATGGTTAACATTCTCTGATGGAATTTCTCTTGGTTTTTACACCCGTAACTCAGGCAATATATGTCTCTAAATTCAACATTTTCCTGCTGATGTTTATATGGGAAAAATTTATACTTACATTCCTCAAATTTAACATAACATTTTAAACAAAAGACTGTATGGGGGGAAAGTCTCATGTTACATTCCAAATACAACTCATAGAAAGGTCTGATCATGTGTAGACATTTCGAAAGTCCTCTGAGTGTATCAACCTAGCAACGGTTCCTTAACAGCTAGATTTGTTAGGTCATCAGGAAACCACTGTTTAAGCATTTTACATCCCAAAATTATAATTTGTTACTTTAAAGATATTTCACTGCATTTAGTTAGCTTTTAGGAAATTGGTTGGGGATTTTGGGGAATGGGTTCCTGGTTAGCATTTTCAAGTAGGACATCTGATTTTCTAGGATATTAAGTGTTAAGCAGGGGATCCCTCAATACTAAAAAGGTATTTTAATCAGCTGTGACTATGAAAGGCTTGCCCTGTTGAGATTATAATGGTGATAGTTGTAATGATATAACAGTTAACGCTTATTGAGACATTATCTGTTAAATGCTTTATGAGTATCATCTTATACAAGCTTTACAAAGTATGTACAGTTGTCTTGGTATCTGCAGAGGATTGGTTCCAGCTCCCTCCCCAATGCCCAACAGGATACCAAAATCCACAGATGCTCAAGTCCTTTTTATATAAAATGGTGTAGTATTTGCATATAACCTCCGCATATCCTCCCTATACTTAAAATCACCTCTAGATTGCTTATAATAGCTAACACAATGTAAATGCCATGTAAACAGTTACTATACTGTATTTTTAACATTTGGGTTAACATTTAAATTTTTGATTGTTGCACTATTTTTTAACTGTTTTTCTTAAACTGTTTTTGACCCTTGATTGGTTGAATCCACGGATTTGAAACCTGTAAATATGGGGGGGCTGACTGTATTATGTATAATAACTGTCATAATTTTACATATAAGACAATATTGCCAGGTTCATACAGCTACTAAATTGAGGTGGGATGTAAGCAAAGTCTATCTGATTCTGAAATGTATGGTCTAATCTACACCGTTAGACTATACTACCTATATTACCACTGTACTCCCTGACATTCTGAAAAGTTATAATTAGAACAGGACAAAATTGATGAAACACAAATAAAAATGGCAAAAAATACAAAACAAATATTATATGCTGCTGAAGAGAATGCCCTGACATATTTATTTATGATATATCTCAATGGGCACTGACTTAAAGGGAAAAAAAAAATCTCAATTTCTTGACAAATTCTTTGCCTGTCTCACTGGTAGAGCGTTGATAAATATTTAACTACCCACTCTCCAGTGAGGAGGGGAGCACTGATTTATAGTGATTGCCAATTTCCACTGTATACATACTCCCAACATGGCTACTGACTGTTTAAAAACTGACTTGCAACATTCCTGGACTTCAAAAGGTGCCTCTTGCAAACTGGGAAGAGCCAGTTCAAGCACATCACTGGGTCCAACTGTGGTCCATCACTACATCCAAATCAGCACAAAGTCTTACTTCAAACACAGCTTTAAGTAATGTTACTGTCTCACATGAATGTTTTCTTTAAAACCCCATGAGATATTCACGATTGTAGCATGTGGCATTACTCATGTAAAGCAAGAACTGAAATTTTATAAGGTTTCCCATAAGCAAAAGTCCCTGTTAAGAGAATTAAAAACAAGCTACAGAATGAGAGAAAGTATTTGCAAACCACATATCCAGAGGACTTGTATAAACCACATATCCAAAGGAAAATGGGCAAAAGTCATGAGTGGACATTTCACCAAAGAAGAAATATATATGGCAAAGAAACACATAAAAAAAGTTCAACATCATCAACCATTAGAGAAATGCAAGTTAAAAGCACAATAAGGTATCACTACACACCTACTAGAATACCAAATGCTGGCAGGGATGTAGAGAAACTGGATTTCTCATACATTACTGGTGGGAATATAAACTCATATGCCACTCTGGAAGATAGTTTGGTAGTTTCTAAAATAGAAGTAAACATGAATTTATCATATGCAGTAGGCAGAACAACATTACCAACCCCCAGATGTTCATATTCTAACCCTTGGAAGCTGAAAATATGTTACTTTACATAGCAAAGAGAAATTAAGGTTGTAGATGAAGTTCAGGTTGTTTATCAGTTGACCTTAAAACAGAATTACATTATGTAACATTACACAAGAATTAAAAGTGGAAGAGGGAGGCAGAAGAAAGTTAGAGGAAGATGTGACTATGAAGGAAAGGCACAGAGAGATGCAACACTGCTCCTTTGAAGACGAAGGAAAAGACCACGAGCCAAGAATAACAGGAGAAACTAGAAAAGGAAAGGAATAGATTATTCTCTAAAGCCTCCAGAAAGGAATGCAACCTTGCCAACACCTTGATTTTAGCCCGATGAGACAAATGTTGGATTGTTAAGCTATACAACTATAATACATTTGCGTTGTTTAAGCTTCCAGCCTGTGGTAATTTGTTATAGCAGCGATAGGAAACTAATATATCATGTGATTCAACAATTGTACTCTTTATTCTAAAGAAATGAAAACTTATGTTCACATAACGTAATCATTACACATAACGTACAATCCATTGTACATGGATGGTCACAGCAGCTTTATTCATAATAGCCCCGAACTGGAAACAACTTAAATGTCCTTAGACAGGAAAATGGTTAAACTCTGGTACATCCATAAAGCAGTGTAACTACTCAGGAATAAAAAAGGTACAACTGGCTGGGCGCGGTGGCTCATGCCTGTAATCTCAGCACTTTGGGAGGCCAACACAGGCACATCACCTGAGGTCAGGAGTTCGAGACCAGCCTAGCCAACACGGTTGCGGGTGCCTGCAATCCCAGCTACTCAGGAGGCTGAGGCAGGAGAATCACTTGAACCCGGGAGGCGGAGGTTGCAGTGAGCTGAGACTCTGCCATTGCATTCTAGCCTGGTTGACAGAGTGAGACTCCATCTCAAATAAATAAATAAATACAAAAATAAATTTAAAAAATACAAAAATTAGCTGGGCATGGTGGAGGGCGTCTGTAATCCCAGCTACTCGGGAGGCTGGGGCAGGAGAATCACTTGAACCTGGGAGGCGGAGGTTGCAGCAAGCTGAGATCATGCCACTGCACTCCAGCCTGGGCGACAAGAGCAAGATTCCTTCTTAAAAAAAAAAAAAAAAGTACAACTGTTGATATATACAGCTTGGCTAGACCTAAAGAACATCAGGCTTAATGATAAAAGCCAATCTTGGAAGGTTAATACTTATTGCATGATTGTATTTATGTGACATTTTGATTTATGTATTTACTTAGAGATAGCGTCTCGCTTTGTTATCCAGGTTGGAGAATAGCAGCACGATCACAGCTCACTGCAGCCTTGAACTCCTAGGCTCAAGGGATTCTCCCACCTCAGCCTCTTGTGTAGCTAGGACTACAGATGCAAGCCATTGTGCCCAGCTGTGACATTTTTAGAATGACAAAACTGTGGAGATGGACACAGACTAGTGGTTGCCAGAGGACAGAGAAAAGAAGATGGGAGTATCCACCTATAAAGGAGTACACAAGAGAGTTTCTTTGTGGTGATCAAAGATACAATGCTTTACCTTGATTGTAGTAGTGATTATATGAATCTGTAACAGGGATCACATTGCACTGCACACACAGAAAAACATGAGAGTGCAGGTAAAAACTGATAAGAACTGAATAAGCTATGTAGTCTAATTAATAATATTGTACTAGTGGCAATATCCTGGTTTTGATATTGTTCTACAGATATAAGATATCACCATTGGGGGTGCTGGGCTATGGCTTATGGGGTTCTATGTACTATTTTTTTCAACTTTATGTGTGTGTATCATATGTCAAAATAAAAAGTTACAAAATAAGAGGAAAGAAAAAAGTAATCTGCTGACCATAAAATTATTAGAATAGATATTGAACACATAAAATCACATCCTTTTA
Source organism: Macaca thibetana thibetana (assembly GCF_024542745.1). NCBI lineage: Eukaryota > Metazoa > Chordata > Mammalia > Primates > Cercopithecidae > Macaca > Macaca thibetana. Next base: position 66,414,360 of record NC_065582.1, read on the forward strand.
AATTCCTGTTTTATATGTTTACATATGTTGTATAAAACATGCATATAATAAAATAAATAAATAAATATGCACATATTGGTAGTATATGCTAAAAAGTACTGTTAGGTATATGTAATCAAAAAGTTCAGAGATCACTGTTCTTAAGTATTATTTACTTATCTGTCTTAACAGTGGAAAAACAAAATGTGTGATATAGAATTCTGACGTAATATTATCTCCAGAATATTAACCCCAGCATAAACCACTAAGACAAGATATACTAAAAATAAATTTTAAAAGATGCTATGTAGAAATGGAGTAAAGCATTAAATTACTAGTTTATATTGCTTCTTTCCATAGAAGGCATTAGCAGTCCTATTACATTTTTCAATCAGCCACAAAAGACATTGAACTTTCATTTAATGTACTGTTTTTGTTATTATTATTGTTTTGTATATTCTTATTCACTTCTTTTTTGAGACAGGGTCTCACTCTGGTTGCCCAGGCTGGATTGCAGTGGCATCATCTCGGCCCACTGCAGCCTCGACCTCACCAGCTCAGATGGTTCTCCCATCTCAATCTCTCGAGTAGCTGGGATTACAGGCATACGCCACCATGCCCAGCTACTTTTTTTGTATTTTTAGTAGAGACAGAGTTTCCCTATGTTGCCCAGGCTGGTATTGAACTCCTGGATTGAAGCAATCTGCCTGCCTTGGCCTCCCAGAGTGCTGGGATTATAGGCATGAACCACCGCGTCTGGCCTCTTCTTCATTTTTTAAGATAACTTGTTACCCAAGATTAACTCTGCCACTCATTTTGAAGGTTAAAACAACACCTGAAACTAAAACTCAAACACCCAATTTTTGCTCAGCAAAGTATGTCACTCTACAAAACACACTTGAGCACTGAGAATTACTTGATAAAGATTAGCAAATTCAAGCTTCATATATTTGTAGAACACTTTGTTTTCAATCAAATATCTCTTTATTCATCTAGTGATTGGTATTTTTATTGATTTTCTGAAACGATACAACTTACGGGTTTGGAGTGAAACTTGGGAAACGTAGATTGTTGTTAAATATCAGCCAGTTAACACAGTTAAGCCATAAAGACTCTTATGTCCATATTTTCCAATTTGTGAGGTAGGGTTCTATAGAATGAATTTAGAATAATTCACAGAAATTTGTAAGTCTAAGGTGAACTTATACATAGCAAGTGTTTAATTGTCTTACAAAGTATTTGAAACATTTAAATTCACTCTCCTAAATACAAGGATGTTCACACTACAGCTACACTAGTAGTTCCTGATTTGGTAAAGAACATAGGCAAGAAAGGTTAAATTTCAAATATATCTTTAATGTTTTCATTTTTTAGCTTATTTTATTAAAGGTAATTCATTGCTCTTTCCTTGTGAGTTAATAATCCTCCTCTCAGGGAACCTGGCTCTCTAAACTGTATTTTTAAAACGCTTTACTTTGAAGGTAGAGCATTTGTCACAAAAAAATATGATTCAAAATTGTGGAATGAGAAACTCATGTGAGGACATTGGATCTTTATTATTATGCTGAAATTCAAAGCCTGTGATTTATTTACTTTTTGATGGTAACTGACACCTTGTCACAGCTACGTTGCCTTGGAGAGGTTAAAAAGTTGTCCACGTTCCAGCCAGCAAAAGAGCAGCCTCTCAACTGCCAACATGCAACAAGCTTGGACAAGCACTTTATTTTTTACAGTAAAGTAACAAGCTTGCCTTCTCAGTGCAACCAAACTCAAACAATGAAAAGAGCTATTCCAAACCGAAGGCCAAGCTTGTGGTATGCATAGGAGCACACCCCACCGAGCAACCATGGTCAAGCACAAGCTTTCTCTTCAAAGGAAGATTGCGTATGCATCAGTCCCTCAGCTACTGTCAGTTATGTCAACTTATTATCTCTAACGATTGTTAAAGAAAAGTATTAATAAGTAGCATAAATTGCTCTTTTGAACATAAAATTCGCTTGGGCTCCCAAGATAACGTACAGGAAAAGTAGAGAAAATAAATGCAACTTCCCTCATGATTCTGAGTACCATATGAAATCATCGCAGTAGAAAATGTATTAACATAGAAAATGTGGACTTGCCTTCTGGAACACAGTAATCAGTGCTAGTGTTTTACATATTCAGTTTATTCAGGGCTGATGTTTATTAAAGCCCTGTGAATTTAAGTTCATCTCTAAAACAATCATAATATGTGAATTGCCATACCTCTTACCTCAAAATTTGGAACAGAGGAAAAAAGAAGGCCTTGTTCCATATTATTAAGAAAAACAAAAAATATGTAAGGGCACAGAACTAAACAAAAGTAGTTCTATGTTCTGCAAATGCATCCAAAGATATCTTTTGCTTCCTTAGAACGTGTTTTATAATTAAGTAAATACATATATGCATATATATATTTGAAAAATTTAGTAAAGATGAAAACTAAATCCTGGTTTAGGTAAATATTCCACATAAAATAAAAACTACATGAAAGTAGATATTTTTATACATTCTGCCATGGGATTAACTAATCTGTATATAGCTTTGGATTTATATGAAAAGGTAACAGATAAAACATTAGAACTCTGAATATATCGGCTGGGCATGGTGGCTCACGCCTGTAATCCCAGCACTTTGGGAGGCTGAGGTGGGCAGACCACGAGGTCAGGAGTTGGAGACCAGCCTGGCCAGCATGGTGAAACCCTGTCTCTACTAAAAATACAAAACTTAGCCAGGTGTGGTGGCATGTGCCTGCAGCCCCAGCTATTCAGGAGGCTGAGGTGGGAGAATCGCTTGAACGCAGGAGGCAGAGGTTGCAGTTACCCGAGACTGCACCATTACACTCCAGCCTGGGTGGCAGAGCAAGTCTCCATCTCAAAAAAAAAAAAAAAGAACTCTGAGTATATCATTGAAAAGATTCCATAATTTAGTTTCTTTCATTACTGCTATATTCCTTTCCTAAATCCAAAACAATGATGTTATCAATGATTCTGAAAATCAGTTTTGGTGGGTCATTAAATTTTCCAAATTTATACTGCATAAAAGTCATTTTGCATAATGTAATTAACATTATTTTATATTTAAAAATCAGGATTTGGATCTATTTCATACTCCTAACCAGGCTCTATGTCTATGCCTATGACTATGTCTATATCTGTATCTATATCATCTAGTTACCGACCCAGAATATCAGGAACTCACAGAGGTCAAGGAGTAGCTCTGATGTGGAGGAGTCTGCCCTTTTCCAAAGAGGTTAAATATGAACTCTGTACACTTGGACTTAGATCCACTTCCCCAGACCACCAGGCTTCATTAATGGGCTCAAGAGACCACTCCTTCTCTACCACTCACTCACAGCATCACCAGTACTACTGTGCCTCAAGTCTGCCAGTATTAATTTTATGTTGCCCTTTAACTATGTTAAATCAGGCTACCCCAAGAAGCTCCAGAATTCAAGCTCATGCCTCATCTAGATTCTAAACCCTGCAAATGTCAACACATTCCCGAGTCTGTTTCTTCCCACCACACTCTTAGTCCATTATATAACAAGTAACAGAAAATATATTTAAAAATACATAAAAAATACATTGCAGGTCAATTTTGGCAAAGGTAATTTCAGGTCAGGGAAAGGACCCAATCCTATGGCAGAAAGATATTTTGGATTTTAACGGTCCTAATCATTGGGAATTTTTAGGGTTAAGGCCTAGCTTCAATTAAAGGACCCAATCCGAAGGCAGGAAGATGTTTTGGCTTTTAATGGTCCTAATTAATCGTGATTTTTAGGCCTGTGTTAAGTCCTAGCTTCAATTAAGAATGCCTATCTGAGAAGAAAAAGAATCAGAGATGCAATTCTAGGAAGAGGCTGGCAAGATCCCTTCAAACAGAGTAGTGGTCTCAGCAGGGTTCAACCAGGCAGTTAAAGACCCTAGGGGAGACAAAAACACTTTAGTAAGACAAACACATATGAATTGGTGTGCCAGTGTGTGCACATACACATATACACACCCCTCACAATATGGAACAAGCTACACATATGATGTAGGGAGGAGGCTATATAGGCAGCTGCATGCTGGATGCCTCCAGCTGCTTTCTCTTATGCTTTTAATGCACCATTATGTTACAAGCCTCAAAATCTGTTTCTATTAATATTATTTAAATAGAATGTGTTGCTCAGCATTCAAAAACTCTCATTTTCTAAAGTTAACACTTTGTATTTTCTATAAGTTCTTAACACTTGCCTTCCCCTTAAAACATCCATGAAGGTAAAGTATGTATGCTCATTTATTTATTTATTTATTTTTGAGACAGCGTCTCGCTCTGTCACCCAGGCTGCAGTGCAATGGCGCGATCTTGGCTCACTGCAACCTTTGCCTCCCGGTTTCAATTCATTCTCCTGCCTTAGCCTCCCGAGTAGATGGGATTACAGACGCCGCCACTATGCCCGGCTAATTTTTTGTATTTTTAGTAGAGACGGGGTTTCACTATGTTGGCCAGGCTGATCTCGAACTCCTGACCTCATGATCCGCCTGCTTTGGCCTCCCAAAGTGCTGGGATTACAGGTGTGAGCCACTGCACCCGACCTAAGTATGTATGCTTATAAAGAGGAACTAGAGTGACACCAGAGAGCATGGTCAGTGAGCCTAACAGGAAATTTGATGTTTCTCTTTTTGTAAAAAATCTTATTTGTTTTTGTAATTTTTGTTTTGTAAATTTTGCTACTTACAAATGCCTATGCTCTCTTAATCTGGGGATGACTTAGGAAGTAATGGAAATTGTTATTAGAGATGAATAAGGAAAAAATATAAAATTATAATAAACATTGGTAGTTATTCACATTATTTCAAACATTTTCTATAATAAGAAGACTAATGTCCCCCATAAATTGTTGTATGCCTGGATTCATGGGTTGTAATATTTATGTTAAATGAATTTGGCTCCTTACCGTAAACTTAGGTAGGGCAAATGTAAAGTTATGTAAATCCAATGGTTTTACAAAACCCTTTCAAAAAGATTTATTATTGCAATGAAAACTTTGTTTGTAGTCTTGCTTAGAGTTCTAATGAAAAACAGGAGTAGGAGATTTATTCTTTTAAAGCAAGTGCCACTGTTAATACTGGTGACAACTTCTTTGAACTAAAGGACATCATTCTGTATAAGATTATTAATAATCTTTTCAACTCATTTTATACAGTGTTTTAAGTTTAACAGAGAGCTTTGGATTGCCATAAAAATGGCTCCTACTAATCTATAAATAGTAACGAAACTCATGGCAAGAATCTTACTAACACTATACATAGGCCTGAAAATGGAAATTACAGTGACATTGTTTCTAATACTATCAAATGGTAACAACCTGGGAAGCCTTAAAAGTGTTTCTGTAATTTTACTTTACTCTTCCCTCATCCAATCTCTATACCTAGTTGTACCTGATCAACAAACGCAAATAAGCCAAGATCCTATTACAGCAGGCACCATACGAAATTCCTCAAACATGCATCATATGAAATTCCTTAAAATTCAGAAGTAATGGTCTCATGTGGAAAAAAAATATGTTTTGGGTGTGAAATGCTCAGAAAAACGATGTTAAATACTTAGTATTTAAATAATCCAATGAGTTTAACATGTGAAAGAGGCACTCTGAATTTTGTTTTTTGAGTAACTGGCATGAGGTCTTAGTGTTGAGAGAAATATGTCAAGTATTAATGCTTTTGTTTTATTAACTTGTTTAACTTCTCAAGTCACCATTTGATGTTTAAGAAACAAGGATGGGGCAAGGCGCAGTGGCTCACACCTGTAATCCCAGCACTTTGGGAGGCTGAGGCGGGCAGATCATGAGGTCAGGAGATCAAGACCATCCTGGCTAACACGGTGAAACCCCATCTCTACTAAAAAAAAATACAAAAAATTAGCTGGGCGTGGTGGCAGGTGACTATAGTCCCAGCTACTTGGGAGGCTGAAGCAGGAGAATGATGTGAACCAGGAAGGCGGAGTTTACAGTGAGCAGAGAGACTGCGCCACTGTACTCCAGCCTGGGTGACAAAGCGAGACTCCGTCTGCAAAAAAAAAAAAAAAAAAAAAAGAAAAAGAAGGATGGTAATGAATGAAAGAATGAGGAAATGAATGGAAGGATGAGGAAGACTTGACTTGTATTTGGCTTAATTGTATTTGGCTGCATTTTAGATAAACAAAGTTTGCTGGTAGGATGAGGAAAAACATAGAGGAGTTGGGGTGGTAAAATAAATTACCAGCATTTCCAGGTTGGGAAGGGGTATTGGTTTCTTCTCAGGTCAGACTGACTGTCACCACCAATACTGACTGGAAGAGTTATTGAAGTGATACTCTACCTGTAATGACTGAGGGACAGAGAGACAGCAGAACAAGAGGAAAATCATATCCCTAATACCTTGTAGATCACTACCAAAAGAAACCTGTTATCTGGGCTTTGTTTTGTTTCTCTTTTCATAGTGGATTAAGATTCTTATCTTAATAAGATATGTTGTTAAACTCAAATTTTGTATCTGTTTTATAATCTAGATTTTAAAAACATAACTGTATATCTGCACATAAACTCATAATCCCTTTTTCTACAACCATTGTGTTCTGAAATATCTACTGCTGAAATTTTCCCATCTAAGACACACTACCTTTTACCTGAATGTGGCATTTTTAAATAAAAGTTTTAGATAATTTAATGTTAGAAAAAAAAACCCAAAATTTGAAATTAATAATACTGACCTCATGAAGTTTTATGTTTGTAATACATTTTGGTATATATTTTATCAATAAATTAGGTTCAGCATAATTCTGACTGCATTCTATTTATCCAGGTAAACTTGGATAGTGTGGATAGTATGAACAGCAGCAAATAACTTAGAGAAAAGGGAACATTTGGGATCAAGTTTTCTCCACATAATACAAAGTGGTTGGATACATTTATTTTTGTTTTTTACTTGACTAACTCGCATGTTGTCTTAGTGATGAGAGAAATATGTCAAGTATTCATGCTTTTGTTTTATTTTATCAACTTGTTTAATGCCTCAAGTCACCATTTGATGTTTAAGAAACAAGGAGGGTAATGAATGAACGAATGAGGAAATGAATGGAAGGATGAGGAAGATATAAAGTGACCTGACTTGTATTTGACTTATTTTCTTTATTTGCTATTTAGGAATAATATTATGGGGATATCCTAAAAGAAAATTGGTGAATAGGTGTAAGAAGTGTTGTTCTGATAATAAATCATTATTTTTATTACTACTTCTACACCTGCTAGTATGTGTCTCACCCAAGTACCTAGAAACTATTTTTGTCATTGCCATGAAACTATGAAATTTTATTAAGGTCATGGGCAGATCATCAATTCTGAATTAATTATTCAAAAACACTTTATTCAAAAATCTAAATAAATAAACCTGTTAACTGAAATGCAACCAAAATTCTGATGTATTTCCTTTAAGTCTTTTTGAAATTTTCAAATCCCTTAGATTGCGTATAACTTCATACAATTTCATGTAACTCATTAAGACAGATTGGCTTTTCCTTACAGAGAAAATACGTTTTTTAAAAATGGCTCAACCTTAATTTAATAAGTATCCCACAGAAAAGATACTATAAAAAATACAGAGGCTTCAGTGAGTTTTTTCTCTAGTCCCAGGTTATTCAGCATGTGGCTCAGGATGGCTTTGAATTGGGCCCAACATGGCTTTGAACCTGGGCCCAACACAAATTAGCAAGCTTTCTTAAAACATTGAGATTTTTGCAATTTTTTTTTAAATCTCATCAGCTATTGTCTGTTAGAGTATTTTATGTTTTTTATGTGTGGCCCAAGACCATTCTTCTTCCACTGTGGCCCAGGGAAACCAAAAGATTGGACAGCCTGAAGTCTAGTCCTTATGTCCAAACTTGCTTTCTCCCTGCCAATACTACTGCTTCCTATGGCAGGTAAGCAGGGATTGAAGGCATTTCAAGTTGTTGCATCATAAACACTTGTAATTCAATAAGTACAGAGAATTAATTACTTTCTCACCCTAAGAAGCAGTGGAAAGTAAACTGAGACTGATGGAAGAATAGGAAGAACACGTTTCTAATTACACGATACCTTTCCTTTCAATCAATACTCAGGGGATGTTAGTCCTAATATGTCGTTAAGTCTCATTTTCTCCCCTTTCATATTTTAAAGCCCTCTTGTCTTAAAAATGTAAGGTTATGTGTTGTCTGTTTTCAAGAATGATTTAAATGGGCTATACATGTGTTATTTTTATCTTATATAAGTGATGACATTCTTAAACTTCTAATTTTTGAGGCACATTTTATAGATGGTAAACACTGGTTTAGGTTGTAATGAAAATAAAATTCTGTATTTTATGTTTTTTTTTCACATTTTGATTAAGAAACAAACAGCAAATTGCATATTAAATGTTAAAATACATCTTCTTCACTTTTACTCTGACTTAGTGAACTTCTCCAGTAATTGTACACCAGAGAACAGCTTTGCTGTCGGTTTCAGTCTTATTAAATACTTTAAAATGTTAAATCATTTATTTATTGGTGCTAAATAAAAATTACACTTTTGTCTCTAATGCTTTAAAAGTAAAGCTTGTTATTGTTAACATTCAGCAACGAAAAGTTTATTAGGAAGAACCTGTAATAATAGTTTATCTGCAATCTTATATTCTGTGTATTACATTGTAGGTCACCATTTCATTTGGATAAATATATAAAATCTTGTACACTAGGGAATGTTTAAAAAACAGAGGAACTTTAAGAATACTGTTTTCAATATCCTAGAAACTTTTTGAGTGTACTGAAATCTGGAACATTTTTAAAAGCTGGTAGCACTATGGATGCTAATGTGTATGTGCATAAACAACAGCCTTACTGAAATCACTATCAGGCAATTTAGCTTTAATTCTTAAAGTTGGGTTGTTCTCACTGGGTTAATGTGCAATGTTTATAAATCTCCCGACAAATCATGTTTCAGCAAAGTTGTACTAAAAGCTTCAGGTTTCTAAGAACTCTCAAATACACATGGAGTTTACTAATATTCTCAGAAGAATTAAAGCCACTTGATGATTGAGCAAGCAAAACATATAAAAATAAGTAAACAAGAGATAATGAGTTAATGCCCTAGACTTATTTCTCATTTATTCACATGAGTACCTTAGATACATACAACAAACTTTCTGTTATAATTTGTTTAAAGTTAATGCTGAATATGACATATTTTTAAACACACCAGTTTATTTACTTGATAGACCAAATCAAAGGTAGAATAAAAAGCTAGATTTGGATAAGGGAAGAAACATATACTGCTTTAAAAATAAAATGCATTCAATTCAGATAGAATGAGATTAAAATTAAGGATTAAAAAGTTGAATTTTTATATAAGTAATATTTTAAAGAATGCAAAGTTGAATACTGGGTAGTTACATTTCTGATAATGAGGGTTTAGATAAATTGAACAAATATTCCTGTCCAGAATAACTAGAAAAATTGGAGAAAAAAATTCTAATTGAAGAAATCAAAGAACTAACATATAATAATGGGGGCAGGATCTGGCAGAAGAAAGAGGAAGATAGAGCTGAATCCTGTATTTAGGGCAGCTTTTTGCCTGTGGGCAAAAATTCCTTGAAGAAGCTATTGAGGAATAGGAAGGCAGCTGACCTTTCAATACACTTGTGGGTCACAGGGAGAGAGAAGCTAGACTCAAAGCCCACTAAGAGAAGAGTCCTGGTCAAGATCCTAGGGGACCACAAAAGACTGCTTACTTCAGTGAAAGAGATGTTCTTTATCTGCTTATTCAATAGAGTATTCATTCACTACAGTGGCCATGGAGCACTTAAAGCATGGTTAGTATGAAACTGAGGAACTGAATTTTAAATTTTACTTAATTTTAATCAGTTTAAAATTAAACAGTTAAATGTAGCTAGTAGCCTCCATCCTCAGACAGTGCATATCTGCATGAGGAGATGTATGAGTGTGTTCACTGTACACTGACTATCAGGTTGAAAACTCCGGATAAGGACCTAAATATAAAAGGTAAGACTTTAAAGTACTTAAAAGAAAATATGATTCTGGCAGCGTGCGGTGGCTCACACCGGCAATCCCAGCACTTTGGGAGGCTGAGATGGGTAGATCACTTAAGCTCAGGAGTTAGTCACCAGCCTGGCCAACATGGTGAAACCCTGTCTCTACTAAAAATATAAAAATTAGCTGGGTGTGGTAGCAGGTACCTGTAGTTCCAGCTACTTAGGAAGCTGAGGCACAAGAATCGCTTGAGTCCAGGAGGCGGAGGTTGCAGTGAGCTAAGATCACGCCACTGCACTCCAGCATGGGCAACAGAGCAAGACTCTGACTCAGAAAGAAAAAAAAAAAGAAAAGAAAATAACATATGATTTTGTGTGTACTGAAGGATTTCTTTAGGAAGACATAAAACCCACAAATCATAAGGAAACAGACTGGTAAATCCGATGATATTAAACACTCCTACAATAAAAGGCCACATGGAACATAAACAAAGTACAAAGATAAGAAATAGGACTGGGAGAGGATATATGTGAACATATAACTGACAAAGGATTGTAGTCAGATTATATAAAGAACTACAAATTAGTAGGAAAATGACAACCACTCATAGAAAACAAAAAATGGAGAAGGGTATTGCTAAAGTTTTAGGGAGGCTACAAAATAACCCTATTTTCCTTATCTAAATATAATAGGTGATGGGTAGGATAGAAGAGAGAGAGAAAGATGATGACAGGCAGAGACAATATGGATAGACAAGAGGATGAGAATATAGAAGAGAAAGAAATACGAAGATAAAAATATCAAAATACAAAATTTTATTACTGGAGAATGTAGCTTGTATGTATAGTCACAAGTTTCCTAATATTTAACCTTTTATTAGATGTGGCTATCTACTCACTCATAGGAGCTAATTACAGGTTCCTTTTCTGGAGCAAAGCCCTCCTTAAGCTTATGGCATGGTAGAGTAGGCACCTAAACCTCTGTGAGTCTAGGCAGTCGCCAAAAAAAAAAAAGAGTCCAGAGTGGGTTTAGTTGCATATGCTCAATTTCTTTACCTAAACCAGTTATGACATTCCTTCTCATAGGAATATGAGAAGGAATAGGAATATCCTTATATTTCAGAATTGGTAATATTTGACAGTAATATCTAAACACAGGTTTATATTTCTTCTACATGGTATCACTTATATGAATCAAAGTATAATTTCACTTTCTAATTATCCAAATGAATTCGAACGATGTTCCTCCCCAGCTTTACATATCAGAATTACCCTGCCAAACTGCTTGTAATTGATACAGCTTTAACAGAAGTTAGCAGTCCATGAAAAGTGCTTCCTAGACAGCAAGATGAGGGCACTTCTTAGAGCAATGGGTAATGAGTGACATCACTGCAAGTTTTGCTTGGAAGTAGTTTTTAAAATCTCTGCACTGTTTCAGGCAATTTTCAGGTAACAAATAGATGGAGCCCCTCGGTAATACTGCAGTGAAAAGAGTTGAATCCTAACTGTAAGCACCAATTTTGATGACATTTGAGGCAGTGTTTACCTACAAACTGGCTTATTAACATTCTTCACGATACTCTCACAAAACCAAATAGAGTGTTTTGTAAAAAATATGAATAATGAAATGCCTCAATATACAGTACACTATGGAAGTCCTAGTTCTGATAAACCTACTCCATAGTAGTACCCAATTTCCTTCTGTCTTAGTCAATTCTTCTTTCATTCCTGTGAATACCTTTATTATTAACCTCTGTCCATTAATCTATTAGAGGAAGTCCTTTCATTGGAGTAGGAAGAGAAGAAGACAGAGGTACACTCGGGCCTTTCTCATTCTTCTGGCTCTATTAAATATGCACAGGAAAGATGAAAATCTAACTAGAAAAGTGATACTTCAAAGTCCTCTATTCATCTCTGTGCAATCTGGCCAGGACCATGAAATCAGATGAGGTTAGATACAAAAAGCACAATGCTTTATTTTTTGCCTTGATCATTAATGCTGAGATGAAAAGCTGATGAAACAAAATGTGACACATATGTTTCCGGAATTAATTCAAACGCTGGTATGAGGCCAAAAGTGTCATTACCTAACCAGAGATATAGTCACCACATCAACTGCTACCTTGGTGCATACAATGTCATCAGGAATTTCTCTTTCCCATCTCTTAAATATTTAAGCCAATGCACATTTTTGAAAAGACAATAGTCACAGACAGTATTGTTGTAAAGTTCCTAGGACTATTACTTAGGAACAGTGTATTTCCAATATTCAAATGAAGCTGGGCGTGGTGTCTCACATCTGTAATCCCAGCCCTTTGGGAGGCTGCAGTGGGAGGATCAATTGATTCCAGAAGTTTGAGACCAGCCTGGGTAACACAGGGAGACCCCGTCTCTTAAAAAAAATAAATTAGCCAGCTGTGGTGCATGCCTATGGTTCCAGGTACTTGGGAAGCTAAGGTGGGAGGATCACCTGAACCCAGGCTGCAGTGAGCCATGGTCTTGCCACTGCACTCCAACCTGGGTGACGGAGCAAGACCCTGCCTCAAAAAAAACAAAACAAAACAAAACAAAACAAAAAAAACGCAAATGACCTTAGCAAATGGATTAAATTAAAATTAAGTCAGACTAAACTAGTATAACTAATCTATGCAAAAGTAGGTGTAGGCAAATGGGAGGCATCTTTTCAGAGATTAGAAACGAAGGCTGAGGCAACAGTCAAAGAGAGCAGTCAAAGTCAGGGCATTGGAGTGAAACAAATAGCAGTAAACCTGTTCAGGGTACAGCCACCCTGGAAGGCCCATTCTTAAGATTCATGTGCAAAGTGAAATATTTTACCTTGTGGTTAAAAACTTGATCTGATTAAGACCAGTGTACATTGGGGGTTAAAGGAGATTTCTGTGTTTAAATTAAGTTGGAAAAGTCAAATTAAAAAAAAAAAAAAAAAGGCATCCGAAGGGCTCTAGCTGAAAAAGGAGGCTTCTCTAGGAAACAATTTACGAGAAAATGAGTTATGGAGTGACTCTGGTCCCTGGGTGTACATCCCAAATCTCCACTTATGGTAAACTTACAACTCTGAGCAGATGATAAAGAATGAACAAACATAAACAGAAAATCATAGGTGAAAAAGTGTTCCTATAAAAGGCAGAGAAATATCAAAGACAGAATTCTGCAGAGCAGGGTTTCTTAATCCCAGCAACACTAACATTTTGGGCCAGTTCTTTACTGTTTCACACATATTACCTCATATACTTAAGACAAACCTGAGAGAGAGATAGACAGCACTGGCACTAAGAAATTAAGGCTTTTAGGATACCAGTTTTAGATAAGAGTCAGTTAACTAGTAGCATCAAATGTCAAGCCCAGATCCTCTAATGTCCAAATACCATATTCTTGTCCCAACACCCAGTTGCTTTTCAATTGTGAGAGATTTGGGTACTAAGAAGAAAATGCATTTAGAAATAATCAAAAGAAATTCACTTTATAAACTTGTAAATTTCATGACTTTGACAACTGCCTCAACATTACCCAACAATGACTAGCATATTTATAGAATTATCGGGCCCAATAAACCAATGCTATTAAGACATCTACCTACAAAATGATGCCTTCATGATTCTATCCTTTTATGATTAATCCTATTTATAATAGATAAACCATTAAAACAATAATCATTTTTTATGATTAGCATTTTAAAACATTATTGATGTCAATCAAGACTTTTGGAAAAGATCAGTACATCTCAAGGAAAGAAAAAGGCTAGGGGGAAATATTGCTAACTTGGAAATAAATTTGAAGCAATAATGTAGTTCCACACTAGCAAAAAACAAGTGTAGTCTAATCACTAAGCTTATGTGATTGCTCTGTGATCGATGAACAGTTTGTGAAGCAAAATGAGAATGAGCCTCCTTCTAGTCAAAGATTCTGGTTGTTCTTTTGGGTACACTACAGAAATGTTGTTAATATTTCAAGTTACTGTTAATATTTTATAGAAGATATACTGCTTTTAGGAATATAGATATTTACAAGCAAATAAGGTTTTATGACATTTAGATGTCAAAAGTAGAAAAATGGTTTATAGTTTTAATATTATAATGAAAATCACTGGGAAAAAATCACTACAATAGGAAGTTCTTGTAGAACAAACTTTGTAGAAATGCATCTATTAAGGAAGCGACACTAAAATACATACATCTTTAAAAAAATATAGAATTATAAAAATATATATGGACTACCTAAGATTGTGTTCCATATGTTTAATAAGAATAAAAGCGAAAGATTAAGAATAAAAGAGCGCACTTCATTATCTTTCTTCTGTTTTTACTTAAATCCAGAAATATAACATTTAAAGACTAAAGTTCAGTCTTTTTTTTTTTTCTTTTTTTTGAGACAGGGTCTCACTCTGTTATCCAGGCTGAAGTACAGTGGTGCGATCATGGCTCACTGCAGCCTCAACCTCCCCAGTGCTCAAGTGATCCTCCTGCCTCAGCCTGCAGAGTAGCTGGCACTACAAGCATGTGCCACTATACCCAGCTAATTTTTTATTTTTTGGACAGATGGGGTTTTGCCATGTTGCCCAGGCTGGTCTCAAACACCTTGGTTCAAGAGATCTTCCCACCTCAGCCTCTCAAAGTGCAGGGATTACAGGTATGAGCCACAGTGCCTAGCCTTTTTTTTTTTTTAAACAAACAAACAAACAAACAAACAAAAACACACACATACACACACAAAAACAAAAAACCAGAGTATAAAAAACAGAGTATAAAGGGTTAGAGAGTATCACTTTAGCTTAGATATAAAAATAACCAAATGATACAATTATAATTTCTAATCAGTAATAAATATAATTTTGATGTCAGAATTTCCAAGTTTCAAACAGAATACCAATATTCTTAATAACCAAATTAAAGACTATATTGTCTCCATATATAGTTTAATTACAAAAAAATGATGTGCTTTTGAACAAAAAGTATATTCCTGGTTAAAAGTAGCATTCAGCAATAACAAGTAATACTTTGGGTAACTCAATGCCCTTAATACTTTCTTCTTTATAAGTGATTGCAGCCATTCCAGAATGAACTTAGAATCAACTAATGATTCAAGTTGATGGAAACAACTTCAAAAAAGTTCCATTAGATGTGACAAAGAACTTATAGATAAAGTAGCTGTGAAGAGCTGTTTCAGAGAGTACTGTAAACACAAATGCACACCATAAAGAACAACAGTAGAAACCAAGCTAAAGTGAGCATTGACTTCTCCCTTTAGTGGTTATTTATAATTTTGAATGACTGGATTTGCTACCTATTTTATTTACAAAACAATAGTAACAAAAGAAGCACTACAAAAATCACGGATGTAGTTTCTTTTTCCCAAGCCTTTCCCTTTGTATCTAGGTTCATCCTCTTTCCTCTTTTCTTTCCTCATAAAGCAGTGTCTAGGAGCCACTGCAATGACAAACTAGTCTTTTGGGTAACTCAGTGCGTTCTCAAGCGCCACCATGTAGTGGCATTCATTAGAGCTTTGCAGGTACAAAGCTGTCCCCCTCTCCACCCCACATATCTATATTCCCACTTGAATGGCCAATGAATAGGGTATTCTCTTTTTAATTAAGGTAACAGATTCTTAGAAACAACCCTTCCCACCCCCCAGCTTTATACTGCAACCATCAACCTCATATGTGTTCAATTATTTTATCAAAAAACTGTATATAAAAAGTTTTTATTTTTTCCTTTTATGATCCTAAAAGTCAATATTTTTCAAAAATGAAACATTAGAAAACCAGAAGTCATCACTGAGGACATTCAATAAGACATTCCAATTACATTTCAAATTTAAAATGATATATCTTTCATAACATTATTAGACTGTAGAAAACTAAAACTTACAAATGAGAAGAGCATTTCCTGCCTTTTAAGAAAAGAAGGCATTCAGCTTCAACATGTACTAACTTCTATTTGAACAACTTCTATACTAAACTCTAAAAGCTGTCTTAGGCAAAAAACAATGATATCAAATTGCCTCATTCTGAAAAGGCACTATCTTAAGAAGTAAAACTTTTACACTTAATAATTTTTATTCAAACTTTCCATTGCCGGTGTTAATATCATCCTTTATTCTAATCATTCTGTAGTCATAATATTCATATTAGATGAATCAATATTACTATACTATTTTCAGTTGGAAATGAAAACAGAAACACATAAATGATCTATTTCCAAAATAATTCTTACACCAGAATTCCTAGACTAAGATATTATTATTAAAACCTATAGAATTTTTGGCATTATATCCTTATCATGAATGTGTGACTAAGCTGTTTAATCAGATTAACTACTTACGATCCAAAGCTTAGCACTTTGAATGATATACTGTTGTAATTTTGTTTAGCTTCAAAGAAAAACAAATAATTACCTATATGACACCATGATATAGTCCATAAATATTTATGTTCCGACTTAACATAACAAAAGTCCCCTTGAAACATAGTGGGAGATTTCTAATAAATAGAAATATCAATACAATGCATATCTTCTAAGTAACTTTTTAAAGCCTCCATATATTGTGGTACTTTACTGATTTTCTACATTTTGATAGCAATGGAACAGGAACATATTTTTAGTTTAGAAAATTAGAGCATGAGAATCATAAGAACTCCTTCAGGTATAAGAAAAAAAGATATCTATCATGCCTACCCCATTTCCTAGGTAACACTAGTCTTATTTTGGTAAGAGGTAAAATTATAAATGTGAAATAAGATAAAGTAGCAGGAAAGAAATGAAATTTGAAATCAGACCTGAGTTAAAACTTCACTTATTTCAGCTATTAGCTGTGTGAGTTTCAGCAAAATTACTTCAATCTGTTTAGTGTAAGGTGGTACAAATTGAAAATGTATATATTCATACTCAGACTCTCACAGAATTGCATGACTATTAAATAAAATGATATGGAAAACAGAGTAAAGTGCAGTGTCAAAAATAAGGATGGACAGTAGCTATTGTAATAGTTATTATGACTTTTTTGATGTTATGAACTTTTAAATACTAGATAGATAATAAAAACACTAAAATGGGCATAACAACATCTACCTCATATGAGACAGAAAATTAAATGAGATAAACAGGTGCAGCACCAACTCAGTGGCTAAATAAAGGTTAACTATTACTAATATTCCTCCAATTTTTCAGATACCTGAACTTAACACTTTCAAAAGAGCCATCAACCAACTTCATTTCTGGGAAGGGGTGAGCGAGCACCAAACTGGCTTTGCCTAGGTTTCAACTACAAAATAAAGGGATAGCCTTGGCGGGCTGTTAAGAGACCTGAGTTTTAAGACTGACTCTGCTACAAACTAAAGCTATAATTTGGCCAAATTCATCTTATCAACATAATGCTATAATTTATGTGACTACCCCTAGGAAATTTGATTTATCACGCTAACCAAAGAATCAGTATTATTGGCTACTTACTAATGGCTTTTCACTGTTTATTTTCACTTTAGAAATGATCAGGCTGGACCTTACTAAAAGGAATACACTTTGTATATATAACTTTGGCAGAAATATCATAGAACCCTTCCAAAACATTGGGCAAAAGATTTTTCTTCTTAAGTCGGACAGCACTTTAGAAAAGTATGAGGAGTGGAACATGAACCACAGACTTATTTTCTCAAAATATGTACAAACATAAAAGTCTAAAAAATATTTTTAAAAGATCTCAGAATATTTAGAATGCCAAAATCATAGTAGTCTGTATAGATACTTATTTTAACACAAAACAGACCAATATCATTTGTTTCAGGTAGAGTTATTTGATATCAGATTTTCAGAAAAACCTAAATGTTCGCTAAAATCAACATGTATATCTCATATTTTTACATATACCAGCTTCCCTTTACTTAGTTGTGGTTTTAGTTTGAAAAAAAAAAATCAGGTTGGGGCCAGGTATGGTGGCTCACACCTATAATCCCTACACTTTGGGAGGCCAAGTTGGGAGGATCACTTGAGCCCAGGAGTTCAAGATCAGTCTGGGCAACATGGCAAGACCCCATCTCTACCATAAAATGAATGAATGAATAAGCACGCCCGGCATGGTGGTGCAAGTCTGTAGTCCTAGCTATTCAGGAGGCTGGGTTGGGAGGATGGCTTGAGCCTGGGAGGTGGAGGCTGCAATGAGCTGAGATCATGCCGCCACATTCCAGCCTGTGTGACAGAGCCAGACCCTACCTCAAACAAAACAAAACAAAACAAAAACAAACAAACAAACAAAACCAGGTTGGGCCTAATGTAAATCAAGAAGTCAACACAAAATAATTTTATTCTTTCTTTTCCATTTTTCTTTTACTGTGTTAGATTAGAAATCTAAATAGTTTTTTCCAAATGAATGTAATTGTCATCTTAGCCTATGTGCAACATGTACATACTACTCTAAAAAGTGTCAAGTCTTGTAAGAAAACTACAGAGTGAATACTCTATACCTGCATATTTCTATTGATAAAATGCTAATAATGGATAAGTAGCATAACTAATTTGAGACTGTCATGAAATAAACTTTTACTCACGTTCTATTTTAAAGAATTATATTTAAAATTTAAATTTAGTCTAACTTTTTTCCTAATACCATCTGTCAGAAAATAATAATATAATCATGTACAACAATAAACAATGACTTACTGAGTGACTGTTATGTACTAAGCATTTACATGTTATATTATTTCATTTAATCTCAAAATACCTCAATGAAATGAAGCTTTACTATCTGTATTACCTTTGCTTTTTTGAAGGGTGTACAGGTAGTAAGTAACAGAACCAGATTTCAGACTCACATCTGTCTTGCTCTAAAAACCATGGTATTGACTGGTTCTCAAACCTGGCTGAGTCTTCTGAAATTATAGATTGATAGCTCTCACCTCCTCCAAGATTCTGATTTAATAAGTCTGGTTCAGGGCCAGGAAATCCTTGGTTTTTCAAAGCTTATCTGGTGATTCTGATGTACAGTTAGACTTGGAAAGTACTGTACTAAGTTATTTCTGTTTTCTTCCTTCCTTAAACTGTGTATAATACAAAACCAAATAAAACTGAAAAATCCATCTTAGATTTCTAAGGAGCTTCCTTCTTTGTTTCCTTCTCCCCAACAGATGAGCTACCACTAGCCAAGGCATAGCTTTTGTTAAAAGAAATTTGGTTTCAAGTGGCTTTTGTTGGAAATAACTAATTGAGGGAAGAAGGGTCAAGAAAAAAGTAAACTGAAGGCCGGGTGCGGTGGCTCAAGCCTGTAATCCCAGCACTTTGGGAGGCCGAGACGGGTGGATCACGAGGTCAGGAGATCGAGACCATCCTGGCTAACACGGTGAAACCCCGTCTCTACTAAAAAATACAAAAAACTAGCTGGGCGAGGTGGCAGGCGCCTGTAGTCCCAGCTACTCGGGAAGCTGAGGCAGGAGAATGGCGTGAACCCGGGAGGCGGAGCTTGCAGTGAGCTGAGATCCGGCCACTGCACTCCAGCCTGGGCGACAGAGCGAGACTCCGTCTCAAAAAAAAAAAAAAAAGAAAAAAGTAAACTGGGAAATAACTATCTTTCAATTGGACAGAACCTATCCAGTCCCCAGGGAATATTTTTCTTTTTATTGTTCTGTCACTGACGAAGGAAATAAAGAGAACTACTGAGGGAATGGAGCAAATGCAAACTAAGAAAGAAGGAAAGACAACAGTTTTATACTTTAAGTACAAAAAATGCAGTATTTACAGCTGAGAGGTAAATGGGAACATCTAATGCCTAGGCAGATAGAAGTCCTAGAATTAGTCAGCAAATTTCTGAGTGCCTACCATGTGGGAAGCACTATGTTAAGAGCTTCATTATCTATATTCCAGAGAGTATTTGACACCATTGGGTTAGTTAGAAAGGAACAATATAATTAAAACCTAGGTATAAGTTCTAGTTGGAAAAGCTACTGACTTACCTTAGATAACTAGCCACTGAGTGTCTATTTGCCAGATGCTATACTATGAAGAATTATTGGCTTTACTGGTTAGTGGTTTTTAAATTAAAATTCTTTTTCCTATAATAAAATTTATAAAGGGAAATTCAGTTATAAAAACATGTTGTTTAAAAGAATGACTCCTAATGATGATTTTATGTTTTGTGCTTTGTAACGGTATTTTAGTTTCTACATTTCAATTTTAAAATAATTAAATAATTTTAAGAGGTAGGCAGAGTTAGTGTCATTTCATCAGTTTGATGAACAGGAAGTAGAAACTCAGAGTTTCAGAGCTTACCTGCGACCAGAGAGTCTAGTAAGTAGCAAATCAAGGACCCAAATTCAGACCTTCTGACATTGAATTCACATGCCATATAGCTAGACCTCAGATGATACTAAGCTTGGCATTAATCAAACTTAATATGACCAAATTATTTTCTGTAAAGTGTGTATCTAAAATTAGAAAACAAAAGCAAATATATAGGTATTTCATAAATTATTCACATAGGAAGTGACTATTAGGTTTTCTTCATAAAACAGCCAGAGAAGATAAAGCCAATTATACAAACTACCCCAAAGCACACCATTACTTTGGGGCAGAACTTGGCCTAGAACTAGGCCCCAAAACAGCCAGTGGGCC
Organism: Macaca thibetana thibetana; assembly: GCF_024542745.1. Taxonomy (NCBI): domain Eukaryota; kingdom Metazoa; phylum Chordata; class Mammalia; order Primates; family Cercopithecidae; genus Macaca; species Macaca thibetana. The sequence continues at coordinate 66,434,992 of NC_065582.1, forward strand.
AAACCTATTTTCATAGAGCACCTGAGCTTGGAATCATTTCTACATTTTTATTAATTTATTTATTATTATTTTCTTTGAGACAGGGTCTGACTCTCTGCCACCCAGGATAGAGTGCAGTGGCACAATCTCAGCACAATGTAGCCTTGATCTCATGGGCTCAAGCAATTCACCCACCTCAGCCTCCTAAGTAGCTGGGACTTCAGGTGCATGTGACCACGTCCAACTAATTTTTGTATTTTTTTGTAGAGACAGGGTTTTGCCACGTTGCCCAGGCTGGTCTCGAGCTCCTGGGATCAAGCAATCCGCCCACCTTGCCTCCTAAAGTGCTGGGACTACAGGTGTGAATCACTGTGCTTGGCCAGTTTCTACATTTTTAAAGGGATGTAAGAAAAAAATAGAGGAGGAGGAGGAAGAAGAGAGTGTAGAGGGTGGTGAAACAGGAGATTCCACAGAGATCATATGTGGCCTGCATAGCCTAAAATATTTACTACCCGGCCCTTTACAGAGAAAGTTTGCTGACCCTTGTTTTATTAAAAAAACGGATACTGAGTGCGACCTAAAAACAAAAAGAATATTACCTGCACAATCCTGGTACACCAGATAATAAAAAATAATTTTAAAGTTTAGTTAAAACTTCTTTATAAAGGAGGAATTAAATACAATATCCTTTTCTCTTTCAAAATACTGAAATGTTTTAAGGTAGCTTAAGTTCAGCTTTTAAACATCTGTATTCTCAGGAATTTCTGATTGGAGAATCATGTGAAGTGGAATTTTTAATATTTGTCTACAATGTGCAAAAACACAAGAATCAGGGTAGAGAATTATAGTATGAATGCCAAAAATAAGAATTTAGCTTACCTATGAGATATGTAATTCCTTCCTCACAAAAACAAATCACACTCTGGTTTATACCTACTAGAAACATCGGGAATTTAGATATCAGTAGTGACCCTACTGATACTTTCTACTACAGTGTCAACCACAAGTTTTAAGCAACATATGTACCACATATGGACCTCTACGAATATGAAATCTGTCTCCTACCACCACAGAGGGTAAAGAGGTTTGAAAAAAACCACTTTTGTTCCAAAATGTATCTGAAAAATAGCTAAATAAATGGTTATATACTAAGTTTTTGTTGTTGTTGTTGTTTTTTCTGAGACAGAGTCTCACTCTGTCGCCCAGGCTGGAGTGCAGTGGCATGATCCTGGCTTACTGTAACCTCTACCTCCTGGGTTTGAGTGATTCTCGTGCCTCACCCTGCTGAGTAGCTGGGATTACAGGCACTTGCCACCATGCCTGGCTACTTTTTGTATTTTTAGTAAAGACGAGGTTTCACCATGTTGGCCAGGCTGGCCAAACGCTTGAACCTCAAGTGATCTTCCTGCCTCAGCCTCCTAAAGTGCTGGGATTACAGCCGTGAGACACTGTGCCTGGCCATGGTTCTACTACTAAGTTCTTTATTAGCTTTCCCTTTCCTTTGTAATCACATGTGCAAACACTGTATACATTTTTTTGATACAATTTCTCTAGAAAGAACACATTTTCTGTTAATGATTTTAACAGAATATCCAATGATAAAGGCACTAATTCTTATAGTAGTTGCAAAAGGATGATATTTATTGTGTGTGTGTACATGTATGGAAAACCACATCAAGTTCTATTCCTGATATTAAGATATTAACTAAAGTCTCACTTAAAGTGTGTGTGAGTTGGTTGGGGGCAGTGGCTCACGCCTGTAATCCCAGCACTTTGGGAGGCCGAGGTGGGCGGATGGCCTGAGCCCAAGAGTTCCAGACCAGCCTGGGCAACATGGTGAAACTCTATCTCTACGAAAATACAAATAAAATAAAATGAAATAAATTAGCCGGGTGTGATTGCGCATGCCTGTATTGCCAGCTACCTGGGAAGCTGAGGCATGAGAATCAAGAATCACCTGGACCCAGGAGGCAGAGGTTGCAGTGAGCCGAGATCATGATACTGCACTCCAGCCTGGGTGCCACAGTGAGACTCTGTCACGTACATACAGACATATGTAAATAAATAAATAAATAGTGTGTGTGGGCTGACAATTTTCAGAACTGCTAAAAACCACATTCAGTTATCCAGGTGGGAAGGCAACCTCTCTGCTCCCATCCTACTCCTCCTTCTAGATTGCTGGCATCTGAAGGAAAAACTGCCTATGGTCCTCATCCAATTAGGTACACTAGCTTGAAAATAGTTCTTCAAAAGATATTCATTCTTTTTGGCTTCTTACTACGCTCTATCACCCTGGACCCAAGAGTGTAGGTGATGTAGAAAACATAAATGATCTATCTAGGAATGGAAAATGGGCTGTATGTGCATGTAAAATCATGACACTGTCCATTAGCTCTATTTCTTAAGCTCAAAAACAGATCAAGTACCTTTCAATAATCTTTTTAGTGTAAATGAGCTTTAGAATCAGGAGTGGAGAAGCCTATGTGGAGGGACTGATGGAAGCACAGGAGCACGTGAAATTAAATACCATTTGTACACTTGCAGCAGTATTGTTTTTCCAATATTCTTTATTGCAAAGATTTAATATGTCAGCATATTATGGATTTGAAAGAGGTTGCCAGCTAACATTCTTAATATATTTTTTAGGAAAATGTAAATTTGGACAATTTATAAAAAACAACCCAATTTTTAGAACACAGTTCCGTCTTAATCCTATCTACATAAAACAAACATGGAATTTCTACATACATTCAGAGAGAAAACACACAGAAAATTTCAAGAGTTCAAACCCACAAGTCTGAAAGAATAAGTTCTAGAAGAAACAATGTGAGTGATTTCTCTCAGGGAAGCAACGGTCTTATACAATATACAGATTTCATAACTTATGTTTTCATCAGCAAAATTTCTGAGTAATTCATCAATTAGAGGTGTTGTTCAAGAATATGAATGGAGATACATTTGTTTCTTAAACCATTTTTTTTTAATAGCTTCTAATAGACAAGGAAAACCTGGGTATCTGTTACGGATTTACAGAAGTAGTATATAAAGAGTAATTGTCCTTAAAAATTAATGTCAGCTACAGAATGGAATAATATACATGAGAGACTTGGAAAGATAGGAGGGAAGGAGACGGTAAGGGATGGGATGAGAAGTAAGGGTAAGGGATGAGAAATTACCTAATGGGTTCAAGGTACAGTATTCCAGTAATGGTTACACTAAAAGCCCAGACTTTACCACTAGAGTATAGCCATGTAACAAGTGCACTTGTACCCTCTAAATCTATTTCAAAAAAACTCAGCATTTTCGAAGCTTATAGAAGGAGTCCTATATTTCCTCTTGTATTATTAATGAAGAGTCATTTAAATTATAGAGATGATTAAACAGAATTTGATGACATAAAACTAATGTAGTGTACTTTCTCCTGGCTGACTATAAAATGACATAAATTATGCAAAATAATGTTTTGAGATCCGGCCACTGCACTCCAGCCTGGGCGACAGAGTGAGACTCCGTCTCAAAAAAAAAAAAAAAAGAAAAATAATAATAATAATAATGTTTTAAAACATACCACCAAGACACCATTCCAGAACACAGCCAATGAAGAAAGAGAACAGTAAGATACAAGGAGGCAGTGCTTCACAAATGTGTGAGCTGATCTTCATAGTCCCCTAGGCGGCCACATGGCTCAATGTGTTTGAAACACTGGAAAGGGCAAAGCAAAGCATAATGAGGACCCCGGGAGACGGAGACCTACATATTCATGTTGGAGGAGTTGAGCAGAAAATTAGAAAAATCAAAATTAAGTTTTCTTCTTTCCTAAATTAAAGAATCTATGCTGTTAATATCAAAAATACTGCCTCTAAACACTTATTAAGGAAGATGAAGTGAAGACACGAGGACATTTACTTTTTTAAAAAGAAATCACTGATAAGAGGACTCGAGTGGAGGTAGGAAGTCTCTTTACTCCTAAAAAAATCAAGCTCTGGCTGGTGCGGTGGCTCACGCCTGTAATCACAGCACTTTGGGAGGCCAAGGCCTCCCAAATCAGAGCACTTTGGGTGGATCACAAGGTCAAGAGATTGAGACCATCCTAGCCAACATGGTAAAACCCCATCTCTACTAAAAATACAAAGATTAGCTGGGCATGGTGATGCACGCCTGTAGTCCCAGCTACTTGGGAGGCAGAGGCAGGAGAATCGCTTGAACTTGGGAGGCGGAGGCTGCAGTGAGCCAAGATCATGCCACTGCACTCCGGCCTGGTGACAGAGCAAGACTCCATCTCAAAACAAAAACAAACAAACAAAAAAAAGCAAACAAAAAAACCACAAGCTCTTTTCTACAGTTAAAAAGTAAATGACAAAATAACATGATTACACAGACACTAAATTTAAGGTTCATGAAGAAATCTTTTCCTTAAGATATAATAAACTTGGTTTCTCTAGAGTTAATATGAAGGCTTTTGTACTTCGAAAGCTTTTGGGTACATTTAAAGCTAAATCAAGTTCCTACATGAAATATTAATGCTATCATTTTACACTGGTGGGCATGTTTTATTTTAACAAGCATCAACATGCTATCATTACAACAGCTCATTCCTGTTGGGGGAAATGTAAGACATTTAGGAAAAGCTTAAGGTATCCCTCCTCCTCCCCTCTTCCCCCACCTCTCACAAGGCAAGAGTAGTAAATATAGATAAGATGCTGGGCTACAGGCCCTCTCCCACTCTTTCCCTTACAACTTTTCTGCAGAAGTGTAGACTTGTTTTAAGACCTTAGCTGCTGAAAATGAATTATCGTAATTTTCAATCTACACAGCACACTATCACATTGGTCCATACAAGGCTCGTCTCTTATTTAATATTTCCTTTCACCCCCAATATTGGCTACTGGCCCCTTCCCTCCAACCACACTAGAGATGAAAACTCTTGTATTTGGTGTAGGGCCTTGTATACATATATTCATCCTTGAATAATGCATACTACTGTTTTATTTATGATGTCTTTAATTTATATAAATAATATTATGTTATAGGTCTTGCTTTAAGCCTTTTTTAATAATGACTAGTACATTTTTAAGATCTTGTGTGTTGTTGTAGTCCTGAAAAACAGAAGAGCATATTTGAGAGCTGCTCTGGTATTATATTACTAGCATGGCCTTTATGTTATCATGAGCTGGTCTGAGACTCACTTGGTATTCTGCTGAACATGAACAATTTCACAGAACAGCAACATTAGACGAGGTCACTTTGTGACAGTAACAGATCAAGACAAAAACAAGACCACTGCATACTCAGGTATGGACAAAATATGAACACTGTCCAAGCCACAAAATAAACATATATTCCCAGTTCCAGCTGATAAGAGTGACTACTTCTTTACCAATTATACCATTAGCTTCACTCTATTCTTCCCTCTTTACAGATTATTTAATTAAGATAATCAATCATGGTGTTGTCTCTGCCTCCTAAAGGTAAGCAATCCAGTACAATGTCCACTTTCTTAAGCTCTCCCCCAAAATCATCTCATACAGGTCAGCTCCTATAATTCCCTCCTAACATCTTCTTGCTAAGATACCCACAGTTCTGCAATGTGTGCATTACCCCTCCATACAATCAGGAACAAACCCAATTTGTTCCACTCCAGGTATGTGTTCCCAGGGGTCTCTGGCTGGAGGGCATTGCCTGAACATTTATTTTATTGCTCTCTTACAGAGTGTTCCACAGGATGCATCTGTTGCATTTTACTTGAGCATTCTCATAGTGATGGACACTTAAGTTGTCCTCAACCTCACACTACCAGAAACACTGCCACAGTAAACATCCTGGGACACACCACATTATCAAGCTGAAATGTGTTTCAATAGAATATGTACATGAAATGGGACCCCGGGTGACAAGTTATAAACATATTTCCTTTTACAAAGGACTGTGACATTGCTCTTCAGACCAGCTGTGTCAGCCTGCATTTTAACCAGCAGTGCATGAATGTCCTCATTACCCCAAATCCTCGCCTATATTTTGATTTACCAACTGATTTTTCAAAAACTTCTTCCCAAATAGATGGGAAGTGGTATGTTGTTTCAATTAGCATTTCTCTAATTCCTCATAAGGTTGAACATCTCTCTTTATACACTTAAGACATTAAGGACTCTCTTCCATGAGTTGTCTAGTAATAACTTTTACTTTCGTAAATATTGGTTTCTTCTTCTTGATTTGAAAGCATTTTTCATATGGTCTACATATTTATCTCTTGTCTGCTTATGACACTGCAGGTATCTTCTTCTAATCTCTCACTATTCTGTTAATTTTTTTTACTCTTTAATCATTTAATCTTTAGTTTTGACAATGTAAAGCAAAAAAAATGTATCCCTGATAGTTTGTGCTTTTGCACAGGTAGGGTTTAAGAAGTTCTTCCTCATATCAAGATTAGAAAATAGGCTGGGCAAGATGGCTTGCCTGACCCTAGGAGTTCAAGACCAGCCTGGGCAAAATGGTGAAACCTCATCTCTACAAAAATTAGCCGAGCATGGTGGTGTGCAGCTGTTGTCCCAGCTACCTGAAGGGGGTGAGGTGGGAGGACTGCTTGGGCCCAGGAGGTTGAAGGTGCAGTGAGCCATGATCATGCCACTGTGCTCCAGCCTGGATGACAAAGCAAGACTGTGTCTCAAAATAATAATACATATATATATATAAAAATCAGAAAAATATTATCTTACATTTTCTTCTATTAGCTCTATGGTTATACCTGTCACTTTTAAGTCCTTGTTCTCTGTGGAGTTCACATGGTATGTGATGTGAAGTAGGGGCCCAACTTCATTTTTAAAATTTTGTAAACCAGTCTTTTCAAGAACCTACTAAGCAACATTCCTCTTCCCCACCATGGTTCTGTTTTTGACCTGTATCTTCTCTTTCATTAGTGTAAACATCTGTTTCTATGCCAGTTCCATACTACTTTTACAAATATGGATTAAAATGTTGAAAAAATCATCCCTCTTCCTGATACATTTCAAAATAGACTTAGCTATCTAAGCAACTTTTTTCTACATCAGAGTCAGTTGACTGAGGTTCCCAAAAAGTCCTATTATAATTTTAACTGGAATTGAATTTGGGGAGAATTGGTATCTTTATGTTGTTATGTGCCCCACCAATAAACATGTTATAGCTCTTCATTTAACCAAGTTTTCATTTATGTCCTTTAGTAAAGTTTTGTAATTTGTTCCATAAAGCTATTATAATTTTGTTAGGTTAATGTTTAAATGCATTATACTTTTTGTAATTTTGTGAATTTTGAAATGTAGTCACTGCTAAATACGGAAAAACAAAACTACTGATCATTGAAAGTATATAGCTTGCTTCTTCTAGTTTTAAAAGTTTGCCCACATAGACAATGTATAACCTCCAAGTAAGGACTATTTTGTCTATTTTAGTTTCTCTTTTCCACGCCACAATTTCCCTGTCCACTTCTATTTCACTTTCGTTTTTCTTATTGGACTAGTCAGATCTATGTCAAGAATATATATTTGTCTTGCTTTGTATAAAGTTTGATTAAAGTTTTGGTATTGATATTTGTTGTAGGCTTTTGTATATAACTAGTTTGTAAAGTTTCCTTTTATTCCTAATTTTCTAAACTTTTAATTATATAAAGTTTATCAAATGCTTTTCAAAGTATACTTTTAGACAATTATATAATTTTTTTCACCCATTACATATTTTCGCCATTGATATAGTGAATTTCTTTGATTTTTTAATGTTAAACCATCCTTGCCTCCCTTAGATAAAATACTATATTAAAAAATTACCAGCCGGGTGCAGTGGCTCATACCTGTAATCCCAGCACTGTGGGAGGCCAACGCAGGTGGATCATGAGGTCAGGAGTTCGAGACCAGGCTGGCCAACATGGTGAAACCCTGTCTCTACCAAAAATACAAAAATTAGCTGGGCGTGGTAGTGGCTACTCAGGAGGCTGAGGCAGGAGAATCATTTGAACCTGGGAGGCAGAGGTTGCAGTGAGCCGAGATTGTGCCATTGCACTCCAGCCTGGGTGACAGGGTGAGACTCTGACTCAAAAAATAAAAAATAAAAAATAAAAAATAATACCATTGGACTTATTCACTAAATTTGATTTAGAATTCCCACACTTGTAATGATAAGTGAGGTGGACCTATACTTTTCTCTTCTTGTGCTATGTTTTGGAATTAAGGATGTACAAGCCTTGCAAAATTAGCCAGATAGCATCCTGTTTTTTTATTTTTTTAATTTTTTTATTTTTAAAGCATCCATATGAGACAGGAGTTACATCCCCTGAAAATCTGGTAACAATGTCCTATAAAATCTATTTGGCTTAGGAAAGTGTATCTGTTTACAAATGAGATTCTTCAGAAACTGTACCTAGACTTCATAATGAGTCTTAAATTTTAAGCTTAGAGTGTCTCTAAGAAATGAGCTGTCTAGCAGAAAGTTCTGTTCCTTGTCTCTAGGAAAAATGATCTGTTCCTATATAGTAGCCCCAGTATTGTGAACCACCAAAGCAACATCTTAATGGGAAAATCTTTAAAGCATTTACACTTCAAAAATAGGAAGCAGTGGTCTTCTGAAATAACAGACTTAAGTAACAGTGAATTAAATGAAAGAAAATTTCCTGAAGGCCCCATAAAGTGGGTGAGAAATGTTTTGCCTATGAACCTAGTTCCTGAATCTATTTCATTTTGATGGTCTAAGCTAATGCTCTTTTTTGCCTATAGATTATAGGAAGATAGTGAAATTGGTTTAGGTACAGATTAAAGAGGCAACATTTCACTAAAGATGTAAAAAGTTATTAGGGATACACTTTGATGGCTAAGTTTATGCTTTCTGGATAATTAAGACTAATGAAGCCTTCAAAGCTAGGAAGCTAATTTATCAGGCAAAGACTATTAAATAGACAGACAAAACTCCTTCTCATGGTCTCAACTACTACATTATTTAACTTATCTTGTGTATGCTGCCCCATAGGGCTATAACAATTTTTATAAAGTGTTAGGATGAATGCTGACACACATCTTACTTTGTTTATCATTGAAGCCAGGCCAAAAGGCACTAATTAGGGTAGTTCTGCCACACAATGTTTATGTACTAATTACCCTACTTCCTAAACCAAATATTCCAAGAAGTACTAAGAATGCATGGCAAAAAGTCACTGGTTGCAGCATCAAGTATGCTGCTTTACAAACAAAAAGAACAATACACTCTGCAAGGAAGAAAACAATAGAAAAGTTCACACATGATATATAAAGTATGGTGAACAACTATGTTTTCCTAAAGGTGTAACAAACATTATTATATTCAATAGCATAAGTACTTAATTTTAATAAGAATGGAGACTTCCAAATTAAAAAGAAAATAAAAATTTTAGAAAAAGGAAAATTTTAAACCACATCACACACAGTCACAGAATTATATATAAATATATCGAGACATATTTGTGGGAAATTTATGGAAAAATTAGAAAAACACTTATGGAAAAATACAAGTTAGTATTGCAAAATCTTATTTTTAAATTCAGTTTAAATATTGAGAGCTTTCTACATGCTAGACAGTAGGGTTCCAAAGATGAACAAGACATACAGGTTTCTTACCTCAAGAGCTTGCAGGGGACAGGCCGGGCGCGCTGGCTCAAGCCTGTAATCCCAGCACTTTGGGAGGCCGAGACGGGCAGATCACGAGGTCAGGAGATCGAGACCATCCTGGCTAACACGGTGAAACCCCATCTCTGCTAAAAAAAACAAAAAAACTAGCCAGGCGAGGTGGCGGGCGCCTGTAGTCCCAGCTACTCGGGAGGCTGAGGCAGGAGAATGGTGTAAACCCGAGAGGCGAAGCTTGCAGTGAGCTGAGATCCGGCCACTGCACTCCAGCCTGGGCGACAGAGTCTAACTCCATCTCAAAAAAAAAAAAAAAGAGCTTGCAGGGGAAGATGGACAATTAACTGAGCAAACAAAATACAATGTAAAAATGCTATGATGTAGGAAATAGCTCACAGATCACTTACTGTAGTCTAGAATTTCATTTTGTATGTGTGTGTATAAACAAATTTTAGAACTTTCTAATCTGGCCTCTCTCCCTGGATGTGTATGTATGTTTTGTAGTACTTATCCTTCTGCCTATTCCTGTTTGCCTTCTTTCTGTTTCCTCATTTCTTGTGCTTTTTACCTTATCTGCTTTTCTTTCCTTACTTGGCCATTATATAGAACAAATGTATATTTATAGTACTTTTATGCATTGCTTTTAAAAAACTCATCCTGACAAAAACAGTGATAATGCTGAAAATAATTATAACAACAGACTTACTATGTGCCAGAGTGTTCTGAGAACTTTTATAAGCATTAACTACTGCTTTAATTGTTACAAAAATCTACAAGGTAGGCATCAGTATTACTTCTGTGTTGCAGACATGGAAACTGAAATACAAAGAGGCTAAGTAACATTCTTAGGGTCACACAGCTAGCAAAGGGCAGAGCTGGACACACCTGCCAGTGTGGTTGAAATCCTACTGGTTTTATTTAAAACAATAGCTAACACTCACTGAGTTAACTATGAGGTACTGTTCTAACCATTTGAATCGTTCCACGGATATGATCTCGTTTAATCCTAACAATCACCCTGTTAAATAGGTGGGTTAATATTTTAGGGATAAGAAAATTGAGGCCGAGTAGGTTGCCCAAGTCACAAAACTAAAGGTTTTTTTTTTTTTTTTTTTTTTTTTTTTGAGACGGAGTCTCACGCTGTTGCCCATGCTGGAGTGCAGTGGCGCGATCTCCACTCACTGCAAGCTCCGCCTCCTCGGTTCACGCCATTCTCCTGCCTCAGCCTCCTGAGTAGCTGGGACTACAGGCGCCTGCCACCGCGCCCGGCTAATTTTTTGTATTTTTAGTAGAGACGGGGTTTCACTGTGGTCTCGATCTCCTGACCTTGTGATCCGCCCGCCTCCGCCTCCCAAAGTGCTGGGATTACAGGCTTGAGCCACCGCGCCCGGCCTTAGGTTTTTTTTTTAAAGTGAGAAATCCAACAGAAACTTAAGAAACTGAATTTTGAAAAAAGAAGAAAAACCATAAACTAAATTATCTTTATTTTTATGTAAGTCCACATTCTCTAAGTCAACACTTTGGGGAAAAAAGTTGTTTGCCTCACACTAATAAGTCAGACTAAATATTAATACAATGTCATCAATCAAAAAAGAATTTCCTGGTTCTTTAATGAAAAAGGAACAAATAGCCTCTGCCTTGTCATTTTTCAGATGTGCTCAGTAATTCAGTGAATCATTTTCCTTTCATGTAACATAAACGCAAAGTTAACTTTTTTTCTTTCTACCTTTAGTATTACCACAAGAAACTCAGGTAATAGCACATTTAAAAGATATAGGATCATATTATCAGTTATAGACAGAATCTGACAACCAGAAGACAAAATGAATGCTTTTCATAGTCTCCATATTTTCCATCAAAAAGTACACATATCCCATGAGTAAACTGTTACACTTATCTCCTTCTTATATTCAGGCAATGACGATTGGGGCATAGAAAAATAAAGACACTAATAATTTATTTGTGCTACTGCATAAAAAACTTCTCTAAAAAACTTTAATTCAAAAATCTAGCGTTCTGAATGCTGAAGTAAATATCTCCCCGGTGATGGGGTAAGTCTTCTTAGAATGCCAGAAGACTTACTAGTTCAAAAGCACATCAAAATTCAGATTAGGAAAAGGAGGTAATTAGCGCCTCCAGCTTTGTTTAGGGTTATTAGTGCCAAAAACTGTAGTCAAAGAGTACATGCAATCAGTCTTTGCACATTATAATTAGATGATGGGAATGACAGACCTCTACATTGTAACTACTAAAAATATTAACAATTGTCAGAACCTCCAAAACGAACCCTATCAAGTTTTTTTCCAACTCTGATACTAGAGCTGTGTGACCTAATGCTTTTCTAAACATTCTTTAAGAGAAACTGTTTAAGGTGAATATTTTTAATTTCTATATACTGTTGTAACCCAAAGGCCTAGGCACACATAGGCAACCAGGTGTATTGACTTGAAAAAGGTATGAAATCTGATATGATTGACAAGTTAGATTTGGAATGGTGAACACGAAGGCTTAATTATTTCCTCGCACTGCACTTCAGATTTCTGAGAAGAAAATAGGAAAACCTTGTATATAAACATAACCCAAACTTAGTTCTCAAATTTCACCTTGCTCCTTACTACTTGCTATTTGGCTATTTCCTTTTGAATCTGTTTTCCCTGGCCTCAGTGGCTAATCGAATCTTTCCTACTCCCCTCACAGCTTCAATGAAGTCTCAGGTGTTCATTCTTTCATTGACTTTGCTCATGACCTCAAAATTCCCCGTTTTAGGCCCATTACTTTAAATCAGATGAAAAGCTGACTTGTGCTGTCTTTCTTCCTCACCATTCCAATTCATCCATAACCCTTACCAGGTTAGCCACTTGTGGAAAGGCACCTTAACTCTGTTACCTCCAACAGGACAAGATTGTGCACTCTCAGTTATTTCCCTCATCTCCCAGAATGTTTTCAATTCAACAAACATTTATTAAGCACCTACACAGATGTTAGGTACAGTGCTAAACACCAAAACACCAATAACCCAAATGTTACCCTTAAACAATCCTCTTCCTTTATGTCTTCAAACCCATACTAACAAGTATCTTCCGAAAATCTCTTAGTCTTCATTCCTTCTGTGGCCAGTGTTTCTACCCAGTTCACAGTCCACCTCAAGTTATATCCTTATATAGCTTTTCTTGATCATTCCAGTCCAGAGTAATCTCTCCTTTCTTTGTTCCAATCATTTAGCACTAACCAGAAACTATACCAACCATACAGTCTGTTACCTTTATCTATTTTACAATTAGGCTTCATATAATACAGATGTCTGCTTGTTTAAGAGGAAAGAGTTTAGGTTTTAAAATCATATAGAACAGGCTGGGCACGGTGGCTCACACCTGTAATCCCAGCACTTTGGGAGGCAGAGGCAGGTGAACCATTTGAGGTCAGCAATTCAAGACCAGCCTGACCAATATGGTGAAACCCCATCTCTATTAAAAATACAAAAAAATTAGCTGGGCGTGGTGGCACGTGACTGTAATCCCAGCTACTCGGGAGGCTGAGGCAAGAGAATTGCTTGAACCCGGAAAGCAGAGGTTGCAGTGAGCTGAGATCAGGCCACTGCACTCTAGCCTGGGCGACAAAATGAAACTATGTTTCAAAAAAAAAAAAAAGAAAACGAAAACACATGAGATAGAACAACTCATAGCCAGGCTCTATCTTTCCTAGGCTTATGGGTTACTGGATGAATAACAGTTTAAAATATAGGTATGTTGTAGGTTGGTATTAAATATAAATTGCCTTCCCCATTTGATACTCATTGATTAAAATCTTATAGCATGTGAACGTAACTTACTAAGAATTTACTAAGCCCATATTTCTAAGTTCACTTTATTTTCATTACATATGCAAGAATTGAAAGCAAAAAATGGAAAACTATTATCTTTTAAAGGATCATTCAAGGAACTAAGAGATCTTCACTTGAGCCCTCACTTACTGTAATCCCAACAAGAAGCTATTACTTTGTCCTTTCCCCCATCCGCATTGAAAGTGCAACCCTCTGAGAATGTTATAAGCTGACACGACAGTTTCTATCACATCACTGGCATCTAAGTAGATGTTTACCAACTGAGGACAGACACTGTTTAACCAGGCTGACACCTAAGGAATGTACTTAACTGCAAGCAGGTTATTTCTCTAAAACAAATCATGTCATAAGATTCTAAACATGATAACCAGAGACTAAATTAAATCTCAAAAACCTACAATTAGCTTCTAACTACTCATATAAAGAACAGATCCTGTTTATGGTAATATTGAGTTTCTCTTTTCCATAGGGAGCTATAGGACATAAATTAATAATATTTACATCTTTTAGTATATAATAAAAGAATCTTTGGCTTTCCTCTTAACAAACTTTAGACAAAAGAACTTACAAAAGGATAAAATGCTTGTATCTTAAATGACTTCTATACTAATATATCTGAAATAGTCTATGTGTAACTAATCCCCATTTGAAGTGGTATCCAATTAATAATTTTTTACCATCATTTCCTTTTTATAAAGAAAAAAAGGGGGAAATGAGGACTACTCTGTTCAGGAGAAAAGGCAAAGTGGTCCTCACTTGCCCCATTTTTACTGGGAGAAATGGCATGTTTCTTGGTTTGCAAACATAAAAAATTATATAAAAATATATGTACTTTCATTTCTTCTTATTGAACTCAGAGTGTTGGAAATTTTAAGAGATTCTAACAAGTCTTGAGGTATTTCAGGGACTTAGATTTGCTTTATTAAAACATAAATAGGCTGGGAAAAGTAACATGTCAAGCATCTCAGTGAGGAGCTTTTCCGGTTAGGGGTAAGGGCACTGACAAAGGGCACAGACAGGAGGAAGGATGAGAGAATGTAGTAGGGTAACAGAAGGAAGACAGAAGCCTCAACAACTTTTATCATTCTACCTAGAGCTGGCCCCAAACTGGCATTGTCCTGGCTTACTCTTGATCTGATAAAAATCAGCTTCAGTTGCTACCACCACTGGCAGCATGCCTGGTATTACTCTTAAGTAATTTCAACTGATTAAAACAAATAATGATACTGGAGTTTTGAATATAAAACAATCTGGTGTGTATAGGTGTGTTATTTTTACCTTTGAAGCAACTGTTCTCAACTAGGGTCTGCTGGAATAGTCTCAAGATATTTCATATGCTTAAAATGTGTGTTTTTGTTTTGATGATGACCTAAAAAAATTAAAATGCTCAATCAGCTGAAGATCTTACAATAAAGTACTGGTTACCTGATTTCAGCATCAAAAATTGCATTTGAGTTTCTCATTGTGTTGGAACCAAGCTACCATGGAAGGTGGCAGCATTTAATTAATGTAGTTCTTCAACTGGAATTTGTAGGTATATTCATAGAAGTCTGAGGTATTTTGTTTACAATATATTTATGCATTACTTAAGTTTTAAGAAACACAGCTGTGGCTGGGCACAGTGGCTCACGCCTGTAATCCCAGCACTTTGGGAGGCCATGGCGGGCAGATCACGAGGTCAGGAGATCGAGACCATCCTGGCTAACATGGTGAAACCACATCTCTACTAAAAACACAAAAAATTAGCTGGGCACGGTGGCGGGTGCCTGTAATCCCAGGTACTCGGGAGGCTGAGGCAGGAGAATGATGTGAACCGGGGAGGCGGAGGTTGCAGTGAGCTGAAATCACACCACTGCACTCCAGCCTGGGTGACAGAGCAATAGTCCATCTCAAAAAAAAAAAAAAAGAAAAGAAACACAGCTCTACAGTTAAACCTATGGAGAAAGAAAGGCTGGGCTAAGTAGGACCCCAAAAAGCTATATATATATAGATATCTACATATATAAGTATATAAAGAGGCAGATATATATATATACTTATATATGTCTAGAAAATATATATATACTATATATTAGTATATACAGATATCTATATATTATATATTAGATAGCTATATATAATATACATATATACATATATAGATATACATTTATATATAGACAGCTATATATCTCTATATAAATATCTATATGTATTATTATAGATATCTAATATATGCTATCTATATATAAATATATGTATATTATATATAGCTATCTAATATATAGCTATCTATATATAAGTATATATCTATATATGTATATATTTTTATATATTTTATATATATTTATCTCTATATGTATATATGTATATATAGCACATATCTATATATGTATATATTTATATATAATATATAAATATGTTATATATACTTATATATACCATGAGGCACTGAAATACTATATATATGCTTATATATACTATATATCTCTATATATACTTATATATAGATATGCAGATCTAGATATAGATTTCTATATATACAGATATATACTTATATATATCTGTATATAAGTATATATACACATATATACAGATATATAAGTATATATAGATATATATAAAAGTATATATATCTCTTTACTCATCTCAACCAATTGATTTGAGTTACATTAATTATTCATCTTATGAGTTTCTATTATATTCAGTGGACTATCTCAAGCATGTATTAATTCATCTAATCCTCACCAGTTTATGAAGCATTTTATTCTCCCCATATTGAGAGGATAATAACCTGTCCAAGGACACAGTGTAAATGAGTGGCAGAACCAATAGCCAAACCCAGGGAGTTTAAATCCAGAGTGTGTGCTTTTACTAATAGAGTATATACTCCTTTCTATAAAAAGTTCAGGGAGCCATGCAGATAGGATCTACACATTATAATCCAAGATTAATGGTAGTTGGACTATGAGAAAGTGGAGCTATACATAGTTAATTAAGAAGACTAACATCCATAGCATTATATTTGACATAGTTACAGTTGATAGATTTATAGAATTTTAGAGTTCAAGGAACCAAAAATTAATCTAATTCTTTTCTCCCCAACTAGGTGAGGAAAGTCTGCTGGTTCATCGTGACTATTCCTTGGCAATTAAGAGCTGAGTATATAACCAACTAATTCCCTAGATCCAAACAAGTTCCCTAACCATTTAGCATCTCCTATCAAAAGTATAATTTAATAAGTTACACTGGATGATTTCTAAATTCTCTTGTAGCTTCAAATTTTGATTGATACTAGAGGGGCAAAACTAATAGGATATATATAGAGAGAGGGGCAAAACTAATAGGATATATATATATAGGAGTTTATCAAGTAATATTAACTCACATGATCTGAGGAGCAAAAGGAATCCATTTCAAGTTCCAAAGCTGAAGAACTTGGAGTCTGGTGTTCAAGGGCAGGAAGCATGCAGCATAGGAGAAAGATGTAGGCTGGGAGGCTAAGCCAGTCAAACCTTTTCACGTTTTTCTGCCTGCTTTATATCCTGGCTGTGTCTGAAGCTGATTAGATTGTGCCCACCCAGATTAAGGGTGGGTCTGCCTTTTCCAGCCCGCTGACTCAAATGTTAATCTCCTTTGTCAACACCTTAACAGACACTTGCAGGGTCAATATTTTGCATCATTCAGTCCCATCAAGTTGAAATTCAGTATTAACTATCACAGATACTATGTATTTATGAAGTAAAAAAAAATCAGCATGAATGCTCAATTGGACATAAGAATACAAATCCAGAAATGGAAATTAAAAATATGAAGCCAAAAATATCAGGCATAGGGGAAATTCTTATGCTATGTGAATGGAATAGTAAGCAGATATTAACAAATATTTAAGCCAGTAGTTCAATCTTTCATTGCCAACGTTCACAGCTTACTAAATTTGATTTTACCCCCAATGTGAACATCTCTCAAATTTAATCTCAGAAACACATGAAAAATTAAGACTTCCTTTGAAAAAAATCACTTTATAGTCAACTAGGGTAGAATACTTGACTTAAAAAGGCAAATAATTGATTATATTATTTTCAGAGCAGAATATCATAAATATCAATGAGAAATCATCTGAATTTATATGGAAATAAAAAGGTCAGAAAAATAAGAAGACCAGTCCAGTAACTTTTACATATGAGTAGCCATATTTTTAAAAATTCTACTGAGTAGTTCAATATAAATTAATAAAAATCATATAAGACCTACATATAGCCATACAACTAAAGAGTAGCAATAGTTTTTCTAATGAAATAATTTCAATCAACATATTTACTTTCATAAATGGATACTAAGGACAATTTACATTTATTATGAAATAAAATTTAACCCTGTACTGTCATAAATTATTTTAATAACTTTATTAAGAAATAATTTACATATCATGAAATTCATGATTTAAGCATACAATTCAATAATTTTCAGGAAATTTACAAAACTGTGCAACCTCCACCATAATGTAGTATTAGAACATTCTGACCCAAAAGTTGCCTCATGTCCATTTATACTTAATCCCCAAGGCAACTCCTAACTCTAGCCCAAGGCAACTACTGGTCTACTTTTTTCTCTATAATTTTCCTTACCTGGACATTTCATATAAAGGGAATAATAATATTTTCAGTCATTTTTACACTAAAAAGAATTTTTGTAAAGCCAAAGTTTTTTTTTCTTTTCTTTTTTTTTTTTTTTTTTACAGGACATTCCAAATAAAATTAACCTTACAGTGAAAATGAAAGTCTCAGCTGTCTGTTAGAGATTATAACCATCTATAACTTGAATGAAAACAATAATTTTAAGTCTTTTCAGAGACTGTAAAAAGGCCTTCAAACTTCAACAAATTCTTATTGCCATGAAATATATATTCAGAATAGCGGAATCACTAAATAAGCAGAAGTGTCATTTGTTGTTTGCTTTAGTACCATCATATCTAAACGGAAGAAAACTGGCTAGGAACCAGAATACTTGCTCTGTTTTTTACATGAAATGATTTCCTGTCATAATCACTCAATTATTAAATTAAATTAAAAATGCTAAGAAAATTCTCAAAGGCAAATGAACCAAAAAAAGTAATAAAGTATTGGCATAGAAACTTCAACTAGAATCTAAAAACTTAAAGCATTTCAATAAATCTTAATTAGATAATTATACAATTACATTTTTTTGCTAGGCGTAGTGCAGGATATAAAAGCCTGTCCAACATGGTGAAACCCCATCTCTACTAAAAATATAAAAATAAAAAATTAGCCAGGAGTGGTGGCAGGCGCCTGTAAGCCCAGCTACTCAGGAGGCTGAGGCAGGAGAATCACTTTAACCTGAGAGGCAGAGGTTGCAGTGAGCTGAGATCGTGTCACTGCACTCCAGCCTGGGCGACAGGGCAAGACTCTGTCTCAAAAACAAAAAATAAAATAAAATATATCCAATAATACAGTTTCCTCTCTTCAAAGACTTAAATTACTATTGGGAAAGTAAATTACACACATGAAATAATTAGAAAATAACTCAAAATACAAAGCAAGTGACAAAATATGGAAGAATTGGGGCTGTGAAAGATCAAGGTAGGGAAAAATCACTGTGGGTTAGAAGGATCACTAGCTGTCACAAAGAAGGCAGATCTTGGGGTGACTTGAAGTATAGCTCACAATTTATGTAACAGCCCAAAAGGGGTGGTTTTCTCAATAAAAAGAACACCATGGTTAAATGTGCAGAGAAAGAGCAAAGTAAATTACCTCAATAATAAAGAAACAAGCCTGATCAGAACACTCAGTACAGACTGCGGTATTTTGATGAGAAGTTAAAAACCAGGTCTAAGTGGTGGTAGACTTTAAACCTTACCTCTGATCACTACACCCTCTTGAAAGATGTAGGGCTTCAGAAGTATTAGATAAGGTTTAGAGAGGAGTAATTACAATAAGTGTGCCTGGACATTAGTCACTTAAACTCTTTACTTCTGCATAAAACAAGAGATGAGTCTCTGTCCTCTCTTCATTTATTAAAACTCAGAAGTTTCCTTTCAAGGGTTGCCTAATAGAGAGCAGTTAGGTGAATCAGTCCCCGGGGTTTGGATGTTCAAAAGGGAAGCTCTCCTTTCCCTCAGGGACTGTGGAGCCCAGCCAGGACTTCCAGTCCACCTAAGTCTGTAAAATACATGTTAAGAGGTCATAAGTGGGGTATAGCCTGTTCATATATTTGGGGAAATTAAATGAAATTTAACACTGAGGTTTTACTACATACCAGACTATGCTAAAAACAAAAATAATAAACATGACCTAATTTAATACTCTGAACCAGTGGAGTAGACAGACAGTGTTGGGTTTTTTGTTTGTTTGTTTGAGATGGAGTCTCGCTCTGTAGCCCAGGCTGGAATGCAGCCATGCAATCTCAGCTCACTGCAACCTCTGCCTCCTGGGTCCCAGTTCAAGCAATTCTCCTGCCTCAGCCTCCTGAGTAGTTGGGATTACAGGCACGCGCCACCATGCCCAGCTAATTTTTTTGTATTTTTAGTAGAGACAGGGTTTCACCATGTTGGCCAGGCTCGTCTTGAACTCCTGACCTCGTGATCCACCCGCCTCAGCCTCCCAAAGTGCTGGGATGAAAGGTGTGAGCCACCGCGCCTGGCCCAGGCAGTGTTTTTATTTTACAGATAATCTGAGTTCAGCTTGGTTAATCAGGTTGCTAGGGATGTACAGCTAGTGAGTGACAATGCTAGGCTTCAAAGCTAGGTCAGTCTGACTCCAAAGTCCACATTCTTTCCACTTTACTATTTGCATCTATGTAACATGCTTGTTAAAACCTTTTCTGATAATAACATTAATAATTGCCATTTTAAATATCAAATATGTATGAGGTTCTTTTTATATATGACATAAACATTATTACTAACCTGTATAATAACCCTGGAGAGAGGAATTATATCTTTGTTTTATAGATGATTAAACCATGACCCAGAGGGGCCAAATAACATGCTAAAGTTAAAATAGCTAGTAAGTAGCAGAGCTGGCTTCAAATTTAGATATGCCTGATGTCAACCTACAGCTCTTCATACTGTGCCATGATGACTCCTTATAAAATAAAATTTGGTATTGGTATTCATTTTAAGAAAGAGATTTAATTATTTATACATAGGTAATCTAAACTTCCTAATATGTCTCTCTATATTTTGTATTTATCTGAGACTATGAATTCTGAAATATTAATGCAATAATATGAGTAAATTTTATAGACATAAGCTCTAAGCCATTAGTGGCCCATTGATTCTCCTTTCTTTTCCATCTAATATTCAAGATACTAATAAAATAAATGTAGTGGACACTATTAATTTTCCCTTTTAAAAACATTTGTCACTGTCAACATTTCCTTCCAACATACTCATGTACTCTATAATATTTGACAGATGACCCACTATAATTGGTAAAGAGAAAAGTTGTTTATCTATAAATTAGATGGTTCTGTTACATGGAGTTAACTGAATGTTTAAAAGTCCCATTTTTCCTTGCACGTATTTGAAGGTGGTATTCAAGTTCCTCAAAATTCTCCTTTATCATAAAAAATACTTCTATTCTTCTTGTGTGACACAGTTTCCAAATCATTCCATATCTTGATCACACTCTTCTGGACACAGCCCACTTTTATGGTGTCTCTTCTTGCCTCTCTGAAGAAACAGAATAAGGATGTTGTCTCTTCTAGAGGACAGTTCTTCAAATAACTGAAGCTGCCTATCACATTCCTCCTTCCTGGTCTTTTTTCCCCTGCTGATTAATCAGGAACTAGCCTCTTGCAGACCCTCATCCCTCCCTCCCCCTCAAATCCTGATTACTCTCCTTTGGACTTGCCTTGGCTTGTTCATGTTTCTCTCAAAATATGAACAAATGTAAATGGACCAGCTTGCAAATCCAATGAGACACTTTTCTTTATACATTACAATATCACTATATACATCCTCATCTTGTTTTTATTTAGTTTAACTTCTTGTCTTATATTTCTTTCCTAAAGAACCCTGCACCCCTGGCCTACAGTTTCTGCTTCTTCTAATCCAGTCAGAGCAGGGATTAATCTCTGTAAAATCTCATGACAGTATTTTTTTTCTATGCAGAAATTACGTCTCTCCACTGCCTACTAAATTCTAAACTTTTCCATAATGTGATTTCAACTTCCTTGCCTAGCTCTATCAGCCACTGACCTTTTATTTAGAATTTTGAGCTATGCAATTAGAAGACACCATCCTTCAAATACATTCCTTACTTTCATGTCTGTGTCCCTTGCCTAGAGTATTATTTCCAAATGGAATAACTACATGTTCCTCTCCTCAACCTCCTGAAATAGCATCCTTTCTTCTCCAAGACTTAGTAGCATAATTATTATCACTTAGTCACCCCGCTGGATGCAGTATATCCGTCCTAAATGTTCTTGCATTTCTTTTTGGAACACTTATTTCATGTTTCCTTGTCTTCAAATTAGTTTTATGTCTTAAGCTTCCTATTAGGTTCTAATTTTGAGGCCAAAGAATATCTTATTAAGCCAATATTGTATATGATAAACATAAACTGTATAGCTAGACATACATAAATCTCCATCATCTAATCAATCAAAAAACATTCAGTGACCACTGATTATGTACCAGGCACTCTGCTAAGTTTTTGGGATAAGATTCCAAAGAAACATGGCTTTTACCCTTAAGGAGTGTACAACACAATGCAAGAACTGATAGAAAGTTCTCCTAGCCTCAGTTTCTCTTTCCACAGTTTCAGTTGCCCAAGGTCAATCTCAGTCTGAAAATCGGTGAGTACAGTACAGTAAGACATTTTGATAGAGACAGAGACCACATTTACATAACTTTTATTACAGCATATTGTTATAATTGTTCTACTGTATTATTAATTATTGCTGTTAATCTCTAACCGTGCCTAATTTATAAATTAAATGTCATCATAGGTATGTATGTATAAGAAAAAAACATATATATAGCAGTTAGTACAACCCATGGTTTCAGACATCCACTGGGGGTCTTGCAATGTATCCTCTGGAGATAAGGGAGTACTACTTGTATTTTAAAAAACAAAAGAAAAAGAAAGAGGTAACTGCTCAATGCATAGAAGCCCAAACTCCTGCTAGAGGTCGTTGGAAGACCTGATTCTTACAAGATGAGTAGGAATTTAGCAAGGGACAAATAGGAAGGCATTTTCTTGTTCACAGTGATAGGACAGAGGTGATAAAACACAGTCAGAGATGAGAGAATCTTGTAAGAGGGAGACATCTCAAGAATACTACAGAATGACAGTTATCACAGAATACCACCAAAGAAGCCTGGTCTTTGGAAGGGGCAGTGTTTACATTGTAGTATTAGGTGATTAGCAGGTAGGGGTGAGCTGATGTAAAAATTATAATGCAAGAAGCTGGCCACAGTAATTTGTGTTGTCTGTGTTTTCAGGAAGAGGTGTGTCTTTATTTTGCCTGCAGTAAAACTGATGGCTATGGGCAGGTCTGTACTCCACCCAGAGTGAATCATTTTTTTTTTTTTTTTTAAGGATGTAACCTAATTTAGCATGCTGTGTTGTGGCATTGAGTCTAAGGTTAGAGTGGGTAAAAATCTCATATAAATAACCACTGGCTTATTTACTATTAAGTGTAAAACTTGGATTTTTCTCAGAGAAGTAGCACAACTTGGTAAAATAGAAAAAAGGCTAGTCATCACACCAATATTGCTACTCTAGAAGGAGTCCTCTGAACAACAACAACGACAAAAAAAAGACAAGATTTTTGGCAGACTATAATTATTCACACCCATGTTAGATTCATATTCTAAAAACTTGTTTATTTCATTGCTTTTCAGAGGCCCACTGTTGCCTAAAAAATAAAAAGAAAGCTGGCATTTAATCACTTTATTTCTCTTCTAAATTCTAGGAGAGTCTCAAGATTTTGAATGTTGCTCTCCCACTTAAATTGTTAAGATTGATTCTGATACATTATCCTGTTCACTAATTAAATAGAACCAGGAGGGTCAGGACAACTGGCTTAGGTTTGGGCACTGTCCTCACTTCCTGCACCTCCCAGTCCTAGGTCCTGCAGCCTTCCAGTTAATCTCTCACTGCTTCCCAAAGGAGCCTGTAACCCAGGCTCTACATGCTATGCACTCTCACCTCTACTCTGCTTCTTCCCCTTTAGAAAGGTCCTTACCTTTCCTAACCAACTACTTACTGTATTTCAATGACTATAGGAAACATATTTCTTCATTTTTTAACTGCAGAAATCAGTGTCAATGCATATCATAGTTTAATTGGCTGCATTTTCTTTTTTAGTAATCTACAAAGTAAAGACGCACCTTATAATCAAAGGCCTCTTGACTGCAACACTTCTGTGACTTCTATCTGACTTGGCTCCTATGTGTCCTAAATACTCCCCCAGCTAACATTACCCAGGCTGCTTTATCAAAACTGTAATTAAGTGAGAAATACGATTTTAAGAGCAACATCTGTCAGCTTCCAAAAGCATCACAATATCAGATTAAAAACTTGTCAAAACTTTTACAAAAGAAAACTAAATAATAAATTATCTATAAATCCTTCAGAATTAGTTCTTCAGAACCACTTAACAGCTATAATCAAATAACAAAGACAGACTTTTAATCGGGCCTGACTTACCTGGCATTTGGAAGTAATTTGTTAGAATTATAATTCTTCATAACAAAATGTAATGGATAGAACACCGGACTAGGAGTCAAATAAACACTCTCTAATCCATGTTAACCTCATCTGAAAATAAGAAGGTTAGACATAATTTCTGCAGTCTCTTTTAGCACGTATCCTCTGTGGTTTTCACTATTAATATTTTAGATTAAGATCACCTTTACTCATGGAAAAATTGATTCTAAAATCTAGGAGACCATTGTAATTTTAGCAGCTGAATTTGAACTTTGAGTTTTAGGAATCTGCTCTTTCTCTTGAATTGCAAATGATGGGACCATTTGGCATTTGCAACCTGGCATTCTTTCCCTTTCTTGCTGACTTCCTTCCTCTGACTGCTGCAGACAGGTTGCAGCAAGTAATACTCTCTTTAGGGGAGATTTATTATGCTCAAATGTTCTTTCTGTATTTTTTTCCATGGACAATATGCAACAGTAAATACATTTATATATTGCCTATGTTCTGTATTTCTTGACCCAAAGTTCTTTGGGGAGTCCCTACATAACAGATATTACCACACCTGAACTTCACTTGTCAAGATGAAGAGAGATGAAATACTGAAGTGATGTTTTACTCATCTCTACTATTTTTATACCTACATAAATTAATATATAGCTTAGTAAACTCAGACTTTCTAATGAGAGTTTATATCAAATTGCATTGATACTAAAACTGTAAGTATTCTTTCCCCCATACATACGAACACAATCTTTGCTCTGAAATTCCTGAGATTGACCTTTCAATGCAAATAGATTTCACAGGCTAATTCCAAGAGGATCCCCACGCTTTTAAATGTACAAAAGAAACAGAGAACAACTTGATCTGAGATTCAGGTTATTTTCTCTGGCAAAAGTAAGTTGGAACAAGTCATTTTATCTTCTCAAAGCTGTAATGGTCATATGTATAAAATGAGGATTGGTATCGTCAGTGATTTCAATCTATTTTTTGGCTCAACACACCAAGGACACTACTCAGTTTCATCATTCACAGAGGCTCACTACCCTATTAATGCCACAGTGAGAGGTTGGGGTGTAAAGGGGTGTGTATGTGTGTGTGTGTGTCTGTGTGTGTGTGTATTTGAAAAAGCTTCCTGGTGTATCTGGCAAAATAGAGTGGTATATGTGCGTATGGGGAGCAAGAAAGATGTCATTCCTAGTCACTCTTTACACCCACTCCCAATGCTATCGACTTGGTTCAAAGTTCCTTTTCAGTATACAGTTTCTGTGACTCTAGGAATGAAAAGGATTCTTTTAACAATAACGTATTTCATTATTTAAGTTGAACAGGTTTTGCTCTTTTATAGAGGGGGCAAGTATTTACTTTCACTTGATGATGACATAGAAAGCTATGTTTTTAGGAAATACCACATATTTTGTGATGTTGAAAGTTGGAGTGAATGTGGCTAGAGATTTGTTTTACGTGAACTAATTAAGATGCTATTACTGTCTACTGCCATACCACACTGAACACGCTCAATCTCGTCTGATCTTGGAAGATGCTATTAATTAATACTTTGCTATGTAAATCAAGAGTTAGGATCTTTTTTTGAGGCTACTTATTTTGAAAGGGATCTTTTATATAAAACAATAACCTCATCCTAAGGGAGCTAGCAGTATTTGGGACATAAAACATGAATGCAATAATCAACTGATTCACACAGAAACCAATGTAAACCATACAAAGTGGGGAGTAGAGGTGGCCTAGTCCAGAAAAGGCTTTTAAAGCTTTATGCTTCTTATGATATGCAACAATAAATGTATATGGTCATGATGAATAAAAGCTTGTAGAGGCTGGGCGCGGTGGTTCACACCTGTAATCCCAGCACTTTGGGAGGCTGAGGCAGGTGGATCAGTTGAGGGTGGGAGTTCGAGACCGGTTGGCCAACATGGTGAAACCCCATCTCTACTTAAAAAGAATACAAAAATTAGCTGGGCATGGTGTCGGGCACCTGTAATCCCAGCTACTCAGGAGGCTGAGACAGAAGGATTGCTTGAACCTGGGAGGTGGAGGTTGCAGAGAGCCAACACTGCATCACTGTACTCCAGCCTGGGCAACAGAGCAAGACTCTGTCTCAAAAAAAAAGCTTGTAGAGAGATCATTCAGCATTGTTGCCAAATTTGGGTCTCACCCCATGAGTTAATTTTTATTTTGAGGAAGAAAGCAACCCTACCTGCAGGTTAGGACTTCTGGTAATAATTTCACTTTCCATATGAGTCCCTCCTTTCATATGCACTTGGCATCTCTATGAACAGCAGCCTACACTTTATCCAAAAAAAAAAAAAAAAAAAAAAAACCTATTAGCAAGGGATCATTAAGAACAGGTTTTTTTCTTTTTCTTTTTTTTTAATCTTCTTAACTATCTTAGAGAACATAAAGCCTTTGGAGGGCAGAAGTTTTACAAAGAGGTTGGTTTGTGTCCTTTTAAAAACTGGAGATACTGGCAATTAGAAACTTAAAAATAATACTCAGACATATGTTGTAAACAACACCAGCTGTCTTGGCGATAAAAAACATGACCAAGTTGAGGGTTTCCAATTTGAGTAGGTACTGAGGCAGTTCCCAACTGTTACAGGGATTATTTTCTAAGTTTTTATTTGTAATTTCAAGTTTTGGAATTTTTTGGCACATTTTCCTGACAAGCTAATGTTTAAAAATGGTGACTAGGTATCTAGGAATTTGGTACTAAGAATGCTATTATTGATATTAATTGAAAAGCTACAGCATAGAGAATAGGCCCTTGAAAGGTTATGTACGTAATATGAAGCCTAGACCCCATCTTTTAATGTAGTTGTTTCAGTATTCTATCCCTGGTTCAAACTTTTACGTTACAACTTCAAGATTTTGCTCCATTTCTTTTTTTTTTCTGTTCAAACAGAAATGACAAGCATACTTGAAGGAACTATGATGAAGAGATAAACTTGCAAACTAAACACAGCCATGTAGCTGAGAGTCCTAACTTTAGGTCTAGCCATATCCTGAGTGTTAGTAGTCCCTTTAAATTACATATACCAGTTTAACATTTATAGTATCTGTTCCCACTCTGCCTTCTGCCATAAGTAAAAGCTCCCTGAGGCCTCTTCAGAAGTAGAAGCTGCTGTGTTTCCTGTACAGCCTGCAGAACCATGAGCCAATTCAATCTCTTTTCTTATAAATTACCCAATTTTAGGCATTTCTTTACAGCAGTGCAAGAACGGACTAATACAGGTACCAAGATGAACTTTGGTTTAAAACAAAATCAAACTATGCTTTAAAACTAACAGAAAAATATTTTAGTTGCTCAAAAAAAAAAAAAAAAAAAAAAAAAAACAATTGTCTGGTATTCATGAGGGATTGGTTCCAGGACCTCCTGCAGATATCAAAATCTGAGGATGTTCAAGTCTCTTATATAAAACAGTATCTACTTGATTATGACCTATGCACATCTTCTTGTACACTTTAAATCATTTCTAGATTACTTATGATACCTAATACAATGTAAATGCTACACATAGTTATACTGTAATTTTTTAACAATTTAAATTTTTGAAACTGCTGTATTAATTTTTGTTCCCCCGACCCCAAATATTTTCAATCCATAGTTGGCTGAAACTGTAGATGCAAAAGCAAAAGATACACACGGCCAACTGCATATACTAAAAATGTAGCTCTGTTCACTATTTTGAATAGCAAAAAGAAATGTGGAGGAAAAGAAGATAGGGAAAAAAAGACATTGAGAAGAAAGGAGAAAAAAATTACATAATAGGGATAAAACTGGGTGCAGTGGCACCACTGTACTCCAGCCTGGGCGAGAGTGAGACTCTGTGTCTAAATAAACAAACAAACAAATAAACAGAAATAGGGATAGATACTCAACAGGAAAGAAACATATATTCATAGATCAAGAGAACAATGAGGAGGGGGTGAGAGGGAGGGAAGAAAAGAGGGAAAGAGGGAAGCAGGCAGGGGCAGAAGTGGACAGAAAAAATGTTGGCAAGAGATTCAGATTTTCTAATGTTTGTCAAACTTATCTGTTGTATTGCCTCCTCACCTTTACTGAGGTCTCTGAAGTAACTAGCTTTGATCTTTTAAATTTTTTTTAACAATACGTGTTACATTTGCACCATAGTGCACCAGGCACGATGCTTTTCTCTTAACATATTTTTTTCTCCAATCCATCTCATAACCTTCCTTATAGAGTTGATATTAATGATCTCCTTTTAGAAATTAAAGTCCAAAGAAATTTAAGTGCTGTGGTTACACAGCCAGTAACTGACAAAGCTAGGATTGGCTGAATATTCACTGCTTCAAAAATTCAACTGTTTTTATTCTTTTAGTTTTTAATTCTTAAATTCAGAGGGTTTTTACTTTTAAAATCTCACTATGGACACTTATCATACACTTTTGGTAGCCTGTATAGGGCAGTATCACCTTAGATGTGAAGTCCATTGTCTTGGGAGCTAGATGCTGTACTCCACTATTTTAAACTGTTGACCTGTCTACAAATATTATTTTATCACTTTAAGAGCTTATAAGGATATGTTTCCATTTTCCTTTCTCTTGTCATTTGTGGCAATATTGTCATGTATATACTTTGATGAATAT
The DNA here is from genome assembly GCF_024542745.1 of Macaca thibetana thibetana. Lineage (NCBI taxonomy): Eukaryota > Metazoa > Chordata > Mammalia > Primates > Cercopithecidae > Macaca > Macaca thibetana. The sequence goes on from NC_065582.1 coordinate 66,463,707, forward strand.
TATAGAACTCTATAATATCGGTTTTAACATTAAACAGTAAAGTATCTTTAAAAAAACTGGAAAATGAGAAAAAAAAACTCCTTTATTTTTATTCGGATCTTCACATTGTCTAACCCTCTCCTCCATTTCTTTCAAACTTCCAGCTAGTGAATGGATTCAGGTTCCCATCTGCTTCATTTTCCTCCAGCCTCAAGAACCTGGTATCATTTCTCGTGGTGGTGTTCAAGTTTGCTAACAAGAAACTCTCACAAGTTTAATTTGTCTGAGAATTTTGTCTTTCAAAAGTCTTTGAAAGACAAATGTCTTTACTATACTTTCATATGTTAAGGATATTTTTGCTCGAAAGGGAATTCTATATTAAGTTTTTTCTTTCAGAACTTTAAAGACAGCATTCCACTGCCTCCTGGTTTGCACGGTTTCTGCCAAGAAGTTAATGACAATGATTACTTTTGTTCCTTTGTATTTAATGTGTGGGTTTGTTTTTTCTTTTTCCATTTGACTGCTTTTAAAGTTTTATTTTTATCATTGGTTTTCAACAGTTTCATTAGGATATGCCCTACTATGGTTTCATTGTGCTTATTTTGCTTGATTTTCTTTGTGCTTACTTATTTTTGGAGCTACCTTTACATTGGTATTTTTATGTTTACCTTTGCATTGGTATTTTTTATGTTCATGTTATTACAAGTAAAAAAGCAGTTAACCCTTATAAATATAATTTTACAGTAATAATAACAACACAGGAAACTATCATATCTGTATGATATAACCACTAATATCTGTAGTAGGATAAAGATGGGTGCAAACACGTTTACCTATGTAACAAATCTGCACATCCTGCACATGTACCCTGGAACTTAAAATAAATGTTAAAGAAAAAAAAATGAGTACAAAAATTTTTCTTCTCCCTCCATCAAGAGGTTGAATCTACACTAAATGTGAGCTAACCCTGTGAGATGCTCTATCAAAACACAGGACAAGAGAATTGGCAAAGTGACATAGCATAAATTCAGAATGGAGCCTTCAGAGATCTGCAGCTTTTCCTTTCCAGGGCTTGAAATGTTCTGCCTTGGAACTTGGCTGCCATGCTGTGAGAAGCTCGTGCTGTAGAAAGGCCACGTGGAAGAGTTCAAAGGTGCTACAGGAGAAAATCCCAGATAAGCCAGACATATAGGTGAGCCACTGTGGACACTCTAGGCCTGTCAAGTTTCCACCTAAAAGAGGAAGCTAGGACATGACTCAATTGCCCACTGAGATAATGAGAGAATTAATAAATACCTGAATGACAAAAGTAATCAAGAGGAAAATTCTTTGATAATCTGATACATGTAGTTGTTATTGGGAAGACATATAATTTAACATAAGCATTCAAGACACTGCATGACACTTAAGTATTCAATAAATGTTAGCTATTACAACCGCTGTTAAAGAAATCTCAGTCTCCCAAGTTTCTCTTCTATTTATTATTTTATCCATCAGATGACAGCCATCCCTTGCTTCCAAGTTTTGGCAATTATGAATAAAGCTCCTATAAACATTGTATGCAGGTTTTTGTGTGGACGTGTTTTCAACTCCTTTGGGTAAATACCAAGGAGCACAACTGTTGGATCATGTGGAAAGAGTGTTTAGATTTTTAAACTATCCAACTGTCTTCCAAAGTGGCTGTACCATTGTATAGTCCCACCAGCAGTGAATGAAAGTTCTTGATGCTCCACATCCTTGCCAGAATTTGGTGTTGTCGGTATTCTGGAATTTGACCCTTCTAACAAGTGCGTAGTGATGTCTCATTTTAATTTGCATTTCTCTTATGATGTATAATTGTAGATTATTTTTTCATATGCTTATTTGATATGTTGATATCTTCTTTGGTGAGGTATCTATTAAGTTCTTTCACCCATTTTTAAATCCAGTTCTTAGATTTCTTATTGTTGAATTTCAAAAGTTCCTTCTTTGTGTATTTTGGATAACAGTCCTTTATCAGATGTGTCTTTTGCAAATATTCTCCTCCAGCCTGTAGCTTGTCTTCTAATTATCTTTTCTTATTATTATACTTTAAGTTCTGGGATACAAGTGCAGAATGTGCAGGTTTGTTACATAGGTATACATGTGCCATGGTGGTTTGCTGCACCCATCAGCCCATCATTTACATTAGGTATTTCTCCTAATGTTATCCCTCCCCTTTCTCCCCTACCTCCTGACAGACCCCAGTGTGTGATGTTCTCCTCCCTGTGTCCATGTGTTTTCATTGTTCAACTCCCACTTATGAGTGAGAACATGAGGTGTTTGGTTTTCTGTTCCTGTGTTAGTTTGCTGGGAATGATGGTTTCCAGCTTCATTCATGTCCCTGCAAAGGACATGAGATCATTCTTTTTTATAGTTACATAGTATTTCATGGTGTATATGTGCCACATTTTCTTTATCCAGTCTATCATTGATGGGCATATGGGTTGGTTCCAAGTTTTTGCTATTGTGAATAGTGCTGCAATAAACATATGTGTGCATGTGTCTTTACAGTAGAATGATTCATAATCATTTGGGTATATACCCAGTAATGGGATGGCTGGGTCAAATGGTATTTCTAGTTCTAGATCCTTGAGGAATTGCCACACTGTCTTCCACAATGGTTGAACTAATTTACACTCCCACCAACAGTGTAAAAGTGTTCCTCTTTCTCCACATCCTCTCCAGCATCTGTTGTTTCTGGACTTTTTAATGATCACCATTCTAACTGGCAAGAGATGGTATCTCATTGTGGTTTTGATTTGTAATTCTCTAATGACCAGTGATGATAAGCTTTTTTTCTTATGTTTGTTGGTTGCATAAATGTCTTCCTTTGAGAAGTGTCTGTTGATATCCTTCACCCACTTTTTGATTGGAATGTTTTTTTGTTTTTTCTTGTAAAGTTCTTTGTAGATTCTGGATATTAGACCTTTGTCAGATGGATAGACTGCAAAAATTTTCTACCATTCTGTAGGTTGCCTGTTCACTCTGATGATAGTTTCTTTTGCTGTGCAGAAGCTCTTTAGTTTAATTAGGTCCCATTTGTCAATTTTGGCTTTTGGTGCCATTGCTTTTGGTGTTTTAGTCATGAAGTCTTTGCCCATGCCTATGTCCTGAATGGTAACGCCTAGGTTTTCTTCTAGGAATTTTATGGTTTTTGTGTGGACATGTTTTCAACTTCTTTGGGTAAATACCAAGGAGCACAACTGTTAGATCATGTGGTAAGAGTGTTTAGTTTTTTTAAACTATCCAACTATCTTCCAAAGTGGCTGTACCATTTTACAGGTCTTACGTTTAAGTCTTTAATCCATCTTGAGTTAATTTTTGTATAAGGTGTAAGGAAGGAGTCCAGTTTCATTTTTTCTGCATATAGCTAGCCAGTTTTTCCAACACCATTTACTAAATAGGGAATCCTTTCCCCATTGCTTGTTTTTGTCAGGTTTGTCAAAGATCAGGTGATTGTAGATATGTGGTGTTATTTCTGAGGCCTCTGTTCTGTTCCATTAGTCTATATATCTGTTTTGGTATCAGTACTATGCTGTTTTGGTTACTGTAGGCTTGCAGTATTGTTTGAAGTCAGGCAGCATGATGTCTCCAGCTTTGTTCTTTTTGCTTAGGATTGTCTTGGCTATATGGGCTCTTTTTTTGGTTCCATATGAAATTTAAAGTAGTTTCTTCTAATTCTGTGAAGAAAGTTAATGGTAGCTTGATGGGAATAGCATTGAATCTATAAATTACTTGGGGCAGTATGGCCATTTTCATGATATTGATTCTTCATATCCATGAGTGCATGGGATATTTTTCCATTTGTTTGTGTCCTGTCTTATTTCCTTGAGCAGTGGTTTGTAGTTCTCCTTGAAGAGGTCCTTCACAGCCCTTGTAAGTTGTATTCCTAGGTATTCTCTTTTTAGCAATTGTGAATGGGAGTTCACTGATGATTTGGCTCTCTGTTTGTTTATTATTGGTGTATAGGAATGCTTGTGATTTTTGCACACTGATTTTATATCCTGGGACTTTGCTGAAGTTGCATATCAGCTTAAGGAGTTTTGGGGCTGAGACGATGGGGTTTTCTAAATATAAAATCATGTCATCTGCAAACAAAGACAATTTGACTTCCTCTCTTCCTATTTAAATACCCTTTATTTCTTTCTCTTCCCTGATTGCCCTGGCCAAAACTTCCAATACTATGTTGAATAGGAGTGGTGAGAGAGGGCATCTTTGGCTTGTGCCAGTTTTCAAAGGGAATGCTTCCAGCTTTTGCCCATTCAGTATGATACTGGCTGTGGGTTTGTCATGAATAGCTCTTATTATTTTGAGATATGTTCCATCAATACCTAGTTTATTGAGTGTTTTCAGCATAAAGGGGTGTTGAGCTTTATCGGAGGCCTTTTCTGTGTCTACTGAGATAATCATGTGGCTTTTCTCATTGGTTCTGTTTATGTGATGGATTATGTTTATTGATTTGCATATGTTGAACTACAGGCATGTGCCTGTAGTCCCAGCTACTTGGGAGGCTGAGGCAGGAGAACTGCTTGAGCCCAGGAGATGGAGGTTGCAGTAAGCAGAGATCATGTCACTGCACTCCAACCTGGGCTACAGAGTAAGACTCCGACTCAAAAAAAAAAAAAAAAAAAAAAAAAAACAACTATTTTCTAAAATAATGCTTAGGAAATTCAAAAGTTGTAAATGTTTGCTGCATGATGAAAATCACATTAGTTAGGCTTCAACACCATTGAAATGAATAGCACAGTTCCATTTAAAAAATCGAGTGCTTTTTGTGTGTGCCTATGTGAGGTGGGATTGGGTAAGCATTTTTTAAGATCATTAAGTTGTATCAGAATCTTATGAAGAGAGAACATGTGCATATTCTGATGTACATGCATAATTCTCAGATGCATACCTTAGAGCCCTTTTGATAATCACTGATTTAGACAAACATATTATGAAATTGAAAAGTACAAATTGAAGCAGAGAAAAAGCTTTGGTTTTCATTTTCTATTTGTTTTATTATAGACAGCTAAACCCCATTTCTCATTTTATTCCCATCCCCAGACATTAATTTTTTCCTCACCATTTCTCTGTAATTTCTCTTTCACAGTATCTTTCCTGTATTTCTTTTTTTTTTCATTCCATTGGCCTATTGTAAATTTTATGAATTAGATGGTTTTACCCGTTCTCCCAGAATTTTGTCAAGTGTTGCAACAAAGATTCATCTTATCTAGTTTTATCTCCATTTCACTTTAATCACCTGATTCTTGATTTCTCCATTTCTAAGCCTGTAACTTATCTAATTTATTCACTAAGTGTAAGTGCCATCTCTGTCATAACTTGGACAAACTGTAAAGTAACAGTGCTATAAAAAGAGTGTGTGTGTGCCAGGTGACATGGCTTAAGCCTGTAATCCCAAAAGCACTTTGGGAGGCCAAGGCAGGTGGATTACCTGAGGTCAGGAGTTTGAGACCAGCCTGGCCACCATGGTGAAACCCCGTCTCTACTAAAAATACAAAAATTAGCCAGGCGTGGTGGCACATGCCTGTAATCCCAGCTACTCGGGAGGCTGAGGCAGGAAAATTGCTTGAGCCCGGGAGACGGAGGTTGCAGTGAGCTGAGATCGTGCCACTGCACTCCAGCCTGGTTGACAGAGAGAGACTCTGTCTCCAAAAACAAAAACAACAACAACAACAGAAAGAGTGTGTGTGTGTTCCGTACTCACTTCAATTCTATCATGTTACAAATTTTTGCCAAGGTATATACCTCCTATTGGTAATCAAAGAAACATTGTTAGCCTCCTACCCCACTTGAGAAATCTATAATAGATTAGAAAAGGCTCTGGTGGTGGTATCAGTGGGTCAGCTAACTAACTCTAGTTACAACAGTAAGCCATCCTGGCAGAAAGTAGAAGCAATCAAGAGACACACCTAATGGCACATATTAAAATATAGTAAGGCAGTTGCTATAGGCTAGCTACAGACCAACTCCATTATCCGCTGCCATATTTGCTTTCTGATCCTTTCACCTTTCCAGCTGATCTGCTTCCAAGTGATTTTATAACCACCCACTCTTCACCACTCCCCGGAAAAGTTTCACTGTTTAATTTTAAAAGCATTTCTCTCTCTCCCCCTCACTCCCCACTTTTCAAAAAAATGTGGAGTTCTGGTCTCAATCATTATGCACATGTAGCTCTCAGTGCTAAAAAGGAACTGAATGTATACTTAGAAAAGAAAATTGAGATTTTTGCCTTCTCACATGTACCCATGTTTAAATAGTCGTAAAGGATATAATTTCCAGAGTATTGTAAATATTGAGATTTTAAAATAAGACCTTAACATCAACTCTTTCAACATATTCAACAGATTTAAACCTACAGTGATTTAACACTACCATCTATTTAAAAGCTATCTTTGAGAAATTTTACACTGCTCTTTTTTTCCTTGAATTTGTACTTCTACTCTACTATCCCAATAGAATTTTCTTCTTTCTCTGATCATCTTGTAATAATTCTTAGAAAAAATGCACATATTTTGAAATTTTAAAAAATGTTCATTCATATGAACATAAGGTTCTAAGTATTACATTTCTTCTGGATTGAATGAGCAATACAATGATTCATGTACAATTACATAAATATATTAACGATTTTTGGAAAATATAACTAAACATAAAGGTTATAGAAAGTTCATTTCTTAATGAGACAGCTGGAATCCTCTCATTAGTCTCCCTCCCCAGTGAATTTTTATAGACATAGAAAACTATTACTTATTGCTATGATTCAATTTTTTAGATTCTATTTCAATTTCTAAAAAAAATTTGTGGAATAAAGTAGAGAGAAATCTTGTTCACACAAATAAGCGAGAAGTAATTCTGTTCTAATCATATCCCTCAAGTATTTGAAATCTGTTGATATTATATATTAGAAATGATGACAGATAACAACTGAAAATCCTTTTTAATTGTAACTACTGAGAAAATGAGAATGAAAAAGGCTAACGGTAATTATGATGATCTTCAGACCACACTCAGTAAACTGGTACTTCAGTGCCATCTATTCTCTCAAATGTAATATCTGTATTTCCCACTGCCCTCTTGTTTGATGCTTCAGAGGTAAAGAGGAGTTTGGGGAAGAGAAACTTCCACGCCCATCACAAGTGAATTCTCAAGCAGATCAGTTTTAGTTAGGCACTAAAGATCTAGAAATGGATTTCCTTAAACTATCATTCCTATATATACTATGCACAACCAAGACATGACATCTCCTGGTTTAAAGAGATTCATTAAATTAAAGAAATTAGTTAACTTTGATCATACAGCATTTAAGTGTTAGAGTAAGGTAACAGAAGAGTGAAATGGGAACACAAATATATAATATAAAATAAGATTAAATTTATCATAAAATGTTACAGATCTTGGAGTTTCCAGTTTAAAGGAAGGAAAAATTGTTTAGGACACAAAATAACTTGGAAGTGAAAGGAGTATGGGGCATTTGGTGGAACAGATCTGTGCTCACCAAAGACTTATGAACAATGTGACATGATAGCATAGGTTGCCCTAGTAGTCAGTCTCTCAGTATATGTCCCTAGCAACTGCAAACAACTCAAACCCTGTGCGCTTTGCCTTGTAGTGTAATCATGAGTTAAAAAATAAGAGGTTTGGCATCCAACCCTTGTTGTAATCTCAAAGAATAAAAATATTGGAGGCTTGGTTTAAGTGACACAATGGTTCCAACGGTGCTGCAACATGATCAGATAAAAAAGCACCTGGAAATCTGTGTTCTTTGTTTTGTTTGATACTGAAGCTCTTTTCTCAATTTATCGGGATCTGTTCATGTTATCTCTGATGTCTATTATTAAACAGAGAGCTTAATTTTGAGTTTCATAACTATGCATATTTTTCACTGTTCGTGTCTAAAGTTCATAAATACTTTTCTTGACGAATACAAGAACCTCAACATTTTCACCTACTCTGGTCTCTTAACTAACTTCCTTACCCATCTTGTTCCCATAACTGCTGAAGGACTAATATTACCTGGAGTTTTAATCCTAAACCAACAAATTACTTGGCTATTATTTCTTTTCTTCCCTTTCGTTTCTGTTTTTCTCCCCATTGCGTAGCTATTAAAACCATAACCTTTCTTGGGTTCTTTACTTCCTTTTACTAACTATATCTCACTACTTCCTCCTGGACACACTTTTCTTGCCTGGTGCTTTTCAGAGATAGTGTTGGTGGAGTAAGTTTTCTGAGATCTCGTATATGAGCAAATATCCTTACTTCTTCCTCATATTTAAATAAGTTAGTTGGATAAAATCTTAGGTTCAAAGTTAGTTTCCTATTTAGTAGCCTCTTGCATCTAGTGTTTTTGAGAAATCTGTTAGTCTGATTCATGACAGCAAATCAATCTCTTTCTGTTGGCATTTAACAGGATTCTAGACATTAAATTTGCATTAGAAGTACAAATACGTTGGGTATTTCTAGACTATGACCTATCTAAATTGGTCTGAAGTACCGCTATAAATATTCAGAGTATACGCAACCTCCAAAAAGAAAAAATAATCCAAAGATTAAGAAATAATATAAAAATATATTAAATTATTGTTAATTAAATCTTAAAAGTTAGTAGTCCAGTCTTCAGTAATTAGGATGCTACTCTCAAGTACATATATTATTCTTTAACCAATATACCAAAAGGATATACCTCATTGGGGATCAATTTCCTAATCTATAAAATGAGTAAATTCTCAAGGAATGATACTAACATTTTTCACTTTTGTTATTATCATTTGGAAACTGTTAATGTCATTGGCTTTGGATTTAAACAGAATTAATACTATTGCATCCACTACTGACTACTAACTTTGTAGAAGTTTTAAATTCCCTAAACTTCAGATTCCCCTCATGTAAAAGGAAGAGATAATGAAAAGTGCTTAACATATTAGCAGATTGAAAGTGCATTATTTGCTATTATTATTAGGTATGCAGTATTCTAATTGCTTAATTTGTCAAATGACCAATGAGTTTTATCTGAAGAACTCCTGTGTAATTTACAAGATGAAATGAAGAAACTGCAGCCACCTTTAAGGCTCCCATGTCTTTTACTCTGTATGTTCCTCTTCCCTGATGTATCTATCCAGTTTTCAGTTTCATTCAAAAATTGCGCAACTGAGTAAAAGAGCTGGCCCACGTATGCAAGTTCCATCAGTGTGGCCAGATAAAATTATTCTCCAAATTGAAAAATAAGTAATAGAAATGCTAAGAAAAATAATTATTAATTATTTTTTAAAAATTAACTCTATGCAAGACACAGGCTCTAGAAGCACCACAGGAAGAGAGTGAACCTCTGCCTTTTAAAAGCTTCCAATTTAGGGATAAACAAAAAGATAAACAGCAATGTAAAGTCATATGCATTAAATGCTGAGTGGATCTTCTAGCCAGTATGTTCTAAAGAAAATGGAAAAAGGAGAAAATAAATTATTGTCCTAGGAAAATAACTGCTTCCAATACATTTTCAAAGCTAGTTCCACATTTCCACAGGTCCATCTACTGACAGAAGAAACCAAAACTGATAGAAGACTACAAGGCCATTCAGAACTATTCATAAACCAGTATGACCAATTTCATCAAGTAATCAAGAAACAAAGTTCAAGTTCCTATGACTCTGAAAATCTTACAACACAGGTTCTTTGAGGTCAGCTTTCCTTTGTTTCAAAAACTGACTATAAAAACAAGTTCTTTTACCCCAACTTTATTGAGAGAAATGCTTTTGCTTTTAATCATATCTAACATTTAAGACAGGTTAACGAAAGGAAATATCCCTTTTAATTATGGAGCTTTTTAATTACTGTGTGGTTTACAACAGTCTCACTTACAAGGCATCGTCCTTTCAAAACTAAAGCTAGCATCTCTCTGTATAGTATTAAGTTATTTACTGGCTTCCCTTGCATCTGGCACCCAGGTCAGCGCATAGCAGATCAAACTATAATCTGGGCTCAGAAAACAATGAAACAAAAGCCAAGGAAAGCATAGTTAGCATTACTATATTACTTAGAGCATGTAAATAAACTGAATTAGATAATTTACATTTTATCCTTACATTAATTGAACTTTGCTGTGCAAGCCAGAAAGGTATCTATTAGAAAAAATATTAAAAGCAAATGAAGCCAACAGATATATAGAGCTAAACAATGAGATCATGCTTTTTTCAAAATTTCCATCAGGTCTACAAGACAGTATAACAGAAAGAAAATGATTACAATAACTCCTAGAGCAACTGGAAAAGTTGTCAATCCCATAGGTGTAGATTATTTTTGAGTTTTTCTACCCATTTACTGCCTTTTCCCCAGGTATACCACACAAGTTAATTCATTCATCCACTCACTCAACATCTGTGGGAATACTTCCTAGTACTAAATAAAAAGTCTGGGCTAACAAATACAACGATGAAAACATTATATAGCATTATGATGAAAACATTATATACCCCTTACAAAACATCAGTAGTCTGTTTCTGGTGAGGCCTGACTTTCTGACTAAAAAGAAGGAAAAACAGATTTAGCTTTCTAAATGTCCTTTCAGGTTAAAGGAAAAAAAAAAAAGAAAAGAAAAGTTTATGCATATCCCTGAATGAAGTCAAGCTTTGGGTTCAGGAGTATTTTTATTTTCTTCCCCATGTATGACATTTTAAAATAATTCATCCACTGAGAAATGCAAAGCATTACATTCTATTCTTCATGTTTCCATAGATTGCAGACTAACTTCCTTAGTATAAAATGCCAATTTATTAACATAATTTCTCCTTATTTACTCTTAGTAACACTTAAGTCATGCCTTCTTTAAACTCTTGTACCTATATCGGCACAAATACTCTACTTAGGTATTTGCTAGAAAAGTGGAAAAGCTCATAAGAAGGTGGGTTACTGACAATGGATGAGAGCCATATATACATCAACCATTGCAAATTCGGAATTCCCTAGAAAGAAAGGCATTGATGTGACATACATTAACTATCAAATTGTGAAAGAGAAAGTAGATGTTGATAGGTCTCCCAAAGGATTATTTGTAGTTAATGTAATAGCGATGACTGCTGAAAAATTGCTGAAATATTTTGTAAAACAGGATTAAATTTTTTAACATTAGAATTGAAAGGGAAAAATAAAGCAATTGAAGGTACAACAACTTAAAAATTTTAGTGCTAAAGTCAGGTATGTATCTTTGATATTGTAATCTTTTTTTTTTTTTTTTCCCCCTGGAAATTGAATACTCCTTATCTGGTTGAATACTCCTTATCTGAATTGCTTGGAACCAGAGTGTTTCAGATTTCAGACTTTTTTTGGATTTTATAATATTTGCATCATATATACTTACTGCTTTAGGGTTGATTATCCCAAACCTTAAAATCCAAAATCCTAAATGCTCCAGTGAGCATTTCCTTCAAGCATTGTGTTGGAACTCAAAAGTTTCAAATTTTGGAGCATTTCAGGTCTTGAATTTTCCAACTTAGAATGCTCACCCTCTAATAGCTATTGTGTCTCAAGGCATCACTTTACAACAGATTGTAAGCCAAATGATTCATATATATTATCTCTTGTGATCCTCTAATATTTCTACAAGAGTTATCATTCCCATTTTAAGATCTATGTATATTGCAGATTATTTTTAAGGGAAAAACAAAGAAAAAGTAGTTATGCAATCCTGTATTATGTAAAGAAGTACTTTTCACAGTCATTCTTGGTTTTCCAGCTGTTGGGAAATTAACCTTGAGAGAGCATCTACCATTTCTTAAGAAAAGAACTACCATTTTCTTAAATTAAAGGCCACAGAATGAAGTGAAGTCTATGACATATTACCAAAGTTAACGTATCTCAAATTGTTTAAGAGGGACATGAAATCAACAATGAATAGATTCCTTGGAAATATGACAATTTAAAAATGAAAGAAAATTACTCACATATATAATACAAAATTATATCTGCTTTATCCAAATGTTAGTTTTTCTGATGCTTTCTAAATTAAGTATATTTATTTACATGACAAACATTCACCAGGACTTAAGAGTACCAGGAACCATGCTAGACTAGGCCATGAATAAAACATGACTGCCGTCTATCCAAGCCTGTGAAAGACTTTACATCTATGTATAGCACTGTAGTAACTACCAAGGCCACATGCATGTGTACTTACCTGCATACATACATACATTCATTCCTACATTCCACAAATGAGTAACTCTATGTAATAAGGTATTGTTCTAGGACATGTTCAGTGATAATTAGTATCTAAAAGTAATTAAAAACTTCACAGTGATACAGATATTTAATGCCAAACAGCCAACCTCTCTTGCTAAATTCTTTGCAAAAATATAACCTTATATTCGCTGTCAGCTGTCCCAATTTTGTCTATATAACATTAAAGAAAGGAGGAAAACGTTAAGGAGTTTTAGATGATGAGATGAGTCAAAGACCATACGAATTCAAATAGTCAACCTAAAGCTCTAAGGACAATATTGCCAGGGAATGGTCTTAAAATACATATATCACCCTGTTTAGGAGGGGTCACGTTTGCTACAAAAAAGTGGCAAGTGAGTAAAAAGGCAACCCACAGAATGAAAGAAAATGTTTGCAAATCATGTATCTGATAAGGCATTAATATCCAGAATATATAGAGAACACCTAAAACCCAACAACAACAAACAAAAAACAAACAACCCAATTCAAAAGTGGGCAAAAAACTTGCATAGACGTTTCTCCAAAGATGCAGATCAACCCTCTACTTACAGTGGAGTTCTGTTCTGATAAACCCATCAAGTTAAAAATATGAAATCAAAAAAATATTTAACACACCTACCCTACTGAACATCATAGCTTAGCCCAGCCTACCTTAAACATGCTCAGAATACTTACATTAGCCTACAGGTGGGCAAAATAAATCTGACAACACAGTACATTATAGAGTAACACTGTTTTGTTTTGTTTTTTTTGAGACGGAGTCTCGCTCTGTCGCCCGGGCTGGAGTGCAGTGGGGCAATTTTTGCTCACTGCAACCTCCGCCTCTGGGTTCAAGCGATTCTTCTCCCTCAGTCTCTTGAGAAGCTGGGACTACAGGCACATGCCACCATGCCTGGCTAATTTTAACTTCCTAGTCAATGCAGCAGAAATGTAACATAATTTTTAAAAGCACCCAGAATAACTGGGAGATCAATGCCTACCAGACCAAGCAAGTCCCCTAGTGAAAAATTCCAATTCACCACAAAGGTATTCTTTTTGTTTTGCTAGAAACTTTCTTTTAAAATCCTGTCTTTTCTAGAGGACAGACTTTAAAACACATAAAAACAGTAGCTATTTTACATTCTATTATCCATGGTAAAAAATATGCTGTGGTCCTTGCCTGTTATGTCCAAAATTATTTGCAAATCATGAAATCTCAAAATTGTGTATTATATTCTAGATGTGATCTCACCAGGACAGAATACTATGAAGCTATTAGTTATGCAATCTAGATGCTATAACTAATATAGGCTAAAATGACACGAACATTTTTTTAGTAGTTTCATGACAATGTTAACTTACGTTCAAGGTGGGGTCAAATTTCCACTTACCACCAAAGAAGTAAAATCTTTCTCATCTTATACGTGTTACTTTAGTGAACTTAAATGTAACATTTTAGATTTGTTTTCAGTAAACTTCATATTGTGAAAATAATGTTATATAATGTTGATTATTCTTATTACCATGAATATCAAAATGGAAATACACATACAGCAATGTGATTATCAGCAATCCACTTTAAAAAACAAGTATACAAAGGGTTACTCTTAAGTAGATTTAAATAAGAAGCAAATTTAATTCCGTATTTTTCAATTGAGAGATTTATAATGCCTGTGGCATTACATGAAAGAATCGCTTAAAAAAACAAAAAAAACCCTTATCCTCTAAGGGAGGTGTTACGACACAGAACAGGTGTGAAGCACTGACTCAATAAATAAGCCTAACATATCATCATATAGCAATCATTTAGAAGGCCATTTGCATTATTTTCTATTGTGATGTTGGATTGTAAGTAAAAGAAGAAAACCAGAATTTTAAGCACAAAATCCACTAAGCTATGTACATCTAGCACTCCCAACTATTGAAACTGAAAGCAGATTCAATTTAAAAAATAACAATAAGAGTAGTTGACAAAGGATGGATTCTCTCACTTAGTCATTCTCCTATATCAACAGCTTAATTTCCTACCTATCATTTACTCAACTAAAGGCTAGATGTTCTGAAAACAGGTTTACTTTACATAACAGGATTGAAGAAAAGAAAGGAAATGTTGTACAGTATTTCTTTTCCTGAAACAGTTACCAAAATTTTAGCCTTCAAGCACTATGGTATGGCAAAGAAAAGATGAAATTCCTTGATCTCACAGTGACCTATCTGTTGATATTTGCCTACTCCTGAGGGCTCCTTGAATACCTGAACAATTTGTTTTATCCTGGAAACCTATTTCTCTGCTGCAACTGAAAAATAACAGGTATCATTTTGAAAACAGCAAAAAGCTCATGTTAAATAATAGACTTAAAAAATTTAATAGAATGTAGAACTTGAATGATTCAGAAAATCAGTAACCATTCACAAAATAAATGATTCCCAAAATTGCTCCTATTTATGGCCAAACCATAATGTAATAATGTGCCAATTTTTGTAGAGCATGTAATGCAACGTAAGTTTTGACTTAAATGAAAGATAAAAGTTCACCTCATAATGACTAGTCATTAATCCAGGTATTGCTTTATCCATCTAATACCCTGAAACTTACTGAGTATCTTAACTCACTAATATGAAGTTTAAATTGCCACTGAAATATATTCTTTATTACTACATTTGTAAAACTAGAATTTATAGTGTTACCTGCAGCTTTTCCAAATCAAAATTCTAACTGCCAGATGGATCAAGTTTTAATCTTCAAATATTGGCGCTGATTTTCTCAAATCTTTAAAAGTTATTTGATTCCAGAAAGAAAGAAAATAATAAATAAAAGATGGTTGTGTCTGAAGCCCGAGACTATTAAGAAAGAAAACAAAACTACAGGTTGGTTAAAGGAAGTCTGTAGAATTATTTCCCTACTGGTTTTCATGAATCTTTCTGAATAACCTTTGAGTACTAGTTCATTAGGAACAAGACAGTGATTACTAGAGAATCAGGAAAGGGAATGCAAAGAGAAAGTTGCCAAATTCAAAGGCTTTTAAAGTATTTTCACTCTATGTATTGGGAAATAATTTGTTTCATAGGCATCAAGCTTTTGTCTTAATATTTACATCTGTTTTATTTCCTCATTCAAGAAAAGCTATAATATAATCAAAGTTACAGAAGAAACAGATAGCTATTAAAAATTCCAAACTTTAAATACCTCTCAAAACCACATGGTTAATAGGTACATTTTAGGTGGATAATGTAAAGGGTATTCCTATTTCACTGGTAAGGTTGGAGTCTGATAAAAATTCTAGTTCTTTGATATATATATATTTTATACATATACATATATATGTGTTTCTAAATTTGAATTTATTCAACTCTGGTATCCTAAGAAAAAATGTAAATCTTACTTTTGTTATTATTATTCACTAATAGTATAAAATATGGTTCCCAGACTGTGGGTTGTAGGCTCCTGGGCTTGAAGACCTATAAATACCAAGTATTATCTTAAAAAAAAAAATGAATAAATATGTTTTGAAAAATTTTTTTTAAATGTTAAGTATATGCTGTTATGATTACAAAAAATAGGAAATTAAAGTGTTACATAATTCACAGTAGTATTTTCCCATAAGGTATTTTTTAAATTACACTGAAAAAAAGTTAACTTCAATTATGTGGGAATCACAAATCGTTTTGATGCCAAAACTATTTCAACAATATCAAAAATGTTTAAAATTTCTGGAATAAATTTAAGAACTGTCTTAAGAAGTACCAAAGATGTCTTAAAAATGAGAAAATAGTAAGCTTTTATAACAATGAAATTAGAACACTCAAAGAATGTATAAATTTAGAAGTCATATATATTTAAAAGAGTAAGAGATTTGTCATAAACATAACCATTGTCTTAAGTAAAATACAGGCAGTAGCACTGTGGTCAAATGTGCAGACCCCAAAACCAGACTCAGAGTACAAATTGCAGCTCTGCCACTTAGCTGTGTTACCTGGGGCAATGAAACCTCTTTGTAAGTCAGTTTTCTTATCTACATCAACAATCTCATATTGAATTTAGGAAATATCCCAAGAAAGGAGGCACGGACATAACATTATTTTCCACATAATTGCACACTACAGGCTGAAAGTAATATAGAACAAAACAAATAATGGATGCATAACCAGTAGTACAGAAAAGATTAAGAGAAGTGTGGGCTAAAAGGCAACTTAATGTTGTCTTTTGTGGCAGACACCTAGCTGTCATCAAATATCCATTTTCCCTATCTTCTTGACCTAGATCATTGTAAGGGTTCTATACTAATGTATAGAAACTTCAAGTGACAAAATATTAACTCTAAGTAGACTGTGAAAACTTAGACGTGAATATTGTAATTGCTAGAGCAACACACAAAACAACACATAAAACAAAGAAATTTTAAAATGCCAGTAAATGAATTAAAGTGATAAAAAACATTCCAATAATTCAAAAGGCAGAAAAAGGAAAACTGAAGAATGAAAAACAGAAGCAAACAGCAAACAATAAAGTCACAGACATAAGCCCAAACATATGGAAATTTATACTAAATGGTATAAACACAACTTTAAGAAATCTGATTGTTAGATTGTACAGCAAAGATACAAATTGAAGGCTATCTATATGAAAGTCAACTGTAATAAAATAATACATACATGTTAAAAGAATGTAAAATGATACCATGTGATCACCAGCAAAAGAAAAGTGCATTGACCGTGTTAAAATCTGAGGAAGTCAGACGTCAGAATACAAAAATTACCAAGAAATGTAGAGGGCTCAACACATGATAAATATGTATGCATCTAAGAATAGAGCTTCAACACAGATGAAGCAAAGCTGAAGAAAATGAAAGGAGAAATAGAGAAATCCACAATTACACTTGAAGACTTCATCATTTCTCTCTCAGGAATCAAAAGAATAGACCAAACAGAAATTCTTCAAGAATATCAAAGACATGAATAGCATAATCAACCAAAGTGACCTAAATCAGGGGTCATAAACCCCCGGGCTGTGGATCAGTACCAGACTGCAGCCTGTTAAGAACTGGTCCGCACAGCAGAAGGTGAGCAGCAGACAAGCAAGCAAGCATTACTGCCTGATCAGCTGCACCGTTAGATTCTCACAGAAGCGTGTACCCTACTGTGAACTATGCGTTCAAGGTATCTAGGTTGTGCGCTCCTTATGAGAATCTAATGCCTGATCTGAGATGAAATAGTTTCATCCCCAAACCAACCCCCACTCCACGTCTGTGGAAAAACTGTCTTCCACAAAACCAGTCCCTGGTGCCATAAAGGTTGGGGACTACTGACTAAATGACCTCTATAAAACACTGCACCCAACAACAGACTACATTATTATTATTATTATTTGAGACGGAATTTCGTTTTTGTTGCCCAGGCTGGCATGTAGTGGCATGATCTCGGCTAACTGCAACCTCTGCCTCCTGGATTCAAGCCATACTTCTGTCTCAGTCTCCCAAGTAGCTAGGATTACAGGCATGTGCCACCACGCCCAGCTAATTTTTTTTTTTTTTTTTTTTTTTTGAGACCGAGTTTTGCTTTTCTTGTCCAGGCTGAAGTGCAGTGGCGCGATCTCGGCTCACTGCAAGCTCCGCCTCCCTGGTTCACGCCATTATCTGCCTCAGCCTCCCGAGTAGCTGGGACTACAGGCATAGGCCACCACACCCGGCTAATTTTTTGTATTTTATTTTAGTAGAGAAGGGGTTTCACTATGTCAGCCAGGATGGTCTCGATCTCCTGACCTCGTGATCCGCCCGCCTTGGCCTCCCAAACTGCTGGGATTACAGGAGTGAGCCACCCCGCCTGGCCTAATTTTATATTTTTAGTAGAGACCAGGTTTCTCCATGTTGGTCAGGCTGGTCTTGAACTCCCGACCTCAGGTGATCTGCCTGACTCAGCCTCCCAAAGTGCTGGGATTACAGGCATGAGCCACCGCACCAAGCAAACAGACTACATTCTTTAAAAGAGCACACAGAATAGTCAACAAGTTAGGACCATATCATGGGTGATTATAAAACATAACCTAATAAATGTAAAGATTAAAATCATACAAAGCATGTTCTCTTACTAGAATGATGAAATTACTAAAGACACTGAGTTACTGAAAAATTTCCAAATATTGGGAAATTACAAGTCTTTTACTTACTTGATTTAGTCCTAATTATTTTACTTATTTTTTCAAACTATTGTAAATGAGATTGTTTTCTTAATTTTTTTCAGACAGTTTGTTGTTAGTGTAAAAAAAAACGCTACTGGTTTCTGTAGGTTGATTTTGTATCCCACAACTTTATTGAGTTTATGAATTCTAGCAGTTTTGGGTGGAGTCTTTAGGATTTTCTATATATAGCTGTCCCTTAGTATCTATGAGGGATTGGTTCCAAGCAACCTTGAGGATACCAAACTCCATGGATGCTCAAATCCTTTATATAAAATGGCATAGTATTTGCATATAACCTATGCCTATCCCATATACTTTAAATCATCACTAGATTACTTAAAATACCTAATACATGTAAATGCTATGTAAATGCTGTTATACTATATTGTTTGATGAAGAGTGACAAGCAAACAGTCTGTAAATATTCAGCAGGCATAACTATCCATTTTTTTCTGAGTATTTTCAATCCATGGTTGGTTGAATCCAAAGATGCAGAACCCACAGATACAGAGGTGTAACTATATAAGATCATGTAGTCAGCAAACAAAGATGATTTCCCTAGGATGCCTTTTATTTCTTTCTCTTGTCTAATTGCTCTGGCTAGGACTTCTGGCCAGAACTATGTTCAAAAGAAATGGTGAGAGTAGGTAAGCATCCTTGTATTGTTCATAATACTAGAACAAAAAGCCTTTAACTCTTCATTATTGAGTATGCTGTTAGCTGTAGACTTGCCATATATAGCCTTTACTGTGTGGAGGAACATTCCTTCTGTACCTAATTTGTTAAAGAGATTTTTAATCATGATAGGATGTTGAATTTTGTTAAAGGCTTTTTCTGCATCTATTAAGATGATCATGTAGTTTTTGTCCTTCATTCTGTTAATATGGTAAGTCAGATTTATTGATTTGCATATGTTGAAGCAATCTACATTCCAGGAATAAATCCCACTTGATCTACTGGTAAATGATCCTTATAATGTATTATTGACTACGGTTTGTTAGTATTTTGTTGAGAATTTTTACATCAATGATCATCAGGAATACAGTCCTGTAGTTTTGTTTTGTAATGTCTTTGTCTGGCTTTGGTAACAGGGTGATTCTGGTCTTATAAAATGAATCTGGAGGTATTCCCTCCTCTTCAATTTTTCAGAAGAGTTTGAGAAGGATTGGTATTAACCTTTCTTTAAATGTGTGGTAGAATTCAGTCATAAAGTCATATGGTTCTGGGCTTTCCATTGATGACAGACTTCTACTTACTGAGTCAATCTCCTTACTTATTATTGGTCTGTTCAGATTTCCAATCTCTTGATTCAGTTATGTTATATTAAATGTTTCTATCCATTTTTCTAGGTTATATGATTCATTGACATATAATTGTTCATAGTAGTTTCTTATGATCCTTTGCAAAAAAAAAAAAAAAAAATCCCAAAATTCATATGGAATCACAAAGGCCCAGAATAGTCAAAACAATCTTGACCAAAAAGAACAAAGCTGGAAGCATCACACAGATTATAAAATATATTGCAAAGCCATAGTACTGGCATCAAAACAGACACATCAACAAATGGAATAGGACAGAGAGACCAGAAATAAATCCACATGTCTACAGTCAATTGATTTTTGATGAAGATGCCAAGAACATACAATGGGGAAAGGACAGTCTCTACAAAAAATGATGTTGAGCAAACTGAATATCCACATATAGAATAAAAACGGACCTTTTTCTCGCCCCTTACACATGAATCAAGTCAAAATGAATTGAAGACTTAAGCATAAGACCTGAAAATAAAACTACTAGAAGAAAACCTAAGAGAAAAAGCTCCACAGAGATTTCTTGGATATAACCTCAAAGGCACAGGCAATGAAAGCAAAAATAAACAAATGGAACTGCATTAAACTAAAAAGCTTCTGTACAGCAAAGAAACAATAGAGTGAAGAGGAAAACCACAGACTGGGAGAAACATATGCAAATCATACATCTAATAAAGAGCTAACATCTAAAATATACAAGGAACTCAAACTACTCAATCAAGAAAACAACCCTATTAAAAACTGGAAAGAACCCGAATACACATTTCTTAAAAGATACACAAAAGCCCAACAAATACATGAAGAAGTGCTCAATATCTCTAATAATGAGAGAAATGCAAATTAAAACCACAATGAGATGTCACCTCACAACTGTCAGACTGGCCATCAGAAAGATGAAAGACAGTAAGTGTTGGCAAGGATGTGAAAACTAGGGAATCTTTATCTACTGTTAGTGATATTGTAAATTAGTATAGCCATTTAAGAAAACAATATGAAGTGATACTGTAAATTAGTATAGCCATTTAAGAAGACAGTATCTAAGTTACTCAAAAAACTAAAAATAGAATCACCATATGATTCAGCAATCCCACTACTGGGTGTTGTAAAAAGTATCAGAATCAAAATGAAGTCACCTGTGTCAAACTCGAATAAAAAATATATATAAATAAAGCTAGGAGTTTAAGAAGGGAGGTCTCACACACACACACACACACACACACACGGCTATGATAGGAACTATAACAGAGACTGTATGAAGGACTCTTAGGCACATATGTCTGTAACCACAACTTTCTAAACTGCAGATTGTTACAGGAGTCACAAGGACAGCTAGCCAGATGTACAAGAACACTTGCCTGACACACTTTCCACTAAAAAAACTGGTGTCAGCTCCAGTGATAAGTCCCTGTAACCAATGTTGTAGTAGTTTCAAAATAAACTACTACTTTTCTCCTTTACCTTTAAAAGCATCCCCTTGCCTGAACCTCTTTGGATATGCCTGTGGTCCCCATAGGCTGCGTATCCCAGATCTGCAAATCCTCTCCGCAGTCTTGAACAAACCCATTATCTTTGGAGAACCTCTCTCTGCCTGCTATTTAGGTTGGCAATGTATACACAAAGGATTGAAATCATTATGCAGAAGAGATGCCTTCACTTCCATGTTCATTGCAGCATTATTCACAATGGCCAAGTTATGGAAACAACCTGTGTCCATTGACAGAGAATGAATAAAGAAAATGTGATGTGTGTGTACACATGCAAATATATATGCACATATATTTATATGTACACACATAATATTTTCTTCATCCATTCTTCTATCAAAGAACACAGGTTGTTTCCATATCTTGGCTATTGTGAATGTACATATATGTGTACACACACACACACCCCAATATAATTCTGCCATAAAAAAGAAGGAAATCTTGCCATTTGCAACAACATGGATGAACCCTGAAAACATCATGCTAAGTGAAATAAGCCAAACACAGAAAGACAAATACTACATGATCTCACTTATATGTGGAATCTAAAAAACAGGTGAACTCCTATTAACAAAGAATAGAATGGTTGGGACCTAAGGGTTGGGAAAAGTGGGATATTAGTCAAAGCGTACAAACCCTCAGCCACAAGATGAGTAAGTATTAGAGACCTAATGTAGAGCGTGGTGGTGACCATGGTTAATAACAATGTATATGTGTCTATGTATATAAACATCATGTTGTACACTCTAAATATATGCAATTTTTATTTGTCAATCATACTTCAATAAAGCTGGGGGGAAAAGGCCAAGAAGCACATGAAAATATGGTGAAAATCAGTAATCATTAGGGAAGTACAGATCATAATCACAATGCGTGTCACCCCATACCCATTAGGATACATACTATCAAAACAGACAAAAGAAAAGAATGAGAAATTTAAAAACCTTGTTCCCACTATTGATATGAATATAAAATGGTGCAGCTCCTGTGGAAAATAGTATGGCAGTTCCTCAAAACATTAAAAATAGAAATACTATATGATCTAGCAACTTCACTTCTGAGTATATATCCAAAAAACTGAAAGTAGGATCTCAAATAGATATTCACACACCATGTTTGTAATAGCACTATTCATAACAGCCAAGAGGTGGATGCAACCTAACTGTCCATCTACAGATGAATGGATAACAAGATGCGGTATATACATACAATAAAATATTCAGCCTTAAAAAAGAAATTCTGATACATTATATAACACGAAATAATCTTGAGGACATTATGCTAAATTAAAATAAGCCAGTTACAAAAGACACATATTGCACAATTCCACTTATATGAGGTATCCAGAGCAGTCAAATTCATAGAAACAAAGTAGAACGGTGCTTGCCAGGGATTGGGTGGAGGAGGTAATGCAGAGTTGTTTAATGGGTATAGATTTTCTGTTTTCCATGATGAAAAAGTTTTGGAGGCTATGCAACAATGTGAATATACTTAGTACTACTAAACTGTACACTTAGAAACTGCTAAGATAGAAAAGAAAAAGAAACAGTTAAGACGGTATCTTTTATGTTATGTGCTTTTTTACCACAATAAAAAAATAATTTAAAAAAACCCCATAGGACACATTATGCATAAGCAAAGAGTTGATTTTAAAAAAGGAAATTGTACTTCTTCAAAATTAAAAATTTTTGCTCTGTGAACTAGACTGTTATGAAAAAGAAAAGACAAACTACGGATTAAGAGAATAATGTTTGTAATATGCTTGATAAAGAATTTTGATCCAGAATATGTAAAGAAGAAAACAACCCATTGAAAAGGTAAAAATTGATCAAAAGAAAACATTTCACCAAACAAAATGTTCAAATTACAAATAAGCACATGAAGAGATGCCTGATATTGCTAGTAATAAGAGAAATGCAGATTAAAACCACAATAAGATAATACCATATAACTAACAGAATGATTAAAACTAAAGAAAAAAAAACTGACAATAACAAGCACTAGCAAGTATGCAGGGCACCTGGAATGTTCATATATTGCTGGTGGGAATATAGTTCAGGCAATCTGGAAAGTAATAGGGCAGTTTATATAAAATTAAGCATACAGTTAATTACCCTATGATTCAGTAAACCCACTCCTAGAATCATATTAGATATAAGAATTTTTGTTCACACAAAAACCAGTCTGTGAATGTGTACTGTAGCATTCTTCATAGCAAAAACTGGAAACAATCTAAAATGTCCTTTATTGTTTATTATGTATAAACAAACTGTAGTGCATCTATATAGTGGAATAATACCCAATAATAAAAAAAGGAACAAACTACTAATACAGTAACACAGATGAATCTCAAAAACATGTGAAATAAAAGAGGTTATACTCAAAGATGACATGTGCACAATTACATTTACATGACGTTTGGGAAATGGCAAAACTATAGGACAGATCAGTAGTTGCCAGGGGTCACTGGTGGAAAGAAGACATCCCAGCAGTGGTGTCTGCAAGAAGAAATTTTTGGAGTAAACACATTATTTTACATTGTGATTGTGTTGGTGGTTACCTAATTCTATGCATTTATCAAAACTAACAGAACTGAACGTGGCATCGTGCCTCATGCCTGTCATCTCAGTACTTTGGGAGGCTGAGGTGAAAGGACTGCTTGAGGCCAGAAGTATGGGACCAGCCTCAGCAACATAGCAATACCCCATATCTACATAAATTAAAAAAAAATATTAGCTGGGCATTGTGGCCTGCACCTATAGTCCCTGCTACTTGGGAGACTGAGGTGGGAGGATGGTTTGAGCCCAGGAGTTTGAGGTTGCAGTGAGCTATGATCGCACCACTGCTCTTCAGTCTGGGCAACAGAGTAAGACCCTATCTCAAAAACAAAACAACAACAAAAAAACCTCACATAACTGTACACCAGTTACCAGCTACGTTGGTCAAGTTTCTTAACCATCTGTGTTTCAGTTTCTCATGTGTACGATCAAGGATGGTAATATAATTTACTTCATAAAATTAAGATTATATAATTATATATATAATTTAGAACAAAATTTAAAAACATGTTGAACTGCAAGTGCCTTTGAGACATGTAAGTAGACAGTTGAATCGGTCAGAGCAAAGATCTGAGTTGAATTAGGCGCTGAATCACAGGTGACAACTGAAGTCATGGATGTGGATGAAAGAAGAGGGGTCCTGTGCCCAGCCTTGACAAACTGAAACACTTTGTGGCTAGGCAGACCAGAATAAATATGTAAAGGAGTCAAGGAGGATAAAGAAATAGAAGAAAAATTAGGTATTACTGTGTCATTAAAACAAAGAAGAGTGTTTCAAAGAGGAAGGAGTGGACAATGACAGCTGATGGTGCTAACAGATAATCATGGAGACTGTTAGATTTTCTCTTTAGTAATGAAATCCCTGAATTAAAGCCAAATTTAAATCCCAGCCCCTCAAAATAGAGAATATATTTATTTTACAGCCTCTCTTGCAGCTGAATATTACCTTGTAACTAAGATTAGCCGATGGGATGTAAATGATAGCTGCAATTTATGGGTTATGCTCTTAAACGGCAGGAATGAGCTATTACCTCATCTCCTAATTCTCGTTGACCTGAATGAGAACCCAACAATTGTGACAGTGAGATACTTTTTACCATGTGGCCTAAGGGATAGCACAGAAGTAATCTGAGTTTCTGATACCATGAAACCACCATATTAGTTAATACTTGTTTGAATTACTTAGCTCTTCTGTCTTAAAGTATTCCCTTTAAGATTTTTAATTGAAAATGCAGTAGCCTCCATATTTGAATTCATCAGAGCAGATTTATGAAAACAGGTCTATATGAAGGATAATGTATCACATATTTTTAAGCAAATACTTTAACAAAGGATACAACATATGACATACATTAACAATATAAGAACTACAAGATCAAAAAAAGCATATAATACTTCTCTAAAGTTTGAAAATTATCAACAAGCATTTTAAACCTTGTATTTGGAGATTCTTACAGATAATTCTCCATTTTGCTGGGTTTTAGAGTGAGAGCTGAAGTAGAAAAATCACTGTAAGTAATAATGATGGGAGTACTAAAGAAGAAGAAGAAAAAGAACCACTGACCCAGAAATCACACACAGGTCTAGTCTGTGATGTCTGTTTTGTCAATTATTTAAGGGTTTAACTATAACCATTTATTTTTCAGTCACTGAACAGAAACATCAGTATAATTTTAAGTGAACTCTTAGCTATCACAATTAAGTATATAAAAATCCATTCACTAGAATATTCAACATTAACACTACATAACAGCTTTTCATATGTCTTAATGACTCGCATTAAATAATAAAATTTAAAAACTCCAACTCTAACTTTAAAAAAATATTTGTGTTCTGACAACAATCTCCCCAAATTACTTCTTGGGTAGACGTTTTGGATGGTTGCTGGAGACGCCGCATTTTTTTAAGCCTGTAGAGAATTATCAAAAGCCTGACTCAAGTATCAAAAAAAGTTTAAACTAAGAAAACAAAAAGCAATAATTATTAAATCTGTTTTTATGTTTACCTGAGATACTTCTACCAATAATTTTCCACAAACTACCAGGGAGATACTTCTTTCTCAGACACAATGGTTTTTTTTTTTTTTTTTTCCCAACTAAATGCATTTCTGAATTTAAATGCATGAAAAGTTAATAAACGGAAGGAAAAGCAAATTCAGAGCTGTCATTTTAAAATTATATTCTTAAAGGGTTTAGGGGTATCATTTGTGGAACACAAAGAGATTTCCTTCTCAACAACATTCCAGGACATCACTCTTTCCTGCCTACCAGCAGACAAGATTATACTTGTCTGGTATGTCAGTAAAGTATTTACACAAAGGCAGTTTTTCAGAATCTTCTCATTGTGAACACAAAACAGGAAATACAGTAATACCATCAGTATATGTTAAACACTGTTTAGTATAAACAGTATTTCTTCCTTAATGAGTACTAGCTTAACCTCCAGGAGGAGGAGGTGAAAATTAGCACATCTAAAAAACACATACCACTAGTTGTTTGCAGCCAGTCAAAGAAAACGTTCAGGAAGAAAAACTCGATAAAACCTGCCAAACTACATTTCAGTGTTATACTATAGCCTCTAATGAAAACTCATTTTTCTCAAGTTCATAGGGGAAAATAAAGGTACTTCATAAAAGTTAGTATTTTTGAATAAAAAATAGCCTAATTAATAACAGGCAATTTAATAGAAATACTGCTTCTGAGGCAGAAAAAACATATTTCTATGTAAAGTGGCCATCCATCAAAAACACGAAATAATAAAGCATTTCAAGTTCTAAAAAAACTAATTCCTTTTTTTTACATTTATTTTAAAAAACCCTATTTACCTTCCCTGGCTAAACAGTAATACAATTCTATAAGCCTACCAACTGAAGAGCTTCAAAATGTATCTACAAACTGATTATATAAAGTATAGCTAGTGTCCTAAGCAGAAAAACAGAGAAAATTTTAATTTCCCATAAGATAGTTGAATGAACTATGGTTTGACTGCCCTCTGCTGATGTGAAATTTTTACAACTATAAAAACTGATATGATAAAACTGTGATATTATCATTTTAAAATAACTGTTACTGCTCAGATCCTGGTTTCATTATTGACCCCCTGTGAAAACTAAAGAGATTTAAATATTTAGCTTCTGTCTCTTATGTTTATTTATTTTTAGAGACAGAATGTCACCCTGTCACCCAGGCTACAGAGCAGTGGCAAGATCATGGATCACCATAGGCCTCAACCTCTGGGATCTAGCTAGCAATCCTCCTGCCTCAACCTCCTGAGTAGCTAGGGCTACAGCTGATTTTTAAATTTTTGTAGAGACAAGATCTCCCAAAGTTTCCTAGTCTGGTTTCAAACTCCTAGCCTTAAGTGATCCTCCTGCCCCAGGCTCCCAATGTGTTGGGATTATAGGCATGGGCCACTGCACTTGGCCATGTAGTCTTATTTTTAATTAATGGGCAAAATTCATGAAATAACTATTATCTGAGGGCTATCAAACATATGATTTGATCTCTGTATTAGTTCCTTCTCATGCTGCTAATAAAGACATACACAAGGCTACTGGGTAATTTATAAAGGAAAAAGGTTTAATTGACTCATAGTTTGGCATGGCTGGGGAGGAAACTTACGATCATTGCAGAAAAGTAAGCAAACACGTCCTTCTTCACATAGTGGCAGGAAGGAGAAGAATGAGAGCAAAAGGGGAAAAGTCCCTTATAAAACCTTCATATCTCATGAGAACTCACTGACTATCATGAGAACAGCATGGAAGTAACCACCCCCATGATTCAATTACCTCCCACTGGGTTCCTCCCATGACACGTGGGGATTATGGGAACTACAATTTGAAATGACATTTGGGTGGGGACACATCCAAACTGTATCAATCTCTCTGACCTCAAGATACTTACATGCTATTAGAAAGACAGGAAAAACCTGGAACAGGTGAACTATTAGAGAACATCAAGAACTAAGCTAGGTGGTACAGAACACAAGTAAGCAAGAGAAAAAAGATTTGTAGAGCCAATTTAGTAAAAACTAAGCAAAACCTCAAAAATAAAAACTTCATGGAAAAGGCTGTTAAGACAGGCAGTCAAGGAAAAGTAATGAGCATGGTTTTAGATGAAAGAGGAGACGACAAAATAAGCAAAAGCCTGGAGAAAATAATGAATGTATAATAGTATGTGCATATCACATGACTACCAGAAGACATAATTCCCAAGATAAAAGGTAAATGTTCAGTGAAAACAGAAAATACTATAATGGTAAGATGTTGCATGGGGTAGGGGCAACTTTTGCAAACTGAAAAAGCCAGAATGAAGAGCTGGACTTGATGAGGCAAACAAGGAGTCCCTGTATGTTCCTTAGCAGTATATCATTCCTTTAGGAAGAATACTATAAAACAGAATGAAGATGAAATGGTGGAGGAGGAGACTGAAGGCAGAGAAACAAGTCAAGATGCAATGGTAGTAATAAAGGAATAACCAGAAGAGTAACAGTAATAGAGCAGAAAAAAGAAATTGAGAGAAAATAATTGAGATTTCAAATTTTGAATTAAAAAACAAAACCAGAGGCTGGACTGGATTCAGATGTTTGTTTAAATATTTGCCATATTAAGGTGATTATTAAATTCCACTGAAATAAATGTGTACTGGACTCAGAGTCAGCAGAAGGGAAAACTGTCATGTCATCATAGCTAATAGGGTACAGGGTTTCAAGATACAGGTACTCAGCAGGATAAAATTTATGAAATTGAAGACAGTAAGAAAGGAAACCATTAAATTTTGTTCAGTAGTCACTGGTGACCTTCACACGTTCACTTTTAATATATTTGGTCAGTTAGGAGAAACTAGGGAACTAAAATTTTTAAAATTGAGATGAGCTACAGAAACTAGATGGAACAATTAACTTTAGGCAAAAAAATCCTTCTCTGACAGTGTAGGAAAGGAGCAGCAGAGAATAATAGAGCCAAGCTATGTTTTGTTAATGATGGGGATACATAAGGAAGTTCATGGCAAATGGTCTGAATTATCTCTGTAAATCAGTTTCCAAGCTCATCTGGAAGCCCTGAAAGAAGAATGATAAATTAATATTTGAAAACAATTTGACACTGTCTTTCTAGCTAGAAGTCAAATTTCTACTGGAGATGTCCAGTCCCAAGAGATGGCTCCACCTAGCCACGACTTCTCATTTTTCTGTACGTGTCTAGAAAAATCTATGTACATTTTCATTAAAAATTTCAAAGCTCACCCATTGCTTCCTATACATACAATTATAGACTTTCCATACTTTGTTTATGTGAAGACATCTGGAATAAAGCATTCAGCTCAAGAGTAGGCCATTTTCATATACCCAAAGTAAAACTGTTGGTAAGAACCAATGGAGGAGTAATATGTTTCCCGGTGATTGTTTTAGAATCACCAAACAAAACCAGAGAAATAATAATTTCTTAATTTTATGCTACATTTTCTTTGCAAAAGAACTTCTGTTAAAAGAAGTATAATACTTGAAGTTAGATTTCAGTTAATTCCTTTACTTATAGAGCAAATCATTTGGAATGCCTCTGACCCAAGTTAACTATTCCATGACACTGTAATTTCAGTCTTAAAAAACATCATAATAAAGAAATTTCCTCTTAAAACTCATATTCACAAAATAATGAATTACATGTCAGGTATGGGGTAGGGGCAACTTTTGCAAACTGAAAAAGCCAGAATGAAGAGCTGTACTTGATGAGGCAAACAAGGAGTCCCTGTATAGGAGTTCCTTAGCAGTATATCATTCCTTTAGGAAGAATACTATAAAACAGAATGAAGATGAAATGGTGGAGGAAGAGACTGAAGGCAGAGAAACGAGTCCAATAAGAACTCATTATTTTTATTGCAGAGTATACCAGATATTTTGGGGTAAGGCCTGTTCTTCTTCATGACTACATATTCTGAATGGTATAAAAAATTGATATGAGATGTTAACACTAATATTTCCTAGAAAAACATAAAAGATAATCAAGAACTTGTGTTTGTAAAATAATTAAAGTGGTAAAGTTTAAAGATTAAAGTGCTACACTGACTACATGTCTAACTTAATAAACCAAACTAAGTTCTCTCTAAAGTTAAATAGGCAGGAACTTGATAACATCTTTTTCCTTTTCAAATGGAAAACATTATATGATATTATTAAATAAAATTTCAGAAAAAAAGCAGCAAGACTTACCAAGAATTTAATCACTATTTGACTACCCGTGTTGTTTGCCTGTGGACATCCAACCATTGTTTTATGCTCTGAATATTATCCTCTAGTCTCTTATATGAACACATTTTTATAGCAGTAGTTATATTTTATGATTTTTAAACAGCTTGTGCAATTAAATGTCAGTTTTCCACTTTCATACTAAAGTAAAATAGATTTTCCTGAGGCAACTGCCTTTTGAAAAACAATAATAAAAGTTCCTCTGACAAAAGCTTTCCCTGCAAAAATAAAAAGTTAAAAGGTCAATTTTCAGAAAGGAAAATTGATAAATAGAAAACACAATTTTAATCTAAAATACAAAGCACATTTTTATCTACACTGCAAGTAGGACAAACACATGTGGATAGAGAGCAGATGTGGATTTCCAAATACTATACACAACCTAATATGCTGTCAAAAAAAAAAAAAAAAAAAAAAGATGACATGGCCAAAAAAAATAGTAGTTTTCTATTCCATTTATTAAAGGAGATTAGTATAAAGGTAAAAAGGTAGCCGTATGAATAGAAAGAATAGTTTATCAACACACTGTTAATTTCTGGTATTTTCCTTCATTAGTTACCACTGCATTAGACATCAAAAGTAATGAACAGTCCCTGACTTACAGTGATTTGACTTTGGAGTTTTCAGCTTTATGATGGTGTGAAAGTGAAACACGTTCAGAAAAAACCTTACTTTGAGTAACCATACAACCATTCTGTTTTTCACTTTCAGTACAGTGTTCAATTAATTACATAATATATTCAATACTTTATTATAAAACAGGTTTTATGTTAGGCGATTTTGCCCAACTGTAGGCTAATGTAAGTGTTGAGCACATATAAGGTAAGCTACGCTAAACTATGATGTTCAGTAGGTTACGTGTTTTAAATCCATTTTTGACTTACGATATTTTCAACTTAAGATACCTTTAACAGGAAGGAACTCCATTGTAAGTTCAGGGGTATCTGTATATTCAGGTGGAGAACAGTTAAAATAAATATATATATCTCAGAACAAATCTATCTCTTGTTCATCAACATAACCTGAGCAAACACTGATGTGATTATCTAAATATTATCCTAGATAGCAAAATGGGTAAGTTTTGAATTTACATACTGAAACTACAGGGTGATATGTGGAAATAAGTGAGGCAGCAAAACAACAAATAATCAGACAAAATCCAGCAGGGAAATTGGGAGAGCGGAATGAGTGCCAGGTCAGAGTTTCAAGACATAAGGTGATAATATCCTTGTGACAAAGCTAATTTAAAATACAAAGTCAAATCTGCCCAGACAAAGTTTCCAAACAATCAGTCTTGAATACACTCATCTTTTTATAAGTTAAAAGGAAAAGGTTCATTATACTTCAAGAGGAAACAAAAGGTCTACGGAATTTGACTCAAAATAGTACCTTTGGCCAAGGAGGTTACAGAACAAAATAGTCATGTGTCACTTAACAATGGGGATATGTTCTGAGAAATGCATCCTTAAGTGATTCTGTCATTGTGCAAACATCACAGAGTGTACTTACACAAACCTAGATGGTATAGCCTACTCAGGCTATATGATATAGCCTGTTGCTTTTAGGCTACAAACCTGTACAACATGTTACTGTGTTCAATGCTGTAGGCAACTGTAACACAATGGTATCTATGTGTCTAAACATATCTAAACAAAGAGCAGGTACAGTAAAAATAATGTATAAGAGATTAAGAAATGGTATACCTGTACAGAGCACTTACCAGGAATGGTACTTGCAGGACTGGAAGTTGCTCTGGGTGAGTCAGTGAGTGAACTCTTTGCTCTGGGTGAGCAAAGAGTGAATGTGAAGGCCCAGGACATTACTGTACACTACTATAGATTTTATAATAAACATGGTACAATAAGACTATACTAAACTTATTTCAAAACTTTTCTATCTTCAAGAATTAATCCGTAACTTACTTTATAAATTATTTATTTATTTATTATTTATTTTACTTTTTGACTCATAATAACGTTTAGGTTAAAACAACATACTATACAGCTGCACAAAAATATTTTCTTCTTTATATCCTTATTCTATAGGCTTTTTCCTATTTTTAAATTTTATTATTTTACTTTTTAAAGTTTTTTCTAAAAACTAAGACACAAACACATATATTAGCCTAGGCCCATAGATTAGGATCATCAATATCACTGTCTTCCACCTCTACATCTTGTTTCCCTGAAAGGTATTCAAGGGAAATAATATGCATGAAGCTGTCATCTCCTATGTTTACAATGCCTTCGTTCTGGAATATTCCCTGGAGGACCTGCCTGAGGCTGTTTTAAAGTTAATTTTTTTTTATAAGCAGAGTACATGCTACAATGATCAAAAGTATAGTATAGGTAATACATAAGCCTGTAACACAGTTGTTTATTATCATTATCAAGTATGATGTACTATACAAATGGAATGTGCTATACTTTTATATGACTAATAGCACAGTGGGTTTATTTACAACAGCATCGCCACAAGAGTAATGCACTATGCTACCACATCATAATGGTTATGACATTATGATGGTTACAATGTCACTAAGCCATAGGAATTTTTCAGCTCCATTATTATCTTATGGGACACATTTGTACATACAGTCTGATGTTGACCAAAACATGGTTATGAAGCACATGACTGTGTCTAGAATGTGACTGCAGTAACAACCCTCACTCACCAAAACTCAGTCTTCCCAGAAGGCCACATAGATGATACAGCACACATAATGATAGTGTATTAATATTAACTAATTTTAATTAGGTAACTAATATTAACTAATTTTTCATGGTTAATTGTAATGGATAAAATGATGTCACAAGTGCACTGAAGATTTCTTTAGCCCTTAATTATTACTGCTTTTTCTAAGAGTTTCTCTGAGAAGTTATTTGGAAAGAAGATAGACAATGTCAAAAAATACAACGGCAGAAATTTAAATATGGAAACTATGTTTATGATTCACCAGAGAAACTCAAATGTTATAAACTATTTCCTGAACACAGATGATTAATTTCCAAACATGTTCTCTTGACCAGTCCTTGCAATAATTAAGATAAAACTGAAATGGCTGGTCAGTGTTGATGATAAATTCTGTTTGGAAGATGATATGGTTTGGCTGTGTCCACACCCAAA
Source organism: Macaca thibetana thibetana (assembly GCF_024542745.1). NCBI lineage: Eukaryota > Metazoa > Chordata > Mammalia > Primates > Cercopithecidae > Macaca > Macaca thibetana. The sequence goes on from NC_065582.1 coordinate 66,496,791, forward strand.
TCTCATCTTGAATTGTCATCTCCGTAATTCCCACATCATGGGAAGTAACTTCTTCATGGGGGCAGCTTCCCCCATGCTGTTCTCATGATAGTAAGTTCTCATGAGATCTGATGGCTTTATAAGTTTATGGCATTACCCCTGCTTGCACTCATTCTCTCTCTTCGGCCCTGTGAAGAGGTGCCTTTCACCATGATTGTAAGTTTCCTGAGGCCTGCTCAGCCATGCTGAACTGTAAGTCAATTAAACCTCTTTCCTTTATAAATTACCCAGCCTCAGGTATGTCTTTATTAGCAAGTGTAAGAATGGACTAATACAGAAGACATAAAAATTACTGGTTACTACAAAGAAATATCCCATAATTATGGTCTCAAAGCACATTACTATCTAAACTGAACCTTTATCATTATAACTGGTCTAAAGCTCTGTAAGATGCAGCACATCTAGCCAATCAATTTTGGCAAGACATGTTATAATTTTCAAGAATAAACAAGTTTGAAAATGACAGCAAAATGAAGGGAAAAGATGGACCCACCTTGTCTCTATTTGATATAAATTTTTTATGTCTAAGAAGAGAAAGTTAGGAGACTGGAAAGCAAAATATGTCACTTCCTAGACTCTTCAGCCATGGGAGGTTAAATATCCTGGCCCTCTGCTATGCTCCTCCTCCTCCTGCTCTCATAACCTTTGCTTTCTTGTTTTGGGTGCATAACAAGAATCAACTGAGTCTATTTCCATACTACCTCTTTTCCTTCTCTTCCATTCAATGAAAATTTACTAAACACTTAATATGTTGAGACACTGTAATAAGCAAGGTGACTCACCAGTGAACAAAACATGAGTAAAAAATACTGATTCCAAAATTCTAATTTAACAATGACTTGACATTGAGATTATGTGATTCAAATAAATATATTATTTTTGAGAAAACAAACCTAAATAGGAAAGACTCAATGAAGATGAGTAACTCTCAACTGTTAATTTGGTTTGGCAGAACAGCTGTAAATGAACGGGGATATTCAAAGTGCCTCAGAGTATCTTATCACTCTACTTCATAGATGCCAAACACTGAAATTAATACAATGTGGTTTAGAAAAGAAATATTACAGAGCTCCAATGAGCAGACTATTCTTAAAGAAAATTATTTGCCCTAAGACAAATGAAATCAATGTATATTTACGTTCTATGTTAAAATAAAATCATTAAACATAATTGATATAAAACATTTAATGATTATTTACTTACCTTTTTTTTTTATTACACTTTAAGTTCTAGGGTACATGTGCACAACGTGCAGGTTTGTTACATATATATACATGTGCCATGTTGGTGTGCTGCACCCATTAACTCGTCATTTACATTAGGTATATCTCCTAATGCTATCCCTCCCCTCTACCCCCTCCCCACAATAGGACCCGGTGTGTGATGCTCCCCTTCCTGTGTCCAAGTGATCTCACTGTTCAATTCCCACCTATGAGTGATAACATGCGGTATTTGGTTTCCTGTTCTTGCGATAGTTTGCTAAGAATGATGGTTTCCAGCTGCATCCATGTCCCTACAAAGGACATGAACTCATCCTTTTTTATGGCTGCATAGTATTCCATGGTATATATGGGCCACATTTTCTTAATCCAGTCTGTCACTGATGGACATTTGGGTTGATTCCAAGTCTTTGCTATTGTGAATAGTGCCGCAATAAACATACGTGTGCATGTGTCTTTATAGCAGCATGACTTATAATCCTTTGGGTATATCCCCAGTAATGGGATGGCTGGGTCAAATGTTATTTCTAGTTCTAGATCCTTGAGGAATTGCCACACTGTTTTCCACAATGGTTGAACTAGTTTACAGTCCCATCAACAGTGTAAAAGCGTTCCTATTTCTCCACATCCTCTCCAGCACCTGTTGTTTCCTGATTTTTTTAATGATTGCCATTCTAACTGGTGTGAGATGGTATCTCATTGTGGTTTTGATTTGCATTTCTCTGATGGCGAGTGATGATAAACATTTTTTCATGTGTCTGTTGGCTGTATGAATGTCTTTTTTTGAGAAGTGTCTATTCATACCCTTTGCCCACTTTTTGATGGGGTTGTTTTTTTTCTTATAAATTTGATTGAGTTCTTTATAGGTTCTGGATATTAGCCCTTTGTCAGATGAGTAGATTGCAAAAATTTTCTCCCATTCTGTAGGTTGCCTGTTCTCTCTGATGGTAGTTTCTTTTGCTGTGCAGAAGCTCTTTAGTTTAATTAGATCCCATTTGTCAGTGTGGGCTTTTGTTGCCATTGCTTTTGGTGTTTTAGACATGAAGTCCTTGACCATGCCTATGTCCTGAATGGTATTACCTAGGTTTTCTTCTAGGGTTTTTATGGTTTTAGGTCTAACATTTAAGTCTGTAATCCATCTTGAATTAATTTTCATATAAGGAGTAAGGAAAGGATCCAGTTTCAGCTTTCTACTTATGGCTAGCCAATTTTCCTAGCACCATTTATTAAATAGGGAATCCTTTCCCCATTTCTTGTTTTTGTCAGGTTTGTCAAAGATCAGATGGTTGTAGATGTGTGGTATTATTTCTGATGGCTCTCTTCTGTTCCATTGGCCTATATCTCTGTTTTGGTACCAGTACCATGATGTTTTGGTTACTGTAGCCTTGTAGTATAGTTTGAAGTCAGGTAGCGTAATGCCTCCAGCTTTGTTCTTTTGGCTTAGGATTGTCTTGGCAATGCGGGGTCTTTTTTGGTTCCATATGAACTTTAAAGCAGTTTTTTCCATTTCTGTGAAGAAGGTCATTGGTAGCTTAATGGGGATGGCACTGAATCTATAAATTACCCTGGGCAGTATGGCCATTTTCACAATATTGATTCTTCCTATCCACGAACATGGTATGTTCTTCCATTTGTTTGTGTCCTCTTTTATTTCACTGAGCAGTGAAATAAAGCAGTGGTTTGTAGTTTACTTACCCTTTTAAATTAACTACTAACTACTGATACCAACCTGGAAACCCCGACACATTCAAAATTACTGGTGAAAGTAAAAAATGGTGGAATCATCATAAAAGGAAATATGATAATATCTAACATAATTACAAATGTATTTACCCATAACACAACAATCCCACTTTTACAACAAACCTGCACAAGTACCAAATGACACCTGGACAAGATTACTCTTTGTAGTACTGTTAGTAGTGGCAAAAGACTGACAATAGCCTAAGAGTCCATAAAATAAGGGACTGGTTGAATAACTATGGTAGTTCTTCATCCATGCATCCTTCAAAAGGATGAGGAAAATGTCTATTTACTGAGAGAAAAAGATCCTCAAGAAACAGTTAAATCAAAAAAGCAAAGTAGTGAAGGGTATACATAGTTTCCTGCATTGTATATATCTGGGAGAAATGGGTATTGAAAACATATATATATATATATAGGTATTGGGTATTGAAAATACCAATGGGCATTGAAAACATATATATATATGCATATATATATATTTTGTTTGTGTTAAAAAATTGGAAGAATAAACAAGAGACTAACGAAAGTAAGGTGGAAAAGACAAGGTTGGGCTGCAGAGGTAGAAGGAACAAGGTATTACCATGTATATGTATATCTTTCTATACAGTTTTGATCTCTGAATTATATACATGTTACCAATTCAAAATTCATTTTCTTTTAAAAAATGAAACAGTAATTAAAGTTGTATATAGAATAACATGAAGTTTATTGCTTTGCTTCCATTTATAAATGAAACAATTTATTTCATACACTGCAATCTCTAAAAGATCATCAAACTCCACAGTTTCCACCTCCATCTGAGATCCAATTTCTTGTCTATATTAGTTGTGTGGCCCCGGATGGTCCCTTAATTAAAAACAATTTTTTTTTTTTTTTTTTTTTTTTTTTTTTTTTTTTTGAGACGGAGTCTCGCTCTGTCGCCCAGGCTGGAGTACAGTGGCCGGATCTCAGCTCACTGCAAGCTCCGCCTCCCGGGTTCCCGACATTCTCCTGCCTCAGCCTCCCGAGTAGCTGGGACTACAGGCGCCCGCCACCTCGCCCGGCTAGTTTTTTGTATTTTTTAGTAGAGACGGGGTTTCACCGTGTTAGCCAGGATGGTCTCGATCTCCTGACCTTGTGATCCACCCGTCTCGGCCTCCCAAAGTGCTGGGATTACAGGCTTGAGCCACCGCACCCGGCAAAAACAAATTTTTTAAAAATAACCCTAAGGACTTTTGGTGGGATAGAATACAGATCTCGTCTGTCTCCACCAAAGAGATAACTTCTTAAGCATGGAAACAAAGGTAAAGTGACTTGCTATGATTTGTGACTCCAACCTGTGTTTTTTTTTCTCCCTCTCCTCCTTTACAGAAAGCAGAACTTTTCAACAACATGCATCCATTTAGTTAATGGACTGTGGGTAGCATGGCAGACAACATAATCATTTAAAAAATAAAATCAATTGCAAATTTTTAAGAGTGGGAATAAGATCATTTACATTTACTTTCCAATGTCTGTTTCTGTTGTAGCACAATGGAGAGTATCATTAAATATGTTTATAGGTTATATGCTCTATCTCATGTGCTAAATCCACATGATTATGGTTCCATAATGGGTCCTATCAGCATGCCAGGTTCCAAAAACCTCAACCTCAATCTCTGGAAAGCAATGTAAACACATTTTGTAAATCCTTAACTTCTCTACCATCAAGTCACTAGGCATGTTTGTGTTTATACATGTGTGGTTATATATACATCCTTGCACTGCAAATTATTGTGACTGAGCAGACAATGCTTGAAAACAAAGGTTCAAGAGCTTCCTTTATGAAATGAACAAAGAAACACCTACTCCTTACACTGAAGTTCAGCAATCAAATAAAGACTGAACAGTTCTTTTAACAACTGATAACAGTTTAGTGTCAATACAAATTATCAAATACAAATTAACTAATGCCCATCTGACAAGTTTATAAAAACTACCTTACTTTTCAGATGTGTTAACTGAGGCTTGGATATTAAATAAATTAACTACAGTCACAAATGGGAAATGAATCCAGAGCTTCAGGCTCTTGAATATTCTACCAATATAACTGATTTTTGGATATTGTGATTACTTTTTTAATTAAATGATTTAATTCACAAATACAGAAATAATTCTGTACAACACCAGCACCTACAAAGCAGAAGTTTCATTTCATGTCCATGAAAGAGTAAAAAATAATACTAATTTCTCATGTTCTTCTATAATAAAATGTTTTCCATTTCCCTGTATCACAAGATCACCATACTGTCTCCATGAACATTTTTTGAAGACTGTTTGTGTTTATGTGTTTATTGCATCTATAAATCCCAAAATCTGTGTCTAAAGCCTCTTTTACCTCTTATTACCTCTCTTATCTTATTTTGTTTGTTATTAAACAAACAAAACAAAATCTCCCTTTATTTATCAAGCATTGTAAACAGCAATGTAGCTACTTGGAAAAACTCCCATCAAGATAAAAATCCACACTTTACAGCAGGGTTTCTCAATCTCAGCATTACTTGGGCTAATAATGTTTCGTTGTGGGACAGGAAGGGTTTTCCTGTGCATTATAGGAGGTCTGGTAACATCCCTGACCTCTACCCACTGGATGCCAGTATCATTCCTCCAGCTGTAACAACCAAAACGGACCTGGAGGGAGGTTGAGAAGAATAAGCTGTAAAATCCCCATTACTAGAAATCATTAAGAAAAGAAAAATCAACTTTCTGTGTAGCTCATTCACTGCTTGAGGTAAAAGCTGCTTCCAATAATTTTTGTTTGGTTTAAAAAATCTTTTGAGGCTTTCTGTTGCTTTTGTTTCTATGATTCCATCATTCCAAACTTTCATGCAGGGTCAAAATACTTATAACTTTTCTGAAAAGGGAAATGTCCTCAAAATAGCCTGGGTGTGGGGGCACTTTGGGAGGTCAAGCCAGGAGGACTGCGAGAGCCCGGGAATTGGAGACCAGCTTGTGCAACAAAGCAAGACCCTGTCTTTACAAAAAATTTAAAAATTAGCTGGGAGTGGTGGCACCTGCCTGTAGTCCCAGCTACTTGGGTGGCTAAGGCAGGAAGATCGCTTGAGCCCATGAGGTCAAGGCTGCAGTGAGCCAGGACTGCCCCACTGAACTCCAGCCTGGGGGATGGAACAAGACTCTGTCTCAAAAAATTAAAAAAAAAAAAAAAAAAAGTCTTCAAAATGACTCTTAAGCTGCTAGTGCATCCATCACTGTATATCCATACATCCATGTTTTTCTTCTCAACTAACAAGGACGGCAAAACATAAACCATTCAAACTGATGGCAGCAGCGGGCCATCCAAAGTAGTTACTGCCACTTTGGCAGCCGGGGCCGGCTGTGGTGGGGCGCGGGTGTGGGTGCGGGTTGGGGTGCAAGCTGTGGATCCTCAGGTGGACTCCGAGGCGAACGGTACCTGGGGCCTGCTGCCCTGGAAGCCCAACCCTGGGAGCCACTGAGGTGGGGCCGGGCCGAGCTACCTGCAGACGGGGGAAGAGCACGGTCTGGCATAGAGGGGTCCCAAGGCAGAGCTGGACCCAGGGGTGCTGCGGTTGCACACAGAGTGAAGGGGGCTGGGCCAGAACGCACTCTGGGGCCGTACTTCAGAGGTGTGGGGTGGAAAGTGGGAGTGGCGCCCGCTTCCCAAACCTGGCAAGCAACTCTGCTGCCGCGCCCACCCTGCTGGCGGCTCCAAGTTACTGCACCTCTGCAGGAGGCTCAGCGGGGGCCACCGAGGCTGCATCCCCAGGATTCACCCCGCGTCCGAGTGACTGTCCAGCCTGGCGCTCCCGACGACTGGGTTTGGGGCCCGCAATCCGCTCCCAGAGGTGTCCCCCTGGCAGGGTCTCAAGCTGCGCGAGAAGGAGCCCCAGGCCGCCACCAAGAGCCAGGTCCACAGGGGGAACTTGTGGCAATGTCATCCCGGCCTTGGATGCCAGCCCAGCCCACTGATGGCCTGGAGCCCTGCTCCAGGCTGCAAGGAGGTAGACAGGACAGTAGAAGCAGCTGTGAGAGCAGCAGTGGCAACAGTCTCCTGTGCCCCATGTCCCCAAGGTGGACTGTGCCACCTCCACCCTCGCACAGTCAGGCAGGATCTGCTACCAGACTCGGAGCCTCCAATGCAGCCTTGACCTCTCTCCCCACCATGTCCTGATAGCCCACAAGCACCTGGCCAAAGGTGCCGCCACTAGGACTCACAGGACTAGCTCTGGGAGCATCAGGTTTGTGCTGGGTTGGCCAGGGCCACTGTGCCACCTGCACCTCACCTGCTACCACTGTGGGAGATGCAGAGAAGGGGCACAGTCAAGGCTGCATACTCTGCAGAACCAGGGACTGGTGGGAGCTCTGCCCCTTACGAGTTGGAAGGGTGAGAGCTCCCCAGGCACAGCTGCAGTCGCCTGGGTTGTGGCTGTGGGCCTGGGCCTCCTGGTGCTCTCCAGTACCCAGGAGGGTCCCCCATCATCAGCAGGCTCAGGGGTGTCTGCTCCCACTGCCTGGCCTCTCCCCAGTCCCAGCGTTGTTGCGGCCTGGCCGGGTGTGTGCTGCTCCAGGCAGCGCTGACAGGCCAGGCTCCTGCCACCTTGGCCCTTCTGGACTATGGATGCCAAATGGGAGAAGGAGGCCAAGATGGGGCTGAGTGAGGCTCTGGGCTGGCCCGTGGGTGCTCCTTGGCATGGGTGTGAGCAGCCTGGGTGTGACGGGCAGCAGTGGGACACAGACAGGTTCCTGGGCTGAAAGGGGCAGGTCCCTGGTGAGGCCCCACCTTCAGGCCAGGGAAGGCCTCTAGGCTGGGGGCCAGGCTGCCAGTCCTGCAGACCAGAGTGGGGACTTGTGGTGCCTTTACCACAGTCCCATGGACCAATCAGCATGCACACTTCCTCCCCTCTGAGGCTCATAAAAGCCCTGGACTCAGCCAGAGCAGAGCAGAGAGCCAGTGGAAGGACTGGCTACAGAGAAGAGCTACCCTCTCTGCTGAGAGCTGCTGAGGTCAGGATGATGAGCATCAGAGAGAAGTCTACCCTCTCCAGGACCTCCTCTCTGCTGAGAGTGGCAGACAACAGGATGACCAGCAGCAGAGAGGAGCTACCCTCTCTGCTAAGAGCTGAACACTCGTCGGGACAACCTGCCTGCAGAGAGGAGTTACCCACTCCGGCCTCCTCTCTGCTGACAGTTGAACACTCAACGAGATGACCTCCCTACAGAGAGGAGCTACCCACTGAGGTCTCTTCTGAGCTGTTCTAACACTCAATAAAGCTCCTCTTCGTCTTGCTCACCCTCCACTTGTCTATGTACCTCATTCTTCGTAGATGCAGGATGAGAACTCAGGCAAAGGCTCCACTGGCCACAAAGGTTGCTGGTCAGAAAAGCAACACACCAAAGATCCCATAACAAAATCAGGCCCAACCTTGGGGAAGGGGTGCAAGGATTTACATATGAAAACTGAAAATAAAATCCAAGTGATCGCTATTCCTTTAATTATTGATAATCTTGTTTGAGTAATCAGCACAATCACTCTCATTAAAGGTTGAACTGGTGAGGATTTTACAACCATTTACAGACAGATTTTTTTTTTTTTAATATTAATTGGATATGAGGCTGCAGCATACTGAAAGTTATCACTAATGCAGGAGGAAGCTTTAATCCCTGTAGAGATTGTCTGGGTAAGTGAGCAAAGGCTCTAACTGACAGTACAGATAATACAATTCAGTTCCAGACCAAAAAGCTGTATTTGTTTTTGTTGTTTTTCTCCTATCCTATTAGCAACCTGTCTCCATGGATTTGTCTGGGAAAATAAGTAGTAAAGCAAGCAACCCTCTCCATCCATCTAAATCATCCTCCTAGCACAGATCCCAAGCAAGCTTTTGGAAAGATCATCTTTTTCAATGCACATGTGTATATTAAGTCAAACTCAAAACCAATGAAAACAAACACAAGAAAATGCACACACAGAAAAATAAGTATTTATATAGACCCTTAATTCCTTGAATCCAAACACATTGGAGGAAAAAAGCCAATGATATTCATCAAATATTTATAAACATATGAAACAGGAAATATAAATATATGAATGACTCCATACTGACCTCTATTAACTAAATTACACTAGATTAGTTACAAAACAGATTTAACTACTAATGGCCATCTTAAGTATAAGCCTTTAAAATCTAACATTCAAATTACCCTCCAAATCCAAGAAATAAAAATCTTCAGATTTTATATAGATATTTACTTCATCGAAACTAAACAGCAAACTCATTTTGGAAAAAAATCAAAATATCAAGAAAAGAAAGCACATAGGAAAAATCTAAACAGAGCTTCTGTGCCTGTGGATACTTTTGGAAGAAGCTTTTGTGGTGTGGAAACAGAAAAAAAAATGTTAATGCTTGGGAATCAGATATACAAAAATTCATTATCCTGTATTTAAGTTTCTACCTTCTACACTTTGTACTTTTAGCCAACCATTCAGACAAAATGATTCCATATCACTATTCTCTCTGATGGAAGAGAAACTGATATGTGAAAGAAGGAAGCAGTTAAGTTTTACAAGACTCAAATGTGATATGTTAAAAAATACTGACTATAAAAGAAATCACATCCTTAAATCAAGAACCATTTTGGCAGCATTACTGTTTGAGACAGAGAATGCTAATGTCACAGACTCTATCATGTAACTCAAAAGAAGACTGCATCCCTGCTTGAATTTTAATCTCAAGGATCTCAGGAACACATACAACAAAAAAAAATTAACAATTTAACTCAATTATTTTTGTTTTTCTTTATCTCCTTATTTGTCTTTAGGAGGACACTATAACTTCTTTTTGACAATTATAGAAAGTAACAATACCAATATTAAGCTATCTTTTAATTTAACATTTCTAAAATCAAGGAAGAGTAATTTCCACTCAAAGGGAGGCTCTACAAGATTTTGGATTCCAGAGTTCTGAATGTATGCATTCATTCAGTCAGCCAGTCAAATATTCATTCAATAGATAATAATTTAAGGCAATTTTTGGTATTAATAGTGTTCATAAAGTTCTTCTAAAATAATAAGTATAGCCGGGTGCAGTGGCTCACGCCTGTAATCCCAGCACTTTGGGAGGCCGAGGCGGGCGGATCACTCGAGGTCAGGAGTTCAAGACCAGCCTGCCCAACATGATGAAACCCTCTGTCTTTACAAAAATACAAAAATTGGCATGCGCCTGTAATCCCAGCTACTTGGAAGGCTGAGGCAGAAGAATTGCTTGAACCCAGAAGGCAGAGGTTGCAATGAGCGGAGATCGTGCCATTGCACCCCATCCTGGGCGACCGAGCAAGTCTCTGTCTCAAAATAATAATAATAAGTATAATACAAAACTAATACTTGTATAATATTTAAGTATGAATGAAACATCTTCACTATATTACCATAACTGATCTTTTAGTCTTTCCTGGCTATCTATATTTGATCTACTATTAAAGAGAAAAAAATAAATTCGTGATAAGACATAAAAAAGGAGGCAGCGCCTATAGTCCCAGCTACTGGGGAGGCTGAGGCAGGAGAATGGCATGAACCTGGGGGGCAGAGCTTGCATTGAGTGGAGATTGGGCCACTGCACTCCAGCCTGGGTGACAGAGCAAGACTCCATCTCAAAAACAAAAAAAAAGAAAAAAAAGAAAGGGAGGCATTTGATGAAGTGACAAAACTTACGTATAATACAAAACTTGAATCTCTCAATTTTTCCAAACAAGCTCTTTGTCATAGGCTACCATAAGACTTTAATATATAAACTTTATCAGAAATGCCAATACCTTCATTGCTCTGTGGTTTCTGTCTTTCATCAAAGAAAGGCTTAATGAATCGTTTTCATCATTCTATTAAATGTAAAATACGAGGGGTGTCCAAAAATGTATGGCTCTATGCTGCCCAGAAAATATAAAACTCTCCTCTAAGTCAGAATACAAGTGTTCATAGGTCACATATGCTCAAACCAATTTGTATGATCAATTTTCACAGCTGTATAAGGCCAAATACATGTTATAAAGCTGAGAAAGATAAAATGAAAAAAAAAATACATGTTGGCTTAAAATCAGAAGCAATCGCTTTAACTTCAAAATGAAAACAGGTAGGCATTTATTACTCCATGGAATCAGCAAGCCATTTCCTTTTGTATAACATTCTTCTCAGGTTATTCAGAAGCATACTATGTTATGAAATTTTAAATTTTAAATGTCTAGAGTGTAAGTTTTCTAACACATAAAATTTTTAAATAAAGTATGGATTAAAAAGTATAGTCACCTGATGACACATCATGACAACACTGGAGAAAAATGACATGCTACGGGATAAAGAATAAGGTATCTGGGGAGACAGAAAGTCCTGCCTTACTGTACTGCCTTCATTACTTACTAGTTTCTGAATCGTGGCAAGCTATTTAATCTCTTTTAGTAGTAATTTTCTCATCTTCAAAATGTAAACAGAGGTACTACTTTGCAGGGTTGTTAGGAGAGCTACAGATTATGTACATAAAGCATGCTGTGCTGTGCCTGGCATAGTGTATGTGCTCAAATAAAAATGGTTGTTATTATCTTAGTATATAATAATTGTTATTATATTTCCGGGTTTTTCTGATTTCCCTTTATGTAATTCAATTTTGTATTTTATTTTTTACTTCAAATATAATACCTAACAAAATAAATTTGTAATAAAATGTATAAAAGCAAATATTAATTTTCTATAGATATACCTATAAAATTCAGTATATACATGATAGTTTTGCTTGGATTACATTTTTACTTCTTTGTTTTCCATGAAGAAAATCCTTGCTGCTTACAAGAACATTTGGCTTTTCTCACTGTCTGCCAGAATACACGTTTAGGTCACGAATGTGAATGTGAAATATCAACTCATGGAAACTTGGCTGCAGAATACTGTTCTCCTTACCAATTTTGCAACTATGTAAGCAGGGCAGTCAACTATCACCATAACACAGTCATGAATATAACTGGAAGGAAGAGAACTTTTATGAGAAATGATTCTTAATTACTTAATAGTGATTAAACTCTCAGCATTACTTCCTCAAGGCCATCAAAGTAGTTAACATGAGCTTTAATCTTAGTGTTCATTTTGCTATTCAGTAAATATATTACTGAACTACCTTCTACTAAACACATATCACCCCCAAGAAAAAACTACATGTACCTAGTGATAAAGTGAGGAGTTAAAAATAGAAAATAGTAACTTGCTCAACGAAGAACAGAGAAAACGAATTAAAAGATATACCATTTAGCTCAGCAAATTATTTGCATTTTGAATTGGCAAAATATAGCCAGCAAGTGAAAAGCTGATGCTTTCTAAATTGATTAATATAGTTAATAAGAAGGCAGGTTTATTTCATACTAACTGCTACTATGTGTTCCAGGTACCTAAAAATACCAGTAAATATGATAAAAATCCTTGCTCAAAATAGACAAAAATGCTTCCCTTGCATTAGAGCAATGTGAGACGATAATAAACACTTTGTATAAGTAAACTATGTGGTAATAATATTCACTACACTACACTAATAAGCACTACAGAAAAAAACAGCTGAGTAGCATAAAAGGAGGTAAGGAGAATCAGAATGAGAAAACGCTTGTAGCACCTACAGTGTCAGATGATTGATACAATCTTTTCCTACAAGGCTCAGTATTATTATTGCTTCAGATAAGACAGATTTATCATATGAGTATCTCCTAGTTCTAATAATTACTAATAGCTTCCTATAAGCCATATTATAATTAGTAATAAAGGGGCAGATGGTACATATTTTCAGTTTGTCAGCCATACAGTCTATGCAGCACTATTCAACTCTCCCATTGCAGCATGAAAGCACTCACAACAGAAAATGAATGTGGCTGTGTTTCAATAAAACTTTATTTCTTTCTTTTTTTTTTTTTTTTTTTTTTTTTGAGATGGAGTCTTGCTCTGTCACCCAGGCTGGAGTGCAGTGGCCGGATCTCAGCTCACTGCAAGCTCCGCCTCCCGGGTTTACGCCATTCTCCTGCCTCAGCCTCCCAAGTAGCTGGGACTACAGGCGCCCGCCACCGCGCCCGGCTAGTTTTTTGTATTTTTAGTAGAGACGGGGTTTCACCGTGTTAGCCAGGATGGTCTTGATCTCCTGACCTCGTGATCCGCCCGCCTCGGCCTCCCAAAGTGCTGGGATTACAGGCTTGAGCCACCGCGCCCGGCCAATAAAACTTTATTTCTAAACACAGGCATAGAGCACAGCAGTTTTCCAATCTTGGCTTAGTTTAGCTAAATGCCTTAATTCTAATGTTAATTTTTCCTGGGAGTATAGAGATAAACTTATCATCTATTTCCTAGTGTTTAACTTCAATTCTAATTGTCTAACAAGCAAAGATAAAACATAAATACAACAACCCACACACATATACCACTTCAACCTCCCTCTACCCTCCCCCTTCTTCCCTCTTTTTCTTTTTCCCCTCTGTCTTTACCCAAATCACTTAGTAATATGATGCAAACATCAAAGACTGAATTCTGGTTTATAAATGCAACAGCAAAAGGACATCAAAATATTACATACACAATTCAAAGACATTAAGTCTGATACAGAATTTAAGAATAAACCTCATAAAGTTATTAAACTCAAAATGTCAGGCCTCTACTAGTCTCTAAAAAAATCACATATATTTTATTTTTTTAAATGTGTTAAGCCCCAAAATATAGAATTAAAGAGGCTGAACTCTTAGAAATTCCCAAAATATCCTAAACATTCATAGAAATACAATTTTGCTCACCTTCTCCAAACATTAGCATTCTATTTTCTTCAACTTTCTACTTAGGTAGAATATACTACACTTTTAAAAAATCCTATTACAAATATTCTGTTTTGTTCTCTAATACAAAAAAAAAGAAGTTGCGGAATCAAGACTTTCAAAAGGCTCCAGTTTTACAACTGGCTTATCATTGTCTTTTCCATAACAAAACATACCTCTGAATAAGTCTGTCATCAAATATCTCCATGTAAACAGAAACAACATGTAACTTTTAGGCCATAAATTTTACTGGCATAATAAAAAGGTAAACATTATTACTTGGTATGAAACATAATTATTGATACAAGGCACTGGTCTGGTTTACCTGCACTGTCCCTTCTAGGAGACAGGAGTATAATCTAGCTTTTTTTTTTTTAGTACATTTTCATAATTTTAGTTATATTTAATTATGAAAATCAGATTAGAAACTGCCAATATACACATAACAAACTGATTTTTGTTGCTGAATAAATTCTCTAAAAGATTTACATGTAAAATATCTAGTTTGCCAGTCAAATTTTTATTAAGAAATCACTCTAAGAATCTTTCCAGCACTAAAATTCTACTTATTTCTGCCCCGAAACTTGGGAGTAATGATGGCAGCAGTGACCCGTCTGCAGCAGCCGCTGTGAAGATGCCGGCCGCACAGGGTTGGTGCGGCTAGAGCTGCAAGCTCCGCCAAGCCGGCAGGGCTGGCAACAGGCAGGAGCCCTGACCCCTACTGAGCTGGGAGGGCGGGGCTAACTGCAGCCGTCCAGCCGTGGCTCTGGACCCAGGCCTTCTTGGGGTCCTGGAAAGCCCTCCTGCCCCGACAGGCTCTGAAGCGCCTGCTCCTGCTCCCTGGCCACTCCCTGATTGTGGCGCAGGCTCTGGGCGGAGCAAAGTTGTGGCCAAGCCTGGGTGCTGTCACAACTCAGTTGGATGTGCTTGTGCTCAGGGACACACTGAGATGTCAGCCCCCAGCCACCTTGAACCCCTCTGGACTTTGGGCACTGGTGAGCATGGGAGGGAGGCTAAGGAGGGCTGAGGGTGGTTCGCAATAGGCCTTTGGGCACCCCTTTGCACAAAGAGCCTGGGGGCCATGAATGGCACATTCTTGGCGACAGGAGGCAGAAAGGCTCCTGGGTGGAAAGGGGCGGGTCCCTGGTGAAACCCCACCTTCAAGGCTGGGCCAGCCTGAAGCCTGGGGGCTGGACTGCCAGATCCATGTGGCGTCCTCGGCCCAGAGTGAGAACTTAGGGGGCTTTCACTGGGCCTGCCCATGGCCACCCATGGACCAATCAGCAGGGACTTTGTCCCTTCTGAGCCCATAAAATCCCCTGAACTCAGCCAGACTTGGACAGACTTCAGGACTACCAGCTGCAGAAAGGAGCTACCTATGTTGGGTCTCCTGAGAGCTGTTCTGTTGTTCAATTAAGCTCCTTTCCACTTTGCTCACCCTCCAGTTGTCCACATCCCTCACTGGTCCTGGACGTGGGACAAGAAGTCAGGACCCACCAAATGGAGGGAGTGAAAGAGCAGTAACACAAACAGGGCTGAAACACACTCCCCACCCTGACTTGCCACACTGAGCATGATGGGAAGGAGAGAAGAGTTGCAGCCCTTTGGGGAGCCCAGACCTAGGGGCTCCCTGAGGCAGGACTGTGACATCTCTTTAGGGCTCTGGTTCCTGGCTTCTCCAAGCTTCTGGGCACCACTGCATTCCCCTCATCCAGTCACGGGTGCACACAGTGGAAGCTGTGCGTGGTACATCTGGTCCAGCCACAGCCTTACATGGAGCCAGCAACTGTTATCAGTGCCTAGAGCTGCCCACCCCATGCAGCAGCTTGTGTGCCTGGCTGTGCACAGTGGCCAGAACCTGGGCTCACTCGCCCACACAACCCTCACTGCTCCATGCCTGGCTCATCCTTGGCAGGTGTGGGATCCAGGCCAGTAGCACGAGCGGAGTGCAGCCTGCTGGGCCAAGTGGGCAGGACGAGCTCAGTGGGTGTGAGCAGTATTCAGGCAGAAGGCGCCACTGGCCACGGAGGTTTCCGGCTGGTGAAGCAACACTCCAAGCCCCTTTCTTTGCTGAGGTAGTCCTGAGCCCACTGAGGCAATAACAATGCAGGTCTGAGTAAATGGGTTGTAAAAGATAGTCAAAGGCTGGTAAAAGAGCTGAGAAGCAGGAAGCCTTACCTCCAAGTGAAAAGAAACTGTTGCTGAAATATAAAGCTGACATTTTCCTTTGTGTTCCGAATTAAACAATGTTTTTAGTGTGGTTTTCTAATGGCCAGGATTAGGGTATACCCCACATATTGTAAAATTCAATCTTTTTACTTTTACAGCTAGAAGGGTTCTGACAAATACAGGCATACCTCCAAGATACTGCAGGTTCAGTTCCAGACCACTACAATAAAGCTAATATCGCAATAAAGCTAATATCACAATAAAGCAAGTGACAAGAATTTTTAAATTTACCAATACATATAAAAATTATGTTTACAGTATATGATAGTCTACTAAGTATGCATACCATTATGTCTGGGAGAAAAAAAAGTATACACCTTAATTTAAAAATCCTTTATTGCTAAAAATGCAAATAATTATCTAAGCCTTCAGCAAGTTATAATCTTTTTGCTGGTGGAAGGTCTTGCCTTGATGTTGATGACAGCTAACTGATCAGGGTGGTGGTTGCTGCAGGCTGGGGTGGCTGTGGCAATTTCTAAAAAAAAGACAACAATAAAGTGTGCCACATCAACTGACTCTTCCTTTCATGAAAGATATCTTTGTAGCATGTGATGTTATTTGATAGGGTAAACCACAGGAGAATTTTCTTTTTTTTTTTTTTTTTTGAGACGGAGTCTCGCTGTGTCTCCCAGACTGGAGTGCAGTGGCACGATCTCGGCTTGGCTCATTGCAAGCTCCGCCTCCGGGGTTCACGCCATTCTCCTGCCTCAGCCTCCCCAGTAGCTGGGACTACAGGCGCCCGCCACCACGCCCGGCTAATTTTTTGTATTTTTAGTAGAGACGGTGTTTCACCGTGTTAGCCAGGATGGTCTCCATCTCCTGACCTCGTGATCTACCCGCCTCGGCCTCCCAAAGTGCTGGGATTACAGGCGTGAGCCACAAAGCCTGGCCAGTAGAACTTCTTTTAAAGCTGGAATCAATCCTCTCAAACCCTGCTGTTTTATCAACTAAACTTATAAAATATTCTAAATCCTTGGTTACCATTTCAACAATATTCACAGCATCTTCACCAAGAGTAGATTCCATCTCAAAAAAATCACTTTATTTGCTAAGTCATAAGAAGCAACTCCTCACCCATTCTAATTTGATCATAGGATTGCAGCAATTCAGTCCCATCTTCAGACTCCACTTCTAATTCTAGCTCTTTTGCTATATCTACCTTATCTATAGTTACTTCCTCCACTGATGTCTTGAAGCCATCAAAGTTATCCATGAGGGCTGGAATCAACTTCTAAACTCCTGCTAAAAGTTGACATATTTTCACCTCCTCCCATAAATCATGAATGATCTTCATGGCATCTAGAATGGTGACTCCTTTCAAGGAGGTTTACTTTGCCCATATCCACTATTATGGCAGCAATAGCCTTACAAAATTTATTTCTTATATCATAAGACTTGAAAGTCAGTATTACTCCTTGATCCAGAGGCTGCAGAATAGATACTGTTTTAGCAGACACAAAAACATTAATTCTTGTGCATTTCCATCAGAGCCTTGGGTAACTATGTACATTGTCAGTGAACAGTAACATCTCAAAAGGAATTTTTTTTTCCCTCAGCAGTAGGTCTCAACAGTGAGCTTAAAATATTGAGAAAACTGTGCCGTAAACAGATGTGCTGTCAACCAGCTTTGTTGTTCCGTTGATAGCGCACAGGCAGAGTAGACTTAACAAAACTGTTCAGGACCCTAGGATTTTCAGAATGGTAAATGAGCACTGGCTTCCACATAAAGTCACCAGCTGCATTAGCCCCTAACAGAAGAGTCACCCTGTCCTTTGAAGCATGAAGCCAGGCATTAATTTCTACTCTCTAGGTATGGAAGTCCTAGATTACCATCTTCTTCTAATATAAGGCTGTTTTTTCTACATTAAAAATCTGTTGTTTAGTTAACCGCCTTCATTATCTTAGCTAGATCTTCTGTATAACTGGCTACAGTTTCTACATCAGCACTTGCTGCTTCACTTTACATTTTTATGTTACACAGACAGTTTCTTTCCTTAAACTTCATGACCCAAGTTCTGCTACCTGCCAACTTTTCTTCTGCAACTTCCTGACCTTTCTTGGCCTTCACAGAATTGAAGAGCATTAGGGCTTTGCTCTGGATTAGGCTTTGGCTTAAGAGAATGCTGTAGTTGGTTTGATCTTCTGTCCAGATCACTAAAATTTTCTCCATATCAGCAATAAAGCTGTTTTGCTTTCTTATCATTCATGTGTTCACTGAAGGAGCACTTTTAATTTCCTTCAAGAACTTTTCCTTTGCATTTACAACTTGGCTAAACATTTGGTACAAGAGGCCTAGCTTTTGGCCTCTCTCAGCTTTTGACATGCCATTCTCATGAAACTTAATCATTTCTAGCATTTGAGTAATGTGACAGATGTGAGACTCTACTTTTAATCTGAACATTTGGAAACCATTGTAGGGTTATTCTTTGGCCTAATTTCAATACTGTTGTGTCTCAGGGAGTAGGGAGGCCCCAAGAGAGGAAGAGAGACAGAAAAATGGCTGGCTGTTGGAGCAGTCAGAACACACAACATTTATTTATTAGGTTTGCTGTCTTACATGGGTGTGGTGTATGGTGTCCTAGAGCAATTACAATAATAACGTTAAATATCACTGATCACAGATCAAGATTACATATATAGTATAATGGGGAAGTTTGAAATATTACAAAAATCACCAAAATGTGAAGTGAGCATAAGCTGTTGAAAAAATGGCACCAATGGACTTGCAGGGTTACCAGAAATACTCAGTTTATAAAAAATACACTACTTGCAAACTGTAATAAAGCACAGTAAAACGAGGGGTCCCTGTATATGCAGTCCTGTAATCACCACTACAGCCAAGATATAGAATATCTACACCATTCCAAAAAGGTTCCCATTGCTGTTCTGTGGTGAATTTCCTCCCTCAGATCCCCAAACTGATTTCTGTCCCTGCAACCCTCACAATGTCAGTATATTGTATAGTCTTTTATATCTGACTGTTTTTACTTAGCATAATGCTTTTGAGATTTATCCATCTTTGCATATATCAATAATTTGTTCCTTTTCATGACTGAGTAGTATTTCACTGTATGGACATGTTGCAGCTTACTTATTCATTCATGTAGATAGACATTTGGGTTGTTTAGGTATTATAAATAAAATTGCTATAAACATTACAAACAGGTCTTTGCTGGACAATTTATTCATTTTTCTTGGGCAAATACCTAGGACTGAGATTGCCAGATACTATGTTAAATATATATTTAACTATATATAAGAAACTTGTTTATTTTTAAAAACGAAACAGATACTATCACTTAAATTATGAATAAAGCTACTACACTGGCTGATGATACATCATGATTTTTTTAAGAGAGAACAAACACACACCACACTTCTAAACTTGCACAATTAAACAAGGAATGCACTAGTATTGCATAAAATACATGTAAGGTGCTCATATTTGACTAAAATTAACTAGATATTATATGTAAAACACATAGCATAAACTTAATGCATACTGCATACCTAATGACTGCTAATTCTCCACTGTCCAACTTTCCTTTTTCCCAGTGCTCTCAGCTCCCCAATCCTCAACTCACATAAACCCACACTTAAATTTGAATCATTATTTGTTAAATCTGTTATAAAATGGACACACTCTCTGTCTCTGTTCAACTATTATCTCTTAAAGCAAAGTCAGTTTCATTCATTTCTTTAAGCGGCTCTTTGGATAAATGAGGGGGAGCCTCTAAACGCAGTAGAGCCTGTACTCAGGAAACATTTCAGGTGAACATCACCATCTTGTGTCAAAAAAGAGTAACTGCAATCCCAAAGTTATCAAATAGAAAACAGAGAAGTCAAAACGTATGAAGGTCCATTGTTTTCCAAATTTATTCTGATGCATGTATCAATTAAGTGTTGCAAAGCTTAAACTCTTCATGTTTTATGAATTTAATGCATTAAAATTTCAAACTAGATTGTGTATATCATAAAGGAAGTAGGTTTTCTATTACAGGCCCCTTCAGATACTTTTTTGACCACACACACACACACACACACACACACACACACACACACACACACACACACACACACACACACACA
Organism: Macaca thibetana thibetana; assembly: GCF_024542745.1. NCBI lineage: Eukaryota > Metazoa > Chordata > Mammalia > Primates > Cercopithecidae > Macaca > Macaca thibetana. The sequence goes on from NC_065582.1 coordinate 66,516,926, forward strand.
GAATGCCAGGAACAAAATGACACTTCATTATTGTTAATACTCTCTATGTACTTTAAAATTAGCCACCAAATTGCCCTTCTACTAATGACTTTACAACATTCAATATATAGCTCCACATTTAGGTTTTGGCTACACTGAACATTAGTTCCCAAATATGAGATTCTAGGAGCATTAACAATAGAAGACAAGAAACTTTTTCAAATTTAAAAGTGATTCAACTTTAATCATACAGTTAGATATGTCTATTCTAACTCAACATTATTTTTACATTCATTAAAAATAGTTAGAAGTATATTCATTAAAAATAGTTAGAAATATATTAAATAGAACCAAAACATTGCAGGCCAATCAGACATCTGTGAAAGAAGCAAGTATGCTGCTTAACGAGTTCTCCTTTTTCAAAGAGTAATAAATTTTAAATGAAAAAGTTAAGGTGTTCTTCAACTGTCAAGCAAGGTTTTTATTACACAACAGCCTTAAAGGCTGATTGCTTGCTTTTTCTCCTTTTTTTCTGAAAATCACATGGTTAATCACTTTTGCACACCTGGATAATATCTGCTTGCTTTAAGATCTGTTTGACAAAATAAATGTTACGATAACAAGAAAGTCTGGGAAGGCGGTACAAACAGAAAACAAAAAACAAAAACCTCAGAAATTTGTTTGGTAAATAACATCCTTTTATATAGCATTGAGAATCTCTATTATTGTCTGTGTCTCTGTGTCACAAAAGAAGATAGTTGTAGAGCTTGAACAATATGTCAAAGATTATCTAGTACATTTTTCACAGGTACAAAAACAGATGCTCAGTGAGGATAAATTATTTCAAATAATACACACTCTGTTAACAAAGCTAGCATCAGAAACTAAGAGCTCTGCAAGCGTCTGTCGGCCTTAACTCTTCCGTTGCTTGTTTCTGTTAGTTTTGAGCTTTTCTATCACACTCTGTATAAGCCACTCCAGCCCCTATCATATTTATCCTCTGTTACAGGTATCAAATGCATTTTCCCCAAGACCCATTTCCTCAGCTACACTGTTGGCATTATGCAAAAGCTCCTCTCCAATGCTGTGCACTCTCCAAAACCTCATCCAGAAATCCTAAGGGCTATGCCCAAAGGACTAGAAGCAACAAGTTCAAAGAAGAAAAATACAAAACTCCTCATACAGTAAGTCTAATGTCACAAATTCATGAAACTGCAGCTACAAGGAGCAAAGTATTCAGAAAATTAAGTACATATTTCAGCACTGTCTTAAACTAAAAGGAAACTAAAATAGCTGGTTTTAAATATCTACAGAATTCAAACTAGATTAGTGTTGAACTCTTCACCTTAACAGTGTATATATAATAAAATCTTAGTTATGAATTTATCTGAATTTCAATGAAATTGAAATATAAGTCTGTTCACTCTTATTTTGTCTATTTCCATCAAAGAAAGCAGAAAGCATTTCTTTACCCAGATACTATTCTTAACAGGAGAATTTTACTTTCATCTGTTCTTCCTCCATAAATAATCTCAATGATCTAGTTTCCCTTTAGGAGTTCTCTTTGGTAACTCTTCAGAATATCCCCTAATTATCTCCATGTCAATTAAATGTTCCACAAGGTTCACCTAGATTGGGGATCTTGAACTAGATACTTTAAACTATGTTTTAAAAAGAAAGCTATATAAATTCTTCTTGGTATTTAAGATATATAGTGCCTTTGCTATCAATGAATAAAGAAATACATATCCCACAGTTGGTAAGTTGGGAAGATTAATCAAATCTAATAAGATGAATTTAGTAAGAACAAATTCCTCTATTCCTGTGGCCTAAAGCCTTTGTAGCCACAGCCATGGAAATAATTAGGAAATTACTTGGACTTAAAGAAAAGAATATCTGGGAATCATGTGAAAAGTAGGAGAAACTTAGAGGAGCTAATTTTGGAGGATGACTTCTATACCTGGTATATATTGTGCCTCAGTTGCTGAAACTTAAATTAACTGCACAAGCCCAAGGCGTGAAAACTGTTATTTAGAAGACTTTTGAAGAAAGACCTGGGCTTTTCACCTTTGTTGTTGTTCTTGATGACTTTATTCAATAGCAATCCCAATGTGCAGCTAACAAATAAGCTAGCAAAATCCTGGAATGCATTCGTAGAAGCAAGATATTCAGAGTAGAGGCAGCAGGAGTCTCACTAAGTTCTGTACTGATCAGAACACAATCATTATATATTTGTTCGTGGATGTGACAACTTCAGAGAGAAAAGGACAAGAAAAGGAAGCGAATGCTTTAGACGGAAAAAGAATGGCATATGAAATAATCCAAAATATCAAGCCTGAAAAACAAAAGACTGGTAGTGAGATAAAGTGTAAAGATACCTAACAGCTTTAAAAAATAAAGGAACACCATATAGAAGAAGGATTAAAAACTGTTCTTTACAGATTTTGGCATAAAATCAGGTGGATGTATAGAAGGTTTGGGGAGACAAACAGCTGCTGGTTCATCAGATTAAAGAACTTCCTAATAGTCTGACACAAAAATGAAATGATCTATTTTGTGAGTTAATAGTTCCCCATCAGTGTGGGTGAATGAGCAAAGGATGAAGAAACCATGGGTTGGGATTTTACGACAGGTGTCAATGCATCAGATGGGTCATCTAGACCATGGAGCCTTCTATGTCCTCTCTAATCTTGAAAAAACCAATTTCTTTTAGACCTTGGGTTTGACAGCAACATGTATTTTATTATGGTATTACTTTCTCTAATATTAAACCTACTTCAATTCACGTTGACAATATCAAATATTATTTACTAAACAAATATATCTGAACACAGAATCTTTCAAAATTTAGAAATCTAAGCCTGAAAATCCCAATGATGCTATATACTAAAAAGGGCATACAACTCACAACTACAAAAAGCTAATAACCAATGGAACTTTAAGATTCAGGTGTCATGAATAAATATTTACGTTACTCATGTAATAAAAATTGTAGATTTAAGGGTTTTAGGGAGTCAGTTGGAAAAAAACTAAGTATTTAGTGGAAAAAAATAAGTATTTAGTGGAAGAAAATGTATTTTAAAAAATTGAAGATTAAGAGAACTTTCAAGAGGGGATGGTGTATACTTGAAATAAGTTAATTCAGCCTCCCTACTATTTAAGTTCAGTATAATTTTTACTCATATATGATTTATAATATAATGTATCTTCAGAAAACTTATGTGTTAAACATTTTTAAACAATCTTTTAAAAAACTCTGTGGCTCATTCAACTCAAAATGAATTAAAGACAAATAAAGAGCTAAAACTGAAAAACTACTGAAAGAAGTTATAGGGAAAATGTTCCATGACACTGGCCTGGACAATACTTTTTTGAACATGACCTCAAAAGCACAGACAACAAAACAAGAAATAGACAAATGGGATTACATGAAGCTAAAAGGCCTCTGCACAGCAAAGGGAAACACTCAACATAGTGAAAAGACAATCTATAAAATGAGAGAATATGTTCGTAAACCAAACCTGATAAGGTGTTAAAATCTGAAATACCAAAATTTATAAGGAACTCAACAGCAACAAATGACCTGATTAAAAAATGGGCCAAAGACCTGAATAGACATTTCTCAGAAAAGACATACAAATAGCCAACAGGTATATTTTTTAAGTGCTCAACATCACTAATCATCAGAGAAATGCCAATGAAAACCACAATAAGATACCATTTCATACCTGTTAGAATAGATATTGTCAAAAACATGAAAGATAAATGTTGGTGAGGATGTGGAGAAAAGAGACCCCTTGTACACTGTTGGCAGGAATGCAAATTGCTTCAGATACTACAGAAAATAGTGTGGAAGTTTCTAAAAAATTTAAAATAAAACTATCTTATTATCCAGCAATTCCACTATTGAGTATATATCCAAAGGAAATGAAATCAGTATGTCTAAGAGACATCTGCACTCCATGTTCACTGCAGCATTATTCACAATATCCAAGTCATGGAATCAACCTAAGTATTCATCAAAGAATAAATGGATAAAGACAATGTGGTGTGTATACAGAAGGTAATCCTATTCAACCTTTATTAAAAGGAAATCCTGTCATTTGTGACAACATGGATCAACCTGGAGGACATTATGCTAAGTGAAATAAGCCAGCCAGACAAATAAAGGCAAATAGTGCATGATCTCGCTTATGTGTAGAGTCTTAAAAAGTCGAACTTATAAAAGCAGAAAGTAGAATGGTGGTTATCAGGGTCTGGAGGTCTAAGGGAGTTGGGAGATATTGGTCAAAGGATACAAACCTTCAGTTAAACAGGAGGAATAAGTTCAAGAGGTCTATTGTACTGCATGATGACTATCGTTAATAACAATATATTGTATACTTAAAAATTACTAAGAGAGTTGGTTTTAAGTGTCCTCATCACAAAAAAAATAAGAAGTATGTGAAGTAATGCACGTTAAATAGCTTGATTTAGCCATTCCACAATGTATACACAATTATCAAAACAACATGTTGTACTCTACAGATACAATTTTTATGTCAATTAAAATAAATAATATTTTTTAAAAAGAAAACGTGAGGCTCATAGATGAACAACAGACATCAAAGACTACTAATCTTCTAAAACCTTAAAAGGACAAATAAAGAGTCAGCAAACTTTTTCTGTAAAGGTTCAGAGTATATAATTTAGGCTTTATAGGCCATAAGTCTGTACTGTAACTACTCTACTACAGTAGTGCAAAAGCAGTAATACACAAAACATAATCAAATTAGTGTGGCTGTGTTCTAATAAAGCTTTATTTATGGGGACTGAAAGTTGAATTTCATATAATTTTCGTATGTCACCAAAAACCACTTTTATTTTCCTAATCATTTAAATATGTAAACACTATTCTTAGACAATGGGATGTGCAAAACCATATGGTGGGTCACATTTGGCCTAAAGGCCATAGTTTGCCAATTCTTGAGATACAGAGTCTTTATCTTATGAACATCGAAATGAAGTAAGACCCATATATGCATACAAACTCTAACCAGTCTCTCTTCTCTGATCTCTCCCAAGTCTCTATCCCCAAAGTCAAAACTTGTAAGCGGCTGCCATAGAAGATAAAGAAGAATAACTGCCATAGAAGTTAAAACACTTGGAGATTTAAAAAACAAACAAAACAAAAATCCAGCAACAATAACAAAAACACTTATGAGAGTCTTGTGTAAAGATGGTAAAGCTGAAATTGGAAAACAACCGTAGAGGACACTTTTCAGTTGTGATCTCATTATGGCTCACCAAAGACTCTTCACATCATTTTGATAAACAATGTGAAAGATTAACCGGCATCCATTCCTTAAATACTTTTGGGAAAATAAAGAATTATGATTCATTTGAACTATTAATGTCAGTTAGTCCTTGCCGCCTTTTTTTAGTTCTGACTTAGCTGAGAAGAGTAATATTAGAAGAGCAATAGTTATAACAAGGAAAAAAATAGAGAATGAACAAACATTTGTAGCCTTTCTTCTGAGGGTATTTTTGGAACACTAGTCATTTGAATATTGAAAGATACGTATATTTAGCTTTTTATTTGTGGACATTTCTAAATATTGCTAATTAACTTTTTCCCATGTCATAAACTTTCTAGAAAACTAAATTTTAAGCTGGATGCTGTGGTGCACACCTACAATCTTAGCTACTTGAGAGGCTGAGGCAGGAGATTGCTTGAGTCCAAAGGTTCAAGGCTGCACTACTTTACAATCTATGAATAGACACTGCACTTCAGCCTGGGCAATACCGCCAGGCCTGCATCTCAAAACAAACAACAAAACCCAACTTCAATTTGCAACAATGTAAGAAAACAAAATGTTATGTCTCATTTAGCTCATTAAGCATATTTCCTCTTCCAGAAAACTGTAAGGAAAATTAATGCCAATTTACTACCTCCATGAGTCTAACACAACAATAGAAAATAATCCTGAAACCAAATTATTCAAGACTTCCACATAACTTTCACAATTTTCCTCAATTGGGCAATCTTTTCCATAGATGGCTTAAAGTAAAATTTTTGAAGTCCTTCCAATTTCCTACTACAAGAAAACTAGGTTTATATGCTAGGAATAATGCTTATAATTTAATAGTTCTTATTAGGAGCTTGTTATATAGTAGGCATCAGTACTAACAGTACCCAAATAAACTGAATTCAAAGATATTCACAGAGTTAAAACTATTTTGAGGCATGCTTATTACCTGAGAAAGAAGACATGACCATGTTTTCCTTAAGATTCAACACAAATGTACAAAATGTCATGGACTGGATACTTCTAAAGGCGCCACACAGCAGTTGTTAACAGTGAAATAAACAACATAAACTCCAAAAGTTTGGGCATTTAACTATTATTTGGGGATCAATAATAAATTAGGTGTTTGTTTCTAAACTCCCCTGATGCTAAGCAAATCCAGACCATCAGCAATCAATCTAAAGACAATGAGCCTACTTGACATCACACAATCTCGTTAATCTTCATCTGTCCTACCACATCCTGTTACTCTTACGCAAAATGAACACTAGAGGATGCAACTTCAACTTCTCTTCACTATCTAAGCAGGAGGTAGGAAAAAGCCTAGGCGACTTAGGGACATCACAAGCAATTATTTCACTCAGCCTAGTGTGCTACATCACAGCGAATGAGTCTGACATGTAAATGTGACATAGCAAGGAGTAAAATAATGAAGTTTTTGAGCTATGTGTCTCACTTTCTTTGCTGAAACACCAGAATCCCCAAGAAACTTTGGCTTTAGTCTCCCCAGAAGACATGAAACTGAAATATTGTCAAAAAGAGACACTAAATATGCACAACACATGGGTAACACAATGATATCAATTTCACTTCTGTGACAGTCCAGGATTTCTCCTTGTTTTAACATACTAACTTAAAATTATCGTAACATAGAGGTTATGGGGTAACAGGCAACAAGATTGTAAAATATGCTAGCTAATTTAAAAGGCCAAATGCCTGGATTTAATGTAGCCAAAATTATACTATATATATATTTCTTTGACCCTACAATGGTCTTTTTAAAATCAGTTTTAGCCTCAAAACATAAAATGTACTTTAACTCTTTGTCACCTTTTTTATTCCTACTACAGTTTCCTCCAGACAATAAAGATGGTAAAAACTGTGTCTATTTCATAACACGATGTTGTTGTTTCAATTGTCCTTAAAACTGTTTTGTTTCTACCGGCACATTCACGGCACAGTTTGAACATTATGTGCTAATTACACAAGTGTGGAAACAACTTTATAGTACTATTAAACAATATAAATAATGTTCCACAGTAGTTCTTCAGAGAAAAAGTTAACTGGAAAGGAAATAAGACTTAAAATTTTACTGCATATTCTCTTGTATTTCACAAACTTTAGAGGACTTGACAAGGACATACACTTTTGATATAGTATATATCAGCTGAGTAGTAACAAAACTATAGTTTAAAAAAATTCACATTCCACATGGAGTTCTACCTGAAACAGAAATGAATTAAATATTAAACTTTTTTACAATTATCACTAAATACTGAAAGCACTTTCCCCACCATAACTACAGAATATATGCAGCACATTTAGGCAATGGTTCAAAATAAGAGGGAATCAGTGAATAAAAAGAGGGATGTGAGGAAAGTATGGATAAAAGATATATATATATATATATATTTGTGTGTGGTGGGGGAGGAATATAAAGAAAGTGATTTTGTATGAGGGACCCTGTATGGTGGATTCTTGTCCTAGAGTAAAGTAACTGGGTGTTTGAGAGGGAGACGGTGTAGGACAGGTCACAAGGTTCAGACATGTCAAGGATGGTATGTGTGGGTGATAATGGGGTTTGTGAAAGGGAATTTGTGAGGAGAATTTTGAGTGTGATTTAGCTGGCTATGACTGAAGGAAAACTGTTTGTGGTAGACTTTCTAGAAAATGGTCTAGGTGTTAGAGCCAGCTTTGCTTAAGGTATTAATTTGCTAACTTACCAGAATTTTTGCTTTTCAATTCTGTGATTTATTTCTTTTGAAAACTTCTCAGATTTGTGTAACTCTCTCCTTTAGCTTTTTTGTCAGCTCCTGTGACTTGTTTCTTCTCTGGTTCTGACTGCTGTTATGGCCTGATACTAAAGTGTTTTGCCTCAGAGGTCTACAGGAACACTGTTTCCCGCAAGTATAGCTTGATTTGATGCTCTTGGTTTTTCTTGATATATAAACTTATTTTTAGCTTTTAATATTTGACTCCTATATTGCTTAAAATAGTTTTAAGCCACCTCCATTCCTCTCTGGCCTAAAATATTTAATTGGCTATAAGTCTTTTGACTTGTAAGTTCCCTGGCCAAAGGAAATCCTACAGAAACCTAAAAAACTAATTCAGGCCATGATGGGAAATAGTGAGTTGGACATACTTCACTATGCCACCCCTGCTCTTGGAATTTAGGCCAGGTTCAAAAGGCCTTTCAAAATTATGAAAATAAAATGTTGTCCTTTCCCACAAAGAAAAAAAGAGTTCCTCTGTTTAACCAGACTTAGTCTTAGTAAAAACTTAAAAAGAAAGATCCCCTGATGATCAATTACAACCCAAAATGGAAGGACCCCTATCAGGTATTATTAAGGACCTCCACTGCTATCAAACATCAGAGGATCACTAGCTGGGTACAGCTGTCCAGGATTAAACCTGTTTCTTGTAAGTCCCTGCAGGCATAAGAGGAAGACACCATAAGTAATCCTTACAAACCTCTAGAAGACTTAAAGCTATTATTTCACAAACACACAGATAAATAATGTGATGCTGTGGGTGGGCATAGGAGCATTAAGTTTTCTCTTCCTTCTAATTATAATTTTCTTGTTTAACCTCCTAGTAAAGTTTTTATCTTCTAAAGTCAACATAAAGATGATGCTGGCACAAGGCTTCCAATTCATCTTATCTTCTGACCCAGAAAATGAAAACATCCTGCTGTTGGGCTCCTTACATCAGTATCTGGAGATTTTTACTCCTCCCATGCTAGGCAGTGCCTATGTTTATAAAATCAGCAGGAAGCACTTACAGAAGATAGACCTGTGCCCATCTGCAGCCCTTTAAGATTAAGGAGGAGTTTCTAATCTGAGGCGGGGGATGAGGTAGGAGACCAATAGGACTTGTTTTCTGGTGAAAACTCTGCTGAACAAAACAAGATCTAGTCCAGATGGGGCAAAGTGAAGAAACTGGCCAAAGCCAGCAGATGGCAGTAAAAGCGATCTCTAGCGGAGCTCAATGCTCATTGGCATAAGACATTGCCACCAGAACCATGGCAGTAAACAAATATCATGGCAGCGACTCAAAGGTTACCACCCCTTTCCATGGCAGTGACCCAGAAGTTACCCTTCCATAGACTCAATTTGTGTAAACTCACCCTTTAATTTGCATGTAAATGAAAGTAGGCATAAGTGAGTATAAATACAGTTGCCAAAAGCCCATAACTTGCCAACTCTGGGTGCACTGCTTATGAGTCAGCCCTGCACTACAAGGGGCAGTACCAATCAATAAAAGATTGCTGTCTAACACCACCATCAGGCTCTTGAATTCTTTCCTGGGTGTAGCCAAGAACCCTCCCAGGCTATGCCCCAATTCTGGGGCCGGCCTGTCCTGTATCACCCTGATAGAAACATACCTTCTCCCACTTATTCAATCAAATGCTAATCTAGGTGCTACTGTGAAGGGCTTTTGCAGGATCCTGAATCAGCTGACTTCAATGTCCAGAGATTTTTTCTCAATAAGACTAACCTCATCAGATGAGCGCTCCAGAAGGACAGGGCTTTTCCTGGCAAAGGAAATTTGCAGTGTGACAGGGATAAAACATAATGGAGTTTTCCATTACTGTTTCTGATGGTGGAGGAGGCTGTATGGCAAGGAATGTGGGTAGTCTCTAGGAGCTGAGAGTGGCTCCTAGCTGACATCAGGTAAGGTAATTCAGTCTTTAGTCCTCAGCCCCAATCACAAGTGAGTTGTGCCACAATCATGTGAGCTTAGAAACAGGAACTCCTAATGAGAATGCACTCTAGCCAACACTGTGTTTTCGGTCTTTAGTTTAAATCCTGAGCAGACAAACTAGTCATAAGGTGCCCATCTTCTAACCTAAGAAATGTGAACTAACAAATGGGTGTGAAGCTGCTAAATTTGGGGTAATTTGTTACACAGCAAGAAAACAACAACGCAAGCACTAAACAGGGCAAATCAGACAGCTTGATTTAGAAAAATGCAGTTAAGTTTATTGTAAGCCTTACATCCTACTTCAAGAAATATATCTAATATCGAGGACATCCAACATTAGGAAGTCAAAGAAGGTTATTATCAGATTAGGCTATAGTGACAAAAATCCTAAGACATTTTAGAGCTTATTAACCACAGGGAAACCAGGAAATAAATATCATAAAAATACAATGAATTCTTACCAGGAGAAGATTTTTGATTCAGCACCTTTATTTGTGAAACCAGAGGCAGAATTAGGTAAACTTTAAGGCTCTTTCAGCAGTTTCTACAGTCCTTGTTAAGATACAGTCTTATACTTTATATAGACTTCAGAGATGCCTTAACACCAACCCAGTTTCTATAAATACTGAGAACTCACCTATCTTCTAATAAAATATCGCATCAGTAAGGGAATTTTTTTTTTTTAAGGTCCAAAGCTTTCCTTCATTTAACCAAAGGATCTTTATCACATAGCAAAATACCTAACCAAAGCAAGGTTTTCTTGCCACATAATAGTTACATTCAAAGGGGTCTTTTTTAAAAATCACATTTTTTAAAACTGAAAGTATGTGTATATGTACACAGGAAGAAAGTAGCTCATGAAGTCATACGCAAGGCAATAATTCTAACAACAACAAAAAAGGGAAACTGGTTCATGCTCTGAGAGCAAATGTTTACTCAACTTAAATCCTTATAAAATATTACATATTAGATATAAATGAGGCACTTAAATTACTGAACTCCTTTATTAAATTATGACCTAGGGAAAAAGTGGTAGTAACAGTTTAAAAGGATTGGCTTTTGCTATAAAGACACATGCACACGTATGTTTATTGCGGCACTATTTACAATAGCAAAGACTTGGAATCAACCCAAATGTCCATCAGTGACAGACTGGATTAAGAAAATGTGGCACATATACACCATGGAATACTATGCAGCCATAAAAAAGGATGAGTTCGTGTCCTTTGTAGGGACATGGATGCAGCTGGAAACCATCATTCTCAGCAAACTGTCGCAAGAACAGAAAACCAAACACCGCATGTTCTCACTCATAGATGGGAATTGAACAATGACATCACTTGGACACAGAAAGGGGAACATCACACACTGGGGCCTATTGTGGGGAGGGGGGAGGGTGGAGGGATGGCATTGGGAGTTCTACCTGATGTAAATGATGAGTCGATGGGTGCTGATGAGTTGATGGGTGCAGCACATGTATACATATGTAACAAACCTGCATGTTCTGCACATGTACCCTAGAACTTAAAGTATAATAAAAATAAATAAATAAATAAATAAATAAATAAAAGGATTGGCTTTGCACCTATACTACTTAATTTAATGTAACAGCCTGAGTAACTTCTTTAAAAAAATAGAAGAATCCATTATTTTTATTCTAATTGCTTTAAAAACAACAATCAGGACAGTACTTCTTCAAAGTTACTGTGTTGATGGTAACTGGAGTCTAACTAGTACTTGCTAAATAGCTAGAATGTACCTTCATATAGATGAAAATGTTGAAAACTCTGGAAGAATAAATTAGATGAAACAAAGAATTCCAAAGAAATCTAAAACTTCAATTCTCTAGAGAAATATGTTATAAGTAAGATACAAGATGGGGGAGTAGATATTGAAGAGTTATGAATCACAAGAAATGGTCCTTACTGAACCATAAGAAATAAAAATGTAAATAAAAGCTTTCCTTTGTTCTCTTAATTTCCTTTAGTTTAAGATCCTTTGTAGGACAGCTCTCTGGGTGGTCTTGGAATGACCCAGTTCTCTCTTCCCCCTCATAGCTCTCAAGAATAACTGTAGCATGTGCAGGAAATGCAACATCCTGAGACAGGGAGGGACTGGTTGGAACAGCCCAGGTTCTACTCCAGTCCTCCCCTAGAAACTCCAACACTTTAGCCCAGTGAGTCTCACATCCTCAGTGTATAAAACCCAGAACAGGGTGCCTTCCAGAGGCCCTCAGCTGCAGTGCAAGTGGGGCACATGCAGTCAAGATTCCATTCACCCTGGGCAGCTTTCCTGAATCTTGAGAGACTGGCTTGCAATGAATCCTAGGCTTCTGTTGTATCTTGCTGCCTATCTGTAAGTGGTAAACTTGCTTCGTATAACTTGTATGCAAGAATGTTCTGTCTTACCAGACTCAGACAAAATGGTAACCAGTCCACAGTGAACCTGCTTCACATTCTTCAATATCCTCTAAATGAAATACCGATTAGAAAGTAATTTGACAAAAACAAAAACCTGATAAAATCAAACGAACCAGTTCTTGATTTTATAATATCCACAATGCCTTCTCTCTTACCTTGTCTATCCTATCTGGGCGGTTAGTAGCTGCCAAAATGGTCACATCCTTTAGCTGTTCAATCCCATCCATTTCTGTTAAGAGCTGAGCCAAAACACGATCAGCCACATTCCCAGCACCTAAAGAACTGATTTTGAAAATACAGTTTAAAAAATATCTTTAACCTATCTTCAAATACTATATCTATTAATTTTTAAAGGTTCTGTAGTCTATAACAAGAAAAACCATGTCTATTTTCAAATATGAAGTATGCCTTTGTGACTTTATTTACTGTATTATCATATCCCAAAACAAACTGTATTCAAATCATTTATTTTCCTCTATCATCAACCATGTTCATTTTCATTCCAAAACTAAAATATTTAAATAAATGTCAGAAATAAAAGCACTGAAAAATAAGATATAAGATTATTTAAAATAGTTCATCAAATACATACAGAATTGTTCAATCAATGTTTATATTCTGCATGGTAAATATGTTGACAGAAATTAGGAATAAAAAACTGAGTAAGATGCAAACTCATTCCTCTCATGAAACCTAAAGTCTATGTGAAATAAAAAACTCATTACACATCCATAACAACCAGGATATTTCTCATGTTTCTTCATAAATATTAAGAATATTTTTAAAATACATCAGAAGGTAGGTAATCACCACAATCCCCATTTTTTGAGAAATAGGCAAAGAAAGCATGCTAGGTTTTTTCCATTGGTTTATGTATCAAGTTAATTACAAAGCCAGTTCTAAACACACTATCCTTTATTTTAACTTCATGTCCTTTGACCACAAAAAAATTACTAAAGTTTTTAAGAAATAAACTTGGGCCAGGTGCAGTGGCTCACGCCTGTAAACCTTTGGGAGGTCAAGGCAGGTGGGTCACTTGAGGCCAGGAGTTCAAGATCAGCCTGGCCAACATGGCCAAACCCCATCTCTACTAAAAAAAAAATTAAAAAAATTAGTCAGGTGTGGTGGCATGCACATGTAATCCCAGCTATTCAGGAGGCCGCGGCATGAGAATATCTTGAACCTGGGAGGTGGAGGTTGCAGTAGGCAGAGATCATGCCACTGCACTCCAGCCTGGGGAACAGAGTGAGATTCTGTCCCCACCCCTCCCCCAAAAAAGAAGCAAACTCAACAGATCCTACTAATGAACAAAACCCTGTATGACACAATCAAAATGTGCAAAACAATTCTCATTAGCAATAGCTTAGATTTCCTCCAAGACCAATTGGAATTGATAAATATGTAATAAAGAACTGAGTGGACAACAATAGAGTAACACAGCATTGTAAGTGTATTAAACATGTAAATTCAATCAGATGCACTTAGGTGGAAGAGGACGTAAAGTAGAAGGAGACACACACCCAATAGCTTTGTTAGCACCTGTGACAAAGAAGGGTACCTCAGTATAATCATCATGTAATATATTTAATAATAAGGTAATCAGCACCTCTAAATGATAGTATTTAGACCTCAACATGCATTATAAGTTCAAAAATTTGACTTAGTGCATCCACAGGAGAGTAGCTGCTAACTCACACTAATCAAATGCACACGAGGTAGTCATACAAATCACTATGCTAACTTATTAATTTACACGGTTTTCTCCAGTATTTAAAATATATGGGACTAAAGAGTACTTGCAAAGTCAATGAGAACTGTTTCGGGCACTAATTCTTGCAAGTAGCTACTCTGTCAGTACACAAATTTGCTTATTTGACTGTACGTAAGAATAAACATTGAACACTATAAACAAATGGATTCTATGTCTGTATTAGACCGTTCTCACACTGCTATAAAGAACTACCTGAGACTGGGTAATTTATGAAGAGAACAGTATTTAATTGATTCACAATTCCACTTAACAGCAAGCATGACCGGGAGACCTCAGGAAACTAACAATTATGGCTGAAGGAGAAGCAGCAGCAAGGACTTTCTTCACATGGCAGGAGGAAAGAGAGAGAGAGCAAGAAGGGGTAAGTGCCACACACTTTTAAATCATCAGATCTCATAAGATCTCACTCACTATCATGAGAACTGCAAGGCGGAAATCTGCCCCCATGATCCAATCACCTCCCACCATGAGGATCTTCTTAGATCCTCCAACATACAGGGATTACAATTTGATGTGAGATCTGGGTGGAGACGCAGAGCCAAACACTATCAACACCCTTCAAAAGATTCTCCATAATATAACTTTTCCACATGAGAGTTTAACTGTCAAGTAGAAACACAGTTGGCAAAAGCTTTAGGAGGTCTTTCATAATTACTACAAGCATAGTAAATATTTCAGGCTGCCAATAAATTACATCAGAGGCCTTTAATTGTATCTACTCTGAGAATCACTTGTGATTCTATACCAGAAAAAACTCAGGAAGGCGATATGGACTGGTCTCAGGAGAGTCAAGGTGGGCTGTCATAAGAAAGATGGTTTCTAAGGTAAAACCTAAAAACTTGGTGGGTATCAGGCAAACAAAGGGTGAAAGGAGGGAAAGAGAGAGAACACAGGATACTAAAAACTGGATAAAGTGCACAATGGCTCAGCATAACAGTAAAGTGAAAACATAAAAGATAGTATAGAAAAATAAACCAAGGCTGAATAACAAAGACCTTGTTATCCAAATCACGGAGTTTGGATTTTACGCTACGGTTAATGAGATGTTTCAACTACAGACATGACCTAATCACATCTGTGTTTTTGAGAAACACCATGGTTGCTTGCAGTGTAGAGAAGAGACAATAAAAGGACAGCATTGGTCCAATTTCTGGCCCAGAATGTTAAGAGCTTGGAAGTCTTCACTCTGTCCTAAGAGTAAGTAAAAAGCTGAACAAACTGAAAAACCAACTCTTCTTAGATCCATCATATTAGTAAGGTCACAGGGCAAATCATTGCTCCCAAAATTGGACAGACAACCCAGGTACAGAAAATCACAACTTTCTGGAGCAGAAACCCACAAAGAGAAACCTCCATGAGAGCCAGTGCCAGGGTAGGAAAACCGGAAATGTAATTAACAAACTGCTGGGGGTTCAGTGTTTGACAAGTCTGAGAGTCGTAGAGCGGGGTCCCTCACACATTTGTGAGTTTTATCTTCAGGAACTACACCAGCTTCTCACAGTGAAGATCTGAGAAAAATCCCCCTGTGCTTCAGGCAGGGGGAAGGAAAAATACCCATTGTGAAATACACTAGAGCGCTCTCTTCTTAAAAAGGACTGCTCCTCAAGAGAAAATGTTTTCCCAGAGCTTATGTTATTGAGGTTTTATTAGAGACCAACTGACCCAGAAGAAGAGAAATACCCAACTTTAGCCCTCTCTAGCCTTTCCTATGGGAGAATGAAAATAAAAAACTCCAGCTCCGTCTAGCCATCCTGTCCCACCTAAGGGGAGAAAATTGTGAAGTTCACAGTCCAAGACAAACTAAAAGACTGAGACCTAATCATAGGACCATGGAACTCTCCTTCAAATACTCTTCCCAACACCTTACCATTATATCACTAAAGCCCCATTTACTGCAGTTCATTTTATCCTGTATATCATGTCTGGCTATCAAAGAAAGATTACAAGGCCTACTAAGAGGGAAATACCACAGTTTGAAGAAATTGAGTACACATCAAAACCAAAGTCAAATGTGGCAGAAGCACTAGAAGTATCAGACCAGCAATTTTTTTAAAAACTATGATTAACATGTTAAGGATTCTAATGGACAAAGTAGACAACAAGTAAGAAACGATGAGTAATGTAAGCAGAGAGATGGAAATTCTAAGCGAGAATCAAAAAGAAATGCTATCAAAAAGAAATGCTAGAGATTAAAAGCACTGTAACAGAAATACAGATTACATCTGATGGGCTCATTAGTCAACTGGAAACAGCTGAGGAAAGAATCGCTGCACTTAAGGATATGTATATACAAACTTCCAAAACTGAAATGCAAGGATAAAGAAAGCTTTATAAAAACAAAATGGATAAAGAAAGCTTTATAAAAACAAAATACTGGACTAGATTTAAAAAACAATAATAAAACCACACAGAGAACAGAACTAATATTTGAAGAAATATTCACTGAGAATTTCCCCAGATTAATGTCAGATACACATCCAGGAGGCCCAGGGAACACCGAGCAGAATAAATGTAAAAACAAACAAACAAACAAAAAAAGCTACACATAGGCAGAAAATCAAAGATTTTTCAAAAACCTTTAAGAAGTCACATGTCAAGGGGTGGGGACCACCTTACTTAAAGAGCAAGAATTACATTAACTTCTCCTCAGAAACCATGTGAGCAAAAAGAAAGTGAAATGAAATATTTAAATTATTGAGAGAAAAAACCCACCAATGTATAATTTTATATCCTGCAAAAACATCCTTCAAAAGTGAAGGAGAAAAATTTTTTCAAATAAAAGTAAGGAATTTGTTGCCAGTAGACGTGCCTTGCAAGAAATGTTTAAAGTTCTTCAGAAAGAAGAAAACTAATATAGGTCAGAAATTTTGATCTATATAAAGAAAGAGAAAGAAGAAATGAAGTTAAAAACTTTAATTTTTCCTACTTTTAACTGATCTAACAAAAGTTTGTTCAAAACAAGAACAACAACGTATTTGATACCTATAGTTTGTGGACAAGTGAAATGAATGACAAAAATGATACAAGGGACATGGGAAGGATAACTTAGGAATATTTTGTTATTATAAGGTACTTGCACTACCTGTGAAGTGAACAGGGCTATTTGAAAGTAGAAATATATTGCAAAACTTAGGGTTAACAACTGAAAAACAAACAAAAAAACCCAAAAACCTTTACAGTCTAAGAAAAGAGATAAAATAACATAAAATGCTCAATTAAAGCCATGAAAGAGAAGAAAAAGAAATGGGAATGAAGAACAAGGGCAACTAATAGAAAACAGTAACAAATATGGTAGATATTAATCCAACCATATCAATAATCACTTTACACATCAATGGCCTAAATGCACCAATTAAAGAACAGAGATTGAATGAATAAAAAAAAGAGACCTAACTATATATTGTTTACAAGAAACCCACTTTACCATAAAAAACAAATATAGTTTAAAAATAAAAGAATGAAGAGAGACGTACAATGCTAACACTAAACCAAAGAAAGCTGGATTGGCTATATTGATTCCAGACACAGCAGACTTCAGGCATGCAAAATTCTCAGAGACCAAAAGGGGTATTATATAATGATAAAGGGGTAAACTGTCTAAGAAGACAGAACAATCCTTAACGTGTATTCATCTAATAACAAATCAGCAAAACATGTGAGGCAAAAACTAATAGAACTACAAGGAGAAGCAGATGAATACGCTATTATAGCTGAAAACTTCAACATCCCTTTATTAGAAATAGATCCAACAGGCAAAAAAAAAAAAAAAAAAAAAATTAGTAAGAACATAGTTGAACTAAATAGCAATTCAACTGGATATAACTTATATCTATAAACAGCCAACACATTCTTCATAAACTCAGAACATTCACTAAGACAGACCACATTCTTGTCCATACAACACACATGAACAAATTTAAAAGAAATCATAGAATGTCTGCTTTCAGACCAAAATAGAATTAAACTAAAAGTTAACAGCAAACAGCTAAAAAACAAAAATTCCAAAATACTTAAAGACTGAACAACACACTTGTAATACATAGGACAAAAAAGAAACTTCAAGAGAAATTTTTAAAAATTTTTAGGCCAGGTGCAGTAGCTCACGCCTGTAATCTCAGAACTTTGGGAGGCCAAGGTGGGAGGATTTCTTGAAGCCAGGAGTTCGAGACCTGCTTTAGCAAAAGAGTGAGACCCCATCTCCATAAAAAATAAAATAAATGCAGCTGAGCATGGTGATGCATGTAGCTAGTTGGGAGGCTGAGACAGGAGGATCACTCGAGCCAGGGAGGTTGAGGCTTTAGTGAGCTGTGATTGCACAACTACACTGTGTGTGGACAACAGAGTAAGACCCTGTCTGTCTCTCTTTCTCTCTCTCTCTCTCTAAATATATATATACACACACACACACACACACACACGCACACATTGATACATACACTATTTAGTTTTATAGATCTATATCTATAAATATATAGAAAAAGAAATAGAACTTATCAAAGTTCTATTGTCTATAAATATATAGATAAAGAAAATAGAACTTATCAAAATTTATCGATGCAGAGAAAGCAGTACTTAAAGCAAAACTTACAGTATTGAATGTATATATTAGAGAAGAAGATCTAAAATCAATACTAAGCTTCCACCTTAAGCAACCAGAAGAGCAAACTAAAATAAGCAGAATGAAAGAAATAATAAAAATTTGAGCAGAAATCAATGAAATCTAAAATAGGAAGTAAAAAGAGAAAAAAACAATGAAACTAAAAGTTGGATCTTTCAGAGAATCAATAAAATCAATAAGCCTCTATCCAGGCTATCTAAGAAAAAAAGAGAAAAGACATAAATTCCTAATATCAGATATGACAGAGGACACATCACTACAGATCTTATACATACTAAAAGGATAATTGTAAAAAACGAAGACATCCTATGCCCCAAAATTTGATAACCTAGATGAAACGAATAAATTCCTTTAAAAAATTCAATCTGCCAAAACCCACACAAGAATAGACAAATTGAATAGGCCTGTGTCTGTTAAAGAAATTAAATAAATAATTAATAACCTTTCAAAACAGAAAGCACAAAACCCAGATAGTTTCCTGGTGAATTCAACCAAACATTTAAGGACAAAGTTATACCAGCTCTCTAATCTCTTTTAGAAAACAGAAGCAGAGGGAATACTTCCTAACTCATTCTATGAAGCCACAATTAGACAAATACCAAAACCAAACAAAGATATCACAAAAAAAGAAAACTACACACAAATATTGCCCATAAGCATAGATGCAACAATCCTCAACAAAATCTTACCAAATCAAATCCAGCAACATGTAAAAATAATTATGAGGTGGGAGGATTACATTAGCCCAGGAGTTCAAGAATGCAGTGAGCTATGATTGTGCCAGTACACTCCAGCTTGGGCGACAGACTGAGACCCTGTCTCTTAAAAAAAAAATACAAACAAAAAAAGAATAATTATATGCCATAACCAAGTGGGATTTATTCCAGGTACACAAGGCTAGTTTAACATTTGAAAATATTACATTACAATTGATGTTACAACTGATGTAACATTACATCCATTAATTTAATCCATCACATCAACAGACTGAGGAAAAAAAAATCTCATAATTATATAAATAGATGAAGAAAATATTTGACACAAAATTCAATACCCATTATTGGTTTAAAAAAAAAAAAAAAAAAAAACCTCTCGGCAAACTAGGAATAGAGCTGAATTTCCTCAATTTGATAAGGAACAGCTACAAAAAACCTACAGCTAACATCATACTTAATGGTGAGAAATTAGAAGCTTTCCTGCTATGATTAAGAACAAGACAAGGATTAAAAAGTGTTTCAAATTAAAAACACACTATTTAAAAACCACATTATCGTTTACATTAGCACCACAAAAAACTGAGTTATAACTCTAACAAAATTTGTACAAAATCTGTATGAGAAAAAATACAAACACTAATGAAAGAAAAATGGGGAAAATCTAAATAAGTGAAGAGATATTCCACACTCATGGAAAGATTCAACACTGTTAAGATGTCAATTCTTTTCAACTTGATCCATAGATTCAGTGCAATCCCAACCAAAATCCCAACAAATTATTGTGTGAATATTGACAAACCCATTATAAAGTTTATACTGAAAGCCAAAAGATCCAGAATAGCTAATTCAATATTGAAGGAAAAGAACAAAGTTGCAGGACTGACAGTATCCAAATTCAAGACTACCTATAAAGCGACAGTAATCAAAACAGTGTGGTACTGGCAAAAAAAAAAAAAAGAGAGAGAGACAAAGTGATCAACAGAACAGAACAGAGAGCCTAGAAATAGACCCACATAAATACGGCTGGCTGATCTTTGGCATAGTAGCAAAGGCAATACAAGGGAGCAAAGATGGTCCTTTTAACAAATGATGCTGGAACAAGTGTACATCCGTATGCAAAAAAAATGAATCTAGACACACCCCTTACACTTATTCCAAAAACTGACTCGGAGTGGATTACAGACCTACAGGTAAAACATAAACTATAAAACACCTAGAAGACAGCATAAGAGAAAACCAAGATGACCTTGGGTATGGAAATGACTATTTAGGTACAATGGCAATGACATCCTCCACAAATAAAACAACTGATAAACTGGTCATTATTAAAACAAAAACCTTGTGCTCTGTAAAAGACAACATCAAGAAAACGAGAAGGCAAGCCACAGACTGGGAGAAAATATCTGTGAAAGACATCTGATAAAGACTGTTATCCAAAACATACAAGTAATTCTTAAAACTCGACAAGCAAACAAGCAGATTAAAAAATGGGCCAAAAACTGAACAAACACTTCACCAAAGAAAATAGGCAAACAACAAGCATATGAAAAGATGGTCAACATCATATATCATTAGGGAATGGCAAATACAAACAGTAAAATACCATTACGCATCCATTAGAATGGCCCAAATCAGGAAATTTGCCAGCACCAAAGGCTGATGAAGCTGTGGAGCAACAGAAACTTTCATTCACTGCTGATGGGAATACAAAACGGTACAACCACTCTGGAAGATAGTTTGGAAGTTCCAAAAATAAACTCTCAGAAAACTAAAAATACTCTTACCATAGGTTCCAGCAATTGCATTCCGGAATATTTATCAAAAGGAATAGAAAACTTATGTCCACACAAAAACTTGCACACAGATGTTCCTAGAAGCTTTATTCACAGTTTTCATAACTTGGAAGCAACCAAGATGTCCTTCAATAGGTGAATGGGTGAACTGTGGTAGGTCCGGACAACGGAATATTATTCTGTGCTAAAAGGAAATCAGCTACCAAGTTATGAGAAGGCATGGAGGAATATTAAATGCATACTACTACATGAAAGAATCCAATCTGGAAAAACTACATATTGCATTACTCCAACTATAGGAACACTGCATAGGAATGTATAGGACATTCCAAGAGACAAACTACGTAGACATAAAAGGATCAGTTGCCAGGTGTTAGGGAGGAGGCAGAGATGAATAGGGATGGCACAAAGGATTTTTAATGCAGTGGAACTATTCTGTACTACAGTATAATGGCGGATACATGTTATTACACATTCATCCAAACCCCACAAAATATACAACATCAAGAGTTAACCCTAATGTTTACTACGGACTTTGGGTGAAAATATTGTGTCAATGTAGGTTTATAGATTATAACAAATGTTATCACTGTCCCACAGGATGTTAATAGTTGGGGAGGCTGTGTGTTTCTGGAGACAGAATATATAAGAGAACTATGTACTTTCCACTCAATGTTGGTGTGAACCTAAAACTACTCTTAAAGAAAACTCTATTTAGAAATAAATAAATAAATTTAAGAGTATTATTGATGTCAGTCGATTAGAAAAATGTTGGAGCAATCCAGGATGGATAGTTAGCTGTCTGAATCAAAATCATGGCAAAAGAGACAAAAGTGGATATATGTGAGAAATATTAAGGAAATACAATCAATAGGGCTAATAAACTAATGTCTCCATGGAGTCACTGGATGGAAAAAACTTTAACTGTAAACATGGTGGGTTGTCCTGTGGGACAACTGGAGATTTAGATATTTAGATTTAGAAAGAGGTATAAAATGTAAATACAAATTGTACCAGTCCTTGTCATAAAGGTGGTACCTGGAGAATGGAAATAGATCACCTAGAAAAAGTATAGCATGAGAAGAAAGGTAAACGTATAATGAACAGAATGTTAATACCAGTATTTTAGGTACAGGAAGTGGTAGAGGAATTAGCAAAGGAGACGGGGTGTGCAATAGTCAGCTGGGGCTGCCAGAGCAAAATAACATAAATCGAGTGGTTATAAACAACAGAAATTATTTTCTCACATTCAGGTGGATGGAAGTCCAAGGTCAGCATGGCAGAATGGGCAAGTTCTAGCGAGAGCTCTCTTATTGGCTTGCAGGTGGCTGCCTTCTCGCTGTGTCCTCAGATGGCACAGACTGAGTGAAAACACAAACTCAAGAGAGAGCGCTAGCTCTCTGCTATCTCCTGTTATAAAGGCACTAATCCCATCATGTGGGAACTACCCTTATGACTTCATCTAATCCTAATTACCTCCCAAAGGCTTCATCTCTAAATACCATCACATTGGGGGTTATGGCTTTAATATATGAATTTTAGGGATACCAGAGAAGAGGGAAGGAAAACAAGGAATAAAGGGGATAGTGTTTCAAGAAAGTTGGAGTTGGCCAGGTGCGGTGGCTCATGCCTGTAATCCCAGCACTTTGGGAGGCCGAGGCAGGTGGCTCACAAAGTCAGGAGATTGAGACCATCCTGGCTAAGATGGTAAAACCTCATCTCTACTAAAAATATAAAAAATTAGCTGGGTGTGGTGGCATGCGCCTATAGTCCCAGTTACTCATGAGGCTGAAGCAGGAGAATTGCTTGAACCCGGGAAGTCGAGGCTGCAGTAAGCCGAGACCTCGCCACTGCATTCCAGCCTGGGCAAGAAGACTAAAACTGCATCTCAAAAAAAAAAAAAAAAAAAAAAAAAAAAAAAAAAAAGCTGGAGTTAACTGTGTCAAATGTTTCTGAGTCAAGTAAAGAAATAAAAAATAACAACTGGATTTATCAATAGGAGGGTTATACTCCTAGCACTGGTGAGGGTTACACATCAACAAAAAAAAATGTTAACCTGACTACACTACTAGATAATACTGACTACACCATTAGAAACCAAAAATTCTTCTAGTTTTTGTGCCCTACCTACAGGAGTTCATGTAACATAACTAAATAGCTCCAAAGGAATGGCCTACTTTCATCAAAAGACAAAATCCTGGGACATGCCACATCTAATTTATGCATGCTATTGCTTGCTTTCCCTTCTAACAGGAGCTACATCCAAATAATGTAAGATCCTATCCTTAATTATATATATCCTCTCTTTTTCTTCCAGTGAATTACTAAGATGGCCAAGTGTCTTACTGGAAAGTGTGAATGTATTACTTGAGCTTACCAAGAAGTAAAAAAGTAGCTAAGTAAGTTTTATCTCATGTTAGGCAAAGATCATTGTGGCATGGCAGGAGGAAGACTGGAAGAAAAATAAGGGGGATAAATTCATTAGAATGTATAACAATTCATTCAATTCAATTTATTCATTCAACAAACACTAGCTGGCAGGCACTATTTTAGGAAATAGAAATTGGAAGATTAAAGAAGGCTGTCCCTATTCCCTCAAGGAGTGTTGCATAAAGAGAACCCCTCATTCCTAACACCATTCCCCTCATAAAAACAGTAATAAACAACATGACAACTTCTTGAATAATGCAAAATAGAAGAAAATCAGAGCACAAAGGAGGACACTGGACAGTTCAAAAAGTCCCTAAGTGAAGGTAATCCTTACACTAAACAAAGAACTGGTCGGAGGTAGCTGTTAGAAGACTGGTACTACAAGGGCTTTAATGTCTCATCTCTAAGTTTTTCAGCTATCCTGAAACAAAGGTTCAGAAACCCTGCTGTGCTTTAGAAGCACCCATGAATCTTTTAAAAAACAGATGCTAGGATAACAACCAAACCCACTGAGTCAATCTCTGTGCGTCCTAGGAATCCAAAGGTACTTTTTGGTAGCCATCTCCATTCTAGATTGAAGTTGGAGACTACTGAACATTACCTGACATGACCTTGCATGTTACAGACACTTATAAATATTTATTGATAACCTGACTTGGGTCTTATGATGTGACCATTTATTTTAAAATTAGTTCTTCTACTAAGCCTATGTAAATCCATGCTGTTTACCTCTATACGATTCCAGACAAAAGTCTCCGTTCCAAACATTGATTAGCTATTATTAATGCACAAAAGTAATGTTTTTAGGTGCACATTCAAAAGCAGCAAAATCAGTGTTTTGTACTACTGGGTATATGATTTCACAAACACTGCTAATACTACACACCTCATATGCACAATCTTTCATTCCTTGACATTCATTAAGGTTGAACTACAACTTCAGCAGAACAGGCTGATCTTGTGCTGTCTCTGCCTTCCAACAGTCAAAACAGATTTCTCTTATTTGAAACTTTTTGGTGGTTTAACAAACAAATGTTCAATGTCAGATATACAAAAGATAATGTGCTAGATGAAGAAAAGCATTAAATCAGGTGCACACAGAGAAAAAATCAGGAACAATCTAGCAGAAAAGACATGACAATTG
Organism: Macaca thibetana thibetana; assembly: GCF_024542745.1. NCBI lineage: Eukaryota > Metazoa > Chordata > Mammalia > Primates > Cercopithecidae > Macaca > Macaca thibetana. Next base: position 66,541,789 of record NC_065582.1, read on the forward strand.
TCACCCAATGCCCATTCAAGTGCCTTAACTAGAATGATCCCTGCTTTTAAATGAATCGTCCAATCCACTTCTGTTCCCCTCTCCCATGCTACTTTGTCATTAATATAATCTATATAAGATATGATTTTCTCTTACAAATAATGTGTGTTTTGGGAGACAATTCTCCATGGGTCTTTCACATTTCTTCAGTCTTATGAGCAAGGCACGAACTGGGGTGATGGAAATGTTCTGGAATTAGTGGTGATGGCTGCATAATATTGTAAACGTACTGAAGTACCACTGAATTGTACACTTAAAACGGTGAATAACAAAAACAAGAAATAATGTCTCCCTCCAGAGCAAAGAGCAGGTTTGGTTAGAGCTTCGGAAGCTACACAATTTATCTACCTCCCTCAGGGGCAAAGGGCAAGCAACCTTACTTCCCAATATAAAAGATCTGAGTTAACCAAGAGTGGGATTCCTCTCCTGTAATGCAACCTACCAGATGTGCGGATATCCATATGGCCCATATGCATCACCTCTTTTGGATGCAGTGTAAAGGAGGAACTGATACAAACATACAGATATTCTTGCTGCTTACTGTGCTGTGAATAATGAACTCATTTGTTTCTGACCTGTGAGCCTCATGGTTTCTGCCAGTATCCATGAAATGGTGGAAGGCTACTTGTTAGCCTTGAAGTATAACAAAATCTCAGATCTTTCACAGTTCTTGACTTAGATATCATGCAGGTAACAGAGCCAGTAAGTGGTTTTAAGACGGAAAAAAAGGGGCCGGGCATGGTGGCTCACGCCTGTAATCCCAGCACTTTGGGAGGCCAAGGCGGGCAGATCACAAGGTCAGGAGATTGAGACCATCCTGGCCAATATGGTGAAACCTCATCTCTACTAAAAATACAAAGAAATAGCTGGGTGTGGTGGCATACGCCTGTAGTCCCAGCTACTCAGGAGGCTGAGGCAAGAGAATGGTGTGAACTCGGGAGGCGGAGCTTGCAGTGAGTCAAGATCACGCCACTGCACTCGAGCCTGGGCAGCAAAGCGAGACTCTGTCCCAAAAAAAAAAAAAGAAAAAAAATTTCATTTACACACACACATACCCCCCCCCCCACACACACACACAGCACAGGGTTTGAGTTTCCCCAAAATGATCTTGGGTAGAATAACTACTGCACCAGAAAAAAACAAGTATAAGTCTGTGGTACTTCTGAAACATCTAGATGGAAGTATTTTAAAGATAGATAGGCCTGAGTTCAGTAGATAATAGATAGTACTCAGTAGATATGCCTGAGTTCAAAATAAGGCTAAAGACAATGTTGCAGTTATCTTTATTTCTACATTGATTTCTTTTGGGGGTCAAAAGCAAAAATTATCCTTTAAGAGGGGAAAAAAATCCCTAACCCAAGATATAAAATGTCACTGAATATATATTGACTGGTACTCTCTTCTATGTTTACTTGTTTATCACCCCCCACCCAAAAAAAAGGCTAAGAGACTGACTCACTCCATCTCTAAAAATATATATATATATAAATAAAGGCAATCTAAATGTATATAAATTTTCATCATATAATTAAAAAATAATTTTGTATCTTAAACCCTAGGATTAATGTTGTAAACATAAATTACTGTACACATTAACAGATAACCAAGTTAAAAGAATATCATATCTAACCTTTATTATAAGCAGTTTTTACATGAGAACTCATCAGAAAATAAGGAAAAACTAAAACCATATAACTGTTTTTCATTTTGAATTTGTTTTAAATCACAGGTAAGAAAAAAACCGTTCATGCAGCCATTTTAATCTGAGATCGGGTCTCACTGTCGCTCAGACTGGAGTGTAGTGGTGCCATCTTGGCTCACTGCAGCCTCAAACACTTGGGCTCAAGTGATCTTGCCTCAGCCTCCCAAGTAGCTGGAACTATAGGTGTGCACTACCATGCCTGGCTAATTTTAAAAAATTTTTTATAGAGATGGGAGTCTCACATTGCTCAGGCTGGTCTGGAACTCCTGGGCTCATGAGATCCTCCCACTTTTGCCTCCCAAAGTGCTGAGATTATAGGCATGAACCACTGCACCCAGTTCAGGGAGCTTTCTTTGTTGTTGCTGTTGTTGTTGTTTGTTTTTTGAGATGGAGTTTTGCCCTTGTTGCCCAGGCTGGAGTGCAATGGCACGATCTCAGATCACTGCAACCTCTGCCTCCCGCGTTCAATTGATTCTCCTGCCTAAGCCTCCCCAGTAGCTTGGATTACAGGCATGTGCCACCACGCCCAGCTAATTTTGTATTTTTAGTAGAGATGGGGTTTCTCCATGTTGGTCAGGCTGGTCTCGAACTTCCAACCGATGATCCACCTGCCTCAGCCTCCTTAAGTGCTAGGATTACAGGCGTGAGCCACAGTGGCCGGCCAGTTCAGGAAGCTTTCTAATGGCATTTTTTAAGTGCTGACAGCTCATTGACACACTATCCCATTCTATTAACATGTACTCATCTAAAGTTACTTTAAGAATGGGTAAATCAGCACTCTGCGAGGTCAAAGCAGGTGGATCACTTGAGGTCAGGAGTTTGAGACCAGGTTCAGCAAAATGGTGAAACCCTGCCTCTACTAAAAAATACAAAAATTAGCCAGGTATGGTGGCGGGCGCCTGCAATCCCAGCTACGTGAGAGGCTGAGGCAGGAGAATCGCTTGAACCTGGGAGGCGAAGGTTGCAGTGAGCCAAGATTGGGTAAATCATTTCACAAACAGAAACATTACCAATATCCTAATTGCTTTAGACGCTCAACTCAACACAAGGCATTAAGTAAGCTACAGTAAAAACAGTGACTATAAAGAGATAAAACAGGACAGGCGCAGTGGCTCATGCCTGTAATCCCAGAACTTTGGGAGGCCGAGGGAGGCGGATCACAAAGTCAGGAGTTCGAGACCTGCCTGACCAACATGGTGAAACCCCATCTCTACTAAAAAAAAAAAAATACAAAAATTAGTTGGGTATGGTGGCATGTGCCTGTAATCCCAGCTACTCAGGAGGCTGAGGCAGGAGAATGGCTTGAACCTGGGAGGCAGAGGTTGCAGTGAACCAAGATGTCGCCACTGCACTCCATCCAGCCTGGGTGACAGAGCAAGACACCATCCCACCCCCCCCCAAAAAGACATGGAACAATTGAGAAGAGCCCAAAATACCATGTATTCAACAAAAGGATAGACATCTCTATTCATCCCATTCCTCAAAACCCTACATTCTATAAATGAAAGAAGAAATTTTTTGAAAAAGGCTTCCTAGAGTATCATTCAGCTTTAATCCCATCTCCCTTTTAATTTTCTCTTAAGAAGAGGAGAGATCCTAGTGAATTACAATCTGTGAAACAAGTTGAAATACAATCTGGCAACAGATAGCGCTAATATAGTAAAAACAAAAATTCACATGAACTACAGTAAAATTTTTAAAAATTTCACCAGGGACTTGGAATCCATAAGAAAACCATCAAAGGGAAATCCTAAACCTAAAAACTATAATAAATAAAATGAAGAACTCAAAAGATAGGCTTAATGGGAGATTAGTGAAAACAGAACAGAGGATTCTTAAAATGGAAGAATGGTTACTAGAAAGCATCCAAATGAATACACAAAATGAAAAAAAAAAGAATGGAAACAGAATAGAGTGCAAAAGACATATGGAACCCAGTGGAAAGGCCTTAAAAAATGTATAATTGGAGTCCCTTATGAGAGAAGGGAATAAAAAGCCATATCTTAAAAAATACTACCTGAGGCTGGGCGCGGTGGCTCATGCCTGTAATCCCAGCACTTTGGAAGGCCAAGATGGGTGGATCAGCTGAGGTCAGCAGTTCAAGACTACCCTGGCCAACATGCCGCAACTCCATCTCTATTAAAAAATACGAGAATGAGCCAGGCGTGGTGGTGGGTGCCTGTAATCCCAGCCACTCAGGAGGCAGAGGCAGGGTGAATTGCTTGAACCTGAGAGGCGGAGGCTGTAGTAAGCCAAGTTCGTGCCACTACACTCCAGCCTGGGCAACAGAGCGAGACTCTGCCAAAAAAAAAAAACTACCTGAGAATGTCCCAAAACTATTGAAAGAAATCAAAGGGATCAAGAATGGACTCAAAACTCTGAAATGCTGAAGGCAATAAAATTACTGCTAACTAAAGATAACAGTCTGAGACCACCATTTACATTTAAGATTTATTCCAAAAGTTATCTATGCAAAATAACTTCTGCAATCAGTGACTAAGAGTAAAACAGGTACAAACACGGCATTTCTGAGTCCTAATTATGAATTATCCTAGAAACAAAAACTGTAGATGTTATGGTACTACTTGTTTGCATACACACTTGTAAATGTTCACTGATTAAAAATGTCAACAATACATCTAAATGTTTTAGATACTGTTTTGGTTTTCCTTTCTTTAGTTGACCTGACAAATCCAATGTGAACTTCTTTCAAAATAAATTACTAAGATTAAGAAACCTATATACTTGAGAGTTAGTTTTCTTTGACAAAGAAGTAGTAATGAGCAGAACCACCTGAGAGAAAATGAGTTTGGACAGGAAGCAACATATAAAAGAAGATTCTTTCTAAAAATATTCTCCCTTTCCATGGCAAAGTTTGGGAGGAGTACGAATTACATTTTCACCACATAAATACCTTGAAGATGATAACATTATTCTAGTTCCTTGATATTTTGTAAGAATAAAAAACAGGAGAGACAAATTTATATTTTTAAGAATTCTAAGCATGTATACAAATACTTAAACAAGTTATAATTCATGAAGAATAAAATTATTTTAAAACACCATTTTTGTCAATACTATTTCAAAAAGTAAAAATCTATAATAAAAATACAGCTTAAAAGTTATGAAAAAACTAAAACGTTTTAACATCATTTCCTTAAGAGAAAGAAGAAAGAAAAGGAGATAGGCAGGAGAATGTAACCATATTTTTTTTCAGTTTAAAAAAAAGAATAGGGGCCGGGCGCGGTGGCTCAAGCCTGTAATCCCAGCACTTTGGGAGGCCGAGACGGGCGGATCACGAGGTCAGGAGATCGAGACCATCCTGGCTAACACGGTGAAACCCCGTCTCTACTAAAAAATACAAAAAACTAGCCGGGTATGGTGGCGGGCGCCTGTAGTCCCAACTACTCGGGAGGCTGAGGCAGGAGAATGGCGTGAACCCGGGAGGCGGAGCTTGCAGTGAGCTGAGATCCGGCCATTGCACTCCAGCCTGGGCGGCAGAGCGAGACTCCGTCTCAAAAAAAAAAAAAAAAAAAAAAAAAAAAAAAAAAAAAAAAAAGAATAGGAATTCATGTTTTAAACATCTTAAAAAGCTTGACATACAGCCTGGTAACAATAATTAATTATAATGTATTACATATTTGAAAATGCTAAGACAGTAGATTTTAAAAGTTCTCATCACACACAGAGTGTCAAATATGTGAGGTGATAGATATGTCAATTAGCTTTATGTTATCATTTTACATGTATACATATAGCAAAACATCACATTGTACACACAATTTTTGTCAATTAAAAAAATGTGAACACAAACATTGCATATAACTCCAAATAAAACATGTTAATATTATGGTAATAAATTTACCTACAGAATACAATCTCTATCCCTAGGAAAGAAGTTGGTTCTTCCATAAACAAATACATTTTGAATAAATCATTTCCAATATCATGAAACTTTTGAACTAAAGAAATGCATGTTAGACTGGACTTCTTGAAAAACAGCTCTAGAGAAAAGCAAAATTATATTGTGTGCACATACTGCATTTTCCCATAATGTTTAAAATTATGGTAAATTACGGATGTTTAAAATTCCAGCTATGTTACACAGCTGACAATTACATTTTGACAAATATTTAAGAGAGTCTAACAACATCAAGGATTTCTTAAGGTTTCTTGCTCACTTTTTTGGACTGTTTTAAAAATAATCTCCTCAAAAGTTATCTGATTCCCATAATCAAAATTAAACCTCCTTGTTTCTGATAAACCATTTTTTTGCAGCATTAATAAAGCTCAGTATATAATTCTGTTTACACCAGGAAGTTTACCTGTGCCTCATTTCTAGGCAGTTCTGGCCGGGCGCGGTGGCTGCCTGTAATCCCAGCACTTTGGGAGGCCGAGGCGGGCGGATCAAGGTCAGGAGTCATAGTTGTCTCTACTAAAAATACAAAAAATTAGCCGGGCGCGGTGGCGGGCGCCTGTAGTCCCAGCTATTCTGGCAGGAGAATGGCCCACAGAGTGCTAGTGCAAGAGGGAACTCCGTCTCAAAAAAAAAAAAAAAAAAAAAAAAAAAAAAAAAAAAAAAAAAAAAAAAAAAAAAAAAAGAAAATGCAGAATTAGTGCTGTGAGGGGAAATTAAGTAATTATGAAGATTACCTATTGTTCATCAAATACCTACTTCCCAGTCACTGTATTAATAAGAGGTGACACATGTTTAAGTTGCTCTGTGTCATGCCTTACAGGTATTAGTTCATTAATCCCAATAATAGTGCTATAAGGTAAATACTGCTGTGAGGGCCATTAAAAAACTGAGATAGAAAGGTTGAATGGCTTAAGATTCCACAACTAGCAAATAAAAGAGTTGGGATTTAAACCCATATTTACTTGGTTCCAGAGCCTATACTCATTCCATCAGAAATACGGTTTTAAAATTTTGTAAGCCAAATACGCCAATGTGCCAGAGTAAAGCTGAAATATCTACTATAGCCATCTTTTAATCAGTACTCTAGAAGAAAAATAAAAGCTCATATTTATTACAGTTGAAAGGAAGCTGTACTGAAGAAATATTTAACAATGAAGAAATATGTTGAAAAATATGAAAGCAAAACCCATTTGATACATGTCCAAAATCAATAATGTCTTGAGTAATCTAGCTTATCACCTACATGATAAACTAGATATCAGATTATGATCAACATTCAGCAGGAACCTATTTTAGATTAATAAGATATCCTATAAAGGCAGAAAGACACACAAGTTACCTTTGTCAGCTATTATAGAGATGTAAAAGCTGCATGCACTCTATGTAACTGCAGATTTGTATAAACTGTTAACAGGGAGTGACATAAAAGCATGTATTTTTCCATTTTGCCATGATTTCCCAGTAAAAATTCCACACTAACACAGACAATATTCATTACATTTGTATAGTTTTGATTCAAACACAGGATAAAAGAAACAAGTGATTCTTTTTTTGGGGGGGGACGGAGTTTCGCTCTTGTTGTCCAGGCTGGAGTGTAAGGGCGCAATGTCGGCTCACTGCAACCTCCGCCTCCTGGGTTCAAGTGATTCTCCTGCCTCAGCCTCCTGAGTAGCTAGGATTACAGGCGCCTGCCACCATGCCTGGCTAATTTTATATTTTTAGTAGAGATGGGGTTTCTCCATGTTGGTCAGGCTGGTCTTGAATTCCCAATCTTAGGTGATCCACCTGCCTTGGCCTCCCAAAGTGCTGGGATTACAGGCGTGAGCTACCGCTGCCAGCCCGACAAACAAGTGATTCTTAAACTCACAGTTCAATTTACCACTGGCCAAAAGACATTTTTTGAAAAGAATTTTTTCCCAATCCTGAACCTGCATACACTGATATCATGAACATAATCCAACACAAGAAATAATAAGGAAAATTAATATATGTCAATTCAAACTTATTTTCTGACAGCAAACTATCTAGAAATTTAAGCAGATTAAATGCTTTTAAACGTGCCATTTTCCTAATATCACAGATCTAGAAATAGTAAAGTAAAAAATAAGAATCTATAATAATCATAATAAACAATAACCCAAAGAAAACCAATAAACCTTCACTGACTAGTACTCATTGGGAAGGCTGCTTTGAATTTGGGAAAGGACTTTGATATTTAACATGCTTGGGTTCAAACGGCAACTTTTCACCTTGTTTGTTGTCTGTGAGCCTCAGTTTTCTCAGTCAAAACATGCAAAGTATCATACTTGCCTGGTGACTGTGACTGAATATTTGTCTCTTCCCAAAATGCCTATGTTGAAATCTAACCCCCAAAGTGATGGTATCTGAAGGTGGATCTCTGGGAGGTCATTAGGTCATGAAGGTGGAGACCTCATGTATGGAATTAGTACTCTTGTAAGAAAGTCCCCAGACTGCTCCTTTGCCCCTTTCCCCATGTAAGGACACAGTAAGAAGATGGCATTCTATAAAGAAGGAAGCAGCCCTCACCAGATATCAAATGTGACAGCACCTTGATCTTGTAGTTCACAACCTCCAGAACTGTCACAAACTTTTTGTTTCTAAGCCACTCAGACTAAACTATGCTGTTATAACAGCCCAAGGGGACTAAGACACTTCCTCAAAATTAAATAAAACATATAAAGGATCTAGCATAGTACTTAGCACAAAGAAAACATCAATAGATAGCAGTTTGGGGCATTATAATAATAATAATTATAAAAATTAATTAAATATTAATTTTCAGTCATCGTAGTGTCAGTACTGTAATTGCATAATGAAGATACCTTTTAAATCTTTTAAAGTTGTAAATTAAACTAACAGGGGTGTGACACATAAATATTTGCTGAAATAAAGCAAGAATGTGATGTCTGGTAGAAGATTTTCAGAAGCTTCAAACAGCACAGGTCAACAGATGCATCCAGATTAACAGTCAGTTCCTTACTTAGCCTTACTTACAATATGGTTCAAAGTATCAAACTTCGTTAAATTTTGCCATGAAAACCACCGAGCAAATACTAAGATCAGAACTGCTCCTCTGAAATACTTCATAACTATGAGGCATGCCCAGAACAGTCAGCCTTTAATACACTCCTAATAGAGATTTTGTTACTATATTACTAGGAGATTGTTAAGACATTGGTAATTAGAGTACTTCAAATTTTAGTCTTAACTGTTTTAGTTGTTCAAATGTAGTAATTGCTTAGCTTCTCAAATTCCTCAAGTAATTATTTATTTCACATAACTAAAATTTCCAGATAAGAATATGTTTATACTTTTCAGATATTTTTATAATTAAAAAAAATTTTTAAGTAAATCCTTCTAAAATAGACAAAATATTATTAACAACATACTGTAAGATTCTGTGCTCTGATGCAGAAATGCTTGACTCAGGAAATAGGCCAATAAAAAGAAAATCCATATTTCTTTGGTTTATTGAATCTATATCAAAAGTTCTCTTCATCTGTTTTTTTTCTACCTACCCTCTTTCTTTGTGTATTCCCAGTCAACTCAGCTTTTGTTTGGTAAGAGGGTGCCACAGGATTCTATACAGCATTTGTTCTTGATAATACAGGATCATTATTTATGTGCTCTAAGTATGGTTGTAGAAACACAGGATTTGGAACCTACTGACTTAGGTGCTTGCTTATGCAAAAAAAAAAGACTGTTAAATTACCCTACAATAAAATAAGAGTGACTGAATGGCCTTTTGTGCAGAGACTAACATGGAGACCTTTCTACAAATTAATTAATATACCATGGATGGCAGCAATCTTTTTCAAAATGTGTTCTCACTGGCCTAAAATGTATGATGCTCACCACTGCTGCTATCCTTTGTTGGCCTTTAATTACTGCTGCTAACAGCTACATTAAAAAGAATATCTATCTATCAGTTCTGTATACTTGGCGCACTGCCAAAGTTTTGTGAGTCAAACTCACTTTTAAATTTAGTGTGTTCACAAACTATTAAATATTTTTAACATGGCTTAGCACTTCATTAATTCTTTTTGGAGTTCTTTGAGAGGTGAATTATTCCAAAGCTTACCAATGATTTCTTACCATGAAGATGATGATGCTTCTATGAATATTAATGCAGGAGAAAAAATTCTGTAAGAGTCTCAGTTTAAATTTAAAAGTCTCAAATTTTAAAAGAAAATTTGTTCATATATGGTACTAAGTCGAACTCTGAATAACCAGCAGAGTGATCATAATCTCTAGTTTCTCTGAGTTTCTATTCCCTTATTCAAAAAACTACCTGTGTGCATCTTTGCCAGGTGCTGTAGTGGACATCTGAGGTAAGAGGATGAAGACACTTTCATTTCCATGAAGATTTCATTCTTGTTGGCAGGTAGGAATGAGGGAGCAAATTTAAATAATATATACACAGGTCCTTTTGAGTTTTAAAATTGTGATTCTATGCTGTCATTATGTAGCATCTATGTGCAGCTACTTAATTCATTACTTTTAATAAATATTCATATTTAGAAATGTGTAATTGACACCTCCAATCAGGTACTTCTAAATAAAAGGCAGTGAAACTCAAACTTTTCCAATTTGCTATTTGTTGTAGGAGGAAACAGTGGCTGTAATTAATGCTGAAGATTAGGTGATGATAATTCTTTGCATTCCTATTACCCATACTGTCTTTGTTCTTTATTTCCACAGATCATTGAAAGCTGGCTGGAGAAAAGCATAGTGAAAATGTTTTATGAACTGAGAAATATTCTTGGCTGACTTTCAAAGCTTCAGTAGGAAACAAAATCCATAAAACTGACATCCTAGGAAATCAAAAACAACTCTATGAAAAAGTTTAAATACAAATGTTTAATCACTAACATAATGAAATGATTTCATAAAACTTTATTATCTGCTAGACATAGGCAACACAGTAGGGGAAAATGTTCAGCTAATATATAAGCCAAACATTCCCAAAGCATTAACTCTCTTTTCCCTTCAAAAGTCAAGCCCCCTTTCCAAATTATTCCTATTCAAAAGACATATAGGACCACAGATCAAAAGAATATTATGGTATCTTAAAACTGGGGTAGGCAAACTATAGGCACAGACCAAATCTGACCAACCGTTTTCTCATTTGATTACATATTTTCCATGGCTGCTTTTGCACTACAGCAACAGAGATGAATAGTGGTAACAGAGACTATATGGCCCAAAAACCTGAAAACATTTACTAACTGATCTGTTTCAGAAAAAAATGTGCTTACCCCTATTTTTAAGAAACCTCACTCCCATTATGGTAATTATTATACTGGTTCTATTTTCAGTACTAAAAATCCCACAGAATACATGAATTTACTAACTCCTCCAATAAAATAAAATGCCCTACCCAAATTATACACCAGCATCTTATATATTCATTTTTAATTTTAAAATATTTTTTCCTAGTATACATCTTAAGTATCATAACAAGTCCCAAATAGTAGGCACGTAAATTTGTTCACTTTTTTTTTTTTTTTTTTTTTTGAGAAACAGACTCGCCCTGTCGCCCAGTCTGGAGTGCAGTGGCGCAATCTCAGCTCCCTGCAACCTACATCTCCCAGGTTCAAGCAATTCCTCTGCCTCAGCCTCCTGAGTAGCTGGGACTACAGGCACACGCCACCACACCCAGCTAATTTTTTGTATTTTAGCAGAGACAGGGTTTCACCATGCTGGCCAGGATGGTCTCAATCTCCTGACCTCGCGATACACCCACCTCAGGTTCCCAAAGTGCTGGGATTACAGGTCTGAGTCACCGTTCCCGGCCTCATTTTCTTAAAATCTACCTTCTCACACACCCACAGTCAAAACTGGCTTGTAAGAAAGCCGAAAAAAGAAGGCTAGCCAACATACATTGCTCTGAGTTAAAGCATTACTTATGAAAATTTTCATGGTACATGTAAAATGCAGGCAAACTTTGATTTTAAAGGTGAGATAGCTACAGTAAGAAATCTATGTGTCCTACAACAATAACAAAGAATTCCCAGTTCCTAGTAAAATGCTGCAACAGGCCATCTCTCTAAGGAAACTCATCTCATGCCTTTGAAAAAGTATGCTATAGTACTTAGTCACAACTTATAGACAAAACACAAATAAAAAAATTCATAGAACTCTCATACCACATAAAACTATTATAAGAGAAAATGTGTTACACATTTTCCATTTCTTCTTTCGCTTTGTTTTCCTCAGCATTTCTATTTACTGTTTACTATTTAAATTTTACCAATGTGAAACTATGTTATATACAAGGCAATTAAGTATAAACTGGGAAAAACTGTTTACCAGAAAAATGCCATTGATTTTAGCAACTTTCAAAATGGAAATAAAAATAATAGTGGCTAAAAGTATCTAAGTCGTGACTACTAGAGTTTCTTAAAACATAAAAAAATTCCTCATAAATATTTAGATACGTGAGAATTTTTACCCTGAAATAAATGCACTTTTTCTATCCTAAATCTTGATAATATATGAAACAGTAGTAGTATAGTTCAAAGAGCATTAAATCAGAAGACATGAATTCTAGTCTTGTCTAGGCCACAAAAGAATTACGTGTCTCTTCTCTTAAATTCTAGGAGTATCTGTTTCTTCTGAAAAATAAAAGGTTGTACTAGATGACTTCTAAGAACTTTTCCATTTATAAAGTTTTATGATTTTATGAAATTTTAAAAACCTATAAAAATCACATTAAAAAATTTATAATCCTTCTTGAAAAGTGTCATTTAGAGAAATGATGCCTACAAAAATTTCCTTTATGGTGCATAGCATCATGAAGTTATTGAATTTACCTCAAATCTGGATATGCTGCTGCTGCTTAAAAGAGGGTACCCCATTTACTGATTATTATTTTAAAACTCAGACCTCTTTTCAGAACGCCGCTAAGCCTGAGATCTTCATTTTCAATGAAAGCTGGCTCAGAAATTTTTAATTCTTTTCCCTAACCTCCCCAAGTGGAAACCAATTCTGGACTATAAGTGCAGAAACAGCTATAAGAGAAAGCAGTTATTAATATAGATTCTCTACTGCCACACAGAAGATACCAGCCAGCTTTTAACTGAGCACTTAACCTTTTTCATGTTTTTTTTTTGTTTTGTTTTGTTTTTTGGTTTTTTTTAAAATTTATTTATTATTATTATACTTTAAGTTGTAGGGTACATGTGCATAACGTGCAGGTTTGTTACATATGTATACTTGTGCCATGTTGGTGTGCTGCACCCATCAACTCGTCATTTACATCAGGTATAACTCCCAATGCAATCCCTCCCCCCTCCCCCCTCCCCATGATAGGCCCCTGTGTGTGATGTTCCCCTTCCTGAGTCCAAGTGATCTCATTGTTCAGTTCCCACCTATGAGTGAGAACATGCGGTGTTTGGTTTTCTGTTCTTGTGATAGTTTGCTAAGAATGATGGTTTCCAGCTGCATCCATGTCCCTACAAAGGACACAAACTCATCCTTTTTAAAACATATTTAATCATCTTTTTATGTTCTAGTCATAAAACAATATCCCAAAACATTATATAAAGCTTTAGTGTTACAAAATAGAATAAATCATCTTCCCTATCTCCTAAACAACAAAATTTTCTCCTATATCTAGGATAATTTTTTTTCGTATTTTAAATTTGTGAAGTCAGAATGTGTCCTGCAGTTGGTGATTTCTCAGCACCATTTTCTCAGCGTATTTCTTCAGTAAGTTACATAAAATAATGACGTATCTTATAACTGATGGCATCTTAGAGTGACAAAATGCCATACTGTGTGTCAACTGTAGAATATTTTTTCTAAATCCCAAATGTTTTATTTAATCAGTTTTCCTTCACTAGTATATAAACTCTGTCGAGGTAGATTCATTTCAATCTCAATTACTATATTTCAACCTATATGGAAATCATTATAAGAATATCTTACAAAAATTACTGTAAGAAGAAACATTGAACTTTTCTAGTAGTTACTAAATGCCAGGTATTATGTTAAGCACTATAACATGTATTTACTTCCAAAAACCTAGAATTTGCTATTATTAACTCCACTTTACAGGTGAAGAACCTAAGGCTTAGAGAGGTTAAGGAACCTGCCCTAGGTTCTGTTCACTGTTTTATCCCCAACACAAAGCCTATTGGAGAATGTTCAATAAATGTTTACTGAATGAATGAATGCTTCAAAGGAGACTTACAACAGCTCAGTTAGATGAACAGAATCATTATAATGTAAGTCACAGAGAAAATGCAAGATAAACATTATAATGTAAGTCACAGAGAAAATGCAAGATAAACAAGCTTGAAAGGTTAGTTAACTACCTAGACCTGGAATCCTGGGCTATGTGGTACAGTAGTTGAACAAAAAAGTGGCTCAGGGTATCTGCTCTATAGTCAACATATCTAAATTCAAATCCCAGCTCTGTTATTAGTGATGCATGCCCTTGAGTAGTTACTTAGGTGTCTATAGTCCCGTTTTCTCACCTGTAAAAGGAAGATGAGAATAGCACCTAAACACAACGATTAGGAGTTAATACAACAAAAGGGCATAATACACTAAGTGGGGTCCAAACAAAAGGAGTCACATTACTTGGAAGTTAAGTAAAAAAGATGAGCCTCTCTAGCTAATGACCCTAAGCTTCAGGAATGTGTTCTTAGTTCCAAATCTGTTCTAGTCCTGCTTGAAGTTTGGCACTACCAAGCAATCACTGTCAGCTAAGGAGTATGATTCAGGATCTCAGGACTCTATGAAATGTCCTGGACAACGGAAGTTGTTATAGGAAATCTACAGGTTAGTCAGTACTCATTTCCTCAGTCAGAGCAGACTGGGCCAACCCTACATGGCTGCACTGTTGATGACAGGATTGCTGCCAAAGCAAGGTTGACTAATAATTTACTGCAGTTTGCTCTCCTCACCACATCACAACCTTGAAAAAGGTAAAAATGTAAGCTAGTCAGGAGGTAAGACAAAGTACTAGAGTCAACTGCCAATTGTATAATATCCTACTTTGCATTAATGCAGGGACCTTTTTGTGAGTTTTTCTTCACTGTAAAGCAATTTAAGTAGTTTCTAGTATGTAATAAGAACTAAAGGAATGTTACCTAATATTATTAGCCCAGTATAATTCAACTCCCTTTCCTCCCTCAATGTCTCACTCCCTATCATATTATCCATTTTCCAAAGAGCTATGTTACTTTTAACAGCATTTTTAATTTTCCCAAATGTAGTAAAACACTTTGAAAAAAGAGTCACACAGCATTTCTTCTAACTTATAATATAAAACATGACAAAAATCCTTATTCAAAGGTACCATAATTTAAATGAACATACAGAAGAAGAGAAGTAAATATCAGGCTTATTTATTCTTCAAGTCCCAAAGAGTCTATTAAACAGGGCAAAGAAGAGGATAAAATATTGGTTATAATTAGATAATTTCATAAACATGAAATATACCGTTCTTTTGAGATACAAAGACTTCAATGGCTAATTAGCAAACAGTATATATATGCTCTACTTACAATGAGCTGGCTGCAATCCTCTGTTTCATGGCTAATTTCCCATGTCTTATCTTTTGAGTAATTTTAAAAAGTCAAAATGATTTGATTTAGCATGAGCAAGACAGTAAAGACTAGCAAATATAATAATTCTTTGCTCAATTGTTAAACATCCTGAATTTGGAAATTAAATTCTTGATAAAAAGAAACCTTCTTCTTCTTCTCCTTTTTCTTTCTTTCTTTTTTTTTTTTTTTTTTTTTTTTTTTTTTGAGACAGAGTCTCGCTCTGTCACCCAGGCTGGAGTGCAGCGGCGCAATCTTGGCTCACTGCAAGCTCTGCCTCCTGAGTTCACGCCATTCTCCTGCCTTAGTCTCTGGAGTAGCTGGGACTACAGGCGCCTGCCACCACGTCCCACTAGTTTTTAGTCTTTTTAGTAGAGATGGGGTTTCACCCTGTTAGCCAGGATGATCTGGATCTCCTGACCTCTTGATTCGCCCATCTCATCCTCCCAAAGTGCTGGGATTACAGTCGTGAGCCACCGTGCCCAGCCCAGAAACATTCATCTTTATGCATTGTCATTTTGGGACTAGTTACATGATTCGACCTGAATGTTATAGAAAACAAATGATAGCTTTGGACAAATGAAATCAGTGACTATTTATAGCCTAATATTACACAGAAATGCCTCCTAGTTTATGAAAATTTTCTCTGTTTTCCTATTCCATGAGTAGTTTAACAATGCATAAAATTGGTTTAGTATCTTGGGAATTTTATACTTCTGGTATATCTATCAGTAGTTGTTTCTCAGTTTCCATTGTGTTTAATTCAAACAGCCAAAGAACAAAAAAATGAACAAAATAGCTTTGTTTTAGATTTGAAGTAACAGCAAGCTAATTAGATAAAACAATCACTTATAGGCAATACTGATCCATCATATAATTAGGAAAAAAAGACGAAGACCTGAAAACAGAATGTCACTTTATGAGAGTTTTATGGTTACAAAAAATAAACTACATAAGATTCAGTGCAAATAGAGTACAACCAAAACTCTTTAACTGAGACCCATCAGCACTGTATTTCCTCGAATGGAACTTCATCTTTGCTTTCTGAAATGTCAACTAACTTGATAAATTATGACCAGAAATGTTTCTGTAGAAAGAAATTGCATAGAATTTATTTCTACAGTCATGTGCCACATAATGAAGTTTGGGTCAATGGCAATCACATATATGAAGGTGGTACCATAAGATCATAGTACTATATTTTTACTCTAACTTTTGTATGTTTATAATCTAACCATTTTGTTACCACTGCCTACAATGGTATTCAGTACAATAACATGCTGTATAAGTTAGTAGCCTAGGAACAGGCTACCTGGTATAGGTAATATAGCCTATTGCTATACCATATGGCTTATTGCTATATATATATATCTTAAATAGTAAGAGCTCAATAATTGATAGGTATGATTATTATTATCATTTTTTTTCTGATAATAATGGTTTTTAAAAAACCTTTATTTCATAAAAATAAAGGCTGGTAATCCGATGTTTGAAAACAAAATCAAAGTACTGCAGATGATTGTTATACTATCTAGCAATAGGCCATATGGTATATAGTGTAGAAGGCTACACCATCTAGGTTTATAAGTAAGTATACTCTATGATGTTTGCACAACAATGAAATTAACTAATGACTGAATTTCTCAGTATGTAAACTGCTCCCCATCATTAGGTAACACATGACGAGCCATTGAGAGGGAGGTATACATTAAACACATATGTTCTCTGAAAAGTTCAATTTGATGAAGACTACCAGAGGAAATGATATCCAGAAGTTACAAATCATTAGTATCTCTAATGTATCTGGTAATGCCTACTGAGCTAAACTCCTATAAAAGCAAGGTATTTTTACAACGTGCCTTGTCTGGTTTCTCACATCACTTTATTTCAGTGGCATTTTATGAGAACTTTGCTACATATTCGACCTCCCATCTCGTTCATATTTAACAGGGTATCCCACCTGTTCCTTTTTGGGATCCAAAACCAGACGTCTCTGATGTCACATAAATGCGGAAGGTCACACTACTTCAGCAAATTTATCTGGCTTTTCTTCTCTTGTAGTTAAACTTGAGTTTTTGTAACACTCTGTGCCATCTTAAAACATAATAAGAGGGCTTGAGTGCTTCACTTCATAAAGCAAAAAGACTGGTAAGTATTTATGGAATACCAAACGTGAGGGGGGTGGAACACAGGGCAGTTGGTATGGTTTGACTGTGTCTCCACCCAAATCTCACCTTGAATTGTAATAATCCTCATGTGTCAAGGGCAGGGCCAGGTGGGGTAATCGAATCATGCAGGTGGTTTCCCCCACACTGTTCTTGTGGTAGTGAATAAGCCTCACAAGATCTAATGGTTTTGTAAAGGGGAGTTGCCCAGCACAAGCTCTCTTGCCTGCCACCACATAAGACATGCCTTTGTTCTTCCTTCACCTTCCTCAATGATTGTGAGGCCTCCCTAGCAATGTGGAACTACGAGTTCATTAAACCTCTTTTTCTTTATAAATTATCCAGTCTTGGGTATTTCTTCATAGCAGTATAAAAACAGACTAATCTAGTAAATTGTTAACAGTAGAGTGGGGTGCTGCTGTAAAGATACCCAAAAATGTGGAAGCAACTTTAGAACTGAGTAACAGGTGAAGGTTGGTACAGTTTGGAGGGCTCATAAGAAAACAGGAAAATGGGGGAAAGTTTGGAACTCCCTAGAGACTTGGAGGGCTCAGAAGACAGGAAGATGTGGGAAAATTTGGAACTTCCTAGAGATGTGCTAAATGGCTTTAACCAAAATGCTGACAGCAATATGGAACAATAAAATCCAGGTTGAGGTGGTCTCAGATGAAAATGAGGAACCTGTTGGGAACTGGAGTAAAGGTTACTCTTGCTATACAAAGAGACTGGCGGCATTTTGTCCCTGCCCTAGAGATCTGTGGAACTTTGAACACAAGAGAGATGATTTGAGGTTATCTGGTGGGAGAAATTTCTAAGCAGCAAAGCAGTCAAGATGTGACAGAGCATAAAAGTTTGGAATTTTGCAGCCTGAAGATACAGTAGAAAAGAAAAACCCATTTTCTGGGGAGAAACTCAAGCCAGCTGCAGACATTTGCCTAAGTAACAAGGAACCAAATGCTAATGCCAACACATGGGGAAAATGTATCCAGGGAAGGTCAGAGACCTTCCCAGAAGCCCCTCCCGTCACAGGCCTGCAAACCTAGGAGGGAAAAATGGTTTCCTGGTCCAGGTCCAGGGCTCCCCCTGCCGCTGCTGAATGCAGCCTCAGGACTTGGTCCCCTGCATCCCAGCCGCGCAAGGTGTGGCTAAAAGGGGCCAAGGTAAAGCTCGGTCGTGGCTTCAGAGGGTGCAAGCCCCAGCCTTGGCAGCTTCCACGTGGAGTTGGGCCTGCGGGAGGGCAGAAGTCAAGAACTGAGGTTTGGGAATCTCCGCCTAGATTTCAGAAGATGTTGGAAATGCCTGGATGTTCAGGCAGAGGTGTGCTGCACGGGCAGGGCCCTCATGAGAACCTCTGCTAGGGTAGTGCGGAAGGGAAATGTGCGGTCTGAGCTCCCACACAGAGTTCCCACTGGGGCACCACCTAGTGGAGCTGTGAGAAGAGGGTCACCATCCTCCACACCCTAGAATGGTAGGTCCACTGACAGCTTGCACCATGTGCCTGTGGCACTGTGTTGCTGCAGATACTCAACACCAGCCCGTGAAAGCAACCGGAAGGAGGTTGTACCCTGCTAAGCCACAGAGGCAGAATTGCCCAAGACCATGGGAACCCCTCTCTTGCATCAGTGTGACATGGATGTGAGGCATGGATCAAAGGAGATCATTTTGAAGCATTAAGATTTGACTGCCCTGCTGGATTTTGGACTTGTATGGGGCCTTTAGTCCCTTCGTTTTGGCCAATTTCTCCCACTTAGAATGGGTGTATTTATCCAATGCCTGTACCTCTGTAATGTCTAGGAAGTAACTAATTTGCTTTTGATTTTATAGGCTCATAGGTGGTAGGGACTTGACTTGTCTCAGATGAGACTTTGGTCTGTGGACTTTTGAGTTAATGCTGAAATGAGTTAAGACTTTGGGGGACTGTTGAGAAGGCATGATTGATTTTGAAATGTGAAGATATGAGATTTGGAGGGTCCAGGGGCAGAATGATATGGTTTGGCTGTGTCTCCACCCAAATCTCATCTTGAATTGTAGCTCCCATAATTCCCGCATGTTGAGGGAGGGACCCAGTGGGCGATAACTGAATCATGGGGGCGGTATCCCCCATACTGTTTTCGTGGTAGTGAATCAGTTTCACAAGATCTGATTTTTTGTTTTCTTTTGTTTTTTGAGATGGAGTTTCGCTCTTGTTGCCCAGGCTGGAGTGCAATGGCGCAGTCTCAGCTCATCACAACCTCCACCTCCCGGGCTCAAGTGATTCTCCTGCCTCAGCCTGCCAAGTAGCTGGAATTACAGGCACCCAACACCACGCCCGGCTAATTTCTGTATTTTTAGTAGAGATAGGGTTTCACCATATGGGCCAGGCTAGTCTCAAACTCCTGACCTCAAAATGATTCGCCCACCTCGGCCTCCCAAAGTGCTGGGATTACAGGTGTAAGCCACCGCGAGGCCTGACCTGATGGTTTTATAAGGGGTTTCCCTTTTCACTTGGCTTTCATTCTCCCTTGCCTGTCACCATCCAAGAGATGTCTTTCGTCTTCCACCATGATTATGAGGTCTCCTAGCCACGTGGAACTGTGAGTCCATTAAACCTCTTTTTCTTTATAAATTACCCAGTCTCAAGTATGTCTTTATCAGCAGCATGAAAACGGACTAATATAGCAGTCTACCTCCTAATGATAGGTTCCTAATGACAATTTATACTCTCATCATATGAGGCAGCTCTAACTAAGAAGGATGATAACAGCAATGTTTCATATCACACTAATGACACTTGTAAGTTGTCTTCACCCTTCACTGTAATTACCATCAGCAAAAAATTTTATAATCAATATACACATCAAGAAACTGTGCACGAAGTACATGAATTTATGTTACCCAATATGAACCACTTTTAGTACATATTAAAGGACCACTATACATTTGTAGAGGAAAAAAACATATACTTATGAATAGTTCTGATATATGTATGTGTGTGTGTGTGCGCGCGTGTATATATATTTGTTTGAAATGACATCATAGATAATCCTCTTTACTGCCTGAGATTCTGGAGCAAAACTATTAATACTAATTTATATTCTATTTAATTTTATTTTAGGAAACGTTTATTCCAGAGAATTTTAAAATCTGTATAACATATTTTATTATAATTCTGTTCTACTACAAGAATTATGATTAATCTAGTTTTATTTACAGTTCTGATTATATGTTTACAATAACCCTAATTTTGATAGACAATACTCAGAAGAATCTGTTGATATAAACTATAAAAATTAACTCAAATGCCCAAACAGGTATCAGTGGCTTTTATCCAATATGGATAAAAGTATTATACAGTGATTACATGAAATAATTTAATGGGTATAAGAGGAAAAAATTACATAAACTGAAAACTGTTTTAGGCCAAATGTATTCATAGATAAAAGTTGTATACGAAATGTTATTTATACCATAATTGCTATTATTATGTAACATCATATTATTATATAACAGCAGTGCTAGTAAATACTTACCTGCCCCTTTCAACTGCTAAGGCATCCAATTCATCAAAGAAAATAATGGAAGGCGCCACTGCTCTTGCTTTTCGGAAGGTCTGGGGGAAAGAGTGCCACATTAACTAAAGATAAGCAAACACTAGAAAATTCTGTAGTTGGTTTGTGTTTTAAAACTATATTTAGAACCATATTTATTAGGTACAAGTCAACAAGCCTAGTCACTTTGTATAGACCTTATAATAGATGCTCAGAACTTTATAATGGATGTAAAAGTATCCCCTTCAATAGTGCTTAAAGAGACAAGACCACCAATACATATTCATATAGATGTGAAGGAGGCAATTCAGCTAAGCAATGAGAAAATTTCAGTTAAAATCCCAGCTCCACTACTAGTAACTATGTGACTTTCAGCAGTTAGCTTCACTTCTGTAAGCCTCGATTTCTACATCTATAAAATGGAGATGATAACAAACACCTACCTCAGAAAGTTATTTTAATAATTGAATTTAAAAAAGAACACAAAGCATTTGGCACAATGCCTGAAACAGTAAGAGCTCAATAAATGATAGGTATTATTAACTATTAGTAACAGCATTAACTATTTTAACAGAAATGCTGGCTCTTATTATCAGAAAAAAATGATAGTTTAAAAAAATCTTTATTTGGTAAAAATAAGGGCTGGTAATACGATGTTTAAAAACAAAACTGAAGTATTGCAGATGATCAAAACTGCATTTTTAAATAATAAAATAATATTCACCTGAAGAAAAAAAAATACCACTAAGATCTGGCTTTGGAAATGCCAAAGTCTGTTACCTAAAACAAAAGGGAAACTGCACAGGACAGAAGTGTGATTCTCCTGTGCTGAGTGCCACTAAAGGCACAATTTCTTACCTCTCTAACTGCTCTTTCAGATTCACCAACATATTTATTCATTAATTCAGGTCCCTGCATGAAAAGAAAACAACTGTTCAGTGTCTTTATAAATGCAATCATGTGTATTTCTTCCAATGAAGTAGAAAAAATATACACAAAAGAGAAAAGAAACAAAATCTGCTTATTAATCCCTTTAGTATGCTTATTTTCTCTGTGTGTTATTTATGCCTTAAAAGTGAAAGCCATTCTATGTTCCAAAAACCACACATCAATACAAAGGAAAGGCTGTGACTAATCATAATATTTTAACAACTTATTCATCATCTGTCTATAAATCTATCCACATTTTTACACTCTATCAGATGTGGTGCTAGGCACAGAAGATGGAACAGCCATTTGGAAGACAAACAAATAGGTAACATCCACATATTCCCAGGCCTAACCACTGGCTAGTTCTAAGCAAGTCTACTTATCAGATCTGGAGATGTGCATTTTTTGACATTAATATTTCTAAACTTTAATATTTTTCTTATTTCTCAAATACCCAGAATGTCAAATACTGTAAGAAACACAGTAGACTTTTTTTTACCACATACAAAACTACTTTCTTAGGATACACTGTCACCCCAAGAAGTTATGAATTAAATTGTCCCATAATGATAGATGACCTCAGCTGTGGGGATGTTTCTCCCAGCATCTGGCTATTCTGACACAGTTCCTCATACATCCCAAAGAACAACAGACGTGTGTGTGTCTCTCTCCCTCTCACTGTGTGTGCACGAGCATGCATGCACACACACACATACACACACCCTTACTTTGAACAAGATTCATATTCTATTCCATGCAGTTCACGGGTCCAGCCAATTCCTAGGATATAACCAGACACTGACTTAAGTATTTCCTAAACAATTTATATTAATTTTTAAAAATCTGACTGACTGAAACACGTAGGCAAACCCTAGCAGAATGTTAACTAATCCCAAACTGGTATGGGCAGTATTTGGCTTCATATAAAACACCATATTACAAGGAAAATTAGCAGACAGTATGACAAGTACTATGATAGAGCAATGCACAGGTACCATCAAAACATACAGAAGAAACTCCTTAGAGTCAAGGAATTGAAAGTAACATTTCAGGTGAGTCCTCAGTTGATTTATTCACACCCTCAAAAATATGAAATACATCAAGACCCAGGAAGAAATCAAAAAGATCTCTGATGTGCCAAAATAGATGTTACTATATGAACTTTGTTGTAGAAGAGCTCTTAAGGTCTTTATGCACAGTTCATTGACTTTTAAATTACATACAACAAATACACTTGAACAGAACTGATATAAGAATTCACTACACATGAAGCATAGGGTGCAGGGAGATTGTAGCAATCAATAAAGCTACTTAAAGTGGGAGGCAGGAGTTCAGATTTTATCTTGTAAGCCATAGGAAGGGTTTTATGAAAGTTAAGTGATAACAGGGATATTAATGAAAGATGATTCTGGCCACAGTATAAAAGATGGTTAGGAGGAACATTAAGAGTTGAGAGAAGTTGAGAGACCAGTAATGTTTAGAATAGTAAAGGGGAAAAATAATGAGGAACAAGTTTAAGACAAATGAGTACAATGGAAATGAGAAGATAACCACAAAAACAATCAAAAATTTAAATTAATTTGTTGTGGATAGCAAAATGTGAAGATGAGAGAGAGTGGGGTACAGAATAATTCAAATTTGACTTAACACTACCAATTTTTTTTTGAGACGGAGTCTTGCACTGTCGCCCAGACTGGAGTGCAGTGGCGTGATCTTGGCTCACTGTAAGCTCCGCCTCCCGGGTTCACGCCATTCTCCTGCCTCAGCCTCCCGAGTAGCTGGGACTACAGTTGCCCGCCACCACACCCGGCTAATTTTTTGTACTTTTAGTAGAGACAGGGTTTCACCATATTAGCCAGGATGGTCTCGATCTCCTGACCTCATGATCCGCCCGCCTTGGCCTCCCAAAGTAACGTTACTATTTTTAATGTTCACGATAATGACTTAATCCATAAAAAAAAAGGATGCTCAACATATTCAGTGTAGCAATTTCTCTTAAGTATATAGTTCATAGAGTGACATCTTGGTGAAACAGAAGGTAACGTGCTCATATATGCCCCCAGTAAAAAGAATTATCCATCCATCCATAACTGTGAAACCCTAAGACATAGGAGGGTCACTTAGAGAGGGTACACTAACACCTAAGTGGCTGATCTGCTCTGCTAAGCTTGCTTTTGCATTCAAGCCCAGAAGTACCCTCAAGGGGCTTGACTATAGCCCCATTTGACTTTGAGCCTGCAACCAAAATCATCTGCCAAAGAGTTCAGAGAAATCATGCATACTAATGACTTGGCAGAAAAGCTCATCAGCCCGCTGATACTCATCTCAATAGTGAACCTGGACGTTGAACTGTGGCACCGCTCCAGGCCTCCCTAGCTGAGATCCTGGCTCATAGCTGCTTACACAAGAACCCAGGGGGAGATTCACACAAATCTCATGGCCCAGGACTCTGATCCTCCCTGACAGGCTCACCAGCCTCTATCCCACAACATACCCTGAGAAGACCCAGTCTCAGCCCCACCCAGTGCAGTAGAGGAACTATCCTATCTGTGCTGAGACCTGCTGGGAGATGCATGCCACTGTGAGCCAGCAAGACAAGCTTCCCAAATCTGTCCCTACAGTAGAGTCCAAGGGGGCTTAGTCTTAGCTCCAGCCCCTCCTGCTGCAGTCTGGGAGCTATCCCATCTATGTAGGGACCTGCTGGGAGACACATGCTCATCTGAGCCAATGTGACAAGAACACCAACCTCCATCCCACTGCAGATTCCAAGGGAGCCCCGTCTCAGTACCAGCCCCCACTCTTACAGTCAAGCACTTTTGCAGTGACCAGCTGAGTGATGCATGCTGATCTGAGCAAATAAGTCGGGGCCAGCCTCCTTCACACAGCAGATCCCAAAGCAGCCCAGGCTCAACTCTAGGCCTTCTCACTGAAGTTAGCAGGCCATCCTGCCTATGCAGAAATATGCTGAAAGGCATACTCATCTGGGCAACTGGGATAGTCTTCCGGACTCAGATCCCTGGCCAGCATTTCCATGCAGCCCAAGTATCTGCCTTGGGTCTACTCCAGGTCCATCTGGGCCAGAAAGCCATATCAACTAAAGAGACCCTGTGAGATTTGTGGCAAGCCTGCGCTCAGAGAGTCTCTGTGATGGTAAGTATTAAGTGTCAACTTGACTGAACTGAAGGATGCGACATATTATTTCTGGTTGTGTCTGTGAGGATGTTGCTGGAGGAGATTAGCACTTGGGTCAGTGGACTGAGACAAAGCCCCACCCTCAATGTGGGTGGGTACTATCCAATCTGCTGCCAGTGTGGCTAGAAAAAGCAGGCGGAAGAAGATGAAATAAGCCAGCTTGCTGAGTCTTCTGGCTTTCATCTTTCTTATGCGGGATGCTTCCTGCCCTTGAACATCAAACTCCAGATTCTTCGCCCTTTAGAGTCTTGGACCTACACCAGCAGTTTGCCATTGGCTCTCAGGCCTTCAGCCACTGACTGAAGGATATACTGTCAGCTTCCCTAACTTAGAGGCTTTGGGACTTGAAGTGAGCCACTCCTGGCTTCATTGCTCCTCAGCTTATAGATGGCAAATTTTTTGACTCATATCACCTTGTGATCATATGAGTCAATTCTCCTTAAAAAACTCCTTTTCATATACACATAATCCTATTAGTTCTGTCCCTCTGGAGAACCCTAATACAGTCTCCTAGTGTTTAGATAGCTGAAGTGGTCACAGGCTCAGGAAACACAATACTCAGTTGGCTTAGAATCCTTGGAAGGTCTCTAAAGAAGGACAGGCACAAACAAAGGAAGACTGTGAAGACTAAACTAAATACATAATCCCTCAATGCACAGACAGCCTGCAATTTCACAAGCATCAAGAAGATTCTGGGTAATAAGATCTCAACAAATGGACATGAGGCACCAGAGGCCAACCTTTAAGTTACAGAGATATGTGATCTTTTAGACAAGGAATTCAAAATACTTTTTTTAAGAAAGCTCAATGGACTTCAAGAAAACAGAGAGAATCAATTCAGAAATGTATCAGGGAAATTTAACAGAGATACTGAAATCATAAACAAAACCAAACAAAAATTCTGGAGCTAGAAAATACAATGAGCAAAACGAAAAATGGAATAGAGAATATCAACAGCAGGACTGATTAAAAGGAAGAAAGAATCAGTGAGCTTGAAGCCCAACTATTTGAAAACACAGAGAAAAAAGCAAAAAGAATGAAAAGAAATGAACAGTTTATGGGAGCTATGAGACATCATCAAAAGAACAAATATTCAGGTTATTGAAGTTAAAGAAAAAACTGAGAAAGACAAAGGGGTAGAAAGCTTATTCAAAGAAAAACAAAAAACTTTCCAAGGCTTGAAAAGATATAAATATCCACATACATGAAGGTTAAAGGTCACCAACCAGGCTCAACCTCCCCTCTCCAAAATAAAAAACAACCCAAGATTTATAATTAAACTCACACAGATCAAAGATAAAGGATCCTGAAAGCAGAAAAGGAAAAGAAACAAATAACGTATAAGGAAGATCCAATATACCTGGCAGCAGAATTTTCAGTGGGAACCTTAGGGTTGGAGGGAGTGAAATGCTTCAGAGTGCTGAAAGAAAATTAAAAACTTAACGAAGAATAGTGTACCCAGCAAAACTATCCTTCAGAAACAAGATAAAGACTTTCCCAGGCAAAAAAAAAAAAAAAAAGCTGAGGAAATGTATCGCTACTAGACCTGTCCTATAAAAAAGGCTAATCAGAGTTCTTCAAACCAAAAGAAAAGAACATTGTTGTTATACTAATACGATAATCATGGTTCTTAAATCATTTATATCTTTAGTAAAAAGAAAATACAAAACTATCAAAAATAATTACAAGCACAATTTGTTAAGAGATGATATAAAAAAGGCAAGTTGTAAAATCAAAAATTCAAAATGTTGGAGGAGAGGAAGTTAAGATGTACAAATTTTTGTTTTAATTTGTTTCTTATCTTGTAATCAAAGTTAAGTTGGTACCAGTTTGAAAGAGTTAATATTTTTGTAAGACTCAAGGAAATTACAAAACTAAATACTGTAATATATACACTAAAAATAAAAAAGGACAAATTAAAACATGCTACCAGAGAAAAATCACTCAGCTACAAAAGAAGACAGTAAGAAAGAAGGAAACAAAAAGAAGAGTTACATAATACCAAAAAAAAGTATCAAAATGGTCAAAGTAAGGCCTTGCCTATCAATATTAAAATTGAATGTAAATAAACTAACTTCTCTACTTAAAAGACCAAGAGTGGCTGAATGGATTAAAAAACAAGACCCTCACACCTGTAATTCCAGCACTTTGAGAGGCCGAGACAGGTGGATCACTAGGTCAAGAGTTCGAGACCAGCCTGACCAACTTGGTGAAACCCCATCTTTACTAAAACAATTAGCCAGGCAGGGTGACAGGTGCCTGTACTCCTAGTTACTCAGCAAGCTGAGGCAGAAGAATCTCTTAAAACCAAGAGGCGCAGGTTGCAGTGAGCCGAGAGTGTGCCACTGCACTCCGGTCTAGGCAACAGAGTGAGACTCCATCTCAAAAAAAAAAAAAAAAGACTCAACTATGATATGATGCCTAGAAGAAACTCACTTCACCTATAAGAGCACATATAGACTAACAGTGAAGGAATGGAAAATGATATTCCATGCAAATGGAAACCAAAAACTAGCAGGAGTAGCTATATTTATATCAGATAAAACAGACTTTAAGTCACAACTTGGAAAAAGAGACAAAGAAAGTCATTATATAATGATTTATAAAAGGTCAAAGTAGCGAGAAGATGTAACAAAACTAAAAACATGCACCCAACAGTGGAGCACCCAAATATATAAAGCAAATATTAATAGTTCTACAGGCATTTCTTGCTTTGTACTACAGTGCAAATGATTATAGTACAAAGCAAGAAATGCCTATTCATAACATAATATAAAGTCAAATAAAAAAAAGTAGTACTTTTCGTTTACATGTGGTAAATTAAGTTTTACACAAAGGGGACTGTGGACAAGGAATTAAGAAAGTGAACACTAAAACAAAGATCAGGGTTCACCCAATAAAACAAGCTTTAGATAAACAGCAAAGTGTGTTTTTGTTGAGGGGTTAGGGGTAGTAACAAATTTTGATGCAGATTTTACTCAGTTTAGAGCAACTGTCGAGGCAAACTGTGGCCTGACAATAATCAGAAAGGAAATTGATGGGGTCACTGTTTTTATTGCAATTACCATCATGCCAACTATACATTATTGCTGTTGTTCTTACAGCAATTGTCTGCAAAAGTCAAGGATATGGCATAAAATAATAATCCAGCGAAGAGATTTCTTTATTCAGGCAATATAACTCAATGTATATACACTACTTTTTAATTATCTGGCTTAACTGAAGGAAAGAGGTTAGAGACCCTGGAAAAATGGTCGTTGTTCTCTGTAAATGACAAAGACAACCTAGTCTTCAATGTTAGAAAGTACAAGATTATGGTCATTTCATGAATTTTTTCTCTGCTGAGTATAATGTCAATATCTCGGTATCAATAGAAAGATTAATATGGTTTATTAGGGGGCGGAGCAAGATGGCCGAATAGGAGCAGCTCCAGTCTCCAACTCCCAGCGCGAGCGACACAGAAGACCGGTGATTTCTGCATTTTCAACTGAGGTACTGGGTTCATCTCACTGGGGAGTGCCGGACGATCGGAGCTGGTCAGCTGCTGCAGCCCGACCAGCGAGAGCTGAAGCAGGGCGAGGCATTGCCTCACCTGGGAAGCGCAAGGGGGAAGGGAGTCCCTTTTCCTAGCCAGGGGAACTGAGACACACAACACCTGGAAAATCGGGTAACTCCCACCCCAATACTGCGCTTTAGGAAACAGGCACACCAGGAGATCATATCCCACACCTGGCCGGGAGGGTCCCACACCCACGGAGCCTCCCTCGTTGCTAGCGCAGCAGTCTGTGATCTACCGGCAAGGCAGCAGCGAGGCTGGGGGAGGGGCGCCCGCCATTGCTGAGGCTTAAGTAGGTAAACAAAGCTGCTGGGAAGCTCGAACTGGGTGGAGCTCACAGCAGCTCAAGGAAACCTGCCTGTCTCTGTAGACTCCACCTCTGGGGACAGGGCACAGTAAACTAAGACACACAGACACCTCTGCACAGACGCAAACGACTCTGTCTGACAGCTTTGAAGAGAGCAGTGGATCTCCCAACACGGAGGTTGAGATCTGAGAAGGGACAGACTCCCTGCTCAAGCGGGTCCCTGACCCCTGAGTAGCCTAACTGGGAGACATCCCCCACTAGGGGCAGTCTGACACCCCACACCTCACAGGGAGGAGTACACCCCTGAGAGGAAGCTTCCAAAGCAAGAATCAGACAGGTACACTCGCTGTTCAGAAATATTCTATCTTCTGCAGCCTCTGCTGCTGATACCCAGGCAAACAGGGTCTGGAGTGGACCTCAAGCAATCTCCAACAGACCTACAGCTGAGGGTCCTGACTGTTAGAAGGAAAACTATCAAACAGGAAGGACACCTACACCAAAACCCCATCAGTACATCACCATCATCAAAGACCAGAGGCAGATAAAACCACAAAGATGGGGAAAAAGCAGGGCAGAAAAGCTGGAAATTCAAAAAATAAGAGCGCATCTCCCCCGGCAAAGGAGCGCAGCTCATCGCCAGCAACGGATCAAAGCTGGACGGAGAATGACTTTGACGAGATGAGAGAAGAAGGCTTCAGTCCATCAAATTTCTCAGAGCTAAAGGAGGAATTACGTACCCAGCGCAAAGAAACTAAAAATCTTGAAAAAAAAGTGGAAGAATTGATGGCTAGAGTAATTAATGCAGAGAAGGTCCTAAACGAAATGAAAGAGATGAAAACCATGACACGAGAAATACGTGACAAATGCACAAGCTTCAGTAACCGACTCGATCAACTGGAAGAAAGAGTATCAGCGATTGAGGATCAAATGAATGAAATGAAGCGAGAAGAGAAACCAAAAGAAAAAAGAAGAAAAAGAAACGAACAAAGCCTGCAAGAAGTATGGGATTATGTAAAAAGACCAAATCTACGTCTGATTGGGGTGCCTGAAAGTGAGGGGGAAAATGGAACCAAGTTGGAAAACACTCTTCAGGATATCATCCAGGAGAACTTCCCCAACCTAGTAGGGCAGGCCAACATTCAAATCCAGGAAATACAGAGAACGCCACAAAGATACTCCTCGAGAAGAGCAACTCCAAGACACATAATTGCCAGATTCACCAAAGTTGAAATGAAGGAAAAAATCTTAAGGGCAGCCAGAGAGAAAGGTCGGGTTACCCACAAAGGGAAGCCCATCAGACTAACAGCAGATCTCTCAGCAGAAACTCTACAAGCCAGAAGAGAGTGGGGGCCAATATTCAACATTCTTAAAGAAAAGAATTTTAAACCCAGAATTTCATATCCAGCCAAACTAAGTTTCATAAGTGAAGGAGAAATAAAATCCTTTACAGATAAGCAAATGCTTAGAGTTTTGTCACCACTAGGCCTGCCTTACAAGAGATCCTGAAGGAAGCACTAAACATGGAAAGGAACAACCGGTACCAGCCACTGCAAAAACATGCCAAAATGTAAAGACCATTGAGGCTAGGAAGAAACTGCATCAACTAATGAGCAAAATAACCAGTTAATATCATAATGGCAGGATCAAGTTCACACATAACAATATTAACCTTAAATGTAAATGGACTAAATGCTCCAATTAAAAGACACAGACTGGCAAACTGGATAAAGAGTCAAGACCCATCAGTCTGCTGTATTCAGGAGACCCATCTCACATGCAGAGACATACATAGGCTCAAAATAAAGGGATGGAGGAAGATTTACCAAGCAAATGGAGAACAAAAAAAAGCAGGGGTTGCAATACTAGTCTCTGATAAAACAGACTTTAAACCATCAAAGATCAAAAGAGACAAAGAAGGCCATTACATAATGGTAAAGGGATCAATTCAACAGGAAGAGCTAACTATCCTAAATATATATGCACCCAATACAGGAGCACCCAGATTCATCAAGCAAGTCCTTAGAGACTTACAAAGAGACTTAGACTCCCATACAATAATAATGGGAGACTTCAACACTCCACTGTCAACATTAGACAGATCAACGAGACAGAAAGTTAACAAGGATATCCAGGAATTGAACTCATCTCTGCAGCAAGCAGACCTAATAGACATCTATAGAACTCTCCACCCCAAATCAACAGAATATACATTCTTCTCAGCACCACATCATACTTACTCCAAAATTGACCACGTAATTGGAAGTAAAGCACTCCTCAGCAAATGTACAAGAACAGAAATTATAACAAACTGTCTCTCAGACCACAGTGCAATCAAACTAGAACTCAGGACTAAGAAACTCACTCAAAACCGCTCAACTACATGGAAACTGAACAACCTGCTCCTGAATGACTACTGGGTACATAACGAAATGAAGGCAGAAATAAAGATGTTCTTTGAAACCAATGAGAACAAAGATACAACATACCAGAATCTCTGGGACACATTTAAAGCAGTGTGTAGAGGGAAATTTATAGCACTAAATGCCCACATGAGAAAGCAGGAAAGATGTAAAATTGACACTCTAACATCGCAATTAAAAGAACTAGAGAAGCAAGAGCAAACACATTCGAAAGCTAGCAGAAGGCAAGAAATAACTAAGATCAGAGCAGAACTGAAGGAGATAGAAAACAAAAAACCCTCCAAAAAATCAATGAATCCAGGAGTTGGTTTTTTGAAAAGATCAACAAAATTGACAGACCACTAGCCAGACTAATAAAGAAGAAAAGAGAGAAGAATCAAATCGACGCAATTAAAAATGATCAAGGGGATATCACCACCGACCCCACAGAAATAAAAACTACCATCAGAGAATACTATAAACACCTCTACGCAAATAAAATGGAAAATCTAGAAGAAATGGATAATTTCCTGGACACTTACACTCTTCCAAGACTAAACCAGGAAGAAGTTGAATCCCTGAATAGACCAATAGCAGGCTCTGAAATTGAGGCAACAATTAATAGCCTACCAACCAAAAAAAGTCCAGGACCAGATGGATTCACAGCTGAATTCTACCAGAGGTACAAAGAGGAGTTGGTACCATTCCTTCTGAAACTATTCCAATCAATAGAAAAAGAGGGAATCCTCCCTAACTCATTTTATGAGGCCAACATCATCCTGATACCAAAGCCTGGCAGAGACACAACAAAAAAAGAGAATTTTAGACCAATATCCCTGATGAACATCGATGCAAAAATCCTCAATAAAATACTGGCAAACCGGATTCAGCAACACATCAAAAAGCTTATCCACCATGATCAAGTGGGCTTCATCCCTGGGATGCAAGGCTGGTTCAACATTCGCAAATCAATAAACATAATCCAGCATATAAACAGAACCAAAGACAAGAACCACATGATTATCTCAATTGATGCAGAAAAGGCTTTTGACAAAATTCAACAGCCTTCATGCTAAAAACGCTCAATAAATTCGGTATTGATGGAACGTACCTCAAAATAATAAGAGCTATTTATGACAAACCCACAGCCAATATCATACTGAATGGGCAAAAACTGGAAAAATTCCCTTTGAAAACTGGCACAAGACAGGGATGCCCTCTCTCACCACTCCTATTCAACATAGTGTTGGAAGTTCTGGCTAGGGCAATCAGGCAAGAGAAAGAAATCAAGGGTATTCAGTTAGGAAAAGAAGAAGTCAAATTGTCCCTGTTTGCAGATGACATGATTGTATATTTAGAAAACCCCATTATCTCAGCCCAAAATCTCCTTAAGCTGATAAGCAACTTCAGCAAAGTCTCAGGATACAAAATTAATGTGCAAAAATCACAAGCATTCTTATACACCAGTAACAGACAAACAGAGAGCCAAATCAGGAATGAACTTCCATTCACAATTGCTTCAAAGAGAATCAAATACCTAGGAATCCAACTTACAAGGGATGTAAAGGACCTCTTCAAGGAGAACTACAAACCACTGCTCAGTGAAATCAAAGAGGACACAAACAAATGGAAGAACATACCATGCTCATGGATAGGAAGAATCAATATTGTGAAAATGGCCATACTGCCCAAGGTAATTTATAGATTCAATGCCATCCCCATCAAGCTACCAATGAGTTTCTTCACAGAATTGGAAAAAACTGCTTTAAAGTTCATATGGAACCAAAAAAGAGCCCGCATCTCCAAGACAATCCTAAGTCAAAAGAACAAAGCTGGAGGCATCACGCTACCTGACTTCAAACTATACTACAAGGCTACAGTAACCAAAACAGCATGGTACTGGTACCAAAACAGAGATATAGACCAATGGAACAGAACAGAGTCCTCAGAAATAATACCACACATCTACAGCCATTTGATCTTTGACAAACCTGAGAGAAACAAGAAATGGGGAAAGGATTCCCTATTTAATAAATGGTGCTGGGAAAATTGGCTAGCCATAAGTAGAAAGCTGAAACTGGATCCTTTCCTTACTCCTTATACGAAAATTAATTCAAGATGGATTAGAGACTTAAATGTTAGACCTAATACCATAAAAATCCTAGAGGAAAACCTAGGTAGTACCATTCAGGACATAGGCATGGGCAAAGATTTCATGTCTAAAACACCAAAAGCAACGGCAGCAAAAGCCAAAAATTGACAAATGGGATCTCATTAAACTAAAGAGCTTCTGCACAGCAAAAGACACTACCATCAGAGTGAACAGGCAACCTACAGAATGGGAGAAAATTTTTGCAATCTACTCATCTGACAAAGGGCTAATATCCAGAACCTACAAAGAACTCAAACAAATTTACAAGAAAAAAACAAACAACCCCATCAAAAAGTGGGCAAAGGACATGAACAGACATTTCTCAAAAGAAGACATTCATACAGCCAACAGACACATGAAAAAATGCTCATCATCACTGGCCATCAGAGAAATGCAAATCAAAACCACCATGAGATACCATCTCACACCAGTTAGATTGGCAATCATTAAAAAGTCAGGAAACAACAGGTGCTGGAGAGGATGTGGAGAAATAGGAACACTTTTACACTGTTGGTGGGATTGTAAACTAGTTCAACCATTATGGAAAACAGTATGGCGATTCCTCAAGGATCTAGAACTAGATGTACCATATGACCCAGCCATCCCATTACTGGGTATATACCCAAAGGATTATAAATTATGCTGCTATAAAGACACATGCACACGTATGTTTATTGCAGCACTATTCACAATAGCAAAGACTTGGAATCAACCCAAATGTCCATCAGTGACAGATTGGATTAAGAAAATGTGGCACATATACACCATGGAATACTATGCAGCCATAAAAAAGGATGAGTTTGAGTCCTTTGTAGGGACTTGGATGCAGCTGGAATCCATCATTCTTAGCAAACTATCACAAGAACAGAAAACCAAACACCGCATGTTCTCACTCATAGGTGGGAACTGAACAATGAGATCACTCGGACTCAGGAAGGGGAACATCACACACCGGGACCTATCATGGGGAGGGGGGAGGGGGGAGGGATTGCATTGGGAGTTATACCTGATGTAAATGACGAGTTGATGGGTGCAGCACAGCAACATGGCACAAGTATACATATGTAACAAACCTGCACGTTACGCACATGTACCCTACAACTTAAAGTATAATAATAATAAATAAATTTAAAAAAAAAAAAAAAAAAAAAAAAAAGATTAATATGGTTTATTAATAAATATCCAACATAGAGGTAAACATTCTTGATATTTTGTTTGAAAATGTGAAAACATAGTATAAAGCTTCAACTGATTGAAGGGTCACTCCACTGCCACAGAAAGATGGACTACAGGACGTGTTGATAAGAATGAAACCATGCTTTTTCCTCCAAAACAAAACAAAACAGAAAGAAAAAAATTTAAGACATTTGAAACTCTAACTTGAAAATCTGGCACTGTGAAGAAAATATGCATTGCAATAATTCAAGTCAAGTGTTACTAATAAGGCATAATGAAAAGACTGCAGGGTCCCTAGAAAATATGACTTTCTACAGAACTATGTACTGATGAATCTTACCTGGATGGCCTGCAAAATGCAACCCAAGTAGCTGAACTCATATGTTGCATTGGTCTCGAGTTTTATGAGAAGTCAGAGCAATTTCATTACCAAGGGAGGTTATTTTCAGCTTGAAGTTTAAGTTGCCAAAAATCACCATATTTTGGTACAAAGAATTAAAAAGTCTATATTCAGTTTCAAAGATAAATATTACACTTTACTACTAACAGAAAACTTAAGGAATCATAAGCTGTGATGCCATATTTTTTGCTCCATTTGAGGTCAAACATACATCAATTTCTTAAAAATGAAGAGAGCAGCAATCAGCATGTACTAATTTTGTGGAATCTTTCTATATGCTTACTACGTCTTATCCCTTTTACTGCTGTGCAACAGTTTTCTGAGTTGTATACTGTTACTACAATTTTACAGAAAAAAATATTAAGTGCAAAGAGGTGAAGTAATTTTTCCAAAGTCACACAGCTTAGCAAATGGCAGAACTGGGATACAAGTCTTTTAACTGTTACACCTGACAGGGAAACTGCCCCAAGTATTTGGCCACCATCTGCACAAAAGATACGCAACAGATTAAAGTACAAGTACTATGACTACTCATAGAATATTATTAGCAGAAGGGCTTTAGGAGTCACTTAGTCTAACCTACTCACCTAAAACTGAGGCAAAGTACAAAGAAGGTGAGTAATATGCCAAAAGTCCTAGAGCAAGTTAAATGGCAGAAATAATAAGAATGTAGAATTGTGGTTTCCAAACCAGTACTCTTTCTAAAAATTATGATGTCCTGTTCTCTCTAAGTCCTTAAAAGAGACATGAAATGTCTCAAGATTTTAGATGAAAGTTAATTTGGGGCTAGACAAAGCTGGCTGCTAAAAATAATTTTTAACATTTAAAACACAAGATTTTACACAGTATTAGCAATTCAAATTCAAATGTATTTCTGGTGAGCAGATCAGGTGGCAATGGTGAAGCCTAATTCTTTCTTAATAGATGGTAGCATAGGCTAATTGGAAAATAAGAATTTTATTAGTACCCATTATAAACAAGAGACCATTTATATCTAACTAAGGTATATATAGTATAGTCTGAGTCCCATATTTGCTCGCAAGTTATGTTACTTTAAAAAAATGTATGTTAGTCTTGCCACATATTTTACCTCTTAGATAGCATGTGCTTCACTGATAAGAATGATCAAGAAAAACTGCCATTAATAAGTACCATTAATTTAGTTATTTTTAATAGCGTTATTTTTAACATTCCATGGCCAATATTTCAAGTATACAAGTTTACAAAATAACAAAAATATCATAAACACATGTGAAAATATTTGTCCAGCTGTTCTATTAATCTAGTGAGAAGTAAACCTGACTTATCTTTTACTGTGCTTCATTATTTTACACCATATCAGTCACAAACTCAAGTATAATATTTACACCTTATGTTTTTACAATTTTGCCCCTTTAATCACTACTGGGTTTTTTTCAGTCCTCCCAAGGGCTTTTTAAATGTGTCTGACACCTGCCTGGTGCTTTCAGCTATTACAATTCAAATGAAGTTTTTATAAGTTCTAAAATGTCTGGGGAAGGCAAGTTAACCTAAGTGTTAACTATGGTTAAACGTTATGGAAATATGCTCATAAAAACCTAAACTCACATGAGATAGAATTACATATATGTAATGTGAGTAAAGGAACTTGAAAATTAATAAAAAGTACAGTATCAGCACATACAGAAGGCCATTCTGGGAAAGCACTTCAAAGAGTTTGAAAATAGGTTTTAATTACTAGGCAAGAATGCTGTGGGCAAGTAAAAACCCTAAAATGCAAGAGGGGTTGGCAGGAAAGAGAACAGAATTCGAGCTGTTCCTCTCAAAAAGTATAATACAATCCTTCCCCAAATTCATTGACTCTATTCAGGAAAAAGAAAAATGACACATTTCTTCAGAACTTACATTGCAGGGACCATGCTGGCTATAATTAAGCAAGTTGTAAAATGTGCATTTACACATATATACATGCCCATGAAATCCCCTTCTGTTATTAATGACTACTTTTGTCACTCTCAGTCTCCTTTACTGACTTCCCTGCAGAATCTCAAACACTGGTTTCCAATTTCCATATTTTCATCTCCATTTCCATATTTTCATCTCTCTAAATGATCATCCTCTTGAGCTACAAATCCATACCTACAACTGCCTTTAGGCCATATTCAACATTTTGTCCCAAAGGTATTTCAAATTCAACAGGTATTTTCTCTCTCACCTCCAACCTGTTTCTCCTCTTCTCCCTGGAGTTAGGATATTTCCATCTGCCAGTCATTGACAGTAAAAATTTTTATCACCTTTGACTTATTTTCTTTCTCATTTCTCACATACAATCAACAACCAAGAGCTGCAGATTCTACATGTTACCCGTTTCTTCATATTAGTTGTTGAGTAAAAATCTCCCCCACTAAATTATGAGTTGATACATAACGAGGAGCCCATCTAATATATCTTTGTTTACTATGTACAGTGCCTGACACACAGAGAAGGTGCTTAACACATTTTTGTTATTCCAGTTGTAAAACTTGTATAAATATTTTTTGAAGTGTTACAGACATAACATTGTAATATTTATTTCATCTCTAAATTTCATTCAAAAAGGAATTAAGATGGAAAAAAAAAAACCAGTCTCTCTCCATTAGCTAATTTATCCATGAATAAAAAAAAAAACCAACAATAAAATTTGCTTATTTTCAAACTTCTTGCAAGTCTAAAATTATTCTTCTCTTTCCAAATCTCTCTAGGTCTTCTTAGATTCCAAACGCTAAAGGTTTTGTTATAGTTCTTATTGTCATTTTCTGCTTTTAGATAAATGTTATTTATGGGATATTTTCACATCAAAACATCTTTTTTTATATATCAGCTTTATCAACTGATAAAAGCCTAACTCACATAATTAACGTATATATAGTCTTAACATATGATGCCACAACTTTAACATAGTATACTGTACAAATAATGACAAATTTCAGTAAATCTAACGTCTTCATAACCTTGTAAAACTGACAATGGCACAATAACTATTCCACTTGTCCCAATAATTACAGGTTACTATTAGTTATTCTCTAATAGTCATTCAAACAGGGATAAAACTAAGTATATGCCTTTGTTTAATACTGACATTAATAACTGCCAATTTAAGCAAATAAGGCACATGACACAACACTATTTGGTGAAGTCAAGGGAATTTTTAAAGTTAAAACAAAACAAAACTCTAAAGGAAATTAAATGGAAACTCAAAAGGTTTCAGACTCTAGATAAGCCCGAATAGTAATAAACCTATAGAAGGAGAATATAGAGTTAGGATCCACAAAAGGCATGAAATGACATAGTTCCTGGTGAGACTAAACTGGAAGCTGCACCCAAGGTGAAAGAAAAAATAACCAAAACACTAAGAGAAAGAGTTCTTTATAGTGTTGGGGTCTGGGTTTGGGGCCAGAACTAACACACACCTTTATAGGCTTCAACTGAGAAGTGCAGTGAAACAGGCAAGTTCAGGGCAGACCCAAACCCAGGTTTGCCAGCCAAGTTCCTCTCAGGGCTTTTCCCAGTAACTTTCCACTATCATTATGGGCAGGGGACTATGAATAGGAGAGGTCATCAAAGCCCTCACCCATGAAATCCACAATCTTCTTCATGATTCTTCTTTGCCTTACTCCATACATCCGTTCACTGCAGTACAGAACTCAGAGTTAGCCTTTTAAACTTCAATTATTTCATCTACAATACGCCCAGATCTATGATACTGACCTCAAAATTTATTTAAGTATATTTATTTTTTTAGCAAAGTTTAAGATTTACAGAAGAATTGAGCATATAGTACAAACAGCTCCCATATGCCCACCCACCCCAGTACACTGTTTCCCTTATTATTACTATCTCCTATTTGCATGGTATATTTGTTACAATCAATGAACCCAGATTGATATATTATTATTAAACTAAAGACCACAGTTATTCAGATTTCCTTAGTTTTTCCCTAATGTCCTTTTTTTTTTTTCATTCCAGCATCCTACCCAGAATATTGTAACATTACATTTAGCTATCATGTTTCCTTGGTGGTGACAGTTTCTCAAACTTCCCTGGTTTTTGATAACCTTCAGTTTTGAGGGTACTAGTTAGTGATGTTACAGAATGTCTTTTAACTTGGGTTTGCCTAAAGTTTTTCTCATGGCTGGACAAGGGTTACGAACACTCAGGAGGAAGACAACAGAAGTAAAGTGCTATTCTCACCACATCATCTAAGGATATATATAGTCATTCCTCAGTATCCACGGGAACTGGTTCCAGGACCACTGTGGATACCAAAATGTATACATACTCAAGTCCGGTAGTCAGCCTGCAGAACCTGAGGATACATAGTTAGCCCTCCTTATTTGGGAGTTTCCATATACCACAAGTACTGTATTTTCAATCTGTGTTTGGTTGTGGAACCTACCAAAAAGGAAGGCCAACTGTACTGGAAAAAAAAAAAAAAGTGCATGTAAGTGGACCCACTGAGTTCAAGCCCATGTTGTTCAAAGCATCAACTGTACTGTCAGCATTACTTATCACTGAAGATGTTAACCTTGATCATCTGGCTGTGGTATGGTTTGTCAGGTTTCATAACTGTACAGTAGCTCTTTGCCTCCCCTCTTTCCATATGAAATTCTTTGGAAAGAAGCCCACACCCAAGGAGTGGGGTGTTACGCCCCCCACAAAACTTTTTCATTTGCCTTTTTAAATATAATGCTCTCCAAAGTTTATAATGTACAAATGTTATATTTTCTGGATTAAAAAAATGAGACTTACAGAACTTGCTTAAGGTTGCAAAACTAAAAAGTGCTAAGGTTAGGAAGTAAATCCAAGCTATGTGAATTCTAGCTTAGTGTTCTTTTCATCGGGACTTACTCGATATCAAGGGCACAAATTATATACTAACAGGTAAATTTTAAGCTCCACATTATCCCACCATCAGTCTTTTTCCAGGCACTTCTATTTCATTCAACAGTTTCCTGTATCTTTGGCCATGATTACCCTTTCCTATTAACTTCTACTCCTAGACCAAAGCCATGTTTTTTTTCTGTTTTCTTTGTCCTAGAGAAACAAAATTATTTTTCAAATCAGTTCCCAGAAACATATTAACATCTTTCCACTTCTCTGAACCTACCCTACAGAAACTACTTAAGCTACCTTCCCTGGTAACTTTGGATAATTAATGAAAAAAGCCATCGGATACTAGTTTTATTTTTTAAAAAAACAAAAAGAAAAATGGAAGAGCGTATAATACAGTGGTTAAGAGCTCAGACTCAATTCAGAAAGTTCTGAGAGTAAATTTCAATGCCATCACCATCACTCAGACCTTGGAAGTCACTTAACCTTCTTAAAATCATTATCCTTATTTGTAATCTTAAAGCATTCTGTAATTAAAAGAGGTAGCTATGCAGTTTTCCATGCAAAAATTTAAAAACAGAAGTCTAAAGATGAATTTGGAATTTTAAAATTTCAGATTATCTTGTACCTTTGATAAGAGAATATTAATATATCTAGTTAAATGACAAATAGTAATTACAGATGCTCCTTGATTTACAATGGGGTTATGTCCTGATAAACTCATCAAAAATTGAAAATATCCTAAGTCATAAAGCATTTAATACACCTAACCTACTGAACATCAATTTTAGCTTAGCCCACCTTAAACATGCTCAGAATGCTTACACTGGCCTACAGTTGGACAAAATCATGTGGCAACACAGTGCATTGTAAAATGTTGGCCATGTACACTCATGATCACATGGCTGACTGGGAGCTGTGGCTCACTGTTACTGCCCAGCATCATGAGGGAGTACTGTACTGCATATCACTAGCTCAGTAAAAGATTAAAATTTGGGCCGGGCACAGTGGCTCAGACCTGTAATCCCAGCACTTTGGGAGGCCGAGGTGGATCACAAGGTCATGAGTTCAAGACCAGTCTGGCCTACATGGTGAAACCCCGTCTCTACTAAATATACAGAAATTAGCCGGGTGTGGTGGCGTATGCCTGTAATCCCAGCTACTTGGGAGGCTGAGGCAGAGAATTGCTTGAACTCAGGAAGCAGAGGTTGCAGTCAGCCGAGATCATGCCAATGCACTCCAGCCTGGGCGACAGAGTGAGACTTTGTCTCAAAAAAAAAAAGATTAAAATTCGAAGTATGATTTCCACAGAGTGCATATCACTTTCACACCGTTGTAAAGTCGAAAACTTAAGTAAATTCATCTTAAATTGGGGAGCACCTGTACTTTGAATTCTGCACTACTTTGAACCACAGGTTTTTCCGGAAATGAAATCTATTTTATACAACTCCTCTCTGAGACAAGTATAGAGAAGAAAATTTCCCAAAAAGTCAAGGATATACTAAGCTCATTACATTCCTGTATTCACCAGAATAATTTTTTGCTGAAAATCCCTGTCAGAGGCCTAACCACACTTCTTGTAGAATTAGTGACAGTTCTTCATATAGTAAAGCAATGCAGCTATCCCAGGGCAATTAATCTATTGTAGCACTCCAGACAAAAGCAATAGAGAAGCAGCAGAGAGGAAATTTCAACTGAAAAGTATTTGACGTAATCAGCCCAGATAACAAACTAAACTTACACAACATGTCAAAAGTCGCAATCTACATGAAAACACATATATATGCCAGAGGGCATTAAGAGCCCACACAAGCCAAGGTGAAGTCTCCACCCTGAATACAGTACATATCTTTTAATCCCTGTTCAGAAAAGATGCATAGAGGAAGCTAAAATGTTCTTTCATAAACTTAGAGGAATAAATGTAAATCTATCAAAATATCTTGAAGATTAAAAGTAACTACCATTGTGAAAAGCGATAGGGAGTTTTTCCTTTCAGTCTGTTTAAATATTTGTGTTTCCTAACTGGCTAGAGAATTCTAGTGTATGTCTACTTTTTCTGATCACTTTAAAAATGTGTAAGATTTGTTATTTCAAAATTTCAAACTAACTTGAAACACTTAAATCCTGTAGAAAACAAATACATAGGTTGAAACCAAACATGTAGGTTGAACAAAAGTTGCCAAGTTTTTTAAACAGGAAGTTAAAATAAAAGAGAACAGGGCCAGGTGCAACGACTCATGCCTGTAATCCTAGAACTTTGGGAGAGCGAGGCGGGCAGATTGCCTGAGCTCAGGAGTTCGAGACCAGCCTGGGCAACATGGTGAAACCCTGTTTCCACTAAAAATACAAAAAATTAGCCGGGCGTGGTGGTGCATGCCTGTAATCCCAGCTACTCAGGAGGTTGAGGCACAAGAATCTCTTGAACCCGGGAGGTGGGGGCTATGGTGAGCAGAGATAGTGCTACTGCACTCCAGCCTGGGCTACAGAACAAGACTCTATCTCAAAAAAAAGAGAACAGAATATGAATTCCCAACTTCTTTGGCTCCATTTTCTCATACATAAGCTGTATGGTATTGCTACTTTAAAACGTTCCTCACAAACATTGAATAGATGAAAATAAAAGGACCAATGAAAATGCTAGTAGAAGGCAAATTATTTTCATATTCCCAACTTTGTATTTAAAAAGTTTTTAAACATATAGGAGAGTTGAATGAATAGTACATGTTGAGTATCCCTAAATCTAAAAATCCAAAATGCTCCAAAATTCAAAATATTTTGAGCTCCAACATGACAGTCAAAGAAAATGCCCACTTTAGCATTTTAGATTTCAAATTTTCAGATTAGGGATGCTCAACTGGGAAGTATAACGCAAATATCTCAAAATGCAAAAAAATTCAAAATCTAAACATTTCAGGTCCGAAGCATTTTGATAAGGGATATTCAATTTGAAAAATAAAAACCCATCATTCATTAAGTATATCCTCCACACAGATTCAAAAATTGAATAATATTGTCGAACTACACTAAATTCTAAACTGAATAAAAATCCACACTAAATAAAAATTAGTAATTAGGACATATAATAGTCTCTGAGTTATGAACTCAATTAAGATAATTTGTTAACATCACATGGCTTTTCTGTTTGTGACCTAAAAATCTAATGAAAAAGCTCAAATAAGTGAACGTGTGCCTGGTTATTTTATATAACAGTGTACAAAGTTAAACCTTTCAAAGAATCATTTACGATTTCCTCATAGTGAAAAAAAGACTAAAAGTGAAATTGTCTATGGTTATGAAATGTTTATGTTCGGCCGGGCACGGTGGCTCAAGCCTGTAATCCCAGCACTTTGGGAGGCCAAGACGGGCGGATCACGAGGTCAGGAGTTCGAGACCATCCTGGCTAACCCGGTGAAACCCCGTCTCTACTAAAAAATACAAAAAAAAAAAAAAAAAAAAAAACTAGCCGGGCGAGGTGGCGGGCGCCTGTAGTCCCAGCTACTCGGGAGGCTGAGGCAGGAGAATGGCGTAAAAACCCGGGAGGCAGAGCTTGCAGTGAGCTGAGATCCGGCCACTGCACTCCAGCCTGGGTGACACAGCGAGACTCCGTCTCAAAAAAAAAAAAAAAAAAAAAGAAATGTTTATGTTCAAAAAAGATAATAAATATATTTCTAAGTAATTCTAGAATAGTCCAGAAAGCAGTCTTGGTAGTACCTAAAATTATTATCTTGGATCACAAAAAAAGTAAGACACTGGTTTGTAAGAAAATAAGTGTGCTCTTAAGAGTCAAGTCTAAAACTTATTTGATAAGGACTTGGCTCACAGGTTCTCAAATAAGTTTTAGATTTCCAATAGACAAGAAACATTCTAAGACTATGAATATATAATTGTAAAATATAGAAGGTAAGAACAGAAAAATAGAGATGACAGTAAAAAGACTAGAAAATGCCAGTAAACAGCCATCCCCATTACCACTTGATAAAAGGACAAGGACCAAGGAGAAATCAGGATGTCCTGGGAAATTTCAAAATCACTCATTACTTCAACCCTTAAAACTGCAACCTTTGCTGTGTGCAGCAGCTCATTTCTATAATCCCAGAACTTTGGGAGGCTAAGGTGGGAGGGCTGCTTGAGGCCAGGTGTTTGAGACCAGCCTGGGCAACACAGTGAGACCCTGTCTCTACAAAAATGTTAAAAAGTTAGCTGGTGTGATGGCTCACACCTGTAGTCCGAGCTGCTCAGGAGGCTGAGGCAGAAGGATAGCTTGAGCCCAAGAATTTGAGGTTACAGTGAGCTATGATCACACCACTATACTTCAGCCTGGGCCACAGAGTGAGACGATGTCTCAAAAAAATAACAAATAAACCTGCAACCTTTAAAACTGTAGTTGTGATTCCCCATAAGTGATCATGCTATAAATGGTCTCCTCCCCCTATATTTACTCTCCAATATCTTACAGAAAATAAAAAATATGTTGAAGATACTCTTAAAGAACAAACAGCTTAATCACACCTAAGTATCATTCTATATAAATCTTAAGTAAAGCCAAAAGTTGACAAACTACTCTGAAGTTTTATGCTTTCAAACTGCCCATGATTTCAATGTTCTAAGATAGAAAATGCATTGTTATGCAAAAAAATCCCTGGTAATATCAAAACAGATGATCGTGTGCCTTTTCT
The DNA here is from genome assembly GCF_024542745.1 of Macaca thibetana thibetana. Lineage (NCBI taxonomy): Eukaryota > Metazoa > Chordata > Mammalia > Primates > Cercopithecidae > Macaca > Macaca thibetana. Next base: position 66,586,355 of record NC_065582.1, read on the forward strand.
GAAATGAATTGATAGTAAATCTATTTAGGTACATATTTTTGTGATACAGTCCACAGAAATGGATTTATGATTTTATATGTGTGGATTAAGTACCTGGATACATCACAATGTTACATAAAATTAATATCTGGTCCTAAAGTAAGTGTACAACTACATATCATGAAAGATTATCTATCCCAGTTAATGGGAGCAGAGCAATGAACGAATAAAATGTGTGTGTGTGGTTCAGAATAAAAACAATGAACATATACTTTCTGACTGGAAAAGTATTTTTAAAGAATTTAGTATACTATAACAAGTGCTTTGTTCATTTGAAAATTCTAGGTATATAAATATTGAATTTGTTATCACGTTTATCTTTAAATCCTGGTTAAGCAAAAGTCTATAATTAAAAATGTAGAAACAAAAAAAGGATTAGTTTCTGTTACACATGGATATAAGAAATATCAGAATCAAGAAACTAAATAAAGCAGTCTTCTTAATGTCTACCATAATTTGCTGATTACATGCACAAATTTATTTCTTATCACTCATCTCCCTATATTATATCGCCACCAATATCAAAAAAAAAAAAAAAAAAAAAGAAGAATCACTGCTCGTTAAGATGCCTTTATTCGTTCTCCTAAAGGTAGGAGTCAGAGGATGGGCATCAGCGGAGGCCAAGAGAGAGAGCAGCCATTAAAAAATTTAACATCCTACCTTTATAGCTAGAAAATTCAGTCCACTCTCATTGGCCAAAGCCTTTGCTATCATTGTTTTAGAGCACCCAGGTGGCCCATACAGAAGAATTCCTTTAGGTGGCTGAATACCCATTCGAATGAAAGACTCTGGATGTTTTAAGGGCCATTCCACAGCCTGTTTCAACTTCAGTTTGATGTTTTCCAGTCCTCCTATATCTGACCAGGATACCTGAAAAATAGAACATTTTCCAAATGTAAGTTTTGCCAGGACAAACAGAGAACTAAAAAAATAAAACACATCATTAACAGAAGAAGTGCAAAAAAGAATAGAACCATTTAAGAATCAGGAAAATCTTTTAAAAAATTCTAAGGAGTATCAAGAAGTAAATTAGGAGTACATAAAATGTGAACTGCATATTGTAAAAATACTAAAAAAAAAAAAAAATTCTGCTTGTAAGTCTCATATAAGTAACTGTTTAAATGATTGAACATATCATTAAATCTAACCTTCTAGAAAGATTTAGAAGTTAGTTTTCATCTGTCTGAAAGTGATTTGAGTCAGTCATCCAAGGTCTCATCTATGTATCTAATTTCTTATACCTCTTTTTTTAGCAAAACTACTTCCAAGCATATTTTTGTAGATCTTTATAGAACACACAATCCTTTTTATCTTTGGCATATAAAATATCTCCAAGGTTTTATTTTTCTCCACTAAGAAATACCCCCAGAACTGCATATGTCTTAAGAATATATGTGTACCAGAAAACGTACACAAGAAATACCAGTAACCATGAACAACCATAGTTCAACAGAAAGGATACTAAGTACAATAACAAACAGAAAAGGCCTTTGGGAGTTCCCAAGAAGAAAAGATTACTTCCAGCTGGAAGACAAACCTAAAGGCCAACTCTTGAAGGATAGATGATATTTGGAAATGCAAGAACAGGGAAATGGATAGGTACAGGCCAAAAAATGACAGAAGGCTCACAAGGAAAGAAGTATAAAAAGGATAAGAGAAAAAATATTTGAGGGAGGGTAATAAAGAAAAGTTGAAGTCATAGCATAGGACCCTGAAGACCAGATGAAGGAATTCAAGAGAACTCTTTGTACATACTTGGAAGTCTTTGAAGGTTTTTTAATCTAGAGAGAAACATGGTCTGAGATGTCCTTCTGGAAGACTTCTCTGACAAGATTCATCAGAGAGATCAATTAATGACATAAATATCAGAAAAAAAAAAACACACCTTGAGCTAGAGCAAACACATGCAGATACTGAAAACTCACTGGAAACATACTTCAGAGCTATAGTTGTGGGTTCTGGGAGTAGAAAAAGAAACAGGAAAAACTTAAAGCTACATTTGGAAAGGGGTGGTGAAACAAAATGGAATCAAGGGTAATATTCAGGATTCAGACTTGGACAAATGAGTAATTAAAAGTTGCATGAAAAGAAAGAAGGGAACATGTTTGGGAACTAAGGAATATGATACATAAGGTGTCAACTGGGACTAAAATACAGTAGAAAAATATGGACTATGTGATGACTAATCAATCCATATGAATGGAAAGGTTGTCTGGGGCCTGAGTGATGCATTCTCTATCCTTAATTTCTTTACAAGTATGTATAGACCCCATGTTGTAACAAATACTCCACCATAAATATAAACCCTTCTTAACAAAAGTATTTCTTAGGCATGTAAAGTCTCACACATAAAGTATGTTACTCATACTGCTTTATAACATACAGTACAAATTTAAAAAACCACTTTCACACTCTTCAAAATACTGTAGACATCAACTCAATTCTATTGCACAAGTAATCCATAAAACTTAAGCTAGACCAAGCTTGTCCAACCTGCAGCCCAACACAAATTGGTAAAGTTTGTTAAAATATTATGAGATTTTTTTGCAATTTTTTAGCTCATCACCTATCGTTCATGCTAGTATATATATATTTTTTAGTTTAATATGATTTTATTTAAAAATATGTACAACTGAAGGAGGGATCTGATCCTTTGTCAAAAGAAACCAATTTTCACAGTATATATTTGGCCATTTTAGCTTCGTGGCGAATAATAACAGAAAAGGAAGTTTCTGTTCAAATCCTCACTCCAGCACACTCAGCCAGGTGCTTGGCAAGATGACGCATTTCCTGGCCTGAAGCTCAGTTGGGAAAAAACATGAAGGATTCCTTAACTCATTGTCTGGGACAAATCCAACTACCTTTTAACTCTTAACAATTGCAAGTATAAAATACTTGAAATTTACGAGATGCTCCATTTAATGGAACAACTCAAATGCTAAAAAATTAGATCAAGTAATATGCTTTAATATTTTTAAATGTTACTTAAAACTTATTGAGACAAGATATGCAGCACATTCTTGGTATTATAAACTCCTACTGACAACTGCTGCTTGATGGTCAAAAACTTTTAAAAAAGAGAAGAAACCATACGCATTGGTATACAACAATGTCTGCAGGGAATGTCATGTTTTACGTTTTGTTAACTGAAATTGAACCTGACCAAAAAAAAAACAACAAAGGTCTACAAAACCGACACCCATGTCATTTTAAATGATGAGGTAGATTGTTTCCTATGCAGTAAAATGAAGAAAACAAAAAAATCCATACAACTTTCAAATCAAATCCTCTTAAAAAAAAACTCCAAGTTATAGTCACTTTCACAAACAAGACATTCATAAACTATATGGTGGAGAGGTCATATTCAGACAGGTTCTGTACTTGATGTATTACTCACTCAGAGATTCAATAATCAGTCTTGGATCAATCAGCTCTCCCCAAAATACAGTGATCTTGCTCTCCTGCATCACAGCGTACTCCACTACCACGGTTCCATTTTCATTGTGATAAACCAAATCAAATTTCCCAGGTTCTCTCAAGGTAGGTAAGGATGAAAGAATTTCTCTATCTACTTGCTGTATCTCTGGATTGCGGCTTAATATTTTTCCTTGTAATCAGAGACAGCATGAGAGTGTAACTGGATGTTAGTTCCAAAGATTAAATGCAACCTTTTCTCCAATTTGAGGGGCAGCTGCTAACAGCAGTAACAGATTACAGTCCTTCTGGTGTGTCTCTACCGGATTCTGGAAAACAGTAGATGAATTTGTTACCACTTCATTTAATTGCTGTTGTCTCTGGTTGCCAGTGCTTCTATTTACAACACAGGAAACAGGATGCCCTCATCCTCGACCTCTCCCCCACATGCCCCATCCCCTAGCTGCCTTCCAAGAAAAAAGGTCCTCTCCTCTACCCCATCCTCTTCCTAAACTGGGGACAGACACATTGGGAGAAGGACCAAAAGCCTGTCTGCCACCATTTAAGCCAGAAGGCTTTCATCCAGCAGCACCTGCAGTCTGTGATGACAGCCCAGGGCCTAGACAACCTCTTCCTGCAAAAAGGCCTACTGTCTTTTAGAAACCCACAGCACACTCCGGGGTGCTCGATGACATCAAGCATTGGTCATCTGACTCTGAGCCAGAATCTGAACTAGAAGATGATGTTCCAGAGGTCTTGCCCTTGCTGGGCGTAAGGCCAAAGCCAGGTTTTGTAGCCAGTTTCTCTGCAGTTGTACTTTTGGTAGAGGGTCTTTCCTTTGATAACTCAGTTGGTAATTTCTCTGAGGAATTTCTGGCCTCCAAACTGACTTTGCTGGGACCATCACTGATTGACTCATGACAAGACTCAGACTCCGAGGAGGAACTGGGACTCCCATTTGAGCAAACGCTTATACTACCTTTCCTTTTGGTTTTAACAAGGCTGTTTCTAGCAGAACCTTTTGGAGAACTACATCTCTAATTGGCCCAGTCTTTTACTGCCTGTACTTTAGGAGAGTTGAGATTCCTGGCCTTTTTTTCATATTCACATTCCTCCTTTTTTTTGGTGATTTTCTTTTGGCCTCTTTGTTATCATCACCCGCTGTGCCACAGGTTGCTTTATTTTTTCTCTCTTTTCTTTTTGGCTTATAGTCTGATCTGTGACAGCTTTTCGTTCTAGATTCAAGACCTTCTCATTATTGTTATTGTTCTCTTGCCTCTTCCAATGCTTCTTTGAATATTTGTAATCTGGTTCAGTTTCTTCATCCTCCTCTAACTTAAATGTCCGCTTTTTTGCTTTTCTAAGTGATAAATGAATACTGTCACCGTTACTGATGACTACAGAATTCTCAGCAACTCCTCTGTCTTCTAATTTAACTCTAAGGCAGTCATTGTCTCTCACCAGGCGTCCGCTCTCAGTTGGGGGCACAAGCCCCCGCTCCAGTTAGAGGCCTCGGAGGGCCCCAGAACCGACGCCAAAGCGCTGGCAGATGAGACTAATGAGATCTGTGATGACTCGGCATCTGTTCAAGTCAACCAAAAGCCAGGAAGGCCATACAGTGCAGGGTAGCTGCTGGTGGGTATTGAAGCCCTAGCCTAACCGGCTCGGAGGCTGCCATCTTGCTCGGAGCCTGTGTTAGTATATTTTATGTGTGGCCCAAGACGATAATTCTTCCAGTGTGGACAAAAGAAGCCAAAAGATTGGACAACTCTGAGCAAGGCTGAATTTATATGACTATCAAAGTCTGTGTGGAAAAGGTAAATAATGTATTAAAATATGCAACTCTCAAGATGTTTCTGCATGCCAACTCTCCTAATGACAATGATGAAGAAAGAGTTAGAACTAAGTATTATAGGTATACGATACTCAGTTTCACTTCTGCATTTCATTACTAACTAGTGGAGGAAGTTACCTCTCTCAATTTAGGAATCTCGAACCATAATAAATATATATTCTACAGGCATTTAATTATTATAGAGGTTCCCTCTCCTGGGCTGTTTAGGACTGCTGACTATATTGAGACTTTGTGCTACTGGCACTTAATAGAAAAGATTAAAATAAATTAAATGATCTGACTTATTTTGAAGACAGGAAGAAATATAAGAAAATGCTCAAAGAGGAACATTTCTTTGTGGGATAATCTCTCTGAGACACACGGAGAGAGCTTTCACTTTTTATGGAAGTTCTCTAAAATGTAAATGAAACACATCAACCAAGTGATTCTTATAGTCTATGAAGATCCATGTGTTCGTAGAAGGGCTAAAATTAAAGAAGGAGTAGTGGAGTTTAAGAAGAGCAAGGAAGTTGACTTAATGGAAAGTAAACCAGAGTAACTGTAGTTCTACTTATATCTCAGATGGCAACAGTGAGCTATAAATTTAAGATTCTGGCTTCTTGGTGAAGACTGCATGTCATGTAATTAGATATACCTTGCTATCTTCCTAATAGGTAAGAATAAAAACCTTAAAAAGGGAAAAGAAGGTAAAAAAAATAAGTAAGTAAATAAACAGCTCAAAGAGAAAAGAGTCCATTTCAAAAATCATTAAATTTTTTTTTTTTTTAAAAAGCTTAAATAGCTTAGGAAAGGTACTGTTACAAGTATGGAATATAAGAGGAAATGGATGATACAAAAAAGAAATGCAAAATCAAACTGTGGGGGTAAAAAGCTCAACTCTCCACTAATCAAAGCCAAAACATCCAAATTAAAATAGTGAAAAGCTGTTTTCAGCTTATAATATTAGCAAAGAGTAAAATATGGACTTCTCAAGGCCGGTAATATACAATGAAAGAACACTGTCACTCACTGGTAGAAGAAAAAAAATCATAATGTTTATTAAATGTACTTGGCAACATATTTTAGAAGTTCATACACTTTTACCTAGTAATATCACTTCCTAGACATCCTCGCAAAACAGTTCAGGAAATACAAAAAGATTTCTTCTTCAAAGATTCATGGCACAACACTCTATATGATAGAAAATAACCTAAAAACAACCTCAATGCCAAAAATCAAACAACTATTAAATGAATTATAGAATACCTAAAGAATGGACAATCATATAGACATTAAATAAATTTTAGAAGATATTTTATATTTTCTGAAAATTTATGTAATAAAAAAGCAGAATATCAAGATTTTAATACATTATAATCCCAATTAAAACACATACACACAGGTCAGGAGTTCAAGACCAGCCTGGCCAACGTGGTGAAAACCAGTCTCTACTAAAAATACAAAAATTAGCCAGGCACAGAGGCGGGCACCTGGAAACTCAGCTAACTCAGGAGATTGAGGCAGGAAAATCACTTGAACTAGCGAGGCGGAGGTTGCAGTGAGCTGAGATCCTGCCATTAAACTCCAGACTGAACGCCAAGAATGAAAGTCCGTCTCAAAAAAAAAAAAAAAAAAAACCACCACCACATACACACATACGCATTTTCAAAAATTGTTATTTTTAAAGTGGTACGAATACAAGCGATTGCTATATTATCCTTAATAATTTTTGGTATTATGAAAATTTTCTACAGTGAAACTGTATCATATCATTACTTTTATCATTTGACATACATACACGTGTGTGTGTGTGTGTGTGTGTGTATGTGTATATAAAAGCATGAGGACAAGAAAGCAGACTAAGATCCTAGAAGCTGTGGTCAAGAAAAAAAGAAAAGCGTGATGCAGATGGAGAGTTAAGAGGTTCAGTCAAAAACAAAACAAAACAAAAAAAGCTTTGATGGGTCCCCAACGTTGTCAGGGAACCACCCATTCATCTAGTAGAACCAGGTGACAAAGTTAGAGAAATCACTGATCCACAAATCTAGGAAATTTTCTTAAACTAAGTTTCCTCCACCTCCCTGGTTCAGCCTAAGTTTCCTTTATTTTTTTTTTTTTTTTTTTTTTTTTTTTTTTTGAGACGGAGTCTCGCTCTGTCGCCCAGGCTGGAGTGCAGTGGCCAGATCTCAGCTCACTGCAAGCTCCGCCTCCCGGGTTCACGCCATTCTTCTGCCTCAGCCTCCCAAGTAGCTGGGACTACAGGCGCCCCGCCACCTCGCCCGGCTAGTTTTTTGTACTTTTTAGTAGAGACGGGGTTTCACCGTATTAACCAGGATGGTCTCGATCTCCTGACCTCGTGATCCGCCCGTCTCGGCCTCCCAAAGTGCTGGGATTACAGGCTTGAGCCACCGCGCCCGGCCCTAAGTTTCCTTTATTATTACAACTATAATTCGTTTATTCTTTCCACCTATTATACTGTAGTTAAAATTTACAACTGAAATAAACTCAATCAATTTTAAGAAATGTCTTCTATGTGCAGGATTTGTCTAGAGACTGTAGGGGCACAAAGATGCCTGCGATAATGTCCAAAAAATCTGTAATCTAGAAGGAGAAATAAGAAAAGTATCCTAAAAGAGATAGTCTCTGTCTAAATATATAAAATATCTGTCTTTACACAAATTAATACAAAAAGTACTGAAAAACAGCTTTACAATTCTCAAATAAGATAGCAAAGATAGATTTGAAAATTGCATACATGTAAGATGTCAAGTTTTTAGAATATAAAAATAGCAGCAATTCCCACCTTGTTGATTATGAGAATAGCAGATATAAGTATAGCCTATAAGAAATTATAAAGGAGGTTACTGTAAGAATTACCTGTAACCTAAAAGTAACCACTGTTAATATTTTGGTGTAGGACCTTCTAGCCTTTCCAAATGCAAACACACGTGTGTGCATGTGTGTGTATGGTTTAACTGAGATCCTAACATATTCACAGGTTTACATTCTGATTCCTTTTAACTTCATACTTTTTTGATATAGTAAATATCTTCTAAAATTTAGAACTTGGTAAAAAAAAATGGTCTTGGGTTCAAATCTCAGACTCACTACTTACTATGTGACTTTGGGTAATTTACTTCAACTCTCTAAACTTTTTCCTCTTCTATAATATGGGGATAATAAACCCTAAGGTCTTAGGATCATTGTGAGAATTAAACAGGAGAGTATATGTTAAATTAATTGTACTTTACCTGGCATGTGGTAAATATTTAATGAATACTAGATACTTTATTTAAATGTCTGAGAGATGATTATAAGTAGTTTATATTCTGAAGGACTACTGAAAAAGATAAGTCATTACATTTTTAATTTCATAAGCAACATTTAATTATCTTCACTTTATTTTTTTTTTTGGTCTGATCACTTTAAACTAAAGGCAAGCCAATTTTGCATTTTGATTTTAGTACCTGAAAGCCAAATAAATGATTACTCTTTCTATGGCTATGATAATAATTCACAAATAAATATGAATCAGCTTAAAAAGCCTGGCCAACACGGCAAAACCCTGTCTCTACTAAATATACAAAAGAAAAAAATAAGCCGGGCATGGTGGTGCATGCCAGTAATCCCAGCTATTCAAGAGGCTGAGGTAGGAGAATCGCTTGAACCTGGGAGGCAGAGGTTGCAGTGAGCCGAGAGCATGCCACTACACTCCAGCCTGGGTGACACAGCGAGACTCCGTCTCAAAAAAAAAAATATTATTATTACACAGAAGAGTTCTAAAGGACAAGAAGTCATGGGAAAAGTTAGTCTGTAGAGAAGGATAAACACCACCATGAAATCATAAAATCCTAGAACTAGAAGAGGAATTCTAAAGGTAGCTGCTTCACTATCCTACATTCAGACAGTATATCATCTTTCAACACCTCTCATCTTTCAACAAATACTACTTTACGCTTAAAATTGTTTTTTAATTCAAGAACCTTCTTTTTAAGAACTTACAATATATCATAACTACCATAAAATTATTCCTACAATCTAGTCTAAATTATTTTTACAATCTAACCTAAATCATTCCTGATAATATTTGCATCCGATCTTATTTTGCCCTAATGAAAACAGTGAACAGCTGCTCACATATGGCTTTATACCTTTTTGAATTAAAGTTAGAAATACAAGAACAGCTGTCAAACAAGCACAGAGCAGTGAGATAAATTTCCCAATGAACATGTCCCTGACAAACATCCTATAGTTAGTTCTTCCTAGCCAAATACCCCAAAACAAAATAAAACAACAACTACAACAAAAATTCAAACTGTACACCCATAGAAGCCAAGGAAGTTGATAATCTGGTTAAAAATAAATGGAAAAAGAATACTTTTATGGACAAATTCCAAGGGAGCAAAACAAAAATTAATGAACTGAGCTACAGACATCAGAAGTATTACTATGAGAGAGGAATTCCGTAGCTCCAGGGGGACTGACAATGTTTTTATACATCTATGAGTCAAGATCCTCTTGCTTGCTCGGTGCCAAGTTTTATATCACCAGGGACAAAAATTCTTTTCAAAGTATTATTTTAGAGAAAATGCCATGAAAAAGAGCACTTTACATTTTGTTTTTTCGTGCTAACAACTCCCAATGTAAAGACAAGAAGTCAGGCAGTGGCAATTGGGCTGGCACCTGTTCCAAATTCTCTGTGGGGTCATACACTAACTTTTCAACAATGTTCAAAAGACACATATTTTGTTTAGAAATCATAAATGTACCAAATTATTAAAGATACTACATATTGCAGGAAAAAAAAAAGTTGAGAAAACCAATCTCCAAGGTCAAGAAGAATTATACATTTCCAAATGCTTCTTTAATAGAGATAAAGCAAGATTAGGAAGCAGTAACTGTTAAAATGTGTTCTTAGATCTAAATGAAAATAAGTAAAAGCCATTAGCTTTATATAGTGAAAAGCAAAAAAAAAAAAAAAAAAAATTCCCATGCTGTAAAGACACATTCTATGAAGATTTTTTTTTTTTTTTAAAGAAGTCAAAGCTCCAGTTTCATTATGGTGCCATAAGGCAACTATAGGCTCTCTCCTGTTGATTAAAAAGAAAAACGTCAGACAAAATACAAAAATCTCTCAAGGCCTCTGAAAAGCAATGAAAAGCAGACAGACTGTGGAGACAAGTAAAAACGTGAAGAAGTGCTATGCACAGGGCGAGTGGGAGGGGCTGAATATTCAAAGAGGTCTTTGCTTGTCTTTTCTCTCAGCCTTTCCCCTCTTTCTGTTTTATTTCCATTTTTCATAAGCAAGCTTAGGTTGAAAACATCTAACAATTTCACAGGTGAGAGTACAGGAAGCTAAAAAACTAGATTAGAAAGAATATAAGAAACTATACACCAAAACTGGGCCACTAATTGCTCTTGATTTGTTGGGATTTGTTGCTCTTTAGTAAATAACTTGAGAACCTCACTAAACATATAATAGCTAAGAGGGCCAGATGTTCATAGATGTCATATTTAGTAAGTAAAGACATTAAGATGGGAATTATTCAAGTTTAAAAAATATAGGTATCTGAAAAAAACATGAAAAATATTATCAACTTAAAGGTAATTTTTTAAAAACTGTATAGATTTCAATAATTCGTTTAATGGTTACATTCAAATCTTGGCTCAATTTCTAAAATATTATTACATTACAATGACACTTTAATAAGTTTACTATGCATTGTCCTCAGATCTGGCTATGCATGAAGTCAAACCTTATAAATATAATAAATTATCCAAGTAACTTCCCTTAGATTACAAAAATCTATGTCTTAATTCACCTTAAAAATGGTTAACCATTTATGAAATGAGCTTTTAAAAAACTACCTACTTTTGTCAGATGAAGTATAAGAAAAAAACCTCATAAAAAATGGAAACTTAAAAAAAAAAAAAATGGAAACTTACAATAAGTAACAAAAATTAAGACTCAGATCATGACAATGGCATAAAACCCGCCTACAAAATTCTTCATACCTCATTAAAATATTTTGCTTTTTCTAATTTACCAAATTCCTTGAATAACTTCCCTATAATCACCAGAAAATGTTTTGAATATTTAAGAAAACTGCTTAGTAACTCCTGCAATTCTTACCAAGGCATAGCAGAACTGGGAAAGATAAAGGAATATGGACAATATAGAAACTAAAAACAAGGAAACTAAAAACAGAGGGAAGAGAGAGGGGATTCTACTGATTGACCCCCAAGCACAGGAGCTAAGCATATGTTTAACAAGTTTCTTAAGTGAATTTTGAGTCAATCATATGGAATGCCACATAACCAAATGCCCAAAAACTAGAAGAAAGCGTTTTTAATAGTAAAAATGTTTAAATGAGTTTTGATTACTTTTCTTGATAATTTGAGGCATGAGTAATTAATAAACAATTTTTTGTATATGTGTGTATGACTAGTGTCAGGCCTCTGAGTCCAAGCTAAGCCATCATATCCCCTGTGACCTGCACATATACATCCAGATCGCCTGAAGCAACTGAAGATTCACAAAAGAAGTGAAAATAGCCTTAACTGACGACATTCCACCATTGTAATTTGCTTCTGCCCCACCCTAACTGATCAATGTACTTTGTAATCTCCCCACCCTTAAGAAGGTTCTTTGTAATTCTCCCCACCCTTGAGAACGTACTTTGTGAGATCCACCCACTGCCCACAAAACATTATTCCTAACTCCACCGCCTATCCCAAAGCCTGTAAGAACTAATGATAATCCACCACCCTTTGCTGACTCTCTTTTTGGACTCAGTCTGCCTGCACCCAGGCAAAAAAAGCTTTATTGCTCACACAAAGCCTATTTGGTGGTCTCTTCACACAGACGCGCATGAAAACTAGGACCTTCCTAACATAGTACCTTTTATATTACATATGTTTGGTGCTTGGTAAAGAAATAAATTAATAGGCAGAAACATGTTTCTCTTGTATTATCTTACAAATAAAACAACAGAAGGGGAAAAAGTGGCAGAGGGACAAGCTGGTAGGAGGTTAAGATGGGCAATATAGAAAAAAGTTGGAGATTTGCTGCACCTACCAACCCATCATCTAGGCTTTAAGCCCCACATGCGTTAGGTATTTGTCCTAATGCTCTCCCTTCCCTTGCGCCCCAACCCCCGACAGGCCCCAGTGTGTGATATTCCCCTCCCTGAGTCCACATGTTCTCATTGTTCAACTCCCACTTATGAGTGAGAACATGCAGTGTTTGATTTTCTGTTCCTGTGTTAGTTTGCTGAGAACCTGCACCTTCTGCACATGTATCATGGAACTTAAAGTAAAATAAAAATAAAGAAAAAAGTTGGAGAGTTAGTATTAAACCCATAGATGTGGTCAGGTGAAAAAGGTTACCAATTGTCAGGTCTCTGAGCCCAAGCTAAGCCATCATATCCCCTGTGACCTGTACATATACATCTAGATGGCCTGAAGTAACTGAAGAATCACAAAAGGAGTGAAAATGGCCTGTTCCTGCCTTAACTGATGACATTACCTTGTGAAATTCCTTCTCCTGGCTCATCCTGGCTCAAAAGCTCCCTCACTGAACACCCTGTGATCCCCACCCCTGCCAGCCAGAGAACAAACCCCTTTGACTGTAATTTTCTTTACCTATCCAAATCCTATAAAACGGCCCCACCCCTATCTCCCTTAGCTGATTCTTTTCACATTCAGCCCGCCTGCACCCAGGCGAGACTTGTTGCTCACACAAAGCCTGTTTGGTGGTTCTTCACATGGAAGCAAGTGAAATTTGGTTCTGTGACTTGGATTGGGGGACTTCCCTTGGGAGATCAATCCCCTGTTCTCCTGCTCTTTGCTCCATGAGAAAGATCTACCTAAGACCTCTGGTCCTCAGAGTAACCAGCCCAAGGAACTTCTCACCCATTTTAAATCCGGTAAGTGGCCTCTCTTTACTCTCTTCTCCAACCTCTCTCACTATCCCTTAACCTCTTTCTCCTTTCAGTCTTGGCGTCACACTTCAATCTCTCCCTTCTCTTCATTTCAGTTCCTTTCCTTTTCTGGTAGAGACAAAGGAGATGCATTTTATCTGTGGACCCAAAACTCCGGCGCTGGTCACGGACTCGGGAACACAGTTTTTGCTTGGTGCTTAATCACTGCAGAACGCCTACCTGATTATTCACCCACATTTCATTGGCGTCTAATCACTGCGGGGATGCCTGCCTTGGTCATTCACCCACATTCCCTTGGTAGCAAGTCAACTGCGGATATGCCTGCTTTGGCTGCTCACCCACATTGCAGCCTAGGGCTGCTCACCCACCCTTTCTCCACTTTCCTGGGGGGCAATCACCCCCCACCCCTTCTCTCCACTTTCCTGGGAGGCAAGCACCCCCTACCCCTTCTCCACTTTCCTGGGGGGCAAGCACCTCCCACCCCTCCTCCACTTTCCTGGGGGGCAAGCACCCCCCACCCCTTCTCTCCATGTCTCTACCCTCTCTTTTCTCTGGACTTGCCTCCTTGACTATAGGCAACCTTCCACCCTCCATTCCTCCTTCTTCTCCCTTAGCCTGTATTCTCAAGAACTTAAAACTCTAACTCACACCTGACCTAAAATCGAAGCGTCTTATTTTCTTCTGCAACACTACTTGACGCCAGTACAAACTCGACAGTGGTTCCAAATAGCCAGAAAACGGCACTTTCGATTTTTCCATCCTACAAGATCTAGATAATTCTTGTCGTAAAATGGGCAAACGGTCTGAGGTGCGTTAGGTCTAGGCATTCGTTTACAAATCGGTCCCTCCCTAGTCTCTGTTCCCAATGCAACACATCCCAAATCTTCCTTCTTTCCCTCCCGCCTGTCCCCTCAGTCCCAACCCCGAGCGTTGCTGAGTCTTTCCAATCTTCCTTTTTATGGACCCATCTGACCTCTCCCCTCCTCCCCAGGCTGCTCCTCGCCAGGCCGAGCCAGGTCCCAGTTTTTCCTCAGCCTCTGCTCCACCACCCTATAATCCTTTTATCACCTCCCCTCCTCACACCGGGTCCAGATTACAGTTTTGTTCCATGATTAGCCCTCCCCCACCTGCCCAGCAATTTCCTCTTAAAAAGGTGGCTGGGGCTAAAGGCATAGTCAAGGTTAATGCTCCTTTTTCTTTATCCGACCTCTCCCAAATCAGTTAGCGTTTAGGCTCTTTTTCATCAAATATAAAAACCCAGCCCAGTCCATGGCCCGTTTGGCAGCAACCCTGAGACGCTTTACAGCCCTAGACCCTGAAAGGTCAGAAGGCTGTCTTATTCTCAATATGCATTTTATTTTATTACCCAATCTGCTCCCGACATTAAATCAAGCTCCAAAAATTAAATTCCGGCCCTCAAACCCCACAACGAGACTTAATTAATCTCGCCTTCAAGTTGTACAATAACAGAGTAGAGGCAGCCAAGTAGCAATGTATTTCTGAGTTGCAATTCCTTGCCTCCACTGTGAGACAAACCCCAGCCACATCTCCAGCACACAAGAAGTCCACACACCTGAACCGCAGCTGCCAGGGGTTCCTCCAGAACCTCCTCCCCCAGTTGTTTGCTACAAGTGCCACAAATCTGGCCACTGGGCCAAGGAATGCCCACAGCCTGGGATTCCTCCTAAGCCGTGTCCCATCTGTGCGGGACCCCGGTGAAAATTGGACTGTTCAACTCACCTGGCAGCCACTTCCAGCGCCCCTGGAACTCTGGCCCAAGGCTCTCTGACTGATTCCTTCCCAGATCTTCTTGGCTTAGCGGCTGAAGACTGATGCTGCCCCATCGCCTCGGAAGCCCCCTGGACCATTACGGAGCCGAGCTTGGGGTAACCCTCACAGTGGAAGATTCCCAGCCATATGAAGACACCCTAGCTGGACAATCAGTTCTCGTTAAGAATCTGACCCCTCAAATCCTAAAACCTTGATGGACCGGACCCTACTTAGTCATCTATAGTACCCCAACTGCTGTCCGCCTGCAAGATCCTCCCCACTGGGTACATCGTTCCAGGAAAAAGCTGTGTCTGTTGGACAGCCAGCCTAATCCTTCCTCTTCCTCCTGGAAGTCGCAAGTACTCTCCCTTACTTCCCTTAAACTCACTCGCATTTCTGAAGAACAGAAATAACCCTTATAAGCCTAATACATCCCTTCAGTCTATTAGGTCTGTTCATCCTTACCCTACTTTTTACAACAGGACTTTACGAAGTCACCCCTACTTGGACTGAGCCCCAAAAACTAGTCATCCCTACTATCTTCTGTCTAGTCATACTCCTATTCACCATTCTCAACTACTCATAAATGCCCAACTCTTGTTTACTCTGCTGGTTTACACTGTTTCTCCAAGCCATCATAGCTGATATCTCCTAGTGCTATCCCCAAACCGCCACTCTTAACTCTTAAATAATCTTTGCTGGCGGGGCTATGCTGAACCTCCTTAGGCACTCTCTAATTGGATTTCCTGGGTCCTCCCAATTCTTAGTCCTTTAATACCTGTTTTTCTCCTTCTCTTATTTCGTTTAGTTTTTCAATTCATAAAAAACCGTATCCAAGTCATCACCAATCATTCTACACGACAATGTTTCTTCTAACAACCCCACAATATCACCCCTTACCACAAAATCTTCCTTCAGCTTAATCTCTCCCAGTCTAGGTTCCCACGCGGCCCCTAATCCTGCTTGAAGCAGCCCTGAGAAACATCGACCATTATCTCTCCATACTACCCCCAAAAATTTTCACTGCCCCAACTCTTTACCACTATTTCATTTTATTTTTCTTATTAATATAAGAAGACAGGAATGTCAGGCCTCTGAGCCCAAGCTAAGCCATCATATCCCCTGTGACCTGCATATACATCTAGATGGCCTGAAGTAACTGAAGAATAATAAAAGAAGTGAAAATGGCCTGTTCCTGCCTTAACTGATGACATTACCTTGTGAAATTCCTTCTCCTGGCTCATCCTGGCTCAAAAGCTCCCCCACTGAGCACCTTGTGACCCCCACCCCTGCCAGCCAGAGAACAACCCCCTTTGACTGTAATTTTCCTTTGCCTACCCAAATCCTAAAAAACGGCCCCACCCTATCTCCCTTCGCTGACTCTTTTTGGACTCAGCCCGCCTGCATCCAGGTGAAAAAAACATCCTTGTTGCTCATACAAAGCATGTTTGGTGCTCTCTTCACACGGATGCGAGTGAAACCACTATGTAAAAGTATACAAAGTCTATACATACATGCCTTACATTATATTTCCTAGACCTGATCTGAACAAATAGTTGGGACATAAGTTCAAACCATTTTCTCTGATCTCCTCTGATGGTTAGCTGACAATAAAGTTTTTGTATACATGGAAATAAAAAGCCTCCTCTGCCAAGACTGGCTGAAGGGATGCTCCAAATGTTTATTAAATGGGAGGCAAAGAGATAAGATATCTCTGGGTCAGAAAGCTCAGCAAACTCATATAAGCAAACTTTAAAAGCAGTTCAGATTCTGTGTCCTTAAGTATAGACTAGAAAGTAAGCTCCCCCATGGGGAAGAATAATCAGTGCTGGCCAGAGAACAAAGATGTTGGGGAAAGAGGACTGTTACTCATGTTTTGGTTTGAAGGCAAAAGGTAGGAGGACAAACCTCTGATAAAGAGTAAAGAAGGAATTAGAAAACAATCCTTAAAACACAGTCTTAATGGGTAATATTTAGAAAAGAAAAAAGAAAATTTAACTTACATCAAAGTTTGTCGCTGAATGTTGAATGTGCTACATATAATAGCTGGGGGTATGAGTTTATTGGTACAGAACAACTAGGGAATTGGGCCCAAAGTATGTCACAAGAAAATTCTGGAAGGAGAACTTGCCTTCAGAAATTGGACATGTATCTCAGGTACAGAGTAAGTTCAATGAGATAGGTCAAGCAAGTCTCAGAAGTAAGCAAGCTTATGTGGTTAGATCACTGGGCAAAAAATGACTGTCTCAGGGTAGAAATTATCTAACTGTGCCATTTTTATAACTTAGGGTAAGTGTGGGGCCCATGTGTTACAAGTGTGTATTTATGGTTAACAAGAGTCAGGCTGCTATAACTAGAGTTGGTAAAAGTTTTAATATCTAATATCTATTAATTTTCTCAATTATTTATCTATTCACTCACTGACTCAGATATATATATTCATATTACTGCATGGCTGTGTTGAATGCTTGGCCTGGCTCTAAGAATACAAAAATGAACAAAACTGACATGGTCTCTACATTGTGGAGCTTACAGTCTAGAAGAAAAAAAAAAAAAATTAAAAAATACACTAATACTTAAATTAAGGACTAGACAAAAAATTATACAGAATACTACAAGAGCCCATGACAGGTCTTGAGGGTCCTCCTCTAAGTCAAGGATAGCTTCCTAAAAGATCTGACATTTAAGCAACAATATGAAGAATGAGTAGAAGTTAGGCCTTTAGAGCCCCTAATACTAAATTTTAATTTGGCTTGTTTAAGGAAGAGAGGCGTGTGAGAACAGAAAAGCCATGCTGAAGGACCAGACGAGAGTTTTACTCCAGATTCTAATCTAGTAAGAGGCCAATTTTAGCTTCCCTAATCTGCGACTTGACCAATTATTGTTCTCCCTTCTGGCTTCCTTTCCCTGTTGTCTCCAGAAAGATATGAAGTTGTGCACAGCGATCCTGATACCACTGCAAAGAAGGTTGCATATTAATTAAAAGTTATCAGATAGGAAAAGCCACAGAGAACAAATTCGGCATATAAGCACTACATTGGCCTAAAATCTGATTAATTATTTAATTAAAAAATCTCCTAGCCCTTCAAAAATACTTAAAGGTTCAAAATATATATTATACCTTGGTCAGACTGTGATGAAAATTGGAACTTCATATTTGGTTTTCCTCCCAAAACCGGCAATCCCAGTCAAACCGTAAGAAAACATCAATCAAACTCAAATTGAGAAGCATTCTACAAAAGACCTGACCAGTATACCTTAAAATCATCAAGGCCATCAAAAATAAGAAAAGAAATTGTCACAGCCCAGAAAAACCTAGAAATATGACCACATGTAATGTGAAAATCTACAAGGGATCCTCAAAGGACATTACAGGAAAAACCAATTCAATCCAAATAAAATATGGAGTTAGTAAACTAGAGATGTATGTATTGGAGCATATAAAAACAAGTATCAGGCACAATATCGCAGTACCTTGGGCCATGCTGTACCAATCTGACCAGATAAGTTTATACTGACAGTGTGATTTATGGTGAATGCTTGTTTTTGCTCTGGGAAGTACTGGAATCTGGATAGTTGAGGTCAGTCTTGCCAGCACTGCAGTACACCAGTGTGACTAACCTCCAGTAAAATTCTGGACACTAAGACTGAAGTGAACTTCTCTGCTTGGTAGTGACTTCACACCTGCTGTCACACATAGTTGCTGGGAGAATTAAGTGTGTTCCCATGTGACTCCACTG
The DNA here is from genome assembly GCF_024542745.1 of Macaca thibetana thibetana. Classification (NCBI taxonomy): domain Eukaryota; kingdom Metazoa; phylum Chordata; class Mammalia; order Primates; family Cercopithecidae; genus Macaca; species Macaca thibetana. Next base: position 66,605,095 of record NC_065582.1, read on the forward strand.
GAAAAGGACATCTAGAAGCTTGTACCCGGTTTCTTCTGGACGTTACCCATGCACCTTTTCCCTTTGCTTATTTTTATCTGTATGCTTTCACTGTTAACAAATCATAACCATGAGTCTAACAGCTTCTGAGTCCAGTGAGTCCTTATAGTGAATCATCAAGCCTGAGAGTAGTCTTGGAAACCCCAATGAAGACAGATGCACAGACAGATAGGTAATAAAATTACAAACAAATTAACAGTTCTCCAGAACTCACACCTCCCCATACTCTCCATCTACATTCAACCCAGGACATTAAAGAAAACTTTATACCAAACCTTTAAACTTACCCTTAAATTTATTTCAGGCCTATGATGGAGTTCTCAAACATCTACTGCTAGTTTTCAAATTAAGTTTTATCAATCTACCTACTTTTCCCATTTTAGCATCATGCTCCATTTTACTTTAGAGCATTCCTCTTTCTATAGGATCAAAACCAGAAGAAATTTCATTCTTAATAAACTTTTTTTTTCTAAAAACATATTTAAAACTGCAAAGCAGTTCTCTAAAGAGTACATGAAATTCAGATAGCAATTTTAACATAGGACATGTGAATATGTCTTATGCTGTGGCATGGCTGTAAATCATTAAATCTAGGACTTTCAAAAATGGACAAATAGGGACCTTTGTTTCTGATCATAGCGTAAAAAAGATAACATTTACTTTTCTGTCTTGCTATGGTTTGGATACGATTTGTTTGGTCCTGCCAAATCTCACTGAAATTTGATCCCCAATGTTGGAGGTAGGGCCTAGGTGAGAGCTGTCTGGATTGTGGGAGTAGATCCCTCAATGAATGGCTTGGTGCCATTCTCCAGGAGTGAGTAACTTTTCACTCTTAGTTCCCATAAGAACTGGTAATTGAAAAGAGCCTGGCATCTCTCTCTTGCTGCTTATCTTGCCATGTGATCTCTACATGCAAGCTCCTCTTCACCCTCTACACAGTGAAAGCTTCCTATGGACCTCACCAGAAAGAGATGCTGGTTCCATGCTTCTTGTACAGCCTGCAGAACCATGAGGCAAATAAACCTCTTTTCTTTATAAATTATCCAGCCTGAGGCATTCCTCTATAGCAATACTAAATGGACTAAGACATGTCTGGGGGAAAAAAAAAAAAAAACTAAAAGAAGCAAATAAAATATATAAAGCATCAACTTTCAGGACACTGAACATCTGAATGAAAGACAATGACCCTTGAGAGAAGAGGAACCAATAAGATAAGCTCTATGACTGCACCCAACTTATTGACTGGAAAAAGTTCGTAGGTCATAGCAATGCAAACCTTAGGCAGAACCTACAAACTCCAAGTTGAGAAGACAGAGCTAGGAGTATGGGGAAGTCAAAGTGGCTAGAGTTTGCAGGGTAGAGTACTGGAGATAATAAATAAAGTTCCCAGGGAGAAAACCTTTAAAATCTGCAGAAGGTCCATATATATATGTGTGTGTGTGTATATATATATGTGTATGTGTGTGTGTGTGTGTGTGTGTGTATGTGTGTGTGTGTATATATATATATATATATATATATAAAGGCATGGAGAACTTAATGGGCAAGAAGGAAGGAAAGAAGAAGAAAACAGCTCCCCTGCACAGAGACAGAGGGAGTGGGGATTCAAACAAAGAGAAAACCCTGTGTATGACGGAAAAGTGGCTGCCAAATATTGTTATAAGTGCATACACATGAAGAAAACACACAAGACCAAAGAAAAGCACCTAAAAAGAATAGAGGAAGTAATACTTAAAGCTCACAAAGGGCCAGAAATAGTGCCTCCTCTCAATAGCCAGAGTGGAAACTCATAATTCATAGGGCATTAGGTAGAGTACTAAAAAGGGCCCTACCTCAATAGAGGGGAAAAATTAACCCTATTCAAAACACTGCCTTAGTCCCACCTCAGAAAATTTAAACACAAGACTCAAAAGGATCAAACTGTTACCAAAACACTGAACCACACCTCAAAACTACACTCAAAAATATTTTTGTAAATACTAAAATCTTTATGAATATTTAAAAAACCCATCTCCCAACAAGATAAAATTTACAATGTCTAGAATTCAATCAGAAATTACCAGGCACGCAAAACCCTGCTCTAGTCCCCAAGATCATGGTTTCCTTTTATGAAAAGAAAAGAAAAGAAAAGAAAAGAAAAGAAAAGAAAAGAAAAGAAAAGAAAAGAAAAAAGAAAAGAAAAGAAAAGAAAAGAAAGAAAGAGAGTAAAAGAAAATAACTTTGCAACTGGAAAAAAAAATGAACAAGCATGCAGAGAAACAGAAAAATATACCCATAAGGAGAAGGAGAAAAATCAATAAATTGAAACTGATCCAAAAATTACACAGATGATAGAATTAGTAGACAAGGACATTAGAAGTTATTATAAATGCATTACCTATGTGTAAATAAAGGAAACACTGAAAACAGTAAGTAAAAAAGTATAACATTTTAAAAAGATAAAAATCAGGCCGGGCGCGGTGGCTCAAGCCTGTAATCCCAGCACTTTGGGAGGCCGAGACGGGCGGATCACGAGGCCAGGAGATCGAGAGACGATCCCGGCTAACACGGTGAAACCCCGTCTCTACTAAAAAATACAAAAAAAAAAAACTAGCCGGGTGAGGTGGCGGGCGCCTGTAGTCCCAGCTACTCGGGAGGCTGAGGCAGGAGAACGGCGTAAACCCGGGAGGCGGAGCTTGCAGTGAGCTGAGATCCGGCCACTGCACTCCAGCCTGGGTGACAGAGCAAGACTCCGTCTCAAAAAAAAAAAAAAAAAAAAAAAGATAAAAATCAAACTTCTAGAGAAGAGAACTACAATGTCCATAATTTTAAAAGGCACTGAATGGAATTAACAGGAGACCAGCCATTTCAAAAGGGGAAAAAGGCTGGTAGGCACAGCACTAGATAGAGATCACTGAAAATCAAACAAAAAAAGTAAAAAAGAAGACACAACCTCCATATATATGTGTGTAATTTGAGTCTCCAGTGAGAGAGGAAAGAGCAAACACTAAATATTTGAATAAATTTTTTTTTTCAAATTTGACTAACACTGTAAGCTCATATATACAAGAACATGAATAAACCGAAAGCACAAGAAACATGAAGAAAACTACCAAGGCACATGATAACCAAATTGCTTAAAACCAATGATAAAATGTTAAAAGCAATGAGGCGGGGGTTGGGGAACATACTATACAGACAAGACAAAGAAAATGAAGAAAGCAGATTTCTTTTTAAAAAAATACAAGAGAGAAGACAGTAGAGCAAAACCATTAAAGAACACAAGGAGGGAGGAATGTCAACCTAGAATTCTTTATTCAGTTAAAATATCTTCCTAAAACAAAAACAAAATACTTTTTCAGATATTAAGAAAAAAAAACTGAAGAAATTCATGACCAGGACACCTGCATTACAGGAAATGTTAAAGTAAGTGCTTCAAGAGGAAGGAACATGATACCAGATAGAAACTTGAATCTACACAAAAGACTAAAGAGAACTGGTGAAATGGTGACTACATTGAGTACATATAAAGATCACTTTTCCTTAATATTTAAATTCTTCAAAAGAAAATACTCTGTTTAGTGCAAAACTGATGATAATATGCTTTGAAGTTTACAATATATGTAAAAGTAAATGTATGACAACAACAGCACAAAGGCCAGGAGGGAAAGAAACAACATAAATATATTGTTCTAAGATTCTTACACTGTACACATGGTATAATAACACTTAAAGGTAGACTGTGATAATTTAAAGATGTCCCAAGGGAAATTCTAAAATATATTGAACTAAATGGAAATGAAAATACACATATCAGTTTTGTGTGATGCAGCTAAAGCAGTGCTTAATGAATGTTTATGGCTTTGAATGCCTGTATTAGAAAACAAGAAAGATCTAAAATCAGTAACCACATATCCCACCTTAAGAAACCAGAGGAAGAAGAAGAAATTTCCTTCTGTTTGCATAAAACAAACAGAAGGAAAGAAATAACAAAGATTAGATTAGAAATAAATAAAACGGAAAACAGAAAACCAATAAAACAAGGCTGGGCGCAGTGGCTCACACCTGTAATTCCAGCACTTTGGAAAGCGGAGGTGGGCAGATCACTTGAGGCCAGGAATTTGAGACCAGCCTAGCCAACATGGCGAAAACTCTTCTCTAGTAAAAATACAAAAACTAGCCAGGCGTGATAGTGCACGCCTATAATCCCAGCTACTCACTCTAGTGGCTGAGGCACAAAAATGGCGTGAACCCAGAAGGCAGAGGTCGCAGTGAGCCATGATCATGCCACTGCACTCCAGCCTGTGCGACAGAGTGAGACTCTTGTCTCAAAAAAAAAAAGAAGGAAAAGAAAGAAAACCAATTTGAAAAGATCAATACAATTGACAGACCTCTAGCCAGCTGACCAGGGAAAAGAGAGAGTAAACACACATTACCAATATGAAAAATGAAAGACTGGACACACCACTGATACAGCAGAGATTAAAAATACAAGGAAATACTATGAATGACTCTTTGGCCATAAATTCAACAACTTAGGTGAAACAGAATTCCTGAAAAAATACAAACTACCAAAACTCACTTGAGAAAAAAAACCAGATAACCTGAATAGTCCTAGATTTAGTAAAAATATTAAAATTTACATAAGCCTTCCAAATAATGAAAATTCCAGACCCAGATGATTTCAGTGGAGAACCTATAAGGGAAAAATAATACTAATTGTACACAATTTTTTCCAACAAATAAAAACTAAAGGGAATATTTCCCAACTCATTTCACTGTGCCAACATTATCCTAATATCAAAAGCAGACAAAAACATTCTAAGAAAACTACAGAACAATATTCCTCATGAACATATATGCAAGAATCCTCAACAAAATATTAGCAGACAGTATTCAGCAATGTGTAAAAGGAATATTCAAATGGAGTTTATTCCAGGACTACAAGACTGATTCAACACTGATAATCAATTAACATAATTCATATTGACTAAGAAACACCCTAAGATTATCTCAATAGATAACATAGAAAACATTCAAAATAACTTAAGATCCATTCATAATTATAAAAAAAGAAAAGTAAAAAAACACCTCTCAGCCAGTTAGAAATGTAATGGAACTTTCTTAACCCAATAAAGGACATTTTATTTTTATTTATTTATTTATTTATTATTATTATACTTTAAGTTGTAGGGTACATGTGCATAACGTGCAGGTTTGTTACATATGTATACTTGTGCCATGTTGGTGTGCTGCACCCATCAACTCATCATTTACATCAGGTATAACTCCCAATGCAATCCCTCCCTCCTCCCCCCTCCCCATGATAGGCCCCTGTGTGTGATGTTCCCCTTCCTGAGTCCAAGTGATCTCATTGTTCAGTTCCCACCTATGAGTGAGAACATGCGGTGTTTGGTTTTCTGTTCTTGTGATAGTTTGCTAAGAATGATGGTTTCCAGCTGCATCCATGTCCCTACAAAGGACGCTAACTCATCCTTTTTGATGGCTGCATAGTATTCCATGGTGTATATGTGCCACATTTTCTTAATCCAATCTGTCACTGATGGACCTCTGGGTTGATTCCAAGTCTTTGCTATTGTGAATAGTGCTGCAATAAACATACGTGTGCATGTGTCTTTATAGCAGCATAATTTATAATCCTTTGGGTATATACCCAGTAATGGGATGGCTGGGTCATATGGTACATCTAGTTCTAGATCCTTGAGGAATCGCCATACTGTTTTCCATAATGGTTGAACTAGTTTACAATCCCACCAACAGTGTAAAAGTGTTCCTATTTCTCCACATCCTCTCCAGCACCTGTTGTTTCCTGACTTTTTAATGATCGCCATTCTAACTGGTGTGAGATGGTATCTCATTGTGGTTTTGATTTGCATTTCTCTGATGGCCAGTGATGATGAGCATTTTTTCATGTGTCTGTTGGCTGTATGAATGTCTTCTTTTGAGAAATGTCTGTTCATATCCTTTGCCCACTTTTTGATGGGGTTGTTTGTTTTTTTCTTGTAAATTTGTTTGAGTTCTTTGTAGGTTCTGGATATTAGCCCTTTGTCAGATGAGTAGATTGCAAAAATGTTCTCCCATTCTTAAAAGCTAACATCATACTTAATGATGAATGGGGATCAGGAGTAACTGTTTAACGAGTATAGAGTTTGTTTGAAAAGAAGAAGTTCTGGAGATGGATCCAGTGATGGCTGCACAGCAACGCAAATTCACTTAATGATGCCACACTGTACACTTAAAAATGGTGCATTTTATGTTATGCATATTTTATCACAGTAAAAATAAACAAACTTTCCCCATATATAGTTCTCAAAACTTCAAGTTATAATTAAAGTTTCTAGAAGACTACGGTTACACATAGAAATAGGGTTAACCCTGTCTAGGGGAATAAAAATGCATCAAAGATCTAAATGTAAGAGTTAAAATTATAAAACTCTTAGAAGGAAAAAACAGAGTAAACCTTAAAGCCCTTGGATTTGACAACAGTTTTTCAAATGTGACACCAAAGGTACATTCAACAACAACAACAAAAAGATAACTGGACTTAATCGAAATTTTTTTTTAAACTTTTGTGCTTCAAAGAACCCTATCAAGAAAGTGAAAGAGACAACCAACTGAATGGAAAAATATATGTGCAAATAACATATCTGATAAAGGAATCATATCTAGAATACATAAAGAGCTCTCACAACTCGATAATACAAAGACAAATCATCCAATTAAAAAAGAAAAGGATCTGACTAGACATTTCCCTAAGCAGATACAATACAAATGGTCAATAAGCAAATAAAAGGACGCTCAACATCATTAGTCATTTAGGAAATGAAAGTCAAAACCACAATGAAATAATACTTCACACCCACTAGGATAGCTGTAATAAAAAAGACAAATAATAACAAGTGTTAGCAAAGAAGTGGAAAAAATAGGAACTCTCTATATACTACTGGTAAGAATGTAAAATGGTGCAGACACTTTGGAAAATATCTAGAAGCTCCTCAAAAGGTTAAACATAAAGTTACCATATGACTCAGCAATTCCACTTCCAGATATGTACCTTAAAGAATTAAAAGCAAGTGTTCAAACAAAAACTTGTACATGAATGTTCACAGCAGGATTATCATAATAGCCAAAAAGTAGAAACAACCCAATTGTCCATCAACTGATGAACTGATAAATCAAATGGGCTATATCAACACAATGGAATATGATCTGGCAGTTTAAAAAAATTAAATACTGATACATGCTACAACATGCATGAACCTGGAAAACCTATGCTAAGTAAAATAATCCAGTCACAAAGAGCCACATATTCTATGATTCCATTTATATAAAATGTACAGAACAGGCAAATTGAAGTGAGATGGGCAGGTTGGGAGGTGATAAGTACAGGGCACAACGTTTCTTTTTAGGATGCTGAAAAATCTTTAAAAATTGACTGTGGAGATGGTTACTTGATTTCATGGATATACTAAAGACCATGGAATTGTACCTTTAAATGAGTAAATTGTTTGGTATGTGAATTACATCTAAATAAAGCTGCTACCCAACAAAAACATATGGTGTGATGGCTAATTTTAGGTGTCAACTTGACTGAATAAAGGGATATCTAATAGCTAGTAAAGCATTATTTCTGGGTGTATCTGTGAGGATGTTTCCAAAGGAGAATGGTGGGAGTCAATGAACTCAGTAGGGAAGATCAGCCCTCAATGTGGGCAGGCACCATCCAATCAGCTAAGAGCCCAGACAGAATAAAAAGGCAGTAAAAAGGCAAAATTTGCTCTTTTTCCTGGAACTAGAATATCTTTCTTTACTTGTCCTTGGATATTGGAACACTCGGTTCTCCAGCCTTTGGACTCTGGGACTTATACCAGCAGCCCCCTGGGTTCTCAGGCCTTCAGTCTCAGACTGAGAATTACACCACTGGCTTCCCTGATTATAAGACTCTGGGACTTGGACTGAGTCGCACTACCTTCTATAGGCTTCCCTAAATCTCCAGCTTGCAGGCGGCCTATGAGGGACTTCTCAGCCTCCATAATTGTGTGAGCCAATTCCCCCAATAGATGTCCTCTCCTCCTCTCTATCTATCTATCTATCTATCTATCTATCTATCTATCTATCTATCCATCCATCCATCCATCCATCTACCTACCTACCTAGCTATCTACCTAGCTACCTATTTATCTACCTACCCATCCATCCACCCACCCATCTATCCATCCATCTACCCCATTGGTTGTTTCTCTTGAGAATCCTGACTAATACATATGGAAAGGCAAAAGAACTATTTCTGAAAAAACAGAACTACCATAAACCGCTTCACAAAATACCCACTCAGCCATTCAACTAACATTAAGTTAGTTGTTATTATTTGCCAAGCACTAGGGATACAAAGGTACACAAAACACAATTATGTCCGCAAGGCATATATGTGTATTTGGAGTTCATGTGTATGAAGGGCATGAGGTGTACACATTACAGGATCTTTGGTAACCGAGAGGTCATAAAATAATTTTTCAGGCAGATGGGAGGACAGCATGTGCAAAAATATGAAGTGGTTCAACAAGACTAGAGCATAAAGTGAGATGAAAGTAGAGGAGGAGACTAAAGAGCACAGATTTCATCCTAGAGATGATCAACAGGCAGTTAGGCTGATAGACTTTAAGTTATATTAGTAATTTCTTTTGGAAAGATCACACTGTGAAGTAATGGGACCAGTGAACTAAAGGGAGATCAAATGAGTGTACAATTACTTCATATCTGCATATAGTAAAGTGATGAAGTGTGGTACCACAAAAGAACCACATTAACCCTACTAGTGGGTACTAGTCTTTATGTAAATTATTATCTCCTTTACTCTATATGAAAATATGTACCTATAGCAAACACTAATGAAGTATTTACAGAGTACTGATCAAATGTACAAAGAAGCAAAGCATATGCCTCTATCACAACTTCAACATTATTTCTAAATACCGAACAAGATAACCATCAGAAATTGCAAATTAAATTTTCCATTTACAGCCTGAGAGGAAGGCTATTTGATTTCACCAAAAGTTAATCAGGATCAGAGCTGAGGACAGGAATCGATGATCCTTCCAGTAACTTTTGCTATCTCTCCCATTTTTCCTCCTTTATAAAAGCCCAAGAAAAGTAAGGTATAAAAAGAAAAGTGAAATGAAAGAGTTAAACTTCTGAAATATTTAAGGAGATTAAAACTACAATCTTAATTTTGGCACTATTTCCTGGTAAAAAGTAATCTACTTTCCCAAATGTGCTTTCCTGTTCAATTGCTATTACTTAAAACTATAAAAATGCACAAGAGAAGTTGGCTAGAAAGACTGGGATCTTGGGAGTGATAGAAGACACTTTTCTGTCTAGACAACAAGAAGCAAATCAAAAGAAACCAACTTTAAAAGCCCTGCCAAGAACCAATATGGAATTAATAGCATTTCCACAGGTTATACTATTTATTCCAAAAAAAGCAATCTTTAATAAAGCATCATAGAAACCCTCAATGTTTGAGCCTGTAAAAAAATAAAATATAAAATGCAGTACTGAATTTAAAGAATAAAAACTAAAATGAATTTCTTCTAATTATCCTAAGGGCATATGAAGAATAAAATATAATTATAGTCAATTAAACTACTTCACTCAAACCTTTGCACCAGAAATGTACTGCCAATGAGCTCATCCTATGAAACTCAACTGACTGTCACATTCTGATGTTCTAGGCTCATCTAAAAAGGTGCCAGGTGAAAATATAGTACTACCTTTTAAATATGTAATTAGTGAAAGTTTTTTGATCATTCATATAATTAAGAAAATTGCCACATTTTAAAACGGGAGTAAATAAGAAATGTTTATTTAACTAATGATATGTGGTATACACTCAATTTGATAGCCAACGACCTCTAAGTTTAACCTGGATCGGAGCTTACCAAGGGGTTTGGTGTTATACAATTAGTCCTGAGGCTCTGGCTGCAGTTCACTTTACAAAACTGGGTTCACAAGAAAATGGAGTACTACCTCTCTAATGGTTTATACATTAGCTCATTGTGAACCGAATGTCCAAATTCTGAAAACTAGAATCCAAAGGCAAGATCAAAAAGTATAAAGATGAATTACTTCCAAATAATAAGGAACAACATAAAACGCTACATAAAATGAAATAAGAAAGCATGGAGATGAGGGGAGGCAAGTGTAGATGCATGAAAGAATTAAACTTGATGATACTCAATTTGTATATATTTGGTTAAGAACGCCATTTATCACTGATAATTGTTATGGTGCACACAGAGAAACTTATCATAATGATAATATATGAATACAAACATTAAAAGCACTATTTTTTTGTTTACCTTACTAAAATAAGAATTTTTAATAGTAGACAAAAGCAGCAAAATATTTCTGCAGAAAACATAAAAGACTTCTTTATATCCTTCCAGAGTAGATAGCATAGTACTATTATAGGCATTTTTATTCTAAAAATGTTAAATTCACTCAACATGGATTAGAAATCACAAAAGAAATCAGCTGCTCTATAAAATATGAAAAATCTAAGTGTTTCATGAGGGTAATAATAGACTTTATTGTACTTTGGTAAAGAAGAAGGATGAGAAATTCATTTTCACATATATCTGAAATTTATCATTTAATATGGGGTTTATTCATGAAAATTACAGTTATTCATTCACTCAACAAATATTGTCTGGGTATCTACTATGTGCTATTCATATGCTAAGTACTAAGGATATAAATAAAAGGTAAGAACCTACTGTCATGTACTGTAAAATCCATTGAAAGTAATGGCCCAGCTATACCCGTTTATCTAAAACTTTAACACTTTTATAGGAAGAAGATATATAATTCATAATTATTTTTCATTTTCTAAAATCTGCATTTATCTAAAGATTATTCACTATCAATTTCTGATAATAAAGATCTATCCAAAAGTTAAGAAAATAAATTAGTGAAAAGTAAAAAGAAAATAATCAAAGTGAAAATGAGTTCCTGCTTAAGGTTTTTATAATTTTAAATTTTTATCATATATCATAAATTAGAATAACCTTTCTGAAAACAAAAACTTGATATATGTCACAAGCTTTAAAAATCATACATTTCAATCTTACAATTTTATTTCTAAAAATCATAAATGCAAAGATTTACACACAAATATATTTATAACAATGGTATGGAAAAATAGACAAAAGCCTAAATATTTGAGTGAAGGAGGATCAACCAATTACAGTTTATCCATATAAAAGTCTTTGGTGTAGTCATTTAAAAAGTTTTGCCAACAAATTTTAAAGTAAAATGTTTACTATATAATTTTAAGTAGAAAAAGCAGAATATAAAACTACATATATCTTAAGATCAACTACATCAAAATATACAAAGAAGGCTAGGCGCTGTGGCTCACACCTGTAATCCCAGTACTCTGGGAGACTGAGGTGACTAGATCACCTGAGGTCAGGAGTTAGAGACCAGCCTGGCCAACAAGGTAAAACCTCATCTCTACTAAAAAAAAAAAAAATACAAAAATTAGCCAGGCATGGTGGCACGTGCCTGTACTCTAAGCTATTCGGGGGGCTGAGGCAGGAGAATCCCTTGAACCTGGTAGGTGAAGGGTGCAGGGAGCTGAGATTGTGCTGCTGCACTCCAGCATAGGTGACAGAGTGACACTCCATCTCTAATATATGTATATACATACACACACACAAAATCTTACAGGAACTGTAACAAAATGTTAATAGCTGTTATCTCTGGATAAGAAAATTGGAATTTCACAATGTATATTAGCATATTTCTAAATTGTAAGGATTCATGCTGTAAAGAAAATGCATTTGACCTTAATGTCACTGTAATCACCATTCAGAAGCTCCAAAAGAAGGAAACATTACATTTAAGTAAGTGGCTAACACTTGTGGTCTCCTAAAGTTAGTAATGTATTAACATTTATATTTTCACTGGCAATATTTCCATCCTAGCACCTTTCTAGCAAACTTAAATATAAGTAGGCAAGTGTGATTTGGAAATTTTAACTTTATGCACTAAAATCTTTTCTGAAAACATGCTAAATGCCCATTATACTATTTCTTAAATGTTGATAATTAGCCATTTGATACAGGTTTTCTATACCAAAATAAGTATTAACCATCTGCAGAAATAATCTGGAGAAATTTTTGTAGATGTAATTGCCAGAAATCAGGAAACTGAATTTTTAGGAATCCAATTACAGAAATGTTGACTTCTCAGGAAAATTTTTATTATCTGAAGCAAGCATAAAATGCAGTATAAGAAAGTACTTTCACCAGTGTTAATCACTCCAGAGCTCATGAGGAACATCACAGTACACCATGGCCTTAGGCCAAATAATAAAGTGCCAAATGGAAAATGGCACAAGTCCATGGATTGTAAATACTGTATTAAAGGAAAATAAAGGAAAAAATCTTTCATTACAGCAATTAAATATGCAGTTGTAGTACCAGTTCCTATGATGAATAAATCAGTTTGGTAATTCCAAGAGTGGATGCTGTTTAAACACATTCCCCATTGGCAGTAATTTTAAGTTTAAAACCTCACCGTATGTTCTTTAGTTACAAACTGTTTTAAACTCGAAAGTGTTTCTGATTGGTGTAGTTTGTAACTATCACCTGAAATTCTGACATGTGGCATTTGATGACAGGGCCTCTACCTGACCCATTATTTTACGCAACAGTAGGCAATAAAATGTAGATCAATATTGCAAATTTAAAAAACTCATAATAATCAGCCAAGGTTTTATAACATCAATTCTAAGGAAAGTTTCTACTAACCCAACATCAATCATCCATTATTACATAATTCCATTTGTCAAATTATTTACATTAAATGAGCATGTTCTGCTATAGAAATTTTTGAAAATTAACTTAAAACTTAAGTGAATTTGAAAATGTCTCAAAAAGAATTCAAAACCACACTAAGTAACCTAAACTAGCAGTAAGTCCTTAGAGAATGTTCCTATCCATAGAGCACTGTTATCAGCCTAAATTTACAAAACAACTGTATTACATAAAAAGTTAACAAATATATGCATCCTTTAGCTTTTTTTAATTACCCCAAAAATTAGCAACTTTAAGCAACAGACATGTATTATTTCTGACAGTTCTGAGAGTTAACTGGGTGATTCTTCTGGTGTGGACAAACTTCAATTGGGATAGGATAGTCCAGCATGATGTCACATGTCTGGTAATTGACAGGACAGCTGGGTAGAAGGATTCTCAGCTATGAGGGCTCATTCTGTTCCACAGGGTCTGTCATCCTCCAGGAAGCTAGTAAATATTTCTTAATATAGATAAGGCAGGATTTAAAAGAGCAGCAAGGGAAGGCAAGCCTCAAGCACTTTCAAGCCTGTGTGCATCATGATTGCTGATATCACACTGGACAAAGAAAGTAAAAGGGCCAGGCACAGACTTAAAGCCTGCAAAAACTGATTCCATTTCCTTTATCATAGGAGTACAAAACTGCAACATAAAAGGGCAAACACACAGTAATGGGAAGAACTTGTGGTCATTTATTGCAATCACATTGCAAAATACAAAAAGTCACTGCTCCCCAAGCCATGACAACTAAGTTTCCATAAGAAATCCTTTTGATCACTTCATAATGATAAATATTAGCATATTAAAAGACTGAGAAGTCCAGAAGAAAAGAAACTATTGGTTTTATTTAAACCAACAATCCCAAAACTTATATGACGACAAAACACGTTGTTCGAGGAATACAGTCACTTTTAAAAGTGAAAACAGGTCCAGCATGGTGACTTGCACTGGCAATTTTAGCACTTTGGGAGGCTGAGGCAAGCAGTTCACTTGAAGCCACAAGTTCCAGACCACTCTGGGCAACAAAGCAAGACTTTGTCTCTACAAAAAATAAAAAATTTAGCAAGGTGCAATGGCATGTGCCTGCTATTGCAACTACTCAGAAGGCTGAGTCGAGAGGATTATTTGAGCAGAGAAATTTGAAGCTACAGTTAAGTTAGCTTTGCACCACTGCACTCCAGCCTGGGTGACAGAGTGAGCTCCTTTCTCTTTTAAAAAAAAAAAAAAAAAAAAAAAAAAAAAAAAAAAAAAACTGAAAACAAATCCTTATCATTCATTCCACATAGTCTGCTTCATTTATCTAATATCATTTTAGTTTCCTTTGTTTTGTTTTTTATTTTTAGCTAACAATGTAAAAATATTAGTCAATGACCGAGAGAACTATGGATACTGAAATGCCTATACACAATGAGGTAAAGGATACAACTAGGCCAGACTCTCTAAAAAGGCTCTAAGTTTTCAAATAATTGTAATGCTAGAGCTTTTGCAAGAAACAGTACAACTGTGATGAAATTGATGATGGAAAGATGGCAAAATAGCAGTTTCTACTGCTCTTTCCTCAAAGAAATATCAATTTGAAAACTGCCCACACTTGAAAATACCTTCACAACAGCTAAGGAATCCAAGTGAGAGATTAGAGTACCTGGGTGGAGAACAAAAATAAGGAAACAGGCCAGGCACAGTAGCTCACACCTGTAATCCCAGCAGTTTGGGATGCCCAGGTGAGCAGACTGCTTGAGACTAGGAATTCAAGACTACCCTGAGTAACATAGTGAGACCCCATGTCTACAAAAAATAAAGTAAAACAAAAAATTAGCTAGGTGTGGTGGCATACACCTGTAGTCCTAGCTATTCAGGTACTGAGGTGGGAGGATCAACTAAACTCAGGAGACTGAAGCTGCAGTGAGCCGTGATCACACCACTGCACTCTAGCCTGGGCAACAAAGGGAGACTTCGTCTCAAAAAAAAAATAAATAAGAAAACATGCATTGAAGAAACTAGGAAGTAAAGTTTCCCATTAAATGCTTCATCCCACCCCCAACTTCTGGCAGCACAATGTGGAGAGAAATGCTGTCCACATGGAAGAAGGGTGGCATAGGCATCCAACTCTCCCACAGATTCTAGTACTTGCCCTGTCCCAGCCCAAGGTCAGCCCCCACAGCCCCAGGATGGATCCCTGCAGACTTAGGCTCTAGGCCTACACAAGAGCCAGGCTTGCACTTGCAGCCCTAAACTCCAAACCAGCCACTGTAGACTCAGGCTGGTCTCAGGCTCTAGACCTACCACTATGGTGCTGAATTCAAGGCCCACCTCAGTGCCAGGCGGCATCCATGAACTCAGCCTTCAGGATCACCCCCATAGACACAGGCTCCAGGTCAGCCCCAGTGTCCAGAGGCTCCAGAGTTGTCCCTGTGGCCTCAGTCTCCAGCCCCATTCCAGCACTAAGCCTGCCCTCCTTGGACCTAGACATCAAGACCATCCACCTGACCCAGATACCAAACGACTCCAGCAGCAAGACAGCCTACCCAGAACCACTAGACAAGCTGACTAGTGAAGGGCTTTCCCAACAGAAACCAATCTGTAAAGACAAGAAGTGGTGTTCACTTTTTCACATGCAAAGACAATAAAACAAGTCCACAACAATTACTAATAATTAGAGAAATAGGACACCAAAGGAACAAAATTAAGCACCAGTAGCAGACACTAAACAACTGATGATACATATACTGCCAGGTAAGTATTAAAAAATAATCATCTTATAGAAGAGGAGTAGCTACAAGAGAACTCAAATAACATGAATCCAGGAAAACAATGCATGAACAAAATGAAGAATTCAAGAAAGAGAGAAAGTATAAAAAAGAACCAAACAGAAATTCTGAAACTGAAGAATTCAATGAGTGAATTAAATATTCAACAGCAAGCTTCAACAGCAGACTCAATACAACAGCAGAATCAGCAAACTCAAACACAGAGCTTCTGAAATTATCTTGTCACAAAAACCAAAAGAAAAAAGAAGGAAGAGTGAAAAAAGTCTAAGAGGGACTTAGAACACAATATTAAGCGAACTAATGTACACATTACAAGAGACCCAGAAGAAGCAGAGAAAGGGGCAGAAAATTTACTTAAAGAAATAATGGGCTGGGCACGGTGGCTCAGGCCTGTAATCCCAGCACTTTGGGAGGCCAAGGCAGGCACATTATGAGGTCAGGAGATCAGGACCATCCTGGCCACATATGAAACTCCGTCTCTACTAAAAATATAGAAATTAGCTGGGCATGG
Organism: Macaca thibetana thibetana; assembly: GCF_024542745.1. Taxonomy (NCBI): domain Eukaryota; kingdom Metazoa; phylum Chordata; class Mammalia; order Primates; family Cercopithecidae; genus Macaca; species Macaca thibetana. The sequence goes on from NC_065582.1 coordinate 66,621,273, forward strand.
TGGCATGTGCCTATAATCCCAGCTACTCGGGAGGCTGAGGCAGGAGTATCGCTTGAACCAGGAAGTCAGAGGTTGCAGTGAGCCAAGATCACACTACTGCACTCCAGCCTGGCGACAGAGAGACTCCATCTCAAAAAAAAAAAAAAAAAAAAAAAAAAAGAGAGAAGAAAGAATGACAAAAAATTTCCAAAATCTGGAGAGGGAAATGTACCTAATTTGCTTTAGTGTATTTGGAGTTCTTTAGGCTATATGGATTTGGATTTGAATCCATAAAGCCTAAAGAACTCCAAATAGATTAAAACAAAGAGAGCTTCACCAATATATGTCATAATCATATTCTCAAAAGTCAACAAATTTTGAAAGCAGCAAGAGAAAAGCAACTCATTACATATAAGGAAACCATCATCAGACTATGACCAGATTTCTCAGACAAACCATTGCAGGCCAGGAGAGAGTAAGATGATATATTGAAAGTTATAAAAGAAAAAGGAAAAAAAAAAAAAAACCCTGCCAACAAACAACAGTATACCAAAAAAGGCTGGCCCTAAAAAATAAGAGAGCAATAAAGACATAACCAAATAAAAATGTAGGTATTCAGCAACACTAGAGGCAGTTCATCAAGTTAACATGAAGGGATGCTAACTAACATGAAAGCATATGAAAGTACAAAACCCCCTGTAAAGGTAAGAATACAGACAAACCCAGAATACTATAATAGTATAGTACAAGCACATAAGTCATTTTTAGCTACAAGTGTAAAAGTTAAAAAAAAATTACAAATAGCAATAGCCACAATAATTTGTCAGTGAATACACAACATATAAAAGATGCAAAATGTGACATCAGTAACATAAAATATGGTGGCAGGAGAAATTAAAGCGTAGAGTTTGTGTGTGTGACCAATGTTATCATCAGCTTAAAATAGACTGTTTCAACTGGAAGGTGTTTTACGTAAGCCTCAGAGTAATCACAAAGAAAAATCATGTAATAGATACACAAAGGATAAAGAGAAAAGAATCAAAGAATATCACTAAAAAAAAAAAATTCACATCACAAAGGAAAACAGCAAGAGAAGAAAGGAACAAAGGTACTACAAAACGAAAACAATAAAATAGCTCTAGTAAGCCCTTTCCTATCAATAATTGCTTCAAATGGAAGGAGATTAAATTCTCCAGTCAAAAGACAGAGTGGCTGAGTGGATTAAACAACAAGATTCAAAATTATGCTACCTATAACAGACTCTAATTTAAAGATTTTAATTTAAAATACTCTACATGTGTTCTTCAAGCTGAAGCGAAAGTATTCTAGATGTGTTCTTAAAGAGTCTGAAGACTCTCAAAATAGAGTCTTCAGCTCTATTTTGACTGCTGTTTGCATGAAATAGCAATCATGCTATTTCACAGCAATTTTCATGCAAATAGCAATCAAAATAGAGCAGGGGTAGCTATACTTATATCAGACGAAACAGACTAAGTCAAAACTGTCAAAAAAGACAAAGAAGGTCATATAATGATAAAAGAGTCAATTCATTAACAGGATATAGTGATTGTAAATATATATGCACTGAACACTAGAGCACCTAAATACACAAAGAAAACATTAAAAGAACTGAAGGGAGTAACACACAGCTATATAGGAACAGTAAGAGGCTTCAAAAACCCACTTTCAACAATGGGCAAATCATCAAGATAGAAAATCAATAAGGAAACAGCAGAATTGAAGAGCACTATAGACTAAATGGACCTAACAGACATATACAGAACACTACACCCAATGGCAGCAGAATACACATTATTTTCTTTTTTATTATTATTAATATTTTTTATTTTTCCATACGTTATTGGGAGTACAGGTGGTATTTGTTATATGAGTAAGTTCCTTAGTGGTGATTTGTGACATTTTGGTGCAGCCATCACCCAAGCAGTGCACACTGCACCTTATTTGTAGTCTTTTATCTCTCACCCTCTTCCCCCCAAAACCCCAAAGTCCATTATATTCTTATGACTTTGTGTCCTTATAGCTTAGCTCCCACATATCAGTGAGAACATATGATGTTTGGTTTTCCATTCCTGAGTTACTTCACTTAGAATAATACACACCTAATATTGGAGTTCCCAAAGGCATAAAACAATTACTAAGAGACCTAAGAAATGAGATAGACAGCAACAAAATAATAGTAGGGGACTTCAATAATCCACCGACAGCACTAGACAGGTCATCAAGACGGAAAGTCAACAAAGAAAAAATGGATTTAAACTATACCTTGGAACAAATGGACTTAACAGATACATACAGAACATTTCATCCAACAATCGCAGAATACACATTCTATTCAACAGCGCATGGAACTCTAAGAGAGACCATGTGATAGGCCATAAAACGAGCCTCAATAAATTTAAGAAAATTGAAATTATGTCAAGCACTCTCTCAGACCACCATGGGACAAAATTGGAAATCAACTCCAAAAGGAACCTTCAGAACCATGCAAATACATGAAAATTTAATCACCTGCTCCTGAATGAGTGCTGGGTCAAAAACGAAATCAAGATGAAAATTTAAAAATTCTTCAAACTGAATGACAATAATGATACAGCCTATCAAAACCTCTGGGATACAGCAAAGGTGGTGCTAAGAGGAAAATTCATAGCCCAAAGCGCCTACGTCAAAAAGTCTGAAAGAGCACAAACTGACATTCTAAGGTCACACCTCAAGGAACTAGAGAAACTAGAACAAACCGAACCCCAAACCAAGCAGAAGAAAGGAAATTACCAAGATCAGAGCAGAACTAAATAAAACTGAAAAAAAAAAAATACAAAAGATAAATGAAACAAAAAGCTGGTTTTTTGAAAAGATAAAATAAATAAACCATTAGCAAGATTAACCAAGAAAAGAAGAGAGAAAATCTAAATAACCTCACTAAGAAACGAAACAGGAGATATTATAATTGACACCACTGAAATACAAAAGATCATTCAAGGCTACTATGAACACCTGTATGCACGTAAATTAGAAAACCTAGAAGAGATGAACAAATTCCTGGAAAAATACAACCCTCCTAGCTTAAATCACGAAGAATTAGATACCCTGAATCACAGACCAATAACAAGCAGCGAGATAGAAATGTTAATTTAAAACTTACCAGCCAGGCATGGTGGCTCACACCTGTAATCCCAGCACATTGAGAGGCTGAGGCGGGTGGATCACCTGAGGTCGGGAGTTCGAGACCAGCCTGACCAAGATGGAGAAACCCCATCTCTACTAAAAATACAAAATTAGCTGGGCGTGGTGGCACATGCCTGTAATCCCAGCTACTTGGGAGGCTGAGGGAGGAGAATTGCTTGAACCCAGGAGGCAGAGGTTGCAATGAGCTGAGATTGCACCACTGCACTCCAGCCTGGACAACAAGAGCAAAACTCCATCTCAAAAAAAAGAAAAAAAAAAAAATTACCAACCAAAAAAAGCCCAGGACTAGACAGATTTACAGCAGAATTCCACCAGATATTCAAAGAAGAATTGGTACCAATCCTTCAATCCTTTTGACACTACTCCACAAGACAGAGATAGAAGGAACCGTCCCTAATTCATTTTATGAAGCCAGCATCACCCTAATACCAAAACCAGAAAGTGACATAACCAAAAAAGAAAACTACAGACCAATATCCTTGATGAACACTCATGCTAAAATCCTTACTTAAAAAAATACTAGCTAACCAAATCCAACAACATACTAAAAGGATAATCCACCATGATCAAGTGGGTTCCATACCAGGGATGCAGGGATGGTTTAACATATGCAAGTCAATAAATGGGATACACCACATAAACACAATTAAAAACACAATCACATGATCATCTCAACAGATGCAGAAAAAGTACTCAACAAAATCCAGCATCGCTTTATGATTAAAACTGTCAGCAAAATCGGCATACATGGGACATACCTTAATGTAATGAAAGCCATTTATGACAAAGGCACAGCCAACATAATACTGAATGTGGAAATGTTGAAAGTAATCCCTCCGAGAACTGGAAGAAGACAAGGATGCTCACTCTCACCACTCCTCTTCATTATAGCATTGGAAGTCCTAGCCAGAGCAATCAGACAATAGAAAGAAATAAAAGGCATCCAAATCAGTAAAGAGGAAGTAAAACTGTCACTGCTGATGATATGATTGTTTACCTTGAAAACCCTAAGGACTCCTCCTTAGGAGCAAAGCTCCTAGAACTGACGAAATAATTCAACAAAGTTTCCGGATACAAGATTAATGTATACAAATCAGTAGCTTTCTATACACCAACAGCAACCAAATCAAGAACTCAACCCCTTTTACAACAGCTGCAAAAGAAATAAAATACTTAGGAATACACCTAACCAAGGAGTCGAAAGACTTCTACAAGAAAAACTACAAAACACCACTGAAAGAAAGAGATGACACAAATGGAAACACATCCCTACTGTGATTTTTGAGGGGTGTTGAAGAGCCTTGTTTTGGCATATTAACAGGGTTGGTTTTCTGGTTCCTTCTCATTGGGTAGGCTCTGTCAGAGGAAGATCCAAGGCTGAAGACTGTTGTTTGAATCCTTTTGTCCCATGGGATATTCCGTTGATATAGTACTCTCCCCTCTTTTCCTATGGATGTGTCTTCCTGTGAGCCTAACTGCAGTGATTGTTGTCTGTCTTCCAGGTCTAGCCACCTAGCGAGTCTACCCAGCTCCGCGTTGGTACTGGGGGTTGTCTGTACAGAGTCCTGTGATGTGAACCATCTATGGATCTCTCAAATACACATTCTTTTCAAGTGCACATGAAACATTCTAAAGGATAGATCATATCTTAGACCACAAAACAAGTCTAAAAAATTTAAGAAGACTAAAATCATATCACGTATCTTTTCTGTCCACAATTATATGAACCCGAAATGAATAACAAGAAAAAAAATTGGAAAATTCACTAATATCTGGAAATTAAACAACATACTCCTGAACAACCAATGGGTCAAAGAAGAAATCAAAAGAAAAATAAAGAAAATCTTAAAAAAAATGAAAACAGAAACACAACATACCAAAACTTTGATATAGCAAAAGCAGTTCTACGAGGAAAGTTTATAGCAATAAATACCTACATTAAGAAAAAAAGAAATATCTCAAATGAACAACCTAATTTTACACAACAAATAGAAAAAAAAACAAATTAAGCCCAGAGTTAGCAGAAGGAAGGAAATACTAAAGATCAGAGCAGAAATAAATGAAATGGAGACTAGAAAAAATAATTTAAAAGATCAATATAAGAAATAATATAAAAAGATCAATATAAGTTGTTTTTTCAAAAGATAAGCAAAATTGACAAACCTTTGCCTAGACTACTATGAAAAAAAGAAAGAAGATTCAAATAAATAAAATCAGAAATGAAACAGGAGACACTACAATTGATACCACAAAAATACAATCATAAGAGATTAATGAACAACTACATGGCAACAATTTGGCCAACCAAGAAGAAAGAAATAAATTCCTAGAAACATACAACCTACCAAAAATGAATCATAAAGAAAATCTGAATAGGTCAATCAATGAGTGAGGGGAATAGATCAATAATCAAAAAGCTCCCTAACAAAGAAAACTCCAAGACCCAAGAAGTTATGCTTCTCAAGCATTAGCATCACTTTTTCTTTAAATGTTTCATAGAATTCACCAAACTTCCAATAAACTGAAGAGAAAGGAACACTTCCAAACTCACTTTATGAGGTCAGCATTAATGTGATACAAGAATGCTGTAAGAATAGAAGATTACAGGCCAATATCCCTGGCGAACATAGATGGAAATATCCTCAACAAAATATTTGCAAACCAAATTCAATAGCACATTAAAAGGATCATACACCATAATCCAATGAGATTCATCCCTAGGATGCAAGGCTGCTGGTTGGACATATGCAAATCAATCAACATGATGTGCCACCTTAAAAGGACAAAGAATAAAAATCATATAATCATATCAATAGATGCAGAAAAAGCATTTGACAAAATTCAACATCCTTTCATGACAGAAACTCTCAATACATTAGAAAAAATGTACCTCAACATCATAACACTATATATGACAAGCTCACAGCTAATATCATACCCAACAATGAAAAGCTAAAAACTTGTCCTCTAAGATGAAGAGCAAGACAAAATGCTCACTCTCACCATTTGTATATTATAGTACTGAAAGTTGTAGCCAGGGAAATTAGGCAAGAAAAAGAAATAAAATGCATCCAAATTGAAAAAGAAGAAAAAAATTGTCTGTTTGCAGATGACATAATCTTATATAAAGGAAACCCTAAATATTCCACCAAAAAAAAAATTAAAACCAATAAATGAATTCAGTAAATTGGCAGGATACAAAATCGACAACAACAAAAGTCAGTAGCATTTCTATACTCTAACAACTATCCAAAAAATTAAAAAAAGAAAATCCCATTTACAATAGTACTTTTTAAATATATAGAAAAAACTTAACCAAGACAGTGAAGGACCTGTACGCTGAAAACTATAAAATACTGATGAAATAAATAGAAGACACAAATACATAGAATAATGTCTAATGTTCATGAATTTAAAAAAATAACACTATTAAAATATCCATACTACCCAAAATTGTCTACAGATTTAATGTAACCCCTACCAAAATTCCAATGGCACTTTTCCCTAAAAAATGAAAAACAACCCTAAAATTCATAAGGAAACATAGAAGTCACCACATAGTCAAAGTAATCTCAAGCAAAAAAAAAAAAAAAAAAAGCTGTACGCATCACACTATCTGATTTTAAAATATACTACAAAGCTATGATAATCAAGACAGCATGACACTGGCATAAAAACAGACATACAAGTAAATGAAACAGAATAGGGCGCCCAGAAATAAATCCATGCATGTAAAATCAATTGATCTACAAAGGTACTGAAGAACACACAATGATGAAAGTACAATCTCTTTAAAAAATGGTGTCAGGAAAACTGTATATCCACATGATATCCACATGATAAACTGTATATCCACATATGAAACTGGCCTGTCTTCTCACACCACATACAAAAAATCAGCTCAAAATGGATTAAATATTTAAACATAATACCTAAAACTGTAAAACTACTAGAAGAAAACATAAGGAAAAGCTTTATGGCATGGGTCAGGGCAATGAATTTTTGGATACACTCCAAAAACAGAGTCAAGAAAAGCAAAAATTGGCAGGACTGCATCAAACTAGAAAGCTCTGCACAACAAAGGAAACAGAGTAAAGAGACAACCAATGGAATGGGAGAAAACATGTGTGAACCATATATGAGATAAGAGGTTACTATCCAAAATACTAAAATACATATTAAGAAATTCAAACAACTCAAAAGCGAAAAAAAAACAAACAACCTGATTAAAAATGGGCAAAGGATCTGAGTAACATTTGTTAAAAGAAGACATACAAACGGCTAACTGGTATATGAAAATATGTTCAACACCACTAATCATCAGGTAATGCAAATCAAAACTATAATGAGATATCACCTCACATCTGTTAGGAAGGCCACTATCAAAAAGATGAAAGTAAGTGTTGCCAAGGATATGGAGAAACCCTTGTACACTGTTGGTGGGAATGTAAAGTGGTAAGGACATTATGGAAAACAGTTTGGTGGTTCCTCAAAATGTTAGGTTACCAAAAGATCCAACAATCCAACTCAAAATGTTAGGTTACCAAAAGATCCAACAATCCTACTACTGGGTACATAGCAAAAGGAAATGAAATATCTCAAAGGGATATCTGCACTCTCATGTTCACTGCAGCATTATTCACAACAGCCAAGATACGGAATCAATCTAAGTGTCCCACAACAGATGAACAGAGAAAGAAAATGTGGTATAATGGTATAAAGAAATGTGGCATAATGGAATATTATCTGGCCTTATAAAAAGAGGAAAATACTGTCACTTATAATAACATAGATGAATCTGAGGAATAGTGAAATAAGTTAAGGTACACAAAAAGACAAACGATCTTATTCATATGTGAAAAAAGCTAATTCCAAAAGGTCGTATACAGTACGATTCCATTTATATAAACTTTCTGAAATAAAAATTTAGAAATGAGGGGAGGAATGAGGTGGGTTTGATTATAAAAGACAACATGAGGGATCTTTGTGGTGACAGAACTACTCAGTATCCCATGATGAATACACAAACCTTTTCATGAGATAAAACTGTATAAAACTAAATAAACACACACACGCAAGTAAAACTGAAAAAATTTGAGTAAGATCAATGGATTGTATCAATAGGAGTATCCTGCTTGTAGTATTGTAACATAGTTTTTTGGGTGTTTTGTTTTTTGTTTTTGAGACAGGGTCTCACTCTGTCACCCAGGCTGAAGTGCAATGGCACAACCATGGCTCACTGCAGCCTCAACATTCCCCAGGGCTCAGATGATCCTCCCACCTCAGCGGCAGCTGGGACTACAGGTGTGCACCACCACACTCAACTAATTTTTGTACTTTTTGTAGAGATGGGGTTGTATCATGTTGCCCTAAATTTTTTTCAGAGTTTAATTCAAACAGTGTAGCTAGTGTGGGATACAAATTACTTACATTTGGGACATCAATTGCTATTTCCCTCATGGCACTGGGTCTGATGTCATTCATTGCCTGCAAGAAATCATTCAGAGTAATCTTCACCAGTCCAGCCACCTTGACATCAGGGAGGTTAGGCTGTTTTTTCAGGATTCTCCGCAAGGCACAGAGACCTACAAAGAGAGGAAAGTAACACAAGATTTGTCTTCTCCTTAATAAATACAGACTGAATTGATGGCTCGGGTGGCCCATCTGGAGTGGTCTCCGTGAAGACACTGGCTGCAGCGGGGGAGGCATGGCCAGGGCTGCGTACTCCATGAAGCCAGTGGGAGCTGGGAGCAGGCAGGAATCCTGCTCTTTTCCAAGTTGGTGGGGTGGGAGCCCCACTTACCCAGGCACAGCTGCAGCCACCCAGCCATGGCTGTGGACCCAGGTATCCCTCCACTCTCAAGAACCCAGGAAGTACCCCCTGCCCCAACAGGCTCCGAAGTGCCTGCTTCTACTGCCTGGTCTCTCCCTAATCCCAGAAAAACTTTTTGCCTGCTCTGATTTCAGACCAAAGTTAAGGCTGAGCCAAGCCACTGTCATGACCCACCTAGGTATTCATGTGCTCAAGGTGGCGCTGACACACCAGCTCCCTGCCACCTTGGTCCCCTCCAGACTTTGGGTGCCAATGAGCATGGGAGGGAGGCTAAGGGTGGCTCGGCGCAGTTCTGCAAGCGCCCCTCAGCACGAACAGTCCAGGCACCATGGACAACATGATTGATGGCAGCAGGAGGCAGAGAGGCTCTTGGGCAGAAAGGAGTGAGTCCCTGGTGAAGCCCCACCTTCAAGCCAGGGACACCCTGAAGCATGGAGGGCAGGCTGTCAGCACTGGGTAGAGTCTGTGGCCCAGAGCAAGAACTTATGGTGCTTTTTCTGGGTCTGCCTATGGACCAATCAGCATGCACTTCCTCCCCTCTGAAGCCCATAAAAACCCGACTCAGCCAGGACTGAGTCAGGACTACCAGCTCTGAGAAGGAGCTACCCACTCTGGGTCTCCTCTCCACTGAGAGCTAGACATTTGTTGGGACACCCTGCCTATGGAAAGGAGCCACCCACTCCAGCTCTCCTCTCTGCTGAGAGTTAGACACTCATTGGGACAACCTGCCTGCAGAAAGAAGCCACCCACTGCAGGTCTTCTCTCTGCTGACAGCTGGACACTCATCAGGCTGACCAGCCTGAGGATAGCAGCTACTCACTCTGGGTCTCCTCTCCACTGAGAAGTGGACACTAGTCAGGATGCCAGATAGGAGCTACCCATTCCGGGTCTCCTCTCCACTGAGAGCTGGACACACATTGGGACAACCTGCCTACACAAAGAAGCTACCGACTCTGGGTCTCCTCTCCACTGACAGCAGGACACTTGTCAGGATGACCTACCTGCAGAAAGGAGCTACCCACTCCAGGTGTCCTCTCTGCTGAGAGCTAGACGTTTGTGAGGACGGCCTGCCTGTGGACAGGAGCTACCCACTCCAGGTATCCTCTCTGCTGAGAGCTGGACACTCCTCAGGACAACCTGATGGCAGAAGGACCTACCCACTTCGGGTCTCCTGAGAGCTGTTCTGTTGCTCAATGAAGCTCCTCTTTGCCCTGCTCACCCTCCAGCTGTCCACATACCTCATTCTTCCTGAAGGCTGGACAAGAACTCAGGACCTGCCAAATGGCAGGACTGAAAGAGCTATAACACAAACAGGACTGAAACAGGCCCACTGGTCACCACATTGCGGGTAACAAGAAGAAGAGGAGCTGTGGCCCTTTGGGGAGCTCAGAAGCAAGGGCTGTGATCAGAGCTGTGACACTCTCTTTGGGGCTCTGCTATTTCCAATATCTCCAAGCTTCCAGGTACCACCACGTTCCCTGGTGCCCACGGGGGAAAACACTTGTGGTACGCCTGGTCCAGCCACATCCTTACACAGAGCTGGCGACTGTGCCTGCACCTACAGCTGTCCACTCCACTGCAGCCAGCATGCCTGGCTGTGTGCAGTGGCCGGACCTCAGGCTCACTCACACCCTCTTCACAGCTCTGTGCCTGGCTCACCCTTGGCAGGTGTAGGATCCAGGCCAATAGCACAAGCCAAGTACAGCCTGCTGGGCCAAGTGGGCAGAAAAGCCCAGTGGGTCCGAGCAAAACTCAGGCAGAGGAGCCACCAGCCACAGAGGTTTCTGGCTGGAAAAGTGGCACCCTAAGGATCCTGTGACAGAATTATCACCAATAAAAATAATAAAAAACCCAAACCCCATGCAAGATTACAGCATTTAAAACATTTTGTCCTTGTAAGGGAGGGGATGAGAGGTGGGAAGGGAGGTGGAAGAATGTGAAGGATAAATGTAAAAATCCAAGCCCTTAGTTTTGTCAATGAAAATATGACAAATATTTAATATGAGAAAGCATAATTTACAAATATAAAATGGAATTTACAAAACAACATCCATAAAAAAAGCCATAAAGATTTATCAAAATAATTTGTTTGGGGAACTTCTTTTAAAAGAGTAAAATATTAAAATTAAAACATGCTTTTGCCCCTGCCCTTTTGGTAAATACATTCAAACTAGAATTACAAAGTTTTAAGGTATTGGGAAAACACCTTCAAGGAAACTTTCAGGTGGCAGTTGGAAATGTGATTTTGGAATACAAGAGCAAAGCAAACTTCAGAGTGATGTGCATACAGATAAGATGTGATATTATAGCAATGGAGAGATCTATAAGGGGAGGCTAGTGAGGGGGTCAGGGATGGAGGAATAAATGTAGAAGGCTCAATCTTAGCAAAGCCCATCAATTGAATAGCATAAAAAGAAATGATGGTTTTAAAAGGCAGAGGAAAAATAGGATGACATAGAATAAAAGGTACTAAAGCAGCCAGGAGGATAGTCAACAAAGTCAAATTTAGAGAGATCCAAAATAAATTCAAAGATATCATGCTGACTTGAGAAATTAGATACTAAGTTCCTTGTCTTTGCTATTTGCTTGAAGTTTAAACACTGACAAGAGTGAATGTTCCCTCCATTAGGTTGTGAGATTTAGAGCCCTTTGATCTGTGATAATCTTTAGTCTAGAAGACAGTAAGTCACTAGATGCTCTTTGTGTTAAGACTGTTTAATAAAATTTCAGTTTGAAGGAGTTTAATCTCAGAGATCTCTCAGAAACCCAGTCTGAATATCTGAAGTTGTCCTGGAACACCATCTAGCTTCCATGGTTTTTTAACCTTTCTTGTTCAAAACACTATGCCTCAATACAGTTTTACTAAATAAAAATGATACCACTCCATCATTCTGTTTTCACTTATTTGAACTTTTATATATAAACAGAAGCATTAATAAAAAGAAGACACAAAACTCCACAAAACAGAGGGCTGAGTATCTTTCACTACCAAGAAAAAGCAATGAATAGTACAAAGAAGCTCCAAAAATAGATCCCCTGCTTCCTAAAGCCAGCAAGTCACTTATTTAGGCCATCTTACAAATACCCACTTGCTTTTTCTGCCTTACAAAATGCTGAAAGATGGTTCTTCACATCTCTTGCATTTCTGCTTGAGAATAAAATCACCGACTGCCTCTGTTCAAGACTATCTTTTGAAGGATGTTGGTAAGCAGGAAAATAAAGTGTCTCTCTCCAAAGCAAAGGATAGACATGCTTACTGTCCATTATAAAAGATTCAGGTTCTATAATTCAAGGCTCCCCTACTTTGATGCAAGCTTATACAGGTTCAAGTGTCAGGGAGCCCTCTGTATCACTCTGTGAAAAGTGAGGCTCCGGAACAGGTGCGAATGCTGCTACCCTAGCTAATTATGTTGCTGCAATATTCTGTCCTTTGACTCTTCCGCAGGCACTAACAAAATCTGTTAGCCAGCAAGTAGAGTAAAACCTCAGGCCCTTTACAATTCTTGACATGTTTATGTCTGCTATGGTTTGAATTTTTTTGTCTCCTCCAAAACTCATGTTAAAACTTAATCCCTAATGACACACTGATGGAAGGTGAGGCCTAAAGATAGGTGTCTCCACCCTCATGAATGGATTAATGCAGCTATAAAAAGGGCTTGCAGGAGTGGGCTCACTCTATCTCACTCTTCTGCGATGTGAGGACACACAATGTTCCTCTCCTTTAGAGAATACAGCATTCAAGGCATCATCTTGGATGCAAAGAGACTGAGCCCAAGCCTCCCAGCACCTTAATCTTGGACTTTCCAGCCTCCAGAACTGTGAGAAATAAATTTCTGTTCTTTGTAAATTACCAAGTATGTGGTATTTTGTTATAGCAGCACAAACTGGACTAAGATGATGATAAATTGGGTTGATTTACTACTCAACATACTCATTAGTTAAATGGAGCAGAAGCATTAAAAAATATTACAGTTCAACTTAAGAGTTTTCAACTTTATGGCTGGGAGTGGTGGCTCACACCTGTAATCCCAACACTTTGGGAGGCCGAGGCAGGTGGATCACCTGAGGTCGAGAGTTTGAGACCAGCCTGACCAACATGGAGAAACTCCATCTCTACTAAAAATACAAAATTAGCCAAGTGTGGTGGTGCATGCCTGTAATCCTAGCTACTTGGGAGGCTGAGGCAGAAGAATCGCTTGAACCCTGGAGGCGGAGGTTACGATGAGCCGAGATGGCACCATTGCACTCTAGCCTGGGCAAGAAGAGCAAAACTCCATCTCAAAAAAAAAAAAAAAAAAAAAAAAAAGAGTTTTCTGCTTTACAGTGGTACAGAAGCAATATGAATTCAGTAATTTTCTTGCAACACTGGGAAGCTGCAGCAAGCCACAGTTCCAAGTCAGCTACACACATATTTTGACTCACAAGTTTTTTCAGGACATAACCCTATCATAAGTTGAGGAGTATCTATGCAGTGCTGTGTTGTATCAAACAGCACCTTGTGGCCTGAAAAAAATTTAAGATGTTCCTAAAACATCTAACATAACTGGACGTAATCAAAATACTTCAGTGCCAGATAGTATCTGGCAATACTTGCCAATATTTCTAACTTGGACCAGATACATCACTCTACTGAGACAGAAAAACTGAAACAAGTAAAATGGTCTAATAATTTGCCTGCCACATTTTTTTATATCATGCAAACATAAAATTGGACAATAAATGAGACATTATTTTCATTTAAGGAAGGGGTTTGGAAAACACAGGCAATATGTGGTTTTTAAAAGTATACTTAATATTGTAATATAAATGTATTTATAAAACACCAAAATCTCTATTATTGCTAATACAAACTACAGAACTTAAGCTGGATAAAATCTCCACTCCTCCGAACATAGAAAGAAAATAATACTTTACCGGAGGAAAAACAAAGGCAACAGAAACATGGAATTTTTCAAAAGTTAAAAAATAGTAAAGTACAAGCTGGGCACAGTGGCTCCCACCTGTAATCCCAACACTTTGGGAGGCTGAGACGGGTGGATAACTTGCATCCAGGAGTCCAAGACTAGCCTAGACAACATAGTGTGACCCCATCTCTAAAAGAAATTCAAAAATTAGCCAGGCTTCGTGGCATGTACCTGTAATCCTAGCTACATGCGATGATTGCTTGAGCCCAGGAAGTCAAGACTGCAGTGAGCCATCATTATGCTACTGCACTCAGCCACTCAACTTGGGTGACAGGTGAGACCCTGTCTCCAAAAAAGTAAAGTACAAAGACTGATTCTGTAATAAACATAGCACAACTTAATGTACCCAAATAATAAGTAAACATGTGTTGCAAGGTTTGCTATGCATACTAGTCCCTGATAAGCCAAGGAGACAAACGTAGGATATTCACTAAAGGCCAAGTTAAAATGTGTAACTAAAAAGACAATGGGAAGAGGATGAAATAATAAAAATACTTGCCTATTCCAAAATAATGAAAAAAAAAAAAAAAGGAAAAACAATATACAACAAGTGAGGCAAATAAGGAAGTAGATTGAACCTAAGTATTTTAAGGTATTACCCTAAATATAAATGTATTAAGTACTTGAATTTAAACAATGACAACAGCAGCTGGATTAAAAAAATAAAACCCCAATTTACCCTGCATACAAGTGATGTATCTGAAATATAAGAATATAGAAAGGTTGAAAGTAAAAGAATAAAAGGAATACTATGCAAATATACACAGAATGAAATATACATGGAAGGATAACAGTGCACCTATATCTACTATTAAACAGGCATTAAGTAAAAAGCATCACTAGACACTTGGGGTAATAAAAGGGCCAATTCACCAAGAATATACAAAATTCTAAATTAATACATGCCTGATAACAAAATTCAAAATATATAAAACAAAAGTAAACAGAACTAAATGTAGAAACAGACCTTGCTTGCAGGTTTTAACATACTTGCCTTATAAGCCAAAATTTTTAAACAGAATATATAGAAGATATCAGAAGATATGAAAAACAAAATTAACTCACTTATCCTTAATTGGCATAGATTAAAAAACAACATCAAAATAATAAAATAACTCTGTTTTCCAACATACCTGGAATATCTACCAAAACTGACCCTATGCTAGGACACAAAGCAAGTCTCCATGTAACTCAAAGACTGAAATCATAAAGCATAGTTCTCAGACCTCAGGAGAATGAATAACAAAATCAGTAACAAAAAAATGCTAAGAAATACACAAATATCTGAAAATCAGTTAATTCATTTCTAAATAACTCATGGTTCAACAAAAAATCATAATGAAAACTGAATTTTTTCAACTGAAAAATAATACAAATATAACATGAAAATCTGTAGGATGCTGCTACTGCAGTACTGAAGGGGACACTGGTAGGCTTAATGTACACAGAAAAAAAGACTGACAGTCAATGAGGCATTCATCTTAAGAAATTAGGAAAAGAAGAAGAAATTAAACCAAAAAGAAAAAAGAAGCAGGGAAATAATGAATAAAACAAATGCTAAATTTAAAAAAATAACCAATAAAGCCAAAGGCTGGTTGTCTGAAAATGTGAGAGAAGAGATACATTTCCAATATTAGGAATGAAAAAGCAGACATCATTACAAAACCTACAGTCATTAAAAAGATAAGAGGATACTAGGAATAACTTTATGCCAAATAATTTGAAATGTAGATAAAATGAACAAATTTCTAGGGGAAAAAAATTTACCGAAACTAATATACAAACAAAAAAACTATACAATTTGAATATTTCAATAGATATTAAAGAAATTAAATCTATAATTAAAACCTTTCCCACAGAGAAAATTCTAAGCACAGATGGTTTCAATGATAAATGTCACCAAATACTTAAGGACGAATATGACATTAATTTTTTAAAAACTGTTCCAGAGAAAAAATAATTCCCAACTTGATTCACAAGGGTAGCATAATCCCGCTCCCCAAATCTTAAAGGGGTATTACAAGAAAAAAAATTGCAGGTCAATCTCTCACATGAACATAGTGCAAATATCTTAAACAAAACATCAGCCAAAAGATCAATACATTAAAAAGAATTACAAAATTGTGACAAGTTGGCTATATTACAGGAATGTCAGATTCATGTAACACTTAAAAATCAATCAACATCATTCTTCACATTGACAGAATAAAGAGATCATAAGACTATCTCAATAAATGTAGAAATGTGATAAAATATCATTAATTATATTTTTTAAAAAGCTAGGAATAGATACAAACCTCCTTATCACACATACAGCCAAAAAAAAAAAATTCTTAATATTAAGTAACAGTTTGTAAACTTTCTCTTAAATCAAGAATGAGATAAGGATTACTATTGTTACCACTTCTATTAAATACTATCAGAGGTCCTATCTAGTACAGTAAGTCAAGGAAAAGAAAAAATAGGTATAGAGTTGAACAAAATAAAATTTAAAACTCATTATTTGAAATGTATACATAGAAAACTATAACATAACTGATAGATTTAAAAAACTCAAAAGAACTTACATACACACTACTAAAATTTTGTTTTTTGTGGTTTTTCTGAGACAGGGTCTCCCTCTGTCACCCAGTCTGGAGTGTTGCGGTGCAATCTCAGCTCATTGTAGCTTCAACCTCCCACACTCAAGCAATCTTCCCACCTCAGCCTCACAAGTAGCTGGGACTACAGGTGCATACCACCACGCTCAGTTTTTCTGTAAATTTTCTGTAGAGATGGTGTCCCACTATGTTGCCCAGGCTGGTCTCAAACTCCTGGGCTTACAGGATCCTCCCGCCTTGGCCTCTCAATGTGCTGGAGTTATAGGTATAAGCCACTGTGCCTGGCCCACGCCATTAAAACTAATAAGTGCATTTGGCAAGGTAGGTAGACACAGTCAATACAAAAAAAATTTACTTTTTCTATTGGGAGGCCAAAGCGGGTGGATTACTTGAGGTCAGGAGTTCATGACCAGCCTCACCAACATAGTGAAACCCCATCTTTACTAAGCTACTTAGGAGGCTGAGGCACAAGAATTGCTTGAACCCGGGAGGCAGAGGTTGCAGTAAGAAGCTGAGATCGTGCCACTGCACTCCAGCCTGAGTGACAAAGCAAGACTGTCTCAAAAACAAATTTTTTTTTTTACTTTTTCTAGACACAGTCATGCATTGCTTAATGACACGGACGCGTTCTGAGAGATGTGTCTTTATGTGATTTTGTTGTTTGCAAACATTATAGAGTATACTTATACAAATCTAGGTGGTATGGCCTACTATCCACCTAGGTTATATGGTATTGCCGATTGCTCCTAGGCTACAAACCTGTACAGCATGTTACTATACTCAATACTGTAGGGAACAGTAACACAATGGTATTTGTATATCTAAACACAGAAAAAGAAAAGGTACAGTAAAAATACAGTATAAAAGATTTAAAAAGATCCTGCCACTGCACTGTAGCCTGGGTGACAAAGCGAGACTCTGTCTCAAAACAAACAAAAAAAAATTATTTTACTTTTTCTAGATATAGCCATGCATTGCTTAATGACAGGGATATGTTCTGAGAGATGTGTCTTTATGTGATTTTGTCATTGTGCAAACATCAAAGAGTATACTTATGAAAATCTAGATGGTATGGCTTACTATACAGCAAGGCTACAAACCTGTACGGCATGGTACTATACTCAATACTATAGGTAACTACAACACAACGGTAAGTACTTGTGTATCTAAACACAGAAAAAGAAAAGGTACAGTAAAAATACAGTATAAAAGATTAAAAAATGTTATACCTGTGTAGGGCACTTACCATGAATGAGGCTTATACGACTGGAAGTTGCTCTGGGTAAGTCAGTGAGTGTGTGCTGAGCAAATGTGAAGGTCCAGGACATTACTATACTCTACTGTAAACACTATCCACTTAGGCTACACCAAATTTAAAAATAATAATACTAATTACACTACTACTTTACAATGGTTATGATGTCACTGGGTGATAGGAATTTTTCAGCTCCATTATAATTTTATAGGGCCACCGTAGTATATAACATCTATCATTGACTGAAACATCATTATGCAGTCCATGACTATACTAACATAAAATAATTACAAGTGAAATTTTACAAAATGCCATTCATAAGTGCATTCAAAAAACCAAAGTATCTAAGAATAAATCTAATGAATAGTATACAACACTTTTTACATAAAACTACCAAACTATCTTGAGGGAAATTAAAGAAAATCTAAAATAAAATGAAGGGATCTAAGAAGTTCATGGATTACAAGGTATTAACTTCCCAAATCTCTCCAAATTGATTGAAAGACTTAATAATTCCAATCAAAATGCAAGTCAGTTTATTAGATGGGGAGAAGGAAGAACCTGACACACTGATTTTAAAACTTCTATGGGAATGCAAAGGGCCAACAATAGTCAAGAAAATTTTGATGACCCTTTTTTTTTTTTTTTTTTAAATATCACTTACCCTCCAGAAATTAAGACTTTTACTAAGGCTGAAAGTACTAAAGACATTTCAGTATGGTGGACAAGGATAAGAGACCAATGAGGCAGAGCAGAGAATCCAAAATGAACACAAACCCTTGATTTATATACAACAAAGGTAACACAGAAGCAAGGTAGAAATGGATGGTCATTTCAATAACTGGTAAAACATATCTATATGAAAAAAGTGAAGCAATTGAAGATAGCAACATGAAAGGAAAAACAATAAAAGCATCAAGAAGATAAGAGAAAATATACCTAACAGTAGATTTGACCAAGATTTCTTAAGCTAGCTATAAAAATCACCAGCCATGGAGGAAAAGACTGATGAACCGGATCCTTTATATCAATATATATTATAATAAATACATAATTACAAACTTTCTGTTCCTTAAAAGATACTACAGAGAATAAAAATGCAAGCCACAGAGTAGAAGATATTTAAAATACATATATCTAACAAAGGTCTCACAACTAAGCTATATTAATAACTTCCACAAATCAATATATTTTTAAAAAGTAACCCTACAGAAAAACTGAATAGATACTTGACAGGCACATCGCAAAGAAAGACATCTAAATGGTCAATTCAAATATAAAAAGGTACTCAGTCTCAGTCATCAGGGAACTAAAACCACAATGAAATACTGCTATAAACTCCATGCCAGCATGCACGAGAAGCAACTGGAATTTTCACACACAACAGGTGGAAAGGTAAATTGGTAAAATCGCTACAAAAATGTTTTGGCAGTATTTAGTAAAAAGAATCCTATAACCCAATAATTCCACTCTTAGACAAATAATAGACAGAAATGCATACATTTGTGCACCAAAAGGCATGTGCAAGAATGTTCATGGCATTACTCATAATACTTAAACAATCGAATTCAGCAATAAAAATGGACTCCTGCTATACAGAATAAAATGATGAAGCTCCCAAACCATAAAACAAGTGAAAGAAGAGAGGACAACACAGGCAAAACTGATCTATGGCATTCAAAGCCAGGAGAGTAGTTGCCTTTTGGGTTGAGGTGAGCACGCAGTGGCTGGGAAAGGGTCTGAGAGGGGTACCACGAAGCTAGTAATGCTCTGTATCTTGATCTGAGTGGTGGTTACACAAGTGTGTACATTTTGGAAAATGCGTGGATCTTTTAGCTTATGCTCTGTTATGTATATATGTAATACTTCAAGAAAGAAGTTTATTTTTAAAAGTATGTAAAAAGTGTGGTGAAAGGAAAAAAAACTATAAATAAAGCAACAACACAGAAGCTGGTTCAAATAAGAGGGATGGTAGTTTTAGAAATTATAAACTGCAATTTAAAATGAAATATCATTGTACCAGTATTAGCTCATCAATTATAACAAACGTACCACACTAAGGCAAGACAGTAATAATGGGAGAAGCTGGGAAAAAGGGAAGTTATATGGAAATGATCTGTACTTTCTGCTGTATTCTTCTGTAAACCTAAAACTGCTCTAAAAAAAGTCTATTAATTAAAAAAAAATTTAATAAAATGAAAAAACTCAGTTCTAAGTATCCATATGCATATATACAATGAAGTTTATTCCTTAATATTTTATTACTAAAACAGGAAAATATTTTTATTTAGAGTACTTTATAATCAGATTAAAACCATGATGATCTAGGGAAAAAAAATCCATAAAAAAGGTTTTGGAGCTGGATACAGTGACTCACACCTATAATCCCAGCACTCCAGGAGGCCAAGGTGGGAGGATCACTTGAGGTTAGGAATTTAAGACTAGTCTCGGCAATACTGCAAGACCCCATCTCTTTAAAAAAATACTAAAATCGGTTTTGGGAATTTTCTATAAAGAAATTCTGATCAGGCTCAGAATCACTGCAGAACATATTTATAAGCTGACCAGTGTGCAAAATATACTAGAATACAAAATATAGATTATATGATTTACAGTACTCACAGAGAGTTTTGATTTGCCAGAATATTTTATACAAACGAATATGTTTGGTATGAAAGGCAGCGTGACTAAAGAAGAAAAACAAAACTTGAGGAGAGATAACAGCATTTTTTACATGCCATTACTTTGATTTTTTTTTTAAGAGACAAGGTCTTGCTCTATTACCCAGGCTGGATTGCAGTGGCACGATCATAGCTGACTGCAGCCTCAACTCCTAGACTCAAGCAATCCTCCCACCTCAGCCTCCCAGGTAGCTAGGACTACAGACACACACCACTACCACTGGCTAATTAGAGACTCTAATTCTCTTAGAGACAGAGTCTTGCTACATTGCCCAGGCTGGTCTCAAACTCCTGGCCTCAAGTTATTCTCCTGGTCTGGCCTCCCAAAGTGCTAGGATTACAGGTGTGAGCCACTGCACCAAACTGGTTTTGAAAATATTTCTAAAAAACAGTTTTCAGTAATGGAACCACTGTTCTTATATTTCTTGCCAATTCCATTACAATTCATGTTAAAGGAAAGCAATTATTCAAGTATTATTATATTATAAAGCCACTGGGAAGATATATTCATTAGCCACGGGAGTTACTCTTTCATGGGCACTCTTTTCAATATTAACTCATCTATTCACTCAAAATATTCAACAAGAACCTCCTAGACATAATTACTTTATTAAACAAATGTACCGAGCTCTTACATATGAGGATGCACAAGAAGGCAAATCAATCTCTCACTGCGCTAACAGTCTAATAGGGGAGACACATCATAACACATAGTTATTATAAACTATGCCAAGTACTGTGACATGGAAAGAACAAAGTGGCACAAAAACACATGTCACGAACATCGAACTCAGTTTCAGGAAGGATTAGTTGACCTAACAACTCTCACAGAAATCATTTAGTACATTCCTTTATTTCACAAATGAAAAACTGAAACATATATCTAAGTTCAAGTAGTTAGGCCTGAAAAGTGAATTGATGTTAACCTGATAAAATGGGAATTGGGGCCAAAGAGGGAGCCAACTATTCCAAGCAGGGGGAACAGCATATAAATAGAGACGAGACGGAGCATAGCACTTTAGAGATTAGGAGACCCTATAGAATAATAAAAGATAAAATCCCAAGTCTCCAGAGTTCAGTCTTATACATATGAAAGAACATGTTTAAATAAACCTAAATCCAACTTATTAATTCATTTGTAAGTATGTGAGGATATAAAGTATGGTGGATTGTTAGAAATGAGAAAAGAACAAAAGGTAAGTTTACTGATTTGCAAAAGCTATGCCATAAGAGATCCTGGAGACCCCTGCCACAGGCCTTCAGATTCTTTCCCACTCTAGAGTATTGATTCTGGACTCTAAATAAACGTATCCTATTTTACACAACAAATGTTATTCTTGAAAATAACATGTAAGTTGAAAAACAGAATTTGTATAAATTAAATGTTAAATATATTATCAAGAGTGAAATTAAAGCTCCTCGGAGCTATAATACTAATGCAACCAATCCTCCATGGCTCTAGGTCTAGCACTAGCTCAGGCACAGCTTTAAATAAGACTTAGCCCTTTTGGCCATCAGTTACCTCATTTACTAAATGAAAAGATTAAAATATATTTTGTCTAATCATTCAAATTTAAATAACTTAAAATTCTATGATACTAAGTTTAAATTACTGGCCATCACCATTTCTAATAAGGCCATACTGGAATCTACACTGAAAGGTTAAATTTTTAAAAATACATATATTTTTAGAAACCTGAAGACAATTAACTAGAAGAACAAATGGACACATGTACATCAAGGAATATGGTTGAAAGTAAGTCATCAACATTTCCTCTTCTCACTAACTTTGGAGTTAATTTTTTTAAATGTAAGCAAATACAGAAGCAATACTGCTATGTTAAGAAACACAATTTTGAAATAAAAAAAGAGGTGTGGCTAATTCAACAAAAAAATGTATCATTTTCTTTTCAATACTTTATTTTCCAATGCTCTTAACATTTTTAAGACTGGAAAACAAGATACCTTGAAGGGAAGAAAAGGCAAAATGCTTTAGGGAGCCAAATGTCAGCACACTGTTTCCAATGTATGACTTGTATATGACTTGTTCCCCCTCAAGCTCCACATCAACCAATTCTTGACAAGAGCAATTATTCTAAACCCATGCTCTTCAAAACCATCTGCTCCAGATGCAATCAACAAACATCATCTTGTCCCATGTTTATAAAATCCTACAATTTTATACTCAATACTTGCTAAGTTATACATTATTTTTGAGATTACAATTAAGCTCCTTCATTAGAAACTAACAATAAAATTAAACTGATCAGAGAAGTTAATAATCCCTTTTAGAATTACTACCTGCCTACAGAAACTTAATTACATGAAAAGGTAACATAAAACTTGGACATCTGGATCTCATATTTAAATTCTAAAAGTTGAGCATAAAATTGGCTAATAATATACTCACATATATGAAAACAAGGCAAGTATAACAAAAATCTAAGTCTCCTTTTTTTAAAATGTACTTTCCTCAAAGTATCAGAACTCCAGAAAATTTGTTTTATTTGGAGTCTTTATTCTCCCTCAACTTTGTATTAAGTATAGACAAGGTGGTATCACTTGCTGTACCACTAGGAAAGTTCCATTTCTCACGGCCCATTAATAAATAAATTTTTAAAAAATCAAATAGAATATCCTTGAAGGTTATTGTAGTTCTCACCTTATTTATATTACAAGTGACTGCTGCAACTTAAACTGATCAAAGGAACCAGGTCTATTCCAAACCCTCTATCACTTTCAAAAGTTGCTATTTTAAAAGTAATGGTACTGTGGAAGGCACATTTGTCTCCAGACCTGAATCTTGAGTCAAGGCTTATTTCTCACTAACTGCTTGAGTTTAGATGTATCACATAGTCTCTCCTCATCTGTGAAATAAGGTAATGTACTAAATTATCTCTGAAAGAATATTCTATTATTCTATTCTGGTGCAGTTTTTGCAATTACTTTTTTTTTCTTTTGAGACAGAGTCTTGCTCTGTTGCCCAGGCTGAAGAGCAGTGCCATGATCTCGGTGACTGCAACCTCCTCCTCTTCCTGGATTCAAGCAATTCTTGTGCCTCAGCCTCCCAAGCAGCTGGGCCTATAAGCATGCGCCACCATACCCGGCTAATTTTTGCATTTTTAGTAGAGTCGGGGTTTCACCATGTTGGTCACACTGGTCTCAAACTCCTGACTTCAAGTGGCCGCCCACCTCGGCCTCCCAAAGTGCTGGGATTACAGGTGTGAGCCACCATGCCCAGCCGCAATTACTTTTGCACCAACCTATAGTTCTAAAACATCAAGATTAATTCACTTCACCAGTCCTAGGTTTCAAACTGCCCTAAATACAGCTTCCATTTTCAAATTTTTCATATTTCATCATTTACCTACCTGGCCTAACAACCTTACTAAAATACCGCGTTTTTTTGGGTTTTTTTTTTTTTTTTTTTTAAAAGGTGCTTAGAGTACAATTCGTATGCCAAGAGAGGCTGAAGATTCACAGCTGGGTGGACTAAATCAGCGCCCAGGTAAGAGGCAAGTAACCAGGAAAATAATAAAGAAATGTAGTTAGATTTGGGTTTTACTGGAGACAGGGAGGAATGACAAGGAGCGAGGACTAACTGTATTTATCCCTCTTTTACGGAAAGCATAAAAACTCTAAATATTAATAATAACACACCAACAAAACTAAAAAAGAAATTGACAATCACTATATCTGCTTCTTCAAGTCTCGATCAATCACCCTTCAATTTATTGCAATCCAGCAGCTAGGTACAAGACACCACAAGAATTTCTCTCTTCCAGGCTCCCATGACCTCCCAAGTAGGGAACTAAGCACTTTATGTAACTGTGGTCTCCACTATGATCAACACCGTTGATCCTGTTTCCACTATTTATTACCTGTGTGATCTTGGGAAAGTTCCTTGATCTGACGTAAGTTTCCTCGACTACAAAATAAAGAGAACCTCAGAGAGTTGCTGTGAGGAAGAAATGTGTTAGTACATACAAGGTGCTTCAAACAGTGGTTGACATAATCCAAGTACTCAATGAGTGTGAACCAATACCATATTATTTCCTCACTAAATGCTTACCTTATTTCATCTGAGGCACCACTTCTTTGGGTTCTCTTCCCAGCTCTCGAGCCACTCCTCAGTTTCCTGTTCAAAATATTTTTTAACAACCCAACCTTTGAATGACAATATTTCCCAAGACCTTTCTACTGTGTTAGCATTCTGAAAGCGCCCTGATCATTCACATAACACCCAACACACTGTATTGTACTTATCTTACACACTGCTCCATTTCCCTGTGAGTCTTGAGTTTCATGAGGAGAGCCCAAGTCTATCTTATTCCTTGAGGTAGCCCCACCATCCAGTGCAGTACCTGGCTCAATGAATGAAGGAACTCTACTCACCTTCTGTTAGTGATTTCATTCTTTCTACAGCTTCACCATGTTAACTACTAACAACTCCCACGTCTATATCTCTAACCTAGACCTGTCCTCATCTTCAAAACCTATAATTCAAAGTCTTCCAAGTTAGACAATATAAAAAATATAGATGAGAGGTGAAAAAGAAAGACTAGCCAGAAGAAGGTATTTCAATAGTCCAGACAAGAGCTGATGATGGTGTGAACTGTGGTATAGCAGTGAAAGTGGTTAATTTTTTTAAGAGGTCAAATTCTGAATAAGCATGAAAACAAAGCTGACAGGATTTGATAAAAAAAAAAAAAAAAAAAAAGAGTAAGAGAAAAAAGAATCAAGAATAACTCTTAGAAATAACTTTTATTTAGATAGCCTGGTTTTATTTTTGTGATTGTTTTAATTAGAAAGAGAACCTTTCCTCAAGTTTTATATTTTTGTAGTCTTGGTAAAACAACCCAGAAAATTTTGTACTAGCCAAGTAAATAGTATATGCCATTTAGAGCTTAAACAGAATCAAAACTACCACCTCTTTTTCTGAAACAAACCATTCAGTTCCAGTCATCTCAAATGAGTAGCAAAAGGAATACTAAAATACCCACTTAACTGATAAAAATAATTCCATCTCTATATAATACCCATAATATTTACACAGTAGGACAAATCCCAATATCACAAATATAATATTCTATAACTACATTTCAGAATTATAAAACAGAGGAGAAAATTCATTGCTTTATGAAATATGCTCCAAAATTACTGCTTATTTATCTAGCTACAATAATACATCCCTTATAAAATGCATTCATTAGAGCAGGGGTCCCCAACCAACCGGCCATGGGCTGGTACCAGCCTATTCGGAACTGGGCTTCACAGCAGGAGGTGGGCAGCAGGCAAGCAAGCATTACTGCCTGAGCTCAGCCTCTTATCAGATCAGCGGTAGCATTAATTCTCATAGGAGTGTGAACCACACTGTGAATTGTGCACGTGAGGGAACTAGGTTGCCTGCTCCTTAAGAGAATCTAATGCCTGATGATCTGAGGTGGAACAGTTTCATCCAGATACCAACCCCACCCTCTCACCCCAGGTCCATGGAAAAACTGTCTTCCACAAAACCGGTCCCTGGTGCCCAAAAGGTTGGGGACCACTGAATTGGACAGACTGTCATGACATATACATCAATTTAACTTGTATTCCTACTACTCTTGCTCCATTACACACCTACAGTGAACTCACATCTGGGATGACCCAAAGTTCAGCAAGAAAATCTGTCAGCCAGGCATGGTGGTTCATACTGGTAATCCCAGCACTTTGGGAGGCTGAGGCAGGCGGATCACTTGAGGTCAGGAATTCAGGACCAGCCTGGCCAACATGGTGGAACCCCATCTCTATTAAAAATATAAAAATTAGCCAGGCGTTGTAGTGCGTGCCTGTAATCGCAGCTACTCGGGAGTCTGAGGAAGGAGAATCACTTGAACCCAGGAGGCGGAGGTGGCAGTGAGCCGAGATTGCACCACTGCACTCCGGCCTGGGGAAAAAGAGTGAGACTCCATCTCAAAAAGAAAGAAAATCTGTCAAGGAGGCTACCCAAAAACAAGCCGTGTCTCTAGTCTGCATATTCTTATTGACAGGCAAGATTTTTACTGATTCAGATTCAGTGAAAATCACTACTTTAGCAAAGCAAAGGATTCTGCCAGATTTCCCTATCTCTTGTACTAGGATAACCAAGAACACTTCATATCAGAAAAATTGCCAAAATCCAAGTAAGCTTCTACCAGAGAAATGCACAAATATACATAAAATACAATTTTTAGCAAATGTTTAAATATCAGTTTTCCAGAGGCTAAAGAAGAAAAGGAAAAATGAAGTGACACTTACCAAGGGCCTATATAAACCATCACCACTGCTGCCAGGCTATATTACTAAACCTCATAAGAACACTTAAAACCATATAGTGTTATCCCTACTTAGCTGGTGAGGATATAAAACCCAAGAGGTTGAACACCTTGCTCAACGTTTATCAGCTGATAAAGTATAATGCTAGCATTTGAATGTAGAGCTCACCATAGGCTTTGCAATAAATCCCATTATTTCCCTGGACTTTATTTTAAAATATTAAATTTCTACAGTATCAATATTTTAATTCTTAGAAAACAACATTGACAGAATTGAAAAAATAGTAAAAAATATTAGAAACAGAACCTTTCATAAGAGTGGACTATTACATACATAGCAGATGCTCCATAAATCCCTGTTAAACTAAGCTAGTTGGAGGTGGAGGGACAAATGAGCTAAAAATATCTCAGAACACTGGACAAGAGATAAAATTTTCCATCTCAGAAAAAGTTACAATTATTAGATTCAGAATTGTTACTAGATGGATTTAAGTGCTATAATAACAAAATAATTATTTAAATATGAGTTTTAATTCTTCCTGTTCCGTTATGCTACCTTATCAAGGCCTGAGAATTTGGTAAGAACATGTTGAAATGATGTGTAATTAACAAGGATGCTGAAGACAATTCTTAGAGATGCAAAGCAAATACTTCCTTTCACTATAAACAAAATGACTAAGTCCACTTCTTGAAGAAATCAAGATCTATTTATATTCACTCTCCTGAAATGGCACAGGCGGCCTTAGAAGGATAAGTTTATAATAAATCCCTATATTTGGAAAACATTGTTGTAAGCATCTTCTAACATTCAACAGAGTTTATAAAACTCATGTCACTGCTACATAATTAACATTTCATGTTTTCCCAAAAAATGCAGTATGCTTATCTATATTGTTAATTTAAAACATTACAAATTTTGAGGGAATTAATAAAAGGCTATGCAACTAATTAATTAGAAAGGCAGCCTAATCCCAGGAGGAATACAAACATAGACATTAAATGTCAGGATGTGTTAGAGTCTAGCTTGTAAACAGCTTGTCCATTTGAGATAAAACATTTCAAAATGCAGCTGCTCTCTGCTTTAAAAAGGTGAACTACAAAACATTAGATCTCTGGACAAGTCACGACATATCAAACCACACTCTAGCTCAAAAATTAATTATAAAGAAAATCTAACTTTTGAAAATAAGCTTCACACCCAATCACAAACACCAAACGTTATATCTGCTCAGATAATGGGAGATCTAAGGGTTGAAAGCAACAGTACCTATTGCAGTACTTCCAACTTTCATATTCATTATGGGAATAAAGTTAAAAGATATGAAAAATATTTAGTGACCTGGAATAAAAGATTAGAGATGTTGAGAGTAAGCACACTGCGAAAGATGCATTATCACTCTCGCAAAGTATGGATTGTAAACTTTCTGTCCTCTGAAAAGGCATGTGCAATCTACATAAATAGTACAGAGGTTTTGTAGTTGTATCCTACAAACAATAACCTTTAGATTACAGAAACAATCAGGAAGCATAGCTCACTATGTTCTAAGAAATTCTGAATCACTTCAATTCATGCCATTACTAGACATACGTGCACAACTTTTGTTAAAAAGTACAGAGCTTCCTTCACTATGCGGCAGTCCACAAGAGGGAAAATCATCAGAGAAACAACATACAAAAAGCACAAACACGCAGGTCCACAATCTTAACTAGGAAATACACATGTCTCTATTCTTACTTGTATTCTCAATTGTTAATTAACTGTTTTACTTGTGACTTTTTTTTTCAGAATTATTTGCCACTTTTAAAGTTTTATTCAGAACCATTATACATAACTGAAAAACAAACTCAGACATTCATTTTCCCTTGAGTGGCAAAGTTAAATGATAGTTTGGAAGAGCACATTACTATCACAAAAAAACTTCTGGAAGGAAACTCAACACTATTAGAGATAGTCAAAGAATTTCATTCCCTAAATTTAATCCAGTTATTTAAATCAGTTACAGAGAATCTCCAAAAACTGGGTAGTTGGTTGCCCTAGATCAGTGATTCTCAAAGTACAGTTCTTGGACCAGCAGCAATGACATACCTGTAAGTTTGTTAGAAATGCAAATTTGGGGCCCCACTTGGATCTTCTGGACCTACAGGAATCAGCAGGATAGACCCCAGAAACTGTGTTTTCACCAGCTCTACAAATGATTCTTACATAGGTTGGAGAACCACTTGCCCAAATCAGCGAATCAAATGCCCAATCACAGACAAAGGCAAGACTGGCTGCTTCAAAATCACTTGGAAAACATTATAGATCCTGCCTCTAGCTTCCTAACTCCCTTAAACACTTAATTATGAGTGGGAATGTGAGTGCAAGTGTGAGCTTGAGTGAGTGAATGTGTAGTTTCCCAGGTGAGCCTGACGTATAATGAGGTTTAGGAACTAATGCCCTATACGTCAAAAGCTCTCGAAGTGTGGTCTCCAGATCAGCCGCATTAGCACCAGCATCAGCATCACCTGGGAACTTGTTAGCATTCTCAGGCACCAGCTCAGACTTACTGAATCAGAAACTCTGGGGGTGGGATTCAGTAACCTGTTTTAGTATATTCTACAGGTGATTCTCATATAATAATGTTTAAGACTCTTTGCTGTAAGTGATTGGTCCTGAATTAAAAACATGTGAAACAAACCTGAATTCCGTGGGGAAGAATAAATAGAAAGAGACAGATTTAACCTACATACCCAGAAATACATCTCCTGGAGATGGAGTCTCTTAGTGCCAAACTCACAAATCTGGTCAAGATGCCTTAACTACCCATATATGCCAGTGGCCATTTACGAGCACTCCATTTAAACATAGAACAACGGGTGAACAATGAAAACACCTCCTGAAAAGCATTTGTTTTAAACAAATGTAGTTAAAGGCCATATCAGAGCCAAAGCTTAGAAATCTGTCAGTGGGAAGGCAAAAATGGACTAAAATCAGTTATTTAAAGCAGCCTGACTGTCCCACATTTTTGAAGATTACATAGAACGTATAACTTGCTCATTGCTACTTATAAAGGTAGCAATAACCACTTAAGAGTTCTTTCGTCAGCACAAAGCAGGGATTTCTGAAGGCAACAAAGGGTGTAAAAAAATAGATGATTCCCAAGGTGTTTACAAACAAAACCAAGCTCAACTCTAAAATTAATAAACACTATTCATCTCTATCAAGGGTGTACAGGGTAATAACTATGTCTCTTAGATTTTACACACATTTGTCAAATTATTCTTCAATTCAACTAATCAAATACTTATTGAGCACCTATAATATACCAGAAGTCATTAATATTGCCTCCAAATATTAAGATATTACCATGACTCTTTAAAAAAACAATTATTCTAACTTTCTGGGTAATTCTAAGATCAGTGTAATGATTGTGACTGCCTGTACCTGCCCAAGAAAACTTACCATGTTTAACAACAACAACAACAGCAACAACAAAAACAGACGTGAGTTCAAACTTGTGTAGGCAGTTATTTCAAAGGACTGAGAGCAACTCAAAGTATTCCCTAATAACTGTTGTAACCTGAGGTGGAATGCAACACCAAACATCTAATTCTTTTTATTTAAAGCTAAGAGAGTTGTTCAAATCTACCACGTAGAATGAATGCTCTTCCCTGTGCTCAATGCACGCATCATAGAATACAGGAATGCTGCTGTATGTTCAATAAGTGGGATACACTTATGCCTATTCTATAGCACTTGGAGCATAGTCCTACCACTTCAAATGCTTATAGATTCACAATTGTTTCAGTTTTCTAAGTCACATTACTAATCAAATTGATAATTTACTCAGTCTTTAGTCAGAAATTATAACTGTTCCAATGAGAAAATGCAGTGCACTTCACAAAAAACATTAGTCTGCTTTATAGCACTGTTTCTAAGAACACCATGGGAAAACCCTGACTACCTAAGTGTAAGTCATTCATACAGATACAAAAGAGAAGACCACTGAAAATAGCTGATGAGGCCTTAAGAGGCTTAGGGCTTTTTCTTTAACTTCTTTCTCCCTTTCCTTTTTCTAATTCTTCCTATCCTTCTTTTTCTTCCAATTTTTTCTTGTTCTCCCTTATGTCCAGGGAATGTCATAATGCATTATGACATAAAATATCATCTACTCCAATCTCCTCAATTTACAAACGGAGAAAACTGAGGCTCAGATAAGGCACAGAACCTGCCTAAGATCACAAGCCTGATTTTAAAAGCAGGTCTGTCCAACTCTCAAAACCTATTCTACACTATACCACCCTGCCTCATTAGAAAATTTTCTTGAAAAAATTCCAGCATACTGTTTTTAAACTTTATTCTGCTATATAAAGTAAAGAAAATGATACTACATAATACAACATACACTAGTATTTGGGACAGTATACACAAAACCACACATATTTTCCCTACTGGATTCTGTAATTACAACACTATCTTTTTAAAAACTACTCCTCACAGGCGGAGCTTGCAGTGAGCTGAGATCATGCCACTGCACTCCAGCCTAGGTGACAGAGCGACGAGACTCCATCTCAAAAAAAAAAAAAAAAACTACTCCTCATAATCTGCTTCATTGCTAGATTAGGGGAAAATAGATCAGTTCAATACCTAGATATTTTCTACTTTATAAATTGATCCTACCCTTAGTATCATAGGCTAAAATTAAATTATAAAGTCTTATACCCCTCTGAACAAAATCCATGTTTTATTAGTTTTAATTAAGAGCATGAAGTTGAAGTAAGATGACCTTGGCTTTAAATCCCAGCTCTGCTGGATACTCACTCTGAGGCCTTTCTTGAGTCTGTCTGATACTTCTATCACAGAGTTGGTAGGAGGATTCAATCAAATAATGTTTTCCTTTTCTCACTTTCTCACTGTAGAACTCCTACTTTAACTTCTTCTTAGATGTCATTTTTTCTGTTTAACCACAGTATTTCCTTTCCTCACAGAAGTCACTACATTTTAACATTTTTTTATGAGTAGTTTATCATTACATTTGTAGTTGTTTACAAATCTCTTTCCTTCATCAACTGTATGTTTCTGGACAGCAGGAACCCCAGACCCTTCTAGAGTGCATAAAATGTATTAGAAAGTCAAAAAGTCTCTAGTAAGGCATGGTGAACATTGAATACTTGCCTAGATGCCACAGGCAAGTCCTACAGAGCAACACCTACACAGCAATCCAGACTCTTCATTACCACCTAATGCAATGAAAGAAGCAAAATTATCTACTGATACTTCTGCTTTTTGATCCCTACGTAATCCATTTCTATGACCAGGCCCACTAATCCCTGTGAAGCTAGAAGCAGCTTCACAGAAACTAGACAGAATGGGACCCATTCCTAGAGCATAATGTACCCAAAGAATGTTTGCATTTGCCTTGATAGTCTACATAACCTGCAGTCTCTCCCAACTGTGATTCCTATAACCTAGAAATTGTAATGATCAAATAAAATGAAAGAAAAATGATTTTCTCCACCAAGAGTAAGATATTCAAAGATTCCTAAATATCTTTTCCAAGTTTTCTTTTCCTAACTGCTTTTCCTTCCTGAGCCTCTTTCCCTACATATATCAGTCCAGATAAAAGGTCAAAAAGACTAAAGGCAGGGTCTTCAAAGCCTACTAAATTACACAACTATGAGTCAATGATTTGGAGGTAAAAGTTACTGTATTTGTATTTCTGAACTAAAGCTCTAAAATAACTGCTATGGTTTGAATGTCCCTTCCAAAACTCATGTTGAAATTTAATTGACATTGTTATGGTATTAAGAGGTAGAACCACTGGGAGGCGATTAGGCCATGAGACCATAATGACATTATCCTCAGGAATGGATTAATGGCATTACGGTGGGAGTGGGTGTATGGCAAATGCACCTGAGAGCAATAACTTAAGAAAAGAGGGTTGCCACGTGGAGGCTGCTGCGGGGAGGGTGCCAAATAAAAGTGCTATATAAGCTGCATGCCTTTTGCAAGCAGCTGAGGTTCTCCTGTCTAGTTCACCACCACTGGACTGTCCCTGTATGTTAGTTCTCTCTAATAAAACCCTATGTCTTGTTTGCTAGCTCCAGGTCGCTTTTGCCTCTTGAACCTGGTGCCATCCTTACAGAAGTTAACAGGGACCCAGTACCACAACTGGTGAACCGAGTAGGAAGGTGGAGAAAAATCTCATGCGCACCAAGACCATAAGATCAGGAAAGGCGAAATCCAAGCGGGGAATCCCAGGCTGACCAGCACATTTATGTGGGGCCCAAAAGCCACTATCCTTGATGGATTGGCCCAATGTATGAGTACAGAACACCCCAAAAACACCAAAGGGTCTGGAAGAGCTGTTGCAGGGGGCAGATTTAACTAAACAAAAGTTAGATGCCTGAGCTGTGGCAGCCACGACTGGCTGGCAATTCTTGACAGTGCTCCCAGCAACCACTGGGGCCGAGTTCCAAGCACAGGCCAGGGGTTGTCCGTTATAGGAAGAACTATGACTAGAAAGAGATGCCAGACTAGCTCAAGCCAAAACATCAGAGACCCTACTGTCCCACCTGCAGAAACAGGATGACAAAATGGAAATCCTAGTTTGTCAGGCAGCCTGTTTGAAGGGTCGCCAGCTCCCATGCCAAGTTAGGACTGTATGACTAAATCTTCCTAAGTCCGGGGACCCAATGGAGAGCTCTAGTGAGGAGCAGAGTGAGGACTGGGATAAGCCCATAGAGGTCCTGTCCGCTCTACCAAGATAAAGTCAGACCAATGGTGCCCACAGGGAATAGACCCACAAAACTTGTCTCTGACTGAAAGACGGCAGTACCACAATGCAGCACTATACCACTGGGGAACTAGTGGAGCTGGGCAGAAGCTGGGTTCAGGAAGAAAGAGAGACAGTTGATTGAGAGGTGGCTTCTCTGTCTATGGAACATGAGGATGGAGGCTGTTATACTCTCCAGACTCAAGATGAGTGGAATGGCATCCACTGCATGACACCCAGCCCTGAGGCAGCACCTCTATGGTGCCAATAATGACAATCAGGCCATGCCCCTCCTTAGCTGGGTGGTTGTGGGCTGCAACGAAGCATGGCCAGATGAGGGCAGTATCCCCACATCTCCTTTGCGATGGCAGACTATGGATGAATTGCAGGACATCCTCTGGGAATTAGGGATGAAACATGCTATCTATGCTGAACATCGCCAAGGTCCAACAAAGAGCTTTTCACCGCCAACATGAAAGATACCATCTTAGTCTACACCCAACCAGTGGTATGGTGTGCTAGTGTCTATCCAGAGTCCCCCAGTAGGACAGCCAGTGTCTCAGGTGGCCCAAGCAGCCAACAACTTACAAGAAACTGTAGGCAAAGGGTATATGCTGCTGGGATGAAAGACAAGGGCGCCAAAGAAAAGGAGATGGCCAAGGGGCCCATCAGGGTGACTGACCAACAAATGTGGCGCAACCTGGTAATGGCAGGAACAGCTACTATGAAAATAGATAAACAGCCTAATACTGTTCTGGTCAGACTGCTCACACCAGAAGAGTGCTTCACTAAGGAGCCTCAGGTTCAGCCCACCACTCTTCCTGCACAGGCATGCCAAGTGTCAACTCCATTAAACTGGATGAAAGCCAAGGCCCCGGAATCCTGGTAAGAATAATGGTGGCCAGGGTACCTGGGGACTAGAGGCCACATGTAGAACTAACTATATATTGGTTGCCTAAGAATAAACAGACTGTGCATGCCCTAGTAAACACTAGAGCCAAATGCACTTTCACATATGGTGGCATTCATTGGTTCCAAGGGGCTAAAATAGCAATAGATGATTATGGAGGGGGATCAGACAGGTTGAACTGAGTATTACAAGTTGGGAGACTGCCACCAAAACCCTATTTAGTATGGAGAGCTCCCATCTTGGAATACATCTTGGGAATGGATATCTTATCAGGCTTGACCCTCCAAACAACTGCTGGGGAGTTCTGACTGAGAGTGGTGAAGCATGTGATCAAGGGGAATGTGAAATGGACACCAATACAGCTGTCAACCCCACACAGCAAGTAGTAGCACTGAAGCAAAACTGCCTGCTGGGGGAACATAATGAAACCACAGGGATTGTTAAGGAGTTAGCCCAAGGAGGCATTATAAGGCCAGCACACAGCCCATACAACAGCCATGTATGGCCCATGTGGAAGCCTGATGGGACATGGACAATGACAGTAGATTACCAGGAATTAAATAAGGCAGTCCCCCCAATGTATGCCCCTGTTACCAATATCACCTCCCTTCTAAAGAGGGCAGGAGAGGCACTGGACACACACCACTACCACTTTGTTACTGATTTAACCAATGCCTTCTTCAGCATCCCCACTGCCCCAGAGAGTCAAGACCAATTTGCATTCACCTGGGAAGAACAACAGGCCTTTACCATCTTGCCCCAGGGATATTTACATAGCCATGGAGGTCTTGGAAGGGGTACATGTTTTCCATTACACTAATGATATCGTGCTAACTTCTGAGTCTCTTTCCAGCTTTCAATTTGCACCCCCACACCTTGCTGTCTCATCTGGCAAACAGAGCATGAGTGATAAACACAGACAAAAATCCAGAGTCCAGGCTTATCAGCCAAATACTTGAGTCTGCCATTATGGATAGGGTACAGGCCTATTCACATCCTGTGACACCAAAGCAGCTATAAACCTTCTTAGCACTCCTAGGGTATGGGCATCGTTTTATTCCCCATTTGGCCCAACTCCTTAGACCCCTATACTGTTTAGTCAAGAAGGGGGCCCACTGAGACTAATCCACGAAGGAGGATGAGGACTTTGAACCAGCTGAAGTCACAGTGAAATAAATACAAGCCTTGGGAGTTCAGGTGCAGACAGCCTTGTGAACCAGATGTAGCCAGTTACCCTGGGGGGGTTGGGTGAGGCTTGTGGCAAAGGCAAAGACAGGCCTTTAGGATTCTGGTCCCAGCTACGGAAAAGGGGTGAAGTTAGACATAGTGTGATGGAACAACAACTCTGTGCTATACATCATGCCTTACAACAAGTAGAGGACATTACAAAGGGGGTCCCAATGCTAGTACGCACCCAGTACCCCAAAGCGGGTTGGCTAAAGGGTATCTTCCAGAAACTGAAGTCTGGGAATGCCGAGACACAGACTGTGGCCAAATGGCATGCATACCTGCAACAGAGGAGCACATTAATAGCCCCTTAAGCTCAGAGATCCATTCGGTGCTTGGCCCTGTCATCTATGTAACAACTGTCACATAGTCTTTAGGGGAAGCTGCTGAGCCTCACTAGATGCTCTCCTTCATACAGGACGGACAGGGCCCAATGTCTGACCAGGCCTGGTACACAAACATCTTGTCATGAGGCAATCCTTGCACTTCAACAGGCATGGCCATCCAGCCATCCACTGACAGTATCTGGATGGATATAGACCAAGGACATAGCAGCCAATGAGCTGGGCTACAAGCTGCCAGGATGGTCCTCCTCTATAAGCCAGACCCAACAGTCCTGTGTACCCACATGTGGGTTGTCTGAAGTTAACAGGCATCCGGCATGACATTCCTTAAGGAAAATTGTGATTCTCCAGTACACACTTCTTCCTGATTTCCACAGCACGATGTATCAGTAAATATTGTCTTCATCAATACTGCCACCAATGCATCTGATTACGTGTGTGTGTGTATGTGTGTGTGCGTGTGTGTGTGTGTGTTCTTTGGAAAAGTCTGATAGGATATAGTCATCCCTTAGTATCTATGGGGTATTGGTTCCACAACCCCTGAGATACCAAAATCTAAGGACAGCTCAAGCCTCTTATATAAAATGGCATAGTATTTGCATGTAGCCTATGTACATCCTCCAATATAATTTAAATAATCTCTAGATTACTTTTACCTAATCCAATGTAAAGGGACTCAACATGTGGCTACTACAATGGGAAGCACAGGACTAGACAGTAGCAGGTCACCTCCTTTGGGGTACTGACATGTAGAAGGACATTCCCCATTGCATCCGGGGGATGCATAAAATGATCTACCATGTGGATTCCCACACTGCATCTACACCACCTGGAAATCAACAGGCAGACAAATTAACCTGCATTCATCTCCTCAAGAGAGTCCCCACAGACGATGTGGTCAACTGGTTACGAAAGAAGACAGGACATAGGGGACAACTTACCCTTTGGGCCATAGCAAAGAATTGGAGCTGCCACTATGATACAAAGACACAATACACATCTGTCAGCAATGTCTTACCTGTGCACAGGAACACCGCAGGCCCTTGCCACCTCATACCAGAAAGATCACCCGGGGCCAGAGCCCAGCACAACGGTGGCAGGTAGACTACATAGGATCTTTGCCCCTATTGGACGGCTGCCACTGTGCCTTAACTTGTGCAGAAACCTGCACAGGGCTACTGCGAGTATATCCCAGCAAGCACACCACCATAAAAGGACCAGAACAGATTTGTGCAGCCTACAGAGTCTCCATCAATATTAACAATGGGCCAGGCGCAGTGGCTCATGCCTGTAATCCCAGCACTTTGGGAGGGCGAGGCGGGTAGATCACCTGAGGTCAGGAGTTTGATACCAGCCTGCCCAACATGGTGAAACCCGTCTCTACTAAAAATTAGCCAGGCGTGGTGGTGCACACCTGTAATTCCAGCTACTCAGGAGGCTGAGGCAGGAGAATTGCTTGAACTTGGGAGGTGGAGGTTGCAGTGAGCCAAGATGGCAACATTGTGCTCCAGTCTGGGCAACAAGAGTAAAACTCCATCTCAAAAAAAAAAAAACAAATTAACAATGACCAGGGCTCGTACTTTACCAGATATAAAGTACAGGAATAGGCAGAGGCCCCAGATATCCACTGGCATTTCCACCTGCCATACAACCCTACAGCAGTGGGGCTGACTGAACAAATGAATGGACTGTTGAAACAACTCCTATAGGAATTGGCTCTGTGGACACACCGCTTACCAGCAGCTGTGCACAACCTGAATGAACATGCACATTCTCATCACCCCATCGTGTATACTCTTCTAACACAAGGATGTGATACCACCATCAGGATCCAGGTAGATAGGATAAGGAACAGCACACCTTTGCCCCCAACCTGGGATGCAAAGTAACTTGCTATTGCCCTTGCCACAGGACCGACCTACTGGGGAGCACATCATTACATGGTTCTGGGAAATGGCAATCCCAGCCCGATGGTTCAGTTTTTCTGCTCCATGGTGGAATGGCCTAGAACAGGATATATAGGTCACACCTATTTTATACCATACTCTCCGCTGTAATTCTAAAATAATGAATCCTAGTCCTCCCTTGTGCAAGGGGATGAACATCCTCTCATGAAACATTATACCTCCACTGTCTTCCTCTGGCCTCCTGCAACACATTACAGAGGGGGGCCAGTCCATTTGGTGTTGTAAACCAGGCATCAGGCTGCTGCCAGGGGTGGTGCTCTCTCAGAATGACACAACTCCCCATGTCTTGTTAAATGGCCAGGACTTGTCCTTTCTTATACCCACTAACCATCTCACCTTTTGCCCATAGATGGTGTGCCACAAACCTCTCTGCGGACTGGGTGAAGATGGTTCTCTCTCTCCAGAAGAGAAGAGACTGCTGGGTCTGCAGAGAGCTCCCTCTCTCCTCCACTGTGGGCCTGCCATGCCACACCGAGGCAGCTAACATGAGTGCCTGGGGCCACTTCGACACTTGGTGTAGTGACCTTCACCCATTTCCCTTCAGTGTCAACAGCACCTCATGTAGCAAGTTTCCCACCACCGACATGAGATGGCATATTTTCCGCCTGGTAAGGGAGCAAGTTAATGTCACTCCCACTGTAGGCAGGCTGTACACGATGATGGGCTAGAGTGGATGACAGCAGTGCAGACAGAAAGAGTGTGTCATGCACCCTTCTTTGTAAAATCGCATGGCCCTGGACATCTTAACTTCCCCCACAAGGGCGGAACCTATAGATTAATTAAAACCTGTTGTGTATGTATTCCTGATGACTCTGACGATGTAACCCAGGCCATGCAGGCCTTAAATACCCATATTTCCACCACAGAATCTAAGTCTTAAAACCCTATAACCACCTGCTTTAATCAACTCCCAAGTCCTTGAAAAACTTTCTATGAAGTATGATTGTTATTATATTTGTTATTCTTTTTTGTTGTAGTTTATATTGCTGCTGCAGCATCTGACTGTAATGCTCCTCCACATACCTGGCCCCAGGGATATCATGACAGAATGGCATAAGAATGTGAGGGCCACACAAGGGTATGCTAGTGCAGAGTGTATGGCAGATGCAACTGAAAGCAATAACTTAAGAAAGGAGGTTGCCATGTGGAAGGTGCTGGGGGGAGGATGCTAAGTGAAAATGCTATACAAGCTACATGCTTTTTGCAAGTGATTGCAGTTCTCCTGTCCAGCCCACCACCACTGGACCACCTTGTAAGTAAGTTCCGCCAAATAAGCCCTAAGTTTCATTTATTGGCTCTGGGCCTCTTTTTTGGCCTCTCAAACTTGGTACCATCCCTACTGAAGTTAACAGGGGTCCGGCATGATACTCAATTTTAAGGAAAATTGTGATTCTCCAGTTTACACTTCTCCCTGATTTCCACAGCACAGCACAATATATCAATAAATATTGTCATCATCAATACTGCCACCAACTGATCTGATTATATGTTCATGCATGTGTGTGTGTGTGTATGTGTGTGTATACTTTGGATAAGTCTAGTAGGATATAGTCATCCCTTAGTATCGATGGAGTATTGGTTCCAGGACCCCTAAGATACCAAAATCTAAGGACTGCTCAAGCCAGTTAATGGCATAGTATTTGCATATAGACTACACACATCCTCCCATATAATTTAAATAATCTCTAGATTACTTTTACCTGATCCCATGTAAATGCTATGTAAATACAGTTTATCCCTGAACAACTTGAGGGTCAGGGACACCAATCCCTGTGCAGTCGAAAAACTATGCATAACTTCTGACTCCCCCAAAACCTAACTACTAATAGCCTACTGTTGACCTGAAGCCTTGCCAATAACATAAACAGCTGATTAACCATATTTTTTATGCAAGAATATACTATATTCTTACAACAAAGCTAAAGAAAAAGCTTTTTCAAATTGTTCCAAATCTTCAAAAAATTTTCCAACATATTTATTGAAAAATATTCATATATAAGTGGACCCATGCAGTTCAAGCCCTCATAGTTCAAGGGTCAACTTAGTTATGATACTATATTTTTTAAATTTTTATATATTTTTTACTGTTTTAACTTTTTTTGTTTCTGAATACTTTCAGACCACAGCTGGCTGAATCCTCAGATGCTGAGCCCAAGGATATGGAGGGCTGACTGTATACACTATAATGGTGGTTATCCTTTAGAGGTAGGATTGAGTGATTTTTATTTCTTTTTAATAATTTTCTGAATCATCTAGGTTTTTCCAACAATATTTTTTTCAAATAAAAATTACACATTTTATAATTAGAAACAAAGCTATTTCCATTAAGAAATCAGTAAAAATATAAATTATTTGTATGTAAATAAACTGGAGATAAGTGCATCAATATAGACTCACCATAGCAAACCACACTCACCCGCTTCATTACACAAGATTTTCAAGTCTGCTCCAACGTATCCATGAGCACTATTTGCCAGCTGCAGCAGCTCAGCCTCAGTGAGCAAATGGGGTACCCTTCGAAGCAGTTTCTGGAGAATATCTAGCCGGTCCTGAGCATTGGGAACTCCAATCTCAATCTCTTTATCAAATCGCCCAGGTCTTCGGAGAGCAGCATCCAAGGCATGAGGGCGATTTGTGGCCCCAAGAACCAACACTTGTCCTTCACTTACTTCCTAACAAAATAAAATGAAAATAAATTTCTTATTTTTCCGAAAGTTAGAAAAAAAAAGCGGGAGGCGCACACTGGCTGTATAGACAAGGATGAATCATCTAACTGTCCAAGCTACTAAGTCCTATTTCTTACACTTTCATTACCTGTCAATTACTTTTATTAGTAATAGATTTTTATTATACATTTATTACTTTTATTATACATTTTCAACGTTCAGCCTAAATGCTTCCTCCTGTAGAAAGTTTTCCAATACTTACCTCTCCATCTACCATGACATCTCTTACTTCTCGCATCTTAACTGTATCATTCTCATAAAAAATAACACATATATAATACTGTACCATATAATTGTTTTAACTGTTTTAAATAGTCCTACTTGGAAGTCAGGATTGTGACACATATAATACTCAAATAGAACAAGATTCTAATAGAAAGTTATCTAAAAAGTCTTTGCTTATAGACTGTTTTTTTTAATATGGATACATTTTTAAATTCCTGAAAATAGAGACAACAATATAACCAATATCCAAGTATCAGCCACCCTTGAATATATAGGTATTTTTACTCTCTGAAAATGAAATTAGG
Source organism: Macaca thibetana thibetana (assembly GCF_024542745.1). Taxonomy (NCBI): domain Eukaryota; kingdom Metazoa; phylum Chordata; class Mammalia; order Primates; family Cercopithecidae; genus Macaca; species Macaca thibetana. The sequence goes on from NC_065582.1 coordinate 66,662,544, forward strand.
AAAAACAAATAATAAAGAACTATGATCGTGATCAGCCACCTGTAGAAATTATCCAATATTCTATTCAGATGACCCAGAGACAAGCATAACTGGAACACAATTTATGTTAAAAAACTTTTTTTAAAGCTCAAACCTAATCAATTATACTGAATGTGCCAACAGACAATGCATGGACTACAGTGAATCTATGAATTATAAGTTTAGAAGTACAAAAACAGACCCTTAAATATATTCAGACTAAAACATCAGCATCACATGTTTCCATTCCTTGCCCAAAGGCAAGAACACTAATCCACAACAGGCTTATCCCAGTGGCAGAGAAAGACAGCAGATTGAAATAATTAAGATTCTCCAACACTAAGTCTTTCATCTGATTTCCTACTTACCAAGAACCCTTGTAATTATAAGACAGCTCTCTATATTTGCCATCAAGGTGAAAATATGGTCATCCATAAACACAAATATCTGGTCTGCTTAATAGTCACATCTCTGACTATAAATGAACAAACTAGCATCCTATTTTATACATCATTCCCTTGTAAGTGTTATTATCATGGGTCAGTCTGTCCTCACAACTCTATCATCTCCACATACTAATAACACTGAATTCTCCAACTTCATAACCTGAGAATCAAACCTGGGACATGACAATCACTCCTAGGTACTGTTCCAGGACTGAGAACCAGTTGGTCAGGCAGCCTTCACCAGGTAACAACCCTTCTCTTACAGACTTAAAATTTTTAACACGTTAGTATATAAGTGACTTGATGCCAAACCTTTATATTATTTTCACATGTCTACTTTCTGCCACTAGGCAGTAAAAACAAAAAGTTCTAAATGACCAGTTTTTTAATGTGCAAAAGAGACTTGATACTACATAATTTCTAAAATTTATTGTGGTTCTAACATATTATGATTCTAAAAACTTTACTTATTCACAATCTAGCATAAAAAGTGTATTTTTCTAATTAATGGATATCAGGAGTCTTAGAAAATTTTGTTCATGCCTATTGTTAGTCCTATGAATGTTCCTGCCATAATTAGCATATATTTTTTATTAATAAAAAATGTATCCCCTATCAGAGAATCTGGTAATATGAATAAGTTCTTTTTAAATGTTGTACAAAACGTTTTCCATTATTCTCACTTTTTTTCATTTCCCTAGTACAAAGCCTTGAAAGAGTCCATTTGTACATGGGTAATAAGACTTACTCATGACATTTCTTAATAAAAACCCCTCAGGCCAGATGTAGTGGCTCACGCCTGTAATCCCAGCACTTTGGGAGGCCGAGGCGGGCAGATCACGAGGTCAGGAGTTCGAGACCAGCCTGGCCAACATGGTGAAACCCCATCTCTACTAAAAAGATTTTTAAAAATTAGCCAGGTGTGATGGTGCATGCCTGTAGTCCCAGCTACTCAGGAGGCTGAGGCAGGAGAATCGCTTGAACCCGGAAGGCGGAGGTTGCAGTGAGCTGAGAGTGCACCACTGCACTCCAGTCTGAATAACAGGGCAAGACTCAATCTCAAAAAATAATAATAATAAATAATAAAATAAAATCCCCTAAAATTTAACTGCTAAATCTTCCTTACTGATCTTTGCTTCAAGTTTTAAAGCTAATAGCATTTATCACAAAATAAATCCATCATGGTATAGTATTTTATATGCTAGAAAAAACCTGCCAGGTTATGATGTTGTCCTAGCAGTTACTAAGTAATCTACTAAAACAAATTATTTTACAGATCTTTCCCCTAGTTACTATGGCCAATATTTTTCCTTTATCCTAAAATATCCAAAGACACTGACACATTCAATAGTTTTTGCCACTACACATGTATTAAGAATTAATCCTACACAGAATCAATACTAGTGCTATACTTACTGAACCAATGCCATCCATCAGTGTTAAGAGTGAAGCCACAACTCTTTTTTCCACTTCATTCTGGGCCCCCTCTCTTTTTGGACAAAGTGCATCCAGCTCATCAATAAAAATAATTGACGGGTGTCTAAAAACAAACAAGTAAAATGAAATCTCTCATCTGTATTTGATTTTAAGTTTTACTTAGTTTTAATTTTTTAATTGAAATGCAACATATCAAATTTAGAATTTACTTAATACCATAAAGATATTATAATGTTCAGCTAAAAAACCTTAGATTCATTCTAGCCCAAAATACCAACTCACTAACTTCATATTCTATTCTATCTGCCTTCCATTAAAAGGCTGGGTAATTGAGTAGAGTATGCTGCTTAAGAGATGAGAGTCTCTTAAGAACTCTCCCAGTAATGCCCAGAACTCTCCCCAGTAATGCCCATTAAGTTGTTATGACTGGATCAAATTCAGAAGCTGAGGCCAGAGATGCTATCCCTTGGAGCAAGTTTGAAACCAAAGGACATAAACTAGAAATGCCCTGTTATTTTTAAACCATTAAAATAAAAACTTGCAAGATGATCAATTCTCCCATAAACAGATGTGAATTCTCTCACAGAAGGAAATCTCAACTGCCATGAACACAGCAACAGCAAAAGCATACTAAACAATCAGGTGTACCACTAGTTTTAAAATTTTCAATACAGTACTAGGACTACAAACAGCTTATTTCATCTACTATCATTGGGGGAAAAATAAACTTCAAAAATGGCGAGTTTTTTGATTCAAGAGCAGTAATTATGATATTAAACACCAAAACAGCCAGCATTTTGGGAGGCTGAGGCAGGAGAATGGCTTGAGCCCAGGAGTTCAAGACCAGCCTGACCAACATAGCAAGATCCTGTTGCTAGAAAAAAAAAAAAAAATACAAAAATTAGTTGCGCATGGTAGTGCTCACCTATAGTTCCAGCTATTTGGGAGGCTATAGGGGGAGGATCACTTGAGTTCAGGAATTTAGGTTTCATTGTTACACTGTAATGAGTATTAGGATATTGGTCTATAACTTAGTCAAACGTAACGTTAACATCACTCGTAATATAGCTATGTCTCTACCACTGTTTTGCTTTTGTTTGTTTGTTTGTTTTTGAGATGGGGTCTGTGTTGCCCAGGCTGGAGTGCAGCAGTGAAATCATGGCTCACTACAGCCTTGATCTCCCAGGTTCAGTGATCCTCCTGCCTCAGCTTCCTTAGTAGGTGGGACTACAGGCATGTGCTACCATGCCCAGCTAATTATTTTTATTTATTTATTTTTTCTGAGACAAAGTCTCGCTCTTGTCCCCCAGGCTGGAGTGTGATGGCACAATCAAGGCTCACTGCAACCTCTGCCTCCCGGGTTCAAGAGATTCTCCTGCCTCAGCCTCCCGAGTAGCTGAGATTACAGGCACTTGCCACCACACCTGGCTAATTTTTGTATTTTTAGTAGAGACAGGGTTTCACCATGTTGGCCAGGCTGGACTCCAAACTCCTGACCTCAAGTGATCTGCCTGCCTCGGCCTCCCAAAGTACTGGGATTATAGGTGTGAGCCACCGTGCCCAGCCAATTTCAGACAGGGTCCCACTATGCTACCCAGGCTGGTCTCAAACTCTTAGGCTCAAGCAATCCTCCTGCCTTGGCCTCCCAAAGAGATGGTATTACAGGCATGAGCCACCACATCCAGCCAGAGTCATTATTTAATGGGCAAAAGATTTGTCCCTTTGAAGCAAAGTATAACATAACGAAGTTCTAATATAAAGAGCTACAATAATACAGTCTACTAGAAAAACTAAACATATTAGATACACCTAAGCACCCAAAGAAAGTCATGGATTTCTATGCTCAAACAAGGTCACATGATTTATCAAGCACTATGTCTTAATTCTTCTACTTTATGTAATTTAATAACATTTATCAAACTTTTAAAGATTAGATAGAAATAGAATTTCATTAGATCTATAATCTATTTCTACTACTATCACTATTATTTTTGTACTACTGTTTATGCTTTGTATAAGGCGCTAGTATCTCACTTTGACTAATATAGCCTTGATTATTAATTCCAAAACATTTAAAAATAAAAAGTACCGTAGAGTGGCTTCAGCAAATATCTGACGTAACTTTGCTTCAGTCTCACCATAGAATCTATAACAAATAAAATGTATTTAAAGACCATTTCTTATTGTTTTTAAAGCTTTGTCATACTTAAAATTAGTTTCAAAAATTATTTTCCAAACAATTATTAAGAAGCAAAATATTTCAATGTACAAAATATCAGACAGAATACCACACAATCATTTCTAAAAACCATGTTTTAGAAATATATTGTTTACTCTATTAAAACATGCACTTACTTGCTTATAATTTCAGGACCATTAATTACAGAAACATAGGCTCCAACTTCATTAGCAACAGCCCTGGCGATCATTGTTTTTCCAGTACCTGGAGGACCATAAAGTAACACTCCTCTAGGGGCAGGAATTCCTGGAAGAAAAAGTAGAAAACACTAGATTCACCATCACCAGGTTTCTTATAAACGTAAGAAGTTCAAACATGAGTTATAAAATTTAACTTTACCTTGCATCACAAGGAGTCAAGAGTTTTTTCTCCCCCTCCAGAAAGATGTACTAACTAGCCCAAACACTGATCCCCAGCAATGACTTTCTCTTTCTGTAGACCACAGAACAGAAGCAGCATGTGGGTTAAAAAAAAAAAAAAAAAAAAAGCCGGGCACGGTGGCTCACGCCTGTAATCCCAGCACTTCGGGAGGCTGAGGCGGGTGGATCACGAGGTCAGGAGATCAAGACCATCCTGGCGAACACGGTGAAACCCCGTCTCTACTAAAAAACACAAAAAAATTAGCCAGGCGTGGTGGCGGGCACTTGTAGTCCCAGCTTCTCGGGAGGCTGAGGCAGGAGAATGGCGTGAATCTGGGAGGCGACCGAGCTTGCAGTAAGCGGAGATCGCGCCACAGCACTCCAGCCTGGGAGACAGAGCGAGACTCCGTCTCAAAAAAAAAAAAAAAAACTGGACACCAACATTGTTGCAATGCCCCATCCCACACAACACAGTTCAATGATCAAAAAACATAGCGCAGCCGGGCGCGGTGGCTCACGCCTGTAATCCCAGCACTTTGGGAGGCCGAGGCGGGCGGATCACAAGGTCAGGAGATCGAGACCACGGTGAAACCCCGTCTCTACTAAAAATACAAAAAATTAGCCGGGCGCGGTTGTGGGCGCCTGTAGTCCCAGCTACTCGGGAGGCTGAGGCAGGAGAATGGCGTGAACCCGGGAGGCAGCTTCGAGATCGCGCCACTGCACTCAAAAGAGCGAGACTCCATCTCAAAAAAAAAAAAAAAACATAGCGCAGCCACCAATCCCAGTTTTTTTCCAACTAACCATCTTGAAGAGTACATATGTTTGCTGGTATAAAAGGTACATAAGTACTAGCAAAATGCCAATCTAAGGGTTCATTTTACACAGACATATATACACATACACGTATGTATATATAAGATTCATGAGAAAGGAAAAAGCAGAGATCAGACACACCAAATATATGCAAAGGATTTTGGCAATAACAAGGCAGCGGAAGCCCTGAGCTTCCTGAGTCAAGCCATTCCCTTAATTACCTGCTTCAGTGCAAAAAGATGGGTACACAGCTACATTTCCTAACAAAGAAGTTTTATCTAATGTATTTGAATGGTTTATTTCTTCAGTCATTACAGATGACCCAGCATGACAAGATACTTATTCTAGATCCAATACAGGTAATTGTGGAAATACGCTATTAGAAGAGACAAGGCTGTCACTAATTCACATTACAACCTAAAAATACCAAGGCATAGAAAATGGCCCATTTAACTGGCATCTCCCAAAGCAACTGACATCTTCTAACACACCCACTACTCAGAAAATAAAAACAGGAAGAGGATGAGCAATCACTAGATAAGTGTCAACTATCTTTTAACTTGAATTTAACATTTTTGGGTGCAATAAACTGAAGATATCATACCATAACTCTTGAAAAGCTCAGGCTGTTTGAGGGGCAATTCAATTATCTCTCTAATTGCTTTCAGCTGGCTACTTAAGCCTCCTATCATGTCATAAGTTACTTTGAATTGGTTGTCTTGCTCTTTTGAATTTTTATCAATCTCTGTAAAATTGACTCTTGTTGTTGAAGAAATAAAATAAAAAGTATCAGTACTGCACTTTGCTCCTATGCTGAACTTTAGCAGTCTCTCTTCTTCGGTAAGTTGCTCATTTCCTTCTCTGGCAGATTCAAAACTACATTTAACACCTGCGACTTCCTCTAGCATAAGTCCACTGCCATCTCCAGGGCTCTGTGTAACATCCAAAACATCACTGGCTTTATTTGTAATTCTGTCATCAACTGGTTTACAAGGAGTACTTCCTGATGTTGAGATCCGGGTATCCTCCAGATCTAACTGGCTTAGCTGTAAGGATAATTCCAGGCTACTGGTTTCCATGCTGGACTGTTCAAAGGCCATTCTTTGGGCATCAGTGTCAAAGTCACTCTGAGGTCCTCCCAATGTCATGCCATCTGCCCCTTTCACTCGCAGTACTTGCAGCTTGTACGGTCGTCCATAGAATGTACAATACAGAAAGTTGCCTGGTAAAACGATCTTGCCATCTAGAAAATAATTTATTAAATATACATGTTAGCATAATTTTTGTTACCAGTTTAATGTTTAAATAGCAATATATTTCATCTACTAACTGACTGAAAAGACTAAATCAAAGGCAGAGTATTAATAAAATAATTGTCATAAAATATTGAGGACCTAATATTCCCCTATAATATAGCACCATCTGGAGATAGAAGGAAAAGATGATTCTCTGAAATCCTCCACACTGAGTAGATCTCAGATTCTAGCAACCATATCAACAAATAGCCAGGCATTCCATATTCAGTAATAAACTAAATGAAAATGGCACACCCAAACCAACACTCCAAGATAGCATCTCTCACTGGAAAGGGCAAGAACAGTCTCAATTCTACCACTGACTCTTTCCACAGACAAGTCATATATTCCTTTCCACTGCTCAACTGCCAATTAACCAGGAAAAGTAACACATCCCTGTCTTAAAAGTATATTCATTCATTAAGGGGAATATTCTCAAAGCTATTTTGAAGAAAACTACTGTGCACTTATAAGCCCTCAAGGACACTTTATTTGCTGATGCCTTGCAGCTTAAAACTTAAGAAAACAATTTAAAATATTTGTCTCACCTAGTTTTCTCAGAATACAACCAGTCAGTTCTTCTTCATTAATTTCCATATCTTTGTCACTGTTAAAAGAATGAGAAGGGGACAGAAATCAGCATTAGGTACATCAGAAACTAAACTGGTATAAAATTACATGTATATAGTTATAATATAGACTTAATCAAAAGAATAATCCACCTGCAACCTTAAATAATGTATACAATTTTGAAACGATGGACATTTTTCAGAAACATATAGCCATGAAAATATCATTTGGAATCTGTTGCCTTAGTGGCATAAACCAATGTTCTTCAAAACACAAGGGTAATGAAATCATTTCAGTCAGCCCCATTCAGCACTTTGTTAATAGAATAAGAAATGCAGGGTACACTGAATATAGAAAGGGTAAATACTGCTTTGTAAAACATTAGCTTCTAACACATACATACACATATGCACGTATATGAGCACTGTATCTATGGATGTGTATATACAAAGAATCTGATGAAAAAATCCATTTTTTATAAAGAGTCATAGTCAAAAACATTTTTAAAATGCTGACCTAAACTAATAATTCCCTTTATAAAGTTGCCTAGCTTGGAGAAGAGGCTCTTATTAATAACTTACTTCATTCTCTTAGTATAACTTACAAATTATTTCTTCAAGAAAATTAATTCCTATACAGTATGTTACTTGAAGAGGCAGAAGTAGGAAAAAGGGGAGTAACGGTTACAATGGAGGTTTTTTCTGGAGACAGGGCATGACCGAGGAAAAATGAGATCCCCTCCTTCCTAATGATAACTGTGTCTCCCCAGAGAGCTGCTTAAGTGCAGGAAGTAAACACACCTAAATATCATACATTTATAAAGAAATCTGCTCTTGGAGAGTTCTCAGAACAAGAGCATTTTTCCTCCTCCTCTGTGCATAAGCAGCCCGTATCAGGAGGGGAGACAAATAGCTGTCTAGTTCTGTCAGTGACCAGTGGAGCGGGGGCAGTCTAGCCCAAGGGGAAGTGTAAGTGACTGGAAGCTGAGCATGGTGGCTCATGCCTGTAATCCCAGCACTTTGGGAGGCTGAGGTGGGTGGACCGCCTGAGCTCAGGAGTTCAAAACCAGCCTGGGCAACATGGCAAAAACTTACCTCTACAAAAAATACAAAAGAAAATTAGCCAGACGTGGTGGCATGTGCCTGTGTGCCCATCTGGTCAAAATAACCTTGTTCTCCACTTTTTTTTTTTTTTTTTTTGGAGATGAGGTCTCACTCTTGTCACCCAGGCTGGAGTGTGGTGGTATGATCTCAGCTCACTGCAACCTCCACCTCACAGGCTCAAGTGATCCTCCTACCTCAGCCTCCAGAGTAGCTGGGAACATAGGTGCTCACCACCACGGCCAGCTAATTTTTACATATATACACATTTTATAGAGACAGTGTTTCACCATGTTGCCAGGCTGGTCTCGAACTCCTAAGTTCAGGCGATCCACCCACCTCAGCCTCCCAAAGTGCTGGGATTACAGGCGTGAGCCACTGTGCCTGGCTTTCAATCACTTTTATCAGTAATAATACAATATAGTCAATCCTCAATACCTGTGGACGCTGTATTTGGAAATTTACCAACTCCCAAAAATTTATATGTACCCCAAAATCAATACTCACAAAGCATTTGTGGTCATTAGTGACACGGAAGAGCAGCAAAAAATTTGGGTTACCCAACACCCATGTTACCATATAGAATAAGGTGACTCTCCGCCCTGTTTCAGCTCTCATTCAGAGATGACCAGAGAATGGAAGTGATAGGGGACACAGCAGTGTAGTGAAGAAGCTCCAGGCCTGGGGCCAGTTGGAGGGAGTTTGAATCCCAACACTAGCACCTGTAGTGGGGCAGCCTCAGGCAAGTCCCTTAACACTTCTAAATCTCCTCTTCTCTTTTGTAAAATAAAGAAAAGAAAATCTACCAGAATGAATTATTTTGGAGTTTTAAGATTACAATCTATGTAAAATGTATGTGTATGTATGTATTATATTATATTATATATATACACTACATATATTATGTGTGTGTGTGTTGCATGTATGTATATACACATACATACGTATTTCCCTCTAGGAGAAATGTCTCAGTATTTGCTAACGGTGTTCAAGGCAGCTTTGATAGAACATAACTAACCATAAATAATGAGAATCAACTACATATTCATATAAAAGAAAGAGCAAGAAATAGAATGGGGGAAATTTCATGAATCAAACATATGTATAAACTAATGAGAAAATTGCATGTATCTCCTTAAATGCGTACATTTACTTTTGTTTATGGAACTCTAAACCAAGTTATACTTAAATTGCTTTTGTTAAACTCTGAATAGAAAGTATTTATAAATACATGTAAGAACAGTAAAAATATCAAACCAATTTTGCTTTTAAAAAAATAATAGTTGCACATAAAACAATTTCCACTAGAAGGAGCTCTAACATTACTATTAATTATAAAATCTTTCAGTTGCAACTGAAGGATTTAAGCAGACTAAAATGACTGATTTTCCCAATTGGAAATTAACTTTCTTGTCTATACTCTGCTGCCACATTTAAAACATAAGATTTTTTAAAACAAAATTTTCAAACCTGAGTTTTCATTTAAAACATATACAGTCCTCTATAATAAGCAATCATTACTCACCTAAGACTGGTGTGCACTCAAGAGGTCTGATTAGTTTGTAGGTCATCATAAATGCTAATTCCAGTCAACGAATTACTGCTACCTGTAGCACTGTTTTAAGACATAGTCTGAGGAATAATCCAGTTTAATCTGAACAGTACTATTAACTACCTCATAAAATATTAGGCAAGTTACTTCTCATTAAGCTATTTCACCTGTTTAAAAAGGGAAGGGTAAATGTGTGTGTGTGTATACATACGTGCAATATATACAAAGCTTCTGTATACAGCTGGTAGTCAACATACTGTCTCCTGTCCCTTCTGCCTTTTATTATTAATTAAACTGTTACTATAAGCTCTGAAAACATTTTCCTGTTATAAAGGAAAAAATATGCCAAAACTCAAGTCTAAAATCTACAATAGTAACAAAAGAGAAGAAAACATATTAAAATCAAGCTGATAACTAGAAAATGGTTTGTAGTTCTCACATATAATGTAAACACATCCCCCAAGCTATTACTAAGGTGACATTAAAGTATAAAAAGATGCTTTTTGTAAATGACTTTTGATAAGACTTCTATATGCAAACCGAGTCGAAATCCTATTAGATACAGAATATCCAGGAGGATGGATGATATACCTTAACTATCATGATAGGCAGATTCAAACAATTAGCCTGTGGTGAGAGATTATTTTAAAATCTGATAGTAACGACCGTTTGTTTTACTAAATTGAATAATCAACAAGTTAAAATATACAGTCAAGTTCTTTGCTTGCATAGTCTTAATTAAAACTTGTTTCTGTTTGACTCACAGTAATCTACTTTTTTCTTTACAACTGTAAGAAGCCCTGATTACACTGCAAGTCAAGGTGAAAAACACTGCTAAATATTCATCAATGAAAATTACTCTCACCTAAAATATCAGGGCATACTCTAATCATGGAAAATAAAAGTCCTTAGTCTATAAATTATATAGCACTCATTCAGCTTGGGTTGTCTAATACAACACAAGTGACCACTAGCCACTCAGCACACGTAGCTATCAAATGCTTAAAATGGGGCTAGTCTCAACTGTGATGTGCTATAAGTGTAACACACACTGGATTTTGAAGACTTAGTTTGAAAAAAAGGATGTAAAATATCTTAATGGTAACTTTTTTTTTTTTGAGACACAGTCTCACTCTTTCACGCAGGCTAGAGTGCAGTGGTGCAATCCCAGCTCACTGCAACCTCCACCTCCCAGACTTAAACAATCCTCCTGTCTCCACCTCCCAAAGAGCTGGGACTACAGGTACACACCACCATGCCTAGAAATTTTATTTTTTGTATTTTTTGTAGAGACAGGGCTTCCCCATATTGCTCAGGTTAGTCTTGAACTCCTGAGCTCAAGTGATCCACCCACTTCGGGCTCCCAAAGTGCTGGGATTACAGGCATAAGCCTCCGCACCCAGCCCTTATTGGTAATTTTTTATAATTACATGTTAAAATACATTTTTACATATATTGGTTAAATAAAACATACTATTATAATTCATTGTACCTGTTTCTCTCTTTTTAAAATGTTACAAGAAAATGCAAAATTACTTATGTGGTTTACATTTGTGACTCTTATATTTCTACTGGGCAGCTTTGATCCAGATAGTCACCAAAGAAAAGAGCCAAACCTCAGTGCCACATCCATTTCCTCAGCCTGTAGCACAGCACCCACAAGAGGCTGGACTTGGATGGCATCACCAGGCCTCACACCCACATTCTTCTGTGCCATTTCACTCAGGCCAACCTTGCCTCCAGGAAATCCTGCCATAGGCCACGCTGTATAGACCTGCCAGACAGAGGAAATAAAAATGTTAGAAAATAAATATTCATAGAATACCATCAATTTACAAGGTAGAATGCTAAGGACAGTCAAGTACTTAGATATGCAAAATACAGTCTTTACCCAAAAAGATTTATAATCTGATACCAATTGCAGTAAGATAAATTGCATTTTTTTAAAAAATTTAAATACTATAAGGGCTCATGAAAAATAAGCTTTTTAATAATATTACATCTTTTTCTAAAGAGCAAGAATGATCCCACAGTGAAGACAGTAGAAGATATGAAAGATATATGAAAAAAGACAAAGGCATTAACAGGTGATAATGAGGAAATGACAAAAATATTAAGGCAAGATAACTTGTAAAGTAATTCAGCCTGGAAATTAAACTATATCCAGGACATAGTGAGGGACACAAAACAAGAGCTTTGTCAGAACCTGGGTCTTATCAAATTTAAACGTTAAGAGGGGGAGCAAAAATTTCTAGCTTCAGCTCACACACTTATAGTCCTCTCTTTTACAAGACACAGTAAAGGAACTTTAAAGCATAAGCCAGAAAAATGAAAAGAATAAGAGGGGCCATCAGCAGACAAAAAAAATTCAAAGTATTTCCAGAGGATCCCCAGCAGATCAGAGAAGCATCAAAGGAAGCCAGGAAAGATAAGGGGCTGGTAGCAGAGGAGAAAGCCAAGCTGCCAAAAATGATCCAGGAAAGGTTCTAGGCTGAGAATCTCAGGTATGAAGAATGACAGCAAGGAGAAACAGCTGAAACCAGGGAGAATAGTAAAATATTTATATACAGAACAGGTGACCTTCTTACCCCAAAATAATATTTTTATAAAGAAATATAACTAACTGACTGGGAGAAATACTGTCACTACTGCCGGAGGAAACACTTCTCTCTACATAACATTTTAGGGGTTACTATGCCCAGCAGAGTCATAGACAGCAAAGGAACAGAGAGTTAATACACACATTAATGTCTTTTAAAATACAGTTTTTCATTTATTCCTGCTTGTGTTGAAAATTAAAATCAGAAACATCTCAAACACAGGTTGAGCATCCCTTATCCAAAATGCTTAGGACCAGACGCATTTTCAATTTTCGATTTTGGAATATTTGCCTTATGTTTACTGGCTAAGCATCCCAAATCTGAAATCCAAAATGTTCCAATGAGCATTTCCTTTGACCACCACAGCACTCAAAAGCATTACAGAGTTTAGATTTTTGGATTTGCAATGTTCAGTCTTTATTTCCAAACTAAGGAAATGCAAAAGACTCTTACCTCTTGCTTTCCGTTCAAACTAGTAAGCAACACTGGTCGACCTATACATATATTTGCAGACTTCATAGTGTTGAGGCCAAGATGAATAAGGGAATTCTGGAATGTTTTAGGAATTCTGTCATCTACTATGAAGGAAAAGAAAATTATTTTTTACTACTTTGTAACAGAAGTTAAAGCATGCTTTCTTTTGCAGTAAATAAAAATACTCTAACCATATAACCACATGAATGTACTTATCATACCCTGGAGAAACTAGTGTTCCAACTTTTGTTATAACAAACAGATTTAAAACCAAATGCTTTTGAGGGTCTACTGGCAACATATTAAGTATTAACTAAAAACAAGATGTTTTATGGGGTGAGCATTGGTTTCCTTTTTTCTGAGTCTCTAATTTCTTTAAGAACTAAACATAATTGCAAAAGAGAGTCTCAGAGCTTTAAGTTCAAAGTTGAGTCAGCTACTAGTATTCAAAGGATTGAACTGGGAACTGGAACATCTATCTGGCTCTAGAGGATTAAGTTATGTTTCTACTTCTGCCCCACATTATGGTCATCGCCAGATCTTTTTCTTCTGTATTACCAAGAATAGACAAAGATAGTAACACAAGTCGTCTTCCTTATACAAACACACTGACTGAAATCACCACTAGTGATTTCAACTTTTGGCTGAAAAAGGGGGTCCAGAATTCAGTCCAGTTAACAACACCTCTGAAAATGATGTGCTGACATCTCCACTCCTTCCTATCCACCCCACCTCCACCAAGCTCCATATTTAGCTAGGTGTCCCTCCTCTAATTCCCCCAGCACTCTGTGCTGCCAGTTAATAGCATTTATCATAATATTCATTTGTTTTAGTCTTTCTCCTTAATTGTATACTGCTTTGAAGCAGGAATTGGGTCCTATTTCTCTCTGTATCTCCAATGCTTACAGTGCGTTAAATGTAGCAGTTGCACAATAAATGGCCATAAAATGAATAAATGTAGTAAATGAGTATACAATGTTTTTCTTTTCAGCACAAAATCCATGAAACACTTAAGTAATTTAAAAATGTCACAACTTCATTATAAAATTTATTGTAAACATATATACCATAATCACAGAGATCTACCTAAGTTTTCCTTAATAATCAGAAAACATATTTTGTAATAAAAAAGAAACTAAAGCAATGAAAGCAAAACCATAAGGTACAAATATGATTTACGTTATTCTGTCACTACAAAATAACTCCCCAACACGTTTCTTTTTCTTCTTACAAGAGGTGAAAATCTAGAAAAACAAAGCATCTCATAAAGCTAAGATGAACAGCACTGAGTATAAAATGAAATTAACACATACTGCATAATATGAGAAGCTGGACAGAAATTCAATCTTCCAATGAGCATTAGGTATCTTATATAGTTTGCTGGTCATTAACAGCAAAGCATACTGCCATTAGATGATCTCATAATATTCAGTTCCTGCCTCTTTCTTCCCAAACCTCAATGAACTACCTTTCCCTCTTGACAATTACCACACAAGTGTTCTCAGTCCTTCCCAAGACCTTAGTTTTCTACTTCTCCTTCCACCCTATCCGGCACATTCTCCATGCCCCAGGATTTATTCTCCACCTTCTCTTTCAAGGGTAATCATGTTCAAATTCCCATCCACCGGTCTCATTTTCCAAAACATCACCACTGTGTTCTCTGCTTACACTACACAGGTCTACTCAAGTTGTCCACAGAGTTCCCTTCTCACCTCACTCCTCCAATACTTTAAAAATATGTCAACATCTAATTTCCCCATTGACTACTTTCACATTGATTGAGCACCTTAAGTATCAGATTAACAAGATAGTAAAGATAATTTCAAACAACCATCCACCCTTCATTTATTCATTCGGCAAATAAGTACTACGTGCCTACTATATGGCAGATACTATGCTAGGCACTTTTGTTCACAAGTCCTTGGTCTCACAGACCTTATAGCCTTGTAGGATGAGTGAGTTATTAAGCAATCAGTGAACAGCTATAAAATTATAAACTAAGATTAATACAATGAAAAAATGACTTAGAGTGCCAGGAGAGCCTATAATGTGGGATCTGACCTGATTTCGAATATGAGAATGTTTCTCAAAGGAAATGATATTAAAATCAGGTCTGAAAGAAGAGTAGGAACTAACTAAATGAAGAGAAGAAAAAGATAATTCTCAGCAAAGAAGACAGCATGTACAAAGTTCCTGGGCAGAAGGTGGTATGGCGCATCCTCAGGAGAGTATAGACAGAGTGGTGGAAACATAGGGAAGCTATGTAAAGAAGGTCAAGACCACCCAGGACAATAGTGCAACAGGCTGCATTAAGATGCTGGTCATTACTCTGACAGCACTGGGAGTTCAGAAAGGGATGAAAAGCAATGTCATGACAAGATCTGCATCTTACAAGATCATTCTGGCTGTAGAACAGAAAACGAGTAAGGGGCAAAACTGGAAGCAGGAAAATCAACTAAAAGGCTGTTGTAGCAGTCCAGGTGAGAGATGATGGCATCTGAAATTAAGGTAGAAACAGTGGGAATGGCATGTAGAAGAGGAATATGTAAAATATTTAGGTAATAAACATGATTTAGTGGTGAACTAGGTATGTGAGATATGCGGGGGAGAGTCATGGATGACTCTTACATTTCTGAATTTTGCAATGCAAAAAACTGAACAAAATGAAAGTTTGTTTTGTTGGAGGAAATGCGGGCTCATGAAGTTAGTCCCGAAGTATCTTTGAGACACTCATGAGAAGAGTGATTGTACAGCACCATATTCAAAATATGGCCCACAACAATTTGTCAGTGCTTCATGACAAGTGCAAAACATGAGAATAAGTGTTTAGAAGCTTTTATTGAAATTTGCAGAATAATTTCACATCTGTTTAATAAAATTTTTTCCTTATTTTTCTAGAAAATCATTTTGACTGTATTTTACAAAAATGCCGACCTGTGACCTATTGTAAATGTTAAAGTCTTCACCACAGAGAGCTTGAGAAGCACTTGGCTAAAAGACAACTATATCAAGGTGCAAAAACAAAACATTTACAAATATAAATCTGACACTGAAGAGACTATGGATGAGAAACTCTGGTCACTGGATGAACTTGCTAGGGAGAGAGGATTTACTGAGAGGAAAAAAAGGTTTTGGACTAAGAATTGACAAACTTCAACATTTAATGGTCAAGGGAAGAGGACGAGCCTGCAAAGGAAAATGATGAAACATCAACAAAGATGAAGAAAACTAGGCAAGTTTGACAACAAATAAGAAGTTAAGTGTTTCAAGAAGGAGGAAATGGTCAAAAATACCAAAAGTTGCTGTGGTCAAGTAAGGTTTATCAACATGGAGATGCTCGGAGACCACACCAGGAACAGTTTCCATGGAATCACGGGGTGGAAGTCAAAGAGGAATAGGCTAAGGAGAGTATGTAAGTGATGAGGCGGCAGAGACCACTCCATTTTAGAAGTTTGGCAATGGACAGAGAGATGGTTGCAGGAAGAAAATGTGGAGCTTTTGTTCTGATTTAAAGTGGAAGAGAAATGAGCATGTTTAGATGTCAATGGGAAGGATCTAGTTCAAAAACAAGTTGAACCTTCACGACAGAACAAGTTGTCCTCCCATACCTAAGGAAGAGTGAAAATACCATGTGAACTCTAAATCGTCTTTAAGGTCTGATTAGACATAAAAAATGTTGCCACTAGTTTAATCTGGTCCATTGTTCAAAGCTATTACACATCAAATATAAAATTTCAATTTATAATTCAATTTATAAGACTTTTAAGTATAAATTTGTTCTCCCAAATCAAGGGAGCTGTCATCTGGGACAATGGCTTTGAAGTCAAACACATCTGGACTCAAATATCAGCTCTGCCTATTAGTACCTGTGTAGCCTGAATGGAATCACGTTGCCTTTCCTTCCTCTATAAAACGGTCATTACTATACCCATCGGTCACGGCTTCTGTAGAAATTAGATGAGCTATATTATACTGCTAACAACAGTGTGCAGTTACTAGCAGTTATTAAATATCATAACCTGTGTAGTACTGGAAGAAAATGCTATGTCATCACTCCTAAAGGCAGAGTGATCCACGTTTTTACTTTATTGGTTATTTAGTTTTTTAGGATAAGTATCCCATGTTAGCTAGTTACGAAAAATTTTGCAATTAAATATGTCGTTAATGTTAAAGGAGACAAAGCGTTTCAAGCGCAACTTAAAAAATCAAATTAATTTACAAGAGACACTTTGGATACGGATAAACCATTTCAGCCTAACTTCTCCAGTGCAGGCGCGGCTACGTTTGCATGCTTCTTGCATACAGAAGTCTTACACGCTTTGGTGCCGCATTCAGACCCATGCCACGCCCAAATTTCAAAAGTCTCTGCACCCCAAGTCAGTATCACTGAGTCTCCCTCCCCTCAGGTTGCGCCCCTCGGCCTCTAGTCTCCCTCCCGGAGTTCTTTACCCTTTTCTAAGAAGTTGGTCACCGTCAGAGTCCCGGCGGCTGCCGCTAAATCTGATTCAGCAGAAGGAGCCCGTGCCACCGCACAAGAGGAAGCAGCAGAGGGCAAGGGCGAACCATTTTCCGCGCTTTGGTTCAGCCGCTTTCTGTTCTTCTTGGAAGACATGATCCCAAGGTAGCCTGGCCGATGCAGTAGAAAAGCCGACTCAACGTGCGCGCTTCCACTGAGAGAAAAACTTCCGGGGCAGAAGTCAGCGAGGTTCCGCCCCTGCGCCGTAATCCCCAGAGTGGAGCGCAGCAGCGGACAGCGTGGTGGGAGGGACTGAGTCTTTTCAAAACCAGCAATCTTTGAAACAGCTGGAACGGCGTCTGCGAAAGACGATAGGTTCCGGGAACGGAACTGCCACTTAGATTGTAAATTCCTGAAAAACAGGACGTTTTTGCATCTCCTCCCGGCTTCCCCATTCCTAAACCAACGTCTATTGAATTACACTACCAAACAAAATAAGTGGGTGGCGGTGGGGGAGGAGGTTTTCCCCGCTTAACTGGAGTGGGACAAATTGCTGAGAGGGGCTGGTGGACGACTTCGCAGTCTTGGCTTGGCTCTGCAGAGTGATAACCCCAGCTCAACTCTGAGGGAATTGATGACACTCTTCTAAAATGTACGGCCGCGATCTCCGCTCCGGCGCGCGGAAGGGTCATTTGGGCGAGGCAGCGTGAAGATGCGGCCGCTACTGAGCTGGGCCGGCTGGCGCGCGGTGCTTGCCCGAACGTACAGCCCTGGGCCTTCGGCGGGTTACCGCGGGGCCTCGGGCGCACAGGGTTACGTGCGGAATCCCCCAGTTGGAACGTGCGATCTGCAGGGCGAGCTGGACAGATTCGGGGGCATCTCGGTGCGCCTGGCGCGGCTCGACGCGCTGGACCGCCTGGACGCTGCCGCCTTCCAGAAGGGTTTGCAGGGCAAGTGCGCCTGGGACGAAGGGCTCCCGGGGCTTCAGAGCTTTTCTAATGAAGTAACCGCGACCCCCACTCCCGAGTCGCTCTGTGCACCAGTATCGAGCCCAGAGGGAAGGGGAGAAGGCACGCGTGACCTGGACTTGTTTTCTGGAGCATTTGTGCTTAGACCCTTTGCTGGGAGGCCTCTAAGGCGGTTGGGTGAAATGGTGAAGATTCCGGACTTGGGATCTGCAACCCTGGTTGCTGGTCCACTTTCTAGTGTGGGGCATTCGGAAATTGCCGTCAACCACCATTTCCTCTTACGTAGACCCCGGTAATAGGAACTCCTGGAATTACTGAGAGTAAATTTGGATAATGCATATAAAGTGCACAGCACAGTGCCTGCCACATATTTAAAGCTCAGTAGATGTTTGTTAATATTATTACATTATTACTATCCTTTACCGAGCCTTGGTTCTGTCGGACACTTTTCCCAAGGAAAAAAAACTGTCTTACATTCTAATACGGATGGTGGACTGAGTGAACCAAAGAGACTTTTTCTTTTTTAATTTTTAATTTTTGTGGGTACATAGTAGGTGTGTATGTTTATGGGGTATATGAGCTATTTTGATACAGGTGTATAATGTGTAATAATTACATCAGGGTAAATGAGATATTCATCACCACAAGCATTCAACCACAATCCAGTTACTCTTTTAGTTATTTTTAAATGTACAAGTGTTTTTTTGTTTGTTTGTTTTTGTTTGTTTGTTTTGAGACAGGGTATCATTCTGTCTCCCAGGCTAGAGTGCAGTGGTGGGAACACGGTTCACTGCAGCCTCCAACCCCGAGTCAAGCAATCCTCCCACCTCAGGTCCTGGGTAGCTGGGACTACAGGCGCGCATCTGGCTGACTTTTTTCTATTTTTTCTAGAAACGTGTCTCACTGTGTTGCCCAGGGTGGTCTCAGTCTCCTGGGCTCAACTGATTCTCCCGCCTTGGCCTCTCAAAGTGCTGGGATTACAGGTTGGAGCCACTGCACCCAGCCTGAATCATTATTGAATATAGTCACCCTGTTGGGCTATCAAATACTAAACCAGAGAGGTTCAAAGTGTCACATTTGTATACAAATTGGGTCAATAGCTGTCCCAGCAAGAACTGGAGTTTTTTTAGAATAACGCTTCTTTTATGATTAACCAGGGAAGGTGGTGGGTGGTTTCAGTCTTCAATAAGAAAACTTTCTACTGGCTTTGAACTTTGAGCCCTTTGAACCTTGAGCTTGGATGGAGGAGCCTTCACTTTGGAAGAAGTCCTTGATTTAGTGGTGCAGCAGTTTTTCAAACTGCCTCTGAGGGTCTTATAATCTAATTGAAGGCCTAGCATGCAAATTCGACTATGGAAAGATCTCTCACACTGGAAACTCAAAATAATCTTTATCTTATTGAGCAATACAGCAAGAAACATATCTGTAAATATAATTGAGCTAGTTTTTTCTATGTTTACTCATCCTCATTCCCGACTTCTTACCTCTTCACATTATTTTCTCTCCTACTTGGTAGTAGTTGCTGACAAGCCCACTTAGACTGCAACGATGTCACTAATAGGAGAATCAATCAATTTATCTTCCAGTGTGTGGGTAGACACAGGTGTTGCACACACTGATACTTATCAACGACCAAACAGGTGAACAAAGCACTACCCCAATCAGCAAAGCAGAAAGCTGTTCGATTTGGAGTTGCACATTCTGGGTTCAAGTACCAGGTTCTGCCATGTGCTTAGCCAGGCATTAGGCAAATTGCCACTGAAAATATTTGCTTCTTAGCTTGCTTTTTGTGAATAACACCAGCTCTAATTACTGGATAGATGTGTTGATCAAAGGTGAAACTAATTTGTAAACTTAAGTACCAAATACTTGTTATATTTTTTCAATAAAACAAATTTTGTTGCACTTAGTGGTAGATGTTTTAGGATCTTTACAAATAGTGATTCATTTCATCCTCCTAACAACCCTTTGAGGTAGATAGTATTATTATTCCCATTTTAAAGATGACAGCACTGAGGCACAGAGAGAAAAAGTTACTTGCCCTGGCTCTACACCTGTCTTACTCACTGCACTATGCTACCTTGAAGAACTACTGCTGGTTCTGTTGTTATAATTGAACAAAACTAACTGAATGGTAGGGCCTATAAAGAAAGACTACACATGAAGTCTGCTATTAGTCTTTAAGAATAAAGACTATTCTTAGTCTTTATGGACTAAGAAGTCCATATTCTTAGTGGAATAAGAAGCCAACTATTCATATTCTTTCAGAACATGAACTATTGATGTTTTGTTACCAACAACTAAAGTTAGAGGGATAATCAGGCAATATTTTGTTAGCTTCACACATAATATATCTGCATCAGTAAGGAAATAGTGCTGGTTCTGGTCCCTGCCATGCCACCAACTAGCTATGTGACTTTAGGCAAACCAATCATTTTATTAGTACAAATTGAGCCCCAGTGCATAATGTAGGGTTAACCTGGAGGATTGCAAATGCATAAAATATTAAACAGGATTCAAAAAAATAGCTAATGGAAGAGATATCATTAGGTCATATGTAATAAGTTCTAATAAATTGTACAGACATACTAGTCTTTAAATTCATATAATGGTGAGCTCATGAGCAGTGGTTAGGAAAGACTTTGGTCAAAGACATGGAATATGAGCTGGACTTTGAAGGATAGATATTAGCAATGGGAATGGGAGGTGGGAGAAGAAAAAGCAATAAAGCTTATTAGAGAAAAGAAGAAAGCAATTTAAAAATGATTCTAAGGTTTCAAGCATTGGTGCCAGAAATAAATAAGCTTATAAATGAAGCTAGTTTGGGGTGTAAGATTCAGTTTGGGCGTAGTGGTGTAGTGGCTCACACCTGTAATACCAGCACTTTGGGAGGCTGAGGTGGGCAAATCGCGAGGTCAAGAGATCAAGACCATCCTGACCAATATGGTGAAACCCTTTCTCTACTAAAAATACATAAATTAGCTGGGTGTGGTGGCATGTGCCTTTAATTCCAGCTACTTGGGAGGCTGAGACAGGAGAATCGCTTGAACCCAGGAGGCAGAGGTTTTAGTGAGCTGAGATTGCGCCATTGTGCTCCAGCCTGGCGACAGAGCAAGACTCTGTCTCAAAAAAAAAAAAAAAAAAAAAAAGATTCAGTTTTGAACACATTTTATTAAGTTTGAAGTGGTAACCTTCAGGACAGAAAATGTCTGGGAGCAACCGGAAAACAGAAAGTTTAGTGTTCAGTGAGATCAGGACTGGGCAGCCATCCTCATGTAGATGTCAGCTGATGCAGTGAGAGTGGATTCTCCAAGACAAAGAGTGTAGATATAAAACAGTAAGAAAATAGCATGGCTTTTAGAAATTAGCCTTTTAATTTGACTGGAAGGATTGCCTGGGAAGGAGCACATGTAAAATTTATGGAGTGATAGAAATGTTCTATAGTGTTAAAGTGTGAGTTACGGGTATATGCATATGTCAAATCTCATGAAATGTACGCTTAAGATTTGTACATTTCACTTTATGTACTTTACCTCCATTTTTAAAAGATGTCATCAGAGAAAGAGCAAGGTGAGTAGGGCCTGATCCCATAACTGCACTGCATGCTAACACCAATCAGGAAGTCTCTATTAAAGGCCCCATGTGTCTGTCACTGTGCTAGGCACACCAACTTTCAAAGAGGTAGAGAACATTGTCCTTAAGAGAGGAGCTTACTGCAGAGCTAGGGAAAAGAGAAGGGAAAGTTAATTAACTACTAGATATATAATCAACCCCCAAAGACAGACACACACACACTCTTACATGCGTGTACACATGCACACACATACGCACGCACACACACATGCTTTACAGGGTTATTATAAAGGTTAAGTGAGATGATGGATGAAGAAAGTGATCTGAAAAGTTTTTCTAAAAACTCTAAAACTGAAGTATTTATTTCTTCACCCATAAACTTAAGGTAGTAATACCTTTCATGGTTGTGTACTTAATGAGCTAATATATATAAAGTGCTTGGAACTTAGTTTCAAATAGATATTAGCATCTTTTTCTCCTGGCTCAATCTTAAGTAATAAAGTAAGAGAATTTAAAGAAGGCAAAGATAGAAAACCTGTGATTATGTTCATCATGATATTATCTATAATAAAGTAAAATTAGAATTTTATTCCTATATACTAGTAAAATGTGAAGTTTGATTTCTTCATATTTTTTTCAAAATTTCTAGAGCCAGCATACGTTATTTAAAAACAAAGTTTAACTACCTTGAAATGTATACATTAAAAACATAACAGAACTCCTAAAGGAAGAAAAAAAATAGAAGTCCATAATTGTCATTAATATTAAAC
Source organism: Macaca thibetana thibetana (assembly GCF_024542745.1). Taxonomy (NCBI): domain Eukaryota; kingdom Metazoa; phylum Chordata; class Mammalia; order Primates; family Cercopithecidae; genus Macaca; species Macaca thibetana. The sequence goes on from NC_065582.1 coordinate 66,685,214, forward strand.
CTAAGGATGTTAAAAGGAACAGCATTAAAATGGTATTTGATTTGGTTTAAATCCGTTTATTTGTCCACTCTGAAACTACAGAACATCTGTTATGTGCCAAGCATTGTCTTTGGTGGTATGGATATAAAGGTCAGCAGTGTACTGACTTTATTCTGAAGGAATTCAGTCTGATGGAAAAATCATATAAACAAGGTGGTTATTATAAAACATGGTAGTTCCAGTGCCAACGATGTGAACAAGACATTTAGGGACCTCTTTTGCTTAAAGATGGCTTCATGGAGGAGGTGAAACCCTGAGGTGAGTTTTAATTTATTCCACTTGTTTCTTTGGAAATTATTTAGACTTTTTTCTTCTGCATTTAGCTGCAGTACAGCAATGGCGATCAGAAGGTAGAACAGCTGTATGGCTGCACATTCCCATCCTCCAAAGCCGATTTATTGCCCCCGCCGCTTCCCTGGGCTTCTGCTTTCACCATGCAGAATCGGATTCATCAACGTTGACTCTGTGGCTGGGAGAAGGGCCCAGCAGATTACCAGGATATGCTTCACATCAAGTAGGAGTTGCAGGTAATTCAAACTCATGACAACCAGAATTAACTTTTTAGAAGTTCACCCAATTTCTTGCTTGTTACAGCTAAGCAAATAGTTTATTCATGTGGAATGAGTTATTTGATTAAATGATTACAGTTTTTCCACCTTATCTGCACAGGACGTGTTCCAAGACCCCCAGTGGGCACCTGTAACTGCAGATAGTACCAAACCCTATATATATACCATGTTTTTTCCTATCACACATATTTATGATAAAGTTTAATTTATAAGTTAGGCACAGTAAGAGATTAACAATGACTAATAATAAATTAGAACAGTTATAAAAGTATACTGTAATAAAAGTTATGTGAATGTGGTCTCTCTCAAAATAATGTTTTGTATTCACCTTTCTTGGGATGGTATGAAATGATAAAACGCCTGCATGATGAGGTGAAGTGAGGTGAATGACAGGCATTATGGCCTAAATGGAAAATTCCAGAAAAAACTCTTTAAGTTTTAAATTGCATGCTGTTGTGAGTAGTGCAATGAAATCTCTCACCATCCTGCTCTGTCCTGCCCAGGCTGTGAATCATCCCCATGTCCAGTGTATCTATAGGCTACCCATCCGTTAGTTACTTAGTAGCCTTCCCTATTATCAGATCAGCTGTCCCAGTATCACAGTACTTGGATTCAAATAACCCTTATTTTACTTATTAATGGCCCCAAAGCACAAGAGTAGTGATGTAACATTTTGAGACCATGGTTGACCTTGTATAACTGAAACCACGGAAAGCAAAACTGGACAAGGGGGCTACAGTATCTATTACATAGTGCTTTTTAAATAGATGAAGTTTGCCTCAATCAGTAGACAGCAACACAGAGAACAAGTTTAGTGTTTAGTTTTCCAAAAGATATACTTGAATATATTTTACACATATAATTAAACTTCACTACTCAAATAGTAGCACTGAATTGGGATCAGGGAATAAATTTATTGTAGAGTAAAACATGTTAGCACTAATTATGTGAATTTGTAAAGTAAATGATAACTTTTATGTTGAATTTCAGGTAAAGCAAACCAACTTTTCAATGATTTGAACATTACTTCTTAATCATATTTACATTATTGTGCCGAATAGTTGTTTAAATAGTGTAATTTAAGTGTAGGGTAGAATTTTGAAGTGGCTGATTAACTTCAGAGACATAAGAAAGTTGAGAGAAGACTTCCCTCGGAGTAAGACGGGGGTTCTCAAATTGTAGATTGCATCAAAATCACCTGGAATCTTACAACAGCTTGCTGGGCCCTATATCCAGAGTTTCTGATTCAGTAGGTCTGGGGTGGGGCCTGAAAATTCAGATGGTTTTCCTGGCTTTTTCTGTTTTTGCTGCTGCTGCTGCTGCTGCTGCTGCTGGTGGTCTCAGTACTACCCTTTAAGGACTAGGGTTAAGGAAATTCTTAGATTTCCAGAAAAACTATAATAGTAAGGAATCCTTATTACCTTAATAAATGAAAGCAATAAAACATTATTTAATTAATAATTTTATTTGCCTTTATATAATTTACAAGAGTTTCTAAGGGAGTTTGCTTTTCAAAGCTTTTCTAAAGGCTTTTCAAGGCTTTTCTAAAGATTTTTCAAGGAGTTGTTCAAGAATGCCTAATGATGTCTTCTCTGTCCCTGTCTTGCTTCCCTGTAGCAAGTAGACATTCAGAAACTCTCCGTTCAGCTCTATTTCAAAAGATTCCACTCAATAATTTAGTGACAGCCTCACACTTCAATGGAAAGTTATACAAATTATCATTCACGGGCACAGACTCTTAAGAGTTTCCAGTTATTAACACAGAATTGGTAATATATGCAAAAAGAGTATCCTATGAAGGACCTGTTGTTAACTAAGTACTATATTGTGCATTATAGTTTAGAGCAGCTCAAATAATAGGAAATACAGAACTTGACCAATCTTGAGCACTAACTAGGATTTGAAGCCACTATTGGGGGTGTGGACAAGGTAATGTAAGAAATTGTTCTGGAAAGATGCAGAGTTGTTTTCTGTTTTTCTTTTTTTTTTCTTTTGAGGCAGGGTCTTACTTTGTCACCCAGGCTGGAATGCAGTGGCGTGATCTGAGCTCATTCCAACCTCTTTAGCTCAAGTGATCCTCTTGCCTTAGTCTCCCAAGTAGCTGGGACTACAGGCATGCGCCACCATGCCAGGCCAATTGTTATATTTTTCATAGAGATAGGGTTTCGCCATGTTGCCCAGGCTGGGGTGCAAAGTTTTAGGTGGAAAGAAAAATAATTGATATTTGTTGTAAACTACTGAAGGCAGATGTGTCTGGAATTGCATGAGCCATTGCTTTCTTTTGCTTTTCAAACTTAGCAAGCTTGTGTCTAGCTCAGAGCCTTGGCATCTACTGGCTCCTCTTCCTGCAGCACGCTTCTCCAGAACTTTCTTTATCTAGTTCTTTATAGCTGAAGTTTCTGCTCAAGTGTCTCCTTCTCAGAAAAGCTCCTGACCCTCCTGTCTAGAAGTGACTTCTCCCTGCACACCAGTGCCATCATTCCTTGTCCCTTTATCCAGCTCTATTTTTCTTTATAGCATTTATCACAGTCTAAAATTCTGTTATATCATGTATATATAATTAATTATATTGTATCACTTAATCTCCACCACAATAATACAAACTCCATAAAGGCAGATATTTTATCTATCTTGGTCATCATGATATCCTCAGGCTAAAGACAGTGACTGTCATAAAGTAGATACTCAATTTTTTTTAATGAATGGAATAGAAATGTGAGCCTTCTGAGAGAGCAGTTTCAGTGTTGTGGAGGGGCAGCATTGCACAGTGAGAAGAGTGTGCCTGCCTAGAATCCAGACAGACTGGCTGTTAGTCCCAGTTCTACCATTTAGAGCCGTATGAAGTCAGACACTCATATCACTCACAGGATTATTGTGACTTATACCTGAGCTAATGTACATTGAAGCACAGTGCCTAATCATAATAATAATTTTTATGTTGTGACCAGCAGGGGTCGCTCAAATTGTGCTTTAGTGGTGCTGGTTTTGTCTCTGATGCTGTGCTCATGTTTACAGTGAATTCATTAGGGAGAAGTTCAATTTGAGTAACCACAAATTATTAAAATTTAAGAGTAAGTTTCCTTGGCATTTCTTTGGCATTCTACCTCTGGTAAAGTCCAATTAAATTATAGTTTACATTTTCTAATAGAAGCCAACGTTAATGTTAATTATATCTCACTTGGTGATTTTCCTTCCTGCCTTAAAATACTCAAGTGTGATGTTTTCATTTCAATTGCATTTCAATTACTTTTCCCCATGTTACACATATTTATTCCTTCTCTATATTCTATCTCTACATAGCATTTATCACCTTCTAATATTCTATATAATGTATTTTTTGCTTGTTTTGGCACCTCCCCACATACATACCCAAATAGGAGCCCCATAAGGATAGGAAGTTTCATTTGTGTTGTTCACCACTATATCTGTAGCACCTAGAAAAATGCCTGGTACATAGTAGGAGCTCAATTAATATACATAGGATCTATATACATTATATATAGGAACTCAGTCAATATTGGAAACATGGACAAATATGTAGAAAGTATCTTTTAAAAAAATCATCCCACATTATTTAAATACAAATAATGTTTAAATCATAGCATCTAAATGATCATAATAAAAATCACTAAACTATCATTTGTATTTTTGACCCAACATTGCCCAAAGGGAAATATTTTTAAAAAGAAAGAATATGCAATGTGTATGATGAATGAATAAACAAAAGAAATGGACTAGAACTTATATATAAAACAAAGAACTCTTCCAAAGCAGTATATTAGTAGATTATAAAGTTGTACATATACATAATAAGAAAATTTAATTGGCTTCAGAAAGTTCTTGAAATGAATATTGAGATATTTGAGATTTGGATCATCAGGGGGCACAGCCGGTGTTCTATGGATAGTGATTCAAGGAATAAAAATGAGAAGTCAATTCATTTATTCAATAAATATTGTAAGCACATCTGTTGTCTGAATGTTTGTTCCCCCTAAAATTCGTATGTTGAAACCTAATCGCCAGTGTGATGGTTTTAAGAGGTGGGGCCTTTGGGAGGTGAGGAGATCATGAGGACAGAGCTCCCATGAATGGGATTAGCGTCCTTATGAAAGAGGCCCACAGGAGCTTCTTTGCCTCTTTCACTATGTGAGGACAGGGCTAGAAGAATGAGCCCTTATCAGACACTGAATCTACCAGCACCTTGATCTTGGACTTCCTGGACTTCCTAGCTTCTAGAACTGTGAGAAATAAGTTGTTTTTTTTCTTTTTTTTTTTTTTGAGACGGAGTCTCGCTGTGTCACCCAGGCTGGAGTGCAGTGGCTCAATCTCAGCTCACTGCAAGCTCCACCTCCCGGGTTCACGCCATTCTCCTGCCTCAGCCTCCCGAGTAGCTGGGACTACAGGTGGCTGCCACCACACTTGGCTAATTTTTTTTGTATTTTTAGTAGAGACGGGGTTTCACCATGTTAGCCAGGATGGTCTCGATCTCCTGACCTCGTGATCCGCCCACCTCGGCCTCCCAAAGTGCTGGGATTACAGGCGTGAGCCACTGCGCCCAGTCAAGTTTGTTTTTTATGAACTATCCAGTCTATGGTTATTTTGTTATAGCAGCCCAAATGGACTAAGACAAGCACTTAGTGTCTTCATCGATAAGGTAGTACAGGTTGACCATCCCCAATCTACAAATCAAAGATCCAAAATGCTGCAAAATCCAAAAGTGTTTGAGCACCGGCATGATGCCACTAGTGGAAAATTCCATATCTGACCTCATGTGACAAGTCACAGTCAAAATGCAGTCAAAACTTGGTTTTCATGCACATTATTTAAAATATTGTATAAAAATTGCCTTCAGCCTATGTGTATAAGGTATATATGAAACATAAATGAATTTCATGTTTAAACTTGGGTCCTGTCCCCAAGATGCCTCATTATGTGTATGAAAATATTCCAAAATCCAGAAAAATCTAACACCTGCTCTCAAACATTTTAGATAAGGAATACTCCACCTGTATTTGAACCAGGGCTTCAAGTATAGGTAGAATTTTGATCACCACAGAGAGTGTGGGAGGAGATTAAAGTGAAGGAAATTAATATTTCTCAATTATCTTTTCTTTTTTCCCCAATAGGAGCTGTATTTGATGAAAGTACTAGAAAAATTCTGGTTGTACAAGATCGAAATAAAGTAAGCTGCTTCTGTTTTATAAATTGCTTTCTAAATGTTTATTTCTTTCTAGAGAAGAATAAAATGTAGAAATTTTAATATGCCTAAGGTATTATAGTAAGATATTTAAAAAATAATTTCTAAGCAGTTATGGATCACCTTAGATATTTATTTAAACCAACATACTTATACAGGTCTTGAAAATTTCCAGGTAACACTCAAGTGTTACTATCTATTACTTTATGGCTAAAGGAAAATTATAAATGACTGTATTTAATTGGGAAGACAAGTCTGTTTGAATATATTATCAAGATATTCTTCCATTCATTCAGCACTCAATGAGTTCTACTCTGGTCCAGGTGCTGAGAATAGAAAAAGCAGTAAGACAATATACCTTATGCCCTGCAACTTACTATTTATTTGGAAAGACAGTCATACAATAGATGATAGCAGTTAACTTTGCCTGAAGAAGTCCCCAAAGACTTCTCAGAGGAGGTGATATTTAAACTAGGTCTTGAAGAATAAGCAGGAGCTTTCCAGGTGCAGAAGAAAAAAGATAAACAAACTGATAAAATTAGAATTGCTTGTACAAAGGCACAGAGCTCAGAAAGGGACTGACGTAATTCAGAAATAATGGTAAAAAGTTCATTGTGGCCCAGAGTGTGGACAGTGGTAAGATATTTGACCTGAGAGCTAGATTGGAAACAATGTGAAGAGGATTGGGTACCAAGATAAGGAGTCTAGGTGACTAGAAGCAACAAATATTTCCCAGAGAAGTACCATGATTAGGAATCAGATGTTTTCATGCTCGGGAGTCAGAAGTAAAAGTGAAAGAGAATAATGATTTTGACACTTTCTGAGACTTCAGCAAATATTAGTGGACAGTCAAACATTTTTCCCCACTACATATGTTCTTAAAGTTTAAGTTAATGTTCGTAATGATAGCTGAAAGCAGTATCACACATTTCTTGGAAATGCTATCTAAAACTATTCTCATGGCTCCAAGTAACTTTGAAGTTTTAGTTAAGGCAGGATCTCTGATTCGAATTAAGCTTTTTGTCCTCAACAGAAATTTATAGAACACCTAAAGTGTATTTTACCTAGCCCTCAATAAGTTTTGTATTTGAATTGGGACATATATATATGTAATGGTAATGACCAGAGAGTAGGAGGCATGATTGAGTGGTAAAAATAGGGCCTACTTATGGGGTGCCTGAGAACCAGGCAGATGAGTTTAGACTTCACATGGAAACAGTAACTATTAAAAGATTTTGATTGTGATGACAAAATGATGATGATGATATATGGACAAGATTAATCTAATAACAATATGCAAATTAGCCTGACAACAGTATGCCCAATGAGAGGGAGCTGATATAAACAAAATGGACTTGGGAGCCAGACTGACCAGAGTTCCAATCCCTTTGCCACTTCTACTTTGGCAAGTTGGCTTCAACCCAAAGTGGATATTATAACTCTCTCCAATATAGCAGACAGAAGATGTGCCCAGACATTATTAACAAATCCTGTATGTACAAGTAACATAAATTAGTTAATTTCTTTTGTTATGTTTAAAAAAAATACTAGACCTTGGTATGTAGCAGCAGTTACTTCTTTTTTTTTTTTTTTTTTTTTTTTTTTTTTTTTTTTTTTTTTTGAGACGGAGTCTCGCTCTGTCACCCAGCTGGAGTGCAGTGGCTGGATCTCAGCTCACTGCAAGCTCCGCCTCCCGGGTTTACGCCATTCTCCTGCCTCAGCCTCCCGAATAGCTGGGACTACAGGCGCCTGCCACCTCGCCCGGCTAAGTTTTTGTATTTTTAGTAGAGACGGGGTTTCACTGTGTTAGCCAGGGTGGTCTTGATCTCCTGACCTCGTGATCCGCCCGTCTCGGCCTCCCAAAGTGCTGGGATTACAGGCTTGAGCCACCGCGCCCGGCCTTGTAGCAGTTACTTCTAAAGAGATACCATAAAAGGGTTTTACTGTCTTCTAAGTATATCCCTTTGATTATCTCTCTTTTCTTTTAAAGAAGAAGTAGGTCACCAAAATTTATTTAATCTTTCCTGGGCTCATGTGAATGATGTTATTGAGACAAAACTGCATCAGCAGACCCGGACCCGGGTCCCTAGGATTTGGCCATGCCATTAACTGTCTTTCTGACTCAGGGACCTAAGTTTCCCCACTTACAAAATTTAGGAGTTAGACTCAATGGTCAAACAAAATATTGTAATGTGGTAATTTTGTATTTCTATGTATCTTTCATGTACATGGCATAAATACTTATACAATGTATAGATAAAATGTGGTCTAAGCCACTTTGGTATTGTGGAAAGAAAAGGGTAAACCATGAAGGTTTTTTAAATAGCACACTGGGTTTCAGAAGTGATTTTCTCAAATAAAATTTCATTATGGACTTTAACAGAGGCTGAAAGACAGCCAGATAACATGATTGTTCCACTCCAAGCAGTCCTTCAGGGTTGGTTAATCTACCAAATAAGAATCTATCCATGTTATTATTCATGTAATAAAACACAGAAATTCATAGAAAACAAACTTGGGTCTGATAATGTTAAAAACTACATTGCAGTCTGAAAAAAATGGAGCTTTCCTCGCAGACATAGCTGAACTGTCTTACTCCAAACCTAGACAGCTTTATGTTTTTTGAGTGGATTTTTTGTTTCCTTATAAAACCTGCAAAGACAAGTGACTTAACAGGTTCTGCTTACAGAAATCAAACTCCCAGAGCAATCTGTAGTCAAAATATGTAATTGAAAAGGAAAGAATTGAATTGGGCTATATTTTTAAAACAGGGTAATAGTGAAAATTATGTTTAATAAATTTGCCTGAATTCCAGGTAAACCACTGAAACTTTTATGGTTCTCTGTTAATCATGGTTGCACTTAATGCTTCTCTAGTTTTATTCATCTTAGTTTCAAATAAATGAAAGTGTTTTCTGAAATGTTTCTTAGTGTTTTTCAAAATAGAAAACAAAGGGAGATCCAGACCTAATGACAAAACAAATAAATAAGTGTCATCCCATTGTAGGGGAAAACTCAATCCACAGTGGCACTGTTTTAGTCATTCTTTGGAATAACTGAGTTCATCCTGTAATGTTTAATTATAAAGATTCAAGTGGAGAGTTTTCCCTTTTTCCACTCTGAGTTTCTTTTGTATGGCCTTTACAGTCATTTGAAGGTCATACCTTTAGGCTTGGTGACTTTTGAGTAATTAACCCTAGATAGCTTCATGAATGGTTTATTTGGTGGCTCTTAGAACCTATAGTCATATCTAAAGAGAATTAAAAACCTTAATAAAGTGGTAGTACCAGCCTGTATTACACAGAAGGCTCTGTTCTGGCCTTTAGCCTCCTAAAAAGTCATAGCCAAACATTTGCTAATACTTAATCCTCTGTTATAGCACACATTCCTGATCCTAGTTTATGAGGTTTTCAGGGTAAAAAAAAAAAAAAAAATTTAATTCTATCATGTTTTGCTCTGTCAGTAGAAATAAAACCAGATAATCAAATAATTTGTGATGACCTAAAATACTTGCATGAAATAATTTCCATGAAACGTTTCTCATTTAATAATCATACTTATTATTATCTCCATTATTTTAGGACTGAGATTTAGAGAAGTTACAATAACTTATTCAACATTACACAACTAGTAATAGGCAGAATCAGAAGCCTATAGAGGAATCTTTTCACTAAACCTAAACTAAAGAAACAACATAGGCAGGAATGGTGGTGTGCACCTGTAGTCCCAACTACTTGGGAGGCTGTGGTGGAAGGATTGCTTGAGCCTGGAAGGTCAAGGCTGCAGTGAGCCGTAATCAAGCTACCGCACTCCAGCCTGGGTGACAGAGTAAGACCCTGTCTCAAGAAAAAAAAAAAAAAAAGCTGGGATGGGGGGAGATGATTAATTTAAGGAGATAAAGAGTAATTATCAGTTCTTCTCAAAACCTAGGATGATGATCTATTTTTACAGATTTTAGAAGACCCAAATAAAGACTGTAGACTATAAGTAGGAAAGAAAGAAGTTTTTATTAAAAATCCTTTTGTTTTTGGCTCACTGAGATGGCTGAACTTTTCAGAGCACACATGATTCAGCAGTTGGTCCTTTACAAGTTAACAAACTTTAATTTTTTTCTTTACTCAGAGTTGTTTGGATTCTGAGTTAGATTAATTCAGGGTAATAAGAGATTAATTCATAAATCAGAATGCCACTTTATTAATGCTGTTAATGGAAAAATCAGACTCTGTAAAACGTTTTTAAAAGGTTTATTCTGAACCAATGAGTGACCATGGTCTGGGAAATGCGTGTCAAGACGTCCTGCGAACGTGTGCCAGCGGGCAATTGAATTAGAGTTTTGTTTAATAAGTTTGAGGGAGGCAGGAGTTACAAGCAGAGACATAAATCAATACGTGGATGGTATACATTGATTTCGCCTGAAAAGGCGGGATGTTTTGAAGAGGCAGGATGTTTAAAGAGGGGGCTTACAGGCTATAGGTAGATTCACAGATTCTCTAACGTACAATTGATTAAGGAAGTGAAGCTTTGTCTAAAAATTTAGATTCAGCAGAAAGAATGTTTTAAGTTAAAATAAAGAAGTCTGTTAACCAATAATACACTGTGTCAGAGTGACCTGCAGGGGTATGTGACTTAGCCCTTGTCTAGCATGGCTTTAGATCCTGTTTATAATTTGGTATCGTATTGTCACAAAGAGTCCATTTTGTTACCTTATGACCTCTGTGTTAACATAATAATCGTCAGTTGTGCCTAAACTCCAAAAGGGAAGGGGTATAATGAGGTGTGTCCAACTTCCCTACCCATCATGGCTGGGGATTTAGTTTATAAGGTTTTTTGGGGGTCCCTTTTTGTCAAGAGGGGGGGTCCATTCACTTGGTAGGGGTTTAGGATTTTATTTTTAGTTTAGAATTCGCAGTAGGAGGAAAGGATCCAAGCTTTTTGTTAGTAGAAACCAACTGGAGAAGTATTCCCAAATATGATATATGCTGCTTCCAAAATGTAAAAAAGTATTACTCCAAGTGCTGTGAGTGGGGATAATTGCAAGGTGCACCAAATAGCCCATACCTTAGAGATCTACAGACTACTATGTTACCAGAAGGGGGTCCTGATCCAGACTCCAAGAGAGGGTTCTTGGATCTCACACAAGAAAGAATTCGGGCAAATCCGTAAAGTGAAAGCAAGTTTATTAAGAAAGTAAAGGAATAGGCCAGGTGCAGTGGCTGGTGCCTATAATCCCAGCACTTTGGGAGGCTTAGGCGGGTGGATCACTTGAGGCCAGGAGTTTGAGACCAGCCTGGCCAACATGGTGAAACCCCATCTCTACTTTAAAAAAAACACAAAAATTAGCAGGGCATGGTGGCGCATGCTGTAATCCCAGCTACTCGGGAGGCTGAGGCAGGAGAATCACTAGAACCCAGGAGGCAGAGGTTGCCAAAAGCTGAGATGGTGCCACTGCCCTCCAGCCAGGGCGACAGAGTGAGACTCGTCTCAAAAACAACTACTCCATACTAGAGCAGTGGCTTGGGCTTCTCTGCTAAGGATACTTAGAGTTATTTCTTGATTATACGCTAAACAAGGGTTGGCTTATTCATGAGTTTTCCAGGAAAGGGGCAGGCAATTCCCGGAACCGAGGGTTCCTCCCCTTTTTAGACCAAATAGGGTAACTTCCTGATATTACCATGGCATTTCTCAACTGTCATGGTGAGAGTGTCTTTTAGCATGCTGATGTACTATAATTAGCATATAATGAGCAGTGAGGATGACCAGAGGTAACTTTCATCCCAATCTTGGTTTTGGTGGGTTTTGGCTGGCTTCTTTACTGCAACCTGTTTTATCAGCAAGGTCTTTATGACCTGTATCTTGTGCGACCTGCTATCTCATCCTGTGACTTAGAATGCCTAACCTCCTGGGAATATAGCCCAGCAGGTCTCAGCCTTATTTTACCCAGCCTCTTTACAAGATGGAGTCACTCTGATTTAAACACCTCTGACAACTATACTTCTAAACACTTAATAAGGGCATCTCCTATCCTCTAGTCTTACTAGCCCAGATGTCTTACTCGGACATTTAGAATACTTGACACGTCCTACTTGCCAGGTCCAGTCAGCATTCTGGCATCCATAGAGTTGGATAGTGATAAGCCCTGGCATATAGTAACATAGCAGTTACTAAGATTGTTACATATGAAAAGGAATGAGGTACAGATGGAAACTGAAGTGTTGAGTTGTTTGGTAGCCATGGCACTTCAACAGTACAGGGGGTAATAATAATTATATAGCTTTGGAGATGGCTAACTTTTGTTAACTAGTTTAGATGCCTTGGCAAAATAAAAATGACAAGCTCAAGTCAGCCTGTCAATTCAAGGCACAATATGAAAACCCCAAGACCTCCATGGCACCATTTAAAGAGACCCCCATATTCTCCAGGCACAAAGGCCATACTGAAAATCAGGCCTAGATCCAACTGTAAGAATATCAGAGCTGCAAAGAAGACTGAGTAGAGTTTGATAAGTGTCCTGTGTCAAAGCCAATCCCCTAGCAGGAGAAGAGTGGGGATCCTGCGCCCCTGAGTGAATGGACATGAGAATATTGAATTTCAAATTCTCTTGAACCCTCTGAGCTAGCAGAAGCAGCACCCTTCTTCTGGCTACAGAAAACAGCCTCCCCTTGCCTGGGGGCTCAGCAAAAGATAGAGTGAAAGGGGAAAGAGGGGTATAGGGCTACTAGTGAAAACATGCAGGCATGGTAGCTTCTGACAAGGTTTTGTTATGCAATTTCTCATCTAGGTGCTAACGGTCAGTCTCCTTCCGGGCTGAAAGCTTCCTCAACCCCCTCAATCCCCCACTCCTACTCAGGGGATTAATGGCAGCTTCATTCTCAGAAAGCTTTGCCTTTAATCAGATACGGGAAGCTCAGAAATGCTTCTTTCTGCATCTGCTGTATCTTCAATGTCTTCAGTTTAGAGTAATCATTATGCCATTCTGGTGGGTTGTGGGTTCCTTCATGTGGGACCATACACAGCTAAAACGCAAACCTCATGCTGTTCAGCTGCTGCTGGTTTATTTGGACCCATATCTCTAAGAATGAGGCATCAGCTTGCTGGTGCCTCTTGGGAAGGGGATGCAAAATGAAGCTTCTCTTAGAAATGTTAGGATAACTGCAAACTGGATTCTGCTGATACTATGGAAAGGAACTGCTGCTGCTAGAGTGAAGCAGCCTTGAAGCAGTGATAACTCACAGGAACCACGAGCACACAGAAAGCCCACAGTAAGGAGATAGTCCCTTCCTCCTCTTGCCTTGCAGTCTAATGGTGGAGCGTAAAAGGGAGTCAGCTGGCAAAGCAGAAACTGGTTAGCAGAATCCCAGCTCCAGCATCACTAAGCAAGTACGGAAGGGTAGATTTGGAGCTGAGAGACAATAACAGCATCAACTTATTAAAATGCAAATTCTCAGGCCCTACCCCAGATCTGTGGAATCTGAAACTCTAGAGGATAAAGCCCAGCAATTCTGGTTTACAAGCCCTCCAGGTGATTCTGATGTAAAGTTTGAGAACCACTAAACTGGCACATTGAGCTTCCTGGCTCTGCTGATTCTCAAACCTGCCAATAATTGGTCCTTTAAGAACAAGAAAGTGATGCTTTTCAGAATCTAGTCATGTTCCCCCTACACTTTTAGACAGTTGGTACTGGTAGAAGCTAAAGAAGTTCAAATTATATAAGACAGTTTATTTGTGGATTAAGTAGGAATGACACTCCTAAGTAGGGTTTTGATTTTTTTTTTTTTTTTTTGAGACGGAGTCTCACTGTGTCTCCCAGACTGGAGTGCAGTGGCACGATCTCGGCTCACTGCAAGCTCCACCTCCCAGGTTCACGCCATTCTCCTGCCTCAGCCTCCCGAGTAGCTGGGACTACAGGCACCCGCCACCACGCCTGGCTAATTTTTTGTATTTTTAGTAGAGACAGAGTTTCACCGTGTTGGCCAGGATAGTCTCGATCTCCTGACCTCATGATCCACCCGCCTCGGCCTCCCAAAGTGCTGGGATTACAGGCGTGAGCCACCATGCCCAGCCTTGGTTTTGATTTTTTAAAGTTATAAACAGAGATCCATCTAAGAGAGCAACAAAATATGAAAATTAAGAATTAACATATAGTTCAATGTTGAAATAAAAATAAGACATGGAATAATTTAATTTCTGTAAATATTTGCTATTAGGTGATATTTCAATATAACTGATAGCTATTAGCTATATTTAATTTATATTTAATATTTAATAAATTATATATAGATTATAGATACTTATTTACTTATTATAAATAACTAATTGGCATTCTTTTCAGATATCCAAGCCAGTTTCTCTCCTTTCTTTACGTACCTCACTCTCCCCAGGCATTAATGTCAAGTGTTTTTTGCAAGGGAAAATTTAACCCTCAACATTAGCATATGCACAAATTCAAACACATATCTAAATTGACACTTACATGTCCTTTCTCTTTCCCTACCCACATATTCCAGTCCTTCATCCCTACCCCAATATCTTAAGAAATAAAAGACCGAACAGTGACTTGACCCCATAAACTGGGTGTTCAAGAGTTAAGGGTAGGGACCCATTAATTCATTCACTGAATATGACTGAGTTCTTATACATAGTCTGCTGTATACACTGTTCTAAGCACTAGGTACACATCAGTGAACAAAGTAAAGTTTCTACATAGGGAGCTTACATTCAAATGCATAAGATACAAATAATAAAATGGATGAATATTATGTAAGGTGGAGATGTGTTATTAAGAAAAATACATGGTGCACTAAGCACTAGGTATACATCAGTGAACAGATGTATAGTTTCCACATATGGAGTTTAGCAAAGTTTCTACATATGGAGCTTACATTCAAATGTGTAAGATACAAATAATAAAATGAATAAATATTATGTAAGGTGGAGATAAGTATTATTAAGAAAAATACATGGTGCCAAGATAAAAAGAATGACTGGGTTTGCCATGTACATTAACTTCTGTATGCCCAATATACATTAACTTCTTTACACTTGCTATATACATTAACTTCTGTATGCCCAACACCTAACACTCAATAATTTCTATTGAATGAATGAACAAACTTATTAGACACTCTATGGTAGCTTCTTTCTCATTGGTAATAGTGATAATATTGTAGCTAGTGAGATTTATCTAAATACAGTAGTTCTGAATTATAAAAGGTGATAGGATCATTAAAGACTAGAACAATGAAAAATCAAAGATAACCAAATTTCTGGCATCTGACCGAGTTGGAGTAAAGACAGAACAAGAAGGTCACATATATACGAGAACCAAAGGGAAAAGGTTAGCGGGTCTGTGCCCTTGCTCTTGGTTCTTGAGATATGGCTGAAAGAAATTAGTAGTCTTTTAAGGGTTGTGTTTACACAAACTTCTGGTTAGGATTTCAGTAGCCATGCCTAGGGAAGGTCTTAAAATGAATACTTTGCTTAGGAAAGCAGATGTCTGTGGAACAGAGAAAATAGAAAAAGAATCAGAAAATGAATCATTTTCACCCATTCTAGAAACCCTAAAATAAACTTGAGTTTATCTTCAGGATAAGTTTTCAAAGAAATAGTGGTTTTAAACTTGAACATGCTTTAACAGAGAAAGTATCTTACATTCGGTTAATATCTCAAAAAATGCATCAGAAAATTTACCCTTTCTTGGTAGCTAAAATGACTATTTCTTGGGCCAGCAATTTCTAACACTGGGGAAGGAAGGATTGCAGTGATGAGACCACCCTTACTTCATCCACACTGTCTTCTGTTTTCCATTTACTGCTACACACACACACACACACACACACAGAACATTAGATTTATAATTGGAAAATGTATAGGAAAATTGTCATACTCACCATTCCAAAATATGATGGAACTACTCTAAATATGGTTTAAAAACACATATTTTTATAAGTTAAAAGGATACTATACCTTTTGTAGTTTGTGAAAATCAGATATGCTTAAAGGAACTAGACCTCACCAACTCAAAGCAGGGAGGGGTCATATATGTGACTGTTGAGTAGCATCCCACAAAGCAGCTAAGCACAAGAGCATTTTAGAATATTTCTTTCACAAGAGAGTGGAAAGTTCCTTTTTTAAGATTAGGGAAAAAAAGGATCATGGAATTTTACACTTGAGGCACAGAGATATCATCTTCTTTTATAGGAAGGGAGAACAAAGATGAAAAGCATAATCTCATAGGCTACATTTTCAAAATCGATCCTCAGTAATTTTTTCCTCATAAAACAATATACTGGAAAGAAAGAACAATAAAAGATCACTAGCTAGGAAATAAATTCCATGCCAATCAGAGCATTCTAGATGGGGAACTCACAAGCAACAGATAGATAAAAAGACATTTGGCACTAAACTGTAGTCCAAATTTGTGAGCCCTGGAAAAGTGTAAGTCTAACACACAGAATCTAATTGGATTTATATAGAATGTTCCAACTAGGTCCAAGGAAAAAATTAAAAGGTATATGAAAAAGCAGTGTACAGTCATTAAGGATTAGTGAGAAAATATCAAATCTACTTTTACAATTTCTTAAAAGATGGTTAGAAAAAGCCTGCCTGGATTTTAACACTGAGTTTATCACGTACTAGGTGTGTGACCCCAGGCAAGTGTTTTTATGCCCTCAGTTTCATCACCTCTAAAATGGAAACAAATTATAGGCCTCTCATGGGAGTATTGTGAAGTTTAAATGTGCATAATTCTTATAAAAATATTTAGCATAGTGTAGGAGATTGATCAGGGTGGTGGAAAAAATTGTAGAAAGATGAAAACCTTCTTAGAAGGCTGGGAGGTTTTACAAAAGTTTAGGGAAAGGATTTGGTTGAAGGCAGCCAGATTCTCTTATCCGGTGCCTGAAAGCTTAGTTTAGGTAACAAGGGGATGTAAAGAAACTGATCTAGGTAAGTTAATCATGGCGCGCACAGGACTACCCTCTCTGGGGCGTTGGCGGCGGGGTTGAGGGCGCCCTTTAATCATCCGCACGCAGGACTACTCTCTCTGGGGCGGCAGCGGTTGGGGGTGGGGTGGGGTGGGGTGGGCACGACCATGTTAATTACCCACAACTGTGTTGACTCAAGGCCTTTGTCATTAAATCTGTACTGAATAAATGTCTGCAGCACGGGTGGCTGCTGCAATTCTTTCTGAGTGGCCCAGTCCCCAGCCCACTCTTTCATTGGATATCTGTGTGTGAGTGCATTTTTTCATCGGTCACTTGGTTAGGGTCTGCGGGTCAGACCCGCAACACAGCGTGTGGGGTCTCACTCTGTTGCCCAGGCTGGAGTGCAGTGGCACAACTCACTGCAGCCTTGAACTCCGAGGCTCAAGTGATCTTCCCGTCTCAGCCTCCCAAAGCGCTGGGATTACAGATGTGAGGCACTGTGCCCAGCATTAGTATTTTAACGTTGTTATATTGTTAAACACAGCTAATGGGAATTGTTTGATATAAAGAAAAGAAGTGGGAAGACATGCTCATCTCACTATTGATCATATCTAGGACATTGACTAGATTTTTCACAAACCACATAGCTTAGGCCTCTCTACTACTTAGACTACACCCAGGCTCAAGCTTTTTTAGGGAAGTAAGCATTTTAAAAGCCTAAATGGTGCCATAAAATGTCACAAAATACTTACCAGCATAAACATATACCTAATATTTCCATATAAAAGGTTTAATTTATAAAATAGTCAAAATCAAATTTGTGTGAGCTGTTTTCAGTCCTTATGTCTAGCATTTTCCCCCTTCTAATAAGTTCATCTCCAGATTTAATTAACAATCAATCTCTAATCATTTATGGTTAAAGATTTCTAAAGTCAGCTTTTGTTGTTTTTAGGAAACATTTGTCTGCTCCATTATAACTTTTCTTTTGTTAGAAACAGAACTTACAGGCTGGTTATGGTAGCTCACGCCTGTAACCCCAGCACTTTGGGAAGCCCAGGTGGGAGGATTGCCTGAGCCTCAGGAGTTCAAGACCAGCCTGGGCAACGTGGTGAAATCTCATCTTTAAAAAAAAAAAAAAAAAAAAAAAAAAAATTAGGTGTAGTGGTGCACACCTGTAGTCCCAACTACTCGGGAGGCTGAGGTGGGAGAATCACCTGAGCCCAGGCAGGTCAAGACTGCAGTGAGCTCTGATGGTGCCACTGTACTCCAGGTTGGCCAGCAGAATGAGATGCTATCTCAAAATGTAAATGGAATTTATGGTGGTAAAGTTCAACATCTTGTCAGACAAAGACTGCATAGTTTCTGGAGAAATAAACCTTCTGGGACTATTTCGAAATGGAATCTAGAAGACAGTGCATTGATATAGAGGTATATTTACAGATATATTTCTACATTAAAAAAGTAAAGCATAATATCCTTTATAAATTAATGTCAAGCCTAGCCCAGACACTCAAAGCCTGAATTCTGTACCCACGTAATCAACAGTCTATGGAAACTCTGGGAACCATGCCACTGGTCTCCAACCTAGCATAGTTGAATAATGACACATTCTTTTAAGAAGCAGTCATCCAGGAAATAAGTGGGTCACAAAGCAAACCAGTAAAAGGTCCATAACTTGTTTTATGAATGAAGAGTATAAGGTACTAGCCAAAGGTACAGCTCCCTTATGAGTATGTTATAATTTCTCATGCTTTAGTTTTTATCATGTGATGGATAGATATAACAACTCTAACAGGAAAAAAGTAATCATGTCAGTCATAAGAATATTGTCCATGTCATCTCATAATTGTTTTTAATATATTTTTCTAGATTTATCCCTATTCCAAGATCAGATCTTTCCACCTGCCCCTCCCCAACAAAAGAAAAAAGAAATCATAGACAAGAAGACACAAAGAAATGGGAGACAAGAAAACACAAACTAATCAATTTTATTCATACTACTCATGAAAAGCAATTACATTTTTACATAAAATCATTAACACATACAATAGAAATAAGAGTAATACATCTGATTGGAAATACAATATAAGAAATAGATTTTAAAACAGCATACTGTAGTGATGAAATTTATACTGTATTTTCTACTTATTTATAGCAGCATCTGTAAGATTATTCTATTTGTTCATAGTCAACTAGCAGCAAAATACTTTAAATTACAGAAATTCAGTAGATGTTTCCCTCCAATGTTTCATTCATACAGAATTTATCATGTTAACCAAACAAAACCACTTCTATGTCCTAAAGAGAAAAGGTGGGAAAAGATTGCATCAATTACCGGCTCCCCCCAAAAAAAGAAACGAGGGAGAAAGGATGGAAGCTAGAAAAATTTTGCATGCAATTACTAAAAAATACATTATCAACCACTTTGACCAATTATAGGAGGATTTTGTGAAATCTACGTGTGTGTGTTAGTGAAAGTTATGTTAACTTTATTTTCTGACTTTATACTGCAGTTGAAAAATATGTGGAAGTTTCCAGGAGGTCTGTCAGAGCCTGGAGAAGATATTGGTGTGTATCTTCCATGTTTTTAATTGGCTTGAAAATGTTGAGGAAATTAATGTGTTTATTTTCCTGATTTATAGCTAAGAATAAAAATTTAAATTTTCTAATTTGTTCAGACTAAGTCAGAACATTTCAGAAATGACCTCAGAGCTGATATAATTAGCAGCACAATTTCTAATATTACAATTTATTCCATTAGTAGAAATAATATCATTAGGAACATACCACCTATTCTTCTGTTTATGACTGCTTCTGGATTAATTTGTCTGAAATGGAGAAGTTTTGGATATACATCAGTAAAGTTTAGCATTAAAGGTTATTTTGGACACAACTAATATTGTTGTTGGAATTAAACTATGAGAAAACAAATTCCTGACCATTCCATCACGGAGGATGAATAGTAGCCTTTAAATGAACTTTGAAATAAATATAATGAAGTCAATTATAGAGCAGTGGTAATGTAATTCTTCACTTCATGAAAATTGTATCTACTATTTATTTTTAATAGTCAGGAAGCCAAAACATAGTAAAATGTCATATAAGAAAGTCTCAACTGAGAAATAACCCCCTAACACAACTTACTGAGCTCAGTATTTAAGACAGGGAAATATAAAATAAGCTAAAAATTATTTATGTCACTGATTTACAGGAAATCAAAAAATAGAAACCAAATTTTCCTACCTATTCCTTAAACCATTGGATCAAATTCAATGTGTATCATAACAAATTAATATATTTGTTTGATACCAATATTATTTCTCCATGACCTTTTCCTTAATATGCATGTCCCTTATTCTATTTAGCCAACAATGATATTAAGGCAGTTTTCTAAATTGCCTTTAAATATTTTATTTAAAAATGTCTATATACTTAAAACTTGATTTTTAAAACTTTTACACAAACCAAAATACCGTATGTACATTATATAGCCAACTCCTAACAATCCATCAGAAAATGGATTGCATTAAGATATATCTCTAGTCAATCTTGGTTTCAGGTACTTACTGACCTTTTGCTTAGTTTATGGTTACTGTTCTGTTGATATAAAAGATGATTTTGTAGTGGTGCGAATGCTGAAAGAGAAGGCTATTTGTTCTACAGTCTAATTCTCTCACACTATCCACTGGTGCCATGTGACAGCAGGGCATGTGAGCTAATTAAGCTTATGTTTTGCATCCTTACCCAATTCATATTGGGCAAAAAGCAGTCTGCAGGTTTGCAAGGTTTCCTCTCTCCTGCATCTTGCCTTTTCAAATGAATTGATTTTTTTCATGTGAACTTTTATGGGTCCTCTGAATTTCAGCTATACTTATTTGTAGATGTCACTGAAGAAACACATATTTCCAAGCCAAATACGTATAATTTCAGGCCTAAGTATACTCCAGAATCCTTCTTAAAGTCCAGATAATTAAAAATTCACTACCTTTTTTTTAAAAAAAAGAAGAAAAAAAAGTGTGGTTGTCACAACAACCCACCTATCCAGAGACCATATGGAATTAAAAGCTCTCAGTCATGTGGAATTAAGAAGAAAAAACTGCAGTTGGCGTTAGCCATATTTCCCAAGCTTAGTATAAATTAAGCTTTGCCTTAAAATTAATAAAGCCCTGAAAGCAGCTAGAAATGAAAACTGACAGTAGAGGTCTGAAAGACTATGTCTATATGAGGGCATTTCTAACTCAACATAAAACAAAAGATATTCTTAATGATGAAGCTGAATCACCTAATAATTACTGAAATTGTTTAAACTCTGTATTTAGGAAAACATGCAATGTCCTTTAGGAATACTGCCGTCACAAACAGTTAAATACTTATATTGGCTCAAACAGTAAACTCTAGTTAACTGGGAAACACATTTGTTTGAAATCCTTCATTCTTTCATAATACTCTTTCATAATACTAGGTAAATGAAGAATTGTTATCCATAGTGTTTTTTTAAAAATCAAGAGGGTCATATAGAAAATAGAATGCAACCCTCAAGGCTTTTATATAAAATAATACCCTAAGAGTATAAAGGTATCCACAAGATTAAAATTGACAAACTGCCTTCCTAAAAAATCATATTACCACTGGCAGGAAGAGAATCTCCTGCATTAGCCAGAAAACTATAAAACAGCTGAGCCTTATCAGAGATCATCAGTGCACTAGAGTCAGAGGGAAACACCAGGAAAACCCACATTCTGCAGATTATTTCCCATTATATTTTATTTCAATCTAATTCTATTATTAAATATAACAAAATAGAAATAACAAATATAAACTCCATTTCATTATTGTCCTGTAACTAAACAAAACAATACAACATATTTAAACATATCTCTTCATCAGCAAAAATAAAACAAAACCTCTTAGTTTTTCCTATGTTCTTCAAACCTATAAAACAGCAAATGTTATTTCAGTTTAGCTTACAGTATATTAAAATAATAAAAAATACAACAGAATAAAGCACACTATCCTGATTTCATCTTGAAATCTTTGGGGAAGAAATCCATCTCGAGGTGGGTCTCCCATACTCTGGAGACAAAAGCACTTATTTGCCCATTCAAATTTCAGTCAGTTAGTGATTTAAATTAAAATGATCAAAACTACTCAGGCAGTGCTGATTTTCAGTCAGCTGCTATGGTGACTGCTGAGCAGGGCAGATTTGCTCACTATCCCCGTCCGGTGCTTCCACAGCATAGAAACAGCATAGATCATAAGCTACATGCTGAACTTTTGATTAGTGGTACTAAGAGCTAAATAGGATCCCCATAATTTATTTTCAAACATAAAGAATGAAAGTGGACATTTAAACAAGTTAGGAGATGTTATATCAAATTTAAGACTAGTGCTACTATCTTTAATAATAAATTTAATAACAAACATGTATTTCCCCATAATTATTTTTCAAAGCATAATGAATAAAAATGGACATTTAAACATGTTAGGGGATATTTTATACAATTTAAGACTAGTACTACCATCTTTAATAATACATTTAATAATAAATGTATTGAATGTCAGAGTAAAAATTACTTTTCTTATTAAGGAAAATTTCTCCCTTTTTTTGAGACAAAGTGTCACTCTGTCACCTAGGCTGGAGTGCAGTGGCATGATTATGGCTCACTGCAGCCTTGACCTCTTGGCCTCAAGCGATCGACCCTCCCACCTCATCCTCCCAAGTATCTGAGACCACATGTGCATGCCACCATGCCTGGCTAATTTTTGTGTTTATTTGTAGAGATGGGGTTTCACCATGTTGCCCAGGTTGGTCTTGAACTCCTGGGCTCAAGCGATCCTCCTGCTTTGGCCTCCCAAAGTGCAAGGAATATAGGCATGGGCCACTGTACCCGGCCTAGATTTTTCTTTTATGCTTTCAGTTATTTCTAACCATGTTTAACCTATGGGCAAATCTCAATTGTAAGGGAAGTCAGCATGTAATTAAAAAATGGCAGATAAATGCCCTATGTTTTAAAACATTATACTCTTTCTATGCATCTTTCCATAGCTATTAGAGGGAAAATACAAGAGCATATCCAGGGGATTGGTAAGAGTCTACAGTCAGAGAACATGGGAATTGAGACATGTTTCTGTGACTTCCTCTTCTTTGCATATTTTTCACCAGTAGGATTACTGTAAGGGCAAATATCATTTACTATTTGACAAACAAGAAAAATGGAGGCAAAAAGAGTATTGGAATAAAAATCTTTGTCTGTGACAATTGTGAAGCTTTCCAGCAAAGTGGTAGAGGAAGGCAGCTTTGTAAAGGGCTTCTCCTAAACGCCTTGGGAGACAATGACAGAGCATCACAAAATTAGAGAAAGCCCAGTTAGAGGGTCCATCTGGATGTGTAGAAAAAGCCGCCACAAAAATATGTTAATGGCAATAAAAATCCTGCCACACAATTTGCATTTAATTGAAAAATGAACCTTACAAAATGTGAAAACCTTTGTTGAATTATAGAAATATTTATATTCCAAGTTTTTTGAAAACTGATGAAATACCTCCAGCATTTCGGTGTTCAAGAAATGAATCTAAGTTCTTTGGAATATTATCTCAAGAAACAAAGGAACTGCAGCCATGCAACATGTTTTAACTTTTCAATCTATATTTTTACCTTTTGGAAAACAGAGCAGCAAGAACTTAAAAAGAGCTGACCCCAAAAATGTACAGGTAGATAAGCCTTCTAGTAGCAGCCAAAGAAATATTCAGCATTTCAAAAGCTTCTTCAATTTACAGTGGTAAGAAAATATTTTGGGATTTCTTGATGTCCACAAGGCAAAGAATTTGTATTGAAAACTACTTTGTTAGGATAATGTTTTGAGTCTTTACATGATGCTACTTTAGCTGAAAATCTTTGATGATACAGTTTCTAAAAGTGTAATTATTATTGATTTGTACATCTCTTTTAAATGTAGGAGACACAGCAGTTCGAGAAGTTTTTGAAGAGACTGGTATAAAATCAGAATTCAGGTCCCTCCTGAGTATTCGGCAACAGCACACAAATCCTGGAGCTTTTGGGAAGTCAGATATGTATATCATCTGCCGCCTAAAGCCATATTCATTCACAATAAAGTTTTG
Organism: Macaca thibetana thibetana; assembly: GCF_024542745.1. Taxonomy (NCBI): domain Eukaryota; kingdom Metazoa; phylum Chordata; class Mammalia; order Primates; family Cercopithecidae; genus Macaca; species Macaca thibetana. Next base: position 66,709,059 of record NC_065582.1, read on the forward strand.
CCAGCATGAATGCTTAAGATGTGAGTGGATGGATCTCAATGACCTGGCTAAGACTGAAAATACAACTCCCATCACCAGCAGAGTTGCTAGGCTGCTGCTGTATGGGTACAGAGAAGGGTTTGACAAAATTGACCTGACTGTGGAAGAACTTCCAGCAGTTCACACAGGCCTGTTTTATAAACTCTATCACAAGGAACTGCCAGATAATTATAAAACTATGAAAGGAATTGATTAAATTCACATTTATATGTTTAGAAACATGTAGATTAATGAATGACATAAGAAACAGTGGATATTTTGCATTGATTAAATATCTGGCTGTAATTTTCTAATGTATATGATTTCCATGAAGAACTTTTGTTTCTAAATGTGCACATTTTAAAAGCCTCTTTCTGAATAAAGCAAATGCATGAAAAAGATCATTGCTCTAGGTAAGCTTCACTGGGTAACAGCAGATGCTATATAAAAGGGGGAAGTCTATACATTTTTCAACAATTTTTGTTAGTTTTCTTTACTGGGACAATGGTTACATATTTTACTACCAGATGAAAAGTTGTTTGACCAATTATCCAAACTGAGCTATACATATTTATTTTCTTTTACTCTCATTAACAAATTTCTACAATATACTTCTTCTTTCATGTGAAATGAGATTAGATGTGGCCATTAAAATCAGCTCTTAGCAGACATTGGAAGAAAAAGTATAGCTTTCTGCCCAGGTCCTGTTTTGGATCCAAGTTTATATTGCCCAGTTCGTTTCAGTGCCACATACCAACTGGTGTATTTCCTTGACCGGTAAGTATTGTAGTTATTAGATTCCAATCGTTCAAAAAAGAAACACTCATCTGTAACACATTTCTGAAAAATAAAGGAAGAATTACTTGTTATTATTATTATTACACTTTTCATATTAAATATTTATGATAGTATAATGCCTATTCTGCTCAACCAGCTGCAGTGGTATTGGGTTCAGCAGGGCAATCAAACTAACAAGATTCAGTGGGCCAAAATGTGACACAGACTAGTTCTGAAGAAGGACACAGGCCGGTAACACAGCATGTCAGCAGGACAGCGTCAAGTATGTCACTTCAGTAGGAGTTCAGAGACCATTCTCCAGCTCCAAAACAGACAGATCAGGTGTTAAACACAAGGAGGGACATACCCAGTAAGAAGAAGTATGCTATGGGAAGCCCAAAGCTGTAGCTTCCAGCAGTATTTATGATCCATCCACACTCCTCCCAGTCCCAAGGCAGGTAACCAATCAGGGATCATTTTTACTTTTATCAGAGATACAGTGAAGCACTAGCAGAAGGCTAACCCATTGTAATCTTTCCATACAGAAGAAGGAGATTTGTTAATACTTTGCTCATAAGCAGAATTAATTCCCCAAATTTTGACAAAAATTTTTAAGTGGCTAATGTTGTTTTAAGGCATAATAATGAATAGTTTATTGTACAGAAAATAGCTACTGGCATATAATGCCAAAAATAATATTGGAACATTATATTACATATGATTAACAATCTCTAAACACTGTTAGACAATGAGGAATAAGTAAGTATCATATTGATTTCTGGCAGTCTCTTTCAGGAGGAAGGGACTTTGCATTTTAATTTCAATTCAACTATTTATCAAAAAAAAAAGGATAGCTGGCTTTCAAAAAGACCTGGAAATAATACTCCAAGTAATGGAATCTAATAGCTAACACATTATTTAAGATAAATGTTCAAAAAGCAACTTCACAGGGTAGCACTGATGATACTTACTGACCTCAAAGGGGAAAAATCAATTTATTCACTTCAAAAGAAAAAAAGGAAAAATCATTTTTATATTATAATTATGTGTATATATATCAATTGAATGATAAACTTACATAGAAAACACATGTAAATTTTATCTAAACACATAAATATAAGATGTATACAGAGGTATATAAATATATGGTTTTGTATTAATACCACATTCCAGTTTATTTCTATATATTCATATCTAGGAAACTTCAGGTTTGGAAAAACCCACATTAAAAAGACTTGAACCTTTTCCCAGATTCCTTGGTTCTAAGATAAGGCAAACAATGGCACAAATTGTGACAAGAACATAAATTAATTGGCAAAACAAGGAAAAGAGCTGGCATAATAACAAAAATGAAAAGTAAAGCCTGGGAAAGAACTAAAAGTGACTAATGTGTCTCAGCCATCTAAAGTAAGGGTGTGGTATTGATCCTGTAATCTTCTAGAGATAAGAATGTTACTGGATATTTACTTGGTTTTAATATTTTGACCACTGTTAATTGGATTTTAAAAAACTGAAATACAAACGTAACTAATTTGCCCATTATGTAATATGTTACTAATAAAGAAACTCAATTCTTTATGATGCAAATAAATCACAGCCTTACAGAGAAGCACACATTGACAGAACCCAGCTATATGAAACACAGGACTATCTTGTGCTGTTCATAAAGATTCAAATGTGATAAGAGTGAAACACCTAAACCTAGAGTAATACAGACCAATGTATTCCAAATCCAATACTTTTACTCTACTTCTAGTGAAATTTAGTGCCCCTCTCGTATGAACTGAAGTTAACCTGTGTTACTTTATTCTGTCATCTTCATTGACACTGATAAAAGAAAAAAAATCTTCCCTTTTCCCTACTCCAGGTTTAAGATCAAGAATAGAAGTGGAAGGGAAATAAAGAGTGAAAGGAAAATTCATAGTAATCATAAAGACAACATGAAAGGTCACCATGGAACTTCATAGGCTGATTCCCCAGAGGTAAACTTAAACAACAGCATTTAGTCATATGTTCATTTGTTGGTATTCTATCAGCTTACCGGATGCCCCACCTTGCTAGCTGGCACTCCCTACAATGCTTGGCATACTGGAATACTAACTATGCCAATAACATTTGCCTTTTCAGCCAGTTCCTAATATTTCAGAGAAAAGAAACAGTACCAGGGACAAAGTGGACACATGATAGAACCCACAGCTTATTAATTAATTAATTTACTTATTTATTTATTTATTTCAGAAGTTATTTCTACTTTTGGAAAAAAACAGTGGAGGGAAGGAAAACTTACATCTGTGCTGAATGTTCAGCAATGTAAATTTACTAAACAACTGTTTTGCTCTTGAAAACAAACTGGATTTTTTAAAAAATGAGTAGTAGGGTCAAAATTTAGTGGTCAAGAAAAGTAGATGTTTAACAGAGCAACATATATACAATTTTCAATTGTCTCCATTCTAAGTTTCCAAGTCATCTTCAGGACTGTGATCTCAGTGTTCCTATTAAAACTGGTACAATATAATTTTATTAATCTTTATAAACATATTTAAAGAACTCTTTTCCTATTCTCAGTGTTTGCTCAGCATTTCAAACTTCGGATAAAAAGTGGTCTTCAGAGGAATGCCACCACAGAGAAAGTGGCTTCTAAGGGCTTATAACAACTTGTACCTTGTTTCCAAGGCCTTATTTTATATAGGCCTAAGAGCTGAGAAATCCCTTAATGCATGATTATTGACTGCTTTTATGCATATACTTTTCTTTAAAAGTCACAACAATATTTTAACATTATTATACTCATTAACAAATGAGGAATTTAAAACTCAGTGCTTCTGGTAACATTTCAGATTTTGGATACCTTTTGCCCTTACACCTACTTGATACCTTTATATCAAATTAAGTTTTCCTTTATTTGTTACTTTTTTAAAATTGAAGAATAATTTAGAGGTAGAGGAAGCATAGAGTTCAAATAATACATTTATTCATTCAATCTATATATTTTTTTCTTCTAGGCATCTAGGACACATCAATGAACAAAACTGAACAAGATGCCTGCCTTTATGCCACTCAAATTCTAGCTGGGGGAGACACAAAATAAGCAATAAGCATACATGAATAAATTATATTCTATGTTAGAATATAAGAAAACTGAGAAAAAAGTAAAGCTGAACAGGGTAACAGGGACTAGGAATGGTGAGGAATAGGAGCTAGGTGCAATATTAAATAGCATGGTCACAGGAGGCTCCATTGAGAAAGTGACATTTGAGCAAATACTTGAAGGAGATGAAGGCATTAGCCATCCAGATATCAGAGAAGAGCATTCACGTCAGAGGAAAAGCCAGTGCAAAAGCCCTACCACAGGATCATACGCAGAGTGTTTGAGGGGTAGCAAGTATGCCAGTGTGGGAAGAGTAGCAGGAAATGAGATCAGAGAGGTAATGGGATGGGAGAGGGGGCAGATCTTATAGTTTTGTAGGCTATTGTAAATATTTGGCTCTTATTCTAAGAAAATAGAGAGCCACTGGAGGCTTTTGAGCAGAAAAATAACATGATCTGACATCTTTTTCTAGGATTATTATGGCTGCCAAGACTACAGAGGGCCAGAAGCAGACTTAGAGAGACCAGATAAAGGGTTATTCAGTAATACAGGCAGTGAGAATGAAGGTTCAGATCATGGAGGTAGCAGTAGAAATGGTAAAGAGGCATCTGCTTTTGGACATATTTTGAAGGTAGACTTAATAGGGTTTCCTGATGGATTGGTTGCATGGTATGAGAAAAATAGGGAATTAATAATGGCACTGAAGTTTTTGTTCTAGAATGAGAAACTTGCCATCACCCGTGGTGGGGAGGGCTATGAGTATGAACAGATTTTATAGGAAAAAATTAATAATTCAGTTTTGTAAGTGTTGAGTTTGAGAGGAATATCAGACATCCAAATGGAGATAGTGAGTATTTACTGAGCACCTACTAGGCAACAGACACATCATTTAACTTTTTTTCCTTCTTTTTGCTAATGCTAATAACCACGGAACTAGAAATTGAAAAGTGCTAATTTATTTGGAATACCAGAAAGTGTGTTATATACAATAATGTCAGTAAACAAGCATTCTCAGGTCTAAAAGGTATGAAACCTAAAAAAGAAATGTAGATGTATACATATGATAGTGATATAAATTTATCATGTGTTAGTGATGGGGCAACACCTCAAGGTTCCCCCGGAGGCTGTCCACATAAAGCAGCTTAGTTTGTGGTTCTATAAGTGGGGCCCAATAACCATTTATTGATATTGATAATGATGCTAATGATGTTAAAGATAGTGCTGGCAGTTTGACCCCTTGTGCGGAGTATTTGAATAGAGCAGACTCTAATGTAGCATGAAAAAGCATAATCAATACTTTTAGAAGTTTGTTCTTTGTCTGGATAGTTAATTTACTTTGGAATTTCAAAAAGAAAATAAAGTTATGTGAGATATTTCTACATAATGAAAAACTGATCCCAGGAGATGGTGGGAGCCATGTTTCTCACTATTGGGGATGGCAGGTTACACACAAGCAAGTGGGGGGGACTGCTAAAATATTCATGTGTTATTGATGGGTTAAGGTTGGAGATATCAGTATGAATGAACTCATATTTAGGTATTCGTTCGTTTGTTGGTTTGTCTGTTTTTGAGACAGAGTCTTGCTCTGTCATGCAGGCTGGAGTGCAGTGGCATGAGGTCGGCTCACCACAACCTCTGCCTCCCAGGTTCAAGCGATTCTCCTGCCTCAGCCTCCTGAGGAGCTGGGATTGCAGGCACGCACCACCACGCCTGGCTAATTTTTGTATTTTTAGTAGAGACAGGGTTTTACCATTTTGGTCAGGCTGGTCTCGAACTCCTGACATTGTGGTCCACCCGCCTCAGCCTCCCAGAGTGCTGGGATTACAGATGTGAGCCACCATGCTCGGCCTCATATTAATATTGATACAGATGGCCAAATATAGAAATATCTATAAATACATGTATATACCCAGGCTAGGATGTACCACCATTTCTTGCTCTGTCAGCTGTGAGGGCTTAGAAGCAAAGATACTTCAGTAGCAACAAGCACACCCAGCATTCCAGTTTGTGGTTTCTAATACCATTTTCTAATAAAAGAAACCAATGCTCTTTGGAGAAGTGGCTCATTCTAGGGTGGAGTAGGGAATATATTAAATGAGCCTGGAGCATCTTGTAGACCAAAAAGTAATGAAGTACTCAAAATAAATGCATTGATAGGAGTACATCAAAGAGGAGAGCACAGGAACCAACTGAAAGAGCTCCCAATGGCCAAAGCTGGAACTATTTGAGCAACAAAATAAATAATGTAGTATTGGATTATAACTCAAAGTATAAAATAAATATCTGTGAATACATATTGATATAAATGATTGAATAAATAAATAAATGGAGGAAATGAACAAATTCCCCATGAAAAAGAATGACAAATTATGTAGATACTACCCCCTCAAGGAGGTGGAGCATAACCATCATCTCCATCTCTTAAGTATAGACTATGCATGGTGACTTCCTTCCAGACAGTATGGTATAGAAAGTAAGTGAAAGAGTAACTTTACAGTGGACCCAAATACTATCTCAGCCAGTTGAACAAGGATTATATCATGAGTGATCAATCATTAAGTATAACATCCATCATTATATGCCACAAAAATGGTACTTAACTTCTATATTCTTCCTCTCAAACACTCAAATCCCTATCTACCCATGAAAAAAAAATCAGGCCAGGTGCAATGGCTCACACTTGTCATCCCAGCACTTTGGGAGGCCAAGGCAGGAGGATTATTGAGCCCAGGAGTTTGAGACCAATTTGGGCAATATAGCAAGACCTCATCTCTACTAAAAATAAAAATAAATTAGTAGAGTATGGTGACATGCACCTGTAGTCCCAGCTACTTGGGAGGCCAAGATGGGAGGATCGCTTCAGCCCAAGAATTCAAGGTTGTGGTGATCTATGATCACACCACTGCCCTCCAGCCTGGGAGACAGAGCAAGACCCTGTCTCAAAAAAAAAAAAAAAAAAAAAAAAAAAAAAAAAAAAATCAAGCAAGTTGAAGGACATTCTAAAAAATACCTCAACAGTACTCCTCAAACTATCAAAGTAATCAAAAATAAGGAAAGTCTAAGAAACTGTCACAGTCTGGAGGAAACTAAGGAGACATGATAACTAAATATGGTATCCTGGAACAGAAAAAGAATATTAGGAAAAACTAAGGACACATGAATAAAGTATGGACTTCAGCTAATAATAACATATCAGTATTGGTTCATTAGTTGTGACACGTGTACCATACTAATGTAGGATGTTAATAATAAATGAAACTCAGTGTGGAATATATACACACTCTCTGTGTTATCTTTATAACTTTTCTGTAAGTCTAAAGCCATCGTAAAACTAAAAACTATTTTTTTTAAAAACTGACTCTAGGGCTACAAGTACCACCACAAAAATGAATTTCTCAAGTCACTAGATACAGCAACTGTAGCTATAATGCAAAAAATAAGAGCACCTCATGCATTCCTGTGCTCTACTATGCCCAAATACAGATGATTCATATATACATATCACTTTATTTCACCAGACTATCAACGGCATGTTTGTGAAGATTTTCATCTATTGTTTCTACTGCTGTATCAGTGCTTGGCACATAGTAAGTCATCAATAAATATTTGCTAAATTAATGAACAAATGGAACTTTTTCAGATAGCTTACAATAAAAATACAATTCAATGACATTACAAAATCTAAATAAGAACTAGAGAACTAGGACTGGGGAAAATCCAGACTAGAAACTGAAATACAGAATATGGTTTAACTTTATGAACTATTTACTCCCTAAGGAAAATAGACCAGATGACCCTTTCCAAGCGTCAACTATCCAAACTTGACATCTGTGAGGATCTCTGAAGGGCCCAGAAACCTAGATTCCAATATCGCCTTGATCCCTAACTAGTATTTTCAATCAAGTCCTTTAACTTCTCTGGGCATCACTTTCCTCCTCTGTAAAATAAGAAGATTGGATTAGATGGTCTTTAGAATCCCTCCTAATCTCTAATAGCCTTAGTACACAATAAGGAAAGAAATAAGCACATGAGCAAGTTCTCCTCATATCTCCACAGTACCTCCTCTCACCCCCACTCTCCCTTCCTTAGGCACTGGCCTCACAATTCTGGTCCACTCCTAATTTTAGATTTGAACCTTATGACCATTTCCCCATGCTCCGTTTACTGGGTTGTTTATTGTTTTACACTACATTGATTTTTCAGTTTTGGCTTTTGAGGGAGCTTGCTCAATAGGAATCCAAAAGTGCCTTTGCTTATACCACTTCTGAGAATTAAAAACAGACATGATGTAAGTATCAATGTTGACTACTTCAGAAAAAAAAGAAACATCCAAATAGTGAAAAGTTAAAATTAAATTTGATCTTTTTATTTTTTATTTTTTTGAGATGGAGTCTCGCTGTGTCGCCCAGGCTGGAGTGCAGTGGCATGATCTTGATTCACTGCAACGTTCACCTCCCGGGTCCAAGCGATTCTTTTGCCTCAGCCTCCTGAGTTGCTGTGATTACAGGTGCGCATCACCATGCTCGGCTAATTTTTGTATTTTTAGTAGAGATGGGGTTTCACCATGTTGGCCAGGCTGGTCTCAAACTCCTGACCTCAAGTGATCCACCTGCCTCGGCCTCCCAAAGTGCTAGGATTACAGGCATGAGCCATTGTGCCAGGCCTAAACTTGGTCTTAAATCTGTAATATCTATACATTGCATAACAGTTTTAAGATTGAGTTATAAAAGAACAGTAATTCTCATTATGCAATAACCTTTGTATTTTCTCTGTTTTCTCTCTTAAAAAGGATATATATTCCTCTTCAATTACTGTATTTTTCTCACAAATTTGATCAGTATAGACTGTCAATCTGGATAATTGGGCCCTCAAATATCTATTTTCCCTACCTTACTTTATTATAGAGTTCATGTCATCATGAAGGCCCTTCATTTAAGAAAGTTATTCTATAGGTAAAATGTACTTTACTTTTACAGAAATTACATGTATATCCTCAGAGAATATACATGTTTTCATATTTCACTATTGTGGATCAATGCAAGTTATATTCTAATACTTACTGAGATATTAATATTTTGTTCAGGGTATATCATGATCTATAGCATTATATAGAAAACAATGTGCAACTTTCTGGCAGATGAAGATCAGTCAAGTTTTTTCATACCAATGCTAACATTGAGGTTGTATGGTGATTTAAACTTAAAACTACAATTAACTTCACTTCATGCAATTTTCCTAAAAATCTGTAATTTTGTGAACACTTAAATCATCAATTCTAATATTTGTTCTGGACTTCTGTTGCTCATAGCAACAAAATTTATCCTGCTATGGAATGGAGTAAGAAGTCTGTTGTGCATTAAAGAACTATTTAACTTCGGCTTCCAAATACAGGCTTTGGCAATTAAATATAGTTACTTTTTGAATTTTCCTTTTTCCTAGCTTCAAAAGGAAAGAAAGGACCCTTAAGAAATGTTTTCAAACGACACAAAGTCGGTAACCTGAAAACACGCATACCATTAATATGTGAAGGTGCTGGGGAAAAAACGGTACACAAATTAGTCTTTTTTCATACTCTAATTGGTGATCAGCCTAACATAACTCTTAAAAACCAAAATGTTTTATGTATCCACAGTACTCTTCCTTCTGGGAGGAGACTAGAATGCTTTAGAAATCATTGCAGGAATCACAGACTAAAATGGAGAAGAACCCAGGGATGTGTCATAACAGTAGTCTGAAAAAGGGCCAGGTAGAAGAGTGGGAAGGACAATGCCTCTGGCAAGTGCAAGTTCATAAATCCCAGTTTCTACGAGTTACGAGGCACATCTGCATCCCCAGATGATGGCTACTGGTCAGAACACTGAACTCATACCAAAAGTTGCTGTTGTTGACAGTTTAATGTCTATGGATCTGACTCTGAGAGAAATGTGCCACTTACTGAATCACCAACACCATATCTTTGGTTTTGAGGTGGGGCATGCTTGCTTTTTCATCTGAAGATTGACATAGCCCACCAAGAACAATTTGAAAGAGACAGGATTGCTGCTGAAAAGGCATGACACCAAACCACACAAATTGGATGGTAAGACTAGAGATTAACTTGTGAACTTGGCAGGAATGGGTCGTATGACGAGAGCTGAAACATACAACTGGATCTTGGCCATGCCATTCCTCAAAGGAGACTAAGAAATCCTGAATTTTTAATTTATGCTTAATAACCATGGCTTTGTCTCTACAAAGTGTTTGTGATACATTTCTAAGCATTGCTAAATTAACTCTTACTGCACCAACTTGGTAGAAATCTGTTGTATCAGAAAGAGTTAATACATCCAAAGAGAGAAACACATTTAAGACTAACTTTCACAAGTTCCTGCTTAGCTAAGAATGAAACTAGAAAACTTTATTTTGAGTATTTTATGTTTCTGATGGTACAGAATCAACAGTTTAGGAAGCTTAATACGTATTTGCCAAGAGAAAAAGTCAGAATTCTCTTTTCAGATCTACTTTCTTTTAACTTGTCTCATCTTTTTATGCACCCTAGTAGTTTCAGAGACACACTTGAAGATAGAGCAGTTTCTGTTTTCATCACTTTTAACAATCGGTCTTTCTATCATTGTCAATGAATCAATATTCAGCCAATGCTCCTGAGATGAAAAACCCCACCGGCGATTATCTTACAGAGTCACCATGATTACTAGGGTTATATGGTTTGGCTGTGCCCCCACCCTAATCTCATCTTGAATCCCCATGTGTTGTGGGAGGAACCCAGTGGGAGGTAACTGAATCATGGAGACAAGTCTTTCTTGTGCTGTTCTTATGATAGTGAATAAGTCTCATGAGATCTTATGGTTTTATAAAGAAGAGTCCCCTGCACAAGCTCTCTCTCTTTGCCTGCTGCCATCTATTTAAGATGTGACTTGCTCTTCCTTGCCTTCCGCCATGATTGTGAGGCTTCCCCAGCCATGTGGATCTGTAAGTCCAATTAAATCTCTTCTTTTGTAAATTGCCCAGTCTTGGGTATGTCTTTTATCAGCAGCATGAAAATGGACTAATACAGTAAATTGGTACTAGGAATGGGATGCTGCTGAAAGATACCAAAAAACGTGGAAGCGACTTTGGAACTGGTTAACAGGCACAGGTTAGAACAGGTTGGAGAGCTCAGAAGACAACAGGAAAATGTGGGAAAGTTTGGAACTCCCTAGAGATTTGTTGAATGCCTTTGACCAAAATGCTGATAACGATATGGACAATGAAATCCAGGCTGAGGTGGTCTCATATGGAGAAGATGAGGAACTTTTTGGGAACTGAGCAAAGGTGACTCTTGTTATGTTTTAGCAAAGAGACTGGCAGCATTTTGCCCCTGCCCTAGAGATTTGTGTAACTTTGAACTTGAGAGAAATAATTTAGGGTATCTGGTGGAAGAAATGTTTAAGCCGCAAAGCATTCAAAATGTGATATGGGTGCTGTTAAAGGCATTCAGTTTTATAAGGGAAGGAAAGCATAAAAGTTTGGAAAATTTGCAGCCTGACCATGCAATAGAAAAGAAAATCCCATTTTCTGAGGAAAAATTCAAGTGGGCTGCAGAAATTTGTGTAAATAATGGGGAGCCAGATGTTAATCACCAAGACAATGAGGAAAATGTCTCCAGGGAATGTCAGAGACCTTTGCGGCAATCCTTCCCATCACAGGCCCAGAGGTTTAGGAGGAAAAACTGGTTTTGTGGGCTGGGCCCAGGGTCCCTCTGCTATGTACAGTCTAGGGACTTGGTGCCTTGCTTCCCAGCCGCTCCAGCTATGACTAAAAGAGGCCAAGGTACAGCTCAGGCTGTTGCTTCAGAGGGTGCAAGCACCAAGCCTTGTCAGCTTCCACATGGTGTGGAGCCTGAGGGTGCACAGAAGTCAAGAATTGAGGTTTAGGAAACTCCGCTAGATTTCAGATGTATGGAAATGCCTAGATGCCCAGGCAAAAGTTTGCACAAGGGTGTGGCCCTCATGGAGAACCTCTGCTAGGGCAGTGCAGAAGGGAAATGTGGGGTCAGAGCCCCCACACAGAGTCCCTATTGCAGCACCACCTGGTGGAGCTGTGAGAAGAGGGCCACCATCCTCCAGACCCCAGAATGGTAGATCTACTGAGACCTTGCACCATGCACCTAGAAAAGCCACAGACACTCAGTGCCAGCCTGTGAAGGCAGCTGAGAGGGAGGCTGTACCCTGCAAAGCCACAGGGGCAGAGCTGCCCAATACGATGGGAACCCAGCTCTTGCATCAGCATGACCAGGATGAGAGATGTGGGGTCAAAGGAGATCATTTTGGAGTTTTAAGATTTGACTGCCTCACTGGATTTAGACTTGCATAGGGACTGTAGCCCCTTCATTTGGGCCAATTTCTCCATTTGGAATGGCTGTATTAACCTAATGCCTGTACTCACATTGTATCTAGGATGTAACTAACTTGCTTCTGATTTTACAGGCTCATAGACAGAAGGGACTTGCCTTGTCTCTGATGAGATGTTGGACTGTGGACTTTTAAGTTAATGCTGAAATGAGTTACGACTTTGGGAGACTGTTGGGAAGGCATGATTGGTTTTGAAATGCAAGGACATGGGATTTTGGAGGCGCCAGGGATGGAATGATATGGTTTGGCTGTGTCCCCACCTAAATTTCATCTTGCATTTCCATGTGTTATGGGAAGGACCCAGTGGGAGGTGACTGAATCATGGGGACAAGTCTTTCCCATGCTGTTCTCGTGATAGTAAGTCTCACAAGATCTGATGTTTTATAAAGAGGACTTCCCCTGCACAAGCTCTCTCTGCCTACTGCCATCCATTTAAGATGTGACTTGCTCTTCCTTGCCTTCCACCATGATTGTGAGGCTTCCCTAGCCATGGGGAACTGTAAGTCCAATTAAACCTCTTTCTTTTGTAAATTGCCCAGTCTCTGGTATATCTTTATCAGCAGCATGAACATGGACTAATACACTAGGTTACTGCATCTTCTAATCTCAACAAGACCACGGGGTAACAACTAATCTCAAGGCATTCACTGACCCAGATTATGACAGACATATAAAAGGCTGGAACTTTAAAACTATTTGATTCGTGCTGTCCGTAGTTAGTTATAACAGAAGCAAATGTTGTATGCAACTCCTTTTTTTTCCTCTACCACCCTCACTGTCTGACAGTAGCCCAAACCAACTCTACTGCAGAAGCATAGTGATTTGTCACATCCTAAAGTGAAAGGGGTAGGAGGGATGGAAACTCATCTTCCTTTCACTAATAAAATGTCAAAGTCATCCAAAATTATGTATTGGTTCACTGTCATGGGAGATATTTAAAATGCTACTTTGGTAGATTCCCAAAGTACTATATCACCTTTTGAGTTGACAATAGATTGGCAGAATAAAAGGCAAGTACAGAGTAGAAGAAGTGAAAGTCCCAAGTAGTTAATGTTTTCAGCTGCATTCTTTACCTAGGAAACTGTATACATTCCCCTGATTTAACTACCATTGCCCTGATTTAACTACCACCTATATGCTGATCATACCCAAATCTATCTAACAATCAATGTAGACTTTTCCTCTAAGCTCCAGATTTATAATTCCAACTACTCAGTGAAAAACCTTACCTGAATTTCCCTTAGGCAACTCAAACTAAATAGGTCTAAATTTGAACTTACTACCTTTTCCCAAACCCTGCCCTTTTCTTCCTTCCCCTTTCTCGTCTACCTTCTCACCCAAACCAGAAACCTAAAAGCCACCTTGAATTTTCTTTCATCTTCACTCCTAAATCTAATCAATCACAAGTGCTAGCACTTTCCTCAGTCCTCTCTGACCTACTGTTATTGCCAGGATCAGAACATCACTTGCTTGGACTATTATAGTGGCCTTCTAACTGATCTCTCTCCACCAGCCTTGGCCCCCTCAAGTCCATTCTCTACACTTCTGCCAGGGTGATCTTTCTCAAATTTAAATCTAATTAGATCTCTCCTTAAAACTCTTCATGGCTTTCCACTGCTTATAGTCAGCATGGTGTATAAAGCTCTTCAGCAGATTCAGCAGTCTATCTACCTCCCCAGCCTTCTCTCTCTTCCTTTCCACTTCCATTGCAGTGTACATTCCAGCATTAGTTAATTACTTGTAATTCTAGAGATACATCAAGTAGATTTTTGCATCTACACCTTTGCATGTCCTATGTCCTAGAGTTATCTACACCTTCATCTCAATTTCTTCCGCCCCATGACTGCCTGCTGAACTCCTTCCTCTACAACATCTAAAATCCTACTTGTAGGTCATCTCCCCCAATTCTAGACAAATGTAATCACCTCGTTTTCTATATTGCTTCCTATATCATAATACTTCTTATCCTTTCCTATATTACTATGCATGTATGCAAAACATAGAAGTAGCACATCAAAACCCTTATACATTATTACAAATACTTATTTACACTTCTGCCTCCCCTGGATTGTCACTCATTAAGGGCAGAGACCATTTGGTACTCAATTTTATAAGCCTGATGCCTACCATAGCATCTGGCACACTTACACTCAGTAAGTATTGGCTATTCTTGAAGAGGATTCTAAAATTTATTCAACTACCTGCCCCCCAAATTGAGAGCCACTACACTCAAACTTGTGATTTATCCTGCAAAAATCACATAAACTGGTAATACCAACATAAGTATATCTTTGTCATATAGTCAGTCTGAAATTGGGATAGTTGAGATATCCTTTTTCTCTATAAGCCTTGTTTTGGTGCTTTTAGAAATCCAAAGGTCTTCATTCAGAAAAAATTTCAAAAACTATTTGTATAGCTCAAAATACCACAATTTCTTAGTATTATTAGATCCTTTCTGTGGAGAGGTTATATAGACATGTCATAACTGGCCAGTGGCATTGGTATAAGAGCTGTGAAACACACACACACACACACACACACACACAGACATTTACCTACATGTCCTATCTACTCCCTCAAGGAGACAGGAATGAGATCTGTGTCTTTTATATTTATTTTCCTGCACCATTCTTTACACACCATATGTTTAACAGATATGCAATCCCATTTCTAATAATAATGGTGAAGTTGACAGGGAGCCTGTACTACTGGAAAGAATACTAGCCAGGAGCTAGGACCCCTGATGTGCTGTGATGAAATGTAAAAAAGAAAAGTCCCTCTCCACAGCCGGGCATGGTGGCTTACGCCTATAATCCCAGCACTTTGGGAGGCCAAGACAGGCGGATCACCTGAGGTCAGGAGTTCAAGACCAGCCCGGCCAACATGGTGAAACCTTGTCTCTACTAAAAAATATTTAAAAATTAGCCAGGCATGGTGGTGCATTCCTGTAATCCCAGCTACTCGGGAGGCTGAGGCAGGAGAATTGCTAGAACCCAGGAAGTAGAGGGTGCAGTGACCCGAGATTGCACCACCACTGCACTCTAGTCTGTGCAGTGGAGCGAGACTCCATCTCAAAAAACAAAAAAGAAAAAAAAAGTCCCTCTCCTGACATATATATAAATGAGAAGTAATATGAGGAAGAAGTAGCAATTTTCAGGATCTATTACATGTCGGATGCTGATTTGGGCACTTGATGTGTAGTATTGAATTAAATTCTCATAAAATTCCAATGAGAGGCCGGGCGCAGTGGCTCAAGCCTGTAATCCCAGCACTTTGGGAGGCCGAGACGGGCGGATCACTAGGTCAGGAGATCGAGACCATCCTGGCTAACAGGGTGAAACCCCGTCTCTACTAAAAAATACAAAAAGCTAGCCGGGCGACGTGGCGGGCGCCTGTAGTCCCAGCTACTCGGGAGGCTGAGGCAGGAGAATGGCGTAAACCCGGGAGGCGGAGCTTGCAGTGAGCTGAGATCCGGCCACTGCACTCCAGCCCGGGGACAGAGCGAGACTCCGTCTCAAAAAAAAAAAAAAAAAAAAAAAAAAAAAAAAATTCCAATGAGATAGGATCATTGTTTCTATTTTACAGGTGAGGGAACTAACTCAGAATCATTTGCCCAAGAACACAGAGCTCATAAGTAGCAGAGTCGGCATCTGTACCAGGCAAAAAGCCTACATTCTCAATTAGTGTCCTACACTGCAAGTGTTTTGTATGTCACATTCTAAAGAAGAAACTTAAAAACTGATAATCAAAATTTTATACATCTATTCCCACTGATCTTCAAACAACTGCATAATAGAAGGAACATTTTTTAAGATTATAGTTTAATAGTTGTGCAGAGTAAAAGCAGTGATGTAGAGGTCAGGAATGCCTCTAGCCCAATCCAGTCTCTACTTTATATGAACTGTGTTTTCTTACTTTAGTTACTCCCTCAGCACATCAGTTTTTGCATCTGTGAAATAAAGAAAATGCTCCCTATTTTACAGGGTGACTATGAAGATGATACATGTACAACCCTTTATAAAGATTTGATAAACAACAATGCTGGCAAATTAACAGCAATAAAAGCTAACAAAAAAACGTGTGAAAACAGAAAGTATGCTTACAGAAGCCAGTAATCTTCCATCTTCCTTCATAGCAAGGTAACGGTTAGCACACACTCCTTTGATAGACACAACTCCTCTCTCTTCTGCTTGAAGTTGTAATTTGACTGTAACGGGAAAAAAAATTATCTTTGTAGAACCATAGAGGAAAGAGCCCTCTTCACAACATTTATGCAATATAAAGACAAAACACACCTAAGCAACACCTAATCCACTTGGGGGATTGGTGAGGTTGGGGGTATGGGTGAGTGACAAGGAGCAGATGTCAACTAAACTGTATGAGAGAGGATGAGATGCAGAACTACTAGGGCACCAGTGCCTTGTAAGTCCCTTGTCGCTCCTATGTCACAGGGTGAGCAGAGAAGGGGGACATATGGAGAATTGTTTCCTTTGTTGGGCAGTTAGCTTTCAATTGCCCCCGTTAACTGTTTACATTTTTTAAAGTGAACATACTTTAAAGGTGCATAAAAGTACCCTCACCATGTGAGAATTCCCATGCTACTGCCTATGTTGAAACTATTTAAAAGTTATTTGCCAATTCTTCATGAATAAAACACAATCTAATAATTCACTGTTATAATTTGAACTATATTTTCTTGACTTTTTTTTCTTTTTTGAGTCAGAGTCTTGCCTCTGTCACCCAGGCTGGAGTGCAGTGGCACAATCACAGCTCACTGCAAGCTCTGCCTCCCGGGTTTCCACCATTCTCCTGCCTCAGTCTCCCAAGTAGCTGGGACTACAGGCGCCTGCCACCACGCCTCGCTAATTTTTTGTATTTTTAGTAGAGACAGGGTTTCACCATGTTAGCCAGGATGGTCTCGATCTCCTGACCTCATGATCTGCCCACCTCGGCCTCCCAAAGTGCTGGGATTACAGGCGTGAGCCACCACGCCCGGCCCTATTTCCTTGACTTCTACACATCTTATTTCTAGCTTCCTCTTCAATGAAATATAGATGCATTTAGCTTTCTATATGGGATTTTGATGTCTATTTTTTTGTGCGCAAATATCTATCTAGTGGAAACACAAAATGCTTATACTTAATTTGCTTATACAGCAAATGATTTTCATAAAATAAGTGTGATGAAAGATTTTCATAAAATAAGATCCTGAGAAAGATGACTTGTCACATTGCATTACCAATATTAAGCAGATTATAGAAAAAAATACTTAATTATGACAATAATGCAATATGGACAAATAATTACATAATTAATTGAAATAAAAATGAAGTAAAGATTATTTTGCTATTCAGAGGCAGCATTCTCCTGCCTAGAACAATATTCCCCCAAATGTATTTTGGCTATCAGATGTTACATAAAAAACAGGTTCTGGCGTCAAATAATTTAGGAAAATCTTAGTTAAGCCAAGTTAACTCTTTATTACCAAACTTCTTAGAACTCTGCTTATCATAAGATAAGCAAGATAAATGTTTGTCCAACCTATTTTCATAGGTCATCCTATATACTATGGATATGTTTAGTATATTCTTGAGAGCAAGAGAAAAAAATGCAATTTTAGAAATCAGCATATTATCATTTGAATAACATTAGAAATATAAAATAAATATAATTTCCAGGTGTTTATAGGTAGCTAGAGAAATGGCATGAAAAAGCAACTTTTGAAAGTTTCTGAAGTAATTAACTTTGTTAGATATCATTATGTCATAGTAATTTATGTTTTAAAATTTTTCCTATCAAGACAGCAACAGACATGCAAAATGAAACATAATATCTGGGATTAGCTTTAAAATAAGCTAATAGATTATTTTAAATAATAGATAATAAATTTTTAATAAAGTGGATAGGATAAATAAGATTGACTTGTGTTAACAGTCATTAGAAGCACAGGATCTCATTATTCTAATCTCACTACTTTTATGAATGCTTAAGAATTTACAATTAAAAAAACAATCTTAGCATTTTGTTGAACATTTCATGTCTGAGTCTCCTCTGTGTGTCAGTTACCCCTGGATTCCAGAAAGCATTGCATCATTGAAGCCTGCAGTTACCCAAGTGAAATTCTTCTACAAAATCTTAAAAGATAATACGAAGTAAAAGGAATGTAAGAAGACATGAAACCCAAAAAAGAAGGGTATGAAGTCTTTTTTACAACATTATTGGAAAATGCAGAAAATAAGCTTTGTTTTTAATCAACATAACCAAACTTATCTTAATGAGTATGAGCAAATTATTGTATACAGCTCTAAAATGATTCAGATAAGCCATTTTAATGAAGAATGCATTTGCATCTCACTTTAACTCATAAGGGCGTACAAATGCCCATGAGGTAAGGCTGCATAATCAATTGCTATACTTTCTTTCTGTCCCTTATCAATAAACTCTAGCCCAGCTCTAGCCCACCGTCTCATAAATGTGTATTACTGGTCATAAGGGTGATTACGGATATTCATGTATGGCCAGATCAGTACCAGTGACTCAATACTCAAAGTAAATATCATTCATTTACTCATTAACCTTTTGTAGACCTCAACTATTCCACACTCAGGGACTGTTATTCATTAAACCACTAAGCAATAAGCATTAAATGTAGATTCTTGAAAAGTGTTTCCATTGGCATATAATTTTTAAAATATAAGTTTTAAAAATAACCAGAGTCTATAACAAGAAGTTGAGGAAGTCACAAAATCATAGATTTTCTATAAAAACTATCTGAGCTGAGATGCATAAAAAACCTAAATAAACTGAATTCAATATACAGATGATCTCTTCCCAAAAAAGAGATGCACAGCTGCTTCATCTCCTAAATAAATTCGATATACAGATGATCTCTTCCAAAAACAGAGATGCATAACTGCTTCATCTCTGATAGGAGGAGGAATAAACTTGCCAAATATGGGACTATGAAGAAACCAGCTGAATTTTTAAGAAACTTTTATTAGCTGCTGATGTGAGGAAGTAGAATTCTGAAGAGCCCTGATCAAAGAGCAATTCCATATCCACCTGCCAGTTCTTTCCCATAGAGCTTCCACTCAGTGCACAAGTACCACACACCAAAGGCTAGGAACAGAACAGAAGGGCTAGAGATCCTCCTCAAGTACTCTGGGCCTTTGCAGACTGCAAGGCAGCAGTCCACTGAAGGCTGGGAGCAGGTCAAATGGCTGAAAGCGATCCTTCTGAGAAGCACTGAGCTTTCACCAAAAACAAAGCCAATGACCAGCAGGATAAAGAGAGATCTTCCAAGATGTGGAAAGCCAGGAGTAGAGTTCAAGAGCAAGGTTAACTCCCCACCAATCCAAACATTTAGCAGCTGAGTTACAAAGGCAAAATGAAATATTTTAAAACTACTCAATTCAATTAACCCAAGAAGGCAGAAAGGGAAAGACAGAAGGTAAAGGACAGAGAGGATAATTAGAAAAATAGCAAAATGTGTGAATTTGATTCTGTCATCATGCTGCTATTTGGTTATTTTGCACACTAGCTGATGCAGTTTCTTCCTAGTGTCATTGGTCTTTATATTTTAGTGTGTTTTTGCAGTGACTGGTACCGGTTTTTCCTTTCCATATTTAGTGCTCCTTTCAGGAGCTCTTGTAAGGCAGGCCTGGTGGTGACAAAATCCCTCAGCATCTGCTTGTCTGGAAAGGATTTTATTTCTCCTTCACTTTTGAAGGTTAGTGTGGCTGGATACGAAATTGAAAATTTTTTTCTGTAAGAGTGTTGAATATTGGCCCTCAATCTCTTCAGGCTTATAGAGTTTCTGCTGAGAGGTCTGCTGTTAGTCTGATGGACTTCCCTTTGTAGGTGACCTGGCCTTTCTCTCTGGCTGCCCTAAACAGTTTTTCCTTCATTTCAACCTTGGAGAATCTGATGATTATGTGTCTTGGGGTTGATCTTCTTGTGGAGTATCTTGGTGGTGTTCTCTGCGTTTCCTGAATTTGTATGTTGGCCTGTCTTGCTAGGTTGGGGAAGTTCTCCTGGATACTATCCCAAAGTGTGTTTTCCAGCTTGTTTCTATTCCCCCTGTCTTCTTCTGGTACTCTAGTCAATAGTAGGTTTGGTCTTTTTATGAAGTCCCATATTTCTTGGAGGTTTTTTTCACTCCTTTACATTCTTTTTTCTCTAGTCTTGTCTTCATGCCTTATTTCAGCAAGATGGTCTTCAAATTCTGATATCCTTTCTTCTATTTGGTTGATTTGGATGTTGATACCTGTGTATGCTTCACGAAGTTCTCATGCTGTGTTTTTCAACTCCATCAGGTCATTTACGTTCCTCTCTAAACTGGTATTCTAGTTAACAATTCCTCTAACCTTTCATAAAGGTTCTTAGTGTCTTTGCATTGGGTTAGAACATGCTCCTTTTAGCTCAGCGTAGTTTTTTATTACCCATCTTCTGAAGCCTGCTTCCGTCAATTCGTCCAACTGATCCTCCGTCCAATTTTGCACCCTTGATGGAGAGACGTTGCGATCATTTGGAGGAGAAGAGGCACTTTGGCCTTTTGGGTTTTCAGTATTTTTCTGTTGATTCTTTCTCATCTTTGTGAGTTTGTCTAGTTTCAGTCTTTGAGGCTGCTGACCCTTGGATGGGGTTTTTGTGGGGACTTTTTTGTTGTTGATGATGCTGTTGTTGCTTTCTGCTTATTATTATTTTTTTCTTTCAATGGTCAGGTCCCTCTTCTACAGGGCTGCTGCAGTTTGCTGGCAATTTACTTCAGGCCCTATTCTATCTGATTTGCTTCTGCACCTGGAGATGTCACTCAAGGAGGCTGGAGAACAGCAAGGATGGGTGTGTGCTTCTTCTCTGGCCTCTGACCTTGAGGAGCACCATCCTGATGCCAGTAGGATCACTCCTGTATAGGTGTTTGACAACCCCTGTTGGAGGGTCTCACCCAGTTGGGTGGCACGGGTAATAGGACCAGTTTAATGAAGCACTTTCTCTCTTGGTGGAGGGGGTGTGCCTCTTAGAGACCTACAAAGAGACTTAGACTCCTATGAAATAATAGTGGGAGACTTTAATGCCCTACTGTCAATATTAGATCAATGAGACAGAAAATTAATAAGGATATTCAGGACTTGAACTCAGCTCTGGATCAAGTGAACCTAGTAGACGTCTATAGAACGCTCTACCCCAAATCAACAGAATATACATTCTTCTCAGTACCACATGGCACTTATTCTAAAATCGACCACATATTTGGAAGTAAAACACTCCTCAGTAAATGCAAAAGAACTTAAATCATAACAAACCGTCTCTCAAAACACGGTGCAATCAAATTAGAACTCAGGATTAAGAAACTCACTCAAAACCGCACAATTACATGGAAATTGAACAACCTGCTCCTGAATGACTCCTGGGTAAATAATGAAATTATAGCAGAAGTGAAGAAGTTATTTGAAAACGAGAACAAAGAGACAATGTACCAGAATTTCTGGGGCACAGCTAAAGCAGTATTAAGAGGGAAATTTATAGCACTAAATGCCCACTTCAGAGAGCCTGAAAGATCTCAAAGCAACACCCTAATATCACAATTAAAAGAGCTAGAGAGGAAAGAACAAACTAATCCAAAAGCTAGCAGAAAACAAGAAATACCTAAGATCATAGAAGAACTGAAGGAAATAGAGACAAGAAAAACCCTCCAAAAAAATCCATGAATCCAGGAGAAAAGATTAACAAAATAGACCGCCAGCTAGACTAACAAACAAGAAAAGAGGGAAGAATTAAATAGACACAATGATAAAGGGGAGATCACCACTGACCCCACAGAAGTAGAAACTATCATCAGAGAATACAATAAATACTTCTACGCAAATAAACTAAAAGAAATTGATAAATTCCTGGACACATACACCCTCCCAAGGCTAAACCAGGAAGAAGAATCCCTAAATAGACCAATAACAAGCTCTGAAATAGAGGCAGTAATTAATAGCCTACCAACCAAAACAAGCCCAGGACCAGATGAATTCAGAGCTGAATTCTACCAGAAATACAAAGAGGAGCTGGTACCATTCCTTCTGAAACTAAAAAATTTTCAGAAAATTGAAAAGGAGGGACTCCTCCCTAATTCATTTTATGAGGCCAGCATCATCCTGATACCAAACCAAGAAGAGACAGAACAAAGAAAACTTCAGGCCAACATCCCTGATGAACATTGATGTGAAAATCCTCAATAAAATACTGGCAAACAGAATTCAGCAACACATGAAAAAACTTATCCACCACGATCAAGTCGACTTCATCCCTGGGATGCAAAGCTGTTTCAACATACATAAATCAATAAATGTAATCCATCACATAAACAGAACCAAAGACAAAAACCACATGATGATCTCAATAGATGCAGAAAAGGCCTTCGATAAAATTCAACACCCCTTCATGCTAAAAACTCTCAATAAACTAGGTGTTGATGGAACGTATCTCAAAATAATAAGAGCTATTTATGACAAACCCACAGCCAATATCATATTGAATGGGCAAAAGCTGGAAGCATTCCCTTTGAAAACTGGCACAAGGCAAGGATGCCCTCTCTTACCACTCCTACTCAACATAATATTGGAAGTTCTGGCCAGGGAAATCAGGCAAGAGAAAGAAAGGGTATTCAAATAGAAAGAGAGGAAGTCAAATTGTCTCTGTTTGCAGATGACATGATTGTATATTTAGAAAACCCCATCGTCTCTGCCCAAAAACTTCTTAAACTGACAAGCAACTTCAGCAAATTCTCGGGATACAAAATCAATGTGGAAAAATCACAAGCATTCCTTTACACCAATAGACAAGCAGAGAGCCAAATCATGAATAAACTCCCATTCACAACCGTTACAAAGAGAATAAAATACCTAGGAATATAGCTAACAAGTGATGTGAAGGACCTCTTCAAGGAGAACTATAAACCACTGCTCAAGGAAATAAGAGAGAATGCAAACAAATGGGAAAATATTCCATCCTCAAGGATAGGAAGAATCAAGATAGTGAAAATGGACATACTGCCCAAAGTAATTGGTAGATTCAATGCTATTCCCATCAAACTACCATTCACATTCTTTACAGCATTAGAAAAAACTATTTTAAATTTCATATGGAATGAAAGAAGACCCCGTATAGCCAAGACAATACTAAGCAAAAAGAACAAAGCTGGAGGCATCACACTACCTGACTTCAAACTATACTACAAGGCTGCAATAACCAAAACAACATGGTACTGGTACCAAAACAGATATATAGACCAATGGAGCAGAGCAGAGACCTCAGAAATAATACCACACATCCACAACCATCTCATCTTTGGCAAACCTGCTAAAAACAAGCAACGGGGAAGAGATCTCATATTTGATAAATGGTGCTGGGAAAACTGGCTAGCCATATGCAGAAAACTGACCCCTTTCTTATACCTTATACAAAAATTAACTCAAGATGGATTAAAGACTTAAATGTAAAACCCAAAACCATAAAAACCCTAGAAGAAAACCTAGGCAATACCATTCAGGACATAGGCCAGGGCAAAGACTTCATGACTAAAACAACAAAAGCAATTACAACAAAAGCCAAAATTGACAAATGAGATCTAATTAAACTAAAGAGCTTCTGCACAGCAAAAGAAACTATCAGCAGAGTGAATAGGCAACCTACAGAATGGGAGAAAGTTTCTGCAATCTACCCATCTAACAAAGGTCTAATATCCAGAATTTATAAGGAACTTAAACAAATTTACAAGAAAAAAACAAACAACCCCATCAAAAAGTGGGCAAAGGATATGAACAGATACTTCTCAAAAGACAACATTTACATGGCCAACAAACATAAGAAAAAAAGCTCAACATCACTGATCATCAGAGAAACGCAAATCAAAGCCACGATGAGATACCATCTCACACCAGTCAGAATGGCGATTATTAAAAAGTCAGGAAACAATAGATGCTGGCAAGGCTGTGAAGAAATAGAAACACTTTTACACTGCTAGTGGGAATGTAAATCAGTTCAACCATTGTTGAAAACAGTGTGGCAATTCAAGGATCTAGAACCAGAAATACCATCTGACCCAGCAATCCCATTACTTGGTATATACCCAAAGGATTATAAATCATTCTACTATAAAGACACATACACATGTGTGTTTACTGCAGCACTATTTACAATAGCAAAGAAATGGAACCAACCCAAATGCCCATCAATAATAGACTGGATCAAGAAAATGTGGTACACATACACCATGGAATGTCATGTAGCCATAAAAAGGAATGAGATCATGTCCTTTGCAGGGACATGGATGAAGCTGGAAGCCATCATCCTCAGCAAACTAACACAGGAACAGAAAACCAAATACTGCATGTTCTCACTCATAGGTGGGAGCTGAACAATAAGAACACATGGACACAGAGTGGGGAACAACACACACCAGGGCCTGTTGTGGGGTGGGGAGCGAGAGGAGGGAACTAAGAGGATGGATCAACGGATGCAGCAAACCAGTATGGCACACATATACCTATGTAACAAACGTGCACATTCTGCACATGTATCCCATTTTTTAGAAGAAATTTTTTTAAAAAAAAGAAAAACGGTAAAATGGCAGATTTAAACCAACCATATCAATAATAACACTGAATATATATGTTCAACACACCACTAAAAGGAAACAATTGTCAACAAGATGAAAAAACAAAACCTAACTATGTTGTTTACAAGAAAAGCACCTTAAATACAAATATACAGGCAGGTTGACAGTAAAATTGTTGAAAAAATAGGTAAAATACAGACCTTAAGTATAAGAAAGCTGATCTAGCTATATTAATATCTGACAATATAGCCTTGAAGGCAAGTAGTATAACCAGAGATAAACAAGGTCATCATAATCATCTTAAATATTTAGCAGCTAATAATAGAACTCTAAAATATCTCAAGCAAAAACTGACAAGAGAATAAATCATTAAGAAAATGGAAGGTGTGAACAGCATTACCAATCGTGATTTAAATGATACTGTTTTTTAGATCAAGTAAGTTTTATTTATCTAAGACTTCATCCCCCTAATATAGTCATTTTAAAAACTATGTTCCAAAAAATTAACTGTGGCCAGGCACGGTGGCTCACACCTGTAATTCCAGCACTTCGGGAGGCCTTGGCAGGCAGATCACTTGAGCCCAGGGTTTGCCCAGCCTGGACAACAAAGTGAAACCCTGTCTCTAAAAAATTTTTTAAAATATATATTTTTTAATGGAAAAAAATTAACTCTCCCAGCTTGGGAAGCCATCTATGGCAATTTGCCTGCAGGCCTTGAATTGTTCAAATCAATTAACTCCATCTGAGAAATTCCTTTTCCAAAGACACCATAATACTAAGTAATATAGAAGGCACTTATTCTGAACTGTTGGTACCCATGGTTCCTTTGTTTGTTTTATTGATTATAGCCTTATTGAGGTATAATTCACATGCCATGCAATTCACCCATTTAAAACATGCATTCAATTCAACGTGCTTTACTATAATCATAGCATTGTGCAACCATCACAATCAATTATAGAACATTTTCATCACCCTACATTCTTTAGCAGTCACTTTCCATGTCCCTAATACCACTCATCCCAACCCTGGGCAACCTGTCTCTATAGATTTGTCTATTCTGGACATTTCATATAAACAAAATGTGACTTGCCTCTTTCACTCAGAATAATGTTTTAAAGGTTTATGCATGTTGTAGCATGTATCAATACTTCATTACTTTTTATTGCCAAATAATAGTCCGTTGTATAGACAGACTGATTCATCCCTTCAGCAGCTGATGGATATTTGAACTGTTTTTACTTTTTGGCTACACAAATAACATTGCCATGAACATTCATATACAAGATTTTGTGTAGACATACGTTTTCTTTTTTGGGGAGTATATACCTAGGAGTCAAATTACTGGGTCATATGGTAACTCTATGTTTAATCATTTGTGGAATTGTCAGACTGTTTTCCAATGCAACTTTACATTCTCATCAGCAATATATGAGTTCCAATTATTCCACATCCAGGTCAACACTTGTTATGGTCTGTTTTTATTTCTGAATTATAGGCATCCTAGTTGAGTGTGAAGTAGTATCTCACTGTGATTCTGATTTGCATTTCTTGGATGGGTAACGATGTTGAGCATCTTTTCATGTGCTTATTGGCTATTTGGTTACCTTCTTTGAAGAAATGTCTATTTAGATCTTTGATTCATTTTTAGATTGTCTTTTTATTATTGAGTTGAGTTAATTATATGTCCTAGATACAAATCCCTTTCAGACATATGCTGTGAGAATATTTTCTCCCACCCTGTGGGGTATCTTTTCACTTTCTTGATGTTGTCCTTTGAAGCATAAACACTTTAAATTTTCATGAAGTCCAATTTATCAATGTTCTTCTTTTGTTGATTGTACTTTTAGTGTCATATCTAAGAAATCATTGCCTAATCTAGGGTCATGAAAGTTTACACCTGTGCTTTCCTCTAAGTTTTAGTTTTACCCCTTCTATTTAGCTTTTAATACATTTTGAGTTAATTTTTGTATGTGGTATGTTGGCACGACTTCATTCTTTTGCATGCGGATATGCCCAAATCGACACTTAAAGATCACTACACCCAACACATTCCCAAAAATAAATTATATACTTGACCATAAAACAAGCCTCAATACATTTGAAATGACTGAAATCATATGACATATTAAAGTAGAAATCTGTTAACAATATGATATCTGGAAAATCCCCAAATATTTGGAAATCAAGCAATGCATTTCCAAATAAAACACAGAGAAGCCCAGGTGTGGTGGTTCATGCCTGTAATCTCAGTATTTTGGGAGATGGGTGGATTGCTTGAGGTCAGGAGTTCAAGGCCAGCCTGGCCAACATGGCAAAACCCCATTGTACAAAAAATACAAAAAATTAGCCAGGCACAGAGGCATGCACCTGTAATCCCAGCTACCTAGAAGGCTGAGATATGAGAATTGCTTGGGCCTGGGAGGTGGAGGTTACAGTCAGCCGAAATAGCATGAATATACTACAGCCTGGATGACAGAGCAAGAACCTGTCTCAACAACAAGAACAAAACAAACAAATAAACAAACAACAGAGAAAATAAATCTCAAAGAAATTTAGAAAATATTTCTAGTTGTATGATAATGAAAATTCAGCATGTTTAAAGGGAAAATTACAGCTTTAAATACTTGTATTAGAAAAACAAAACATAAAAAATCTACGCTTCTACATTATGACCTAGAAAAATAAGAGCAAATTAAACCGAAAGTAATAGCACAGGGAATATTTAGCATGTAAAAATTGTACATTTGAATATGTACAGATTAGTAGAAAACAGTCCCAAAGAGTTACCAATTATTTGGGGATAATGAGATTAAAATGCTCTTTTACCTCCACATGCATTTTGATATTTAAATTTTTTTTCTCAGTTGTGCATGTTACCTTTATAATAAGCATGTAACAATGTTTGCATTGTTAAAACTTTAAAACAATCTAGAATGAAATACCAACTGTGTGGCATATTAAACAGGACTGAAAATAAGCACATTCATGAGTTCAAGGAGGGAGACAGAATTTCTCAATTAAAAAGGGAGTTAACATTGTTACATCCCATATGTAACAATGTTAGCATTGTTAAAACTTTAAAGCAATCTAGAATAAAATACCAACCGTGGGTCATATTAAACATGACTGAAAATAACGCACATTCATGAGTTCAAGGAGGGAGAGAGAATTTCTCAATTATAAAGGGAGTTTGGAGACATATCACCCAAAAGGGGTATGTGAACGTTGTTTGACTTCTGATTAGAATAAACCAACTGTAAAGAAAATATGAGACCGTCAGGAAAATTTTAACACTAACTGGATATTTTATGCCTTAAGGGAACTTTAAAAATGTTAGCATGAGAAGAGAACTGTGATTATTTTTAAAGTCCTTATCTTTCAGAGATACATATTAATCATTTATTATCTAATATACACTAACACCCACAATCACTTATGTAAGAATTTATGTCATTTTTTTGTGTGTGTGTGTGTGTGTGTGTGTGTGTGTGTTTCTTTTTGAGACAGGGTCTTGCTGTGTTGCCCAGGCTGGTCTTAAACTGTGGGCTCACAGTATCCTCCTGCCTCGGCCTCCCAAAGTGCTAGGATTACAGATGTGGGCCACCACACCCAGCCTTATGTAGTTTCTGAATAAAACATTTTTGAAATGATCTGATGAAATGACATGATATCTACGGTATACTTCAAAACAATCCAGTGGAGGGGAGGGGTAAAAAGAGCTAGGGTGGTATAGATGAAATAAGATTGGTCATGTGATGGTAATTGCTGAAGTTCGGTGATGGCTACATGGGGTTCATTATCCTGGTCTGTTTTTGTATATAGTTGAAACTTTCCCTAATTAAAACTTATTGTTATAAAAGAACAAAAGGTAACCAAAGGCAGTTCACCAGGTAATCAGAGTTAAGCTGGGGTAACGATATATAAAAGGGTTTAAAAACTGTGTTAATGCTCCACATAAAGCCCGCAAGATGCTTTGCTGATTCCATACAATGTGAAGTCTCAGCCAGTACAGGATACTCGACAGTCCAGTCCAGTGAAGTTAAATCTGGTTACACTCAGGTTAGCTGTTTTGTTGTCACGTTCCATTTTGGACTTCATGGGGAGGAAAGGTACAATAAAATAATCATTCTTGAGATTTAGAAGACTCTTAATAAGCAAAACCACTGAACCTTATGACGCAGCAAAGGCATAAACTAAAGACATACCTCATTTTCTATGGTTAAGGTCTTCTTAAAGGAGTGGTTTTAAATATTAAGTACTTTAAGGTAAGAAATGAAAGGAATTGTATTAAATTTCCACATAAAAAGTAGAGTAAAATTTTCCACACTTTCCAGGAAATGAAATAATATAACAGAAAAGCTAGCAAAAATTTGTTCTGAAAAATGGAGGATGACTTGATCAACTCTTCTGAAGCATAAAAATGATCCAGTCCTTTCTAGGCCTAATGAGGGGAGCTGTCATCTTCTCTCTAGTTTCTGGATATGATAAAATACTAATTTACATTGTTATATAAATGTTAAAAACCCTGGTTTTCACATTACACAAAATTCCTACATTAATACTTCAACTTTTTTGGTTATACACTTGAAAATTTTCTGCCATAGTTATCAAAAAGTGACAAAAAGTAATGCAAGATATCTTTTCCATGATAATCATATGAAGCTTGCCTCCTGAAAAGTACTTAATAAATACTGTAAAATAGGATATTCCTTTTCATTGTATAAAATGGACATTCCTTTTTTGGGGGGTAGAGGGGGGTGGTGGTGGTGGAGTCTTGCTCTGTCGCCCAGGCCAGAGTGCAGTGTGGTGTGACCTCGGCTCATTGCAACCTCCACCTGCTGAGTTCAAGCAATTCTCCTGCCTCAGCCTCCCAAGTAGCTGGGACTACAGGTACACGCTGCCATGCCCAGCTAATTTTTGTATTTTAGTAGAGACAGGGTTTCACCATGTTGCCCAGGCTGGTTGCAAACTCCTGAGCTCAAGCAGTCCACCCACCTCAGCCTCCCAAAGTGCTGGGATTACAGGCATGAGCCACCGCGTCCAGTCAAGACGTTCCTTTATATTCTATGAAAACACTCCTGGCAGGGTGCAGTGGCTCACACCTGTAATCCCAGCACTTTGAGAGGCCAAGGTGGGAGGACTGCTTGAGCCCAGGACTTTGAGACCACCCTGGACAAATCAGGGAGACCCCCATATCTACAAAAAATGAAAAAATTACCCAGGTATAGTGGTATGCACCTGCAGTCCTAACTACTTGGGGGGCTGAGGCAAGAGGATTCCAAGGCTGACACTGTACTCCAACCTGGGCAACAGAGTAAGACCCTATTTCAAAAAAGAGGAGGGAGCATATTAAAATTTTTAAAAATATTCCTTTTGGCTGGGCATGGTGGCTCATGCCTGTAATCCCAGCATTTTGGGAGGCTGAGGTGGGCAGATCATGAGGTCAGGAGATCGAGACCATCCTCGCTAACACAGTGAAACCCCATCTCTACTAAAAATACAAAAAATTAGCTGGGCGTGGTGGTGGACGCCTGTAGTCCCAGCTACTCGGGAGGCTGAGGCAGGAGAATTGCTTGATCCCAGGAGGCTGAGGTTGCATTAGGCCGAGATTGCACCACTGCACTCCAGCCTGGGTGACAAAGTGAGACTCCCGTCTCTCTCTCTATATATATATACATATATATATATGTATATGTATATGTATATGTATACACACATATATATCTGTGTGTGTGTGTGTGTATATATATATTCCTTTTGGTGTATACAAAGTACCTATTAATATGAGAGGGAGCTCTTATATTTTTGCTTCCTCCACTCAGAGTAATTTTGTATCATACATGTCTGTCCCCCACCAACTGATGGTGAGCTTTTTGAGGGTAGGGAACTGTACTTTATCCATCTCTGTATCCCTAGCAGTGGCACACTGCCCAACACACAACAGAATTGAGTGAATGTTAAATCAAAGTACCTCAGGGAAAAGAATGACAGGTAAGATGGTGAATGAGATATTGTGAAAAAATGTCCCAGTATTAAGTCCCTCACAGTGCTAAAGCATAAAGAAAATGCAAGGTTTACAGAGGCCAAAATTAGGAAAAAGAAAAGTAGAAATTCAGAAAGAAAATCAAAAGATGCAGTGTGATTTTTTTTTAATGTATCAACTTAGCTAGGCTGCAGTCCCCAGTAATTCAGTGAAACACTAATCTATGTGTTGCTGTGAAGGTACTTTGTAAATGTGATTAAAGTCCACAATCAATTGACTTTGAGTAAGAAGATTATTCTTGAAAATGTTGAAGGCCTGTTTCAATCAGTTGAAAGGCCTTCTGAGCAGAGCTGAAGCTTCCCAGCAGAAATTCTGCCTGTGGACAGCCACTTCAGCCTATGCCAGAGAATTCCAGCCTGCCAGTTCTGCCAGCCTGCCTATGGATCTCGGACTTGCCTCACCAGCCCCCACTATGGTGTAAGCCAACTCCTTCCAATACATCTCTAAATATATATATTTTTTAAAAAAGAAAAAGAAAGAATTGCAGCCATGTGATTGGTGTCATACTGGAGTTCTATACAGGTGCTAGGAGACTACAGAATAGGACATATCTATTATTAAATGAAAAGGCTGGGAATATTTCTAGGAGGGGTGAGTTTTGAGCTAAGTTTTGGAGTATATATAGAAGATAACCACATGAACAAGGTATTGGCAAGGGAGAGACAAGAGAGAATGATATTCTGGGTAGAATGTAATTCCAGGACTGAGGCATGAAACAGCCATGCCTGCTCTAAACACTCAAGTCCTAGACACCTTGAGCAATCAGCAAAACCCAGGCTGAGAAACTCCATAGATCAAACAACCCAATTTCTTTAGCAAGTAATTGCAAGGGAGAAAAAAGGATGGAAGGAAGACATGACAAGAAAACAGCTAAAAATTCATATATTTTCAAAGGCCACAGTAAAATAGATATTTTAGAATACCTATTTCTATGATAAAAACTATTGAGTAAAATAAAGAAGTGACTGAAATAAGTCTACACTTTCACTGGGGAAGCCAGGCTGTGATAGAGACAGGCATAGAAGGCTTCTGAGGTGGTTGGCAAAGTTTCATTTTTTGACCTGAGCGACAGTTATAAGAATGGTCACATAGGAATAATTCTCTAATGTACAAGTTTTTTAATGTGATGTTCTGTGTTTGTATTTTACATTTTTATAATTTTTTTAAAGGCTGTGCTAAAAGACCTTTCTAAATTGGACTTTAGACACTGCCTTAACCCGGCCCATTTTAACAAGCTGTAGGTGACTTCCTAGAGTCAGTTTTTGGATACATGGAAGTCAACAATTTTGGTAAACACAGACTTCTGGTAGCTTTCTAATGTTGATATTAAATCTAGTAAGACCTGAACTTAGACAAATAAAGAGTATGTTATCCAAGCTTTAAATTCAATTTTTAAAATGTTGCCACATAAAAGCAAAAGCTCTAAACCACAAAATTGAAGAATCTCATCATAAAGCAAAATATTAGTGGTCACTTAGCCTTATCATTACACAATTACATCTTAAATCACATCTACAATATCCGTGACAAACAACTGTCCAACTTTGACTTGAAAACCTTCAGCAAAGGGGAATTGACACAATCTTTCTAAAATGATTTAGATATGTCAGCAAAGGAATAGAAACTCCGATCACCATAAGTAAATCACTCAGATGTTCAAAGTGCTCAGATCATTGGCACTCAACACATTAAACAGCAGGACCAAAAAGCCAAATTATTATTTCAACATTACCACCGTTGCTTAAAATATTTTAGAACTCCTATTTTGGAACATCTTCCACAATCCACATCATTTTCTTTTGTATATGCCCCAGGATGAGAAATCTTAAAATCATACAATACCAATTTATCAGCAGTATAAAGGATCACCCAGTACACTTTCCCTATTTAGAAATAAGGAAGCTGATATTTAGAGAGATTTGTTCCAGGTGAAAGAGTATGGTTTTCGGAAACAGACAATAAGTGTTTCCACAAATGGTGAATACATTTGCTCATTCATTCAATTAACATTTATGGGTAACAGCTATGTGTCAGGTACTGTGCTAAGCAATAGGAAGCCCAAAGGAAAATATAACATTGGTCTTTAGCCTTAAAGAACATACAGCATGGTTGAGGGGATGAGGATTGGTACACGGATAACTAAAACTCAATACTGTAAGTGCCATGAGAAAAATATACACAGGCTACTTTGAGAGCACTCAGAGAGTACATCTAACCCAGCCTGAATACAGAGGTTTCCTGGAAGCAGTGACAAATGATTGGAGACTGAAAGAATTAGCAAGAGTTAGTCAGGAGAAGAAAGAATGGGAACAAAAAGAAAGCATCTTATATAACTTCCAAAGGAGAAAGGCAGAGAAAGCCTAGCACATCTAAGGAACTTCCAGCAGTTAAGTAGCATGGAGTGTACGGGTATGTATATGTGTGTTGTGGAAGTGGGTATGGAGGACTAAATGAGGTTGGAGAGACCAGAGGCTCTGAATACTATGTTAAGGAGTTTGGTAGTGTGAAATAGCATGAAAGAATGACAGCTTTTAATGAAACAGTGGGGACAAAGGACAGAATCCAAGGAAGCATCAACTGTGGGAGTGGACAGAAGGTAATAAATACGGGAGACATGAAGGAAGCAGGATTCACAGGGGCTATGAGGAGAAGGACGGGAGGGAGGTAAAAAGGGGCAAGAAGGAAGGAGAGAAGAGGAAGGGAGGAAAGAATAAAGGGAAGAGTTCAGAAATAGGTCCCAGGTTTTTCTGTCTTGGGTAACTGGGAGGTTGTTGGAGCAGCAGGAGGGGAAAGTTGGCAAGAGAAGACAATGATATATATGTTCCCTTCAGACATAGTGAAATTGCAATGCCTGTGGAAAATCCAGACAGAGATGCCCAGAAAACAGTCTGCTATACGAATCCGGAGTTCAAAAAAGGAATATGTTCGAAATAAAGAGGTAATAATCAGAGCTAACAGTGGCTGCCTTGGGAGTGCAGGCTGCACCTAATCCTTACTGGGAGATGTAAAGTGGCTGGGTCTTCTCAAAAGTGCATATCCAGCACAGATTAAAGGGTAAAGGACATAATCCAAGGAAGCACCAACATTTATGGGAGAAGTACAGGATGTAGAGCAAGAAGAGCCTGGATGGGGTGGTCAGTTCGAGCTAGTACAGGAAGATATGTATACGCACACCTAATACCTACACACACACAATACTTGGAAACTAAGGTATCTAATAGTTATTATTTGCAGATAGTACCATTTTCTCCATTAAAAATCAAAGGACTAAATGCACCATGATATTCTGGATTGGATCTCGGAACAGAAAAAGGACATAGGGAAAAAGTGGCGAAATCCAAATAAATCTATACTTTAGAACCAGCATTGTAACCAGTATCAATTTCTTAGTTTTGACAAAGGTGCCACAGTTATGTAAGAAGTAAGGCCGGGTGCAGTGGCTCATACCTGTAGTCCAAGCACTTTGGGAGGCCAAGGTGGGTGGACTGCTTGAAGCCAGGAGTTTGAGACCAGCCTGGCCAACATGGAGAGACCCTGTCTCTACAAAAAGTACAAAAAATTAGCCAGGCGTGGTGGCACATGCCTGTAATCCCAGCTACTTGGGAGACTGAGGCATGAGAATCACTGGAGCCTGGGAGGTGGAGGTTGCAGTGAACCATGATTGGGCCACTGCTCTTCGGCCTGGGCGACACAGCAAGATCTTGTCTCAAAATAAGAAGAAAAAAAAAAAAGTTAACCTTAGGGAAACCTAGGTGAAGGGTATACAGGAACTCTGAAAAGTCTTTGTAAATCTTCTGTAGATCTAAAATTATTCCAAAATAAAAAGTTTTTTTAAAGTTAGGAGAACATACAGAGGAACTATTGAAAATAATTCAGCAACTTGCTTGGTACAAGAATATATTAAAAATTCGGTTTCTTTACGCCCACAACAAATTATTAGAACTGGAAATTATTTTTTTAAAAAAGATAACATTTACAATGATAACAAATGGTATCTAGGACTTTTATGGAGAAAATTGTAAAACTTTATTGAAAGTCATTTTTAAAAGACTTAAAAGGGGAGCTACGCATGTTTACAGATGGGAAAACTCGATATAGGTAAGATGTCATTTCCACCCCACCCAAGTAGTTTACGAATTTAATGAAACCCCACAAGAGTGGTCAGACATAGGAAACCAGGAGCTAGAAACCAAATGCAGACAGGATCGCAAGTGGGACCTTCAAGAAGACCTTCAGTATCAAATGGTACCAAAAATGGCAGGTAATATAAGACTGAGAAGTATTCACTAGATTAACCACAGTAAGAATTTGGGAATAGTAAATGCGAACAACTCCTTCAAGAAGTTTGTGAAGTAAACCACAGATGTTAAACTGTAGTACTCAGAATAAATAACATGGTGTCAAATGCATGAATTTTGAAGTTAGACCTGGATTCAAAATCAGCCTTCATCTCCAAGTAACTGAACCTGTCTTCTCACCTGTACGATGGGAAATAGTTGCTATAGATCTTTATGTGTGTATGTGTGTGTGTATACATATGTACACACCCATATATGAACTTTTAGTATATAGCATTCAAATATGTTGGCTTCCTACCCTATCTGCTTTGTTTTGAGATTCAGGAAATTATATATTTTTAGGAATCCTTATATTTTATCAAAGATGAGAATATCCAGAAGAGAGCACATATGAAAGTGACCAAGGCATATTTTTAAAGTATGTTACCTATGCTTATATAATGTCTTACCATAGTGAGCCCAGTTCTTTACCTACAGAATAAACAAATTTTTAGTTTTATTTTATTTCCCAGAGAAATACTGCAAAAAAGACTAAGACCTTATACAATTTCTCAATCTATTATTCTATTCATTCATTCAATAATTGACATTGGTGCCTCTTATGTGTCGGGAAACTATTCTAGGAGCTAGAAATACAACATGACAAAGACCTACAAAGTCTCTACCCTCATGGGGCTTAGTGCCAATCGCATAATTTTTCATTAGCTGGGCCAGCGTTAATATCATTTCTCATTTAAGCAATTTGAAACCCAAGCAAACTGAAAGTCTCAATTTAGCGTACTAAGATAATCAGAAAGCAGTTGTCTAATACTATATTTCAAGGCTCACTATATTCGTCTATAGAGAACAAGTACTTACATAACCTGACATCTTCAGCTCAGAACACAGTGCTCACATTTTAACTTCTGGCTGATTCAGAAAACCTATTTTATTTAAAATTGGTTGATAGAGTGTGTTCGCTTTCCAATAGAATTACGTTTTGGTGTCCAAAAATAACTGAGCCAGGTTTCGTAGTCTCCTTGGATCTAAAATTCACCAGTAACCGCAAACTGAATTCCAAGGTATAACCACTGGTTTTTTTTCTTCCATCAGCCATCATCCAATACAACGCTGAAGACCAGGCACTGAAAACCTTTTAATGCATAGATAACTGACAAAGGAGGCTAGGTAATAAAAGGAACTAACTTGGCCAGGCACAGTGGCTCACACTTATAACCCTAGCACTTTGGGAGGCTAAGGTGGGTGGATTACCTAAACTCAGGAGTTCAAGACCACTCTGGGCAACATGATGAAACCCTGTCTCTACTAAAATACAAAAAATTAGCCAGGCATGGCAGTGTGCGCCTGTAGTGCCAGCTACTCAGGAGGCTGAGGCAGGAGAATCACTTGAACCTGGGAGGTGGAAGTTGCAGTGAGCCAAGACCAGTCCACCGCACTCCAGCCTGGGCAATGATAGAGCAAGACTCCATCTCCAAAAAAACAAAGAGAAAGAAAAAAAAGGAACTCATTTGCTGAAAATGAAAAACTTTACATCTTCATATATGTATATGGAGTACCCATGATAATAATCAGATAAATTACAGGATCAGATACAAATATGACTAACACGTTCACACTGCCCCCTCACTAAACTTTCTTTTTTTACTATTTTATTTTGCATATCATCCCAGAAGTCTAAAACCACACATTCCGTTCTCTTCACAATTCAACTGGCTAATTAAAGTTTATAAATAAGAACATTAGACACCCAGATAGTTCGTTAAAATTCTTAGCAACTCCTCAGCTAGCAAACAAGGTTAAAATTGGGCATAATATGAAAGAAAGAAAACTGAAAGAAAGGAAGGAAGGGAGCTAGCTTAGAAATCCATGCATTCCTTCATTATTACCCAATCAGGACGTGGCTTTATGAGTCCATTAAATCTTTCTGTGCATCAACTCTTATAGCCATAAAGTAAAAATTGTTTTTATTATGAAACTTAAGATTGTAGATAACAAAATAATTAAAACAACTTAATTAAAAATAAGTGCAACATACAATGTCTGAAATACTAAATCTCTTGCCAAAATTTTACTTCTAAGCCATACCATTTAACTTATGCAATTTAAAAAATTTTTAAATGTACAGCTGATTTATGCCAAAGGCAGGCTGTTACAAACAATTTCAATCTATACAAACTTACAATTTCCTCCAATATCTTATGTACTTGCTTTATTACCTCATGTTCTAAAAGAGATATGTTTGGGCTGGCTGAGCTACCAATACAAGCAAGTGTAACACAGTGCCCAAATAGCTGTAGATATCAGGTGACTCCTGATTCTTCTAACAGCACAGCTGCTTGTTTAAGAATGCCAATGGCTTTTACTTCTATAGTGACACCATCCGATAATTAAGTCAGATTGATGGAAAGAAAAGGAAAACATAGCAACTATTTAGCATCCTGTGGCATTCCGGAAGCTCCAGGTGCAATACAAGGGCAAATAAGAACCGCACAGCAGTAAAGATAAGCTTCAGAGACACAGAGAAAAAGGGAGTTCACAGTCCCAGTACTCATCAGTAAATAATGACAAGTTGACAGGTAGAGAGGACACCTTCCCTCATCTGTTCCACAGCTATTAGGGATTACAGACAGTATCTATCTGAGCATCAAGGAAAGGCTAGAAATGCTCTGCCACTGAGGACACTCCTTGGCCTGGTTTGTGGAGGTATTATAATTCAGGGGGGAAAATTCCATCAACTTTTGGCTGGAGCATTTTCTGGCAAGAATAGTTACAGTATTAACGCCTCAGTAATCTGGATTTCAGGACCCCACACTGACTCCTGGTACAGCAACACCAGGGAACACTGATGGCATGCATCTATAAATACCTGGCTTCCACCTACAAAATGCATCAACCCTATATGTGTTAAACGGTCTTTTCTTCCCAGGGGTCAGCTGTTGGAGAAATATTTCTAAAAATAAGTTGCCCACAAAATTATAGAAATGGAGAACAGATGGGTAGTTTCCCAAGGTGGGGTTGAGGGAGTGAGTGCACCTATAAAAGGGCAACCTGAGGAATCACCATGACAATGGAAATGCTCTGTATCTTGAATGAGTGAATGTCAATATCTGGGTTATGATATTGTACTGCTGTTTCACAAGATGTTACAATGGGGGAAAATTGGGTAAACAGTACAAGGAATCTTCCTGTATTATCATTTTACAACTTCATGTGAATGAATCTATAATTATCTCAAAATTTTAAAATTTAATTTAGAAAATACCAGCCAACTAGTTCAAAGACTCTACTTCTAGCTTAATAATTAATATTTTAAATCTGTGCTTTAAGACCTAGAAATTATTTGAGAGAAAGAAGTTAAGCAATATAAATAAGATTCCTTTAAATATTACTTTTAGTGTAACTTCCATTTCCATGTTAGAACAGAAAATGGAAGAAATTGAGAACCCAAGGGCAGAAGAGCCCACAGACCAAATAGCCTCCACTGTATTTAGATTTTTTCATTTTACAATTTATTGTTGACTGAGTACCTGAACCAGGTCCCATTCAGGTACATGGGATAAAGCATTGAAAGGAACCAGATACTGTCTCTACTCTTGTGGATTTTACATTTTAGCACAGTCTCTTAAAGCCAAATGAATATTGTGTCTTGAACATAATATAACACAACATAAACATCTGATAAGAGGTTTCAAGTAACACTAAATTTCAATGGTTTTACTCTAATAATTATATTAGAGAAAATATGTAAAATAACTTGAAGAGGAAGCATTATTTGAAAATTATTTATTCTGATGGCTTATTCTACTTATCAAACTCTCCGTTATTCAGAGACACATGTGGTCTGTGTTCTATTCTGCCACCATGGGCTCTCAATTTCTTCCAATTCCTATTCTTCATAGTCTCTGAGTAATTTCACTGGAAGGTGAGGGTACAGGGACAGAAGAAAAGAAGGATGAATCTCAAATATCACTTTTGCTACCTGTTGGTTACAATTTTAGTAATTAGAATTGGGGAGAGGATTATTTAAAGACAAAAAGGAAAGGATTACAAATCATGCTGCTATAAAGACACATGCACACGTATGTTTATTGTGGCACTACTCACTATAGCAAAGACTTGGAATCAACCCAAATGTCCATCAATGACAGACTGGATTAAGAAAATGTGGCACATATACACCATGGAATACTATGCAGCCATAAAAAGGATGAGTTCATGTCCTTTGTAGGGACATGGATGCAGCTGGAAACCATCATTCTCAGCAAACTATCGCAAGAACAGAAAACCAAACACCTCATGTTCTCACTCATAGGTGGGAATTGAACAATGAGATCACTTGGACACAGGAAGGGGAAGATCACACACCGGGGCCTATTGTGGGGAGGGTGCAGCACACCAACATGGCACATGTATACATACGTAACGAACCTGCACATTGTGCACATGTACCCTAGAACTTAAAGTATAATAAAAAATAAATAAATAAATAAAACAAACAAACAAACAAAAAAAGACAAAAGGTTTTGGTGCCTCAGATGGCTGAAAATCTAGATTTTTCTAGTTTCCATTGGTAAGGGAATGTTAAGAACTTCTCTGATGATCCCAGAACATTTGGTCATCTGACATTTCTTTGTATTTCCTGCAATGCTTACTGAATAAACAGGAAGCTCATCAGCTCCTAGGGCACCATCTGCACTACTTACGAGAAAATGTCTTCTAGCAGAGGCTTTCCAAAGCTGGAGGTAGAAGCGCCATGGTTTAGAAGACCTGCTCTGTTGTCTGAGGAGGCAGCAACAGACAGGCCTTTGAGGAAGTCAATATCTTCATATGGAACAAGTTGTTGAAAGTCAGACCTTCAGTCAGGGTTGGCAATACTTTCACAAAACAACTTTAACAGAACTGCTGATATTTCGAAATTTTAGTTCTTCAATATAAATCAATTCTTGAAAATTCCTCTCAGTACCCTGAAATCATAAGCAGCTCAGAAAGAGATTAAACAAAAATATAAGCTGCCTCAAGCAAGTACTTCTGCAACCAATCAAACATACTTAAGAGATGGAACACCTCCTGACTATAGCCTTTTCTTGGCAAATTCTTCCTTTTCGAAATGCTTCTTGGATGATTTGAGAGAGCTTGAGGTTTCTCCTCAAAGTTAAGTAAGTGCCCCATGGAGATAATGCAACCAGCTTGGTTGGCCATGTTACCTCCCCTAGGGGTGAATGCCAATTAGCCGGGCTGTTTGTGTTCCTGGCACCTCTTTCTGGATTGAAGAGTTCACATTCATCCACAAAAATCACACAATTCAGGCAGCTCCAGAACAGAAAACAGAGCGGCATGTGTGTGCCCGGAGAAGGAGGAGCTTTGGGGGAAAGGCAAGTAGGGGCACAGGGTGGGGAAGGGAAGCTGCCCAGAGTGTTCCAGTTATTTAATACACTCTCCCACACAGTCATTCTATTTGACTGTAAAATCATTAGGAAAACACCTTTCAAAGCAGGCTCAAGACAAGAGAGTTTTATTTGACTCTCATGAAAATAGCCCGGGCAGCACGTCTCTCAATCAATGACGAGCATTACTGCAGCCTCCACTTTGGAAAACCACACTACCAGCCAAGAGCTCAAGGCCCATCTCCAAAACTTCTGAGGAGGCCCTTGCAAGGAAAATTCTTCCCCGCATCCCCTGCATGACATATGCTGGGTGGACTTAGTAGGAAGTTGGAAACAGCTCCTTTGCCTGAAAGTCTCCAGTAGGGAAACAGGGCCTCTTCTTCAGCTATGATGAGTATTTAAAGGAATAAAACAGGATCCCGGTAAAAGAAGATCATGGCACCACCCTCAAGAATGCAGCTGCCTCTGAGTAGAAGTTAATAATTAGGCACACTCCAGAGCTGAGTTCTTTAGAATATGCTATTTGAAATTGTTGTTAAAAGCCTGTGAGGTGCGGGAGACTCTTCTCCAAAAATGTTTGCCATTTTCTTCCACAATCTTGATTGCCAAAGTTGAATACTATTACTGGTTTCACACAAATACTGTGTTTTTGGAAAGGAAATGCACAGCCATCAAAAGAATATCAGTGAATAATATGCTCATTAGAATTCTGTAGGCAAATGCCCTTCTATATTTACTACTTTAAAATATTGTATCCTTATGTGAAAAAGAAACTGTTTTTTTAATGTCCTTTTTAAAAATCTTCTCACATCCAAAAGGCTTGTAGATCTAGAAAAGAAAATACATAATGGCTTTTCCCCGTGTTCCTAGTACATCTTCTATGCTCTATCTACAGAAGAAACAGGTACTCTCATTGTGCAGTATAACCAGCTAAGCCTTCATCCATCCCAGCTCCTCTCTAGACGCAGCAAATACAGCACATGTACTGATGCTTTACAAAAGTCTATTTTTAACAGTGAAGATAATCAACAAAACTGCATTCTGCATCTCTCTCCATTTAATATATAAGAACGTTCATTCTTTCATTTAACTCCTATCAATACTGTCCATTTTAGTTTATAAAAGATATGGAATTAGGTAAGTTTTGTTTATCTTCTTCATCCAACAAGCATTTATGAAGCACTCATTGTGTACCAAGCACAGCATTAGTATATACACCCTGGCACCATTCCAATAACAACTACAAAAACAGACCATGTGGGTATGGATGTGTAACCCAAGTGTGGCAGTAGTGTGGTGAACAAAAGACATTTCAAGATGTTTAAATATTGAGGAATTACGTGAAGGGGATCTAATTTCAAACTCCCTGAAATATTTCCTGATTCCCCTTTTCCCTCCTTCCTAATTCTCAAAAGCACAAATAGCAACAACAAAATCCCTTCCTCTTTACATCTTGTCTTCAGGGTTTTTACTCTACCTCAACATTGTCTCCTCTGTTCCCCTCTGTGTGCTAAGATATTTATAATATACATGAACTTAAAACTCTCTTATTAAGTAACTTCCCTCATCACATTCTGATTCTGGAGGGTGGATGGCATACAATAGTAAAAAGTAGTTTTTATTTTTATTTCACTTTATTTTATTTTTGAGATAGGATCTCACTCTGTCATGCAGGCTGGAGAGCAGTAGCATGATCACAGCTCACTGCAGTCTTGACTTCCCTGGCTCCAGCAATCCTCCTGCCTCAGCCTCCCAAGTCGCTGGGACCACAGGCATGCACCACCACACCTGGCTAATTTTTGTACTTTTGGTAGAGATGGCATTTTGCCATGTTGCCCAGACTGGTCTCCAACACCTGAGCTTGAAGCAATCCACCTGCTTCTGCCTCCCAAAGTACTGGGATTACATGCATGAGTCACTGTGCTCAGCCAGAAAATAGTTATATAAATGGAGTAGAGCAAGATAAATGAGGGCCTCAGAAAAGGGCCCTATAACACAAAGGTTAGGTTTAATGCAATCTGGACTATAAACATACTGTAGGTTCTTGAAAAGAAATGCATCAGGCTAAAAGTGGTGTTTAAAGAATTCATAACTGGAAAGGTTATTGCAGCTGTTCACATGTAAGATAATAAAGATGTGGACTTTGACGGTGACCATGAGGATGGAA
Source organism: Macaca thibetana thibetana (assembly GCF_024542745.1). NCBI lineage: Eukaryota > Metazoa > Chordata > Mammalia > Primates > Cercopithecidae > Macaca > Macaca thibetana. The sequence continues at coordinate 66,751,831 of NC_065582.1, forward strand.
AGCAAAGGATGAAATGCCAGGGTTTCATGAAGTTTGAATTCTGGTAAAAAATGAGCAGTGGAAAAAAATGTTGTGTTTAGGGGGTTTCAACTTGGAAATATGAAAAACTGACAAAGAAAATAAGGGAAAGTTGATAAAATGATATCCTCATATCTTCTTCAGGATTTCTGAAAATAGGAATAATAATCCTATTCCAGAAGAAAGGACATGATTATATTAAACAGAAAGGGAGCATTCCCAACTAGATCACAGGGATCATGACACGTGGAGATGTTGTGGGCTGCTGTTGCCTGTATTCTGGAGACCTGTGGTCACAGCAGTAAACAATTACTGCTGGGCCTGGTGTCTATCAGCCGCCATCTGCTCCAAAGCACCCCCTACTCTTCCCTTGTCCCTTGAGTTGACCTGGGCCTCATATATGAGGCTATGGTAAGAGAAGAAAACAATCAGACATCTATAAAGTCATCCACCATTGCTCAATGTTATTTTTGGAAGAATAAGGAAAAGTTTAAGGCACAGAAAGTCATTCTGTTTAAGATGCTCTGAATTGAAATCTCTTATCTCAGGCAGAGAAGGGAGTCTGGCCCTCCCAAGTACACTGTTCCAAGACCAGAAACAAATATATAACATTTTGCACAACTCACAACTGTTACTGTATCTATTTTTTTCTTTTCTTTTTTTTTGAGACAGTCTCACTTTGTTGCCCAGCCTGGAGTGCCATGGTGCAATCTTCGCTCACTGCAACCTCCACCTCCCATGTTCAAGCAATTTTTGTGCCTCAGTCTCCCAAGTAGCTGGGATTACAGGCATGTGCCACCACACCCAGCTAATTTTTGTATTTTTAGTAGAGATGAGGTTTTGCCATGTTGCCCAGGCTAGTCTCAAACTCCTGAGCTCAAGCAACCCACCCACCTGGGCCTCCCAAAGTGCTTTTATAGCAACTAAGCCACGGCACCCAGCCGGCTTCTCCATTCTTGAACATACATTGTTGAGCATACACAATGTTCAACATACACAATGTTTTGGAAATGATATATTCATCTAAACTGGTGTTATCAGCAATATGAGATCCCCAGCCTCAAGTGGGCCCTCAGCAAGTGTTTAGCCACCTGGGCATATCCCTGGTTAATTTCCTTTCCTATTCTCTACACCATGCTCTAAGGTCACCGGGCCAGTAGTCACACCTCTCTCAGAGACAGCATTCCCTCATACTTCAAAGAAATTACTGACTATCACAGACATGAAGTCCCTCGATGTTCCTATACCTTAAAATGTATCTACCCACACTGTGCTAGCCAAGCTAAGCTCACCATTTAGTAGAACATTTGTCTTTTTTAAAAAAATGTTTTATTATACTTTAAGTTCGGGATACATGTGCAGAATGTGCAGGTTTGTTACATAGGTATAAACATGGCATGGTGGTTTGCTGCACCCATCAACCTGTCATCTACATTAGGTATTTCTCCTAATGCTATCCCTCCCCCAACCCCCAACCCCTGACAGGCCCCTGGTGTGTGATGTTCCCCTCCCTATGTCCATGTGATCTCATTGTTCAACTCCCACTTATGAATGAGAACATGCGGTGTTTGGTTTTCTGTTCTTGTGTTAGTTTGCAGAGAATGCCGGTTTCCGCTTTATCCATGTCCCTGCAAAGGACATGAACTCATCCTTTTTGTGGCTGCACAGTATTCCATGCTGTAGATGTGCCATATTTGCTTTATCCAGTCTATCGTTGATGAGCATTTTGGTTGGGAACATTTGTCTTTTTCTATAGCAACTAAGCCACCAAAGAGATTTTATTGTTTTGCTACAAAATTGTGTGCCATTTTGCCATAAAACTAGCATGTTAAAATGTCCATGTATTTGGTAGAATTCTGACATGGTGTTTTAGCTTCAAAGTGGAGAAGCACCTTGCCCCTAAGGACACAAGGACAGACCAAGAGACCCAGTACAGAAGAGCAGTTGTACAGGGAGCAAGTAAGGGAGATCCGTAGTACAAAGAACACTCCCTTGCTCCTGGCCCAGCTCCTAATCCCACTCTCACGAATCCCAGCTCTCTCCTGGCAGTGCCAGTGATGTATTCTGAAAAGTAGCCAAGGTATCTAGTATCCACCTTCCTTTACTTCAGTGTCATCTTGGACCTCTCATGAGGCTCAAAGAACCTAAAGCACAAGTGCCTCTACTGAGGATGATACTCCTGCTTCTAATCAACGGCAATTTTCCTCCACATGAAATGAGAATAATGCTATGACAGAAGCAGCAGACATTTGCAACCACAGATCAGAACATGACTTTAAAAGAAACTAGCACCAATGCTACCTAAACAGCCTGCAACTTCAACTCCCCTGTGCTGCCCACATCCTCAGAAACAGGCTCTGAGGCCCAAGTCAACTCAAGGAACAAGGGAAGAGTAGGGGGTGCTTTGGAGCAGATGGCGGCTGATAGACACCAGGCCCAGCAGTAATTGTTTACTGCTGTGACCACAGGTCTCCAGAATACAGGCAACAGCAGCCCACAACATCTCCACGTGTCACGATCACTGTGATCTAGTTGGGAATGCTCCCTTTTTGTTTAATATAATCATGTCCTTTCTTCTGGAATAGGATTATTATTCCTATTTTCAGAAATCCTGAAGAAGAAAAACTAACCCACACACCTTGGGGGAAGGACAAGAGAAACCAGAAGAAAGAACCTGGACTCCATGTGCCCCTGGAAGGCACCAGCCATGGAAGAAGGAGACTCCTTAGGGCCTCAGTGTTGAGCTGAGGAATTGAAACTCTCAGTGTCAACAGGAGGCCAGTCTAGTACCTCTGTTAGGATGTCTCTGACCTGTGTCCTTGGGGCATCATATGAAATAAGTTGGTCTTATCCAAGCCAGGGCTTATTCACTACCCTCTTTGGACACTCAGGCCAGTCCAGGGTTTATGTCAACAAATGCCTTGTGATGGTTAATTTTATGTGTCAGCTTGGCTGGGCTATAGTGCCTAGCTATATGGTCAAACATTATTCTGGATGATTCTGTAAGGGTGTTTTAAAATGAAATTTACATTTGAATCAGTGGACTTTGAGTAAAGTAGATTGCCCTCCACATTGTGGGTGGCCCACATCAGATCAGTTGAAGGCCTGGATAGAACAAAAGACTGCTTTCCTCCAGCAAGAAGAAATTCAGCCAGCAGGCGGCCTTTGGTTTTGAACCACATTAGCCTTGCCCTGGGTCTCCAGACTGCTGGCCTGGACTTGGACTTGCCAGCCTCATGGAATCACATGAGCCAATTCCTTAAAATAAATCCCTCTAGGTAGGTAGGTAGATAGGTAGGTAGATAGACAGACAGACAGACAGACAGACAGACAGACAGACAGACAGATAGATAGATAGATAGATAGATAGATAGATAGATAGATAGATAGATAGATAGAGTGATCTCCTATTCATTCGGTTTCTCTGGAGAACCCAGACTGAAACAGGACTCCTAAAAATCGAGGTGCTAGGTCATCAGATCATCAGTCTCAGCCCCAGGCAGCCTATTCCACATGGCAAGGTCATCCTCTGCGATGAGACTCCAAAGTCAGGTTCACTTCCAGTGAATACTGCTGCTCATAGACCAAACCCAGTCCACAGGGTCAGTCCAAGACACACCTGCAGCACTCTCCTCCCACCCCACAGACTCCTCGCCTCCATTAAGCTTAATCTATTCCTCTGTGTTCTGATCCAGGCCTTTCCTGTCTCTCCCAAGTCATTGGTCCATGGGTATAAGAGGACATTGCCAAAGAACACGGTTATAATTCTCTCACCTTAGAAAAGTAAATACATTATGGAGAATATATTTGATTTTATATTTTTTTGTGTGCTTTGCCTTAGAATGGACGGGGAATTCGAGATAATGTACTGCTTTCAAATACTAATTAAGTATTATTTCCCAAAGGAAAGTAAAGCAGTTGTGCATATAATGATCAAGGCCTTGTTTCTCTGTGTGGGACTTGAAAAGAAATAAGCCAGGAGGCAGATGAATGAGTGAGGAGTGCGCTCCTTGTAACGGGCAGGCACAGGCCTGACCATGCCCGCCTCCCAGGAGTGCTCCACAGCCCACTCGTGCATCCATTGTGTGAATGATGGCAAAAGACCCCAGTCCACAAGTGTCTCCCGAAACAGGAACTTCTTCTGGCTGCTATCCTACCTCTCTCCTTCCTTTCACATTCATGCACTTCAGAGAAAGGGATTCAACATCTGCATCCACTTCCTCATTTCCCATTCATTCTTCTCAGAAAATCTTGCATAAATAATACATGGATACATTATTTTTAAAAATTCACAAACACATAGGTAACGAAGTGACCATTCCCCTTGATCTCGTCTCTTCTAATCCCACTCCTCTCTCTAAAGCTACAAGCACTTGTTAACAGTTAGGTATGCATCTTTTTCAGATCTCAGTCTTCCTATTTACTACACAAGTATATATCCTGTGTTGCTGTGTGTGCACTTTCATAAATGGAGTAATATTTTCAGCATTATTCACTAATTTCCTTGTTTCACTTAACAAAATGGAGACCCTTCCATTCTAGTGGATATACAGGCATAACTTGTTTTATTGTGATTTGCATTATTGCTCTTCACAGATATTATGATTTTCAAAAATTAAAGTTTTGTGGAAACCCTGCATCAAGCAAGTCTATCAGCGCCCTTTTTCATATAGTATGTGTTCATTTCATGTCTGTCTCACATTTGGGTAATTGTCACAATATTTCAAACTTTTCCATTATTATTACATGTATTATGGTGATCTGTGATCAGTAATCTTTGATGTTACCATTGTAATTGTTTTGAGGGACCACAAACTACACCCATATAAGACAGCAAACTTAATAAACATGTGTGTTCTGACTGCTCCACTGACCAGTGTTCCCCTGTCTCTCTCCCTCTCTTAGGGCCTCCCTGTTCCCTAAGATACAACAATATTAAAGTTAGGCCAATTAGTAAACTTACAATGGCCTCTCAGTGTTCAAGTGAAAGGAAAACTCTCATTGTCTTTCACTTTAAATCAAAATCTAGAAATGATTAAGCCTAATGGAGAAGGCATGTTGAAAGCCAAGATAGGTCAAAAGCTAGGCCTCTTGCCACAAACAGCCAAGTTGGGAAAGTAAAAGAAGAATTTTTGAAGAAAATGAAAAGTTCTACTCCAGTGAACACAAGAATGATAAGAAAACAAAACAGCCTTATTGCTGATATGGAGAAAGTTTGAGTGGTCTGAATAGAAGATCAAAACAGCCACAACATTCCCTTATGCCAAAGCCTAACACAGAACAAGGCCCTAACTCTCTTCGGTTCTATGAAGGCTGAGAGAGGTAAGGAAGCTGCAGAAGAAAAGTTGGAGTCTAGCAGAGCTTGGTTCATGAGGTTTCACAAAACAAGTCATCCCTATAACATAAACATGCAAGGTAAAGCAGCAACTGCTGATGTAGAAGCTACAGCAAGTTATCTGGAAGATCTAGCTAAGATCACTGATTAAGGTAGCTACACTAACAACAGATGTTCAGTGTGGACAAAACAGCCCTTTCTTGGAAGAAGATGCCACCTAGGATTTTCATAGCTAGTGAAGAGAAGTCAATGTGTGTCTTCAAAGCTTCAAAGGACAGGCTGACTCTATCATTAGAAGCTAAGGCAGCTGGTGACTTTAAATGGAAGCCAACGCTCATTTACCATTCTGAAAATCTAGGGCCTTAAGAATTATGCTAAATCTACTCTGCCTGTGCTCTATCAATGGACTAACAAAGCCTGCATGACAGCACATCTGTTTACATCATGGTTTACTGAATATTTTAAACCCACTTTTGAAACTACTGATCAAAATAAAGATCCCTTTCAAAAGAATACTGTTCATTAGCAACATATCTAGTCACTCAAGAGCTCTGATGGAGGTGTACAAGATTAACATGTTCATGCCTGCTAACATAATATCCATTCTGCAGCCCATGGCTCAAGAAGGAATTTCTACTCCCAAGTCTTAATATTTAAGAAATACATTTTGTAAGGGTATAGATGCCATAGATAGTAATTCCTCCAATGGATCTGGGTAAAGTAAATTGAAAACCTTCTGGAGGCTGGGCATGGTAACTTATACCTGTAATTCCAAAATATTGGGATGCCAAGGTAGAAGGATGGCTTGAGCCCAGGAGTTCAAGGTCAGACTAGGTAACATAGTGAGACTCCGTCTCTATACAAAATTTTTAAAATAGTTGGGTGTGGTGGTGCATACCTGTAGTCTCAGCTATTCAGGAGGCTGAGGTGGGAGGAACACTTGAGCTCAGGAGATCAAGGCTGCAGGGAGCCATGACTATACCACCGTACTCCAGCCTGGGTGACAGAGTAAGTCCCTGTCAAAAAAAAATTTTTAAAAAGAGAGAGAGAGAAAAAAAAAAAAGAAAACCTTCTGGAGTAACTGACAGTTCTAGATGCCATCAAGAATATTTGTGATTCATGGGAGGAAGTCAAAATATTAACACTACTAAGAGTTTGGAAGAAGTTGATTCCAATCCTCATGATGACTTTGAGGGGGTTCAAGACTTCAGTGGAAGAAGTAACTGCAGATGGGATGAAAATGGGAAGAGAACCAGAATTAGAAGTGAAACCTGAAGATGTAGCTGACTTGCTACAATCTGATGATAGAATTTAAACAGATGAGGAGTTGCTTCTTAGGGAAGAACAAAGAAAGTGATTTCTTGAGATGGAATCTACTGCTGGTGAAGATGCCATGCGTACTACTGAAATGGCCACAAAGGATTTAGAATATTACATAAACTTAGTTAATAAAGCAGCAGAAGGATTTGAAGAGTTTGACTCTAATTTTCAAAAAGTTCCACTGTAGGTAAAATGCTATCAAATAGCATCTCATGCTACAGAGAAATCTTTCATGATAGGATAAGTCAACTGATGCCACAAATTTCACTGTTGTCTTATTTTAAGAAATTGCCACAACAACCCCAACCTTCAACAACCACCACTCTCATCAGTCAGCAGCCACCCACACTGAGGCAAGATCCTACACTAGAAAAACAATTACGACTCACTAAAGACTCAGATGATCGTTAGCATTTTTTTAAAATACAGTATTTTTTCACTAAGTTTGTACATTGGTTTTTTAATATATATAATTCTACTGTACACTTAACTGATTACAGCACAGTATAAACATAGCTTTCATATGCATTAGGAAACCAAAAAGTTTATGTGACTTGCTTTATTGTGATATTCAGTTTATTGTGGTAGTCTGGAACCAAATCCACAATATCTTCTTTGAAGATAATGCCCATACATCACTTACTATGTTCAGGGAAATGGTCTGAGGGAGATTTACATTTCTCAATTGGATAACTGAAATCATTTCCTAACTGTACTCCCTGCTGCCACCTTCACACCCTCCAATCTACTACACACACCCGCCAGAGTGATCTCATCAAAGCCCAAATTTAATCCTCTTATTCTCTGATTAAAACCCTCCATTGACTCCCCACCGCTTCCTGGATAAAGACCAATTGTTCAGTATGGCTTGCAAGGCCCATCAAAATCCAGTCCCTGCCTAGCTAGCAGGCCTTACTTCTTGCCATTCCAAACTTCTTTTGGTTCCCAAAACATGCCAAACCTGGCCCTGCCTCCTTGGCCTTCCTGCCCTTCCCCGCCCTGTCTGCCTGGCAAACACCTACTTGATTCCAAACATTCTGTTCAGTGGTCACTCCTGTTTGAAGCCTTTTATGACTTCCCCATTAGAACTTACTGCTATCCTTGCTATGATCTCACTGTCCCAAGGGAAACACCACAAGCAAAGCAGGCAAAACATTTTATTGCCCTTATTGATTTATATCTCTTTCTTGTCATGCCAAATAAAACATATTTTAAGGGACAGGGGCCTTGACTTTTTAATCTCCAGCACCCAGTGCTCTGTATAATATAGTGGTGCTTTGTGGTTAAAAGTAACAAATTAATCAATATATTATTTTTATTGAGGTATGTGTTTGATCCCAAGTGATATTTAAGGTGAGTTACAAAGATATTGACAATATACCAAAACAAAAAACTTTAAAAATGGCTTTTAAATAAGGCAACTACAAATGAAGGGTTTAAAACTGGTGAAGCCAGGAGTGAGACTGTCGTACTTGCTAGAAGCAGGCCATATATTTGGCTTTCTAGTAGCCAGCAGAAATAAGAAATTTCGCGGAGACCATAAGATAAAAATAAGCTGGCTGCTAAGGAAAAGCATAACTAGACCCGATATAGTTACCAAAGAGAAATTTCTCCTAAGGAACCTCAGAGTGGACACTATGTAATGAGATCAACAGCAGCCTTCAACATTTCTTGTAATTAACACAGAGACAAGGTTCACAGAGATGTTTCTAACAAAGTCACTCACCATAAACTAAAGGTTCACCCCAACACACAATGCAGTAAATGCATTTTCACTGTCATGTGGTTCAAATTGGTTCTCTCCCTGATATCAGATTAATTAAAAGACATATTTTAGTGTTTCTAGTGATACTGTCCCTAACATTTTGGACCACAGATAACCTTTTGAGAATCTGACAAAATGCTATGCACCGTCTCCTCAGAAAAACAACCTGATACCTAGCATTTTGCATCTATTTTTACAGGAAACCTAAAGCAAATCCATGAACCCCCAGGTTAAAACTCTCAATCTGGATGAAAGATGCGCTCCATGCATCATTGAGGCAGGCTTCCATAAATAGTATTTCCCCTCACAGGTCTTTAAAAAGGTTCTGCTGTCTGTCCTACCTAGCGAGCAGAACTGTGTGCTTTAACTGTCAGCCATCATGGGCATTAGGCTCCTTCTAGAAAAAGAGAGGAATCCAACAGGAACATTCACCCACTTCTGGAGTGATACCCATGGGCAGAGCCAATATTCTCCAGAATTCTTTAACATAAAAGCTCTACAGTTCTACACCATTAAGCATAGTCAAAAATAATTTAAGTGAGGAAAACATTCAAAGTAGGTGTAACCAAATATCCAAACTGTTAATTTTTCTTAAATTTCATTAAAACAGAGAGTAATGTAACTTCCTGCAGTATCTTCCAAGAAAAATTAGTTGAATTGCAAAATATATCTGGAAATAACTACGTGAATTTTTCTGCTACACGGGAATTAGTTACTTTGCTGTTAAAAGTTGGGTGGAGGGTCTAGCAAAAACCATAACTTTGGTTTAGAATAATTACCTAAAGCATGTAGTACTTTTTTACTTGTAATTGCAAAACAGGATCAGCTATCTATTAAAATAGTTTTAGATTATGATAATACATCTGTATCACCTTTATTTTTTTGTTTCAGAGGAAAAATATAATTCCAGTTTATTAAAAGTGATATTAAATCATTAATAAATACATTCTTAAATAAGAGATCAGCCTGGAAATAACAATTCCTGTCCAAAGGTTGGAGGAATATCCATAAAAGCCATAGACAATATTATACAGTTTCTGACATCAAGTGTCAGGAAATCAGTATTAAATGTAATAGTGTGGAATAGTAGAAATGCCATGACTAAGGAGTCTCCACTCCTCATGAAAAATAAGGCCTAAGCCAGGGGTCAGCACATTTTCTGGGGTAAAAGGCCTGAGAGTAAATATTTTACATCTTGAGGGGTATCTCCCATTGTAGTGTGACAGTGGCCACAGACGATGTTTAAACAAATGAGGGTGGCTATGTGCCAATAAAGCGTATTTATAAAACAGGCTGTTAGACCCTGGCCTAAGAATACTAAACATGAAAAACTCTAGACTCTCTTGAAGAAAATACACATCTTTTACAGAAGGTTGCTATGAGAAACTCAGTCGAATATTCCACGGAAATTAACACACGAGGGCTATGTATATATTACTACTCTCCCATTGTAGCCCCCTAGTTACTACTTACTCTGTTATCTTCTTTTTCAGTATTCTCAAGCCTCTTGGTGTTTTTTTCAGAGATCTGCATCAAGCTTACTACTTACCTAGAGTTTCCAGAAAACACCTGTATCCCACCTTTTTATATCCATGACAACCACACATCTGCTGGTAACTTTCCTATGTTTTCTGATTTTTACAGACTTGCGACATCTGTAAGCTCTGGGGGTAATGTGCGTACCAGGGGATTGAACTCTTTCAAGTCCATGATGTTTTTCTCTTTTTTTAAATACAATTTTCATTTTATTTTTTTCCAGACCTTATTTTTTCTTCAGACCTTAAGGACTCAGCTCCTTACCTGGGCTTTAGTGGAAGTCATGCGGCAGCACCCACAGGCCTAAATCGGGATCAGGGTATTTGGTTTGTGCGGGCTTCACAAGCTCTATTCCTGACTACCTTGATGTGAATGGCACAACTCACACAGTAATGTAGCTTCACATACAACTTGAGAAGCACAGAGGTGTCGAAGACACTCATTTTGGAAATATACCTGATAGCTGCAGCCTCTACTATGTTTCAAATGAGAAACCTCTTAATAGCCTTGTCCTTGGTCATGCACCAGGCACAGTTCTGCCACAAATAGGCTGTGCGTGGCTATGGCCTTTTCCGGCATGACCATTATTCCTTTTTTTCTTTTGCATTTTGGAAGCAAGGGCCCAGGAGAGCCTAAAATGTTTTTCTGAGGAGTAACATGATCAGAGTTCCTCTTCAGGAAAAAACCATATCCAACTGCTGAACAACTAGACAGAGTAATTAAGTCACTCTGGCAAAGAATAACATCCTTTATTATGGGCTACTATGGGCTGAATTGTGTTCCCCAAACTCATGCTGAAGCTCTAATCTCAGTATTTCTGCATGTGGTCCTGTTTGCAGATGGGGCCTCTAAAGATGTGATTACGTTAAAATGAAGCCTTTAGGGTGAGCCCCCAACCAATCTGACTGAGGTCTTCATAAGAAGAGGAAACCTGGACATACAAAGAGACAACAGAGACACAAGCACAGTTGAAAGATCTTGTGAAGAGGCAGCTACAGAGTGGCCATAGACAAGCCAAGGAAAGGGGCCTCAGAAGAAACTAAACCTGCCAACACCTGATCTTGGACTTCCAGCCTCCAGAACTATAAGAAGATAAATTTCTATTGCTTGAGCCACCCAGACTGTGGTATGTTTGTTATAGCAGCCTTAGCAAACTAATACAGATGAGATCAGTTAGACAGCAGTTGCAGTAGTCAGGGTTAGAACTAGACAAGCTGCAGCAAGATTGCAGAGACTGGCACAAGTGTGAATGCACTGCAGAACTGAAATGGACAGGGCCTGAGAAGAGAAGTGAGGAGTGGGGAAAATGACATAGTAGAAATTCACTGCAAGACCTGGGCCTGGTTGGCAAGGAAGATGATGATACCATTTGAAAATACAGGACAGTCAAAAAAGGAAAGAGGAGTTTAATTTTTAGACACTTTTCTGGATGTGTCTTGCAACGTGTTTTCTTGATATCTCTTTATCTATCTTGGTCTTTATTCCCTCCTATAGTAGACACGCAGAAAATTATTGATTAATGGACAATCTCACTCAATGAAGAAAATTAAATAAGATAGACCCAAGCCCATCTGCTTTTGTTGTTGTTGTTTTAAAATCTTACACCACATGTCCTTAAATACTGAAAGAATACCTTTGATTTTTTTTGAAAGAGCCTAACTATACTTTGAAAACATCCTTTTAGTTATCTTTATGACAGTGGTCTCATAAGACTATAATGTCGTATTTCTACTGTACCTTTTCAATGTTTAGATATGCTTAAATACACAAATACCACTGTGTTACATGATCATGTGTCACTTAACTATGGGGATACATTCTGAGAAATGCATTCTTAGGTAATTTCATCATTGTGTGAACATCATAGAGCGTACTTACACAATCCTAAATGATGGTATAGCTTATTGCTCCCAGGCTGCAAACCTGTACAGCACATTACTGTACGGAATACTGTAGGCAACTGTAACATGGTGCTAAGTATTTGTTACCTAAACATAGAAAAGGTACAGTTGGCCGGGCGCAGTGGCTCAAGCCTGTAATCCCAGCACTTTGGGAGGCCGAGACAGGCGGATCACAAGGTCAGGAGATCGAGACCATTCTGGCTAAAATGGTGAAACCCCATCTCTACTAAAAAAAAAAAAAAAAAAAAATACAGAAAACTAGCCAGGCGAGGTGGCAGGCACCTATAGTCCCAGCTACTCAGGAGGCTGAGGCAGGAGAATGGCATAAACCCGGGAGGCGGAGATTGCAGTGAGCTGAGATCCAGCCACTGCACTCCAGCCTGGGCGATAGAGTGAGACTCCGTCTCAAAAAAAACAAAAACAAAAAAAAGAAAAGGTACAGTTAAAATACAGTATTATAATCATATGGGACCACCATCTTACATGAGGTCTGCAATTAACTGAAACATCATGATGCAGTGCATGGCTATATAGTATTCATTTTTAATTACATCCTACTCTATTTTTGTATATGCCACTCAAAAATCTTAAGAAGCCCTTAAATACTAAAGAATTGTCTCATACTAAATCATGACAGAAGTCTTTCCTAAACACAGCAGAGTGGAATAGACAAAGGGGCAGAGGGATAGATGGCATAGACTTCAACTTTGCTGGACATGGCAAAGCTTCTGAAAGAGTTTAAATTATTTGCTTAAATCATTACTCCTGTTCAAATTTCTGCTATTTTGTCCGTGCGGAATTCTGGCCATGAACTTGTATTCTAAACACTAAGAAGTCTAGAAATGCACAATCACCAGTTGTTATGAACAAAGAGACCATGTTTTGAAAAGTCAATAGGAAAAAAACTATTTTCTTATTTGTAAAAGGAAGATAATGATACCTGCTTCATAAGTTTGTATTTAAGATTAAACAGATATTATTTGTAAAGCTGGCATAGAGCATGTTCTCAAAAATTTCACTCACTCATTCATTCAATAAGTATTCAGTAAATATCAAGGTCCTAGGAATATAGTACAGTGGTAAAGGCCAAACACCTGACCCTTCCTCTACCACAGAGCAGAGGGACTCTGCCTAGTCACCATGGCAATCTCCCTAGTTGTCTGGACAGAGCTGAACAGATCCCATGAATACTTCAGGGCTCTCACATCACCCTTCAAAAAATAATCTACGCCTCACTTTTCTCACCCTTTAACAGCTGAGGGTGCCTCTGTAATTCATTATTTTTCAATCCAACACCTTCTGTCTATGTCTTCTTTATACATTAGTATACTCGACTAAAACGGTTAACAAAATCATATTTCCAATCTCACTTGAATTATACTCCCATTACTGAGTCTGGAGTAATGTAGATATATATAAATATGTAAGGAGAACTAACACTTAGAAACACATTCAAAATAGAATATTTCTCTTTTCCCTTAGCTTTTTTTAAATAAATGCCTTACCCCAAAGACGATAAGGAAATAAGGTTAATAAGCCTTACATTTAAAGGTAAAATATGACTCGGAGAAAAGCTTAGATGAAAAGTAACAGAAAAGGACCTACAATGCAAAATGCAAGATGATACTATCCCAGAATCAGAATTTCCAAAATCAAAGGGACCTTTTTCTCTTGAGTCCCCATCCAATTCAAGTAGTCATCCAGCCAGTGAGTAAATGACACCTCTCCCCAACACACAAACACACACACCCCATCTCCAAATGAGCCAACACTAGAAATAGCTATAAGAAGAAAGGTCAAATGACACTTGGTAGGATAAAAAAAAAAAAATCTAGGCAAGAAAAGTAACATAATTAATAGAAAAAGTAAGAATACATAAAGAAGACATGCAGCAAGTATTGGATTAAAAGATATATAGCAGGCAGTAGAAAGATTATTTGCATTTCTAATTCAAAAACAAAGTGTTTATCAAATTGATATGTTTCAAAAGTAATTTTTAAAATGGAAGCATTATTTGACTGTTTTAATCTCTTCTATTTCCTATTTATGTAATGGCCACCTAAAAACCTATGAATTGTTTTCTATTTACAAAATGATTCAGCTTAGAAAGGAGTAGAATGAGACTGTTCATTCAGTAATTTCTCCCACCCACCCTTGCAGACATCACATCACAAAGACTGTGACTCACTTTGTCATACAATTTCTACCCTCTTAAAGAGTTTTTCAGATTGTTGTGATGAATACTGGCTCATAAATCTGAATAAATTTTCAGATGAAACTATCCGTGCCATTTCATCACAGCCCAAAATATTAACAATGGTACCAGACGGTCCCCAATCCCAACTTTTACAGTGATTCACTGGTTTTAGACTTGAGTAAGAGAAAGACACACTGACGTAGGGATTGAAGTGTCTGAATCAGGTATGAAGTCCCAGGTCTGCATTCCTTAATTAGAGTACTATAACCAGTTCTGGAACTGAGCATTAATGTTGGCTAGAAATATTAATATATTACTTAACAGCTGAAAAGAAAAGTTTCCAAAATAAAAAGTGATCCAACAAACGACTATCCTTTACCTTTATTGCTTCCCTTGAATAATGTTAAAGGTGTTTGCAGGAAAGAAGTACAGTGTTGCTGCATGCAACTTACCATTTTATATGCCTCATACTATAGTATTTATACTTATTGGAAGTTGTTGCCCATTCAGCAAATACAGAGTGAACCTTTCCATGGGACTCAGACTGGTCACTCATTCAGCAATGAAGCCAAAAGGACCCTGGGATGAGTAAATTCAGCCTCAGACCCTCAGAATAGAAAAGAGTAAAGAACTACCGTGTAATGTGGTCTGGATTTTTTTAAAATAAAAATTTCTTGCCAGCTAGGAATTTCCAGTAAAACTGGGGGACTTGAAATTAAAATACAACAAGCTATTAGAGAGAATTTTTAGATAGCACACAGAAAAGGAAAGATGGATACAGGATGATGTGAAAGAAATAAGGCACAAGGCATGACTGGAACTGGGATAAGGTACGAGGATAGACAGGACATTTCGGCTTAAGGAAAACTGCCTGGTTAAAGAATAAGACGACAAGGAAGACAGGAGACGTGAAGGAAAGGTCAGAAAGGAAGTTAAGAGACTTGGCTAATTTATTGGGTACATCTTCAATTTAACAAACATTCTTTGAGTGGCCACTGTGTGTGAGGATGGATGCAGCAAATGGGATCCAGTGCTTGCCTACAAAGAGTTCACAGTCCCAGTGCAGGAGCCAGACACATAAACCACTAACTATTACAGAAAGCATGAAGTTCTGTGTTCAGATTATGTACCAAGTATATGGGAAAACAGTAAAAACCATTAATTCTCCCTGGGAAGGTAGAGGAAAGTTTCACAAAGAAGTCTGTTGGGCTGGATCTTAAAGGAGTTTTCCAGAGAAAGTGCAGATGGGAGGAGTTGAGAGAAATTGATAAGAAAAAGAAGGATTTTTCAAAAACAAGAGTCACATGAAGAAAGGCCAATCATTGTGACAGTAATCATTACGACACATTAAAGAGACTATATAATTAAAGCATAAAGCACTGCAGCATCAGGAGAGTACGGATGGTGCACAGTAGGAAATACGATTGAGCAGGTAGGTCATGTTTAAGAAGGAAAGCCAGGTAGGTCTGGTTAGTGCTTAAAATTGCAGGAGAGTAGAGGTCATTAAATCAAGAGGCAGGGCAAGGAAATCACTTGGCTGGGAAACATTTTAGAGAGACATATACAGGAAGAAGTAGAGAAAGGCATCAAAGACAATTCCATGGTGTCTAGCTTTGGAGACAAGAAGAATAATCCACTATAAGCAGAAATTTAGGAGGAAAGGGTGCTAGTTTGAGAAAATGGTGTTAAGTTGTTTTATGTATGTTAAGTTGAAGCTATGGTAGTGTGTGTGTCCTCCAAGCAGTGGGAAATCCCACAAGATGGGGAATCAAGACAGAGACAGAGACAGTACATGATCTGCTGAAGGAATACAAGTACACAGAAAGAAGAGTAGAAGGCTAAAAACAGAACCTTGGGGAATACAAATGCGAGAAAAAACAAACACAAAAAAAAACAGAAGAAACTGGAAGAAAAGATAGTTGGATGGGCGAAAGTATAACCGCCTGAGGAGTTCTTCCAGCCCGCTGCACAAAGAAAGACCACAGCATTGCAGTAAAGAAAGAGTTTAATAAACACAAAGCTGGCAAAGTCATGTAGGAGATGGAGTTAGTACTCAAACCAATCTCATCCACTGCTCATAGGATAGGAGTTTTTCAACAGCAGTTTGGGGGAAATGGTGAGGATTGCTATGCAGTGGGTGCTTACTGATAATTCATTGGGCTGAAGATGAAATCATAGGGGGTCAAAGCTGTCCTCTTGAGTGTAACCATTCCTGGGTGGGGCACAGGAGTGGTTTAGCAGGTCCTGCTGAAGCCATGGGTGTCAGACATACAAAAAACCTGAAAAGATATCTCAAAAGGCCAACCACAATAGTGGTGTTATCTGCAGTAATGGCTGGCAATCTATTAATATGTCTACACCTTAGCACAACTCAGATTCCTGTCCTCCCCGCAAACCTGAGGGCCTTTCATTAGCTTTATAAAGACGGTTGAGTTTTGGGGAAGGCCTATTATCCTTTAAACTATTTCCCAAAGTCATCTGGGCCTAACCCCAGAAATGATTAAGGCAGCTTAAAAGTTAAAGGCAAGAGGAGGGGAATGCGCTAGATCAGATCTCTGGCAGTGTCATAATTTTCTCAGATATAATTTTTGCAAACCCAGTTTCAAAAGAAGAACCAGGTTGATGTGATGTAATAGAAGCCAAGGAATTATCAAGAAGTCAGAGGCAGACAATACTGCCACATGTTAGAGTAGCATGAAAATTTGGAAAAGGCCACATGGTTGAACTGGAAGACTACTGGTGTTCTCATAGGAATGATTTAAGTGGAATACTGAGGGCAGAATCCAGAATTTAATAGAGTTCAAAAAAAGAAAAGGAGAGGAAGTAGAAGAAAGTACTGATTCCAGGATATTATTCACAAAAGAAAATAAGAATGAAAAACAAGCACAGCATACCTGAGAAAGTTTTATATTGCATAGTGAGACAGGACAGCCAAGTATAAAGGGGTCCCCGGAGAACTTCCGACTGGCCTGCACACTGGGAGAATGGGGTGCAGCCACGGAAGTTCATGGCCTTTGCAGCAGGGGAGACTGGCCTCTCCTGTTCGGGGTGGTAACCTGGGAATCAATCTTTGAGATGGGGGGCTGTTAATATGAACCCCTATTGCTTTGCCGTGTTGTTTTTCCTTTTTCCTTTCTGACCAACAAATTCCATAACCCCTCACCCTCCAAAGTGTCTGCGAGCCTAATCTTTCCTGATCTTTCCTGGGCGTGTGACAAGAACCAGGATTTTCCTACAACAATAGTACATGATAAAAATCTTAAATGCTTTTAAGGAAATCAGAAATCCCAATAAAAATTCTAAACAATTTTTCCCAAAAAATGATTCATCTTTCTCTAGATTATTCTAAGAAAAACTAATAGCCAGTCTCCAAGATTCCCAAATGTTTCCCAAATATAACTTTGCTATATATAATTATCTTCATTTAAAGATTGACCAACTGTCTAAACATACATGTCATGACGGCAAGAGAACTATCAACTTTAACCAAGCTTTACACAGCATATGGCTCGTAAGTAGTTATTTCACAGCATGTTCCAAAGAGAATGTTTTCCTCATCAGCTAACATTTAGTGAGCACTCTCTGAGTAAAAGGTACTGAGCTTTTTATGATGTTTATTTATATAAAGAAGTCATGGTTCCTACCTTAAGGTGCCAGCATCTTCTCAAAGTGCCTAAATTATGAATAGAGAATAATCTGTTCACAGAATGCAGCCAGATCATTACTACTGTGTACAAATTTCTTTTAAAAAAATACTTTTTTCTTGGCTAATCTGTGTTAACATTTAATTAAAAGTTTTCATTATAAATTAATGTATAGCTTAATTATAAATTAAACCAGGATCATTCCTTTCAACTATTCAATTATATCTGGAACATACACTTAATATTCACATAGCTTCTCTTTAATTTTTAAATCTCCAAGATACCTTGAAAATCTGTGAACTTTTCATTTCAGAATTCTATGGGATAATTCATCTTAGAGGTTAAATTGCGAAAGTCAATAGCTCTTTAAAAATGCAAATACGCACATACACACACACACACACACACACACACACACACACATCCATTACAGATTTCTGTAAATGAGTATCAAGGATACACCAGTCAAGTCAAAAGTCACTTTGTACAGGAAGAGTGACAGAACACAGCTGTATGAGACATAAATTAAACACCGAATATTGGCTGGCTGTTGCATCCAGGCCCTTCCAATTTCTTCAAATTAAAATTATTCTGAAGGGGTTTAGAATGAGACTGGTCTGGCTTCTAAGAACCACAGTCTATGGCTCAAAGGGTGAGTTCCCCTGGAAGTTACCACTTTTCTTTTCCTCCTCTCCTAAATTCCTGTGGCTATACATAACCTAGCTTGGAAGGCCTCATTGGCTGTCATTATTAAAGGGAGAAACGAGAAAGCAAGAGCTGACCGAACAGTGGATACAAGGAAACACTTAAAAATCACAGTGCCACAAGTGCATTTTCTAATGATCCAGCTAAAACTCCACACTGATAATCATTATTCCAAATTATTATGCAAACAATCAAGCATTAACTATTTATTGAGCACTGACAACATACAAATTAAGTACTAGACCAGATCCTAATTTTAGAGCACAGAAAAGGACAAGCTCAAAAATAAAACAGAACAAAATACATTTGGTTGGACAGAATATCCTGATGAGGTAAAGATTTGTGCCCCAGGCTGAGCACGGTGGCTCACGCCTGTAATCGCAGCACTTTGGGAGGCCGAGGGGGGCGGATCATCTGAGGTCAGGAGTTCGAGACCAGCCTGGCAAACACGGTGAAACTCCGTCTCTACTAAAAATGCAAAAATTACCTGGGTGCAGTGTTGGGTGCCTGTAATCTCAGCTGAAGCAGAAGAATTGCTTGAACCCAGGAAGCAGAAGTTGTAGTGAGCTGAGATTGCGCCACTGCACTCCAGCCTGGGTGACAGAGTGAGACTCTGTCTCAAAAAAAAAAAAAAAGAAAGAAAGAAAGAAAGAAAGAAAAAGAAAAAGATTTGTGCCCAAAGATACCCAAAGATACATATTTGCCTTGCTCCATTTCATGGTCATAGACTTTTATCCCATGCCAGACTTCTTACAGACTTGTGCTACAGGACAAAGGGGCCCAAGTAGGCTATTTGGAAAATCAACAAACACTAGAATTGGAAAAACAAGCAAAGACTACAGCACATGTGTAATTACCATCTTGTACAGGCATCTCGTGGTTTTAAAATAGTAGTTCCAATAATATGAGACCTTAAATCGTCTTTTCAACATCACTGATGATGAGTTCTCAGAATCAGTGTGTAGATGAAGAAAGTCAATTTTATGCTTATAATATTTAAAGAACGGTTCTTGTTTTGTTCATTACATCTGTAACATTTTATTTTCTAATTAAACTTTAAAATCATGTCCTTCCACGTAAAATGGCATCATAAATCAAAATGAGAATACTTAGAACCTAATTGTTACACCATTGTCAAAGTCTAATTACATAATGGTCATTTTATAAACAAATGAAACCCCTCAGGGCATGTCATGAGGGGATATTGCCTTTTCTAGGCTGAAGTCACTTGGCATCAAACTCATCTTAAAAGGCTCCTAAGGTGTGGTAATATCTATGACTCATGAATTGTCCTTTCATTGCTGTACTGATTACATGATTTCCAAGATTAAATGAGCTATTAGATTCTGACTTCATTTGTTTACTGCACACAATATTTATTACAGTAAATATCAAGTTCATTACGTAAAATTATTGCTATCCACTTGCCAGATATTACCAAAGAGACGTAGGGGGAGAGAATACGTGTATTATTAAATCAATGGTTCCATTTACCCCAAAGGCAGTAGTGAAGAGATGGAAAGGTGGCTTTATCCAAAACCCCAGGAAATCAATCTGAGGCACCCGTAAACTAGTAAGAACTCCTCAAAGGGGTAGTAGCTCACTACCCTGAAATGGAGCAAGCCTAACCAAAGTGGGGTCCAGCAGGGCACACTCTACGGTGGAATGGAAGAGCGCACTGAGGCTGAGGGATGGCAGGAAGAGTAGGCGAGGGGCCAGGTGGTAAGAAGCTCATTCAGGATAACAAAAGAGGAAACCCACAATTGAACTTCAGTAATTGGTGACTTTTCTGAGCTTCAGTATCCTCTTCTGTAAAAAAAGATGGGTAAACCATAAGGTCCGAAGCCTCCCTTTGATTTCACAAGTCCATGTTTTTATGCCTAGGGTTGCATGGAACACATGCAGTAGCAAAGAGCCCAGGGGTCAGGCCCACCTACAAGCCACCCTGATCCACACTGGAGTGGGCAGGTCCCTCTGCCTTTCCAAGTCTCAGCGTCCTCTGGAGCCTGGAAGCAAAGAAGTGTGGCAGACAGGCAGTCACCTCCTGGGAGAAGCCCAAGGGTAGATCCAGTACTTCTAATTACCCTCATTTTTCTTTTTTTCTAAATAAGAGCACCTGGAATAAATTGAATACTAAGTGTGCATAAGCAGCATCCATTTCACTTACTGTACTCTACCACATGTTGTACGTGCTGCTTGGGATAAAATGTTCTCTCTTCTGAATGTTTTTACACGGCTTGCTACTTTAAAGTATATATTTAATATTACCCATTCCCACCGCATTGAAAGAGGCCTGCCAAAAGTTAAGGATGCCAAAAGGAAGGCGGGAGTGCAGCGCACATGCTGGAGAAGGAGAAACTCTGTAACCACTTTTAACATCTTGTTTTTATCAAGACTCTCATGTCAAATGAAGATTATTCCAGGACTACGAGAAAAACGCCAGGAAATGGGCCCTTTTGAGTGAAAATTCAGGAGAATGCCCAGGTGTGAAGCACAGCTGACCTTCAGCAACACTGAAAATTGGAAGCATTTGTGTTGTGTCATCTTCTCCTACCTCTTCTTTTAGTACGTTCTCTTCTCTTTCCTAACTCACAGCTCCCCACTCTGGCTCCTCTTCTCCTGCACCTCTCCAGGGCCCCATCATTTATATCAGAGTCTTCAAAGCATCCCTCCCCAAACTCCAGTTCTTCTGGCCAGCTTTTGGGGAAGAAACTGCACTATTTCATCCATACTAAATGTTAAAATGGTTGAACTTGGCCTTTCAAAAGTTACCTGCAGTTTAGAAGACATTGGGCAGAAAGTGTCATGACAAAGGAAAAAAAAATTCCAGTGATAGATGTTCAGGTCAATTGGACAAAACAGTCTGAGGAATGAGACCATGGATTTTTCAACTTTTCAAACAGGTCTGGGAATCTGAGCCATAGTGTAGTAGGAAACTGTGGCTACTATTAACTCTTCTCCATGTTTTCTGGTCGGTTTTATTTGTTTTGGGGGGTCTCCTCCTGGTTTGGTCAACTATCAGTAAACATTCAATATGTGAGAAAATAATATACTGTATTTAAATTTATGTCCAGGTTGGGCTACATAGAAATGGATGAAGTTTGTCATTTTTAGATTTGTATTCTTGTCAGTCTATTGCCTAGTACAGGTATCCTTTTTAAAAAAATGAGTAGTTTCTTTGGAGACTTGGGAAGAAAGGGTGTGAAGTTGGGGAGGGATAGGACTACAGATTCGGTGCAGTGTATACTGCTCGGATGATGGGTGCACCAAAATTTCACAAATCACCACTAAAGAACTTACTCATCTAACCAATTGCCACCTGTTCCCTAAAACCCTATGGGAATAAAAAATTTTTTAAAAAATAGTAGTCTCCACAAGTCTGGATGTGTTATTCTACTTTTCCCTTTTAACATCTTATCTTTAGCTAGTTATAAAGTTAGCAGAGCTCTCAACCTGAGCACCAGTGACATTTGGGGTCAAAAAATGTTTTTGTTGGGGTTATTATAATGTGCATTGTAGGATGTTTAGCAGCATCCCTGGCCTTTACCTGCTAGATGTCAGTAGCACCCTTCCAGGTTACAGCAACCAAAAATGTCTCCAGGCATTGTCAAATGTCCCCTGGGAGGCAAAATCATCCCCATTTGAGAACCACAGAGTTAAAGTAAGATTACAAAAATGAAAACCCAACTCACAGTTAGGAAGAAAAAGTTAACAGTTGTTTTTACAATGGTGGTAATGTGGTATGCAATTCAAAGTTATGTCCACTGGCTAGCCTCTATATAGTTTTATTCTAAGGCGAATCAGGTATCAAAATCTTCAAAGAAAAAATGATTCAGCAACTAAAAGAGTCTGAAAAAAAGAGTATTAGGGGAAGCCTCAAATATTAATTTAGAGGGAAATTCTTCTGTCCTCTGGTCATAATACATGCTTTTTAATAAATAGTTTGTGATACTAGAAAAGAACAAAACCAATTGGGACACACAGCACCTTGCCCTTGTCAGATGAGACGGCCTAGCAGACAACTGCAGAACAAATTTCAATCACAAAGATAATTTTGTGAAATAGATACTCAAGTTACCAGAATAGAGAAATAGCACTAACCCATGTAATAGGTTACAAGAATCCTTTCAGTTTTAGGGATTAAGTGATTGATAAAATTTTTAAATTACGGCAAGCCTGAAAAAAATTAAAGACTTGCCTCTCTTGCTGGTTGCTATTTTGGAAGCAATAAAGACTCAGCTCATATAAAAATGTATTTCCCATTCTTCTGCCAATTCATGTTTGGTTGTAGAATTTTCTCCTCTTCCACCCCACCCCCTCCACCTCCCCTCATGACATCCCATTAGCATCCCAAGACAAAGGCAGAACTACAGGGGAGTGGCGCTGGGACCCCTGTGGGTCTTTTCTCAGGCAATGAGAGAATCAGATTCTCCACCTGGAACCCATAAAGGAAGGAACGCCGTAACACACAGCTTTTAAAACAGATGTTTACATACGCTTGCGGGAGGACAGGTTAAAATATATTCTAGTCCTCTTTCTCTCACTTCAAATTCCATCAGTGTTGTAAATCGGCTCATCTTATGCCCCTTTCTTTCTCTTTCCTCTAGACCAGTGGCTCTCAAAGTGTGATGTGATCAGCATCCCCGGGGAACATGTTAGAAATGCAAATCTTCAGCCCCCACTCCAGACTTAGGGAATCCCCTAAAGTCCAAGAACCCCTGATTTAGGCCAGTGTTCTTTCTAGAACCACAAACATTGTTTCTTACAGAAAGCAAAACTGCAATTCTCATTTCATCCTCAAACCTGCTGCAAGGTAGTAATGTATTAGCCCCACGTGAGGGATGAGGAAACCGGCTTAAGGTCTCAAAGCTAGTCACTGCAGGTGGAAGATTAAAGTGTTTGCACTTCTTTTCACTACTGAAACAAATCTGTCGCACTTTATTATCAACATCTGGATTTTTTGCTGGTTGGCTGGTTGGTTTTTGTTTTTACTCTTTCAGCTTTCGTCAATTCGTAAGAATATAAAACACAGTGGGTGAGAGTAGTGTACCAAATGCCTCGGGTCGTCCCGAGTCGGAATTTAAGGGCAGGACTCAGGAAAGGTGTTTTTCCAATAAAGACCGTTTCGTTCTGCTGCGGTCCATCCTGTCTCTGTCCCCAGGACAGCACGCAGCAGGCAGAAGTGGCCAGAGCTGCACGGCGGGGCCGCGGGCATCCCCGACGCGACAGGTTGTCTGCGGGAAGGAAGCCAGTCCGCGAGGCCCCGGCGCGCCGCGGCTCCGGGCCGGGGGTACTGGTTTACAGGGCAAATTGGCACACCCCAAAGCCCGGGGGACGCCCGGGCCTCCGCCACAGCCCAGGGAGGAGGGGGTGGGTGGTGAACCCGAAACCGCCGAGGGCCTCACGGCCAAAAACCACACGGACCGCTAGGGTCGCAGTGAAGATCCGGGAAGAGCGGGCAGGCTGGAGGGGAGAGAGAGGGCGAGAACCCAGGAAATTGAAATGGGGCGGGGAGAGCGGGCTGGCACTCACTGTGAGGGTCGCTCTTCTCCCGGACCCCGTCAACTCGGCCGTCGGGGTGAATGCGCAGGAAGAAGCCCCCGTTTTTGCAGTACAGCCGCTTGGGGTCCTTGAAGTGGCCAGGCGGGAAGGCGCCGCTGCCGCCATCCTCGGGCAAGGCGGGCAGCGTGGTGATGCTCCCGGCTGCCATGGTCCCTCCGGGGCCCTGCCGGGGACCCCGAGCCGCTGGAGCCGCGCGGGGAGCCGCCGCTCCCCGGCCCCGGCCCCGGCCTCCGACCCGCTCCGGGGCACGGCCCCGGCCCCGGCCCCCCAGCCTCCCGCCTGGCAGCGCGCGGCCGCGCCCGCGGTCCCCCAGCCTCGAGCCGTTCGGCCGCTCTTCCGTCCGCCGGCCCCTGGTGCGCGGCGAGCCGGCGGCCCGGGAGCTGGGGTTCAGGGATGGCTGTCTCCGCGGACGCCGCCTGGGGAGAGCCGCCTCCCAAACTG
Organism: Macaca thibetana thibetana; assembly: GCF_024542745.1. Lineage (NCBI taxonomy): Eukaryota > Metazoa > Chordata > Mammalia > Primates > Cercopithecidae > Macaca > Macaca thibetana. Next base: position 66,776,255 of record NC_065582.1, read on the forward strand.
CAGCGCCCGGGATCCCGTTGCAACCGCGGGCACCGCGTCTGCTAATCTGGCACCCGCTGGGCCGCGGCGTCACATCTTCTACATCTCCACCCCCGACGCCCACCAGCCTCCCGCACCCCCGGCTCTCCTCCCTCCTGCGCGCCGCCCCCTACTCGCTCGGGGTTTTTGGGGCCTGCCTCTGAGTCCGGCGGTTCAGCCACAACACGCAAGCGCGCGCGACATCCGTCCGGGGGGGAGCCCGGCCTCAGTCGGGGGCGGGGGAGGGGCGGGGGGCGCGCGTCGGAGGCCGCGGCAGGGCCTTGGCAGTCCCGGGGCTCCACTGCCCCTTGTCCCCCAGAAGTCACCCCCACCTAACCCCGCACCACCCAAACCACGTTTAGGCTTTCTCCACACTGCGGTGCTTTTGCTGCGCAACCAGCCGTGACTCAACTTTTAAAAGTTTAAACTCAACTTTCTCCCCCATTTTTTTCCCCGCTAGCGTTTCAAAACGGAGAAGCCGTTTCCACCCCAAAGTAGAGAAGTTGGAATCCAAGGAAGATTCTGTGTCAGAGCAGGCTTTGAAAATCTCTAAATCACCAAAAGACGAGGGGTACACGTGGGGCATAAACTTTAAAATTAAAGGACAGAGGCTGAAGTAGTCTACCAACAAAAGGAGAAAAAGAGGCCAGAGAAGGGGAGCGGATTGGGTTGCTAAAAGGAAAAGATTTCCTTTACTGACCTAACTTGAATTAGACGACGCAGAAAGATGAGGATGGGACTCAAATCCTTATCGCGATTGAAGCGCATTAATGTCTTCACTCGGAGCTGGCATTTGCCCTAGCTAAATTGTTATGCATTTCTTGGAGAGAGAGTTATTTTCTGTAAATCCCAAATGTAAAATTGAAGTTAATTGCATTTTGGTGATTTTCAGTAGGATATAGCAGGTGCTACAGATGATTAGCAAAATATCTGTTCAGAAAATTTGCATGTATTGAGTACCTACTGTGTGCAACACATTGTTGAGTGTGTGGGAGATGCCAAATCTGATGGGAGCGTCTCACACAGTGAGGGAGATAAGATGGGTAGCATGAGTAACACAAATAGCAGTAGAAAGTAGGCCATAGAAGAGTAAGACTAAGTGCTGTGGCATTTCAGACATGGGGTAACTCAGCGTGGGGAGGCAGGAAATTTAGGGAAGCTTCTAGAAGGAGTTGCAAGTATGGACGTGCCTCCTTGTAGAAACATTAGGTTTCAAAAGGCCATGCCTAAGTGCATTTGTTCTTATGTCTCCAAGAGGGCTTTAACTCCAGATGCATTTCTAGAATGTTAAATATAGGAGTGTGAGTAAGTTCTTTGAAGCTTTAAATCCAGGCATACTCTTCTTTTTTTTTTTTTTTTTTTTTTTTTTTTTTTTTTTTTTTTTTTAGACAGAGTTTTGCCCGTGTTGCCCAGGCTGGAGTGCAATGGCGCGATCTCGGCTCACCGCAACCTCCGCCTCCCGGGTTCAAGTGATTCTCCTACTTCAGCCTCCCGAATACCTGGGATTACAGGCATGCGCCACTACCACGCAGGGCTAATTTTTTGTATTTTTGTAGAGACGGGGTTTCTCCATGTTGGTCAGGCTGGTCTCGAACTCCCGACCTCAGGTGATCTGCCCGCCTCAGCCTCCCAAAGTGTTGGGATTACAAGCCTGAGCCACCGCACCGGGCCCAAAACCAGGCATATTATTCTTTCTTCTTGCAGATGGCATATGTTCTATAGAGGAGGAAAAAAAAATATTGTCCCCATTCATTTCTAGGTTTGTGGCTGAAGCCGCTGTAACAAATGACACATTAACAAGAGAAAAACACACTAACTTATTTATGTACGTTTTACACAAAACAGGAGCCTTCAGGAATGAAGACCTGAAGTTCACAGGGAAACCTGTGTATTTTTAAGGCTAGGATTGATAAAGAAGTGGAAGTCATGGAGAAATATGATTGGACAAGTCTGTGATCTAATGGTAATAAACTGGGGGGACTGACTTAGCAAAGCCTACTTGCTCAGATTCTTCTCCCTGTCCCTGTGTCTTCAGAGATAAGGATGTCCCTTTCCTCCAGGTATAGGGAAAGCACCTCTGGAATGAAGGTCTTATGGCCTGCCTCAGAAGAGAAGATCTGGGGAAAGCGAAAGTAACCCTCTTGCTTTTGCTCTTTTCTCAAGTGCCAAGGTACCATTATTTTGGGGTAGCATGTCCTGAACCCCATCAGTTCTCTAACGTCTGTCTCCAAAATGGATTCATTTCATCTTCATTGAAAATGGATCTGTTGAGACAAAATCACTCCCTCCAGATGATCTCTGTAGGTGCTACAGTGGTGCTGAGTAGTCCCTAGAATGATTGAACTCTTAGTCGAACTCTGTGTCACAGAAACCTGAGTATTCCAGGAGCACGGGGATAAAATCTAAGTCATTATATTTTTTAACAATGGCATCCAGAAAGCTGGGAAGCAACTACAAGCACTTAAATAATTTGCATTCCCTACAATTCAAACAAATAATCTAATTTTCAAATGGGAAAATATTTAAACAGACACTTCTCCAAAGAAAATATACAAATAGCCAACAAGCACATGACAAGGGGCTCAACATCATTAGACATTAGAGAAATATAAATCAAAACAACAATGAGATACTACTTTACACCCACCAGGAGAGCTATAATTAAGAAATAACAACAAAAAATAACAAGTGTTGAAGATGTAGTAAAAGTGGAACCCTCAAACATTGCTAGTGGGAAGGTAAAATGATGTAGTCAATATAAAAGCAGTGTGACAGTTACTCTAAAATTAAACAGTCACCAGACAACCCAGCGATTCCACTCCTAGGTATGTAGCCAAGAGAATTGGAAGCATATATTCACATGAAAATATGTACATACATGTTCATAGCAGCTTTATTCATAATAACCAAAATGTGGAAACAAGCCAAATGTCCATCAAATGATGAATGGATAAATCAAATGTGGTATATCCATACAATGAAATGTTATTTGGCAATAAACAGAAATGAATTACTGATACATGCTACAACATGGATAAAGCTTGAAAACATTACGCTCAGTGGAAAAAGACAGAAAAGACCACGTGTTGTATAATTCCATTTATATGAGATGCCTAGGATAGGCAAATCCATAGAAACAGAAAGCAGCTTAGTGGTTGCCAGGGCTGAAGGAGAGGAAAATGGGGAGTGACTGCTAATGAGTATGGGATTTCCTTTGGGACCTATAAAAGAGTTCCGGAATTAGATAGTGGTGATGGTTATTACACAACTTTGTGAATATACTGAAAACCATTGAATTGCATACTTTTAAATGGTGAATTTCATGATACGTGAATTGAATCTTCAAAAAAGAGAAAGAAAAATAATGGATGTCAAAATGAAAATGAGTTTTTTTCTCCCATAAGGTTGGGGGGAAAAATATATTACCCAGTGCTGTTAAGGATGAGGTGAACCAGAGACCTTATCACCAGTCAGAGGGAGGCTAAGTTATATGCATTTTGGGAAAACTGTTTAAAAGAGTACATCACATTTTTAATTTTTGATTTTTTTTTTTTCTTTTTTGAGACAGGGTCTCACTCTGTCAACCCAAGCTGGAGTGCATTGGCAGAATCGTGGTTCACTGTAACCTTGACCTCCTGGGCTCAGGTGGTCCTCCTACCTCAGCCTCCCAGGTTTGCTGGGACTACACGTGCATGCCACCATGCCTGGCTAATATTTTGTGTATTTTATAGAGACAGGTTTCACCATGTTGCCCAGGTTGGTCTCAAACTCCTGGGGTCATGCGATCTGCCAGTCTCAGCATGCCAAAGTGCTGGGATTACAAGCATGTGTCACCATGACTGGCCCAATTTTTGAAATTTAAATACCATTTGAGCCAACAGTCTTGGTGCAAGAAATTTATTCTCAACAAACGATTATAGATGCACACAATATTTATTAACCTGGGTGTTCATTATATCCTTGGCTCTAAGACTGCCAACAGAAAGAAAGCCGCATTTAAAAGAAAATACCGAGAGTCTTACGTAAATTACAGGTTCATTGCAACAGGGTATTCACATTCTCTGAACCCACTTTGTATAATTCATATAAATTATATTATATTCATTCAAAGTAGTATGTTCCGTGTAGCCAAATGAACAGTTTTGTGGGAGAACATATAATGACATGAAAAAAATGCTCACAATATTGTATATTGTTAATTGAAAGAAGTAGGTTACAAAACTGTATAATAGTATCTCATTTTTTTAATGTGCTCTCCTACACATAATAGAATGAGAAACACTAAAGTATTTGTAGTGATATTTTGGAAGGTAGAATTTTTTATGCAAACAATGAATTACTATCATATAAACTTATCATCTAAAATTGTATCTTGTTTATTTGCTTTTGTATTTATTATCAGTTTCCTTCCCCTAATATAACACAAGAAAACTTAGAGCAGAGATCCTTCTGACCTGTGCATTGCTGTATTCCAAGGACCTAACGGCACTAAGTGGGGCCTCAATAATTTGGTTTGCTTGTTTGTTTCTTTTTTGACAAATGAAGGAATGCATTATTTTCATCACAAAAAGCTGTTTTTGAAAGCTAAGTTCATCATCATCTATAGTATGGAGGGGCAGGTATCAGTGTAGTCAATGTCTGTGGAAGTCTTTCTTTTAACTATTTTACAATTAAAATCACATTAAACCCATTTCCTTATGAAAATCTCACAAAAATTTGCAAATTATTGTTTTCTAAAACCTAGAAAATAAAAATAATCTTATTAGTTCTTATTTTTGATGAACTTATTAGTTCTTATTAGTTCTCCAGATCTTCGTCATACTATCAGGTATGAAATAATGGAGTGAACCACTGTATTTTATCTCCACAAGAGGTAGTAAAATTACTGTCTACTTTTTGTGTTCTGATGACAGATTCTAATGTCACCTAATTGTGCTTTAGCACAGAAAATTATTTAGGTGACCTTTGTCCTTGACTTTTAAAAACAAATAAACAATAACAAAGATACAAAACTTCCAGAAATATCCAACGGCTTTTGTTGCATTTGGCTATTTTATTTTTAAATATTGTATTGTCACTCTAATAGATCACCAAGCTTCAATTATTCATTGTTCTCAGAAGGTGAATGGCCTTCTGCTGTGCATATTACCACTAGAGCTCCATCTCCTGTCAAATCAGCGGTGGCATTAAATACTCACAGGAGGCTGTACACAGTGGCTCACACCTGTAATCCCAGCACTTTGGAAGGCCAAGGGGGGAGAATCTCCTGAGGTCAGGAGTTCTAGACCAGCCTGGCCAACATGGTGAAACCCCGTCTCTACTAAAAATACAAAAATTAGCCAGGCGTGGTGGCGCACTCCTGTAGTCCCAGCTACTTGGGAAGTTAAGACGGGAGAATCGCTTGAACCCAGGAGATAGAGTGGCCCAAGACTGTGCCACTGCATTCCAGCCTAGGCAACAGAGTAAGAATCCTTCTCAAAAAAAAAAAAAAAAAATACTCATAGGAGCATTAACCTTATTGTCAACTGTACATGTGAGGGATATATGTTACTCACTCCCTATGAGAATCTAATGCCTGATTATCTGAAGTGGAGCTGAGGCAGAGATACTGGTGCTGGGGAGTGACTGCAAATACAGATTAACATTGGCAGAGAGATTTGGCTGCACAGAGACCATAGTAAATCAATTGCATGCAGAGTCATACCAAAACTCTATCAGTGAGTGGCAACGGACAAGCTGCATCTGGTGGCAGGCTTTAAATCAGACTCTGACACTTATTTTAGTCCACGGGTGATCCTCCCATTATTTTATTTACCACTTCGGTCTGTACCTCTTTCTTGCACTACATATTTGTCTCAGGCACAGTTTTGGTAAACCCACAAGCTAATCCTAGCCAAAATGAGTAAAAAACAAACGTCACTGGAAAACTTCTTTGAAAAGGGGGAAAGACCCAGTGATGTGACAGCAGAAGTCTCTAAGACTGCCAAAAGAAAGAAAGCCGCGTTTGAAAGAAAATACCGAGAGTCTTACTTAAATTACAAGTTCATTGCAACAGGGTATTCACATTCTCTGAACCCACTTTGTATAATATGTGGTGACTGGCTATCCAACGAAGCCACGTAACCTTAAAAACTGCTTCGTAACATGGAGACCAAGCATTAAAAGACAAGTCTTTGGAGTTTTTTTTTTAAAAAAGAAAACAATGTGAAGACTGAGGTGGGTGGATCACCTGAGGTCAGGAGTTCAAGACCAGCCTGGCCAACATGGTGAAGCCCCATCTCTACTAAAAATACAAAAATTAGTTGGGCATGGTGACAGGCACCTGTAATCCCAGCTACTCAGGAGGCTGAGGCAGGAGAACTTCTTGAACCCGGGAGGCACAGGTTCCAGTGAGCCCAGATGACACCACTGCACTCCAGCCTGGGCAACAGAGCAAGACTCTGTCTAAAAAAAGAAGAAAAGAAAACCATGTGAACATGAAGAACAGAAGCAATTTTCGAAGGCCACCACTTCATCAAATGTGTCTCCACTGAGAGCATCATTAGTGGCTAACTGCATTGCTAAAGCTAAGAAGCCCTTTACTATTGGTGAAGAGTTGACCCTGCCTGCTCTAAGGACATTTGCTGTGAACTTTTAGGAGAGGCTGCAGTTCAAAAGGTGGCACATGTTCTTCTTTTGGTTAGCACCATAACTAGACAAAATGATAAAATAGCAGACGATATTGAGTCACAATTTTAGAGAGTCACTGTGGTACACAATGCAGGTTGATGAGTCCAGAGATGTTGACAACAGGTGACAATGCTATGTTTTTCAGGAGGATGTGCACAAAGATATGTTGTATGCACTTTTGTTGCCAACCAACACCATAGCTGCAGAGCTATTCAAGTCTTTGAATGATTACATATCAGGAAAACTGCACTGGTCATTTTGTGCCAGCATATGTATGGACGGAGTGGCTGCCATGACTGATTCGCTTTGCGATTTCACTACTTGGGTCAAAGATGTCACTTCTGAATGTGAGTCTACACACTGTGCCATCCATACAGAAATGCTGGCTAGTCAAAAGCTGTCACCTGAACTTAACAACATTTTGCAGGATGTGATTGTAATTATCAACCACATTAAAGTACATACCCTTAACTCACATCCGTTCATACAGCTCTGTGAGGAGATGGATGCAGAGCACACAAGTCTTCTCTTATACACAGAAGTGAGATGGCTTCCTAAAAGTAGATCACTGGCCAGAGTTTTTGAGTTACAAGATCTGCTCCAGGCATTTAGAAAAAAGTCACCATGGGCAGCACATTTTAGTGACACAGAATGGGTCACAAAACTTGATTACTTTTGTGACATATTCAGCCTGCTTAATGAACTCAATCTGTCACTCCAAGGCAGAACAACAACTGTTCAAGTTGTAAGATAAAGTGGCTGCATTCAAAGCCAAACTAGGACTGGGCACAGTGGCTCAAGCCTGTAATCCCAGCACGTTGGGAGGCTGAAGCCGGCAGATCACTTGACGTCAGGAGTTCGAGATTAGCCTGACCAACATGGTGAAACACCGTCTATACCAAAAATACAAAAATTAGCTGGGCGTGGTGCACCTGTAGTCCCAGCTACTCGGGAGGCTGAGGCAGGAGAATTGCTCGAACCCAGGAGGGTGAGGTTGCAGTGAGCCAAGATTATGCCACTGCACTCCAACCTGGGTGACAGAGTGAGACTACATCTCAAAAAAAAAAAAAAAAAAAAAAAAAAAAAGCCAAACTGAAATTATGTGGGCAACAAGTGAACATTGGGGTTTCTGACATGCTTCAGACATTAGCAGAGATTTAGAAAGAGACTGAGTCAGGGCCTGCTTTCTCCCAGCTGGTGCATGATCACCTATCTGAGATTTCAAAGAGTTTGAGTATTATTTCCCAGTCACAAAAGACCTCCGAACTGGGAAGGAAAGGATCGGCCACCCATTTGTGAATAAGCCAGGGGAATCAACTTTGTCCATGCTGGAAGACGATCTGCTGCTGGAGATGGCAAATGACCGTGGCCTTAAATGTATGTTTGATCTGACTTCAAATCTCCATACATTCTGGATTAAAGTCATGGTGAAATATCGTGAGGTTGTCACGAAAGCATTGAAAAGCCCGCTTCCATTTCCAACATGTCGTCTTTGTGAAATAGAGTTTTCTGCAGTGACAGCAACCAAAATGAGATTACAGAGTAGACTGGACATAAACAACACATTTCAGGGGTCACTGTCTCCCATCATCCCTAAATGGGACCATCTAGTTGCAGGAAAACAAGCTCAGGGTTCCCACTGGTTCTACATTGTGGTGAGTTGTATAATTATTTCATTATATATTACAATGCAATAAAAATAGAAATAAACTGCACAATAAATGTAATGCACTTGAATCATCCTGAAACTATCCCCCACCCCATCCCCTGCCCCCTGCCATCCATGGAAAAATTGTCTTCCACAAAACCAGTCACCTGTGTCAAAAAGGTTGGGGACTGCTGATCTATGTGACTATAATAATCAAGGGACTAGTCTCAGCTCATAGACTGATTTTGCCTTCCCAAGATCAAACCCTAAGTTCTGAAAAATGAGAAAAATGAAAACTTCATGATGTTTTTTACTCTTAAATCATCTTTGCAGCTTCCCAGAGGGCCATTAGGCAACATTAGGCAACCACAAACAGCTGGGTTTTTTAACAACCTTTTTTTTTTTAGGAGATGGAGTCTCAGTCTGTTGTCCAGGCTGGAGTACAGTGGCACGACCTTGGCTCACTGCAGCTTCCACCTCCCAGGTTCAAATGATCCTTCTGCCTCAGCCCCCCTAGTACCTGGGATTACAGGCACGTGCCACCATGCCTGGCTAATTTTTATATTTTTAGTAGAGACGAGGTTTTTCCATGTTGGCCAGGCTGGTCTTGAACTCGTGACCTCAGGTGATCCACCCACCTTGGCCTCCCAAAGTGCTGGGATTACAAGCATGAGCCACCGCGCCTGGCCCAGGTTTTTTAACCTTTTAATGAGAAGGATGCTAGAAGTAATTATGTTTATTCATATGTTCTGTATCTTTTTAGCTCAACTTTTCTAAGAGCTGAATTGGAGGAGCTGTTTAATCAAAGGAGCTCAGTGTTTCCTACATTAATTTCATTCAAATAAATTGTTATTTATAATAAATATGTTACAAAGATGGCGCTTTACAGGAAGGCCCTGTTATTCTTTATCTTCTGTATAATGTGTTCAGATTACAGAGATTCTGATCTCATTGTTCATTTGTTCTTATTTAGATATTAATTAAAAGGGGCATCCTGACTCTCAATTCAAGGCTTTTTAAAAAATATGCCAATACTAGGAGGAAAAAACTTGCCATTTTAAGGCAACCTTGCAAGAAGCAAGAATTTGAATTTGCCTTTGGGACAGACTTCCATTGGTTGTGGAAACAAGTCCTCACCACCAATGTTGCCCCTGCTCTAAACAAAGTAAAAGACAAATGACAAACTGGGAAAATACACAGTGTCTTTGATATCAAAGCTAATGTTCTAAATACAAAAAATATATCTTAACTATCAATGAGAAAAGATCCATGGGCAAAGGCATATAAACATGCAGTTTGTAGAAAAAGAAATGTAAGTGGATTTTTAAAATGTGAGAAAAAGTACAAACTAAACCTAGAATGAGATCTATTCTTCTTCTACTCAGATGGGCACAGTTAAAAAGTTTAATAATTATAGCAATAGTATAAAGTAACAGTTACTCTCACTCTTGGTGGGAGGTCTAATCAGCAATACCTTTCAATACTTAAGATAAGTATACCTTTAGATCCAGGATTTTCCTTTCTGGAAATTTATTCTACAGACATATTCACACATATACCCAAAGATGTATGCACATATGTGCTTGAACTGCTTGTGGTTGCAAAAGACTGAAAATAAGCAATATAAATGGTTATCAATAGGGGCTAACAAAAAGAAATTATAGTAGAGACATTCATTTAATAAATTATTGAAAGCCTATCATTGCCAGATATAACTCTATAATTAACTTTGTTGTTTTTTAATAAATAAAGTAGACCTATATGTTATGGCTATGAAATGATCTCTAAGATATGTTGAAAAAGTAGAAAACAAGGAAAAAATGTAAGATATACTGCAGTGTCCATAATCTACTTCTATTTTTTGAAGGAAGACATACACACATACAGTATATATGCTTGCATAGACATAGATAATATTTCAGGAATGTCCACCTTAGGGAGAACTGGGGACTGAAGTCTACAGTCAAAGGAAGACTTCTCATTGTACTGTTTTTTGTTGTTTTTGTTTTTTTGCTGTTTTTGTTTTTTGTGTGTTTTTTGGAGACAGAGTCTTGCTCTGTCACCCAGGCTGGAGTGCAGTGGTGTGATCTCGGCTCACTGCAACCTCCGCCTCCTGAGTTCAAGTGATTCTTCTGCCTCAGCCTCCTGAGCAGCTAGAATTACAGGCACACATCACCACACCCGGCTAATTTTTGTATTTTTAGTAGAGACAGGTTGCACTATGTTGACTAGGCTGGTCTCGAACTCCTGACCTCAAGTGATCCACCCACCTTGGCTTCCCAAAGTGCTAGGATTATAGGCGTGAGCCACTGTGCCCAGCCTCATTGTACTGTTTTTGTACTCCTTGATTTTTTTTCACCATATACTTGCATTTTTTTCCTCTACTTAAATAGGTTATTTTAAAATATACGTAGTGAGGAAAATACAATAATTTGATATGAAATTTGTTAAGAAAAAAGAGAAAATGCTTCTTTTTTTTTTTTTTTTTTTCTTCAGGGGATGGTGTCTAGAGGTACTCAGAATGGTCCAGCTTTTGACCTAATGTTGTGGGCTTCCCCACAATACAGCCTCTAACACAACTATGCCATCCGAAACCCCTGGTAATATAATTGTCTACTTTTATACCAACCAGGTTGTAAAAGCACCAAAATCTGCATGCAGTGTGTGCCCAGGCCAACTTCATTGGGTTGGGGCTGTGAGGTATAAAGTTCTTATGAGATTGTCTAACAAAAACACATCAGCAGGGCCTACTGTTGTTCCACATGTGCTAAGTGTGTCTGTGACTGGATCAAGAATGCTTTCCTCCGAGGAGCTGAAGAGCGAAAGTGTTGAAGTCATGAGCACAGATTCAGAGAGTTACACTTAAAAATGAAGCTTTTTTGAGTAATAAATAATATTTTTTTAAAAATAAAAGAAAAAAATAAGTAAATCAGAAGGTCCAGAAAGTAAAGATGCCATGTATCATCTCTGGCCATGTCTTGTAGGAGTCCAGGGGACAGCTCTCCGGTGACATCTGCACTCCTATCTTATCCTTCCCACTGGAAAAATGGCTACACTCATATATTGAGAGAAGACCTCGAGAAGAATCCCTTCATCTATTTTTTGCCTTGCTACTCCAAGTTGGGCTATCAGGTATTTTAGGTTTCAGTTCCACTATTAGAGGTGGAACGTATGGTACCAGAGCCTACTGAACATGAAAACATGAGGGCCTAGAAATTGGCCGCATCATGGTATATAAGAGATAGCATAGGTTGATTTAATGCAATTCCCCAAATATTCACAAGTGCACATTGAGAATTCTCCAGTGAGAAGATGTCCCTGGACTTTCTCATGCAGTTAGTCTTAAAATTGGTGGTTTCTTCTTTTAAATGCATTATTTCTTTTCTGTTTCTTTCTTTCTTCTTCTTTTTTTTTTTTTTTTTTTTTTTTTTTTTTTTTTTTTTTTTTTGAGACAGTGTCTCACTTGCGTCACCCAGGCTGGAGTGCAGTGACACCATCTTGGCTCACTGCAGCCTCTACTACTCACCTCAGGGCTTAGGTGATCCTCCCACCTCAGCCTTCTGAGTAGCTGGGACTATAGGTGTGGGCCACCATGCCTGGCTAATTAAAAAAAAATTTTTTTGTAGAGATGGTTTTCACCATGTTGCCCAAGTTGGTCTCAAAGTCCTTGGCTCAAGCCATTAGCCCATCTGGGCCTCTCAAAGTTGCTGGGATTACAGGTGTGAGCCACTGTGCCAGCTGTATTTTTTTTAAGATATAGAAATACTTTATAATATGAGCTTAAGTCTATTTTTCTTTTGAACACTTTTATTGACAAATTGCATTAGATTTGTTTTTATTCTTTTTGTTATTATATTTTAATTAGTTAAGAAACATATTAATTCAATATCTTTGTTAAAAAAATGGAGGATTACAGATAATAGTGAGAGTATCCTTTAGACTCCACCCACAACCACTGTCACTTCTCCTCACATGAAACCACTTTTCTCAGTTTGGTGTGTATCATTTCAGACTTTCTTTGTGCATTTATATACATAAATGCACCCACAGAGAAGAAACTATTGTTTTGTGTGGGTGTCCATGTTTGTATATATAAATGGTATAATAGCATTCTTATCTTTCAGCAGCTTGCATTTTCGCTCAATATATATAAGTTTTTCCATGTTAGTTAAGTCTGGCTCTACCTTGCTCATTTCAACTGCAGCAGAGAGTATTCCAGAGTATGGCATATCTGCGCCACATAATGCAGCATCGATGTACATGCAGGTTGCATACAAGTCTTTGCTATTATGAACAGTGATGGAGTGACCATCTTTGCATTTGCCCCTGTGTGCATGTATTTGAGTTATTCTCCAGAGGCACTACTCACGAATGAATTCACTGGGTCCCGGCATATTCCATTTTAAGAGACACTGTCAAATTCACCTCCAAAAGAGCTGTACTGAGTTATAGTTCCACCAACAGTGCTCACATCTTTGTAGAGGTGTCATTCTTGCCAAAATCTTAATGTCATAAATTTGAGAATGCTAATTAGTAGAATAGATGACAAAATTAAAATGTAAGAGCCTTTCTACAAGCTAAAAGGTTAGGATAAAATTTGTGATGTAGATATAAATATAAATAAAGTTCTACATCTAAGTTAAAAAAAATCTGTTTGGCAAGTATAACATGGCAGAAACTGGCTTGGTAAAAAGTCACATAAAAGTGATCACATGGTTAGTAGAGGCCAAAAGGGTAAAGCTACCGTGTAAAAAGCTAACATAACTGGGTTTCCTTAATAGATGTTTAGTGACCAGATGATATGACGTTGTAATTCCTCCAAATAGATCACATTTGGAACATTCACATCTTAAGGGGACATTGACAAGACAGGTGGTTTTCAAAAGAGGGCAACATTGGCTACCATATTCATGTTTTGTGATAATTGTGCAGATTCCCATGTATCATCAAGTGCTTTTTTTTCGAAGACTGAATAAGAAGAGTATGTTATAGCATGACCGGGTGCAGTGGCTCACGCCTGTAATCCTAGCACTTTGGGAGGTTGAGGTGGGCAGATCATTTGAGGTTAGGAGTTCAAGACCAGCCTGGCTAACATGGTGAAACCCCGTCCCTCCTAAAATACAAGAATTTGCAGGGCATGGTGGCGGATGGATGCATGTAATCTCAGCTACACAGGAGGCTGAGGCAGGAGAATTGCTTGAACCCAGGAGTGGAGGTTGCAGTGAGCCAAGATCGAGCCACTGCATTCCAGCCTGGGAAACAGAGCGAGACTCCCTCTCAAAAATAAAAAATAATAATGAAAGAGCGCGTTACAGCAAAAAGTCATAGAAACACTTTAGAGCTCCAGATAGAGAATCTACTTATTATGAACCCTTTCTTTATTGACCTTTCTAGATACAGGAGAATTGGTCACCACAGGGTTTTTCCATCTCTGCAGCACTAAGATTCTTTATTTTTCCTTGGAAATACTTCTACATTCCCAGAAATGTTCTCAAACATCAGTAGCTTTAACCTGATGACATATGGTCAAACAGCACAGCCTACCAGATTCAGAATATTATTAACTTCAACCCACCAGAAGAGGCTGATTATAGTCAATGTCGGTTTGTGTTCAGAAGAGAGGACTAATTTTTTTTTCTTTCATCACTGAGGAAGCATTAGCTTTGTCTGCAATCCAAGTTTACTATACCCTTAGCCAAAACTATGACTTTGTTTGTGACTTTCCAGCCAATGACATCAAGCCTGACCTACAGCAATCACTCCCAGGAAGGAAAAGGTCATTTGAACACTTCAGCCTCTAGTCATTAGGGAATACAAAATTTCATCTCAACTTAGTCTTCTTAAGGTTAAGGTCTTCTCATGAAAGTAACACAGAAGGAATGAGTAGTGATTTTTTAAAAAGCGGGAATGGGATTTGGTTAGACTTGAAAATATCAAATGTTTTCACAGTATCCATTCTATGATAACAAAATACATTTCATTAACTCTCCAAAACAATAAGCTATCTGAAAGCTAATGTTTTGACCAGTAGTTTACTAATAAAGTAATGAAGTTACAGTAAAGATTACATTTAGAATATGTTGGAATTCAAATAGGCTGATTTAAAGTTAATGTTTTCACTATCTATGTAAAAAGCAAAAAAACACTTCAAGTACTACAAAGACAACTTTTTTTTTTTTTTTGAGATGGAGCCTTGCTCTGTCATCCAGGCTGGAGTGCAGTGGCATGATCTCGGCTCACTGCAACCTCCGCCTCCCGGGTTTAAGCAATTCTCCTGCCTCAGCCTCCTGAGTAGCTGCAATTACAGGCGTGCACCACCATGCCCGGCTAATTTTTGTATTTTTAGTAGAAACGGGGTTTTGCCATGTTGGTCAGGTCAGTCTTGAACTACTGATCTCGTGATCCGCCCACCTCAGCCTTACAAAGTGTTGGGATTACAGCCATGGGCCACCGTGCCTGGCCCAATTATTTTTAAACTCTAGCAATATACACATACATGATCAGCAAACAATTCTAATTTCTAGTTTTTCTTATTTATTTATTACAGAACATCTGGAAATCTCTCTACTTTGCATGTCTTTTTTAAAAAAAATTTGGGATGACTTGCCTATTAAAAGACATAAGAAAGAGAGTTTTAAAATTAAAATGAGCAGCATAATGCACTTATAGGACAAAATTAATTGTACCAGGAGCCAGATCTTTACCTTAATTGATCACTAAAGTTAGCTCTAATATTCCTGGCAGACAAGGCAATAAGGAAAATAAGACATGTTCTAAAATTTGTACCGTTTGATAAAAACTCACTGGAAAATAAACTCTTTCCTAGCATCAATTCTCTTATAAACTTGTTGAATGGCTCCTTACAAAAGAAGTAGTAACATAAGGGCATATGTCTTGGACTGTAAATTTGCAAAAGATTAAGAAAATATTCTTCATATCATCTTAATAAAAGCCAAAGATTCAACATTCAATCATAATTTTGTAACAGTATTTCTTCAGGGGATTAAAGTAATGAAGTTCAAGAACATTGCATTCTGTTTAATTAAGACAAGGACAGATTATAGGAAATATAGAAGAGTATTTGATTATATGTCCCTTAGATTATCTCTCTCAAACATTAGTTACCTTGTGTCCAATTATATACTTGTTATTTTTATGCCTGTAAGAATGTTCATGAAGATAAACACAAAGAAGAAAATATTGTCATTCTAATCCCCAGCCAAAAATTATCATTAGAACATTTTGCTGACATATTCTTCATAGAGAGACGAATAGATAGATAGATATAGATAGCTTTTTATGAAACTCCATCATATTAAATACACTACTTTATCACCTTATTTTCTATTTACCAATATATTATGAACATTTCGATTGTTTTTCTATAGCTTTATTCTTAATGCCATCATATTATTTCATTACATGGATATACCATAGCTTATTTCATATAGTGTCTGTGGACATGTAAGTAATTCTAAACTTTTTCATT
Source organism: Macaca thibetana thibetana (assembly GCF_024542745.1). Taxonomy (NCBI): domain Eukaryota; kingdom Metazoa; phylum Chordata; class Mammalia; order Primates; family Cercopithecidae; genus Macaca; species Macaca thibetana. Next base: position 66,792,079 of record NC_065582.1, read on the forward strand.
CTATCTTACTGCATAATTTTGATTACTTTCTTAGGATTAATTCCTTGCTTTTTTTTTTTTTTTTTTTTTTTTGAGATGGAGTCTCACTCTGTCACCCAGGCTGGAGTGCAATGGCACGATCTTGGCTCACTGCAATCTCTGCCTCCCGGGTTCAAGTGATTCTCTCACCTCAGCCTCCCAAGTAGCTGGGATTACGGGCACCGCCATCATGCCCAGCTAATTTTGGTATTCTTGTGGAGATAGGTTTAACCATGTTGGCCAGGCTTGCCTTGAACTTCTGACCTCAGGTGATCCTCCCACCTCGGCCTCCCAAAGTGCTGCATGAGCCACCACACCCGACCTAATTCCTTGCCTCTATGTCCCTTTGATTTTCTTTTCACAGGCCTCATTGTACTTGTAATTATTTATGTAATGTCTAGTCATTTGATAGAGTGTAATTCCCAGTCTTTGACATAGATGTTCTATAAATACTTTCGATTAAACAATGGAATGTTTTTAAACTTTGGGGTACATTTTATCAAGTAGTCTGAAGAAGGTATGTCGACTTAAACCTTTCCTAAAAGCATCATGAGAGTCTCTTTCTCCACATTCTCTTCACCGTTAGGCATTGTCTTAAAACAATCTTTAGACAACTTGACGTGCAGAAAGTGGTAGTTCATTATTGGCTTAATTTGAATTTTAAAATTACTATAGAATTTAAAAATTACTTAGAACTTTTTTTCATGAGTTTCTTGGACATTTATATTTCTTGTTTTGTGACTTGTTAGATTTAAATCTGCCAAGTGCTAGGAAATAGTCATTTCAATGTTATCCAAAAAGTGCCTAAACACCAGTGTTCGAAGCAATACTCCCTGGTTTAAGTTTCCATAGAGACAGGAAACAACTTTAGACTATAAAAGTTTAAAATTTTGCCTTGCAGTCTTGAGAAGAAAGATTGTCATTTTGCACAGAGATGGACCACTGTGGTTTCCCTGAGCTGGACAGCTGGGGAATAGATAAGAAATCCCAGTTAGGTACTCTTACCTTCGAATCGTTCTTTCCTGCTCATCACATTTGTCAGGTAGCATGTATCTTTTTTTTTTTTTTTTTTTTTTTTGAGATGGAGCCTCGCTCTGTTGCCCAGGCTGGAGTGCAGTGGTGTGATCTCTGCTCACTGTAAGCTCCGCCTCCCGGGTTCAAGAGATTCTCCTGCCACAGCCTCCCAAGTAGCTGGGAACTACAGGTGCCCGCCACCATGCCAGACTTTTGTATTTTTAGTAGAGACGGGGTTTCACCATGTTGGTCAGGCTGGTCTCAAACTCCTGACCTTGTGATCTGCCTGCCTTAGCCTCCCAAAGTGCTGGGATTACAGGTGTGAGCCACAGCACCCAGCCTTGTCATGTAACATGTATCTTTAAAGGAACAAAGGAGAACATATATATTGACCATTTTCTTTGTGAATTAAAGTGCTTATTTGAATTTCTTTTGTTCTTGATGTGTTTGTTTTCCTTCAGAATTTTCTGTTTACCCTCATTTCCTGATCCACTTAGAATAAATCCTAGTGTGCCCTCATTATCCACCTCAGTGATACTGAATACTACTCATGACATCAGTGTGTAGGCTGCAAATGGCTGCAAAAAGTACCTAACACTTGAGGAGTTAGTCATGCAATTTGTGTGGTCCTGTCTTCACTTAAAACCATCAAATGAAAAAAAAAAAAAAAAAAAAAGCAAAAAACACACACAAAAAGCTATACTCATATAGAGCAAAATGATACAGATTTCTTTATTTTGGTGCAGCTGCTGAGGAGCATCATTTCCCTTGAGAATCTATAATCTAATTCATGACCATAAATCATAGATTATGGCTTCTGATGGATGGGGCATCAGTGTCTAAGATCAGTTCATTCTGCTGTTTCCAGAAGATGTCCCAACATATAAAACACTCAAAGAGTAAATGCAAGCTGACACTTCAAGATGCCTTCCTAGAGGTATACTTTCAATCTCACTGTTCACATAAATGAAAACGGTGTATGATAGCAATTACCCAACTCCTTTTACAAACTAGGAAGAGTTCATGATGCTGAAACAAATATCTTTTCTTTAAGAGTCAGGGAAAGAAGAAAGGCTGTGTGTTCAAGGAATTGACACTGTATAATCAAGACACATTCACAGGATATGGCAATAAGATCTGTTATTGCCCCTTTGGTTCTCTCAGGAAATTCTACCATATTGTCTTAGTCCATTAACTCTTTCATTTGGTCTCCAATTTCCTTAAACTTCCAATAACCTCCACTCTTAGTTGACCTCGCTTTGCTTCTTATTTCTTTTCTTTTCTTTTTTTTTTTTTTTTTTTTTTTTTTTGAGACAGTCTCACTCTGTCACCTGGGCTGGAGTGCAGTGGCACCATCTTGGCTCACTGCAACCTCTGCCTCCTGAGTTCAAGTGATTCTCCTGCCTCAGCCTCCCAAGTAGCTGGGATTACAGGTGCCCGCCACTACACCCAGCTAATTTTTTGTATTTATAGTAGAGATGGGTCTTCACCATGTTGGCCAGGTTGATTTCGAACTTCTGACCTCGTAATTCGCCCACCTCGGCCTCCCAAAGTGCTGGGATTATAGGTGTGAGCCACTGCGCCCAGCCCCCTTCTTCTTATTTCACTGAGATAATGGAATCAATCAAAAGAGAATTTCCTCAACTCTCCACCATCAAATAGCTAACCCACTGCGTCTGTTCCCATACATTCGACCTGGCGCTGGACCTGCCCTCTGTTACTGCAGATTGAGACCTCCCGTCCCTACCAAGACCTAAATCCAATTAAGAGTTGGGTACACATTTTCTCTCCTTTACTGAAGGACTTTGCTGATGCAACTCTGCTTTCTCTACCATCAGTTCTTTCCTTCTAATAGCTCATTCTCATCAGCATAAAAATATGTACCTATTTTTCCTATTTTCAACAAAGCTCCTCCCTCCCCTGACCTCACACCCCTCGTCCAGATACTACCCCATTTTCTGCGTCTCTGTACAGCAAAATTCCTCAAGAGTTGTCTAATAGCTGCCTCTTGTTCTTCCACCCATTTGTTCAGCTTTTTTAAGCCTTTGATTTCACTTATTGCGTAAGCAATTTTATAACAACGGAAGTAATGAATACAAAAAAGACATCACCCACATTCCACTAGCCTAAGACATCAGTTTTTCTTGTTTTATTTGTACATTGGCTTATGCCCTTTTTTGTGCTATTGCAATCATAGTCTAGGAATATTTTCATATGCTACTCTCATTATTTAACATTATAATTTCCTTTCTTGCTACATAATTTATAGACTTAGTATTTTAAGAATTAAATATTATCAAGTTGATATGTGTATAGTTCATTTCACCATCCTCATATTTTAGGTCATTTATATAGTATTTTGCCAGTGCTATAAATACTGCTGTGGTTAAGCACATCATGTACATAAGTTACCAAATAGCTTTTGTGCAAATTGTTTGTTCATATATATTGTAGAAGAATCTTTTAAAAATCTTTTATAAAGTGGTATAACTGTCCCATGCAATAGTGGCTGGTATTCTATCTACTATTGAAAAGATAGTTAAGACCTATATAGTAGGCTGGACGCTGTGGCTCATGCCTGTAATCCTAGCACTTTGGGAGGCCAAGGCGGGCAGATCACAAGGTCGAGATTGAGACCATCCTGGCTAACGTGGTGAAATCCTGTCTCTACTAAAAACACAAAAAAGCTGGGCGCGGTGGCATGCGCCTGTAATCCCAGCTACTGGGGAAGCTGAGGCAGGAGAATTGCTTGAACCCCGGAGGCAGAGGTTGTAGTGAGCCAAGGTCACGCCACTGCACTCCAGCCTGGGCGACAGAACGAGACTCCATCTCAAAAAAAAAAAAAAAAAAAAAAAAAGAACCTATATAGTATCACATCCCATTGGAGCCAGGATGGGTAGGATAGTTACCTTGTTTACCTTGTTTCCTTCCTAATTACACCTCACCACCGTTCCTTCAAGCCCTGCTAGCATCGGTCATTCAGTGGTGACCTCTACCATTAAGGTTTTCTAGTCCAGAAGCTGACTCAGTGTCCATGTTCCGGCATGCCCCACACTTTATGAGACCACAACACTCTCCCAAGAACTGTCTGACCATGCATTACTTTTGTAGCATCACCTAACTGGACCTGTGTATTCTGCAACTCGGCAAGCATTCAGCCAAGGAACTAGATGCAAGTCACTCTATCTTGCAAGCACCTTTAATCTCTGTACATCTCTTCAAGGCCTTCTCACCAGGAATACTGTACTCCTCAGGGCCTAAAAATCACCTTTCCACTTCCCCAGCTCTCTCTTTCTGTAGACTGGGAGGAAGGGGAATGTTGGTTGGTATGCCCATTGTAAGTCCTGCAGGGATATTCTGACAACTTGGCTTTCTGGTGTCTATCTTATGAGATAACATTTAATATCTGTCCCCCGAACCCTAAGTTTGGGCCTAGCGTAAATTCCACCACTTCTGACTAATAAGATAAGTTACAGTTAGAGACTGCTGCAGTTTGAATATTGGTCCCCTTCAAAACTCATGTTGAAATTTAATCCTCGATGTGGCAGTATTGAGAGGTGGGGCTTCTCGTAAATGGATCAATCCATTAATAGATTAATGGGTTAGAATAGGAGAGGGGCTGGTAGCTTTTTACGAAGAGGAAGAGAGAACTGAGCTAGCACACTCAGCCGCCTAACCATGTGATGCCTGCCTTGCATTACCTCTGGTCTCTGCAGAGAGTCCCCATCAGCAAGAAGGCCCTCACCAGATGCAGCCCCTTGATCTTGAACTTTTCAGCCTCTAAACTGTAAGAAAGAAATTCTTTTATATACATAAGGATATATATACACACACATACACACACATAATATGTTTTATATAATATGTTGTTATATCTATTCTGTTACATATATAGCAACAGAAAAGGACCAAGACAGTTACCTTTTGCCATTCCTACAATCAAAGCTTTGTCACTCTAATTTAGGTGCAGTTCCTGTAAATAGTTGATGTGGCAGGGGTCTTCTGTTCACTTGCTCCTCTGGATCCACTATCCACCCTTCTGCTGCCTGCTGTCTGCCTGAAGAGGCTGACCTGGAGGGACTACACCAAATTCTACCCTTGCACTCTAGCTTGACCAAATGCAGAAGAAGAGCAAGGTCAATTCTCAGCTCCTTCCCTGTGATGTCCCCTAGGGACAGCTGTGACATCAACTAAAGGTCACGGCTCCTCTCTGGATGGCCTCCTCTATAAGAGTCTTTCCTTCCAGGTTCTAGTAACCACATCCTCCCCTTGTGCTTTGGGGCCTAGGAGAGAATAATTCTGCTGGGATTAGCCCCAGTATAACACTATGCTTTGTTGTTCTAGTGCCCTCTCATACCTTCCTAAGTAAATCTTCTTGGAATTATCCTACTTTTGATTATGTAATCTTGTTGAGACCCTGTCAGTATATAATTAAATTTACAGTATATAATTAAACTGGATTTTCAAATTCAGTCTAAGAGGTTTTGCTTTTTGATAGAATTTTACTTAGACAGTAAAAATTTATACAATTTTATTTCTTGTACATTTTTATACATTATTTTCTTTTTAGCTCCTTTGCTTACTTTTTAAATTTTCTTTTTATTTCATTTCTCCTGTCCTTATAAATTGGAATTGTTACTATTCACCTCTATTTTATTACTCATTGCTTTCCCAACTTTAACAGTTACATTTATATTTATACATGAAAATTAAAAATTATGACCTCCAACTTGCTCACTCCCTGACATATAGTTTTCAATTCTAATAACAGTTGTCTTTTAGCTTCTAATTGTCATGATTAAACTCATGTATTTCTATTGATACATCACAAATTAAATAACAACTTTGACTTCTTACCATGCTAGATTACTAGTTCTGTGTTTCTCTATTCCTTCCATTGAAAAAACCTTTAGAACATTTAGCTACCCATGTCTCCCTATTGCCCAAATCTCAAGTTTGGGTAAGATAATTATAGGATTTCAATCCCTGACTATTAGCAAGTTTTCCCTCACAGAATGTCTCTGCTGTTTCAAAATTCTTAACATAGTATAATTCCCAGTTAACTATCATCCATTTATTTATTTATTTATTTTGGAGGCAGAGTCTTGCCCTGTCACCCAGCCTGAAGTGCAGTGGTGCAATCTTGGCTCACTGCAACCTCTGCCTCCTGGTTCAAGTGATTCTCCCACCTCGGCCTCCCAAGTAGCTAGGATTATAGGCATGCAGCACCATGCCCTACTAATTTTTGTATTTTTAGTAGAGATGGGTTTCACCATTTCACTATGTTGGCCAGGCTGGTCTTGAACTTCCAACCTCAAATGATCCGCCCACCTCGGCCTCCCAAAGTGCTGGGATTATAGGCGTGAGCCACCATGCCTGGCACATTTAGATTTAATTGTAAATATTATGAGTCATTATTCATCAATGTTTCTTGAATTTCTTATCTTTCCTATCATAAAATTTAATTTTCTTTGGTTAGAGAATTTTCTCAGAGATATATGGGTAGAATGTTTTTAGAGCCCTTGTAATATGCAAAAACTTTTTTAGTTTGATCTCACATGTGATGATAAATTTCATGATGTAGAGATATTGCCAATATACCATGTACTGTAAATGTAAATGCAATTATCTGGTTCAACCAAGGTTGTAGATAAGAAGTCTGTTACTAGTCCAGTTGTTTTTCCATTGAAAATTACCATTGAAAGTTGTCTGTTCTTTGCATAGAAGCATATATGATTTTCCACTATGATGCCAATTGCTATTTTTTAGTTCCATCATTCCTTCCCCGTTTATTAGTTGGCATATTATATTGTAAGGAAAAGCTTTCTTTTTCCTTTAGTTATTAATAGTATAAATTCATAGTATGGATTCATGGATTAATAGATGATTATTTTATTCAATAGGCAATATCTGTTTCTGATACTCTTTTTTTAACTTAAAAAATTTTTTTTTTGTTTCTTTTTCTTTTTTAGAATTTTTAAATTTTAAAAATTATTTTGAGACAGTCTTACTCTGTCGCCCAGGCTGGAGTGCTGTGGCATGATTTTGGCTCACTGCAACCTCTGCTTGGCGGGTCCAAGCAATTCTTGTAGGCACTCCCAAGTAGCTGGGTGTTTCCGTCATTCTGTATTGATGGTCAAATTGTCCCAGATTTGGCTAGTGGAGACTCCTTCAGGATGGTTTTTATGTTCTTTTGACATATTCCCATCATTCTTTGAATACTCCTTTACTTTCTAACACACACATAGATGTTCTACACTTCTCTTGTACTTTTCTTAATCAGGTATTTCTTCAAAGAGCTCTGGTGTTTTGTTTGTTTCTTTTCTTTTCTTTTCTTTTTTTAGAGGGAGTCTCGCTCTGTCGCCAGGCTGGAGTGCAGTAGCACAATCTCGGCTCACTGCAACCTCCGCCACACAGGTTTAAGCAATTCTCCTGCCTCAGCCTCCCAAGTAGCTGGGATTATAGGTGCCCACCACCACGCCCAGCTTACTTTTATATTTTAGTCAAGACGGGGTTTCACCACATTGGCCAGGATAGTCTCGATCTCTTGACCTTGTGATTCGCTTACCTTGGCCTCCCAAAGTTCTGGGATTACAGGCATGAGCCACCACACACAGCCACCTTTTTTTTTTTTTTTTTTTTTTTTAATTGCAGAGAATGATGTTTAAAAACTGAGATCTGGGCCAGGTGCGGTGGCTCACACCTGTAATCCCAGCACTTTGGAAGGCCAAGAAGGGCAGATCATGAGGTCATGAGTTCGAGACCAGCCTGGCTAACATGGTGAAACCCTGTCTCTACTAAAATACGAAAATACTCTGGGCATGGTGGCAAGCACCTATAATCCCAGCTACTTGGGAGGCTGAGGCAGGAGAATTGCTTGAACCTGGGAAGCAGAGGTTGCAGTGAGCCGACATTGCGCCACTGCACTCCAGCCTGGGCAACAGAGCCAGACTCTGTCTCAAAAAAAAACAAAAAACAAAACAAAAAAATTCCTGAGATATGGACACTAGGTATGCTAAACATTAAAGCAATGGCATTGCTCTCAGGCCTGCCCAATGGAAAGAGCTAGAAAATACATAATATATGTCTACATATATGTATGTATACACACATATTGTGGAAAAGACAAAAACACTGATTAAAATATTCCTATTTTAGTCTTACACACCACCAAGTTTATTCTACTTTTCTCCTTTTCCATATTTGTAACTCCTTTTTCTAAAACTGAGAAGCTTTGTTCCCATTACTTGAAACTATTTGTTTATTGGATCAACCCCCAATGTGATCAATCTCCTCTCATCACCACTGCTCACCTCATTTGGCTTCCAGCATCCCATCATAGGTGGCTGCCCCCTGCTTGGATGCTTTCCTTATCTTGCGTGGGTGTGCATGCCATGACAGCACTGCCTTCCCTACTCAATGCAGATGCTGTTCTCATTCCTCCTGGGCTCCAGCATCTGGTGCTGGGCCACTAACCTACTCCCCAGAACCAAATTATTTAGGCAAGAAATAAAGAGGGTAGGCAATGAGGAAAACAAATTATCTATCTCTTTATATCTATATGTATATGTTTATGTATATCTATATTTATACCTATATATTCGAAAACTTCCATCACATTTGATGCCCTTTCTTTAATTACTTAGTTTATCATTTTTCTTATTACCAAAGTAAGACAGACAAGCAATGCAACACTGACAAGCAAAAAGAAGAACATAAAGAGTAGTACTAATCAGGGCCAGCTTCACAGGTGTGTGACTTGTACAGCTGCACAAGGACCTGTGCTCAGAAGGTTTATGCTTTGTTGTCATCCTGAAATTCTTCATAATTTTTGAACAAGAATCCCTGCATTTTCAATTTGCTTCTATGTTCCTTTCTAGGAAAGTATACATATGTTTATGATTTTATCTTATTTTATTTTTATAGAGACGAGACATAGTCTTGCTCTGTCACCCAGCCTTGAGTGCCGTGGTGGGATGATGGCTCACTGCAACCTCGAATTCTTGGGCTCAAGTGATCCACTCACCTCAACCTCTTGAGTAGCTAGGATTACAGTTGTGTGCCACCGTGCCCAGCTAATTTTTTAATTTTTTGTAGAGATGGACGGGGTCTCGTTATGTTGCTGAGGTTGGTCTTGAACTCCTGGGCTCCAGGGATTCTTCTGCCTTGGCCTCTCAAAGTGTTGTGATTACAGGTGTGAACCACTGTGCCTGTCCTGTTTATGTATTTTAAAATGAAATCATACTGTGCATATTTTGTTACCTGCTTTGTTCAGCTGAAAGTTTTGTTCCATATATCAATACAGTGTATCTTCAGCATCATCATACGAATGTATCTTTAATTAATTTAACTAAATTACTTCTTATTGGATATATAATTTCTAGCTTTTCAACATTACATGAGCAAGGGATTTGGGTATCAGGTAGATTTGGTTTAAAATTCTTCCTTCATCACTTACTAATTATATCATCATAAAATAAATTCAACTCTCCGAGCCTCATAGCTAATTTTTTTTTTTTTTTTTTTTGAGACGGAGTCTCGCTCTGTCGCCCAGGCTGGAGTACAGTGGCCGGATCTCAGCTCACTGCAAGCTCCGCCTCCCGGGTTTACGCCATTCTCCTGCCTCAGCCTCCCGAGTAGCTGGGACTACAGGCGCCCGCCACCTCGCCCGGCTAGTTTTTTGTATTTTTTAGTAGAGACGGGGTTTCACCGTGTTAGCCAGGATGGTCTCGATCTCCTGACCTCGTGATCCGCCCGTCTTGGCCTCCCAAAGTGCTGGGATTACAGGCTTGAGCCACCGCGCCCGGCCCATAGCTATTTTTTAAAAGCATTAAATGAAATACTCCATACAAAGCACTTAGTTCCTGGTACATAGTAAGTGTTTAGTTAAATTTTCTTCAGTTTCCTCAGTTGTAAAATGGGAATACCCATAATATCTATCTCAGGGGTTCTTGTGAGAATTAAATGAGTTACTATATGTAACGTACATATAGTAAGCATTCAGCAAATGTTCATAACAATATGATTACAACTATAAACCGATTCAGAGCTTATTGACTGATAATGAACTATCAGTTAAAAGGCCAAAAAGTTTTTTGAAAAAGCAAACTCTAAACGTTTATTTATCAATAGCCAAAAATGCTTACAAAAAAAATTTTTTTTTGGAAAAGTTTCTTCGACCCAAAAATCTGGAATCCAGAGAGATCATGTGGCCAAGCCTCAGTTCACTCTGATGAGTTTCCGGAACACACTGGATAGTTGTAATCTTATTTAAATTACTAAGCCCTTTTCAGTCATGCCACTAATTCTCTTTTGTTTTGTTTTGTTTTGTTTTAACCAGAATAATATTCCCTCTTCATCTGTGTTTCCTAGAATGAAGAAAAATAATATTTTTCTTTTACCAGTTCCCTATCACTCCTTTTATTTAGTTGTCAGATATATTTTGAAATAAATTCTTATGTTTTTAAAATTATTCTCTAGCAGTAGGCATTTAGGATATTTGTTGGCATATCTGAACCTAGGCCAACATTTTCATTGCTGCATATTTTGAATATCTTCAATAAATTTTAAATGGTTTCTTTCCATCCTATTCTCTTCTCCGGGAGCCACATCCTACAAGTCCTGACATGCCCTGTGCAGGGAGGCCATGGGTGGGGAAGCGATGTAGGGATTCCCCTAACAAGACTGAAACTGAAACTTCTAAAAACTCCTCTTGATTTCTGTCCACATTTATTTTCCATTTGCCTTTCTGGCACCCTTCCTTCTTTTTACTGAACTTCTCATCCTCCAAATGTCCCCAAGATAGGGCCTACACTTTGCCACACCCTCTTGACTGTGGCAGGAGTGTGTATTCTCTTCTAAAAACCTCCTTGTTTCAGAAGCTCCAGTCAGAGGCATCCGTTGCCTCAGGGAGGATTAGAATTATTAAATCAGGAATGCAAAAAGAAAGAAATAATTATTGTTCAGCTTTTGTGATTTAAGAATAGACTTTTGAAACCCACAGCTGAGACAACAGTTTGTGAAGGAAAAACAAAAATCAAGGCTGTTGAGAAAGAAAAGGTTTTTTTAGTTTCAAATAGGAAAATCACCAGGCATGAAGTTTAACCTGAACAATACACTGTAAAGAAGGTAGATGAAGAAGCATTGCCCCAGCAGAGGGAGGAAAGCAGCTCAGGGGAAGTGGCTGGCATGGGAATCTGAGAGGGGGCACATTCATTTCCTTATGGGGTTGAAACTCTGGAAGGTACCAGAAGAGAATCTCCCAATAAGTTTTCAGAATTCCAAAACTGGGGGAGCCTCATGTACCAAGATGTAGTTCAGGAATGGTTGTAAGTCTCAAAAGAAGATGCACACACAGCCTAATGTAACCTCATACACCCTATTCACCCAGCAAGTGATAGGAGAGTAGTCAGTGCTTTCCAGGCTCCAGGAGAGGAGAGAGAGAGACTGACTGACAGAGAGAGAGACAGAGAGAACCTATTGGGATCTCAAGGCTGGGATGTGGAGGTGCTACAGTGTTGGCTACATTTGTGGATCACATGAATTGTCAGGTACGTCTCAGTTGATGACGGCCAGCTGAGGACCAAATGGGTCAGCACATCTGTGCAGAATTTATCCCTTTATCTGCTGATAAATGGATACTGTTGAATGACATAGTGGTGACACAGTGATGGAAGACCAAATACTCAGAACACTGGCCCAATGCCTGGACATCTTGAAAGCTCTTTCTAGTAGACACTATTGGTCTCACCCATTTCCTTTATTTGACCAGCACACCCATCCCCAGCTGTTGTAAATGTTGGCTGATAATAGCTGACAGGGCTACTTGTCTCCAGAAAATTGCCTTCAGCTGGGAGCTGCCCAGAACTAGCTGGGAGGTTACCTCACTCCAACCCTCTCTGGGAGTCAATGACTAGGACTGAGTGGGGCACAAAAACCTGGCCCCCTGACTCAGGGGGGCTCAACTTTGTGGTTCCATTCACATTCCTGGCTTCCTTTGCAAGCTGAGGCTAGATTTCAGTTGAAATCTTATGTGCTTAACTTCTTCCCCTGAGGAATCCCACTGCCTCCATTTCTTCACAGCTTTGTTCTGAGAGCACTCCCTCAATCAGTCACTTGCATAAGAATCTCTGCCTCAGGCTCCGGTTCTAGAGAATCTCACCTAAGACATTTCCTCCAACACCAGCTACTATTTTGGGAGAATGAGGAGTTAGGGAAAGTTCTTGAATGACTGGCCGCATTTAAATCTGAAATAACTAAGAAACACACTGAAATGATTGTATTTATGTAGAACCAACTTGATTATGTTTTGAGACATCAGGGGAAAGATAAAGACTAAGTTTAGCAGACACAGTGGATCTTGCCTGTAAATCCAGCTACTTGGGAGGCTGAGGAGGTTGAGGTAAAGTAGGAGGATTGCTTGAGTCCAGCCAGGGGTTTGAGGCTGAAGTGAGTACTGATCACACCACTGCCTTCAAGCCTGGGGAACACAGAGTAAGACTCCATTTCTAGGAAAAAAAAAAAAAAAAGACAAAAAAATTTAAAATGCTGCATTTCTTCATCAGAGATTATGGCCTATGAAGTATTGGATCCACTATACATAGAAAGTCCTTTTTCTCCAGATCAACTGCAACTTCTTCACAGCATTCATTTTGTTGGCATTGTTTCTAGGGTCAAATCAAAATACGAGGACCAGGAGAGCTGGCCAAAAAAACCCACAAGATGAAACAGTATATTCCTGACCAAAAGAGGAAGAACCATGTGTCAAAAGAAAAGCTTTAGAAAAATTAAATTGAACCGAGTTTAACTGAGCACAAAACAATTCTCAAACCAGGCAGTCCCCAGAAACCATAATGGGTTCAGAAAGACACTAACATTGCTGTATGGTCAGAGAGAATTTATGAATGGAAAAAGAAAAGTGATATACACAAAACGGAAGTGAGATACAGAAACAGCTGTATTTGCTACAGCTCAGCATTTACCTTATGAACATGCTTTGAACATGGCTTAAACAGTTGGCCACCTTTGATTAGCCACACTTGGTGATTGGTACAAGACTAGGTTGCAGTCTGTTTACACATCCAGTTAGATTATCATTCACTATGTGTCGAGAAAACTGTTAGACTGAATTTGAAATACGTTCAGGAGGCAGCTTTAGGCTAAATTTAATTTAATAATTCCCTTATTTTGGTCAACCACTAAATAGGTTATGGTGTCCTCATGATCATGCATTTCTTTGGGGTTTTGTTATTCCAGTTGAAGAGATAGCATTTGACATTCTACAGATGGCTGCACGACAATATTTGAAACTTTTGAGAGAATACAATGCACCAGATAAACTTACTATTACGATTATCAGGAGGATAACACCAAGAGTTTGGAGTATGCTCCTTAGCTAGTGTCTTCATGAACCAAACCAAGTAAAATCAAATATATCAAAGAAAGAGCCAGATAAAGAGTCTACTTGTTTCAACCAAGCAGCCTGTTTATTAATCCCCTACAACTGAATGTCCATAATACCCAATGTACTCATACATTTACAAGTAGTGTCAGCAATTATTCTTCCCTCCCTGCTTAGTCCATCAGTAATCTAGAGCAATTTTATTATCTACCACAACATTTTCAAGAGAATTTAAAGCCTGTTGTGCAACAATAGCTTTTGCAGTAGAATCTGCTATAGAGCCTATTACAAGGGCTAAATTTCTAATTATTGCTTCATTTACTCTGAACTATGGAAAAAAGAGACCTAACAACTGATGCCCATCCAGAAGAGACAGGCCTCCAGGAATGTTCTCTTTAACTTATGATGTAGGCTAAGAGGAGTGGACCAATGTTCTGACTGATTTTAGAACAACAAAGGTACTATTAAAAATTGTCACTCACATTGGCCCTTCATCTTCCATCCATCAAGGCATAAGGGTGCGCATGTACAAGGCTGGTTGCAAAATCCTCTACAAATAAAATATACCCTGTGAGTGCACACAAGACCCCTTTTCCAGCTCCATTATTTACAGAGGCATGAGCGGAAAAAAAAATTAGGAGAGGTAAGTGTCTCATGACAGCAGAGAAGTCTGATTTGAGATCCTGGGAAAGCGGTCCACATCTAGGATGCTTCTGGGGAGAAACTTCCCTGGTTTACTTTTCCTTAAGGTTTCTAGTGGGGGTATAGTTCCATGAGTCTGGAGGTGCCTTTCTGAGTTGTGAGATTAAGGATCCAAGGTTTGAGGTCTCAAAGTTTTGCTGCAGTGTGAGTGGCAAGGGCAGTCTTTCTCTGGTGTTTTTTTCCAGAAGATCCAATCTATGGGTTATAGATTGTGAAAGGTTTGATTGTCCTCAGTCAGTGGATCATGGAAAGCTTCCTTTACCTAGAGGAAATACACTTTGTCATAATGCATTAAATTCTTGTGGCATTTAGTCATATCAGAGTTTAGGGGCAGAAGATACATGCACAAGGTTCTATTATTAGGAGCATAGGCCCTCCAGTCACTATTTCATAAGGGACCAACTTATGTTTTTTCACTGGAAGTGGATCTGATCATCATCAATCTGCAATACCTTTGACCAAGGCAATCAAGTTGATTTAGTTTAGCTTTTCCTAGTATTATTGTATCTGTAATACCTTATTTAGCTGTTTTTGCAACTTGTCTAGTGAAACAAGTACCTTTGTCACTGGAGATTTCTCCAGGATTGCCCCACAGGGGAAACACATTTCCTAACGACGTTATAAGCATCAACCTTCTTGTATGGGAAAACTGCTGTACAACCAGAAAACATGCACTGAAAATAACAATTGAATGAAATACCTCTATAAATGTTCAAATGGTCGATCAGGCAGCAGAAATGTACCTGAAGTTTTGATTGTCTTCCCAGGATTATAGGTTCAACAAACCAAACATTGGTCATAAACCATTTTAGCAATTTAGAACAGTCACCACACCAATATGTGTTTTTATATAATTTGATAATTTTTTCTCTGCCATGATGAGTCATGGGGTGTAGAGCATTTAATAAGAGAAGCCTTGAGGACTGGGGAAAGACTAGGTGGCTCTCCAGGCTTTTCTTGAGTCCATGCTTAACACTGGATTTATATCCTCTTAAATATCAATTTGGTTTTTCCAAATCCTGTGTGTAGCACTGTTTATTAGATGGGGTATTACAGGTAGTTTGACTTGGACAATGGAGTTCATTCAAATTGCGTGTCTAAAGAATTTTAGTACTGGCTGATTTAGTGTGAAAATCTGGCAGAGTATTTCCTTTGTATTCAATTAATTCTTGTCTCGCTCGGGTTAGCAGTTTTATAAATTAGTCCAGCTCTTCATTAGAGTTCTGGGAATTCTTGTACCATCCATATTATATTATCTAAAAATTATCAGAAGCCTACATTCAAGGATGCTTGTCAGTGTCTTTTCCATCCTTTCCATGAACCTCCTTGAAGACACAACACTGTAGGAATTTATTTGCTTGTTAAGAACTTTCAAAAATTGCATCAGAATTAAGCAATTAACTGCAGAAATGACTTTAAATAGTTATAAAGACACAATTGAAAAGGAAGCGTGGTTATTTCCATGGCCTACAATAACAACATAATCATAACTATGAATGATAACATACCAGGACATGTCAGAGTTTTAGGAATCTCATATAATTTTGGAATATATATTAAGAACATATACATAAAAATGTAACTCAAAGAAGGTTAAACACCATTACTTATTTTACAATGCTTTCCATGCAATTTAGCATATCAAATAAGCCAATTTATTATCTTTTTTCTAAATGTTGCAGAGGACTTCTAACATCCCAGAGTTAGTCTGAGGCCAGATTCAGTTTTGAATTTGTGATTTGATTTTGGGAAGACTGCCAAATATGTCAAAGGTTTACAATACTTAATCAAAATAGGTTCACAAGTCAGTGTAAAATAACAGTCATTCATCTAGCCGAAGTGGTAATTAAAAGGTTTTGAAATGCAAAAACCTTTATTTTTTGATAGAGAGGAGACAGTTTTCCAAATAATCAAAATACCTAATAAAGTCAGCATGAGATAAAATCTGTCTCTCCTCTTTCCTCTTTTTTTGTAGTTTACTCAAAAATTAAACAAAAGTATTTTACTGCCTCTTATTAATGGTATACAAAATTCTTGTTCAAATGAGAAAACCAAATTTTACTTTTGTATTGGTATATTATCGATGCTAAAGCTAATTTTAATAAAACGTTATAAATAAGTCTATCCAATCTCAGTCAGCTTTTGACCACACAAGATTTCCATAAGCCTTTTATATCTTAAACAATTTTTTCTATTGTATTTATCTTCCCAACTTTCTATATTTACTAGTTTTATCTGTATCTTTTTTTTACTCAATTTGAAACGACTTTTAAGTAACTTCTAAATTAGACAAAATTACTTTTTTTTTCAATAAATGCACATTTTCAACCCTTTATGACTTTCTTTATCAAAGACATATCTTGCTTTCCTTTATACACCCTGGATGCAGAATTATTTCTCTTATGTCCAGTAGTTTTTTTTTTTTTTTTTTTTTTTTTTTTTTTTTTTTTTTTTTGAGACGGAGTCTCGCTCTACCGCCCAGGCTGGAGTGCAGTGGCCGGATCTCAGCTCACTGCAAGCTCCGCCTCCCGGGTTTACGCCATTCTCCTGCCTCAGCCTCCCGAGCAGTTGGGACTACAGGCGCCTGCCACCGCGCCCGGCTGGTTTTTTGTATTTTTTTAGTAGAGACGGGGTTTCACCGTGTTAGCCAGGATGGTCTCGATCTCCTGACCTCGTGATCCACCCGTCTTGGCCTCCCAAAGTGCTGGGACTACAGGCTTGAGCCACCGCGCCCGGCCTGTTTTTTTTTTTTTTTTTAGACAGAGTTTCACTCTTGTTACCCAGGCTGGAATGCAATGGCACAATCTTGGCTCACTGCAACCTCTGCCTCTCAGGTTCAAGTGATTCTCCTGCCTCAGCCTCCTGAGTAGCTGGGATTACAGGTGCATGCCACCATGCCCAGGTAATTTTTGTATTTTTAGTAGAGATGGGGTTTCACCATATTGGCCAGGCTGATCTCAAACTCCTGACCTCAGGTGATCCACCCACCTCGGCCTCCCAAAGTGCAGGGATTACAGGTGTGAGCCACTGTACCTCGCTGTCCAGTAGCTTTAATTACATATATTAACTATAATTTCACCTCTTACTAACCCTGATTGCTAGTGAAAATCCTAATTTTGAACTGTTTCGTGTCAGTATTTGTAGATGAAAAACATTTTATAATTTTTTAGAAATACGCTTTCTTTTTTGTTTATTAATAGATCTAAACACATTTAGCTTTTCTATATCATACTAAAATAATATGCCAAAGTATATAAATTAAACTTATTTTTAATAATCAATGTTTCAGCATTTTAACTTACTCATAAGTGACTGAGGCATTTTATAATTATATATTACTAAATTTAATATAATGTGACTTTAAGATTTTAAATTACTGAAAATAATTTTGAAACTATGATACAGTTGTATTCCCTAGTCATCCTAGATCTCAAGTAGCCATGTGGCACCCAGGATGGCTATGAGGGGCAGGCCCTGTCTGGGTCCTGAATTTACATACCAGGTATAGCGCTCAGGACAAAGGACAGTGCTATAAAGATGATGCCTGAGGATCCAACTCCTCCAAGAATGGATAGGAGGAAAAGCTGACCCAGGGAGGAAGGGGCCATATTAGGTTTGACTATGCCTTGCAGCTGGTGGTGTAGGTGCTGAAGACGTGTTCCCAGGCCTTACCATAGCCATCTATCCAGACTCTAGAATCCAGAGCCTCATGACCAAAATATGAGTTCACAGTAAAATCAAGCAAGTATCAAAAATGTTAAAGCAGCAGCAGTTTTATGACCTTAAAACATGCATTAGAAGCTGGGTGCAGTGGCACACACCTGTTATCCCAGCACTTTGGGAGGCTGAGGCGGGAGGATCATCTGAGATCAGGAATTTGAGACCAGCCTGACCAACATGGAGAAAACCCGTCTCTACTAAAAATACAAAAAATTAGCCCAATGTGGTGGCGCATGCCTGTAATCCCAGCTACTTGGGAGGCTGAGGCAGGAGAATTGCTTGAACCCAGGAGGCGGAGGTTGCAGTGAGCTGAGATTGCATCATTGCACTCCAGCTTTGGCAACAAGAGTGAAACTCCATCTCAAAAACAAAAAACAACAACAAAAAAATACATTACGGATAGCATAAACCTGTCCGATCAGCAAACATTTCTGAATAATAGTTAGCTGACAATTTTGAAGCCATTCCTATTTTATTTTACTAACAATTTAAAAACCAGCTTTATTTACCAAATATTATTCCATATGCATATATGCATAACACATATAGACACACAGAAGCAGATCTTTTTTTTTTGAGACAGAACTCCTGACCTCAGGTGATCCACCTCCTCAGCCTCTCAAAGTGCTAGGATTACAGACATGAGCCACCACACCCAGCCAGAAGCAGATCTGATAGTTTTCATAAAGAATTTTCATTTGCTGGCTTTTAAATTATTTTCCCCAAATTTACACTATCAACCTTCCAATAACCTGTATCATTGCCCTAAGCCACTGTTAGCTAGGCAACCCTAAATTTGCTCTTTCAAAAGGATGACTCTTTGATGAAGCAAAGTAGAAATTTATGTCTCCAAAGCACAGAGCTAAGACTTCAGGCCTAAATATTGTACCATCATTTGCCAAAACAAGAAAGAAAGATGTAAAGGCCCAGTTAAGACAAGATGACCAGGAAAAGCACCTTAAACAAAAGTAAGACCTGTTATGGAAATTTACATCATTGGTAAGAGTTTATAGTGCCACAGTTCTTTCTCTTTTCTGAGTGCACAGAAGCAGACAACCTTACAAATGTAAATTTCCTTTATAGATGAATAGCTCTGAAAAAGAAGCCTACTTTACCTGAGGGCTTACCTTGATAAACTCTACCCAGGATAGCTTTCTTTTAGCCTTTAGGGCAGGATAGTAACTAAGCCAAAAGGTTAGCAGATTTAATCAACTAGTCACTTAAGCTTTTTACATGTGTCTTATAAAGTCTTCTAAAAAACCAACAAAATATTGAGACTTTTTTTACAGGCTTTTACACATCAATATGCATCACTGGTTGAAACTAATTCAGAGCCTTCTTTTTTTTTTTTTTTTTTTTTAGATGGAGTCTCACTCTGTCTCCACACTGGAGTACAATGTCATGATCTCAGCTCACTGCATCCTCCACTCCCCAGTTCAAGCGATTCCCCTGCCTCAGCCTCCTGAGTAGCTGGGACTACAGGCACGCACCAACTTGCCCAGGTAATTTTTTGTATTTTAGTAGAGATGGTGTTTCACCACGGTGCCTAGGATGATCTGGATCTCCTGACCTCATGATCCACCTGCCTTGGCCTCCCAAAGTGCTGGGATTACAGGCGTGCGTCACCATGCCCAGCCTTAACTGCACTTCTTAAAGTGCAGTGTTGTCATTTGGAATGTTCCACTATAATTTTAAATTACCTTTAGTAAGATTTTTGCCATTGCTGTAAATGTTTACTGCTGCCAGGGCCTAACATTTATACATGTACAGATAAATGTAGCCAGATTGTGGAGTAGTCAATTATTCAGAAATTAAGGATCCTAATTTTACATTGAATCTTGGCTGTGGCTCTTAGATTCCGTTGATCATCTAAGCCAATCATTTTTCTTTACCTAAGTGCAAAAGAAAAAGAAACAAAGAATATGAAAATCCCTGCGGACTTCCAAAAGTCAAAGTTTGCGCTCCTGCAGTATTGCCACTTACTGCCAGTTTCTGTCTGACCCAGCTGTATATTCAAGGCTTCTAACTGGATCCAGTCCAGTCAATTATCAGGTTAGATCCAATCCTGGTCCCAGTCCACAGTTTCTGTTGCAACTTCCAAACCCAGTTCAGATAAAAAAAAATTTTGCTCAAACAAACACAAACAGCTGAAAACACAAATCCATGAAACTTCAGAATCAGAGTGAGAACTTAACCCACGATCCCTAGTTATTGTGAGAGCAAGGGACACGATAAGCCTGGGTACTTTGCTTGGTCACTCAGCGTTCCTGAGGGGCTGCTGGAGGCTCTACTTCATGCACCACTGTTTTTTTAGAGTGGTTCTATGGATCTATTTATTATTTTTATTTCAATAGGTTTTTCTGGAACAGGTAAAGTTTGGTTGCATGGCTAACTTCTTTAGTGATTATTTCTGAGATTTTGGTGCACCCGTCACCCAAGCGGTGTACACTCTATGCAATGTGTAATCTTTTATCCCTCACCCCCCTCCCATTCTTATTCCCTGAGGCAGGAAAACAGGGTCTGGAGGTAGGGAATATAAGACCAATTTGCACTTCAGCTGGGACAGGAAATATCTTCTCCATAGGTGTAGGCCAAGTAAATAACTTTGTAACGTTACTTCATCCTCTTTATTTACATAGGGCATACCCCATGTAACAAGTGAAACCCTCTAGAGGGTATTTAAACTCCCCAAATTTCTGTAATGGGGTCTTTGAGCCGCTATGCTTGAGCCTGCTCCCACACTGTGGAGTGTACTTTCATTTTCAATAAATCCTTCATTCCTTCCTTGCTTTGCTTGTGTGTTTTGTCCAATACATTGTTCAAGACACCAAGAACCTGAGACATCCTCCACAGATGACACCCAGAGTCCCCAAAGACCATTGTATTATTCTTATGCCTTTGCATTCTCAAAGCTTAGTTCCCACTATAAGTGAGAAAATAAGATGTTTGGTTTTCTGTTCCTGAGTTACTTCACTTAGAATAACGGTCTCCAACTCTATCCAGGTCACTGCAAATGCCATTATTTAGTTCCTTTTTATGGTTGAGGAGTATTCCATGCTCTCTCTCTCTCTATATATATATACACACACACACACACACACATATATATATACACACACACACCATTTTCTTTATCCACTCATTGATTGATAGGCATTTTGACTAGTTCCATATTTTTGCAATTGTGAATTGTGCTGCTATAAACCTGTGTGCAAGTATCTTTTTCATATAATGACTTCTTTTCCACTGGGTAGATACCCAGAAGTGGGATTGCTGGATCAAATGGTAGTTCCACTTTTAGTTCTTTAAGGAATCTTCACATTGTTTTCCATAGTGGTTGTACTGGTTTACATTCCCAGCAGCAGTGTAAAAGTGTTCCCTTTTCACCATATGCACGCTGTTATAAACAAAGTTTCGGTGCCGCAAAATAAATAGCACTCAAATATAAAATTTTCTTTTTAATTCTCAGCAAGGCAACTTACTTCTATAGAGGGGTGTGCCCTTATAGATGGAGCAATGGTGAGTGCACATTTGGACAAGGGAGGGAAAGGGGTTCTTATCCCTGATGCACGTGGCCCCTGATGCTGTATTGTTCCCCTATTGGCTAGGGTTAGACCAATCAGGCTAAACTAATTCTAATTGACTAATTTAAAGAGAGTGATGGGGTGAGTGGTTTGGTGGGAAAAAATGGTTATGCACGGTGAAGAATATATCAGGGTGAAGCAGGTAGCAGGTAATCAGAATGAGTCAGGGTGGAGTGGGTGATCAGAATGAGGGTGGAGCAGGTGATTGAAATGAGCAAGGGTGGAGTGGGTAATCGAAAAAGTTTGCTTTATGAGAAAGTTAAGTTTAAAAGTAGAAGGCAAAGAATTGAACACACTGACATTGATTCTTTGAAAAGAAATCTAGAGCTCATACCTAACAACACCTCTTCTTTCATTTCCTTACAGCTCTTTCTTTTCAAGTTTTTTTAACATGTCTTGGCTTAGTTGTTCTGCTTGATTTTCCAAAAGAAACAGTTTCTCTGGATAAGGTGAAGGATAGTTAAGGCAGGTTTTAGTAAGTGCCATTTTTATGAGCCTCTGCACCAACCCACAGATGCACGGTGTGACACAGAACCTGACAAGAATAAGTACGGCTTATTCTTACGGCTTATTCCCTTACGGCTGTGAGGGAAGTAAGAATTGAGGCTATTATTCTTTTCCATTTACTGAACCACTTTTCTAGCCATTCTGTAAAGGGTTCATTTACCCTTGAGTTGTTGGCTAACTCATTGGACAGATCAGTCAGACCCTGCAATGCCTTCATTATACTTCCATCAAGAGCAGTGTTGTTTGGGATGAAGGTACAACATTGAGTTTTAATCATGACACAAACTCCTCCTCTTTTTACTAATATCATGGCTAAGGCTATCCTATATTCCCAAGCGATCTAGCTAGTAGCCCCTAATTGCTCAGCTATTCCTTTAACAACGTCTCTAGTGTAGTTAATAAATCGCTGTTGATGGTAATAGATGTAGTTTATCCAATCTACATTTTTATTGTCACCCACCAAAATATTGACTCAAATCCTGCAGCTATTTGATTTCAGGCTTTAAATTGATCTGGTATTCCCTGTGGGACTCCAATTGCGTCTAAATAGATGTGAGAGTCAAAAGACCCATAAAGGGCTTCTCTCGCTTTACAATGTCTTATTTCTCCTTCCTCTGGTTGATGAAATGCCAGGGTGAAAGGGATAGCCAATTGGACTAAAGCACAAGTGCCACTGCAGTTACTTGGCAGAGTGCCCAGTAAAGGCTCACCATAATATCACCACTCATCTGCTCTGGGATGAACAAGGGCTGACTGATTGGTAAGGTCTTGAAAATTTTTAAGCTCACTGCATCCGTTTAGGTCTCCAAGGAACACTAAGTTTCCTCCCTGTCATGAGAGACATGAAGTGAATTTAGTGTTGGAGATGGAAGCTGGATGGCCCTCGGGGGTTGACCCGCAGGGTGCCGGACTTTGGGATACAGCAGAGAGAACTTGACATGACTTGTTACCACAGGCTGTAGAATCCTGGAAAAGAGCTACCATGCAGCCCATGTCTGGTCGACTGGAGGACAACCCTAGTGGAAGGGGGACAATCTGGGCCTCTGGCCTGCCATGCGCACAAGCATAACAATTGCTTTTGTTTAACATGTGAACGGAATATTTGATCTATTTTAAGCAGGCATTTGCATCTTGGTATTCTGTCTTAATTGCCAAAGTTTGTTTTAAGTCTTTAACTTCTAAGATAGCTATTTTGGTCATGTCGTTAGATGGAGGAGGAGTAATTATTTTGTTGTGAGAGGTTTTGGAAGAAGGCTTAGAGGAAGGTGCAGGCGTCAGGGGATTAAAGAAGTGCATTTCAAAGAATCTAATAGGGTCTGTCTCTGAAACCTCAGCCCGCATCCCATAAAACCAGCTTAAAGAAAGGAACCAACTTAGAAAAGGGGGAAAACTTTGAGGGTTTGAGATAATAACCTATATAGGATTACACTGATTTAGCTGACAGCTAGGCTGGGGGTTGTCCCTCTAGAAAAATGAATGTATGTTTTTAGGAAATTACAAAAACCAGTTGGGGCAGTCCATTGTTGTTCTTTAGTGGTCCACAGAATGTTGGACCAACTATGGCATAAAAGCTCTACGTCGGCGGGGCAAGACTCCTGGTTGACACTGGAGTCTTTATCAAAATCTCCCTGGATTAAATGGTCCTAATTCACTAATGCCCAGTCTGAGGAGAGTCAGGAGGGACAGAGGTACTTTTGTGAAGTAGAGGGCTGTCTTTGACTTGGCAAGTCCCCACAGGGTGTAACAAGGTGAGCTTTAAATGCAATAGTTTGAGGTGAAATTGACTTGGTTATGTTAATAACTAGATGGTCAGCAATAGTGTGAGGAAAGAAGAAAGAGTAAGAGAATAGATGAAAGAGAGTCAAATTTTCTTTAGCTTTAGTTTGGTAGGGTTTTCCCCTGGGACTATGGCCCATGACTCTGGAGGGGGCGGCACTTTCTTGACTTGGGTGTGATGAGTCCATCCCCTTTCCACTATACGAACAGCAGCATTGGTGGTTAGCAGCACAAGTTAGGGTCCTTTCCAGGCTAGCTGGAGTTTTCCTTCTTTCCACTGTTTGATGAGAACGTGATCCTCAGGCTGGTGCTGGTTTACCGGAAATTCTAGGGGTGGTACCTGAACTAAAAGACTTTTGGTTTTGAGGGAAAGGAAAGTAGAAAATAAACCAAGTATATAATTTCTAAGAAATTGATCTTTTGTTTTAAATATGAGGATATTTCAGCAGTGGACTGTATAGTCCTTAGTGCCTTCTTACTGAGAAATTTCCTTTAGCACCTATTTTTATTAGTTTTTAGACCAAAGAAAGTCAAACACCATTTTATATTTGACAATGCTTCCTGTGTGATTTTTATACCAGATAAACTAAATTTCACCTTTTTATTACTGTGTTATTAATGCTAAACTCAATTTTAATAAAACCTTATAGACATACTTATCCAATTTTAACATTAGACCATAAGGTAAGATTTTTATAGACTCTTTTTAACCTTTTATAATTTTTGTTAAAGAGCAGATTAGTGCTTTAAGAAAAACCTGTTGTGCTTTTATTTTTATGTCCAGTTCACAGAAAGACTGGATGATACCCCTTTAACGTCAGCCAATATATTTACACACAGAATTTCCTTTACAATTAACATTTTAAAACTTGCTTAAACCTTTAAAACAAAATATTTTTTAACCTTTTAATGTAGGTAAAAATCCACATTCTTATGCCTCCTTATAATCCTTTTACCAAAAGTATATTTTACTTTCCTTACACACCTTGCCCATAAACTGTTTCTTCATTAGTTTTACATTCAGGAGGTCTAATTACTTTTAAATTATACAACATTTCTTGCATAAATTCCCTTTTATAATTTTTTTCATGACTTCCACGATCTTCGACATGCTTAATAAACAACCAGTTAAATTTATTTTAGGACAATAATTTACTATATAACATTTTTTTATATAAATTCAAGGCCGGGTGCGGTGGCTCAAGCCTGTAATCCCAGCACTTTGGGAGGCCGAGACAGGTGGATCACGAGGTCAGGAGATCGAGACCATCCTGGCTAACACGGTGAAAACCCGTCTCTACTAAAAATACAAAAAACTAGCCGGGCGAGGTGGTGGGCGCCTGTAGTCCCAGCTACTCGGGAGGCTGAGGCAGGAGAATGGCGTAAACCCGGGAGGCGGAGCTTGCAGTGAGCTGAGATCAGGCCACTGCACTCCAGCCTGGGTGACAGAGCGAGACTCTGTCTCAAAAAAAAAAAATAAATAAATAAAAATAAATAAATAAATAAATTCTTCCCCTCCTTTTTTTTTTTTTCCCATTCTTCTCCAAAGTGAACTTCCTTCATGTCTGTGGACTAGACTGCCTAAGGCCACAAGATTAGAAGTTAGAATAATATATGTTACACTGTTAACTTTTAGAAAACTTTACTTTTGTTGAAAACCTTGTAAGTTTGGGATTTCAATTATCCTTTGCTATTAATAAGACCTTGTTTAGTCCAAATTAACTTAGAATTAGGATAGATGGTTCCTTCCTGGTGCTGTAAGTACTTTAAGGCTTGGCTGAATGCAAACAACTCACACGTTTGAGTAGACCAATTATTAGGCAATTTTCCTAACTCTGCTTATACAGAGTTTCCCTATCAATTACTGAATACCCATTGTGTCTTTTTTCCTCAATTGCCAGGGAGGAACCATCTATCATCCTATCCTGAAAGGAGTTCCTCCTAGGGCTGGGTGGACCTTTGTATAGTAATTAATTAAGATTTAGATACCCTGTTAGGAAACCTGCTGGGTTAAGGGAATTTTTAGTGGTTAATGTTGAATCATCTTTTTTTTTTTAACAGAATAGCCTCATAGTTTCTTCTGTTAGCAAAGCAGTTGTCGCTACACATTGAATGTATTTGGGCCATCTGTGGGTTACCGGGTTAAGGATTTTTGATAGGAAGGCTACTGGTTGTCAGTGGCCTCAGTGCTTTCGGGCTACGCCCTTGTTTACACTGACAACAAGGTGGTATTGGAGTGTTGTAGGGTGACAGAGAAGACCTTCGATTATCAATTATAGGTTTTAAATTTATCCTGGCTTTTAAAGGAATAGGATACACTGTTTTTTTCTTTGCTACTTCTATCTTTGTGTTTCTCTCTGACTTTCTGTCTCTGTCTCTCTCTCTCTGACTCCCTCTTTGTCTGTCTCTTCCTCTCTCTGTATCCTTTCTCTCTCTCTGTCTCTCTTTGACTCCCTCTTTGTCTCTCTGTCTCTTCCTCTCTCTCTCTGCCTTTCTCTCTCTCTCTTTCCTCTCTCTCTCTCTGCCTTTCTCTCTCTGTCTTTCCTCTCTCTCTCTCTGCCTTTCTCTTTCTCTTTCCCCTCTCTCTCCTCTCTCTCTCTCTTTCCCCTCTCTCTTTCCCCTCTCTCTCTTTCCCCTCTCTCTCTATTTCCCCCCTCTCTCTTTCCCCTCTCTCTCTTTCCCCCCTCTCTTTCCTCTCTGTCTGTCTGTCTGTCTCTCTGTCTGTCTCTCTGTCTCTCTTCTCTCTGTTGGTCTTTCCCTGCCTCTGCCAGCTGCTTATGCTGCTGTTCTCCCCTCTCCTTCCCCTTCCTCTGGGGAGGGACCAGCGGAAGTGGAGCTACTCTTTCTTCCCTCTAGAAGAAAGGAAAGGGGGAGTTTGTATGAGGTTCAACCCTTGAAATTAGCAGAAGGCTCAACCCCTTAAACCAGGGAAGTCTCACCTTACCTGTCCCAGAAGGTTGACCTGTTTCCTCCCTTCCCCCTCTGAAGGTCCCTTGCACACTTCCCACTCATGTTGTCCTCTCCGGCTGCTCCCCCAAGGGAGAATTATGCCCCTCTTAGTGTTGGCATGCCGGTATAAATCCCTCGGCAGTACCCGCCCTAAGCCATATGAGGTAGCTACGGAACCGCAGAGAGGACCCACTCACTCTGTCCAGCAGTAGGACTTGTCACTATCCACAGGAACAACACTGCAAGTAGGGTTGTTTGTGATCATTCATGTACACGCACATTTAGCCCTCCAGAGAATCTGGAGGTACTTTACTGGTTCCCACAGCTTCCCCTTCCTTGGTCTGTGCACAGAGTCATCGCTGCAGTATGTGAGGATCCTTTAAGCCAGGTTGCTGGCCAGTTTTGTTTTGTTTTTTTTCTGCATTGCTGAGAGCTCAGGTTTTTTTCTTGCACTGGGTGGGTCTTGATTTCTCACCCCTGAGGCCGCCAGAAGGGGGCAAGGCACACCTCCTCACCAGAGAGAGAAAAAGAGACCACCCCCAGAGAGGAATGCAATCCTGGATGAGCCCCCAAATTGTTATAAATAAAGTTTTGATGCCACAAAAGAAATAGCACTCAAATATAAAATTTTCTTTTTAATTCTCAGCAAGGCAACTTACTTCTATAGAAGGGTGCACCCTTACAGATGGAGCAATGGTGAGTGTACACTTGGACAAGGGAGGGAAAGGTGTTCTTATCCCTGACACACATGGCCCCTGATGCTGTGTTGTTCCCCTATTGGCTAAGTTTAGACCACACAGGTCAAACTAATTCTGACTGGCTAATTTAAAAAGAGTGATGGGGTGAGTGGTTTGACGGGGAAAAATGGTTATGCAGGGTGGAGAATATGTCAGGGCGGAGCAGGTAGCAGGTAATCGGAATGAGTCAGGGTGGAGCAGGTGATTGAAATGAGTCAGGGTGGAGCAGGTAATGAAAAAAGTTGCTATATGAGGAAGTTAAGTTTAAAAGTAGAAGGCAAAGAATTGAACATACTGACATATTGATTCTTTGAAAAGAAATTTAGAACTCATATCTAACACACCAACCTCCAGTTTTTTAAAATTTCACTTTTACTATGGCATTTCTTGCAGGAGTAAGGTGATATTACATTGTGGTTTTGATTTGCATTTCCCTGATCATTAGTGATATTGAGCATATTTTTATATGTTTGTTGGCCATTTGCATATCTTCTTTTGAGAATTGTCTATTCGTGTCCTTAGCCCACATTTTGATGGGATTATTTTTTTTTTCTTGCTGATTTGTTTGAGTTTCTTGTAGGTTCTGGATATTAGTCCTTTGTTGATGCACAGTTTGTGAAGATTTTTCTCTCACTCTGTGGGTTGTCTGTTTACTCTGCTCATTATTTCTTTTGCTGTGCAGAAGCTTTTTAGTTTAATTAAGCCCTATTAATCTTTTTTGTTGTTGCATTTGCTTTTGGGTTCTTGGTCATGAAGTCTTTGCCTAAACCAATGTCTAGAAGGGTTTTTCCAATGTTATCTTCTAGAATTTTTATGGTTTCAGGTCTTAAACTTAAGTCTGATCCATCTTGAGTTGATTTTTGTATAAGGTGAGAGTTGAGGATCCAGTTTCATTCTTCTACCTGTGGCTTACCAATTATTCCAACACCATTTGTTGAATAGGGTGTCCTTTCCCCACTTTATGTTTCTGTTTGCTTTGCTGAAGATCAATTGGCTTAAATATTTGGCTTTATTTCTGGGTTCTCTATTCTGTTCCATTTGTCTATGTGCCTATATTTATACCAGTACCATGCTGTTTTGGTGACTGTAGCCTTATAGTATAGCTTGAAATTGGGCAATGTGATGCCACCAGATTTGTTCTTCTTGCTTAGTCTTGCTGTGGCTATGCATACACTTCTTTGGTTCCATGTATCTTTTAAGATTGCTTTTTCTTTTTCTTTAAAGAATGATGGTGGTATTTTGATGGAGACTGCATTGAATTTGTAGATTGCTTTTGGCAGTATGGTCATTGTCACAATATTGATTCTACTCACCCATGAGCATGGCATGTGTTTCCATTTGTTTGTGTGGTCTATGATTTCTTTCAGTAGTGTTTTGTAGTTTTCCTTGTATAGGTCTTTCACCTCCTTGGTTAGATAAATTCCTAAGTGTTTGTTTTTTTTTTTCCAGCTATTGTAAAATGTTGAGTTTTTTTTTTTAGTTTTAGATTTTTTTTGTTTTTGTTTTTGTTTTTAGATGAGTTTCACTCTTGTTGCCTAGGCTAATGCAATGGCGCAATCTCGGCTCACTGCAACCTCCGCCTCCTGGGTTCAAGTGATTCTCCTGACTCAGCCTCCCGAGTACCTGGGATTACAGGTGCCCACGACAATGCCCAGCTAATTTTTTGTATTTTTAGTAGAGATAGGGTTTCACCATGTTGGCCAGGCTGGTCTCAAACTTCTGACATCAGGTGATCCACCCACCTTGGCCTCTCAAAGTGCTGGGATTACAGGCATGAGCCACTGCACCTGGCTGAGGTTGAGTCCTTGATTTCTCAGCTTGACTGCTATTGGTGTATAGCAATGCTACTGATTTGTATACATTGATTTTTTATCCTGAAACTTTAATAAATTCATTTATCAGTTCTAGGAGGGGTCCCACTTTTGATGCTATTGGTGTATAGCAATGCTACTGATTTGTATGCATTGATTTTGTATCCTGAAACTTTAATAAATTCATTTATCAGTTCTAGGAGGGGTCCCACTTTTGATGCCATCTGTTAAAAGAAAAAACTTTAAACAAAAAGAAAAAAAATTTTAGACAAATTAAATTTAACAGAGTTTAATGAAACAAAGAACAATTTGTGAATTTGGCAGCCCCCCACATCAGAATATGTTCAGAGAGACTCCAGTGTTGCCATGTGATTGGAGAGGATTTACAGACAGAAAAAATGTGACCTACAGATAAACAACTGGATTGGTTACAGCTTGGCATTTGCCTTATTTGAAATCAGTTTGAACAGTTGGCTGCCTTTGATTTGCTGAAACTTGGTAATGGTACAAGAATAGGTTGCAGTCTCTTTACACATCCAGTTAGGTTACAGTTCATTACTTGCAGAGAAACCTTTAGGGTGAATTTAAAATATGGAAGGAGGCACCTTTAAGCTAAACTTAATTTAAAGTAGCACTTAAGAAATTACTTCAGCTGGTCTCTAGGAGCAGGAATTTAAAGGACTAGGTGTAGAGAAAGAAGGAGGAAATTCACCAAATGAAGCCAGATTCTGAGTTCATATCTCTTGTTGGCTCAAAAAGGAGATTTTAAACTCTTCTTTTTAGCTGATCATCACACTGGCTTCAGTTGCTGAAGGGAGGTCCCATTCACAGAGTTCTCACAGCTCTCATGGTTCTCAGAGAGGTCCAGGATGAAGTGCACAGGGCTTTTTAGCATGCTCAGGCTTGCACGGTGGTCAGATTGGTTTGGTAACATGTTTAATTTAATTGTAGGTAGTAGTGCTCATGTTTGTCTTCTTCTCCAGACTGAAGCTTATGAAAATCAGCTCCAACGTCTCACAGAATTTTAAATGCCCCCAATAAAGCTTAGCACAGGGGTCTATTCACAGTGAACTGCATAATTGCTGTTTCTGTTTTGCATGAGACAGATTCAATTAACAGCACTGTCACATAGCTCCAGAAAGTTGCTGTGAAGTTGGGCCTCTTTGCTGGGATAGTGGAAGGCTCACTTTACTTTTCTCATTAGCTTATTCACTCCAAAGAAATTATCAGAATTTTACACTGCCTAAACCACAGAGGCTGGCCTGAGGAGGAAGTTTCAATGGGGTGAAAAGGAGATGACAGCGGCAAGACCTGGCAGGCACACAGCAGGCGAGGGCCCTGGGTACTGAGGGGAAAGCATGGGCAGCACTAGCTGCCTCTGTGTCACTAGTTTGGCATCCTTGGCTCTGGATCCCTGGTGGAGCTAGCATCATTAGGATGACAATAGCTTCTATTAGTATGGACAGGAATTTTAGGAATTTTGGCAATGGCCACAGTGGGGAGTGTGCATTTGACTTTTTATGAAATCTCTGTACTGAAGAACTGACCAATACAGAGTATAAACCGGCCAGCAAGCTCTAGGACAGCTCTTCAGATATTTGAGAAACATTTTAGTCCTTTGAATTAGAAATTTTTCTAAGATGTGTTACATATTTTCTGTCTTTTTCTTTGCTTTACTTTTCTTTCCTTTTTTTTTTCTTTTTTTTTTTTTTTGTTTTTGAAATGGAGTCTTACCCTGTCACCCAGGCTGGAGTGCAATGGCGTGATCTTGGCTCACTGCAACCTCTGCTTCCCGGGGTTCAACCTATTCTCTTGCCTCAACCTCCCAAGTAGCTGGGATTACAGGTGCCTGCCACCACGCCTGGCTAATTTTTGTATTTTTGTATATATGTATGTATGCATGTATGTATTTTGAGACAGTTTCTCTCTTGTTGGCTAGGCTAGAGTGCAATGGCACGATCTCTGCTCACCACAACCTCCGTCTCCCAGGTTCAAGTGCTTCTCCTGCCTCAGCCTCCCAAGTAACTGGGATTACAGGCATGTGCCATCACACCTGGCTACTTTTTGTGTTTTTAGTAGAGACAGGGTTTCTCCATGTTGGTCAGGCTGGTCTCGAACTCTCGACCTCAGGTGATCCGCCCGCCTGGCCTCCCAAAGTGCTGGGATTACAGGAGTGAGCCACCGCACCCTGCCCTAATTTTGTATTTTTAGTAGACGGGGTTTCACCATGTTGGCCAGGCTGGTCTCGAACTTCTGACCTCGTGATCCACCCGCCTGGGCCTCCTAAAGTGCTGGGACTATAGACATGAGCCACTGCGCCCAGCCACCTTTTTCAATGAAAGTATGTGTAACATATCTACCCCTTTGATTGATCAAGAACACCATTACTTGGGTAGATTGAAGTATCTACCCTACACTGGATTGGCCTGAACTCTGCAATTATTTACATGTGTGTTTTTTTGTTGTTGTTGTTGCTTATATGTTTGTTTATGTACTTTGTAAGCTTTCCTTGTATTTTCCTTCTGCTACTCTGTCAGCTATCGCTTTGAGTATTTTTGGTGTGCTTGTGACTAATCTTTCTCTGGCTTCTGAGGATCTGGGCATGAGATGATCATCATTGTTAAAATCCAGAACAAGGATTGCTGACACCTGTCATGAAAGTTACTATTCCCTGTCTTGCACCCAATTAATCACTACCCATCACTCACTAAAACCCTAGATGTGGTCCAGAACCTATCACAGAAAAATGTTCCAAGTAGCCAATTGATTAGAGTTGGCATGGGAGCTGAAACCTGTCTGCCAGGGGATGGTGCTGGCAGTCAGGTCCTGCAGGAAATAAATGGCACCTCAAATTGGTGCCATTTGAAAAGTGTTTAATAAAGATTCTATTTACAGAAGTGTGGGTAGGTTTTAAGGAAGCTGCATGCGTTTTACCCTGGAGTTAGTAACAGTGGGAGTCATTACCCCGAAGGGGCAAGGAGACAGAGCAATTGCCAGAACCTAGATCTAACTACTGACAGGACCTGTCACTGACTTACCAAAACCCTGCAGAGAGAGAGGCAAGAGATAAATCTCTGACCATTCTCTCCTCTTACACTCCAGTGTCCTTCAAGTACTTCCTATTGACTAAACCCAAGTGGAATCCAGAAGGCATTCCTTTGGTGCAGTCCATACAGATCAGCCTCCAGGGCACACAGCAGGAGAAGAGGATGGATGGGACATAGGAGGCCACAGAGAATATCTCACACAGAGGGAAAATAGGCTTTGTAGGGTATTGGAGAACTGGAAGTAGAGGAATTATCTGGGGAGAACTGGGCACTGATTGTGCATTGATGTTCAAGAACCAGGAAAGCCTGGTATCTGTAAGTCTTCCCTGAAGTGGAATGACGTATGGTGTTAGTATAAGTTTTAAAGCGATGACTGAACACTTAGTATAAAAGCACAGGACTGTAGCAAGAATTATGTTTACAGATAGAGAAGCTCTACCTTGTATGGACAATACCAGTTTCACCTGCTTGTCCTAATTCCATGCCTGCCCCTAGGTACTCTGGGGTCAAGGAAATCCATGCAAATCATGGAACTTCTTAGACTCATAATCACATGAGCCAATTTCTCAGAATAAATCAATGCCTCCACTCACCCTTTTCTTTTTGTTTCTCTCCTTTTGGTTCTGAACTCTGGAGACTAATACAGCCTCTTAGTATCCTATGAGATTTTGTATCCTTAGCTAATTAAACTGGAACTTAATTTAACCTTTTATCATGTATATATGTGTAAGTGGGTATGTGTGTATGGGTAGGGGAGGTAGTTCCTTCTATCATTCTAGAACCCAAGGAGAAACATTTATCTCAGACCTAGAAAAGAATAAGAGTGATTCAGTTCTGCAAAGAAATCTGTTTTCTTTTATGTAAAACCCATGAACATTATTGAATAAGTATGATTAGATTTATTTTGGCAGCTGGGGTCATTTTTGCTTCTAGGTTCTTGGCTGCATTTTTTTCAGAGGTGAGGTCTTGCTATGTTGTCCAGGCTGGACTCCTGGACTCAAGTAATCCTGCCGCATCAGCTTCCTGAATAGCTGAGACTACAGGCTTGGCTGTATTCTTGAAAGGTATGGTTGCTAGATAGTCAGCTTCTAGGTAGGCAAGGTGCTGCTTGGCCTTTCTTTCCAGAACTCTGCATATGTGGTTTCTCCGATTCTAATGCCTTCTTCCCCTTACTTATCTTTTCCTTCACCACTCACTGGTTCCCTTCAAAACTCATCTACACCTGTAACTCCACTTCCTGACCTTTTGCTCCCAAGTTCAGCTGATTACCAAGTTCTAAAGATCCTGCTTCTGAAATATCTCTGGCTTTGTGTCCCCTTTTCCATTTGCAGTATCTCCTTTGTTTTTCTGAGCAATGTAAATACCTGCTAATTAATCTCTGCACCTATAATCTAAGATGTAGTTTCATTTTAAATTATTTTTTCTGAACTGCCACTTGAGCATGCCAGACTTTTCTTCCAGAACCTGCAAGGGATCTGCACTGTCTTCTGAAAATAGACAAATTTCCTACCGTTGGTTCCACTTACCTCTTAGTCTTCTCCCCACTCTCCCCGCCCCACCAGCTACTTGACACTTTTAACGCTGCTGCTAAATAGAATGACTTGCTCATAATTCCTCTATGTGTGGCTGCCTCTATGTCATTGCCCATGCTGCTGATTTCACATCAATCCTCTCAATTTTTCTGCCATTTCTGTCCAAACCTCAACATCCTACAAAGCCCACACTAAATGACACTTTCTCAATTGGACTTTTCTGGTTTTCCCAAACAGAATGACATATCTTGGATTCCTTTACCATCAAATGCCTTATTTTTGATGCTTTATTCTACTCGATTTTCTGTTAACAGCTACTTGTGTGCATCATTTATTTCTTCCACTAGGCTGTAAGTTCCTGCAGGACCATGTCTTACTTAGCAATACCCCCTGAACTGGTTAGCTGCTACATAGAGGGCATTCAAGACACACTTGTTGACGATAATTGAATCAGAAAGTAATGTCCTCTGGTAGATTGAGCACAAAGAAGCTGTGTGTGTGTGTGTCTGTGTGTGTGTGTGTGTGTGAGAGAGAGAGAGAGAGAGAGAGAGAGAGAGACATATAGTCATGTGCCATTTTGGTCAACAACAGACAGCATATACAACAGTGACCCCATAAGATCATAATGGAGCTGAAAAATTCCTGCCACCTAGAGACGCCGTCATTGTGCAACACATTACTCACGTGTTGGTGGTGATGCTGGTATAAACAAACCTACTGCACTGCCCATTGTATAAAAGTATAGCATGTACGATTATATATAACATATACTACTTGATAATAATAATAAATGGCTATGTTACTGGTTTATATATTTATGATACTACACTTTTTAATGCTGGGTAGACTTTTTATATTTAAAACAAAACGTTAACTGCAAAACAGCCTCAGGGAGTCCTTTAGATGGCATTCCAGAAGAAGGCAGACTTATCACTGGAGATGACAAGTTCCATGTCTGTTACTGCCCCTGAAGACCTTCCAGTGGGACAAGATGTGGAAGTGGAAGACAGTGATATTGATGATCCTGACCTTGTGTAGGCCTAGGCTAATGTGTTTGTGTCTTGGTTTGTAACAAAAAAGTTTTTAAAAAATAAAAAATAGAAAAGTAGAAAAAAGGTTATAGAATAAGGATATAAAAAATAAAATATTTTTGTGCTGCTGTACAATATTTGCATTTTAAGCTAAGTTATTATTAGTCAAAAAATTTTAAAAAGTTTATAAACTTAAAAAGTTACAGAAAGATCAGATTACCTAATTATTAAAGAAAGAAACTTAAAGTAAATTTAGTATAGCCTCAGTGTACAGTGTTTTGTAAAGTCCACGGTAGTGTACAGTGATGTCTTCGGCCTTCACGTTCACTCACCACTCACTCACCCAGAGCAACTCCAGTCCTGCGAGCTCCATTCACAATAAGTGCCCTATAAAAGTGTACCATTTTTTATTTTTTAACATTGTAGTTTTACTGTACCTTTTCTATGTTTAGCTGTGTTTAGATGCATAAATACTTACCATTGTGTTACAATTGCCTACAGTATTGAGTACAACAACATGCTGCACATGTTTGTAGCCTAGGAGCAATAGGCTGTACCATACAGCTTAGGTGTGTAGTAGGCTTTGCCATCTAGGTTTGTGTGAATAAAGTACACTCTATGATGTTTATCTCAGTGTGTGTAAATATACTATGATGTTCCTGAAGTCGCCTAATGAATGATACATTTCTCAGATCGTATCCCTGTCAAGTGACACGACTGTTTTTACACTCTCACAAACGCATTTCCCACATATTTGAAAAACTGAATTAACTTCCACACAACAAATGAATTCAAGATGTGTACAATCTGACCAGTGATGCCAATTTAGCCCTGAATTGATATTTTTGTCACAAGGACAAAACTGACTTAATACTTTTTTTTACATTAGTCCATATTCCATTTACTTTTTTTCCAAGTTTCTATGTGTTTTATTTTTATTAAATGTTATAGCTTTATAATTCAATTCTAAAGCATACTTTTCTGGCTTATTACATATGGTCCTTAACAATGTAAGTATAACAGAGGCAAATTGTATTTTAGTTAAAAATTGTGCTTGTTTTTCAAAAAAAAGAAAAAGTTTCAATCCATGTTTTCATGACCTCTTTCTTTCTTTCTTTCTTTCTTTCTTTCTTTCTTTCTTTCTTTCTTTCTTTCTTTCTTTCTTTCTTTCTTCCTTCCTTCCTTCCTTCCTTCCTTCCTTCCTTCTTTCCTTTCTCTCTGTCTCTCTCTCCTTCCTTCCTTCCTTCCTTCCTTCCTTCCTTCCTTCCTTCCTTCCTTCCTTCCTTCCTTCCTTCCTCCTTTTTCTTGAAGGATCTTTAAAGCTGAAGGGAACAAAATGACCAACCTTTAGGAAAAAAGGACCTTTAGAGGAAGGAATATTGTGAAGAATATAGAACTTTCTTTTACTGGCATTGACTCTTCCATTCTGGTCTTCTCCATATAAGCAAAAACTGAGTGAAGATAAACTAAGGAACAATAACTAACAGTGAAAGAGATCTGTTTTGTACGTATGTCTGCTTTGTTTAAATTCTCTAACCCTAAAGTCCCTTGTAATTCACATAGTTCATCTTAGAGA
The DNA here is from genome assembly GCF_024542745.1 of Macaca thibetana thibetana. Classification (NCBI taxonomy): domain Eukaryota; kingdom Metazoa; phylum Chordata; class Mammalia; order Primates; family Cercopithecidae; genus Macaca; species Macaca thibetana. The sequence continues at coordinate 66,828,483 of NC_065582.1, forward strand.
CATTAACTATAGCTAATTCCCAAATCCTTTTTATCTTTGTAATGCATTATGGTATACAAACAGGTTTTCTTCTTATTTTACTTAGGCTAATCATAAAAAATTAGGTTATGATAGTAATGCAAGGGTCGGGGAAAGCAGCACAGAGGTAAGTCAAATCTCCAGACTGATGTGAAACATTTTGTTATAAACTAAGAACGAATTCATAAGAATGCAGATTACTGGAAGTAGACTACATTACAGACTTTGGCTTTTCATTTTGTTTTTTTTTTTGAGACGAAGTTTCACTCTCATTGCCCAGGCTAGAGTGCAATGGCAAGATCTTGGCCCACGGCAACCTCCATCTCCCAGGTTCAAGCAATTCTCCTGCCTCAGCCTCCTGAGTAGCTGGGATTACAGGCATGCGCCTCCACATCCGGTTAATTTTGTATATTTAGTAGAGACAGAGTTTCCCCATGTTGGTCAGGCTGGTCTCAAACTCCCAACCTCAGGTGATCTGCCTATCTCGGCCTCCCAAAGTGCTAGGATTACAGGTGTGAGCTGTCACGCCGTGCCCAGACTTTGACTTTTCATTTTTGCAAGTTTAATACATAGACTGTGTACTTGTTGTAGTACCTCTTCTAAGTAGAACCCCCCAGGAATGAGACACAAACCACAGACCATACTCCCTGTGTCTGTAGCCATCTGACAATTTGTTCTTGTTTCTTTACCTTCTCTTACACATACCCTGTTTCTCAAAAGAGGTTTTTGTTTGCAAACACTAAGAAAATAAATGATTTATCATGGCCACTGATTTCTTTCCAGTAAAATGGATTCATAACAAGTCAAATTACCCTGAAGTATAAATTGAGATTTCTACAGAATGCATGCCACTTTATGGAATTTTACTTTCATGGCAGTTTTAATGACAAGAACAACAAAAGAAACTCGTAATCATTAAAACTGAGGAGAAAAACTACTTTTTAGAAAATGGCATCTTTAGATTCTGTTTTCTGATCTTTTTAAGCACACCAGACTTGATGAAAGGTAAAAATTTGCAATGTTGAGTGCTTTTGTTAGTTTTACTGAAAGCCAAAGCCAAAACCAAAAATGTTCATTTTCAACCTAACCGAACTTCAACATAGCAGTTTATAATTCCGACACAGCAGTTTTGATTATGAAGAAAATAGTAATGGAATAAAAGAGAAAAATGAAAACAAAACAAAAAAATCTGCATATTACAATGTGGCTTTGGTAATACTATTTGTCATATATTTGTATGATTCTTTGCATGTTTAAAAGTGCTTTCATATACAGTGTTTTTTTTGATCTTTACAGCAATCCTATCTACTGGAGAATTTCACACATGGAACCCAGAAGAAATAACTTGTTTAATTTTGTAACAGGGCAAGAAAAAACTAGCTGGGAAAGGGATATCTAATGAAATGTTCATTTAGTGGCGGTATTTGTTGTTGTTCCGCTTTGTATTGTTGGCTTGGGAAAGGATATACTACAAACCTTAAGCTGGACTAGATCAGGTTGGCTAGGAACTCGTAATGGAAGGCTCGTGATTTGCTCTAAAAGAGGGAACTGGCATTGGTAAATAGTCCAATGATAGTCTCGTGGAAATGCTGTTTGCTTTCCAACACTTAAAATTGCTTTTAAATCCCATGTTCCCCTAAACTGTTTATATCACAACTTCATCGAAGTCAAGAATCTTCTGAGCTTGGACAGTGTCCTTCTTTTTCTCTTTTTAAACTTCACTTTTCTTTTTCTTCTAAGTGTGTTAAGAAACTTAAGAAACTTCTTGCCATATTTGCTATGGATGAGAAGGAAAAATGCATTTTTCTCCTTTTTTTTTTTTCCTGATAATGGATCTAATCCTGATAATGGATCTGAATACCAGTTTTCTTTTCATTCTCTCTATGTAGACATTATTGTCTTAATCATAACAAAATACTATTACATAGCAATTATTAGGGAAGGTACAAAATATTAATTTGTGGTTTTGAGGAAAAAAGACTGAAATACAGAAGTTTCAGGATTTTGAATCAGAAAACCCCTCCGTCCCTGCACATCAGAAACACTGTGAAGAGGGAGCACTCAGCACCTGCTTGCAATTAGAAAGATGGAAAATGATGACAGTTTATTCTCTGTGATTTTCTTTCTTTTTTTTTTTTTTTTTTTTTTTTTTTTGAGACGGAGTCTCGCTCTGTAGCCCAGGCTGGAGTGCAGTGGCCGGATCTCAGCTCACTGAGCTCCGCCTCCCGGGTTCACGCCATTCTCCGGCCTCAGCCTCCCGAGTAGCTGGGACTACAGGCGCTGCCATCGCCCGGCTATTTTTTGTATTTCTTAGTAGAGACGGGGTTTCACCGTGTTAGCCAGGATGGTCTCGATCTCCTGACCTCGTGATCCGCCCATCTCGGCCTCCCAAAGTGCTGGGATTACAGGCTTGAGCCACCGCGCCCGGCTATTCTCTGTGATTTTCTTACATGTTTATTTTCAAAAAACCCCAGAAAAACAGAACAGAGAATTGAAGTTATAAGGAAAGAGAAGCTGAATACAGGCATACCTAGTTTTATTGTGCTCTGCATTATTGCAATTTTGTAATTTACAGGTATTGTGTTTTTTACAAGTTGAAGATCTGTGGCAACCCTGCAGTGAGAAAGTCCACTGGCGCCATTTGCCCAACAGCATGAGCTCACTTCATGTCTGTGTGTCACAGTTTGGTAATTCTCATAATATTTCAAAGTTTTTCATTATTATTATTTCTGTTATGGTGATCTGTGATCGGTGATCTTTGATGTTATTATTGTAACTGTTTTGGGGACACCATGAACCATGTCCATATAAGATGGTGAACTTAATTGATAGATGTGTGTGTTCTGATGGCTCTACCAACCAACCATTCCCCCATATCTTTCCTTTCCTTGAGCCTCCCTATTCCTTGAGACACAACAATATTGAAGTTACATCAATTAGTAACCCTCCAATGGCCTCTCAGTGCTTAAGTGAAAGGAAGAGTTTCATGTCTCTCATTTTAAATAAAAAGCTAGATATAATTCAGCTTAAAGAGAAAGGCATATCAAAAGCCAAGATAGCCCAAAATCTAGGCCTCATGTGATAAGCAGTTAGTAAAGTTGTGAATGCAAAAAAAGAATTCTTGAAGGAAATGAAAAGTGCTACTCCAGTGAACACAAGAATGATAACAAAGCAAAACAGCCTTGTTGCTGATATGGAGAAAGTGCAAGTAGCCTGGAGAGATCAAACAAGCCACAACATTCCCTTAGGCCAAGCCTAACTGAGAGTAACACCTAACTCTCTTCAGTGCTATTAAGGCTGAATGAGGTGAGGAAGCTGCAGAAGAATAATTGGAAGCTAGCAGAGCTTGGCTCAAGAGGTTTAACAAAACAAGCCGCCTGTATACAATAAATGTGCAAGGTGAGGCAGGAAGTGCTGATATAGAAGCTGCAGCAAGTTATCCAGATCTAGCTAAGATAATTGATGAAGGTGGCTACATTAAAGAAAAGATTTTTAACATAGATAAAACAGCCTTCTGTTGGAAGAAGATGCCATCCAGGATTTTCATAGCTAAAGAAGAGAAGTCAATACCTAACTCCAAAACTTCAAAGGACAGGCTGACTCTCTTGTTAGGGATTAATGCAGCTGATGACTTTAAGTGAAAGCCAAAGCTCATTTACTATTCTGTAAATCCTAGGGCCCTAAGAATTAAGCTAAATTTACTCTGCTTGTGCTCTATCATTGGAGCAACAAAGCTTGGATGAAGTGCATCTGTTTGCAGCACAGTTTACTGAATATTTTAAGTCCACTTTTGAGACTACTGCTCAGAAAATAAGATTCCTTTAAAAAGTTACTGCTTAACTTAACAATGCACCTGATTACCCAGAAGCTCTGATGAATATATGCAAGATTTATGCATTCATTTCTGTTAACACAACATCCATTCTGCAGGCCCATGGATCAATAAGTAATTTCAACTTTCAATTCTTATGATTTAAGAAGTACGTTTTGTAAGGCTATAGCTGCCATAGATAGTGATTCCTCAGATGGAGGTGGGCAAAGTAAATTTGAAATTTTCTGGAAATAATTCATGATTTTAGATACCATCTAAGAATATCTGTTATTTTGCTAGGCGCAGTGGCTCAGGCCTGTAATCCCAGCACTTTGGGAGGCCAAGGCGGGCAGATCACAAGGTCAGGAGATTGAGGCCAGCCTGACCAACATGGTGAAACCCTGTCTCTACTAAAAATACAAAAATTAGCCAGGCGTGGTGGTGGGTGTCTGTAGTCCCAGCTACTTGGGAGACTGAGGCAGGAGAATTGCTTGAACCCGGGAGGTGGAGGTTGCAGTGAGCCAAGATTGCTCTACTGCACTCCATCCTGGGCAACAGAGCCAGACTCCCTCTCAAAAAAAAAAAAAAAAAAGAATATCTGTTATTCATGGGAGGAAGACAAAATACCAACATTACTAAGAGTTTGGAAGAAGTTGATTCCATCCCTCATGATGACTTTGAGGGGTTCAAGACTTCAGAGGAGGAACAACTGCAGATGTGATGCAAATAATAAGAGAACTAGAATTAGAAGTGGGATCTGTGATAGTTTGCTAAGAATGATGGTTTCCAGCTGCATCCATGTCCCTACAAAGGACACAAACTCATCCTTTTTTATGGCTGCATAGTATTCCATGGTGTATATGTGCCACATTTTCTTAATCCAGTCTGTCACTGATGGACATTTGGGTTGATTCCAAGTCTTTGCTATTGTGAATAGTGCTGCAATAAACATACGTGTGCATGTGTCTTTACAGCAGCATGATTTATAATCCTTTGGGTATATACCCAGTAATGGGATGGCTGGGTCATATGGTACATTTAGTTCTAGATCCTTGAGGAATCGCCATACTGTTTTCCATAATGGTTGATGGGTGCTGACGAGTTGATGGTTGCAGCACACCAACATGGCACAAGTATACATATGTAACAAACCTGCAAGTTATGCACATGTACCCTAGAACTCAAAGTATAATAATAATTTAAAAAAAAAATGAAAAAAAAAAAAAAAAGAAGTGGGATCTGAAGATGTGACTGAATTGCTGCAATCCCATGATAAAACTTGAACAGGTGAGGAGTTGCTTCTTATGAATGAGCAAAGAAAGTATCTTTTTGAGATGGAATCTACTGGTGAAGATGCTGTGAACATTGATGAAATGACCACAAAGGATTTAAAACATATTACATAAACTTAGCTAGTAAAGCAGCAGGATGGTTTGAGAAGATTGCCTTCAATTTTGAAAGAAGTTCTTCTGTAGGTAAAATGCTGTGAAACAGAGAAAATTTTTGTGAAAAGAAGAGTCAACTGATGTTGCTGCAAAGTTCATGATTGTCTTATTTTAAGAAATTGCCACAGCCACCCCAGCCTTCAGCAATCATCACTCTGATCAGTCAACAGCCATCAACATCAAGGCAAGACTCTCTACTAGCAAAACAATTATGATGTGCTGAAGTCTCAAATGAGCATTTTTAGCAGTATTTTTAAAGTGTGTACGTTTCTTTAGACATAAGGCTATTGCACATTTAATAGACTACAGTATAGTATAAACATAACATTTTTATGAACTAGGAAACCAAAAAGTTAATGTGATTCACTTCATTGCAATATTCATTTTATTGCAGAGATCTGGGACTGAATCAGCAATATCTCCAAGGCATGCCTGTTGTGTTTTGGGAAACTTGATGGTGCAATATGTCATTTAAAAATTTCGGCATCTTAGTACTATATTTTGAATGAAATCGTCTTAAGGAACTATTAAAACTGCAACTTCTTTCCCAATAGATATCAACAATTGCATCCATCTGTCATCAGTTTGGATTCCTTTTGTGTGCATGTATGTCCTGTGAATGCATTAGAATATTTTCCTTTGAGTAAGACATTGGAGCAAGCTATCCAACTCATTTGTGCAGAAACTTTTAATGAGTGCATTGTTTAGGTATATTATATTCTGTCCCATTAATAATTTAATCAGGCTTCTATTATATTTTGCAAATCTACAAACAGAGAATCCTGTGTGTGATGCCCTTCTCTGGTCTATGTCTCCTTGCAATATTATACTTCAAAAGTACATCCTAGTAGTTAGATGGCTAAATCAGAACCAAGTTCCGGAATTAAAAGAATATATTAAAAGCCTATAATCCTAGCACTTTGGGAGGCCGAGCTGGGCAGATCATTTGAGGACAGGAGTTAGAGACTAGCCTGGTCAACATGGCGAAACCCCATCTCTACTAAAAATACAAAAATTAGCGCGGTGTGGTGGTGCACACGTCTAATCCCAGCTACATGGGAAGCTGAGGCAGGAGAATTACTTGAACTTGGGAGGCAGAGATTGCAGTAAGCCAAGATCGCACCACTGCACTCCAGCCTGAGTGACAGAGCAAGACTTCATCTCAGAAAAAAAAAATAATAAAATAAAATAAAATAAAATAAAATAAAATGATGGAATCCAGGATTAAATCATTAAACTAAAATACTAAGGAAACTAGGCCAACCAGGGACTAATTTTTCTGTCCCAGGGCCTATATGAATTTCTAAACTTCTGGTAACACAAAGAGACCAACATGCAAATAAAGGATCTACTGGAGAAAGTAGAAGAAAAACCTTTCACTTTTATACCTATGTTATGTAGAAGACTCACCCCATTAACTATTCTAAATAACAAACTGTAGAATATTACATTGTTTCAACATGTCTGGGCATGTTTGGGAGACTGAATTTGTGCCAAGCCAAGCTCCTGATAATCCAATGGCAGGGGAGGGTGGATTTGTCAATAAAACTATAGAACTTTAAGTTCAAGCTGGAATCTCTGCTACACACACATACATAGAAGCTGCGATCATACCAGCATTTATTACATCTTGTCATGTTCTGACTGTATGCACACAGGTAGAAGTTATTATATCTAAATAAATGTGACTAGAACTAGTAACAGGAGGAGTTTGTTGATTCTACTATCATCTTAATTTTTAATGTGATGTAGGCTCTTCACAGAGATTCAGGTTCTTGAGAGGGAAAGATACCCTGAAGATTTTTAAATGTGCCTGTTTGTAATACTGTTAAATGTTGTATTTAAGCTTTACTGTGTTACTAAATGATACTCCATTGTCATAAAAGAGTAAAGGCCAGTGGCATTATGAGTCCTGAGATAAAAGAAACACAGCCACTCAAACAATGCCCTGGTGAAAAGCTTAAATTTAAAACAGACCTTATTTATCGGTGTCTCTCATCACTATCATGGTAAATATGTAATGTGTGTATGTGTAGTGAATTCTTACAATTTCACATTGCCTCAGAATCCATTTTGAATAGACATTGAATTTTCTCATATCAGAAGCAGGGCTCAGTCCCCCTTGACACAATTTCCAGTTCCCCACCTCCTCCCAGTTCCTCAGAGTGGTGGCTGATCCAGGCATCTGCTTTATACAACTGCCTCCTGGTGACCACCTCCCTATGGGAGGTGGATACAGTATAGTCTACTCGGCTGCCACCACAGACTCCCACACTCTGCATGGCCCGAACAGATATGCTGCAGCAATCACCTCTTCCATCTCTCAGTCACAGTGTGACTCCATGAACTTGTATCTACTTGCTTTAAACCCACCAGTTAGATTTCCCCAACAAGTCCCTTGCTCTCGTGCTCTCTCTCTCTCCCCTTCTCTCTCTCCTTCCCTCCCTCTCTGGCTTCCCACCTGCTGGTTGAGCAAGCTTGTCCCAGATGCCCCACCTCCTTCCCACGGGCCCTCTTCTCTCTGGGATCTGTAAGTGATACACTGCTTTTGTCATGTCATGTATCTTTTTGGCGCTGCTTCCCCTGTGTCTCATCTGACCAATACAACCTGAACCTGGCTCACCCCCTGGTCAGGCCTCTTCCAGAGAGTAGCTATCTTGGTAAGAGTAAACGACACAGGTCAGACAAGAGCCACCGGGTCATCTATCAATGTGAGAGGGACACCTGGTCATGGTCGGACACTTAGACATTAGTCTGTCCACCAGGTAGACATATTTTGTGAAAGGCACACTGTAAACACCCACAACCACCTTCCCTGAGGCCCCATCAGGAAACAGGAAAGGTCCAAGGTTATAACCACTCTCCAGAGAGAAATCTCAAGACTAAATTAGAGGAAAAGGACAACTGTGTGTGTGTATGTGTGTATGGGTGTGTAATAGTACATTCTATTATATGTATTTTTATATAATAGTATACATACTAGTATATGAATTGCAAGATAATATTGTAAGAATTGTATCATAATATAGGAATTATGAGTAGAAAAATGTTATTTAAAACTGCTTTCATTTCTAGAACATCTCTGACATTTGAGGGTATTGAAGTGTTATTGCTATCGCAAGGCCCACCTCCATAAATTTGCTGTGTTGCTCGTATTGTTTAACTGAAATGAGAATGATATAAAACAATCGATGGGGTTCAGGACACACTACCCCAAAATACGGCACCTTGGCATTTGAGAGAACAGCAGAAGCAGGAAGCTTACTCTAGTCTTGCCACACTCCTGCTCCCATAAAGCAGGCCATAACACCAGGTTGACCTTCCCCTATAGTAGGTCATAAGACCTTCCTGTGAAAGGTGCAAACTCTATAATTGGAGGAAAGAAATGTCCTTATCTCTGAAGATGCAGGCAAACAGGCCTTGCTGTTTCCCCCAGTTTATTACCATTAGATCATATTCCCTTTTGTCCAATCATCCTGCACAACTCTGTAGTTTTCATCAAACCTAAACATAAAAAATACGCAGCTTCCTGATTTCTTTGGGTCTTCATTTCCTTACAAAGGCTCCCGTGTCATGTGAAACATAGTAAATAAATTAGTATGCTTATTTCTTGTTAATCTTTCTTTTGTTACAGGGGTCTCAGGCATGAACCTGAGATGAAAGAGAAAAGATATCTTTTCTCCCTACACAGTAACCCTAGCAGAGAGGACCACATTGTCTAGGCCAGAGCTTTGATGCTGACATGGTAGAAGAGTTACCACAGTGTAAATATATATTTGTCTGTGTGGGTACCTTTATCTTCACAAAAATGGAATCATAGTATACGTATTTTGGTGATACCAATTAATTGTAGGTTGAATCTATGTTATGTGTCCTCCATACCTCTTAGGACAGATTGTATTATTATTACACAAAGATCTACCACATTCTTGTTTGTGGCCTCATATGACAGTATATGAAATTGTCCTAATTTATTGCAGTGGTTTCTAGTTAATGGACATCTATGTTACTTTCCATCTTTATCACAAACAATGTTACAATGAATAATCACATACATACATCATTTCACACACAAATGACCTATAAGACAAAATCTTCCTACTGGCACTTATCCTTTTTACAGATATTGCCAAATTGTTTCCATAAAAATGTCATAATATTATTTTTCTCTTTTTAAAAAAATCTACATTTATCGATAATTTAATGTGTAATTAAATTATCTACATTTTAGTATCTAATTTTAATTATCTACATGCAGTTTAACTATCTTTTTTCCTCTAATCTCTTGATTCAGATATTTGCTGACTCCTATGAATATGCACAGAATTCAAAGGTATATTCTATTAAGTAACTAATAGGCAGACACCCTGTATTATTGTTTGAGGATAGAACCATAAGTTTTAACAGTCAGCCAAGGGATTTGCGTTCTATTAGGAAAGTGTAAGAAGCCTAAACCAGGGTATACGCCTCTTTGTGCAAGCAGGTCTAGGGAGTGTCTGCAGACAGTTCGGCCAATATTCTTTACACACTCTCTGGTGGTAGACTGCATTATTGGCTGAAATTCTTCATTTCCTTTTATAACTTGGAGCTTGCCCTGTGACTTGCTAGGTAGTTCCTCTCACTAAAGGTGAAGTTGGCCATTCTATTGGCTTGAGTGGAAGTGACAGTGTGCCGGTTCTGAACCTTGATCTTAAGAGAAGCTGCATACTTTTGCATCTTCTCACCACGAGAAGAGCTTACTGAGGGCACTTGCTACCCCTTTAATCTGAGCCTCAGAATAAATACATATTGAATAGAGCTGTTCCAACTTATTTATAGACCTGCAACATGAAGCAGAGCCAACCAGGTGCCACAGATGGAGGCTGAACTGACCTACTCTTGAGCAAAATAAATGCTTTTGTTAATTAACACTGAGCTTTTGGTGACTATTTGTTACATAGCAATAGCTGACTGTTGTAATTGTGCTAGATCAGTTTTCATCATATGGATAAACAGAAAATGGACATTCCAAAATTTTACCCTATAGACTATGGCAATGATAATCTTAGGTTGTAAATTTTTAAAAACAAGTTTATCAAGCACCCATTTTGATCATAAAAATACATTAAGTACATAATAGAATGTCTATTGTTGAACAATATAAATTCTTTGTGAAGGCTTGAATAAAACAGTAGTAGCAACTATTGGCAAAGGTAAGCCAGGTATTACAGCAGGCATATTACATTAATGTTCTCATTTAACTCTCATCAGTTATGCAAGGTAGGTGGTAATAAAAATGTAAACTCCTGTCAGTGAATGTTGGCCAGCTGAGAGAGTTAATTTGCAAATTCCCTTTTCAGTACGAAATCTTTACCTGGTCTTCTCCATTCTGTTATTAACTAAAGAGGCTTGGAATGAAATTGGCATAACTCTCTGAGGTTTGGAAAGCACACTTGTCAGGTCACATTGTCTAGGGAAATAAGACTTAGTGCCTCCAGTTCTTCTTGCAAAAACTTTCTGGGCTTATGACAACTTTTTGTAGTTTTCTTTATTTTTTAATTCTTGTGACCTCTTAGTATCACAGTGATTTAGAACTGAACCGTGATTTGGACTAGAACTGAAGATGTTCAGTCTATTGGCATTCTTACTTACCTGAATGAAAGGCAAAGTCATATTTTATTTGGGTTTCAGTGAACCTATTCATTTCAAGTAGTCAATTTTTCCTCTTTTTGCATTATTGAAAAACATGGAAACACTCTTCTGTAAATCATTCTATCAAGAGAGGGAGTTTATTTCTCAAACTTTTATTCTGGGCTGTCCTTTGTCATATGCATTAAGTAAAATAAAATGTGGTAGAAGTAAAGTTGTGTAACTTCCAAACTAGACCTTAAAAGGTCTTAGGGTTTCTGCCTTTGTTCTCTGGGAATGCTGCCCTGAGACTGACATTGTAAGGCAGCCAGTTTACCTTTCTGAAGGTGAGAGGCTACGTGGAGGAGAACTAACATGCCCCAACTGATAGCCGTCACCAACTGTCAAATGTGTGCTGGAGGCCATCTTGGACCTCCCAGCAGTATGCCAAAGCAAAAACAGCAGAGGAGCACCCAGACAACTCACAGAATCATGGGAAATAGGAAACGGTTGTTGTTTTAAGCCGCTGAGTTTTGGGGTGATTGATTACACAACAGTATATAACTCATACTTTTTATTTCTCGTAGCATAGTAAAGGTATTACGTAATTTGGGAAAATGTAGTTAACTAAGAGAGAGCAGGCAGGGAGTTCTATGTAGATGGATCACACAGCTTTACTTCACAAACAGGAAAGGGGAAAAGTGAAGAAAGTCTTATTGCAGATAGGAAGATGTGAGGGACTGTGCAGGTCAGGTAGGTGGTCAATGAATTGTAGGGGAACATCTCTGCCATGGTGCCCTAGTGGCTTGCACCTTAGAAAGATCCACATAGCCATGTGGGAAAGGTTTGAATTACAATATGACCTACGCCTTGGGGAATCTTCCCTATGGCCTTCCTGGAGCATGAGAGCATGGAGGCTTGCAATGAACTGCTACAATGACATTTCTCACTCACTTCCCTAGCTACCAGGGAAACTGACATTGAGAGTTTCTTGTTGCCTCCCGAGTTCAGATGAGGTGTGAGGCTTTCTGCCTCTCCCCTTTTAGACAGACAGCGTTGCTGGCTATAGAACTGCTTAGTTACAATCTAGAATTCCCTCCTTGGCAAGAGAGTGTACCACAACTCATTTTGCTATCATCTTGCCCTTTCGTTTCAATGTCATTCTTTCCGGTGTGTGGAACAAGGACTAAGGAAAACTGGTGCCTTTGCTACTTTTCTTTGCTGTCCATGGAAGCAATAAACAGTCTAAAGCTAAAATGGGCTCACTGTGTCTTTACTGGACAAATGTGTGAGGCCTTGGACTTGGCCTTAGCCTTGCCTGCTGTGTGCTTGACACAAGTTAGTAATGAAATAAAAAAAACTTGTCATTAAGAATTTTAAAAAGAAGAACCATAATTCTATAGTTAAGATGGGAAGAAGATTCAAGTATTTTCTAAAATCAGAATAAGATTACATTTTCCCTTCTTTAATCTTCTTTAAACTATAGAGAATATTATGTGATAGCTATAGCAGAGAAAATAGAAATAATAACTGCAAAATTAAATTGTATATGTTTGTTTATCAATTTAGTTTTTTTGTTTGTTTTGTTTTTGTTTTTGTTTTTTTTTGAGACGGAATCTCAGTCTGTCGCTCAGGCTGCAGTGCAGTGGCGTGATCTTGGCTCGTTGCAACTCCACCTCCCTGGTTCAAGTGACTCTCCTGCCTCAGCCTCACGAGTAGCTGCGACTACAGGCACCTGCCACATGTCCAGCTAATTTTTGTGTTTTTAGTAGAGATGGGGTTTCACCATATTGGCCAGGCTGGTCTTGAACTCCTGACCTTGTGATCCACCCCCTTGGCCTCCCACAGTGCTGGGATTACAGGCATGAACCACCACGCATGGCCTATCAATTTAGTTTTAGGTGACTTTCTTATTGATTTGTATAAGCTCTTTATACTGTAAAGACACTTTCTTGTCATATTTGTTGAACATTTATTTTTCTGGTTTGTTTAATTTGGGGGCTTTCAGATGTCCACATTTCCACAGTTTTATATAGCCAGATCCATTAATCTTTTCATTCAACATTTTCTTCATCTTTATAATTTTTGAAAGCTGTCACTACTCCAGGGTCTTAAGAAATCTCTCCTTTTTTATCTTATGACTTAAAAAAAATTTAGGTCTTTAATTCTCCTGGAATTCATTTTGGTACATAGTGCAAGTTCAACTTCTTACCTTTTTTTTTTTCCTCTAATGAGCTAATGAATTTTCCTAACACCATCTGTCTCTTAAAACTTCTCATTGAACTTTTAAAAGAGAAAGGGTAGAGACAGAAAGACAGTCCAGTGTGTGCAAAGGCATGGAAGTCAGGGTCCATTAGGGACACTGCAAGTCTGTGTGGTGCTGGGCATCCAAGATAGAAAGGAAGACTGAGGGAAGCAGCCCTGAGAGGCTGGCAAGGGCCAAACTGCCTTCCCCAGGTGCAGGGGTTTGAATTTCATTCTATAAGCACTAGGAAGCCTCAGGTTTTAAGCACAGAAGTGGATTAAAGTAGAGAAAAGTGGATTTCTTTAGATCTTCTAATGCTAAATCCGGTATTCTTTGTGTGATATTGGGGTTCCTTCTTTCCCCCATCTTCCTTACTCATCTCTTGAAGCCATTTCTAGACTTCTATTTAATTCATAGCATAAAAGTTTAATCCCTTTCGAAGAAAGTTCTGTGGAATCTTTATGGTTCCAGAAGCTTTAGCCTCATTTCTCCCAGCATAATTTTTAAAGAGTCATTTAAAGGATTTTTTTTCCAAGCCCAGTATCAGGGAAAAATTAGAGCACTGAATTCTTAGATAACTCATGGAAGCTAAGGTTTACTTAGCCCTCTGGCTTTAATCTCTCATAGCCTGATATGAGGCCATGTGTATCTTGTCGCCTTTATTCATAAGTTCACATCTTCTTTTACCGTCACAAAGAAGAACCAGTCTCTGGACTTCCATGAACCATGCATGAGAGCTTGCAACCACAGCCATCGAGGTAATTGGCTTTTGAAAAATTATGCCTCTATGCCATTTTTTTTTCACGCGTTGAAGGTGAGAACAATACATTCAAGGACAATAAAATAGGAAAAGGGAGTACGTTTTGAAAGCAGGTGAAAGTTGACCATTATTTATAGTTGCTATAAATGGCCTTATATTTATACCATCATTGTAAAATGGGTTGCTATGGTCTGAACGCATCCTTCCAAAATTTGTAAGTTGAAACTTAACTGCCAATGTGATAGTATTAAGAGCTGGGGCCTTTAGGGGCTAATTAGGTCAGGAGGACAGAGCCCTCACGAATGGGATTAGCAACCTTATGAAAGAGCTGGAAGATATTAGCTAGGCCCCTTTCCCCCTCCTCCCCACTTTTTCCCTTCTGGTATGTGAGGACACAGCAACAAGGTGCCATCTTGGAAGTAAAAATCTGTCACCAGATACCAAATCTGTTGGTACCTTGATCTTGGACTTCCTAGCCTCCAGAACTCTGAGAAAATAAATTTCTATTGTTTATAATTACTCAGTCTAAGATATTATAACATTTAGCCCACTTGAGCCGGGCATGGTGGCTCATGCCTGTAAACCCAGCACTTTGGGAGGCCGAGGCAGGTGGATCATTTGAGGTCAGGAGTTCAAGACTAGCCTGGCCAACATGGTAAAATGCCAAATCAACTAAAAATACCAAAAAAAATTAGCCAGGCATGGTGGCGCATGCCTGTAATTCCAGCTACTCAGGAGGCTGAAGCAGGAGAATCACTTGAACCCGGGCGATAGAGGTTGCAGTGAGCTAAGAGGTTGCAGTGAGCTAAGATCTTGCCATGGCACTCCAGCCTAGGAGACAGAGTAAGACTCTGTCTCAAAAAAAAAAAAACAAAACAAAAAACAAAAAAACCAGAAACATTTACTCTATTTGCAACACAAATGGACTAAGACATAGATCATTAAAGAAATTTACATCGTCCTAGAACTTTAAAAAGAAAATAGGTAATCATTTGCTAATATGGCCTAGACTAATGGGCCAAACATTTCTGTTCACAGCTACCAAAACGGAGTGTGAAAGAACCCAGGTCCATAAACACTTCTGACGCCAACTGCAAGTTCAGGTGGTCCCCAAGACCACTTTCAAGTTCAATAATTCACTAGGACTCACAGAACTCATTCAAAGCTGTTGTTATACTCACAGTTATGGTTTATTACAATGAAAGTATACAGATTAAAATCAGCCAAAGGAAGGAGTGCATAGGTCAGGGTCTAGGAGGGTTCCATGGGCAGGGTTTCCAATTTTCCTCTCCCTGTGGAGTCATGGACAGCATTAACTTCTGCTGGGAATGATGTGTGACAATACACACGAGTATGGCTAAACAGGGAAGCTTACTCAAGCCTTGATGTCCACATTTCTAGCGGGGCTTGGTCATGTCTACCGGGGCTTGGTCATGCCTTTATCTCTAGTCCCACCAAATGTCACACTGATATTGCATGGCCCCAAGCCCCACCATACCATACATCACATTGTTAGACTATCCAGTGTGGCCCAATGTCCCCAGGTAAACAAAGATACTCTTATCAGGCAGGACACTCCAAGGGCTCAGAGATCACCTCCTGGGAGCTGAGGGCAAAGACCAGGCATCTCTTTGGATGAGATTAATTCTTTGCTTTTATAAATTTATAAATTATACATAAGTACTATATACAAATATAGAATGCACATTAAGCAACACATAAAGTTGAATTTATTAATGGGATGAAAGTGCAGTTTTGATATTTCTCCCTGTGCTCCCATGTATCTTTTTGTGCCCTCTGTGGAGTGGGTGCACACCACTTCAGACGCTACTACTCATTACTATGTTTGAGCCTAAAGCTAGAGAAGATGAATTTAATATCCTTTCCACATTTATAGCCTTGGTAATTTTACAAAAATAAACTTTTTATGATTTACAGTGGTGTTTACTGAAAAATAAAGTTTGTCAGCAATATTGAATCATATTAACCAAATTGCTGCAAAAAAAGTAGAAAGGGGCTGGGCGTGGTGGCTCACGCCTGTAATCCCAGCACTTTGGGAGGCCAAGGTGGGCAGATCATGAAGTCAGGAGATCGAGACCATCCTGGCTAACATGGTGAAACCCCGTCTCTACCAAAAATACAAAAATTAGCCAGGTCTGGAGGCGGGTGCCTGTAGTCCCAGCTACTGGGGAGGCTGAGGCAGGAGAATGGCATGAACCTGGGAGGCGGAGCTTGCAGTGAGCTGAGATCGCGCCACTGCACTCCAGCCTTGGTGAAAGTGCGAGACTCCGTCTCAAAAAAAAAAAAAAGGTAGAAAGAGTATTAGATCCAGAACAAGAAAGCCTAGGCTTCCTCCCACCGTGTCATGAAGAGAACTTCTGTGCCTCAGTTATCTCATCAGTAAAATGGGAACAATAAACATAATGCTTAATATAGGTCAGCTGTTGTCATCATCTAATGTGTATCTTTAAAAAGAAATCAAGCTTGATAATGTGGAGAAACTGATCTTTTCTTGGAGTAGTTAGATTTGGAAAATTCAGTGAAGAGTGGGTAAAAGAAATTAATATATTAAACACTACCCCCAACAAAGAAAGGTGCACCACCTTGAGAAAGTTCTTAAATTTGTGCTAATAATGTATTAAACGGTGCTGAAATAGTTAACTTGAACAGTTAGTACTAAAAAGGAGATAATGATTTACCAAACAGTTTTAAAGAAAATAAACATAAGGAAAGCTAAACTGGCTCAGTGTGCCCATGTTAAAAGTATTGTTAACATTTAAAAAAATATTGCTTAGAGGCCAGGCACCGGTGGCTCATGCCTGTAATCCCAGCACTTTGGGAAGCCAAGGCAGGTGGGTCACTTGAGGCACGGGTTCGAGACTGGCCTGACCAACATGGGTCAAACTTTGTCTTTGCTAAAAGTACAAAAATCAGCCAGGCGTGGTCATGGTGGTGCATGCTTATAATTTCAACTACTCCAGACAGAGGCTGAGGCACAAAAATGGCTTGAACTCAGGAGGCGGAGGTTGCAGTGAGCAGGGATCATGCCACTGCACTCCAGCCTGGGCGACAGAGCAAGAAAGAGCTTGTCTTTTCAAAAAAGAAAAGAAAAGAAAAGATATATATATATATATATATGTATATATGCATGCATACACACATAGACACATACACACAGATATATACATATATACACACACACATATCTTAGAAAAAAGATGTAAATTAAGCACAATAAAGTGACAAAGAATTGTGAAAGAAAAACCACTTTATTAGTAGTTGACTATGTGAATTTCTCTGGGTCTCAGTTTCCTCATCTGTAAAATGAGGCGATTCAAGGAGAAAATCTATAAAATTCATTCTAGCTAGAAAAATGTTGAACCATACTGTCTTAGCTTACAAATGTACCACAAATGAAGTGGACAGATAATTTTTTTACAGGGATTTGATCCTCAATAAGGGGATACATATATACTCAGTAGCTGATAAATAAGATGCACTTTTTCTGTAATTCTACTTTCCTTAAGTGAAAACACATAGCATCATTAATAAAAAGCTGACATAAGATTTGTCAATCAATGAAGACACAATTGGAAAAATTGAGAACAAGAAAAAAAATTAGTCCTTTTCTCTGAATTGGGCTAATTAGCTATGAGTACTTATAATATGGTGATAGCCTTGGAGAAATTAGAACAATTAAGAACAAAGCAAATTTAAAACTTCTGTTTGGTTTCTTTATAAAAGAAATAAAACCTTAGATGTAAGAAAACAAAGGCATAGTCTTGGAATGGGATAAGTAACGGAATAAGAAGGAGCTCTGGAAGTTCACAAAAAGATTTCAAAGGAAATGGATTGCATGCAAAAGAGAGATTATGAAATCAGTGGCAATGCTAAATGACTCAATTCTAAAGATGTAATCCTGGAACCAGAGGAGTCAATGTTGAACAATGTTGAACCACACTGTCTTAGCTTACAAACATACCACAAATGAAGTGGACATTTTCTAGAGTCTCACAATATTGTAGTTATTTCTGGAAATGAAAAGTCTTAGAAATATGAGTGAAACTAGAGAAATATAAAAAGAGGCAATGAAGTGATAAAACCCCAGAGCATACAAAGAAAGTGAGAAAGAACTAAATTCATAGAGCCTGGAAAAGCAGTAAGTAAAGAAAGAAGGAAAGAAGAGTCTAGGACTGTCAGCATATCGACAGCAATTAAGAAAAACATGTTGGCAATAAAAGAAAGACAGAAAAAAATGGAGTTTAGGGAAATTCAGCTTGATGAATGGCATACTAGATTACAATAGTTTGCTCTAACTAAAATATATATGCATTACCTAAGTCTTCTTGGCAAGTATCTTCCTGGTAGGAGGAAACGAGGATCTCTGAGTTTTTGTTTTGTCTTGTTTTTTATTTCCAGAATAAAAAGCAGATATAAATTAAATGTAGACTGGATTAGATCTCAAATAGTATCTGACCAATTACCACAAGATACTGTCCCAAAACAGAACTGATTTTACAGCAAGGCTGTTTTTCAGAGAACTCTGAAGACAGAGATTCCATAGCCTTCTTTGGTAAACTGTTCCAATATTAAATGACCTCTACTGTCAAAAATTATCTTCATGTCTTAGGAGACTTGCTTTGATTATAGGTTAAGATAGAAATCTTAGTCAGTCTTTCCTGCATTCTCAGATTGAGGAGGCTGAATATTTTTTAACCTTCTCTCGATGACTCAGAGTCTTCCAAAGCACAAATCGTAAGTATACAGCTCAAAAATGAATGCTCACAAAGCGAGTTTGCCCCTGTAACTAACAGCCAGGATAAGGAATAAGAACACCGTCAGCGTCCCAGAGCCTTCCTTGGTTCTCCTGGCCATTCACTTCTTCCCTCTTCCCCAAAGATAACCACTAAACTGAATTCTAACACTTTGGTTAAGACATGCTTGTTTTTGAAATTTGCAAACATGGTCATACAGCATGCTTGCTATTTTTAATAACATTTTAAAATTAAGATTATATATACTTCATATAACATAAAATTCACTACTTTAAAATGTACATGTCAGTCAGGCACAGTGGCTCACGCCCGTAATCCCAGCACTTTGGGAGGTTTGGGAGGCCGAGGTGGACAAATCACTTGAGGTCAGGAGTTCGAGACCAGCCTGGCCAACATGGTGAAACCCTGTCTCTACTAAAAATACAAAAGTTAGCTGGGCATGATGGCGCACACCTGTAATCCCAGCTACTTGGGAGGCTGAGGCAGGAGAATCGCTTGAACCTGGGAGGCGGAGTACAAGCCTTAAAACTGCTGTTTGTTTTCTTTATCTGGGTGATCAGTGGCCGAGAACACGCCACTGTACTCCAGCCTGGGCAACAGGGCGAGACTCCGTCACAAAAACAAAACAAAACAAACAAAAGTACATGTCAGTGGTTTTTAATAAATTCACAATGTTGTGCAAACATCACCACTATCTAATTCCAGATATTTATAGGGTTTCTATGATCCCCAAATGAAATCCTGAATCTATCAGCAGTTAGTATGTTCTCTTTTGTGTCTCGCTGCTTTTGCTCAACCTTATGCTCGTGAGATACATATGGTGTGTTCAGTAGCCAATGTGTTTTAAATAAAGCCTGAGGAGCAAAGTACAGGTTTTTCTGATTAATTTTGGTTCCAAACACAAGACTAGTGGTTTTTTTACCCTGGCTACACCCTAGTACCAACCAGAGAGAGTTAAAACATACTGGTGTGTAGGCCCCATCCAGTAAAAGAAATGAAAATCTGGGGTTTAAAAGGGGTAGGCTGGGACATTAGTAGCTCTCCAGGTGATTCTATTGTGTAGCTGGGGTTAAGGATTACTACAAAAAAACTTAACTGATGAGAAGGCTCTAATTAAAAAGACAGCTTTTAAGTCTGGAAATCTGCATTTTGACAAGTGGTCCGTGTAATTCTTATAAGGCAGTTTTAGAAATACTACAGGAAGCCAGTGATTATTTGTAGGAAAATAAATGACTTCAACAGATGTTTCTATTGCTTTCAAACAAGAAAACACTAATGTTAGTTTAAAACATTTTGAATCCATTAACAAGAAACTATTTTAATATATGATTTAATTAAGTGGTGAGGGACAAATGTATTACATCTGTTTCACTTCTTTTAATTTCATGTTGAGCCCAAAGTGGAAACCTATCGGGAAGTGGCCTTTTCCACCTCCTGCACTGAGGTTAACACAGGAAACAGGTCTACTTTTTTTAGACATCAAACCAGGGCTCAACATTGTCAACAGGCTGGGAACTTCCCAATGTGCTTTCATTCATAGTAGACAGTGTACAAAGACTCTTCTTCACTTCGCCAGATAAACACATTGGGAAATTTTAAAAATACAACTGCCAGGAAAAATGGCAAAATAAATGGAAAAGGAAAAAAAATTCAGAAAAGGAAAAGAAACCTCAAAATAGTCTGAAATAGACTTCATTAAATATTATAATATAAAAGTAACAACTTGACATAATGATAGATAAGAAGGTTTTGTTAGAGCCTAGAATTGGCAGTCTGCTCTTGGGATGTATTCCCATCATTTGTTCCTTTTGGAAATATATATGCCTGGGGTAAGGATGGTTCTTTCCTGTATAGAGTACCTTCTATATTCTCAGCTCTTAATAATGGATCTTTCGCTTTAGTGAAGGGTATCTTCTGTTATTGATGTGTTCTTTTGAACCATTACATGATTATAGATATGACCCATTAATTTTTTGCCTTACTAACTTACTACTCACAGAAAACTAGCTTCAATTATTTAGCACATTAGTTTCAATACTTTAGGTACTGTTACAGTCTGAATACACTAATGTATTTTTAAAATAAATTTATAATTTTATTAGAATAGCTTTAGACCTACAGAAAAATTGTGAAAATAGTCCAGAGAATTCCAATATACCCATGTACTTGGCTGCTTTGTGCTGCTCTAACAGAATACCAAAGACTAAGTAATTTATAAAGAATAGAAATTTATTCTTTCTCAGCTATGGAGGCTGAGAAGTCCAAGATCAAGGTGTTGGCATCTGATGAGGGCTTTCTTGCTGTGTCCTCACATGAAGGAAGGCAGAAGGGCCAAAAAAGGGACTAACTCTGGGTCCTCGTATGGCAGAAGAGAAGAGAAAACCCACTCCTGAAAGCCCTTTTTATAGCAGTATTAATCCATTCATGAGGGCTTTACCCTCATGACCCAAACACCTCCCATTAGGGCCTACCTCCCAACCTCACTGCATTGGAGAATACAATTCCAATACATGAATTTTAGGGGGCACATTTAGACCATAGCACCCCATATCTATTTTCCCTTACTAACATCTTACATTAGTATAGTATACTTGTCACAATTAATGAACCAGTATTGACACATAATTATTAACTGAAGTCCATACTTTATTCTGATTTTCTTAGTTATTAATGTTCCTTTTCTGTTCCACAATGCCATCCAGGCACCATATTACCTTTAGTCCTTCTATCTCCTTGGACGTCTCTTGGCTGTGACCATTTCTCAGAATTTCCTTGTTTTTGACAGTTTTAAGCAGTATTGTCCAGGTATTTTTAAGAATGCCATACATGAATAAACTTTTAAAGATATCTAATATATTCCTATATTCAGTTAGTGCACAGGAAAAATTTGACTTAAAATAAGTCTAGTATGGGCCGGGCGCAGTGTCTCATGCCTGTAATCCCAGCACCTTAGGAGGCTGAGGCTGGTGGATCAACTAAGGTCAGGAGTTCGGGAGCAGCCTGACCAACATGGTGAAACCCCATCTCTACTAAAAATACAAAAATTAGCTGGGCATGGTGGCAGGCACCAGTAATCCCAGCTACTTGGGAGGCTGAGGCAGGAGAATCGCTTGAACCCGGGAGAGGGAGGTTGCAGTGAGCTGAGATCGCGCCATTCCACTCCAGCCTGGGGTACAAGAGCGAGACTTCATCTCAAAATAACTAACTAACTAACTAAATAAATAAATAAATAAATAAATAAATTGTAGTATGTAGGAAACTTTGGTTAAGGTAATTCTAGAAGGAAACAAATCTTTTGAAAATGGTTTAAATTATTAAAATCAAGTCAAATAGACTGAACAATTGGTTTTAGTTTTTATAGAGATACAATACTAGATAGAATAATTATGACTAGTAGCTGGAATTGTCATTTCAAAAACTTGAAATAACTTTCCAAATTGAACAGAAATTGAAATTATTTATATTCTTATGAGTTCTGATCTTTGTTGTTTTTAAATAGTAATAAAGTTAATATTATCTTGGGTTCTGTTTTAATTTATCACTGTTTATAAACATTTTTATGTGTTGAAGTAAAATACATATTTGACATTAAAAATACTATATAGTACTCATTTCATCATATTAATATATCTTATTTGTCTAAATGTCCCCCATTGTGGATTGTTTGGGTTGTTTTCATTTTTTAATAATACCCCTATATACATTTTTGTATAAGAATTATAAACATTTTTGTATAAGAACAATTTAAAATTGAACTAATTTTTATTTTTTCCAGCAATGTATATAAATGCATGCTTTTCCACACGCCCACTAACACTGAGTTTTATCTTGTGTGTATTTTCTACTGTAACTAGGATGTAATGCTGCTGTAAAGTGCTTTGCTCTATACTGCTCCTAGAGAGCAAAGTTGTGCATTTTTCCACAATTCCTTGTGTAAATTGTTTTTATTTATTTATTTATTAAATGGAATTTAAATGCCAACTTTATAGATAAAATTAGATGCCTAGTATGCCTCTTAAGTAGGAAGGGCTGTGCTTTTTTGGAAAATAGGAGTTTGTGGTGGAGGGTGAGGGTAAGAACAGCTCCTCCTGAGACGAGGAATTATTTTAATTAAGGAAAAGGAAAGGAGAAGAGAAAAGAAGAAGGTATAAAAAACAAAAAAGGAGGGTGTAATGAGGAAACAGTAAAAGGTCACCACTCCACATTTTGGAAGTTGTCACCTCTATAACTTACTAACATTTTTAATAAAGTAAAAAACCCAAGGAGTGCTTGATAACAAAATGTGGATTGGTTATAGTCACTAAGATTAGGGAAATAAAGGGTGATGAAGGCAAAGAAAGTGCCAATGAAACACTGACGACAAAGAGAAGCAAAACGGTGGTGTGTGTGTGTGTGTGTGAGACAGAGAGAGAGGGAGAGAGAGAGAGAGAGAATGAGGCACAATAAAATTTGGGGAGTTACTGGATATAAGGTTTGGGTCAGGTGTAACCTGGGATCAGGCAGATCCCAGCTGAGACATATTTATATATATAAAATAGTAAACTTTTTATGGTGTGTCACATTTAGTTCTTCCCATCATTTGAAGGTGCTTTTATTCTTGTAATATGGAAATATGTATTTTGCATTTAATAACCTATTTTTTAAATAGCCACTAATTTATCTCCCCATCCACAAAAGGGATAAATACGTTATTCTGGTTTCTTTGAGTATTACATTGTGTAGTCTGGTTTCTGGTAGATTCATATTTTATATTCTACTTTTGAACCCATTGTAATTTACTGATATGGCTCTAGTGACAATAGATCTAAGTTAATGTGTTTCCACATAATTGAAAAAGTTATTTCATTCTCTACTGTACTACTTCTAGTTTGTAATGAAGTAAGTCATTATAATGGCTTGAGTCAATAACTGACCAATTTTTGAAACCCCCATTTTTTTTTTTTTTTGAGATAGTCTCCTTCTGTTGCCCAGACTGGAATGCAGTGGTGCAAACACAGCTCACTGCAGCCTCACCTTCCTGGGCTTAAGCGACCCCCTTGCCTCAGTCTCCTGAGTAGCTGGGACTACAGGTGTGCATTATCACACCTGGCTAATTTTTAAATTTTTTTCTAGAGATGGGGTCTGCCTACAATGCCCAGGCTAGTCTCAAACTCTTGGGCTCAAGTGATCCTCCCGCCTTGGCCTCCCAAAGAGCTGGGATTACAGGTGAAAGCTACTGTGCCCTGCCCCATGTTATAAACATGGTATAATAAATTTTTGGCAATAAATTTTATTTACTTAAAATCACATAAATTTTATGTTATGTATATTTTACCACGTAATTACGTAAATTTTATGTTACATAAATTTATTATAACATTTATGATCGTAAACACTTTTAAGTGTGTAGTTCAGTAGCATTACATACATCCATACTGTTGTGTCCATAATAAAATTGTAAAGCCTGGCCTTACCATTATAATCTTTTAAGGAGCAATTATTTGTCATATTTTTCCCTTTCAAATGGGTTTCATTATCACTCAAAATCTGTCAGGGATATAATTTAGCAATAGGAATAATAGAATTTAGAGTAAAAAAAGTATAACAGCAGCGACATTGTTCAACTTTGTCATTTACACGTGAGATAACAGGCCAGGAGAAAATGAATCACTTTCCCAAGTCACCTTTAGTTAACAGCAGAGCCGGGACTCTGACCCTGGCCTATGCTAACTAGCTCCAAACATACAGTAATAAAAACAAAACGAAACTGCCCAAAGAGTTCCTGTTACTTTTAATCCCTTACTTACAGATTTATGCTACTCCACACTACAATAATCTTTTATTTTGTGGATTTTAAAGCGGCAGGTCAAAATTTTCAAAGGACACAGGAGTAGAAGTTTGCCACCTACAGGTCAAAACAAAGAAGACATCTTTAGATTTTCAGAGCTTCAGAGCAAAGTTTTAAAGAAGTGAGGTGAAAGTGTGTTTTAAAACAGTTTTGAGAGTAGCTGTCAATATAACACATGAAGACTTTTGTAAAAAAGAGATAGTGGCGTAATTCTCAGCACTTTTAGTGCAACAAGTTTCTATTATATTATTTTTTTCAGTAGTATATGGCACTATAGTGGCGGAAAAAAAATGATAAGAATGTGGAACAGCATGATCCAAAATTAGAAAGAAATGAAAATGTTTCTCAGCAACTGAGAACTAATTTCTCTTTTTCTGCTGGCATTTCCTCCTCCCTGCTAAGAAAAATCTGGATGGGCAATGAAAACTCTGTAATGATGCTGGGACAAGTATATAACCATTTTGGAAAAGTTCATTTAGAGTCTTAACTCATAACCTCTGCCTACTAAAATACATTCCAGTTAGATGAAATACTTCAATGTGAAAGGTAAGACAAAAAGTACTCAAAGTCTATATAGAAGATTGTAACAAAATCTTGGAATTGGAAGACCTTTCTAAACATAACACCAAAGGAAGAAAATAGACATTTTACAAATCTTTTTTTGTTTTGTTTTGAGACGGAGTCTTGCTCTTTCGCCAGGCTGGAGTGCAGTGGCACGATCTCAGCTCACTGCAACCTTCAGCTCCCTGGGTTCAAGCAATTCTTCTGCCCCAGCCTCCTGAGTAGCTGGGACTACAGGTGCGCACCACCACACCTAGCTAGTTTTTGTATTTTTAGTAGAGACGGGGTTTCACCATGTTGGCCAGGATGGTCTCCATCTCTTGACCTTGTGATCTGCCTACCTTGGCCTCCCAAAGTGCTGGGATTTACAGGTGTGAGCCACCGTGCCCGGCCCAAATATATTTTTTTTTAATAAATAAAAAATCACTGTTTTGTCTCCCTACTACTGTTTTGTCTCCCACTGTTTTGTCTCCCTACTACTACTAATAATAAAAAAAGGTTTAACTAAAATTAGATAGCATTTTTACTCAAATTGGTCCAGAAAAATCTTAATGATAATATTCAGTGTTGACAAGGGTTGGGGAAAAGCCACTTTCATTTGCAGAGCCTTCTGGAGAACAATTTGGCAAAAATATATCAGAAAGGGCACAATCCACCTAACTGTAAATGGTGGTGCTGGCTTCTAGCCTAGACTTTTTCCTTCATGTTTTTGGACTCCTTATACAAATCTACTGTTTGCCCAGTTTTGTTCCCAGGGGTCTCAGGGAGCATCTAACTTGAAAATAAGAATAATGAATTATACATCAATCTCAGGAAAATGTTTTTCTCCCCATGGGTGAACATTGAAAATTCAAAAAACATTATCAAATAATTCTTTCATAAACAAGGTAATTTGTGGTTTTTAAAATTCAAACCTGTGAGAAACTAGAATTTTCATCATGTCCTTAATGGACATACTATTACATTAATTCATGTGGGAAGATTGCTTGAGGCCGAAAGTTCAAGTCTGCAGTGAGGTGACTGTGCCACTGCACTCTAGCCTGGTGCAACACAGTGAGACTGTATCTCTACAATAATCAAAATCAAAATAAAATAATAATTCACACCTCTCAAAAAATACATATGTATCAGAAAAGCTTAAAAATGTCTAGCTACCTATTGACCCATTATCCATTTCTAAGAATTTATCCACAAGAAATAATCACAAATAACAGGAAAGATTCCATTAGAATCTATTTATGGTATCTTTGTCCATAATAGCTCCCAAGCTTGAATGGACCGAAATGTCTGATAAGTTAGAAAGTTTATTTTGCCAAGGTTGAGGAAGTGCACCTGTGACACAGCTTCAGGAGGTCCTGATGACATGTGCCCAAAGTGGTAGGGACACAGCTTGGTTTTATACATTTTAGGGAGACATGAGACATCAATCAATATGTGTAAGATGTACACTGATTGTTTCCGTCAGTTGAATAAATTATAGTAGGTTATCGTGCTGGAATAATATGAAACCACTGAAATTATTTTACTAAACTCTAATAATATTAGGGGAATTTCTTGGTATATTAATTGACAGAAGTAGATTATATGGTCACATGTTTAGTATGACCCCACACTGGATTGTAAAAAATTCATCTACATCCACACAGAAAGCAGCAGCCTTGGAAAACCATACCCCCAAATATTAATAATGGTAACCTTGATGTGTGGGGAAAATAAAAGAACAAGAAGTTCCTCTAAAAATGTTCTTGAAGAATAATGGAAAGAATTAAAGGATGAATGTGTTCCAAAATCCTAGAATGGCAATGTGAATAGGTGAAGAGAAAAAGGCAATCCATAGTTAAAGACAAAAAAAAAAAAAAAAAAAAAGAGAGACCTGACTATGACTCAGTAAGTGAAAGTACTTAGGAAGAATGGAGGGGCCAGCACATGCAATAAAATTGGTCGAGGATAAAGTCAAATGCAAAGTAAAAGCTTGTACAACATGATCTAGGAGCCTGGAAGTAAACCACAAATAGCATGGGCAATTTGGCATGACTGCTGCTTACAAAATGTGGATTTTGTTACCCCAAGAGTCAATCTAAAACAGTGAATATATTTTCTAGTCTGAATAAAGATCTAAATTGTTTAAAAAGCTCCACAATAATATATGACTAAGTGGCCACGGGTGAAAACTCATTTAGAAACAATAAAGAAACTAGATTTTTAAAGAAAGAATCATTTGAAAAGTATTTCAACGCTTTTAAAGTATTTCTTTAAAATGCATTACATTTTTTAAATTTCAGGCTTTTTTTACTTATAGATGGTAGAGCTAATTAAAATCAATTTTTCACTTTTCATTGAATATACGCTCCTAGATGACTTTGTCAAAGCAGAGTTCATATTCTGCCACATGCAGAATTTGCTCATGGAGAAGTCTTCAGGTTTTTTGATCATGTGCCCCAAAATATGCATTTATATTTACAAATTAAATGCATCTGTTTTACTAAACTAATAGGATACATAAATTATATGTAATCAGAAACTCAAAAGAATGCAATCATTTTTCTCTTATCTACCTATGACCTGGAAGCTCCCTCCTCACTTTGAGTTGTCCCGCCTTTGCCTTGAGTTGTCTTACCTTTCTGAACTGAAACAATCAATATACATCTTACACATATTGATCGATGTCTCATGTCTCCCTAAAATGTACAAAACCACGCTGTGTCCCTACCACCTTGGGCACATGTCATCAGGACCTCCTGAAGTTGTGTCACAGGTGCGCTTCCTCAACCTTGGCAAAATAAACTTTCTAAATTAACTGAGATCGGTCTCAGATTTTCAGGGTTCACAGTTTGCAGCCTCCATAGGGCAAGTCTGAAACATGAGTGAGTAAAAAAGCAGTGTGTATTTAATTATCTTAATTTCTGAATAAAGAATATACAACAGATGTAGTGAGCAAAGATCTTGCCTTCCTGTTAATGGTGTTCCTGAAGAGCATGTCTGACCAGTAGCTATATCAGAGGAATCCCTTGGCTTCAATTTCACCCTCAGCAAACAATCTTCCTAGCTTCCCAGAGAGACTTTCTTACATGGGAGAAGAACATTCTTGGCTCAGTTCATATGAGTATTCTGATCTTTTGGGTAGTTATGTTACAGATACAAATATGAAATTAGCATCTTCTCTGTGAGTTTGATTAACATGAGTTAGTTCTGATGATGATTATCTTCTGTTATTCAGATAAAGCTATGATCACAGGAAACTTGCCAGGGGACACCACTGTCTAAGCACAGCCACCCTGTGGGACCTTCGACTCCTTTGACCCATCATTCCCTTTCCCTCACTAAATTGAGCCTTTTAGAGTAGAACAATGGCATGAACTCGTGAGCCAAGAACTGCACCTAAACTTCATGGCGTTGAAATCCAGAGGGTGACTCTAATGTTTGATTGGTTCATCTTTTACATAGGAAAGTACTTCTTTGAAAGGTTGGACATTTAAGTAATCATTTTAAACAATAAATGGTATGATGCAGATCTCTGTTATGAAATTTTAGGAGAGTTTGTGACAGAGGAAATTCCTCTACTGTGTTCCTGGGATTGAAACTTACCTCCATTACTGTATTTTATGTGGAGTCTATTTAATCCTATATTACTTGTAATTTAGTCCAAAGTGTTTCTTGGCAACATTCCCCCACAATTCTTTTCTGAGTTGTGTGAGTTCCCATTTCATAACCAGTTGTTTGCCATCTGATTTCTGATATCGTCTAATATCTTCTGATACCTTCTAATATCTGATATTTCTAATGTGCTATTCTTTCAAAAACTTCAATCTAGATGATTTAACTCATTTACAAATATTAATTGTCATCAGCTGTCTGGTTGCATTTTTTTTTCCGGTGAGTTTCTGTTGAGTTTTCATTGTCTGTTAGAATATTATTTGGTCTGTGCGCTATTGTTTGAATGTTTTTGTCCTCTCCCAAAATTCATGTGTTGAAATTTTAATCCCTAATGCAACAGTGTTGGGAGTTGTTAATTAATGCTGTCATAAAACAGGCTTGCTGGAGTGGGTTTGTTATCTCTTGCTCTTCCACCATGTGAAGATGCAATAAGAAGGCCTGTACAAGATGCTGACACTTTGATCTTGGACTTCCCAGCTGATGGAAATGTGAGATAATAAATTTCTGTTCTTTATAATTAACCAGTCTGTGGTATTCGGTTATTGCAGCACAAAAGGACCAACATAGTCTGTTTTAATCTTTTTTCTTTTTCTTTTTAACTTCTGTGGGTACATAGTGGGTATATATATTTGTGGGGTACATGAAATGTTTTGATACAGGCATGTAATGTGAAATAATCACATCATGGAGAATGGGGTATCCATTTCCTCAAGTATGTATCCTTTGTGTTACAAACAATCCAATTACACTTTTAGTTATTTTAATATGTATAATTTTTATTGAATGGTCACCTTGTTGTGTAACCAAATAGTATGTCTTATTCTTTCTTTCTATTTTTTTGTACCCATTAACCAGCGCCACCTCCCTGCTACCTCCTAGCCTCTGGTAACAATTCTTCTACTCTCTATGTCCATGAGTTCAATTTTTAAAATTTTTAGATCTCACAAATAAGTGACAACATGTGATGTTTATCCTTCTGTGCCTGGCTTATTTCAGTGAATATAATGATCTTCGGTTGCATCCATATTGTTGCGGATGACAGGGTCTCATTCTTTTTTATGACCAAATAGTACTCCATTGTGTATATGTACCATTTTTTCTTTCTTTCTTTTTTTTTTTTTTTTTTTTTTTGAGATGGAGTCTCGCTCTGTTGCCCAGGCTGGAGTGCAGCGGCGTGATCTCGGCTCACTGCAAGCTCCGCCTCCCAGATTCATGCCATTCTCCTGCCTCAGCCTCCCGAGTAGCTGGGACTACAGACGCCAGCCACCACACCTGGCTAATGTTTTGTGTTTTTAGCTGAGACGGGGTTTCACGGTGTTAGCCAGGATGGTCTCGATCTCCTGACCTTGTGATCTGCCCACCGTGGCCTCCCAAAGTGCTGGGATTACAGGCGTGAGCCACCGCACCAGGCCACCATTTTTTCTTTATCCATTCATCTGCTGATGGACATTTAGGTTCCAAATCTTAGCTATTGTGAACAGTGCTGCAACAAACATGGGGGCGTAGGTATCCCTTTGATATACTGATGTGTTTTCTTTTGGGTATATACCCAGCAGTGGGATTGCTGGATCATATGATAGCTCTATTTTTATTTTTTTTTGAGGAACCTCCAAACTGTTTTCCATAGTGGTTGTAATAATTCACATTCTCACTGTGTGTACACTGTTGGTGAGAATGTAAATTATTACAACCGCAGTGTTCCCTTTTCTCCACATCCTCACAAGCATTCCTTACTGTCTTTTGAATATAAGCCAAAGACAGGAAATAACCAATGCTTTGATATGCATTTCTCTGATGATCAGTGATGTCGAGCACCTTTTCATTTGCCTGTTTTCCTTTTGTATGTCTTCTTTTGAAAAACGTTTATTCAAATCTTTTGCCCATCTTTTGATCAGATTATTAGATTTTTTTTTCCTATACAGTTTTTTGAGATCTTTATATATTCTAATCCCTTGTCAGATGGGTAGTTTGCAAATATTTTCTCCCATTCTGTGGGTTGTCTCTTCACTTTGTTGATTGTTTTCTTTGCTGTGCAAAAGCTTTTTAACTTGATGTGATCTCATTTGTCCATTTTTACTTTGGTTGCTTGTGCTTGTGGGGTACTACTCCAGAAATCTTTGCTGAGTCCAATGTCCTGGAGAGTTCCCCTAATGTTTTCT